>NC_091794.1:66424166-67873333 GCF_041296235.1 Equus asinus
GCATGCTTAAGAGCAAGTTGGGTTTTTCTATTGATGTATTCTTCAATTCTGGGTGAATAATCCATGTTAGTGAGAAGAACAGGAACTGTGCTTTATAATCCCTTATTGTAATTATTCATAGGATTCTACGCTATTTATTCAACAAATCTGTACTGAGCCCCCACCAGGCGGTCCTTGCTGCATAGACCATGAGCTCCTCAGAGTTGGGGTTAGGCGTTATTTGCCTTTTACCCCCTCAGCCTGGCACAGGCCTGGCCCTTGGTGGGCACTCAGTAAGGGTTTGAAATGCATCACTGATGCCCGGCAGGCTGGAGAGATGGACGTATGAGAAATCAGCAGTGTGGGTGGGGAATGGGGCCGCCGGGGGCTGAGCAGGTGAGTTCCATTGGCTCCTGGTTGCCTCCCAATTGACACCGGCCCGTGATCCTAGAGATTTGAGGGCCGTCCTCATTTTCCCATCAGTGCTGGTGTGAAAGGTTATAGCTGAAGTTCAGCTGACAGAGCCAGGACTTCCCACATGAATCCAAAGACATGAGTCCAATTTCTTGCATCCCACTTAGGCCAGAGGAACAATGGGGGTTTTCTGGCACTTTGTCCAGACCCCAACCTCCCTACGTTAGAGAACAATGAAGTCTCCTCTCTGATGCCTGCTCATTCTCCCTGGACTCTTGAACTTTTCCTCTCTCCCCCTCCTCCTCCCCTCGACTTCCGTCCCACTGACAGCTAGTGACTCAACTGCTGAGAGTGGGAGTGGAGTGCAAGATCCTGAGCTCGTTCGATCCCAGAGTGATGGGCCTGGGAGCAGCAGGAGATGAACAGCCACAGAGGCAGGGAAGAGCAGAAGGGCAACCACAGCGGAGGACAGTGCGGGGGTATGTGTGCCCGTGGGAAGGGCGGCACCGGAGCTGGGGAGAGAATCTCCTGCTGGGAAGAGCGGCAGGTTCTGTCCTCTCCAGCTTGGACCAGCCACTAACTTGTACTAGGCTGGACTTCCTTCACCTGCCCAGGGCTGATACTGCCTTGTCCGCTGCCCTAAAAGGGTGAGTTCAACCAAGACTACGTTGTTGGATGAAATAGAATCTCTATCATTACTTGGATTCTGTTGAGAGACTATTTTGATGCTTTGATTCGGCAGCTGGAGAAGAAAAAGAGATTGAGATGTGGCTTGAGCTTGTACACTAGTGAACTTGTACAAAAGTGTGGTGGAGTTTAAAACATTTGCGGTCAGGAAATTCACATGTCTGTAGCAGCATGGTGCAACAGAAAGAGCATAATCTCAGGAGCAGACAAAATGAATGTGAATTCCAGCTCTGCCATTCGCTGTCTATGTGTCTGGGGCAAGTGGCCTTTTTCCTGAGTTTCCTTATTTATAAAGTGAGAATAGCAGAAGCTATCCCATTTAGATGTTGCAAGGACAGAGATAACACATATTGAGCAGGTGGCCTATAATAAGCTCTCACTAAGCTATAGACAAGTATTGCCCAGAAACCATCTCTTTCTAGGAAAGAGGAATTAGTAGGTTAGGGACAGTTTGGGTTACGCACACCTTCCCAGGCAAAGGGTTAGAGAGGCGAGGGGACAGGAGCAAGCCCTCCTTCACAGCTTCCCAGGGCCCCTCTCCTGGCATCTCCTGAGATCGCCCTCACATGATGTCATTTGTTGAATGGGGCCACTGGCAGAAACAGTGCCACAGCTCAGGAGTGAGGCTGGCACAGGAGCAAGGATGGGGCCTAGGCATGCTTCCCCTGGAGAAAGGCAAAGAGCTGGCAGGGAGAGAGGAGGAGACCCCGGGACAGGCGAGCTGGCTTCCCACCTACGCCTGAGGGACCACTGAGTGGCAGGAGAGAAGCACCTACTCCTTACTTCTCCAAGGATGGAAATTCGGGTAAGTTTGTAACATTTACAGAGGCACAGGATTGCCCTAAATATGACGACGAACATCCTCGTAAAGTTAGCTGGGACTGGAACGGGTTGTCTCGTGGGTCAGGAGGGATGTTCGGTCATCCCAGGTAGTGCATAAGCACCTGTTTAGGATTTGGAGAAGGGATTCCTCTCTTTGGGTGGGAGACTGGAATAAATGGCCTCTAAGATCCTTTTCGATCATTCCAGCAAGCACCACTTGGACCAGGACTGCGCAGAAAGGTAGGCCACTGTGGGAGTGGCAGCAGGGACTTGAGACCTCTCACTACCTGCCCTCACCTCTGGAATAGCTGGAAGGGTTTAGAAACAGCAAACACCTTCACGCCCCTCCACCCGGTGGGTGTCACGCACTGCCTGGCCAGCTCTGGGAGAGGAGGCACCGGGACGGGACTCGTAAAGAGGGTGAGAAATGCGGCTGCCTCAGAAATGTGACAAGATTCCCCGCTCTCTCCTCATTTGTGGCCAAATCTCTCTGGACACTGATGGGCCCAAGAGCCAGTGAGATTAACTACAAAGTAGCTACGAAGTTGTTGGGGGTGTTATTGGCTTTTCCTTTACCGTAAAGCCCTTAAAAGAAGCCATCTGGGGTCGGCCCAGTGGCGCAGTGGTTAAGTTTGCATGGTCTGCTTCGGTGGCCCAGGAATCGCCGGTTCCGATCCCGGGTGCGGACATGGCAGCGCTCAGCAAGCCATGCTGTGGTAGGCGTCCCACATATAAAGTAGAGGAAGATGGGTATGGATGTTAGCTCAGGGCCAGTCTTCCTCAGCAAAAAGAGGAGGATTGGCGGCAGCTGTTAGCTCAGGGCTAATCTTCCTCAAAAAAAAAAAAAAAAAAAAAAACCAAAAAAGAAGCCACCTACCTGTAGAGGAAGAGAGCAGATGAGGAGCCTGTCTTGGTCTGCAGTTTGTGATGAGGAGATCAGGCCAAGAAGATGAGGAAGAGAAGGTCACAGACAGGAGACCCTGAAATGAAACCATGACCCACTTTAGGGGAAATGGCAGTCACTTCAAATCCTGATGAACTACAAAAACCAAGCAGAACCACAGACGTCACAGCCAACCTCTCCTAAAGTACCTAGCCTCCACCCAAATGAGCAAGAGCAAACAGAGAAACATATTGTCTTTCCAGAAGAGTGAAAAGATCAGACATTCCATTCCCTAGGCAGCCGGGACCCAAACCCCACCCCATTTACCAACCCCACGTCTGTGACCTACTCTCGCTCACTCAGGACTCCAGCAAGAGACTAAACTGTGTCATGGAAAGTGTGGGTGTTCGTGTCACCAGACCTGGGCTCAACTCCCTCTATACTGATTTCTATCTGTGTGACCTTAAGCCTCAGTTTCCTCATCAGGTGAATGGGGACAAGAGGAATTGTTTTGCAGGGTTGCTGAGAGCATTATAGGGAATTTATTTATGAAGAGCATGGCACATATGTCAGTGATCAATATAAATGACAGTTCAAATAAATAATAGAAACTATGGCCAATGGAACAAAAGACAAGTAGAAGCAAAAGCAGAAACTTTACCCCAAGTACTTCCTCCAAAACTTGAGGGATTGACTTGTTTTAGAATTTTGTTATAAACATTTTAATAACAGCAAAAAAGAAAATACAGAGAGCATACCTACCCCCTGGCTCTTTCGAATTCTAATATTTTGCAATACTTGGGTCACATTTTTAAAGAAATGAAATATTGAAGATACAGTTGTATACCCCTTGTCTATTCCATTTGTACAATTAAGGGAAAGAAAGAAAAATAAAAGAAACCCCTAGGAAGGTGAGAGGGCATGTAACCTCTTCACCCCTTCAGGCCTCTTCCATCTTTGCTAATCTGCAAGCACATCTGCAGTCAGCGGACCTGGATTCTCCCCCCCGGCCTCGTGACCTGTAAACATGTGACCATGAGCGAGTCCTGCTCTCCTCCCAAGGCCTCTGTTTCCACATCTGTGAAGTAGGGATGATGATATCTTCCCTGCCTGCTCCCCGTGGGTGGAGCAGGGATTCCTGCAGGTGAGGGGCGTGGAAATGCTGAAGTACTATCTGTTTGTAGATAATCTCCGTATTCTGCCTCCGGGGGCAGGATGATAAGGGCCTAAGGCAGCCCCCCCGCCTCACCGCCCATCTCCTTAGGCCTGAGCTTCAGCAATCCCCATGCTCACTAGCTTTGTGCAGAAGTCTTCAATGGTCTCAAAGCATCGGCACATTCCTGAGACAGCTGTAACAACGGCGAAGATTAATTCTCCGTGTATGCCAAACACTGTGTTGTGTATTTTATATTCTTTATCTTGAATTTATTAAAATAATTATTGATGGTAAGTATTTTTTCTCATTAATGAAACACAGTTTTATTTTTGTGTTTTGTTTTTATAAATCACACCTTTAAACATAAAACCACTGTGTTGGTATTGGTCTTATACCAAGGAAAAGCAGATAATCAACACCAGCTTAGAAAACAGAGTACAAGAATAGACGAAATATAAAGTTCAATGGGGGAAAAGCACGTTCTTAATAACAAGGCGGGAAATCATCCTTTTTGCAGACATTGGGGAAATGTTGGCATTATTACTTCATTTTATAATTAAAGAAATTGAGGCACAGAGTGATGAAGTAACTTGCTCAAAACCACACGGTGAGTGAGTGATGAAAAACCAGAATTTGAGGCAAAGTCTCACTAGATCCCAAGTCCATTTTCTTTCTTTTTTCTTTCTTTCTTTCTTTTTAAGATTGGCACCTGAGCTAACAACTGTTGCCAGTCTTTTTTTTTTTTCTCTGCTTTTTCTCCCCAAAGCCTCCCGGTTCATAGTTGTATATTTTTAGTTGTGGGTCCTTCTAGTTGTGGCATGTGGGCGCTGCCTCAGCGTGGCTTGGTGAGCGGTGCCGCGTCCGCGCCCAGGATCTGAACTGGCGAAACCCTGGGCTGCCGAAGCGGATCGTGCGAACTTAACCACTGGCCGTGGGCAGGGCCCTGTCCATTTTCTTTCAACCACCCAGCACTGCTCGTCTCCAGAGCCTCTATGGGCTCTTGGCCTCATCAGACCAAATCTCTCCTCCCTACAGCCGTAGGGCTGAGAGAAGTTAGGGATCATGTATGAAAGCAAAAATCACACTCAGGGTATCATTAGCCAGTCTTCCTTGAAACTGGGTGTTTGGAGGTGGTAGGGTGGGGATAGAGGTGAGCACTGGGGTAGGTAATGGGAAGTGGATTAGGAGAGAAGTACTGGATCGACATGAACACTCAGAGAGTGCACTCATCCTGTGACACTCTGGGCACAGCCGCATGTTAATGACCCCGATAAACCCTGCTGAGTGCAGGATGGTGCTGGGCTACAGTGCTCAGGTGGCTCCTGCCCCTGAGGTACACTTGACAAGCCTGGGTCCATGGAATGCTCTTGTAAATATCTAAAGATTAAAAGTAAAAAAATATAGAGATAAAGCTAACACGTGATATTTTGCAGACCTAGGCAGGAAACGGACCAAGGGAGGGGGGAGAATCAGAGTGGGGGTTGTGCTCACTTCAAAACTCATCGTGGTGTTTGTGTGCCCGTTGGGGAAAGCCTGGCAGAACCACAGAATCGAAGGGTGTGGGGGGTCATCTCTGCTTCTCCCCATCTTCCACAGAGGATACCGAGGACTGGCTCCTTTGATCCCCTTCCTGCCACACGTCACATGGACGGGGCGGCAGACGTTTGCAGACTTCAGAGCACTGGCCCAGGGACGGCCCAGCCGTTCGCGGCTGTCCTCACTGAGCCGTCAGACACCGCCACACACGCTCCTCGGCCCAAGAACCTTTCCCCAGCAGCTGTCCTCTTGCCAGCCCGGGACCCACTAGAAAAGCAAGCGGCTGCCTCTGCCACTTGTAGAGGGTTGTGGCTACCTAGTCAGTAGCTGGAAATGTGACAAAATAGGATACTTAAAAACTAAAAATGCAGCCTGACATTTTTAGTGTCTTACAGTTTAAAAAGTTGTGGCACCTACTACTCATCTATTTAGATTTGATTCTTAGAATGACTTATGAAATAGAGAGACACTATTATCTCCATTTTAGAGGGGAAGAAAGAAGTCCAGAAAAGCTGGTGTTGCCATTCTGCTATGTGACAGGAATTAGGCAAGCACAGAGAAGGGTCACTCCCCTGAGTGCAACAGGGCCTATCAGGGAAGGCTTCCTGGAGGTGACCCAAGAGCTGAGTAGAAAAACACATTTATGCGCTAAATAGATGAAGGGGAGACTCCAGGTAGATGACAGTACAAAGGCTTGAGAACATAAGACTGGAGAGGCTGACAGGAGCAAAATGAAGATGATGATGATGGTGGGGACAGCAGCAAGCACCTGTCTATGCTTACTGAGTGCAGACACTGTTCTCAGTGGTTTAGCCACATTAATCCTCACGCCTACCTTGGTGACTTCATTATCCCCATTTTACAGATGAGGGAAAGAAGGCACAGAGGAGTTAAGTAGCTTGCCCAAGGTCATACGTGCTAACTTCAGAAGCGTGAAATTCACCCTGGGAGCAGGGAGGTCCACTCGGTGCTCGAAGGCTCTCAGCCGAGGGGAGGCGGGCAGAGCCTTGTGGTAGAGTGAACTGGGGGCTGGGGGGGGGGGGGAAAGAACTGGAACCTGACTCGGCTATAGGTCCAAGGCCTGGACAGAGACAGCGGGCGTCGCGAGCAGAGGCGTCTTTCCGCCACGCCTGGCACTGGGGGCAAGAAACTGCCCCACACGTCTCTGCTTTCTTTACCTGTAAAGGCAGAGTAATGTATCTCCACCTACCCACTTCAGGGACTGCTTGAAAATTGATGGGCAGAGGCCTGGCTGGCTTCCATGTGTTAACCAGCACCTTGTCCTGCTGGTGTCCAGGACATGCTGAGCACGTTGTGTGCTCTGACGGAGGAGCTGGGGATAATTATAGCCTGCTGATCAGTGTTAATTTTACCTCAGCTTTGAAACCCTGGACTTTCTCAATGATTCAAAAAAGAGACTGCAACCCCTCCACGCCATTAAAGCAGCCACGCAGCGGCAGATGAGCAACTTCCCACAGGCTCCCTTCTTTCATTATTTGCAGTGGTTCAAATACTTGTCTGGGACACAGAAAAGAAAGCAATGACTTGCTCTTTTAGAATCAAATTGTACAAAGAACTCCTTATAGTCTTGCTGGTTCTTTTTAAGAATTTGTTCCCTTTGTCTCCCTGTACCGAGTACATGCATAAACATTATGTCTGCGTGCGCGTGAAGGAGAGAAAAAGCGTTGGAGAGCTCTTCTAGCAAACTGGACACCAGGGAGTCACCCACCACACGGCAAGTGACAGACCTCTCCCTAACCTTGCTTCAGATTCGGCCCCACTCCGTTTCCATAAACTTCATTTAAGGTCTCAGAACAGCCAGCACAGTACTAAAGACCCCGCCAAGGAATCTGAGGAAACTGACGGCCAGGCCACTTTAAGCCCCTGGGCCTCAAGGGCATCACACATGACTTGGGTCTGAGAGAGAGTCCGTACCCGTCAGGGTGGCGTGAGGATGACATCACGTTCGTGAACTACATATATGTGTGTACTGAGAGAAGCAGGGAAAGCGGCGAGGGAGTGAAAGAACCTGAAGCGAGGGCAGGGGTTGGGAGAGGAACAGGGAAAGGGGTTGGGGGCGGAGAGGGGAGAACAGCGCGACAGTCCGGCGCCGCACTTTTCAATGAAATTCCTGAGAATTCCAGCCCCGCGAGCGGCCGGGACGCCCAGGTCCAGGGCTGGAGGCCGCGCGGGTGGCGGTCCCCGGCGGGTGGGGCCGGGCGGGGCCCCCGCAGCCCGCAGGTGAGTATCGGTTTTCGTCTCCGGGGCTTTCGGTCCGAGGGGGCGGGAGCAGCCTCCGCTGCCCCGATCCTATCGCGGCGGCGCAGGGCGGGCCGGCGGGCCGTGGGACCCGGCCGGGGGCGGCATGTGTCACCCAAATACCGGCGGGTGAGTCGGCGGCCGAACCAGCCGGGCAGGTCGGGCGGAGTATAAGAGCGGGAGGGAGCGGCCGGCGGCAGACGCCGGAGCCCGTGCGAGACGGCGAGCCGAGCCAGCAGAGCCCCCGCGCCGCGTCCGCTCCTCGGCCCACCATGGCCCGGGGCCCCGGCCTCGCGCTGCCGGCGCCACCGCTGCCGCTGCTGCTGCTGCTGCTGCTCCTGGCGGCGCTGGCCGGCCCCGCCGCCGCGCAGGACAACTGCACGTGCCCCACCAACAAGATGACCGTGTGCGCGCGGGACGGCCCGGGCGGCCGCTGCCGATGCCGCGCGCTCGGCTCGGGCTTCGAGGTGGACTGCTCCACGCTCACCTCCAAGTGCCTGCTGCTCAAGGCGCGCGTGAGCGCCCCCAAGGCCGGCCGCGCGCTGGTGCGGCCGAGCGAGCACGCGCTCCTGGACAACGACGGCCTCTATGACCCCGACTGCGACCCCGACGGCCGCTTCAAGGCCCGCCAGTGCAACCAGACGGCGGTGTGCTGGTGCGTGAACTCGGTGGGCGTGCGCCGCACCGACAAGGGCGACCTGAGCCTGCGCTGCGACGAGCTGGTGCGCACGCACCACATCCTCATCGACCTGCACCAGGGCCCGGCCGCTCGCGCCTTGGACCGCGCCGAGCTGGACGCCGAGCTGCGGCGGCTCTTCCGCGAGCGCTACCGCCTGCACCCGCGCTTCGTGGCGGCCGTGCACTACGAGCAGCCCACCATCCAGATCGAGCTGCAGCAGAACGCGTCGCAGATGGCCCCCGGCGACGTGGACATCGCCGACGCCGCCTACTACTTCGAGAGGGACGTCAAGGGCGAGTCGCTGTTCCCAGGCCGCCGCGGCCTCGACGTGCGCGTGCACGGCGAGCCCCTGCTCGTGGAGCGGACCCTCATCTACTACCTGGACGAGAAGCCCCCGCAGTTCTCCATGAAGCGCCTCACTGCCGGCCTCGTCGCCGTCATCGTGGTGGTCGTGGTGTCCCTCGTCGCCGGCGTGGCCGTCCTGGTGGTCAGCAACCGGAGGAAGTCGGGGAAGTACAAGAAGGTGGAGATCAAGGAACTGGGGGAGTTGAGAAAGGAACCCAGCGTGTAGGTACCGGCGGGGCAGGGGATGGGCGGGGTATCGGATTTCAGCATAGCCCAGACCCCAAGGAGTCACGTTTCTTGATTCTTGGCCCAAAGGAGACGTTTCTCCTCCCAAGTTACTGCCTCTCCCCACCCCACCATGTTTAATAGATCCTGGTCTCCGGGTCATCCCTCTTAGGACTCGAAGGAAGCATTTCTAAAATTCCTTCCCTTTCGGTCCAAGAAGAAGCCCGCCTGGGAGAGTTAAGGAAGTTTGGCATAGGGTTATGTATAAGAATCAAGTGTCTGTATGACAACTCAGCATCGTTTGCAAGGGACGCAGTCGATGTTGAAGGCTTCAATGTGTTTGGGTGGGAAACAGCGCCTTTAACTGTTTTCGGCTTAAGTTATTCGATTAGCTCCACTTGTATGCCGGCCTCCCTGATGAGAAGAGGAGGTCGCCCTTGTAGTATTCTCATTCACCATCCTTCTCTTACCGCCCACGTACCCTTGTCAGCGGGAAAGAAGGCTGTTTCAGCCGGCTGAACACATTTTAAATGTCTCTGAGGGCAGACTCTGCCCCTAAAACTCAGCGTCTATTCTTCAGCTCACCCTTGTTACAACTGATATTAGTAATGTTTCTTTTGTAAAATGTTTGTATATATGGTGTCTTTGATAATGCTGTTGTGACTTTTTTAAAAACACGAATTTAATAAAATATGGAAAAGGAACAAACCCAAAAGATGCACTTTGTGAAAACTTGCTGCAAATTTGTATCACTTTGGTCTCCCCTAATTTCCCACGACTCAGATTTCTTATTTCAAATTCTAACACTTTTTAGCAGGAATGGGCATTTCCTATGGTCGTTCTGCTGTTTCCTGAGATACTCTAACTGGCAAGTATAAACAGTGGTCTTCCTAAATAAGATTATTTGGAACCCTCACTCAGACTGCTGGAGCCTGGCTCTGAGGGGGGAAGCTGCTGTTGTTGGAAGGGGACCAGCCTTAGGTTGTCCCTAAACAAGAATTCTCCAGTGGAGGACAACTGGACCTTTGTTTGGGGAGCTGTGTCTCCTTTGAACCCCTCCTAATTGGAAGTAGGTAGTACTATTCTCATTTAGTCCTTGGCAGTTTACTTAATCCCAAGGTATTGGGGCTCCGAGGGAGCTTGAATGACTTTCCCAGTAGTTACATCGACCTGTAGAGGGCTCTCTGCTCCGGCTGCGTGTGTGCATGCGCACGCAGGTTGTTTTCCTAAAATTTACTAGTAATGTGCTTTAGACTTTTACTTCCTGTTAGCTGTAAACAATAGCATCTCGTCTCCTTCACGCTTATCTCGTTTTCCCTTGCTGACTTTCATTTCCGTGCAGCAGAGGGTGTTAGGAGGTCACTGTGGGGTAGCCTACAGGTCAACAAGTTCCTGCATTGCTGGGAAATTGCTACAGCAGTGGGGTGGACAAAGGAGGGGGTGGTTGGTATCTCTGGCAGCAAATAGCTAGATCCAGGACTTCCCCGGGAGTCCATCTCATGTTCCTCTCCCACCTCTCCTCTTCCTCTCCCGCCTCTCCTCTGCGGTCTGTGTCTACCCTTCAAGGCTAGGACACCAGGAAGAACTGGGGGGAGGTTGCCCTCAGCCGTGCCTGCGCAGCTTGGGCTTGTGGCTGGCAGGCCTGGGTGGAGTGGACACTATGATTGCCAGAAATCTCTATGTCTGGACTCACGCCTGCTGGGGAGGAGCTCCCATAGGCCCCAAACGTCCTCTTGGGCTCAAATGGGGCTGAAGAGGAGAGAAGGTGGGCGTGGGCGGGCTCCCCAACAGTGGCTAGGAGGCTGAGGTGCCTGAGGTTTAATGGGGACCCTGACAGGCAGTGTGAGACTCCACTCCTGGCTCCCTTGGGGTTTCGCTTCCTGAGTCTCTGGAGTGCCTCTGCTAAAGGGACCTGGGTGGTCACCTCTGACCTAAGCCCTCATTTTACGGAGGAAAGGGCCAGTGACTTCCCAAGATTAATGTCTCTGTGGCCCAGCTGGAATCTCGATTCCTAGTCCAGTGTTCTTTTCACTACATTATATTGTCACTGTTTTTAAGAATCACTTCAAAAACGATCACTTGAGGGGCCAGCCCGGTGGCGCAGCGGTTAAGTGTGCACGTTCCATTTCTCAGCAGCCCGGGGTTCGCTGGTTCGGATCCCAGGTGTGGACATGGCATTGCTTGGCACGCCATGCTGTGGTAGGCGTCCCACGTATAAAGTGGAGGAAGATGGGCACGGATGTTAGCTCAGGGCCAGGCTTCCTCAGCAAAAAAGAGGAGGACTGGCAGCAGTTAGCTCAGGGCTAATCTTCCTCGGAAAAATAATTTAAAAAAATGTCACTTGAATGCCTGGAAAGTAAACAGATTAAGGACTGAGTGGGCAGCTGAACAAAGGAAAAAGCCCTGAAGAAGTCCATTCGTTCTTCAGAATGTGGCTTCTGGAAAATTTCTCAATTTCTGAATTAATTCAGGACTGTGAGTCCTGACGCTTTATTGTACTAATTACTAGCTTGGAAAGCAGTTTCACACATAGCATCTTTGGGACATCGGCTTATTGGAAATACCGAGTGTTGACAAACCTGAGTTCAAATCTTGCTCCAATGGGCAAGAAAAGTCCCTTAAGCCCCCTCAGTTCCTCGTCTGTTCAATGAAATGACAAAGCTCACTGTTGCAAAAACTCAATGTGGCAATTGATAAGATTGCGTAGATCCATCTGGGCAGAGTTCAGTATATCTTAAATTTTCTCCTCTTCTGTAGATTGTATCCATTTCACATGTCAGAAAACTGAGGTCCAAAGAGCTTGTGTGACTCATGACCACACACCCCCCATGTGCCACAGCCAGAGTCTAGAGCCGTCTTGGCTTCCTAGCCCAGGTTGCTTTGCCGTGCACCCAGCAGGTAGAGACACCGCTCTCGTTCACTTCTTCCAAGAGCCCCCACACTTCTGTTTGAAGCTCAGCTTGCCTCTGCTGAGGACAGGACTGTCCAGAACCAGCTGTCTCCAGGGTTGGCCCGCACCTCCAGGTCCCCCCAAACTTAACATGCACTGCTTGGAGTGCGGGCCTGGGGCTGCCCTTGGAAGAAATGTGAGCAGAAGCTGACTCACCCAGCAGGCTGCAGCTTGCCTTCTGGGCCCCCTGAGAAGCTTGTCTCATTTCCTTGTTTTGGTCAGCCAGGCTTTCTCCACTCTTGCTATTTCCTTGATTGGAGCAATTTTTAAAATCGCATCATTTACCCCTGCTTACATATTTTTGACTTCACTATTTTTCAAATAGGATCATAGCATGTCAGAGCTGGAAAGAGGATCATTTAGTTCAAGACTCCATTCTACAGATGAAGACACTGAGGTCCAGAGAGGAGAATAGATATACTCAGGTCAGGCAGATAGTGGCAGGGTTGCCCAGAACTCTAATACCTGACTTCTGCTTGTCTAACATTCGTTCCACTTGTCTCCTTAGTTAGTCTCCTGTTTAATTTTACTTTTTCCTTCATCATTTGTTTAGTGTTTTCTTGCTGAGGAAGACTGGCCCTGAGCTAACACCTGTTGCCAATCTTCCTCTTTTTGCTTTAGAAAGATTCACCCTGAGCTAACATCTGTGCCAGTCTCCCTCTATGTTCTTGGCCATCACAGCATGGCCTCTGATGAGTGGTGTAGGTCTGTGCCGGGGACCCAAACCCCAGCTGCTGGAGCACAGCGTGCCCAACTCAACCACAAGGCTACGGGGTTGGCCCCATTTCTCTTCTTAAATTTTTGTGGTTGTTCCTTAGCTTTTTAATATCACTTAAATGGGAGAGAGACTTTGGTTAAATGTAAGATGTGTGGGCTTTGAAGTTACCTGGCCTCTCAGACCCGTTTTTTCATTTGTAAAATAGGTAGTCTTAACTAATATGCTTGGTTTTAAAGATCAGACATAAGATATGAAAAGATTATGCATTTAGTAAATGATCACTTTTGTTAGAATGACAGCAAGGCCCCCAAGAACCTGGGAAAAAGTAATGGCTGACTTTTCTCCCATGCAATGCAAATGGCACTTCCAGCCCACTTTCTTAGGGGACATCTCTGTCCCTAGATGTGCGCTATTCAGGAGACTAGAGAACCTTGGAAGCCACCTGTTTACAAAGGTGGAGCCACAGTTCACCTGGTTTGTATAAAACAGCCGCCAAAGCCAAGTGGGACACTCACCTTTAACGATGATGTGAGCAAGAAATAAATGTCTTTGTTTTCAAACTACATCATTATTGGGTCTCTGTGAGACTCTTGTATTTTATTTAAGTGTAATCTTTTACCCAAACTAGTATGAGTGACTATATTATTATTCCTGTAATAAATGAAAGTAAGACACTAAAAAGTTAAAAGATAGTTAAATAACTCGCCTATGGTCAGACAGCTAGTAAGTGGCACATCTGGGATAAGAACCCAGGCAAACTGGCTCTCAAATCTGTTCTTAACCAACGTGTTACACTGCCTCAAACTGAGCAATAAATTACCACAGACTTCATGGCTTAAGCATGCGCATTTATTGTCTTGCAGTTTTCGTGGTTGGAAGCCGGATGCAGGTCTCACTGGGTGAAATCAAGATGTCTGCAGGGCTGCATTCCTCTCTGGGGGTGCTAGGAGAAAACTGTTTCCTGCCCGTTCAGGTCGCTGGCAGAATTCAGTTCCTTTTCAGATATTATGGGACCAAGATCTGCATTTTCTTACTGGCTGAAAACTGGGGGCGTTCCCCAGTTTGTTGAGGTGGCCCACATTCCTTAGCTCATGGGCCCCTTCCTTCATCTTCAAAGCCACCACTGGCAAGTCGATCCTCCCATTGCGTCTCTCGCCTTTGTCACTTCTCTTTCTGGCCACAGCTAGGAGAGGTTTCCCCCCTGTGGGGACTCATGTGATCAGGCTGGGTCTACCCACACAATCCAGGATAAGATCATCCTCTCTCAAGGTCTCTAACCTTAATCATATCTGCACAGTCCCTTTTGCCATGTGATGTAACATATTCACAAATTCTAGGCATTAGGATGTGGGCACCTTGGCAGAGGAGGGCATTATTCTCTCTACCACACAGAGAATGGCCCCCAAATCCATCCTCTTAACCATATGCTACCCTGCCTCTGTAAACCGTTTAAGCCAGAGTGCATTTTTGTATTTAGTTACAAAAGAGCTCTTTCCCCCACGGCTCTCTCCTCGATCCTTTTCGAACAAAGCCTTTCCAAGGAGGAAAACGGACTCGTGGGAGAATTATTCCTGTATCCCACACAGGATCCTACGGGTGCCTGGCACCTAATAAGCGCTCAGGAAATGTGTGTTGAGTGGATGCCAATGGCCGCCATTTGTTGAGCACATATGTGCCAAACGCTCTTCTACAAGCTTTATCCTGATTATCTCATTCATTTCATGACAACTGCAGGAACAAGATGTTCTGTTGTTCCTGTTTTACTGATGAGGAACCCAAGGCGTTAATAAATGCCTTGCCAGAAATCACGAAGCTGGTAAAGAGTCCAGCTAGAATTCAAATGCGGGCCTGTCCTCCTCCAGAGGCCGTGCTTTCCCCCTGCGCTCTACCCACTGCGGGGCCGAGAGCCAATGCGGGCGGGGAGGCTCGCTCTCTGCACCTGGATGGAATCCCTCAAAGGACTGTTGGGAACTGGATGGATTTCTTTCACCATCACTAGCAAATCCTGGGGGACATGTTCCGTTGTAATTTCCCTCCTGGAACCATTCTCTGTCGTTGCTAAATACCATCAGAGGTTTCATTATTGCTTTTTATGATGAACTCCAGGAAGGAACTGCTGGGAGGGTGGGCGTGAGTCGGCGGCACAGGCCCATTCACTGTTAGGGAATTACACTGGAAGCAGGAGACCTGTGTCCCCTGGCACCACAGCAAGCCATATATCCTCAATTTCAGTGGAAACTCAGGTCCATGCTGTCCAAGGAGGCCAAAGTGAGATGCGTAGGAAGGGAAAGAAGAATGTTCCAGAGTGACAGTCTCAATACATTAACCAGTGGTTTCACAGCAGGCAGCTCAGCTTACCAACATATCACATTGCCTCCTGTCTCACTGGAAGGACAGGGACACAATCCCTTGAGCAGATCAGTTTAACCCTTTAGAAGCCTTGTATCCTCATGCCTCCCACACTGGGTGTGACTCAGTGTCTTCAATAGTCTCACTACTCTCAATTCCCTTGTTAGGTGATGCTGTTGGAGGAAATGTTCCGGTCACCCAAATCTTGTGATGGGAAGCACATTATCATACACTGTTGAAACAGTGTGATATGGAAGGTATCAACTCAATTAGGTCAGCAGATGAAGCTCCATGTCTTGGTTCTCTCTTTTCAGCTATGTGACCTTGAATATGGTAGTTCACCTCACATCTACGTCATAAAATGGACCTAATAGTATCCACTCATTCTAGTTCATAGTGCTCTTGTGTTCGGATCGCACCTCAATGGGACTGAAGAAAGCTTGACCGAGTGGCCAGTTTGACCAGTGCTGGGTATAGCTGTTGTGCACTGGTCCCAAGTGACTGTGGGTGGTTACCCTGATGCAGCCACAAGTTGGACAACATGTCCTTAAGGATGCTGAGGGTTGATCACTCATTCCTTCAAATATTTTTTGTTTCATTTCATGCCAGATGTTGTACTAGTTTTGGGAATATATGATGAATTGAATAGACAAGGTTTCTCTGGGGTTCACTTACTTTTTTTTGCTTACCTGGCATCCCCACAACCTTCTCAATGAGGGAAACACTCCTGTTATGTGAGTCTTCTTGAGAGGCGAGATGGTCCTGCCTCTGGCTCGTGGGATCTGGGCACGTCACCTGGCTCAGCAGGTCGAACTCCCCTGCCCGGGAACTGCTCTAGAGGACAGGAAGCCATACACGAGGCTACCTGTCAATGACCACTGCAGCGTCAGCTTTGCCAACAGCACAGCTGTTCCACGGGCGCCAAGTATCCAAGCGGCAGTAGCACCAGTGGGGCATCCCAGTCAGACTGTCCCACAGCTGGACCTTAGCCATGCTCCTACAGCCCAGCCAACCTAAATTCCTGGCCATTTTCTGAATATGGTTCTCTAACCTTCCCAGTGATTCTGTGAACTTACCCCAAATCCTCCACTAAATCCCGTTTATGCTTAAATTTAGCCGAGTCAGTTCCTGTGGCTTACAAGCAATAATCTGACTGGCAGAGTCCCTGCCTTTGTGGAACTGAAAGACCAGAGGCAGAGACAGTCATTAAATTCATTAATCATGCAAGTAAGGGCACAACTAAAGAATAAGGTAAGTGTTCTAAAGAAAAAGGGGATATATGGGAGTTCTGACCTAGTCTTAGGGGGAGTCACATCCCTAAGGAATTGCTGCTCGATCTGAGATACAAGGTATGTGTCCATGTTGTTTATGCATGAAGAGAAGCATTTTAGTAAAGGAGAGCAGCATGTGCAAAAGCCCTGCAGCAGAGGGAGTGTGGCTTATTTAGGCCCCGAGAGAAGACCAGCATGGCTGGAATGTGGATAGCAAGGAAAAGGGTGGTGGTACATGAGGCTGGAGAAGTGGGCTGAGGATAGACTATGGAAGGTCTTTCAAACTGATTAAATATTTTGACCTTTGTGCAAATTAGCAAAGGGCACGCCCTCTGTCCAGATGGCAGAAAAAGGTATCCTATCTACTTGGACTTAACCTTGCAGTGCAGGGCTTGGCGAATGGGCTGGCGGGTACCTTGGTGTGAAGAAAAAGAGACTCCCTCCTTCCTGTGACACAGCCTCTCCCCCATCCCAGTCAAGAGTATAGGAAAATCATCGGAAAACATTTTTTTGCCTTTTTCTTCCTTTTTTTTTTTTTTACACAGGCAGTGACATAATCAGACTGTGTTTTAAAAAGATCACTCTGGCTGTAGTATGGAGAACAGACTGAAAAGGAGCAAGACTAGAGACACGAAAACAGCAGCAGGCCAGAAGACGACGACTGAGGGCAGGTGGAGAGGATAGTGATGGTGACGGAGAGAAGATGAGGATGCACTGGAGGGACACCCAGGACATAAACTCAGGATTTGGGGATGGATTCTCTATGAGGAAGAGGAAGACGGGGGTGTCAAGAATGGTTCCCAAGTTTCATGACTGGTTGCGGTACCATTCCCTGTGGCAGAGGACACAGGAACAAGAACATGTTTGCTGGGAGTGAAATGATGAGCATGGTTTTGGACACGTTGAGTTCAGCCAGGAGCTGGATACAGATGTCTCGTGTATTATGGGCTGGAGATGGGAATTTGAGAGGCACTGGCATAGAGGTAGTACTTAGAAGCCATGAACAGGGATGCAATTGCCTAGGGGAAGGTAACAGACTGAAAAGGGAAATGAGCACCGCACCTCAAAAGACTCCAGCACTTCAGGGCAAGGAAGAGGAGAATGAGCTGGCAACCAAGAAGGGTCCAAACCAGGGCTGGAGACGAAAGTACAAGCCCAGACTGGCACCAGCAGATAAGGCCGAGTCAGAAGTCGGGGTCACCGAACCGATCGGGGAGGAGAGCGGGTGGGAGCAGAGCCCCAGAGCAAGAGAGACCTGAGTGTCTGCCATTTATGGTCACTGTCTACCAGCTGCCTGCTCTTTGCGGGCAACCATCTGGGAAAAAGGAGAGGTTTGGAGGAGACAGTTCCAGTGACTGACCTGTGAGAGTGCTGTGGGGATGCAGGTGGCCGGGATGCCTGGGTGCAGCTTCTGGCAAAGCTACTTGTCAGCGTGGGATGTTGGATTAAGTTACTTTACCTCCCCTGCCTCAGTTTCCTCACTCGTAAAATGGGGACAATGATAACCTACCTCCTCTTGGGCTGGTGAGAGAAGTAAATGTGTTAGTACATTTAAAGCACTTAAGACTAATGCTTGGCACACAGGGAGTGCTCATAAATGTTACCAGCGACTTAACCTCGAATACGGAGTGTCCAGTGCGTGCTTCATGAAGGGAAGAGCTGTTCCTTTTGACTCTCCTCTGCACTCCGTGTGTCAGCACACTGCACGGAACATAGTACCCGCTCCAGAGTTAATGCGGATTCACGTTTCCACACGTATCTCACCACTCAAGATAATATTCAGAAGGAAAAGAAAGCTACTTAGAACTCCATGAGGGTTTCTTAAGGAAAAGCAATAGGAACATATTTAAATAACTTATGAGTGGAACTAACACAAAGCAATAAGCAAGGAAAACACAGCACAATATGCAAAAAGTTAATAGCTATACTATATAAAGAACTGAGACAAAGTGATTAGAAAAACTATTATCTAATCACGGCCTCAGCTACATAGCTTTGTGCAAATTAGAAAGGGTTCCCCTCTCTGGGCAGATAAATTAGAGAAAGACACCCTGTCTAGTCAGACCCAGTCTTGCAGGGCTGGCTGCCAACTACACAGGTAGGCAGGAGCCTTTGTAAGGAGAAAAACCTCAGGGGGAAGATGCATGTGATGCGCTGGAGTCAGGCTTGATTCTGGCCACCACACCCGCTCGGCCTTGGTGCAGCACACACACAGAACAGGCTTAATAGATGGACCTGACATCACTAGAAAATTGACAAAGGTCATGAATAGACAATTCCAGAAGAGGAACTAGAAATGATAAACATCTTTAAAAAATATATCTAACAACACCAGTAATCAAATCAGTTCAAAGCAAAATGGGATAAAAATTTTCCACTGAGAAATTAATAAAACTGGCATTCCTCAGTGCTGGTGAGGGAGGGGTTAACCAGTATAACCCTTCTGGAAAACAAGTGGACACTAGCCACCAAGAACCTTAGAAATGTTTATTTTCTTTGACTTCCTAATTCCATGTTAAAGAATTTATGTGAAGGAAATGAGCAGTGATACAAACAAAGGTTTACATGTAAGACAGGTCCCTGCAGCGATTTCATAACAAAACGCTGAAAACAATCGAAATATCCAACAATGGGAGAGGGTTATACAGGTAACAGCTCCTTGTGATCCAGTGGGTTCCAGAATTCAGAATTTTGGGGGGTTAGAAGGATAATTTGGAGTATATGTTATTTAGTCCCCTCAGTAGGGTCTGTGGCAGCATCAACACATCCAGATTTCTGCCATGAAACTTATCAACAGTCACACTAATTGGTATAAGTAGACCATAAAGAGCTACGGGCCACTTCAGGCCCCCTTTGCCACCAAATGAGTTGGTACCAAACTTTCAAAACAGCTTTCGATTTTCAGAGCATTTTGGATTTGTAGATAAGCGATTGTGGGTCTGTATAAATTACAATATAATCCTTGAGGACTTTTTATTATGGGGAAATGCTCACAATATACTGTTAAGTAATGGGGTGGGGGGGAGGAAAGAGCAACAAAATTCCGTAACACCCCCACTCCATTTTAAAAAAGAAAAATAGGAACAAATCTGTTATTTTAAATGCAAAATCTTGTTTTAAATCCAAAGTGACCTAGTGCCTTTGTCTTCCTCTTTTTTTAAGTTTTCGAGTGGAGTGGTATAGTTTTTATCCGAGTAGAAATCCATCATTACTGCACTCTCTTTGAACAGCCCACTGGGGCAGAAGAAAGGGAAGCCCTCCCTGGCCTCCTCCTGCTGGTGAAGCAAGAAGGGGCCTTTGGATGAGCAGAGGGACGGCCCTGCTGGGGGCGGGGAAACCTAACCTGCTTTGCATGAGGAAATGGGAGGGAACGTTTTGGAGTTGGGTGCCGGAGGAAAGGAAGGATCACGAGGCAGGCTAGACCCTGTATTAGTTTCCTGGGGCTGCCATAACTAAGCACGACAAATTTAGTGGCTTAGAATAACAGAAAATAATTCCTCATAGTCTGGGGGCTGGAAGTCCAGAATCAAGGCGTCAGCAAGGCCACTCTCTCTCTGAAGGCCCTGGGGAAGTATCTTCCTCTAGCTCTGGTGGCTGCATGCCATCCTTGGCGTTCCTTGGCCCGTGGCAGCCTAATTCCAGTCTCTGCCTTCTTCACATGGCTGTCTTTCCCCTGTGTGTGTGTGTGTGTCTAAATACCCCTCTTCTTATAAGACCCCAGTCATTGGATTAGGACCCACTTTAATTTAATATGACCTCATCTAACTTGATGACATCTGCAAAGACCCTATTTCCAAATAAAGTCCCAATGACAGGTTCCAGGTAGACATGAATTTTGGGAGGATACTATTCAACCCAGTACAGACCCCTAGTATGTGCCTTGACTAAGAAAACGGAATTCTATGTCTTTTAAAGGCTATGTCTGCTGAGTGAATGAATGAATGAATGATGAATATGGAACAGTGATGTAAATTTCCTCCTTGCCTTTACCCCCAAATTTTTAGTATAAGCTGGCTATGCAAGCGTACTGTATGGGTAGTGTTGGGTGTGGGGAAATCAAGGAAAAGTCATCTCTTCACTTCTGTGGGATAAAAAGGGAACACTCATGAGAAGTGAAATCAGGAATTCCACAAGAGGCACCCCAAGAAGGTAAAGCCAGGAGTGTCCCTGGGAGCAAGAGCCAGGATCTGAGCTAACATCTGCTTACAGATGCACACAGAAATAAAACACAAAGATTCATCCGTGGGGACACTGGGGCTTTCTACTGTCTCCAACTATGCTTTTATGTATTTTTCAAATTTTCCACAATGATTATAATTTCCTTTAATAATCAGGAAAAACCAAGTTACTTAAAAGAAGGGCAATTCAAGGTGATGTATTATTTAGACTTTAGACTTTAACCTAGATCTTTAGAAAATGCTTAAAAAACCGGCAAACTGGATACTCCCTTTCTCTAGTCTAATCAGACCGCTAAATACTATTAAAACAATAATCTTCATCCTCCATGAGTATAGTTATCCTCTTCAAATGATTCCCTTGATCAGCCTGGGTAGTTTAAAAAAAATTATTATAATGACTTCATTAAGAAGCCCCTAAGTAAGAGCAATTACTAGTTTTTTTTTTTTTTTTAAAGATTTTATTTTTTCCTTTTTCTTCCCAAAGCCCCCCGGTACATAGTTGTGTATTCTTCGTTGTGGGTTCCTCTAGTTGTGGCATGTGGGACGCTGCCTCAGCGTGGTCTGACGAGCAGTGCCATGTCCGCGCCCAGGATTTGAACTGACGAAACACTGGGCCGCCTGCAGCGGAGCACACGAACTTAACCACTCGGCCACGGGGCCAGCCCCAGCAATTACTAGTTTTTACACTAAAAATTAATCAGGACATACTACCATTATTTAGCAGCCACACAAAAATACTTACACTTGGTCATAATTTATTTTACCATACTTTGGAAAAATAAATGAAGATTCAAGGTTGTGAATGAGTAGACGTTAGCTACCTACTATGATTCATCACTGTACTAGAAATGGGAATATAGCAATAAACAGGGGCCAGCCTAGTGGCATAGTGGTTAAGTTTGCACTCCACTTCGGCAGCTGAGGTTTGCCGGTTCAGATCCTGGGCATGGACCAACAGACCGCTCATCAAGCCATGCTGTGGTGGCATCCCACATAGAAGAACTAGAATGACTTACAGGTAGGATATACAACTATGTATTGGGGCTTTGTGGAGGAAAAAAAAAAGAGGAAGATTGGCAACAGATGCTGGCTCAGGGCCAATCTTCCTCATCAAAAAGCATACCAAAAAAAAAAGCAATAAACGGAATTTTTCTCTGCCCTCAAAGATCTTACATTTCAGCACAGCAGTGGTGTTGGGACAGGTGAATAAATTAAACAGATAATTACAATAATGTGGGGTAAGTATTACGATAAGGGAATACAGGGCTATGAGAACATCCATCCAGGAGAACTTCTGGGGGGAAGCTGGGATCAGTTTAGGGACGAGCTGCTTGAGAAAGTCACATCTGAACTGACACCTGAGGATAAACAGGAATCTGTCAGGGGTAAGAAGTGGCAGAGGAAATAGATTGAGGAGGAAAGCAGATGCGCAATACTTGAGCACATCAATAAGGACTATTTCAGTTGCAAATGTTAGCAACTCAGTTCAAACTAGTTTAAGCGAAATAAATTTGTTGACTTGTATCACAGGAAAGTGAAGGGCTAGTGTTAGCTTCAGGCGTGGCTGGATCAAAGGGCAAAAATAATGTCAGGTTTCGGTTTCTCTTTTCCTATCTCTATTCTGCTTTTGGCTTGGTTTCATTTTCTAGGCCAACTTTCTCCTCATCATGGGCAAGATGGTCACCAGCAGCTCCAATCTCATATTCTCCTAATTTCAGAGCCACCCAGAGGGATTTTATCTCCTTCAAATTTCCATTGGAAACAGAGTCTCTGTAGACGTTAATTAAGCTAAAGGTCTTGAGAGATCATCCTGGACTTAGGGTGGGCCCTAAATCCAATGACTGGTATCCTTATAAGAAAATACAGGACACACAGAAACACAGAGAAGATGGGGATATGAAGACAGAAGCAGAGACTGGAGTGACGCATCTACAAACCAAAGGGCTCACTTGTATGGGAGCACATTAGTGGTTTGGTCCTGGGATTCAGAGTCAGGCCAACCTGGGTCTCAGAGCCACCACGTACAATCTCTTAGTAGGAATGATATAAGCACAATGTGCTCCTGGTGCACAGAAAAGTGGGGCAACTCAGCAGACAGGGTGCAGATGCACGCAAGACTTGCCAGAGTGGGTGATTTCTGCCCTTTGTTTTGAAGAATGAATTAGCCAGATGACAAGAGAAAAGGCATTTGTAGCAGGTGCCACTGGTGCCCACTCATACCTCCCCGCATACTGGTGCATGGCCTGTATTTCTGCACATGCTAGTCTAATTTGCGACTGCTGGCATCTGAATCCCTTCACTTGAGGCCTTTTCTGGGCCACAGGAGCACATGGAGGAGGCTGGAAGTGCCAGAGAATTAATCACCCCCTGGACAGCCCTCAAGCAATGACTGGCTAGAGTTGGTAGATAAATATACCAGCAACTTCATCCCTCAGTTGGGAAAACTCTGAGGTGTGTGTTACCTAGTCTCCCCGCCTTCATCAGAGGGACTCCACTCCACTGGCCCCCATTTGTAACTAGTTTGTCTGTGTCTCCCTTACTGGCTTCATTCCCTCTGTCTCACTTCTCTATTCCCCAACTGCTGCTTCCTGGGATCACCTCCCCAATAAATTACTTGCATTGGAATCCTTGTCTCAGGCTCTCCTTCTGAGGGAAGTACAAATTAGACAGCATCCCACACAGAAAGAACAGCCTGTGCAAGAGCAGGGGAATGTAAGCATGGAAATCTCACAACAAATTTAAGGTGGTGTCCGAATTATTTGAGAATCTGAGGCCTGGTCTACTGGTCTAACGGACGAAGAATTATCTGGGGCTTAGAAATAAATGGGTACCACGACATAATGACCCATATTTTATTTTGGGAATTGCTGGAGTTCAGAAGAGTAGAAGGGTCTTGTTAACTTTCCTTGGAACCTCAGACCTACACAGTGCCTTGCACATAATGCGTACTCCAGAAGTATTTTTGAATAAATGAACTTCTTTATTATATTGAAATCAGTGTATTTTAAAAGTCCAGGGCTTACTATATAATGCATGTTCAATAAACATTTCTTGGACAGAACTGAAGGACACTGTGGAAAGCCAAAGACATGCCTTTCTTCAAACAGGCACGTGCCACCTGGTGGTGATTTTGGGGCGGGGGACTTTGAAGGCAGTGGTTGTGTGCTCTAGAATTTGGGGGAATTTGATTTTAGTTAGGGTTCAAGGTTTAAGCTGAGTTATTCATAACAGCAAAACAATAGAAATAGCTAAAATGTCCATAAACAGGGGAGCGATAAATTAAATGGTACAGTATCATTTCCATAGACCACCATGTAGTGATTAAAATGGATTAAGTTAATCTATATGCACTGATATAGAAATTTCTCCAAGACCTACTGTTCAAGTGACAAACTGGAAATCATAGAAAATATACATAGTATAATGTCAT
This sequence comes from Equus asinus, assembly GCF_041296235.1. Lineage (NCBI taxonomy): Eukaryota > Metazoa > Chordata > Mammalia > Perissodactyla > Equidae > Equus > Equus asinus. The sequence goes on from NC_091794.1 coordinate 66,448,048, forward strand.
TGTGTTAAAAAACACACCACAATACACCCTGTATCTTTGGTTGTTGGAGAGCAGGGACTCAGCAACACACTGGGTGGGGCGAGGAAGTGATTTTTAGGTCTCTTCCATCTCTGAGATTTTGTAATCCTGAGAAGTCAAAGTTTATAATTCCTTTAAAAAATAAACTCCTTTGACCTATATAAGCAAACAGTAAAACTTTATGGAGAGGCATAAAAGAAGCCCTAGATAAATGGAGACACCTGTTGGTTTCCTGGAGCAACAGAGTCCACACTGCAGAGCTATGTGTCCCCCAAATTAATCTAAGTTTAAAAACAGCAGCACTAATAAAACGAAAACCCCATTCCTTTTTTGGTGGGGAGGACTTGAAAAATAGTTCTAAAGTTCATCTTGTAGGTCAAATGTGTAAGAAGAGCCAGTAAATATCTGAAAATAAGATCTATATTGTAAAGTTAGAGTAATTAGAATTACGTAGTGCCAGGACAGACAAAGGAACAAAAGAGAAAGTCCAGAACAGACATGGCTATTTATGAGAATTTAGCATGTAACAAAAGTGACGCTTCCAGTCGGTCAGCAAGGGAGGGGTTATTCAATAAACTGCTGGGAGAGCGGTGACCTTGGTGGCCTCACCATGGCAAGGGCGCATGCGCGTGTCTTCTGCAAAAGCTTCACTGATTCAGAAAACACTTTAGGTTACATTTTTCTTCCTACTTTACAGTGAAATAAATTCTCGGTAGATTAAAGATTTAAGAAAGTAAAAGGCATTAAATAGCAGAAGAAAATATTGGTAAATATACAATCTTGCGATTGAGACAGAATGTAAATATGACCTTAAAGGCAGAAACCACAATGAAAAGATGGATAGATTTGTCTATAGCAAAATTTTAAAAATTACATAAACATACATGAATTAAAGTTGAAAAACAAATGTCAATCAAAAAGCAAAGGAAGTCAAACATGTAAGAAAATGCTGAGCTAATTTCTGTCGGAGAATATGCTACTACATAAACAACAGACAGTTCTTAAATATTATATAAAATATTTTTATAAGTCAATAAGATAAAAATGAGTATTTTATTAAAAAATGGGTTAAGGGCACAAACAAGTAATTTGCTAAAGCAGAAATCCAAATGGCATATAAGCATGAAAATGTGTTTCCATTGTTAGGAATCAAAGAAATGCATATTAAAGCGACAGTGAGAAGCATCTCATCCTATCAAAGTTTTAAATTTTAAAGTAATGCTAATCTTGCATTTCAAGAGAGTTACACATCAAAATGTTAACAGTGATTATCTTTGGGCAGTGGGGTTAGGAGTACTTTTCTCTTTTTGTTTTGCTTTTCCGTGGTATTAATATTTCACTTGAGCAATAGTTTGCAGTGACTCTTAGGAAGTCCTCACTGGAACCAGTCTCTGGGGAGTGAGCAAGGATGTGTCCAAGCTGTGGCCTTCCTCTTGGGCCCAGCTGGAGCTCGCTGAGCTGTCTTGAATCATCTTGGGCCCCAACTTCAGGAACTGGGTCCAGGTGGCTGCTGTTTATACAATAGGAATGAGATGGGAGGCAGGCAGAGCAGTCAGCAAGCTAGAGCCGTAACAGTCCAGGGGGCAATTTCTAAAAAAAAACCACGAGAACTTTGTGTGACCACTCGCTTCAGGCCAAAAAAAAAGAAAACTAAACGGCATGCTGTTTATGTTATGTGGGAAGAAGGGCTGTGATGACAGAAAAAGTAAAAGAAGCCAAACATGTAAGAAAATGCTGAGCTAATTTTTGTTGGAGTAGAATATGCAAATGAAGATGCTGCAATTTTCTGTGTTGGGGTGGTTTCAGATCCAGAAGCAGTCATTCCCAACATCTGGAAGAGTCATGCCTGGCACACATTCAAAACGAAAGGCCCCTTCCAGTCAAGGTACCGCCCATCCACTGCAACCTCGCAAAGATGAGACCCTCGTCAAATCCTGTGCCATCTCACTGGGCTCTCAACCTGCGTCTAGATCAGCAGAGAGTCTGTGTTTGAGCTTCTGTCTCCACCTAGATCTAAAACAAGTCAGGCGGGGGCCGGCCCGGCCGTGCAGTGATTAAGTGCGCACGTTCTGCTTCGGCGGCCCGGGGTTCGTCTGTTCGAGTCCTGGGTGCGGACATGGCAAGTTGTGCTGTGGTAGGCGTTCCACATATAAAGTAGAGGAAGATGGGCATGGATGATAGCTCAGGGCCAGTCTTCTTCAACAAAAAGAGGAGGACTGGCAGCAGATGTGACCTCAGGGCTGCTCTTCCTCAAAATAAATAAATAAAACAAGTCATGCCTCATAATTCTTCATTGTTAGTCTTTCCTTTAACTCAGGATTCAGCTTCGAGTACTTCCTCGAGAAGGTGTAAATGAAAGTCTTTCTAAATCAAAGCAGCTTCCATTTCTGGAGAAAACTGAGTAGCCTTAGGTTGGCTTCCCTGGAAATAGACTCTGAGATAAGTCTGTGTGCAGGGCTAACACCTAGTGGGACGGAGGGACAGAGGAGTGGGCAGGGGGACAAGTGGGCCCTCTCAGCCAATCCCACGGAGAGCTCTGGAGCTGGGACGGCCCTGCAGGGTTGTCTTCAACTGAAGGACAGGGGTCAGGCCTGTGTACTCCCAGGTTAATCGGTCATTGAATGTGCACTGTCCCTGGGGAGAAGGCACATTCTTGGATGAGGCAGGTGTCTTTAGCCAAGGGAAATATCATCTAGGGAGGAGAGCCGGTGAACTAATGTGTCAGACTGTAGAGGAAAGAAAGAAGGGCCTGAGGGAAGTGGGCTTGCTGGAATGATTTATTGTGTGGAGCCGGAAGACCAAACATAGGGTTATGTTCTGTGGGAAGCCCAAAGGTCAGACAACATACAACGGCAATGGGAATGCACGGTCAGAGGAGAACCAGGGATGGTGGCAAGAGAAGCAATCACAGGGCTGGGCTCCACAATATCTGGGGGATAAGAGAATCCTAAAGTAAGAGAAGCCAGGTAGTAGTAGCTCTAACCGCAAGGAGCCTGGAGGCTGCAATCACAGCTGGCAGGGCAGAGGCACAGCCTAGGGGGCTCGATCTGCACAGGATTTTGGAGGTATTTAACATCCAAGGTGTCCCTAGGGGAAAAACAGATGGGCAGGGAACAGAGTACTGCTTAACACCTACAACCAGAAGTAGGCAGGAATGGAGGAGCAGGAGTCTGAGTGTGGGTGCCCCAATAAAACATCGTGCTCTTTGCTCAATTCTCAGATCTGAGTCAATTTTCAGACCCAGACCACACTGAAGAGGTGTGACTGAAGAGGTGGCTGGGTCCCTAGGATGAAGGATGCTGCAACACTGGAACAAGTACTTACTGCAATGATTACTCTACAGCCGATGACCATTTCCTCAGCTAAGTCTATGCTGGGGAAAGAGGAATTTCCAGACATTCCACAGGGTCAGAAAGGATCTTCTTACCCAGAAACCCAGAGTGTTATCATGGCCCCTCTGAAGAGTGGAGGCTTATGGGGGTCAGGTGATAAGCAGAGTCCTGGACAACTTCTAGCTTGCAGTGGGTCCATGAGGCCACAGACCCAGCCAGTGGGCATTTCCCCAGTCCCTGAGTACATAATTGGAAGTATATATCGGGTGGTTGGAACCAGCTCCACATTTGGTCCTTGGCCTTGGGTTCTCATGGTGAGGAAGACTAGTGAAAGCCTGTGAAACTGTCCCTTCTCTACCAAGTTGAGATAATAAGTCAATAACACTATTTCATTCAAGGGGATGAGGGGACGATGTTGGAAATTAACGTAATGGGTAAAGACCTAGAGCAGGGACTGTGCTCATCACTGTCATATTTCTATTTAATTTGCCAGCCTGACCCCTTCAGAAACCAGGAGAATGACTTACAGACTATCGCAGACCTAACCATGTGGTAGCCCTGATCACACCGTTCCAGCTGTCACAATACAGTCCAAAAGATCTGAGTAACCTGGACATCCCAAGAACATCACACTTATCTGTTACATTGATGACATCTGCTCATCAGGTAGGGTGAACAAGGGGTGGCCAGTACACTGGAAACCTTCGTAAGACACATGTACTTTAGACGGTGGGAGATAACCTCATGAAGATCTGCCTCTTCAATTTTTAGGGAATCAGTGGTCAGGGGTCTGCCAAGATAGTCCTCTCAAAGTAAAAGGCAAATTATGACATACAGACAAGCGAGGGAAAAGAAAAAGAATTACTTATAAAGCCTCTAAAGGTGATACCTAAAATTGTTCATAGTGTTTACAACCTTCAAGATGTTTTTCATTGGGCACAGGCTATAAATATAAAAATAACTAACTAATATGGAATCATATCAGTATCTGATACCTCGTTTACTTACTCGGTGACTTGCCTGTTGTCCGCCTGTCCTGCTGTGCTGCAAGGTCTATGGAAGTCGGCCTGTCTTGTTCACCCCCGCACCCCCGGCACCTAGAACGCAGTTGGTGGTCAACAAACACCGTCTGGTGGAATGAATGAAGCGAACTGCACACCTCGCTTCGCTGTCAGCTATTTTCAGCTAGCTTCCGGAGCCTCAGGTCATCCATCACCTTTCTCCACAGTGCCGCTCTAGAGGTCACGTGACAGCCGCGCTCTCGAGCTCCAGGGTCGGCTTCCAGCAGCGCATCTTCAGCACAAGACCCCCGAACTCCGGCGGGCCCCGCGCCTCTCTGCTTTCGGCGGGCGCGGCCTAGCTGGATCCCGCTCCAGAGACCCCAGCGCCGCCTAGTCTGGCTCCAGGACGTCGGAGGAACGACGCGCGCCGGCCAGCAGCCACGCCCCTCCTCCGGCCGCAGAGGCCGTGGTCCGCGCAGCCACTCCCGCGGGAGAACGGCGTCGTGACTACCCGCCGGGCGGAGCACGGCTCGGCGGCGTGCGCCTGCGCGGGTGCGAGGGGCGGAGCGCGGCGTGGCGGCGTGGGCGTGCGCCTGCGCGGGCGCGAGGGGCGGGGCGCGGCGTGGCGCGGTGGGCGTGCGCCTGCGCGGGCGACCCGGAGGCGTTGCCACGCTCTGCCGCTTTGGGGGTCCGTGCGGGCTCCTGTCCTCTCCTTTCCGCGGGGAGCCGGGCCGAGGGGAGGGCCAGGTGCGAGCGTGGGGTGGAGGGGGCTGCGGGGGCCAGGGGCGAGGCGGGGGCCGTGGGGACGGGCGGGAGGGGTGGCGCGGCCTGGGGGCGGGGCGACGGGCAGGCTGGGGTCTGAGAACAGAAGCGTCGTCGGCCTCGCGGTGGACGGCGGATGCCCCCGCGTCCCTTCCACGTCCCCGCCCCATCCCTTCCGCGTCGCCGTCTTGTCCCTCCGCCTTGCTTTCTCGCGGGGGCTCCTCAGCGCGGGCTGGTGGCCCCCAGCCTCTCATGCTGGACGCCGCCTCTTAGAGCATCCTGAGGGGCCGCCCCTCTCTTATGCCTCACGCTCAAAGTAGAGGGAATGGGAGTTTTCCTCCTTAAACCTGGCAGTGAAGAATGTAAAGTTTCCTTTCTGAACGGTTCTGGGGAGTGTTAATAATCTCTTCAAAAACTTGTCTACAAGAATCACTTTTTATATAAATAACATCACTTGCCTGTGCAAGATGGAGCGACAGTTTTATTGTGCCATGCAGTCCTCAGGGACGTCTTACTCCGGGGAGACGGGAATGCCCCCTTTGGAATTCAGGGATGGATCGATTGTAGTGACTCCGACCAAAACCCACCCCAAAAGGGTTTCGTTCACGCTGTCGCCTCGCCGCGGTGAGGGGTGCAATCTGACGTTTGGAAGCTTGAGAACCAAGTTGGTCGCCTTCCAGTTTCTTTTTTTAAGACTTCCATCATGTATGTACTTTGCTCGAATGATTATTTTAAAGTACGTGTCCTATTTTTGCCAATCTGACATCTGTTTCCATAGAAGCTAGAGAAGAAATAGTTATTTTTCAGCAGCTTTGTTAACGCTGCATTCCGGGCTTCAGCTGTGAGTGCTGTCCTTGCTCATTCGGAGATGGTACTTAAAGAATTAAGGATCCGACATGTTCTTAGAGGCTAGCAATCAAATTGTTTAATTTCCTCGCATCATTCATTTAGTAGTCCTGGCAGTCTGCCCGCTGTTCGTTGACCTGCTGCGGTTCTCTGAAGGAGCTCTCAGCCCTGATTCTTATGCTCTGTGTAGTCTAGTGATTGGCTCGTGGAAAATGTATAAATAGATTTCTTCTCCCATTTTTCACCTTTTCTTAAGGATAAACCAGAGGTTACAAAATGTCAGCCACTATTTCTAAGTGACACTTGATTGTCAGTGATATAAATGATGATGTTTTTACTTATATACATACAGTGTTTGGGGCTCTGCTCATACCTTCTGTGTCAGAATAGTTTTTAAAAATTTCACGTAGGTCATGAGAGATGAGCAAGAGTTTGCTTGGCCTATGAGCAGAGCTAAAAGCAGAGCTAAAAAGCAGAGTGTAAATAGATGTACCCAGACGTAGAGATAAGAGCTTTTCTTTTCTGAGAGGTGTCAGTCAGTCAGTGGGTCTGGAGCTTAGGAGTGGGGAAGGAGCGTTTGGGCGAGGTGCCTGGGGAAACAGTAGGAGGCAGTGCTGTGAGGGGCCTGGTCTGCCATATGAAGGAGTTTACTGAGGCCTATGGAAACCAATGGAAAGTACAACAATAGTTGCCGTTATTGGTTTGGGGGCTTAAAAAAGTAATAATGTATCATGTAAAAATTTAAACACAGACATATATAAGATGGAAATACTAAATCCCTTAGAGCCACCATCCTGCCACCAAAAATAACTTCTGTGAATAGTTTGGTGTATATTTCTTTAGATTTATATTAGTATATGCTAGCGCATTTTAGCATTACTATTTTTGCAAATTGGGTAGAGAGTTTTGTCTTTTGTTTTCTGTGGTATCGCTAGCATCCAGAATGGTATGCAGTAGACACTTAGTAAATATTTAATGAATGAGTGAATAACATAATTCAGAGATCAAAAACTGAATGGGGTCTTTGTATGTTTGTTTGGTCAGGGTGGTTAAAAAGGGTTTTTTTGAGTTGGTTGCCAACATTTTTAAATTGATAACTTTCACATTAAGTCTGAATTTCTGGCTTTCATTGAAAAAAGTGAAACTTTGGCAGCGCTAAACCTGAATTCCATTATACTTGTTGCATCTGCTTTACATGGGCATGAGTCTGCGTTTACATCAGTATGGCTTTGCTGATGGTCCCCTGCCTTGACCTTACAAACCTGCCCTCTTCAATATAGTAGCCACTAGTTGATGTCGCCATTTAGTTTTAAATTTATTAAATTAAGTTAATTAAAAATTCTTTTGCTCAGTTGCAGGAGCCACATTTCCAGGGCTCCTTGGCCACATGTAGGAGCTACCATATTGGATGGTTCAGATATAGAACATTTCCATCATTGTAGAAAGTTCTGCTCGGCAGTGCTGCTTTACGCATTAGAGTTTGCTATCATTGACATACAGAATTTTTGCAAAATAGCATTTTTGTTATTTTTTAAATTTGCCTCTTTCTTGTCATTACGCAAATCCCCATTTTTTAAATGACTGCGTGGTATTTAGCAATGTAGGACTTCGTGTGAGTTGCGGGAGTAGGATTCCATCGTCAGATTTGCATTTTAGAGTGCTTTAGCTCTGCTTTGGGAGGATGAACTGGAGGGGTAGGGTTGGTGGTGAAATAAGGCAGAGAGATTGGAGGGTGTATAGTAATTGACACCCCAAGGCTAGATTGAGACATTGAGGAGGAAGAATTTTCATGACTGATTTAATGTGAGCTGATAGCTTTTTGGATGCTAAAGTCATGGTAGAGATAATCTTGTATTATCTGAAATTGATTCATTGTTGGAAAGTGGGAATTTGGCTTTGCAGAGTATGGAAGGAACCCTCAGCTAGTTCCAATAAACAACGTGTAAAATATTAAAGTGTTATCAGCTTGTATACAAATGTGTAACTGTTTTATACCATGTAACCTCTTAAGTCAGTGATCATTTATTTGCAAAATACAGACACTCTTTGAAGAGAGGAAATTATTTTAGGAACGAAGTAAAAGCTCATGAAGGTCAATTAAGTGTAGGAAGTACGGCAGACTCTTGGGAACCAGGAAGGTGAGCGTCTCCCCCAGCACCTCTCTCTGAGGCGTCATGGTCTCCTACTTTCTCTCCACACTGTGATCTCGTTGTCTTTTCTGTAGATCCACTTCTTTTGCAAAGGTTTTGTTTGTACTTCTTGCTTTTTTAAAATTTATTTAAAATTTACTTTTTTATTACGTTTTTTATTGCTTTATTTATTCTTTATTTGTTCTGAAGCATCTTTGAAGGTAATATTGTGTTAGCCTAGGTTAAGTTAGACATATATTTTTTCCCTAACCTTTATTATGAAGATTTTGAAATATTTAGAAAAATTGAAAAAAGATATAATGAACACATATATAACCACCACTTAGGTACAATGCTTGTTCATGTTTTACTGTGTTGGCTTTATGTCCTCTGTGTGGATACGTACGTGTGTGTACATTTGCTATACAATTTGAAGTTTTGTTCTTCATGAGATATTTTAGCAAATATCTCAGGCATAAAATATTCACTTACATAACCACAATATCATTGTCACCTAAGAAAATAAGCAACAGTTACCTAAAGTAACCTAAAGACAAATCCATATTCAAATTCCCCCGGTAGTCCCAGCTGTCTTCTAAAGCTGATTTTTTTCTTCCAAGCTAGGATCTAATCAGAGTTCATGCGTTGCATTTGGTTGCTGTCTCTTTTTAGTATCTTTTAAAAATAGCTGAATTGATGTGTCATTGATATACAATAAATTGTACACATTTAAACTGTGCAGTATAAGTTTTGACTTATGTGTACTCTTGTGAAACCAGCAACCTACTCAAGATACTGAACATAGTCATTACCCCTGAAACTTCGTACTCCTCCCCTTGCCCCTCTTTACGTCCCCATCGTCAGGCGATCACTGATCTCTCTGTTAACTATAAATTAGTTTGCATTTTCCACAGTTTATATTATAGAGCTGGAATCATAGAGTGTGTACTTTTTGTGGGGAGTAGAGTCTGGCTTCTGTCACCTGCTAGTATATAGAAATAAAATTGTTTTTGTATATTGCTCTTGTACGCTGCCAAGTTACTAAATTCATTCTATTTTACTTCTTTATTTCTTGTCTGGATGCTATTTATTTAGTTAGTTTTTTATTTATTTATTTGATTCTGGTGCACTGACTAGGATCTCTAGTACAATGTTGAATAGAAGTGGTGAGAACAGACATCTTGCCTTGGTCCTGATCTTAACAGGAAAGTGTAGTGTTTCATGAAGAAATATGCTGTTGGCTATAGGTTTTCCACACGTGTCCTACTACTGAGAGTTTTTATCAGGAGTGCATGTTAGATTTTATCAGATGCTTTTTCTGTATCTATAGAGATGATCATGCAGTGTTTCTCTTTCAGTCTGTTAGTAGGATGAATTACATTGACTGATTTGTGTTGTTTAATCAGCCTTGGATTCCTGGGACAAACCTCACTTCGTCATGATGTATTGTCCTTTTTATATATTGTTGAATTAGATTTTCTAAAATATTGTTAAGAATTTTTGTATCTATGTTCATGATATAGATAGGAGGATGTAAAAGGACATTACTCTATGGTCTTTTTGTTATTTTTTTTTCTGGGTTTCATGTCAGGGCGATGCCAGTCTTCATGGATTGAGTTGCAAACTATTCCTTCCGTTTTAATTTCGTGGCAGAGCTTGTATAGAATTATTAAATCTTTTTCTTTTTTTTTCACATTGGTTTATAACATTGTGTAATTTCAGATGAACATTATTGTATATCAGTTTCTGGATAGGCTGCATCGTGCTCACTACCAATAGTCTAGTTTTTATCTGTCACCATATATATGTACCCCTTTACCCTTTTGCTTAGCTCCCACCCACTTCCCCTTTGATAACCACTAATCTGTTCTCTTTGTCCATGTATTTGTTTATATTCCACATATGAGTGAAATCATATGGTGTTTGTCTTTCTCTGTCTGGCTTATTTTGCTTAACATAATACCCTCGAGGTCCATCCATGTTGTTGCAAATGAGACGATTTTGTCTTTTTTCATGGCTGAGTAGCATTCCATTGTATATAGATATGACATCTTCTGTATCCATTTCTCAGTTGAAGGACACTGAGTTGCTTCCATGTCTTGGCTATTGTGAATAATGCTGCAGTGAACATAGGGGTGCATAAATCTCTTTGTATTGTTGATTTCACGTTCTTTGGATAATATAAGATAGTGGGATAGCTAGACTTTATGATATTTCTATTGTTAATTTTTTGAGAAATCTTCATGCTGTTTTCCATAGTGGCTGCACCAGTTTACATCCCTACCAGCAGTGTATGAGGGTTCCCTTTTCTCCACATCCTCTCCAACAGTTGTTATTTTTTATCTTGTTAATTATAGCTATTCTGACAGGTGTAAGGTGATATCTCATTGTTGTTTTGATTTGCATTTCTCTAATAGTTAGTGATCAACATCCCTTCATGTGCCTGTTGGCCATCTGTATATCTTCTTGGGAAAAATGTCTGTTCATATCCTTTGCTTATTTTTTGATCTGGTTGTTTGTTTTTTTATTGTTGAGTTATATGAGTTCTTTATATATTTTGGAAAGTAACCCCTTGTTGGATATATGATTTGCAAATATTTTCTCCCAGTTTGTGGGTTGCTTTTCATTTTGCTGATGGTTTTCTTTGCTGTGCAGAAGCCTTTTAGTTTGATGTAGTATCATTTGTTTATTTTTTTATATTGTTTGTTTCCCTTGCCCAGTCAGACATAGTACTTGAAAATATGCTGCTAAGACTGATATCAATCGGGGCCAGCCTGGTGGCTCAGTGGTTAAGTTCCCATGTTCCACTTCTTGGTGGCCCAGGGTTCACCGGTTTGGATCCCAGGTGTGGACATGGCACTGCTTGGCAAAAGCCATGTTGTGGTAGGCGTCCCACATATAAAATAGAGGAAGATGGGCATGGATGTTAGCTCAGGGCCAGGCTTCCTCAGTAAGAGGAGGATTGGCAGTAGTTAGCTCAGGGCTAATCTTCCTCAAAAAAAAAAAAAAAAAGACATATCGAAGAGCATACTGCCTATGTTTTCTTCTAGAAGTTTCACGGTTTCAGGTCTTACATTCAAGTCTTTAATCTTATTTTGAGTTAGTTTTTGTGTATGGTGTGAGATAATTGTCTACTTTCATTCTTTTGCATGTGGCTGTTTAGTTTTCCCAATGCCATTTATTGAAGAAACTTTCCTTTCTCCATTGTTCTTGGCGCCCTTGTTGAAAACTATCCGTCCGTAGATGTGTGGTTTTATTTCTGGGCTCTTGATGCTGTTCTGTTGATCCATGTGTCTGTTTTGGTGCCAGTACCATGCTGTTTTGATTACTATAGCTTTGTTGTATATTTTGAAGTCAGGGATTATGATGGCTCCAGCTTTGTTCTTTTTTCTCACAATTGCTTTGGCTATCCAGAGTCTTTTGTTGTTCCATATAAATTTTAGGATTCTTTGTTCCATTTCTGTGAAGAATGCCATCGAGGTTCTGATTGGGATTGTCCTGAATCTGTAGATTGCTTTAGGTAATATGGACATTTTAACTATGTTTATTCTTCCAATCCATGAGCATAGAATATCTTTCCATTTCTTTATGTCTTCTTTGATTTCTTTCAGTAATGTCTTATAGTTTTCAATGTATAGGTCTTTCGCCTCATTGGTTAAGTTTATTCCTAGGTATTTTATTCTTTTTGTTGTGATTGTAAATGTGATTGTCTTCTTGACTTCTCTTTCTGCTAGTTTGTTATTAGTGTATAGAAATGCAGCTGATTTTTGTGAGCTGAATTTGTACCCTGCAACTTTGCTGTAGTTATTGATTGCTCCTAATATATCTGGTGGATTCTTTAGGGTTTTCTATGTATAGAATCATGTCATCCACAAACAGTGAGAGTTTTGCTTCTTCCTTTGCAATTTGGATGCCTTTTGTTTCTTTTCCTTGCCTAGTTGCTCTAGTTAGAACCTCCAGTACTATGTTGAATAGGAGTGGCAAGAGTGGGCACCCTTGTCTCGTTCCTGTTTTCAGAGGGGTGGCTTTCAGTTTTTCACTGTTAAGCATGATGTTGGCTATGAGTTTGTCATATGTGGCCTTTATTATGTTGAGGTGCTTTCCTTCTATACCCATTTTATTGAGAGTTTTTATCATAAATGGCGTTGGATCTTGTCAAATGCTTTCTCTACATCGATTGAGATGATCACGTGGTTTTTATTCCTCATTTTGTTAATGTGGTGTATCACATTGATTGATTTGTGGATGTTGAACCATCCCTGTGTCTCTGGCATAAATCCCACTTGATCATGGTGTATGATCCTTTCAATGTATTGCTCTGTTCGATTTGCCAGTATTTTGTTGAGGATGTTTGCATCTGTGTTCATCAGCAATATTGGCTTGTAGCTTTCCTTCTTTCTTCTGTTGTTCTTGTCTAGTTTTGGTATCAGGGTAATGTTGGCCTCATAGAATGAGTTAGGAAGTATCCCATCTTCTTCAGTTTTTGGAATAGTTTGAGAAGGATAGGTATTAAATCTTTGAGTGTTTGGTAGAATTCTCCAGAGAAGCCATCTGGTCCTGGACTTTTGTTTTTTGGAGGTTTTTGATTACTCTTTCAATCTCTTTACTTGTTATTGGTCTATTCAGATTCTGTATTTCTTCTTGTTCAGTTTTGAGAGGTTGTATGAGTCTAAGAATTTATCCATTTCTCCTAGGTTATCCAATTTATTGGTGTATAGTTTTTCATAGTATTCTCTTGTAATCCTTTGTATTTCTGTCATATCCATTGTCCTTTCTCCTCTCTCATTTTTAATTTCACTTATTTGAGCCTTCTCTTTTTTTTCTTGTGAGTCTGGCTAAGGTTTGTCAGTTTTGTTTGTCTTCTCAAAGAACCAGCTCTTTGTTTCATTGATCCTTTTTGTTGTACTTTTAGTCTCTATGTCATTTATTTCTGCTGTAATTTTTATTATTTCCCTCATTCTGCTGACTTGAGGCTTTGTTCTTCTTTTTCTAGTTCCGTTAGGTGAGGTTTAAGATAACTTACTTGAGATTTTTCTCCTTGTTGAGGTAGGCCTGTATTGCTATAAATTTCTCTTTTAGTACTGTTTTGCCTGCATCGCATAAGAGTTGGTATGTTATGTTTTTATTTGCATTTGTCTCCAGGTATTTTTTAAAAATTTTTCCTTTGATTTCTTCATTGATCCATTGGTTTCTCAGTGGCTTGTTGTTTAGTCTCCACATATTTGTGACTTTCTCATCTTTTTTCTTATATTTGATTTCTAGTTTTATAGCATCGTGGTCAGAAAAGATGCTTGATGTTATTTCAATCATCATAAGTTTATTGAGGCTTGCCTCGTTTCCCAAGAAATGGTCTATCTTTGAGAATGTTCCATGTGCACTTGAGAAGAATGTGTGTTCTGCTGTTTTTGGATGGAATGTTCTGTATATATCTGTTAAGTCCATCTGGTCTAGTGTTTCATATAAGGCCACTCTTTCCTTGTTGACTTTCTGTCTGGATGATCTATCCATTGATGTAAGTGAGCTGTCGAGGTCCACTATTATAACTGTGTTACTGTCAGTTTCTTCCTTTAAGTCTGTTAGTAGTTGCTTTATATACTTTGGTGCTCCTGTGTTAGGTGCATATATAAGTGTTATGTTCTCTTGGTGGAATGTCCCTTTTATCATTATATACTATTCCTCTTTGTCTCTTACTGTCTTCTTTTTCTTGAAGTCTGCTTTGTCTTATATAAGTATGGCAACACCTGCTTTCTTTTGGTTGTCATTTGCTTAGAGTATCATCTTCCACTCCTTTGCTCTGAACCTATGTTTGTCTTAAAGACCTTTCCTGGAGGCAGAATAATGTTGGGTCTTGTTTTTTAATCCATCTAGCCACTCTGTGTCTTTTGATTGCATAATTCAATCTATTTACATTTAGAGTTATTATTGATATATGAGGGCTTAATACTGCCATTTTATCTCTTATTTTCTGGTTGTTCTATATTTCCATTGTTTCTCTTCCCTTGTATTTCTGCCTGCCGTTTCAGTTTGATGGTTTTCTGTGATAGTTTTCTCAGTTTTCTCTTTATTTATGATTTGTGGCTCTGCTCTGATTTTTTGTTTAGTGGTTGCCATGAGGTTTGTATAAAAGATCTCATAGATGAGATAGTCCATTTTCTAATAGGCTTTGTCTCCATTATCCCAAGCAGGCTCCATCTCTTACCTCTTCCCCTCTGAGTTGTCACAAATTACAGTTTCTGTTGTGAGTTTGTGACTAAATTGAAGTGTTTATGGTTATTATTGGTGCTTTCCTTTCCTCTATTTCTTATGTTACAATTAAGTGTTTACTAACCTATTCTGATAAAAAGCTGCAATTTTCTGATTCTATCTGTTTATCTCCTTGCTCCAGGTTTTGTAAACCTTTGCATTTTAGTTTCAGATGGGAGGGCTCCTTTCAATGTTTCTTGTAAGGCAGGCCTGGTGGCTATGAACTCTCTCAGCTTTCGTTTATCTGGGAAAGCTTATTTCTCCATTGTATCTGAAGGATAGTTTCACTGGATAGAGTATTCTTGGCTGAAAGTTTTTGTCTTTCAGTATTTTGAATATATCATTCCATTCTCTCCTACCCTGTAAGGGTTCTGCTGAGAAATCCACTGGAAGTCTGATAGGGTTTCCCTTGTAGGTTATTTTCTTCTGTCTTGCTGCCCTAAATATATATTTCTTTGTCATTGACTTTTGGCAGTTTTAATATTATATGCCTTGGAGAAGGTCTTTTTGCATCGATGTAATTAGGAGTTCTGTTGGCTTCATGTACTTGTAAGTCCAGTGCCTTCCTCAGGCTTGGGAAGTTCTCAGCTATTATTTCTTTGAACAAGCTCTCTGCTCCTTTCTCCTTCTCTTCTCCCTCTGGAATGCTTATAATCTTTATGTTGCTTTTCCTAATTGAGTCAGATATTTTTTGAAGAATTTCTTCATTTTTAAAAAATCTTAGTTCTGTCTCCTCCTCCACCTGAAGCATTTCTATATTTCTATCCTCTAAATCACTAATTCTATCATCTATGGTGTCAGTTCTGTATTTTATGGTTTCTAGGTTATTTTTTATCTCATCAATTGGGTGGTTCTCCACTCCATCAATTGGGTGGTGTTTGTTTTAGAGCTTCAATCTCTTTGGTAAAGTATTCCTTCTGCTTGTTAATTTTATTCCTGAGCTCATCGAACTGACTTTCTGATTTTCTTGTAACTTGTAGAGTTTCTTTATGATAACTATTTTGAATTCTGTGTCATTTGGATTGTAAATTTCTGTGAGTTCAGGATTGGTTTCTAGAGACTTGTCATTTTCCTTCTGCTCTGAAGCATTACTGTAGTTCTGCATGGTGTTTGATGAATTGATCCTTTGCTGGTGCATTTGTGGTAGTATCAGGTCACAGATTCCTCCAGCCACTGCTGTGGGGGGGCAGTAGCTGTGTTTTCTGATTCTGCCCCATCTGCTGGATCTTGTGCTGGGAGGGCTGCTGTGTATTTTTGCAGCCTGGCTATAGCTACTTGGCAAGTCATGCATGCATGCGCAGGGCAGGGCCTCTGTGCTCTGTCAGAGGGTCATTCTTGTGTGGGTGGCAGCGCTGGGCGTGGCAGGGGACCAGCTGAGCTGCTGTGCTAAGTGAGAGGTGAGGGGCGCTTTCCTTCTTCTGCGAGTAGGCTCTGTACTTGCACACTGTTGGGCTGAGCTGCTGGGCTTGGTGGGCGGGGCCCCTCATGGGGGTTGAGCCACTACCGCTCGGTAGAGAGTATTCCCATGGGTGGGGCCACTGCTGCCTGGTGGGTGCTCCTGCAGGCCAGGTCACACTCCCAAAGCATTTGCGTGCCGGCCAGGCTGCACCCACCTCTTCTTACAGTCATGCTGGCCACTGTGAGGACCCACAACCTGGATTGCTGCTGCTAGGGAGGGGGAGGGGTGCTCTCACTCAGTTCCACCACTTCCCAGGGATCCAGTCCCCCCACCTTCAGATGCATGCATGCATAGATGCTTCATGGATCTCTCAGGTGTCCTGTGCTGTGTAGGGAATCCTGTGTTTCTTAATGAGCGTCCATTTAGTTGTAACTTAGAGGTGTGACACAAAGGTAGCAACTCAGTCTGCCATGATGCTGACATCACTCCCCAAATCTTCTTTAAGTGTTTGATAGTATTCCACAGTGAAGCTGTTTGTGCCTGGAACTGTCTTTGTGGGAATGTCTTTAACTACAAATTCAATTAAAAAAAAATAGGGCTCTTCATGTTACCTGTTTCTCCTTGAAAGAGCTTTTGTAATTTGTGTTTTTCAAAGAATTTATCCATTCATCTAAATGTCATTTAAGATTTTCTGCTTCATTAGTTTTAAGAAATTTGATTATGACATATCTTGGAGTTGTTTCCTTTATGTTTCTTGTTGGTGTGGCTCATTAAATTTCTTGGATTTGTGGGTTTACAGTTTTCATCAAATTTGGAAAATTTTAACCATTAATTTTTCAAGTGTTTTTTCTGTCTACCAGCCCTCTCCCCCTTTTCAGGGACTCCAGTTACACATATATTAAGCTACTTGAAGGTACTCTGCACCTCAGTGATGCTCTCAGCATTTTTTTCCAGTCTATTTTCTCTTTGCATTTCATTTTGGATGGTTTCTATTGGTATGTCAAGTTCACACATCTTTATACAATGTCTAATCTGCTGTTAATCTCATCCATTGTATTTTTTTAATCTAAAACGTAGTTTTCTTGTCTAAAACTTCAATCTAGATCTATTTAAAAAGTATATTCATGTCTCTACATAACATGCTCAAGTTTTCCTTTAACTTCTTAAACATGTGGACTATAGTTATAATAACTACTTTAATGTCCTTGTCTTGTAGTGCTCTCCTTTGTGTTATTTAGGAGTTAGTTTCCATTGATTGATATTTCTCCTCATTATGGATCACATATCCTGCTTCTTGCATGCCTGGTAATTTTTAATTGTTATTGTACATTGTGAAGTGCTCGATATTTTTGAATTCTTATAACTGTTCTTGAGGTTTTTTCTGGAATGCTGAAAAGTTACTTAGAAACAGTTTGATCTTTTTGAATGTTGCTTTTAATCTTTGTTAGATAGGGCCAGAGCAACTTTTAGTTTAGGAGTAGTTTTTCTAATATTGAGGCAAAACCCTATAGTCAGGTGCTGTATAATGATGTTTCAGTCAATGACAGACCGCGTATACGGTAATGGTCCCATAAGATTAGTACTATGTAGTCTACCTGTGTAGGCGCTATTCCATCTAGGTTTGTGTAAGTGCACTCTGGAAGTTTGCACAATGACAAAATTGCTGAATGACGCATTTCTCAGAACATATTCCCCTTGTTAAGCAATGCATGACTGTCCTCTACCCAATTCCCTGTGAATTAATAGGTTTTCCACCTCGAAGGGTGAGAACAGGCGCTATGCTCTGTCCTGTGTTAGCCCTGCATCTTGTTCCTCTGATTCTTTCAGGCAGTTGTTTCCCATCTCCAGGGCATTTTCTCATATATGTGCCCTGGTCAGGAGTCGGCTGACTGCAAGGCAGGGATTCTGTGCCGATCTCTGGGGTTCTTTCTCTGTGCAGCTCTGTCTTGTACTCTGCTCTGTGGGGTCTAGCTACCGTGGGCTTCTTGAACTCCCAGCTTCATCTCTTCGATGTAGAGGGACCATTGGGCTGTGCCTAGGTTTCCCCTCTCTGCATATCGTAGGGCTCACCTTATTGTTTCCTATCTCTCAGGGATCACTGTCCTTCATTGCCTAATGTCTAGTGTGTTGAAACCATTGTTTTATTTATTCTGTCTGTTTTTTAGTTGTTTCAGGTAGGAGGATAAGTCTGGTCCCACTTACTCCATTTTGATCTCAGTCAGGAATGCCAGGATTATGTCTGAAAGAAATAAATGTATATTTTATTTTACTTGTTTATTTCTTTTTGGTGAGGAAGATTATCCCTGAGCTAACATCTGTGCCAGTCTTCCTCTATTTTGTGTGTGGGATGCCACCACAGCATGGCTTGATGAGCTCTGTGTAGGTCTGTGCCCAGGATCCGAACCTGTGCACCCTGGGCTGCCAAGCAGAGTGTGCGAACTTAACCACCATGCCATTGGGCCAACCCCAAATTTGTTTTTTAAAAAGTATATCTCGTAAGTTAGATTTTACCATTCCATTGCATCCTTCTTTCCCCTGGTTACTGACGATTGATAAAATTTTACTGCTGTTTTTATCTAATCCATTTCTTATTACTCAAATAATGTAGCTGTTAGAATAAAAATAGATTCCCCCCAACTAAAATAAAAAATGAAAAGAAGAAAAATTCAAGTTTCTAAAGTACATCTTGTAGAGTAAAAAAAAAAGTAAGTAAAACCTCTTTGGTTTGTGTTGCTGAAAGGCATTGCTGTGGTGGTGGTGAGTGGAAACCCAAGGTAATTTAGGGAGAGCTGTGTTCTTCCTTTAGGAAGAACAGCTGACACACCTGTTTCGTAAGTGTTATTTTTCCCAGTTTGGTAGATAAGTATTTTCCAAAGATATTTATAGTTTACTTTTTGTGTTCCAGATAATCAAGCAAAAGAAGGATGAACTTCATCTCTGGATTGTCGTCTGCTACTAGAAACTGTATTTTCTTCCGATTTAATTTACTGACCAGCTGGAGAAGATGTAACACACTGGCTCTAGCCTCACCAGACTGTCATCAAGTACAGATTAACCGTATGGTAAATCAGTGTGATAGGTTGACTTTTCTGCCTGGAAACTTTCATTACTGTAGGACTTTTACTAAAAAAAGAACAGGATGCCTCTCAACTACCAAAAGTAAGGAAATTTGGATGATTACCCAAAAATGTACCACACGGAATGTCTCTTTTTCAAGACAGCAGCTAACAGAAGAAGTTGTACTAGTTCCTGCTCTTTCAGTCCTGCGCCCTCTAAACTGTTTTCCCAGGAGAGACATCAGGTGTTTCCACACTTCTCCACGGCTGTGGGCTGCTCCCGTCCCTCTCTTGTTGGTCGTTCTTAAACCAGTCCAGAAACTACTCGCCATCATTGTCGGCAGGTAAGATTCTTTTAAAAAAATAAACTTTTTTATTGAAGGATATTTGTAAAACAATACTTTTAAAGAGAACTTGTTAGATTTCCTTCTCCTATTTAGCTCAAAATTAAGTTTATAAACACTTGGTTCTACTCAGATTTGTTATGTATGATTTAATAATCTTGAGATAATTTACTGCATAATAATTTACTGTATTACAGTATAGAAATATGATCTTTAAAAAATTATCCTTATATATCTTGTATAGATACTTTTAAAAGATTGACTTTATGATTACAAGAAGAATCGGAAATGTTGGTAAAACTTATGTATGAGAACAGTGTTTGCAAACAGTCTTTTTTAGTTTATGGAATTTGAGGCAATGGATCATGAAACTGAAGAATTTGCTTTTTTAAGAATGGGCTTACTGCTAGCCAAGTTAACTCTTAATATTTATTTTTCTGTTCTTTTACAACAAATTTTATTATTTGCTCCTGGTAGTTTTTTATAAGAATTAATATTTTTACAGCTACATAGTACTTTATAATTAATTTAATCCCCATGTAATTAATCCTCTTTTCTCTTATTTGCTCCATGAAGATTTAAGGAAGGTAAAGTTAAGCATTGTCTCCTCATAAAGCTTTATGTTTGATATGAAGAAATCCATTCTAGCCTTCTTCTTACTTCTCTATTAACCAACCCAATTTTCTTTTTATCAAAAATTGAGAACTTGTACTCTATAATTTGTTATGTTCTTTATGATTTGGCATTGACACCCAGAAAATATACAGCTATAAAAGCTTTCAATTTAAGTAACAACTATCAAAGAAAATCGACGCTGGACAATAGTTAAAGCAGTAAAAGCAGATTTTATTCAGGAGGATTGTAGTTGGAGGAGGCAGGGGAGAGACCTCTTTGTAGAACTAGTCAATTCTGAATACAGCATGGGCAAGTGGGCTTTACAGCCGAGAAGCAGAGAAGGGGCTGGTGGATGGAAAATTACTAACAGGGACCATCAGGAGGAAGAGAGCATCTGCCTAAACGCACCTAACAGGATACTTGCTGAAGGCAGGTGAGGGGGGTCAGACATCACTTGGGTGCCGAAGAAGGATGAGGCACCTGGTTAGATATCAAGGGTGATCAGATGTGGAGGATGGGGGATTCTGGCTAACCTGACTTAGCAGGATTCTTGCTAAAGTTGGACAATGCAGAAATGAACATGGAAATCCAAGAGTCAAGGACTAGTTGAAAAAGAGTTCAGAGGACCCTGAGTAGAGTTTGGTGGAGGAGAGAATCTTTGTCACAAATTGGCCCAGGTTCGTGGGCCAATAGCTCTTTTTCATCCTTTTTAAATATTTATTTTTAACTTTGTTTTTGTTGTTGTTACTATTGTAAGTTACCTAAAATTTCCTTTTGGAAGATATTTTCTACATTTTAAACAAATAATAATAAGTCATATAAAGTTTTAAATAGGAAATAAGTATACTTCAAAAGTTTGTTTAATCTATTTAGGTTGAAACACTTTAAAGGCATTTCAGGTGTGTCACTTAAAGATAACTTGAAGTTACTTTATAAATAAGTTTTGTCAAGAGATGATGTATATATTTTAAATTTTTGTTGTGATTTCACAGATGAACTCACAGGGAAAAATTTTTGTCCCAGTATTGAAAACGTTTGCTTCTTGTCAAAATGTCTCTGGAGGCTGATAAGCAGCAGAGTATTGTTGCCTCGCAGAAATTGGAACTCCTCAGATGTTGTGTATAAAATCTCTCATTTCCTTATTTATAGTGCTTATGCTCTTCGTCTTACCTCTCCTTTGTCATGTTCTAGAGGGGACAGTGGAGTTTCTGCTACTGAACAAAATTTATTTCTAAAACCAATGTTGAGGCGGTTTCCCTTGCCCCTTGCTGAGGCACTGGCAGATTGCGCTGGAAGTCAGGTGGGCAGTGGGGAGAACGGTGACTAAAGGTATAGATTTATTGTACTGTAACCCCCTCAGATGATTGTTTGGGCACCTCATCCCCTCGTAGGTGGTTCAGTGCTCAGACTCTGGAATCACATTGCCTGGTTTTCCTCTTACTACGTCTATGACCTTGGACGAGCTGCTTCACTTCTCTCTGTCTCCGTTTTCTCCTCTGTAACAGGGCTGTTACGAAGACTAAATGAGATGACTTATGTTTAACGGCTAAAAGAGTTCTTTGCATCTGGTAAATGGCCAATATATGTTAACTCGTGGTAGTTGTAAAAAAGCTCCTCATTTTTGTTTACCTTTAAAATAACTGAAGAAAATTCAAATGAGTATTAGAATTTTTAACTATAGCTCTGTATAGTTGTTTACTTTTTCATCATTTAGCTAAGAATTTTATAAATTGAGAAAACCATCTATATAGAGAAATATATCACAAAAATTGAAGTATTTGATGACATAAAATTCTAGTGAGGCATTGCGTTTTGATATGGCTGATACTATTATCGGAACTTTGAATTTTTCTTTTTTGTTCTAGGAGCATAAGGAAATGGTGGCAAGCACTTCCTCCTAACAAGAAGGAACTATTTAAAGAAAGCGTAAAGAAGAACAAATGGAAGTTCCTCCTTGGTTTGAGCAGTTTTGGATTGCTCTTCACAGTGTTTTATTTTACTCATCTGGAAGTGAGTCCAGTCACAGGAAGGAGCAGGTTACTATTATTGGGGAAAGAACATTTCAGACTTTTATCAGAACTGGAATATGAAGCAGTGAGTAGAAGGATTTGTTTTTAATTATATTGCTTAATATAATACTCAAAGCAGGAAAGTTTCTTAAATATGAAAGATGCACCACTTTTCTATTATGGTCTTTGATAGGAAATTAGCATTTCTTTTCCCCAAAATGCCTCAGACCTTTCATACGTAGTATTCCTATCGCCTGCCTTGCCTTTCCTCCCATTTATCCAGCTAGCTCCTGCTCTTCACATGTTACCTTAAGTGTCACTCTCTCAGGAGAGCCTTCTCAGACTATCCAGACTGGGTTAGGCCGGACAGATGCCTGAGGCTACAGGGAGTGCCCTTCAGACAGACTGACTGGTGAATCAGCTCATTTGGAGGTGTGCCTAGGCTTGGCTATATGGGGGATAGTTCTCTTTCATTTTCTCTTCATATCTGTGCTTTTCCTTCAAAGCACTTAGTGTGAGGGTGAGACAATTATTTACATAGTTATTTATTTGCTGAACTGCCGCCCTTGTCAGACTAAGCTCCCTGGGGGCAGAAACCCTGTCTGTTTTGTTTATCACTTTATTGTAAGTGCAATGCACAAAGTAGTGCTTAGTATATATTTTTTTAATAAATATATCTGTAATCTGCTTTTGTACCTTGAAAGTAAAGTAGAATAAGATATTTTTTCCAAACATCAATTTTGGCAATTTATTGTAGTTTTTGAATGCAAAATAAAGTTGGAATTCAGAAGCCTTAACTCTTTGGAGAGTATAACAACTCAGGTGGTTAAACATTTTGTACCGCTAGTGAGCTCCTTGAGGGCGGAGCATCTTTCCATCCACACTGAATAACACGTGCATGGTAAGGGCTTAGTCGGTGTTGGCTGAAGTCTCATAGCCTCACGTCACGGCTTCAGCATGCTTACGTCTTTATGGCTGTTTATTCCAGTTGAGCTTCTCAGTTTGTCAATGGAAAGTAACCATTAAAAAAAGAAATAATGATAGTTTTTCACTAAAAAGCTTGTTCTTAAGATAGGACCAATCTCTTCTAGCAAAGTTTACACACAGATTTGAGATGTGTCTTAGAATCTGGTCTAGTCAGAGGCAAGTTTGAGGAACGTGTTCTGGACAGACTGAGACAGGCCTAGTGTTGAATTAGTGCATCTTCTACCATTCACGTCCCTGAGAAGCTTTGAAAGATTATGGATATGCACATGCATATATTCTTTCTCTTTTTACTTTGTAACCTACAAATATAATACTGCTTGATGTGAAAATTCAAGCACATGTTCTTATAGTGATATTATAAAGCACTATAATTACATATAATCTTGCTTGTTTTTTACTTCAGAAGGATTACTGTAAACTTTGTTTACATTGGTGACGTGCTTTCTAAAAATGCTCATTGACGTAAAGACTATTACAAATTCATATTGTACAAAATCATCTATTTTTAATGTATCTCAAGCAAGAAGCTTACAAATTTGTTGATTTATATGTGAAAGAAATTATACATTTTATGGAAACGAAAGTGATATTTTCGGAACATTTTTAATTTTCTCAGTACACTTCAAAGGGTCTCATGAATATACCTTCAGAAAAAGTATCTTCATATGGTGGCTAGTCTTAATCAGCATAATGTAGAGAAAATGATATGCCCACTGGTTCTAAAATTTCAGTAGTTTCCTTTCAATTTGTGTGAATAAAACATTCAAGGTTATTGAAATGTTGTCTTTCTTTGTAGAAGTTTAACTTTCTTATTAAGTATAGGGTGTTTTTCTATTCAGTGGGTTATGAAAGAATTTTCTTTTGTATTTTACCTTCTTATGTGAAATCTTTATGTTCTCTAGGCAATGTTTTGTTTTCTAAAGTACTTAGGAAAGGAGAAATAATATTTAAGCATTTTATTCGTTTATGGAAAAGATGAATGAAATTTTTATTTCAAGCTTTTTTTTAAAATCTTAGTTATTAGAATTTATTACATTGTGAGAAACCACAATACCTTTGCATGAGTAATTCAAATCTGAGAAATCTCAGTGTTTAATATATGCAGATTTTTACATCATTATAAGTTAAACTGTTCAACAATCAGTAGCCATGTAACTCTCCATAAAGCAATATAAACATTTTGTAGAGCTAAAACTCTTTTAAAATAAGGACTACTTTTCTTTTTAATATTTCAGTGGATGGAAGAATTTAAAAATAATATGTTACCTGAGAAAGATCCCCGATACCTGACTGTTAAAGAAGTGCTTTATCATTTAATTGAATGCAATAAAGATATTCCAGGGCTCTCTGAGATCCACTGGATTATTCATGTGGTCGATTCCCCAGATGTAAATGCCTTTGTGCTTCCAGTAAGTAAACATTCTCAAACCTGATGTTTAATTGTTGGATTTAACATCCTCGCTTTTTATGGTGTTCTAATTGCTTACGTGATGTTCTTCATGGTGCAGAATGGGCAAGTGTTTATCTTCACTGGGCTTCTAAATAGTGTGACTGACATGCATCAACTCTCCTTCCTTCTGGGCCATGAAATAGCACATGCGGTACTTGGGCATGCTGTAAGTACCTAAAATGACTTTCGATTGTTGAAATACTGCGTTGAAGCCAGCAAATTAAATCTTTTAAAGAATTGAATATTTTCAGTTCCTTTTTAACGATGGAATTTTAGTTTTTAGTAATTGTCTTATTCTGTTACCCGAAAAAATATGTTGGCTAATTTTGAGAATTTTTATGGTCTTTAGTTTTTCGTACTGAATAATTAGTGTTTCTCTTAAATACTATTTTTATCACCTGTCTCTTTTGCTCAAAAGTATTCTCAACCTCTAATTATTTAAAATTAGTTTTTAAACTTTCCATAATTATTAACATACTTATAATCTAGTCAGAAAATTAACTGTAGGAAAGTGATATTGCTATTTAAGTGGGTAAATCGGTTTTCTTTCTTTTTTATTATTCTCCTGAGATAGCTTGGAACATCTTTGAAAATGCCTAGAACGATATGCCATATATAATTAATGCAGAGTAATAATAATGATACCGTACCATTTAACAGTTTACAGAGCTTTTTAATATGTACCTTCTTCATAATTTTAATACTATCCTTATGAGGTATGTATTAGTATCCCTGTATTATATGTGAGGAAACTAGTGTTTAAGAGACTCCAGGTAACATGACTAATGTGACAAGTGGCAGAGTCAGGACTTTACCCCAGGTCTTCCGTTTGCAAGCCCAGTGCTGCTTCCTTTACCACGGTTACCTGATTGTTGGCAGCACTTTTCTTGTAGATCGTGCAATTCAGACTGACATATGCTCCTGTAAATACACATCTGTTCGACTTGGTGTGAGTCCAGAAAAGTAATAGAATTACTCATATTTTTATTTCTATTCATTAAAAAATATGCATGCCTCTTTTGTCCACATAATTAGAGGTATGTTTTCTTTCATTGAAAACATGAAGGTAAATAGTGAAAGGATTGTGAAATGCTATATTGAAATGCAAGTCATATTAACTTTAAATGGAAATGATGTTATTAATCCTTCTAGAAGTCATCTCAAATTCTTTCTATTCCTTAGAGTATTAGTAAGATGAGATGGGTCGAAGTCGTGCTATTCTGAAGCACAAATAGTAATTATCTTATTTCTACTGAGTTAACGGGAAAATTTAAAAAATATTTTCCTTAAATATATACAAGAATAAATCTAAGCAGTTGAAATAGCTTATATCTTTCAATAAATGGCTTCATAACTAAAAAATCAATTTTGGCCCTTTTTATTGCATATTTAGTACATTTATTTTTCTGGCATCTAGTTCAATGCCTCATTCAACATATTGTTGTCATCTCTGTCAGGGCAAGAACAATAATCAGAGGAAACATAAAAAGCAAATAGCAGCCTTAAAAATAGAAGATAGTTATTCATATTTCTTTGTCAGAGGTCTTAGATGTTATCAACACTATATTTTCTCTTTTAGGAGTCTCCATTTTGATTTGATGTCGACTTTTATGTTTTTTTATTATGCAAATACAGATTTGTTTTATTTTTATTTTTCTAAGACTGTGTAATAGCAATTATATCCTTTAATAATTAATAGCAAGGATTTTCTCTTCTATAATGACTTCATCATTTGGAGTTTTACTCTTTTATGCTGAAATGATTCCATAATTGTTATTCATGGCACACAGTTCTTATAATGGGAAGGAAAGAATGCTTTGTGAGGGCAGATTATATTGTTAAGAGAAGTGTTCTATTTGGCAGCCATGTTTCATACATTGAAGTAATGATTCCTGTATTATCAGTATAAATGTTATGTTAATATTTATTAATCAGCTTTAATGGGGAATGCTAGACAATCCAGTGCATTATTCTTATATTTAGATATTGCTACTCAAAACAACTATTTTAAGTAAAACCTTTTTTTTGTTACTGTTATAAGTAAATACAAAAATTTGTTGAACCCAATTTCCTGGTGAGAAATACCAGATTTATAAAATTGTAAACTTGCATGAATCATACTTCATATATTTAAAATAAATTTCCAGTCTTTTTCTGAATTGTGCCTATTTTAACTGCTTCATATGTTAGGTATGGTTTAGTTTCTGTCCAAAAGTGTAAGTATAATACACAGGTTTATTTGATTTTAAAAAAGATTTTGTGACAGTATTAGAAACTAAACTTCCTAGGTTTGATTACTTGTCCTTTTACTAGTATCTGTGTGAATTTGAACAGTTCTTTTAACATCTCTCTCCATCTTAGTTTCTTTTTCTATAAATAGGGATAATTGTACTTATTTCATAAGATGATTATGCTTGTTAATATATGAAACTGTGTTAGTGAACCTGTCATTGTTTCTGAATGATGGTAAGTGGCTCAGTAAATATGAATCGAATGAATGAATGAGGATGTAAGTATGTAAGCAAGGGATGGGAAAAATGGACTGGGAAAGGATAAGCACACAGAAGAAAAAGAACTTACAATCTCGGTCAGTTATACACATGTAATTATTTAATGTGATTACACATGATGAAGTAGAAAATGTAAGCGTGTCCTGTCTCGATTTATTAAATGTAATTCTCATTATTTTGATTCTTCTCAGGCTGAAAAGGCTAGCTTGGTTCATTTATTGGATTTCCTAGGTCTGATTTTTCTCACAATGATTTGGGCCATTTGTCCTCGAGATAGTTTGGCACTTTTGAGCCAGTGGATACAGTCTAAATTGCAGGAGGTAAGTCTGAGACAATAACTTGAATTTTATATGGTCTATGGTGAGGCTATTTTAATATTACTGTAAAGTGACAAATACCAAAGATGTTTTCACATATCATGAAATATGGGTACTCATTTTTAGGGGATATTCTTAATAATGAGCATTCAAATTAGAAAAGACGACATCTCTCAAACAATGGAGATGGATGGGTTGAAGGGCTTAGTAACTTTTGGCTAACATATTTTTTTTTTGGCATAGTTATTGGTCTTATGGAGAGAAAACCCAGTCACAAACCTGTCCTTTCCTTCTGTTGCTTTACCTTCAAACTTTCCACTTTTGCCTTTCATAGTGACTGTAGTGTAGTGTAGTGTAGCTAATTGACTGACTTCCCTTCCCCCAAATATTTGCATTTTCATTTTTTGAGGAAGATTAACTCTGAGTTAACATCTGCTGCAAATCCTCCTCTTTGTGCTGAGGAAGACTGGCCCTGAGCTCACATCCGTGTCCATCTTCCTCTACTTTATATGTGGGATGCCTGCCACAGCATGGCTTGCCAAGCGGTGTCATATCTGCACCCAGGATCCCAACCAGCGAACCCCGGACTGCTGAAGCGGAACGTGTGAACTTAACCGCTGGGCTACCGGGCCGGCCCCAATATTTGCATTTTGATGGGGATCTCTTAAACCAGTAAACTTTTATGGGCACAGGGCTGGCTGAAGCTGCTTTACCACCGTCACCTCCTCACTCCCAGTTAAACTAACATTGACTGGAAAATATTGACAGTCTTACTAGGTTAACTTTTTAATAGTATGTTAATGATAATCATTTCATAAAATTTATTGAGTCCTTCATTTTGTTCATAACACTGCCCTGCTGAAAGTAGGTCTTGCTATCTTAATAATTACTTTGTTAACTATGACTAATTAATTATTTTATATCTTTCTTCAAATATTTCTTCTTGTCCTGGGAGGTTCGGTTATTTAGGAACAATCTGTTATTTGTTTATTTAATGATTTGTAGAGAACACGTCAGAGTGCCATCTGGTGCTGTTTAAATCTAATGTGTAAAATTCTTTGAGACAAATTGCTTTTGAAATTGAATAACTAAGTCTTTCATTCAGTGTTACCGTATCATTTGGCTTCATTTATGTTAAAATAAAGGTTCTTAAAGGGAACTTTTAAGAAAGAAAGAATGGTTATTGTTTAGGTTATAGGATCTCATATTTTGAATTTTATTTCTGTCACTGATGTGCTGGGAAGTCAGAGTTAATGTAGTTTTTTCCCCATCAATCAGTAGATAGCTTTTTCTATAATGGAACAAGAAGATTTGGTCATAAGAGAGATTACTTGTAGCTGTTTCTCCCTTGAAATAGTTGATGAATCCTGTTACTTCAGTGTAATACTTTAATTTAAATAATTAAACTGAGAATAAAGTAGATGTCTTCTGTTTGAACTCTTTTTCTTTAAATCAAACTCCCCAGCCCCCAAATTTTGGTGACAAGGAAATATTTCTCTGTCTAGAAAGCCTTGGTCATTGTGATTGGAGAGCCAAGGGGAATGCTGATAGTGAAGTCATTAAGGAGGGGGAATTGCTGGCATTTCTCAGAGGAAGGAAGAAGTAGGGTCCTCGCGTCACCATTGGGGAGCCTTATTTTTGCGATCTTGAAGATTTGGGTGTAATGTAGCAGCCCTCATAGAGTGCTCCCGGGAGGGGTTTGAGAGCTGTTAATAACAATGAGAGTAGCTAACATTCCTTGGGTGCTGCCTGTACGTTAGGCACTAGGCTAAGCACTATAATTATGTACAGGGGTTAAGAATACAGGCTCTGATCAGATGGACCTGTGTTTTAGTTTAGGCTCTCTTAGACCTAAATTCTGTAGAACTTGGGCAGGTTCCTTCACCTTTATAGTCTCAGTTTTTTTATCTGTAAATTGGGATAATAGTATTGACTAACTTAAAGTGTTGTTGTGGGTTTAATGATAATTTACAGCAGGATTTCTCAACATAAGCTCTACTGACATTTTGGACTGCATAATTTTTTGTTGTGAGGAGTTGTCCTGCTTCTAAACATCTAGATGGCTCCAAATCATCTGGCTTCTACCCCTTAGATGCCAGTAGTACTCCACTCTCCCCTCACTTCCACCCCACCCCTACACAATCACAAATGTCTCCAAACATTTCCAGATGTCCCTCAGGGACAAAATCACATCCTCTGGAGAACCACGGATGTAAAGCATTTAGTGCAGTGCCTGGTACAAAGTAAGGACACAGTGTATAGGAGCTGTCGTTATCGTGTGCTCATTTCATCCTCTCTGCAGCTGTGGGAGGTTGGTACTGTTACTACTCCATTTTACACATGATGCC
The DNA here is from genome assembly GCF_041296235.1 of Equus asinus. Taxonomy (NCBI): domain Eukaryota; kingdom Metazoa; phylum Chordata; class Mammalia; order Perissodactyla; family Equidae; genus Equus; species Equus asinus. Next base: position 66,477,414 of record NC_091794.1, read on the forward strand.
CCAGGGCTTGGAGGGATTTAACAGTTAGCCCAGGGTTAATAGTAACTGTCAGCATTTGGACTGGAATCTAAGTTCCTCTCCTTTTAAAAGCCAGTTTTTAAACTTATTAAAGTTTTTAATCAGTTATGCTATCAGTAGACTTGATGCGACACCTGCAGACTAGCCATGGAGAGTGAAGACAGTGTATGATAGAGTTCAGCAACCTAAAACAGATGTGATCGAGAGGGAAGAAAGTCAGATCTAATGGTCACAGACTGTCTGTCAGATTGAGTATATTCTTTCTAGCCGTCACTGACATGTAGCTGGCTCTGAAAAATTGCTTCCCCAATTAATAGCTCTTTTCTCAAAAGTCCTGCATATTGATCCATCTCCTACAAAGTTTTAGTACTTACTGAAAATTAGAATTTAACTGGAAAGCATTCACATAAATATAAGTAATTAGGAAAATTAAAGTTACAATATCTATTTGTATTTTTTAATTGAAATTGGAAGAAAATTTCATTTTCTTAACTAATCAATACTTGAAAGAAGAAATGAAGATAATTTATCAAAGAAAGAACATTCTGCACTATGGTTAATTTTCTAACTAAATTAAATCCTCTAGTAGTGTCACTGGCTGTTATATAGCCATAGTTTTTCAATTTTCTTTTAAAACTGCAACATCACAGTGTTCCTTGGCCATATTCAAAGCTTGCATCAATCAGCTTTCCTAGGGAATCCTCTGCACGATATAATTGAAAAATAGAAGTCCTCTATGTGATACCATAGACTGCAGAAGTTTGTAGGCATGATTGTTTTCTATTCTTTCCAGGTTTTAAAAGTATTAATGTCTGTTGGAGGAAATAAAGGCTGCGCTTTATGTTTTATACCGTGGTTTTGAGTAAATGTCAAGCATGAAGAGCATAAAATCTTTATCCTAGATACTCTGTGAAATTTTTGAAATCTCATTTTATTACTCCTTTTGTTATGAAATAAATAGTCTTAACGGAGCTTTTCTTTCCTATTTCTTCTTAGTATATGTTTGATAGACCATACAGCAGAACATTGGAGGCTGAAGCTGACAAAATTGGACTGCAGCTTGCTGCAAAGGTAAAATGTTTAGCAGTTCAGAATACACAGTGTCCTTCACATAGTAGAATAAATGTGCGTTGTCTTAATGAGGTTTGGCATGGGCAGAGAATGAGAGTTGAGCTGAATACAATTTTTCATTAATACCTTTTTAAATCTCTGCCCTCTGGAAGCTAATGCTGTCTTGATTTTACTCCTCTCCCTTGTTTCTTGATCTAAGGAGGCTTTTTGAGTAAATAAGGTGATATCTAGCTGTTTTTCCCACTTGGAGAAAGGTTTTTCCTGTTGGGGGTGTGATCATGGCTGAACAAACTGAATTTTCACCATTTAAATAAGTGGTACAAGAGCAGGCTTCTTCCTCTGTGTCTTTCAGATGGTTTTGTTGCAGCAGATGGCCTGTTTTGCTGGCCACAGAGAACAGCTCTGGGCCTTTCCTCTGATTTCAGTTGGCTTTGTTCATGTCTGTTTAACAGGCACCTCATGCCTGGCTGCTATTTTTAGTCACTTGTGATAACTGAGTGTTATTGTAGGATTTAACGTTAGAAGTAAAACTGCATTTTAAAAAATGAGCGAAAACAGTACCATTTTACATATTAAATTCAAATTGTATTTGATTCTTTGTTGAGTTTCCAGTAGGTATTAAAAGTCTCAAATATTAAAAATCACTATTATTTGAACTTCTCATTATGAGTTTTATGGATTTAATTTCATAAATCAAGATAGTGCTCATTCACAAAAGCAAAAGCAGTCCTCTGAATGTTACATAAGTAGAATTAAGGAAATTATCAGACTTCATAGATTAAGAAGTTCTCAAATAACGGGCCACAGACTGGCTATATCAACAATTTCCTGATTTTAATGTACTACGTTAGGGAAGTGTGTTCCGTGTCCTGGTTAAAAAATCTTTGCGTATCTCGATAAATTGTTCCTGTTTTATTTCCAGGAAGCTCTATTGTTTTGTCTTTTTAATATATAATAGGAGGAAGAGGTCAAGATAATTTTTTTCCTTGTGGATGTCTGATGGTCTCAGTAGGCTTTTTTGAAGAGTAGGCTTTTCTCCACTGCACTTCAGTGTCTCTGTTCCATCGGCCTGTTAGTTATTTTCGAGCCAATACTTTGTTGTAACTGTAGTTTTGTAGTAAGTCTTAATGTCTGACAGCTTCTGTCCTCCAATGTTGTTCTCCAAGATTGACTTGGCTATTCTTGAATCCTTCGCTTTTCCATGTAAGTTTCAGAATCAGCTTATCAAATTACACACTTGTACAGAAACATGCCTGGGATTTTGATTGGAATTGTGTGTATTGAATATAGATCAATTTGGGGACAGTTGAGTAGTGTCAACAATATTGAGTCTTCTAATCCTTGAGTAATAATTTGTCCATTTATTTAGATATTCTTTAATTTCAGTGATTTTTTGAAATTTTTTTGTGTATAGGACTTACACATCTTTTGTTATATTTATTGTTAAGTGACATGTTTTGATGTTATTAAAAACAGGTCATTTAAAAAATAAACTTGTTTATATATAGAAATACAATTTGTTTTTATAATTGACCTTGTATCTAGCTACCTTGCTAAATTCACTTAATTCTAATAGTGTGTAGATTCTTTTAAATGTTATATATATACAGTTACATTGTCTGTGAATAATGACAGCTTTATTTCTTCCTTTCTAATCCATATGCTTTCTTTTTTTTACATTATTGAAATGACCAGAAACTTCAGTACAGTGTTGATGATGGGCACCTTTGTTTGTTCTTGATCTTAGGGGAAAAGATTTCGATTTTTTACCATTAATTTTAATGTTTGTTACAAGCTTTTTTAATCTGACTTTTGTCAGATACAAGTTTCCATTCTATATCTAATATGCTAAGAGATTTTTTTAAAATTATGAAGTATTAAATTTTATCAAATGCGTTTTCTGCATTTATTGATGATTATATAATTTTTCTCCTTTAATCTGTTAATGTGGCAAATTACATTGATTTTTTTTAAACGTTAGAAAAACTTTTTATTTTTGAAATAAACTCAATTTTATCAATTATATTATCCTTTAACATACTGCTAGAGTTGGTTTGTTAATGTTTGGTTTAGAACGTTTATGTCTATGTTCATAGAAGATATTGGCTTGGCATTTTCTTTTCTTGTAATGTCCTATAGGTTTTGGTATCAAGATTATGCTGACCTCATAAAATGAGTTGGGAAGTGTTCCCTCTTTTTCTTTGGAAGAGTTTGTGTAGGATTGTGATATTTATTTTTTATGTTTGGAGAATTGATGGGTAAAGCCATATGGGCCTACAGAGCTCTTTGTGGGATGGTCTTTAATTATGGATTCAATCTCTTTAATAGATATAGAACTATTCAGATTTTTCTATTTCTTGTGTCAATTTTCATTGTTTTTTGTTCTAGGAACTTATGTTTTATTTAACTTTAAATATTATTGGTGTAAAGTTGTTTTAATATACTCATAAATCTTTAATGTCCGAAGGATATCTGCATTCTGCAGATATATTTAAAATGTCCCCTTTGTACCTAATATTGGGGATATATACTTTGTCTTTTGCTAGATTTTATCACTTTTATTAATCTTTTCCAAAGGCATCTTTTAGCTTTGCTTATTTTCTCTATTCTGTTTTTGTTTTCTATTATTTCAGTTACTGCTCTTTTATTATTCCCTTCTGCTTTGAGTTTTACCTGCTGTTCTTTTTCCTACCTTCTTAAGATGGATACCCTGAGCTAGCATCTGTGCCCATCTTCCTCTATTTTCTATGTGGGATACCTGCCACAGTATGGCTTGATGAGCAGTGTGTAGGTCCGTGCCAGTATCTGAACCAGTGAACCCCAGGCCGCTGAAGCAGAGCACGCAAACTTAACTGCTGTGCCAGCCGGCCAGTCCCAGTATTATTTTTAATGGTTCCTTCTGGGATTATAATATACATCTTTAACCTATCCAGATTTACTTGAGGTTAATATTGAATGATTTCTGGTAAAATACAGGAACCAGTAGTATATTTGGCAGTCATCAAGGATTTAAACCAAGATAGAGCTCCCTCTCCATGCTGTTTTCTTGCTTCAGAGGATTTCCTTTTAACCTCCAGCTGTGCTGTAACTAGCTTCTGATTCTGTTGACTGAAACTTCAAACTCATAAGCCTTCAACTTTTTCTTGTCCAAACTGCTCATGGTTGAGGAATACAATGAGTTTAAAAGAATAAAAAGAAAAAGGCAGCAGACTTAGAGATTTGACTCCATAGTCTATTTATTGTTATTTTTTTCTTTTTGATTAGTATTTTATTTTATTTTTTTTTTATTGCGACATTGGTTTATGATGTTATATAAATTTCGGCTGTACGTCATTATATTTCAATTTCTGTGTAGATTACATCACATTCACCACCCAAAGACTAATTACAATCCATCACCACACACATGTGTCTAATCACCCCTTTTGCCCTCTTACTTCCCCCTTCCCCTCTGGTAACCACCAAGCCAATCTCTGTCTCTGTGTTTGTTTGTTGTTGTTTTTATCTTCTATTTATGAATGAGATCATACAATATTTGACCTTCTCCCTCTTGCTTATTTCACTTAGCATAATACCCTCAAGTTCAGTCCATGTTGTCACAAATGACCAGATACTCAGCCATAAGTAGTATTCCATTGTGGATATATACCATTCTTTATCCATTTGTCCCTTGATGGGCACCTGGGTTGCTTCCAGGTCTTGGCTATTGTGAATAATGCTGCGATTGAACATAGGGGTAGATATATTTTTATGCCTTTGTGTTTTCATATTCATTGGGTAGATACCCAGCAGTGGAATAGCTGGATTGTATGGTAGTTCTATTCTTAACTTTTTGAGGAATATCCATACTGTTTTCCATAGTGGCTGCACTGGTTTGCACTCCCACCAGTGGTGTATGAGAGTTCCCTTCTCTCCACATCCTCTCCAACACTTATTTTCTGTCTTGTTAATTATAGCTGTTCTGATGGACTATGAGGTGATAGCTCATTGTAGTTTTGATTTACATTTCCCTGATAATTACTGATGTTCAACATCTTTTCATGTGCCTGTTGGCCATCTGTATATCTTCTTTGGAGAAATGTCTGTTCAGATCTTTTGCCCATTTTTTTTATTGGGTTCTTAGTTCTTTTTGTTCTTGAGATGTATGAGTTCTTTATATATTTTGGATATTAACTCTTTATCAGATAGATATATGATTTGCAAATATCTTCTCCCAGTTGTTAGGTTGTGTTTTCGTTTTGTTGATGGTTTCCTTTGCTGTGCAGAAGCTTTTTTGTTTGATGTAGTCCTATTTGTTTATTTTTTCTATTGTTTCTCTTGCCCAGTCAGACATGGTACTTGAAAATATGCTGCTAAGACCGATGTTGAAGAGCATATTGCCTATGTTTTCTTCTAGAAGTTTTATGGTTTCAGGTCTTACATTCAAGTCTTTAATCTATTTTGAGTTAATTTTTGTGTATGGTATAAGATAATGGTCTACTTTCATTCTTTTGCATGTGGCTGTTTAGTTTCTCAATGCCATTTATTGAAGAAACTTTCCTTTCTCCATTGTTCTTGGTGCCCTTGTCAAAAATTAGCTGTCCATAGATGTGTGGGCTTATTTCTGGGCTCTTGATTCTGTTCCGTTGATCTATGTGTATGTTTTTGTGCCAGTACCGTGCTGTTTTGATGACTAAAGCTTTGTAGGATATTTTGAAATCAGGGATTGTAATAGCTCCAGCTTTGTTCTTTTTTCTCAGGATTCCCTTGGCTATTCAGGGTCTTTTATTGTTCCATATAAATTTTAGCATTCTTTGTTTTATTTCTGTGAAAACTGTTGTTGGAAGTTTATAGGGATTGAATTGAATCTGTAGATTGCTTTAGGAAGTATGGACATTTTAACTATGTTAATTCTTTCAATCCAAGAGCATGGAATATCTTTCCACTTCTTTGTGTCTTCTATTTCTTTCAGTAATGTTTTATAGTTTTCAGTGTACAGGTCTTTCACCTCTTTGGTTAAGTTTATTCCTAGATATTCTTTTGTTGCAATGGTAAATAGGATTGTATTTTTAATTTCTTTTTCTTCTACTTCATTGTTATTGTATAGAAATGCAGCTGATTTTTGTATGTTGATTTTGTATCATGCAAATTTACTGTATTCATGTATTATTTCTAGAAGTTTTTTAGTGGATTATTTAGGATTTTCTATATATAAAGTCACGTCATCTGCAAATAGTGACAGTTTCACTTCTTCCTTTCCAATTTTGATCTCTCACTTTTTTTCTTGCCTGATTGCTCTGGCTAAGACTTCCAATGCTATGTTAAATAAGAGTGGTGAAAGTGGGCAACCTTGTCTGGTTTCCATTCTTAGAGGGGCAGCTTTCAGTTTTTCTCCACTGAAAATGATGTTAGCTGTGGGTTTCTCATATATGGCCTTTATTATGTTGAGGTACTTTCCTTCTATACCCATTTTATTCAGAGTTTTTATCATAAATGGATGCTGTATCTTGTCAAATGCTTTCTCTGCATCTATTGAGATAATCATGTGGTTTTTATTCTTCATTTTGTTAATGTGGTGTATCACATTGATTGATTTGTGCATGTTGAACCATCCCTGCATCCCTGGAATAAATCCTGCTTGATCATGGTGTATGATCTTTTTAATGTATTGTTGTATTCGATTTGCTAGTATTTTGTTGAGGATTTTTGCGTTGATGTTCGTCAGTGATATTAGCCTGTAATTTTCTTCTTTTTGTGTTGTCCTTGTCTGGTTTTGGTATCAGGGTAATGTTGGCCTCTTAGAATGCATTAGGAAGCCTCCCCTCCTCTTCAATTTTTGGAACATTTTGAGAAGGATAGGTATTAACTCTTCTCTGAATGTTTGGTACAATTCACCAGGGAAGCTGTCTGGTCCTGGACTTTTATTTTTTGGGAGGTTTTTGATTACTGTTTTGATCTCCTTTCTGGTGATTGGTCTATTCAAATTCTCTATTTCTTATTGACGCAGTTTTGGAAGATGGTGTGATTCTAAGAATTCCTCTATTTCTTCTAGATTATCCAATTTGTTGGCATACAGCTTTTCATAGTATTCTCTTATAATCTTTCGTATTTCTGAGGTGTCGTAATTTCTCTTCTTTCATTTCTGATGTTGTTTATTTGAGCCTTCTCTCTTTTTTCTTGATGAGTCTAGCTAAAGGCTTGTCAATTTTGTTTATCTTTTCAAAGAACCAATTCTTATTTTCATTGATTTTTAAATTTTTTTTTTTTTTAAAGATTTTATTTTTTTTCCTTTTTCTCCCCAAAGACCCCCCCGGTACATAGTTGTATATTCTTCGTTGTGGGTCCTTCTAGTTGTGGCATGTGGGACGCTGCCTCAGCGTGGTTTGATGAGCAGTGCCATGTCCGCACCCAGGATTCGAACCAATGAAACAGTGGGCCGCCTGCAGCGGAGCACGTGAACTTAACCACTCGGCCACGGGGCCAGCCCCGATTTTTAAATTTTTTTAGTCTCTATTTCATTTATTTCTGCTCTGATTTTTATTAGTTCCTTCCTTCGACTGATTTTGTGCTTTGTTTATGCTTCTTTTTCCAGTTCTTTTTGGTGCACTATTAGATTATTTGAAATTTTTCTTATTTGTTGTTTGTTGAGGCTTGTATTGCTATACATTTCCCTCTTAGAACTGCTTTTGCTGTATCCCATAAATTTTGCCGTGTCATTTTTTTCATTTTCATTTGTCTCTGGGTATTTTTTTATTTATCCTTTGATTTCTTCATTAACCCAATTGTTGTTCACTAGCATTTTGTTTAATCTCCACATATTTGTGGCTTTTCTGATTTTCTTCCTGTAGTTGATTTCTAGTTTCATACTGTTGTGTTCAGAAAAGATGATTGGTATTGTTTCAGTCTTCTTACATTTATTGAGACTTGCTTTGTGACCTAATATTTGATCTACCTTGGAGAATGTTCCATGTGCATTTGAAAACAATGTGTATTCTGCAGTTTTTGGATGGAATGTTCTGCATACATCTACTAAATCCATCTGATGCCATTTAAAGCCAGTGTTTCCTTATTGACCTTCTCATTTGGGTGATCTATGCTTTGGTGTGAGTGGAGTGTTAAAGTCCTCTATTATTTTATCACTGGCTATTTTTCCTTTTATGTCTGTTAATAGTTGCTTTATATATTTAGGTACTCCTATGTTGGGTGCATAGATATTTACAAGTTTTATGTCCTCTTGTTGGATTGTTCCCTTTATCATTATGTAGTGCCCTTCTTTGTCTCTTGTAAGTTTTTGTTTGAAAGTCTATTTTTGTGTGATATAAGTATTGCTGCCCCTGCTTTCTATTCATTGCTATTTGCCTGGAGTATCTTTTTCCATCCTTTCACTTTTGGTTTGTGAATGTGTTTAGGTCTGAAGTGTATCTCTTGTATGCAGCAAATATATGAGTCTTGTTTTTTATCCAGTTGGCCACCCTGTGCCTTTTGATTGGAGCATTTAGTTCATTGATATTTAAAGTAGCTATTGATAGATATGTACTTATTGCCATTTTGTTGCCTTTTCCTGGGTGTTTTAGTAGTTCTTCTGTGTTCTTTCCTTCTTCTCTTGCTGTCTTCCCTTGTAGTTTGATGTCTTTCTTTAGAATTATGTTTGAGTTCCTTTCTTGTAACTTTTTGTGTATTTATTATAGGTTTCTAGTTTGTGATTACTATCAGGTTTATATATAATAACCTACATATATAGCAATCTGTATTAAGTTGATCGTCTCTTTAGTTTGACCTCTTGCTGAAAGTTCAACTGTTTTACTCCTCCTACTTTTTGGTTTTGATAGCATATCTAACATCTTCTTTTGTGCGTGTGTATCAATTACCCTCTTATCATGGAAATAGATAATTTTAGTACTTTTGTCTTTTGACCTTCATATTAGCTTCATAGGTGGTTGATCTGCTACCTTCATTGTATTTTTGCCTTTACCAGTGATTTTATTGCTTTTTATAAAAATGATTTTCTTATTTCTGTTTGTGGTCTTTTCCACCTAAATACATCCTTTTAGCATTTCTTATAAAACTGGTTTCTTGATGATAAACTCCTTTGGTTTTTGTTTGTCTGGAAAACTCTTTATCTCTCCTTCCATTCTGAATGGCAACCCTGCTATATAGAGTATTCTGGCTGTAAGCTTTTTCCTTTCAGCACTTTGAATATATTGTGCCACTCCTTGCTAACCTGTAAGGTTTCTGCTGAAAAGTCAGCTGATAGCCTCATGGGGTGTTCTTTGTTGTAGCTTACTGCCTTTCTCTAGTGGCTTTTAGGATTCGCTGTTTATCTTTAATTGTTGACATTTGAATTATAATGTGTCTTGGTGTGGAGCTGTTTAGGTTTATCTTGTTTTGTACTCATTGTGCTTCCTGTAACTAGATGTCTGCTTCTTTCCTTAGGTTAGGAAAGTTTTCAGCTATTATTTCTTCAATTAGATTCTCTGCCCCCTTGTCTCTCTCTTCTCCTTCTGGGACATTTATAACATGGATGTTAGTGTGCTTGATGTTGTCCCAGAGGTCCCTTAGACTGTCCTCATTCTTTTTAATTTTTTCTTTTACCTGTTCAGCTTGGGTGATTTTGTTCTCGTTTATCGTCCAGCTCACTGATCTGTTCTTCTGTATCATCTGCTCTGCCCTTGAGTCCTTCTAGTGAACTTTTCATTCCCAATATTGTATTCTTCATTTCTGATTGGTTCTTTTTTATATTTTCCAATTCTTTGTTGAAGTTCTCACTGAGTTCTTCCATTCTTCTCCCAAGGTCAGTGAGCATCCTTGTGACTTTTTTTGAACTCTGTCAGGTAGATTATTTCTGTTTAGTTCTTTTTCTGGAGTTTTGTCCTGTTTCCTCACTTGAACATATTCCTTTGTCTCCTCATTTTGCCTCATCCTCTGTGCTTATTATGTAGGTCAGCTACATCTCCCAATCGTGGAGAGGTGGCCTTATGTAAGGGATGCCTTATGAGGTCCAAAAGTGTGCTTCCCTCTCATCCCCAGTTCCAAATGTTCCAGGAGTGTCCCCTGTGTGGGCTACGTTTGGTTGTGGCAGGGTTGCTCTTGCTGCAGGTTTCTGGGGAGGGTAGGCTTTCCCCTGGCTGGCTGGTTGTAATGCTCAGCTGTGTGTGGCTACTATGGGCCCTTCACTCAGTTTATTGGGTGTGAGAAGTCCCAGCACAGTTGGCTGAAAGGTCTAATAGCACATTCCTGTTGCAGTTTTTCTCTAAAGTGAGTAGGTTCCCAGTGTGGCTGGTTGCTAGGCTCAGGGGTTTCCAAGTGCTGTACGTCTCAGACCTGCAAGGCTGTTGTCAGCTCCCTCAGGGTTGCGGCTGAGTGAGGCCAGCCTCAGGCATGAGAGCACCCAGTTGTTTCAGGCTTTGGAAGGTGGGGCCTATCCCTTTTGTGGCTGTTTGAGAAGCACAAATCTGCTGCAGCTGACAGGTCCCACTGCCCACCAGGCCACACACCCTGTCAACAGTCTGACCCTGTGTGTGTGCCCTGACCAAGTGAGGTGGACTGAGTCACCTGACTGCAGAGGTCCCACACACTCTACCTACACTGGCCCGCCCCTAGCTCATTTCCTGCCCTACAGAGGCAGTCCCACTTACTGGTTTCAGAGACTCCAGGCACCACACCTATGTGGGCCAACACATTGCCAGAGAGCTTGCTGTTTGTTGGCTGGGGCCAGTCCCTGGGGTAGGCTGCCTTCCCTGGCTGAGCTGGATTAAGTCTGTACTCTAGTGGGTGGGACGGACCACTGGGCTAACAGGCCTAGGGGGGAAACTCCAATGGCATCTGCCAGTGTCTGTGTTACCATGCCTGTACTGTGCTAGAGCACAATAATGGCTGTCGCCAGTGTCTCAGTCCCTGGAAGGGTCTCATCTCTCACCAAGATGCACCCAGAGCCTATCAGGTGAGCCTCTTTTCACCAAGGGACTCTGCAGCTTTCTTTCTGGTGATTTTAGATTGCTTTCTGAAATGGGTGAATTTGTGCATGGGCCCTTTAAGAGCAGAGTTTTTTTTTTTCCCCGTTATGTCTGAGAGCTTTTCTGGGGATTTTCCCATTGTTGTTAGTAGTGAGCAAAGCCAGATATGACACTTGTCTCAGGTATGCTGAGTCCAAAAGCTGCTTGTTGTGGTAATGCTTACCCACTCAGATCCCCCACTCCTCCAGGGAAGACTGTGTACTTTAAGGTTGCTCCCACCTGGCCATGAAGCATCTCTCCTAGAAGGTGGCTTTTTTCTCTCCAGAAAGGAATTTCTGCCTCTTCCACCTCAGTCAGCACTGTCCCTTGTTGTGGGGCTTCCTTTTACCCAGTTTTCAGTTCTGTCTTAGGGGTAATTATTCCAAGAGTAGTTGTAAATGTGTTGTGTCCATGGGTGGAGGTGAGTTCAGAGTCTGTGTATGCTGGCGTTTTGACATCGTCTCCCCATAGTCTATTTTTTAGGACTAGTTTTCCCTCTGGTCTTTGCTTGCTTTTCTACAACCCCCACACCCCCTCCCCCCATGCTTCTTGTGTCTCCCCACCATGTGTGTAGTTTATCCCAGATGGGATTTGGGCAGAGTTTACACAGAGTTACTCATTCCTTCTGTAGTCCTCTCACTATCTGAGTTCCTCCTTTAGATTTTTCACTGCTTTTCCATCCCTGAACTATGGTCTCTGGCACTTTACTTGGTGAGGCTGTTGTTTTCTGGTACTATTTTCTACAGCTTCTTCATGGAAAGTGGGCAACCCCCTCAGGGCAGAAAGTCAGGAACTCTTTTCTTTTTCTTTTTTTTTTTTTTATTAATGTTATGATAGATTACAACCTTGTGAGATTTCAGTTGTACATTTTTGTTAGTCATGTTGTGGGTACACCACTTCCCCCTCCGTACCCTCCCCCCACCCCCCCTTTTCCCTGGTAACCACCGATCAGATCTCCTTCTCAATATACTAATTTCCACCTATGAGTGGAGTCATATAGAGTTCGTCTTTCTCTGACTGACTTATTTCGCTTAACATAATGCCCTCGAGGTCCATCCACGTTGTTGTGAATGGGCCAATTTCGTCTTTTTTTTTGGCTGAGTAGTATTCCATTGTGTATATATACCACATCTTCTTTATCCAGTCATCAGTTTCTGGGCATGTAGGCTGGTTCCACGTAGGAACTCTTTTCTTATTTCTTCTGTTGAAGTTTTTCAAGAATACATTCTCTTCTGGCTTCTGTTTTTGTACATTTTTCAATATCTTTAAATAGTTGTTGTTTTTAATCAAGTTTTTATAATTGTTATCTCCTGGAGGGTTCACATGACTTCGTCCCTTTTCTTGCAATACTGGAAGTTTCATCTTAAAAGAATATTTTTCCAGGCCATAAAATTTTAAATTGGCCATTATTTTCCTTCAACATGTTAATGATGACATTCCAATGTTCCTAACTTATTGTTTCTGTTAAGATGTCAGCTGTTAGTCTTTCTGTTGTTCCTTTGAAGGCAATGAGTCTTTGTTCCATGACTGCTAAAATGTTCTACTTGCCTTTACTTTTCTATAGTTTGACTATGATGTGTCTAGGTGTGGTTTTTTTTTGTATTTATTGTGCTTGTTGTGGCTTGATACTTTTTATTAGTTTGGGAAATTTTCAGTAATTATTTTTTAACATAATGTGCATAACATAAATGTTTTTGCAACATTTTTTCTCTACTCTTCTGGCATTAGGATTATATATATGTATATATATGTAAGAGATTTTTGTATGTCTCTTGTGTTGTTCTTTTTTTGTGTGTATTTTCTTTCCTTGTCTCTCCATTTTTCAGCATGTGTGTTTTCCCATTACTGTCTCATAGTTCACTAATCTTATTTCAGCTCTGTCCATTCTTCCATTAAAATCATCTTTGAGTTTTACATTTCAGTTATTGTATTTTTCCATTCTAGAATTTCCATTTAATTCTCTTTTATAAATTTCAATTTTCTGGTGAAATTCTCCATTTTGTCATAATTTTCTTGAATATGTTAATCAGAATTTTTTTAAACATTCATGTTTGTTAACTCTGATGTTTTTATTATCTTTGGATCTGTTTCCGTTGTCTGTTTTTGCCTTTGATCTTGTATCTTGGTATGCTTGCTTATGTTTGCTTGAATGCTGAATATTTCACATGAACAGTAATATTAGCTCTGAATAATGATCTCCCCTGTCAAAGGGGATTCTGTGTGTACTCTGGTGGACAGCTAGAATAGAGTGGCTCAGTCCAGTTGGTCAGAGGCTGAGCTGAGTCTTCATAAGTTTCAGTTTACCTCCAGTTCACCTTCCTTCCTAAGGGTATTACTGTCTCAGGAAGCCTGCTGAAGGCTTGGAGTATGTAACAAAGTCCTCCATTGTGGTTCCTGAACTTAATTTTTTGTTCTCATAGCGCCATGAGACTCTTGAAATCTCTACTCAGTATTTTGGCCACTTTTTATTTAAAAAAGTGTGAACTGGCATCGTGTTGTCTGTGTTTCCCTTGCCTTTCAAATCTTAGCATCTCAAATTTGGCTGCCTTGTCAAGCCTGACTTCTGAGTTTGGCCCTCTACCCATGTTAGACTGCTGAAAGCTCTCCTTAGTCACCTCTTTCCACTTTGGTTTCTTTTGAGTTCTGCTTGTATTCTCAGCCTCTCTGCCATTCACTGCTCGAAAGTTAACCAATTTGCTACCGGGATGAGTGACACACAGAAGATCAAACTCACCTCAGTGAGCTTCCTTCTTTTCTGGAATTCTGGCTTCTCTTGTCTTGCTAACTTGGTAACTCTCCAACACCTTTGAACAAATATTTATATGTCATCCAGTTTTCTAATTGTTTTTACAGGAACATTGGTCTGCCACAAGCTACTCACTCCATCACTGCTAGAAGAGGAAGTCCCCAACTTAGTCTTTTTAATAGCTACCCTAATATTCTGTAGTATGGATAATTCATTTAATTATGTACCTATTAATGAACATTTAGGTTATTTCCAGTTTGTTGTTTTTATTACAAATAATTGTGAGATAGGCCTCCTTATACACATATCCTTATGCTTCTTGGGTTTTTATGGCTGTGGGGTGGGATTGCTGGCATTTTCATTTTTATTTTTGAAAGATACTCCCAATTATTCCAACATGTTAATAGCAAATCTTGCCAATGATATATCAGAATGCCTTTTTTTTATACCCACGTCAGCACTGTTTGCAATCTCTTTAATTTTTGTTAATTTGGACAAAAAATGCTGTTTCATTGCTTTTAAAAATTTGCATTTTCTTGCCTAGTAGTAAATTTGAGCATATTGTTTCATTTTCATTGGCTATTTTATTTCTTCTTTTGCAGATTGCCTTTTATTATGTGTTTGCTGGGTAGACTTAAAAAAATACGTCTTCTACACTCTACTGTTGGAAATTCTGAGTCAGTAGCTAGATGATAAAGCTCTGGATCTGAATATGTTTAGGAGCTGCCAGATGATTCTCATATCCGGGTAGATTTGAGAATTACTAGTTTGAGTAATCAAATGCCAGTCTTGTGTTTTTAGGTGTTAAATTTTCTCTTTTATTTAAAAAAGAATGAAATTAGAGAAGTAGTAAAGAAATGTTGATATTCCTTTGATTATAATATGTAAGCTGCATTTTTTTTTATTATTTTTTTTTAAAAGATTTTATTTTTCCTTTTTCTCCCCAAAGCCCCCCAGTACATAGTTGTATATTCTTCGTTGTGGGTCCTTCTAGTTGTGGCATGTGGGACGCTGCCTCAGCATGGCTTGATGAGCAGTGCCCTGTCTGCGCCCAGGATTCGAACCAACGAAACACTGGGCCGCCTGCAGCGGAGCGCGCAAGCTTAACCACTCAGCCACGGGGCCAGCCCCCATAAGCCGCATTCTTTTTACAGAGTATATCTGGATAGATAAAACTATGATTTAGTTTTCTAAAACACACTAAGTATTGTGTTGTGGACTAGGTGACCTCTTGCCAGTTGTGATGTTATGGTTTATTCAGTCCAAAGGAGAAAACAATATTGCTACAGATGTTAAGTGATGAATATGTAGTAATACAGGTAATATCTTTGTTATGGAGCACTTAGGATATGAAAATGCCATCTCTAAATATAAGTTACTTACTGTCAAAAGGGAGAAACAGTATAAAAACCTCAAATATATTTATGCTATCATTTATTTTGTGATAATTGCCTTTTCAGATAATAACATCTTCATCTGCCATTTAATGTTTATTATGTGCCAGTACTGTGCTTAGTATTTTATATACGTTGCCTTATCTAGTCCTTACAGTAACTTCACGAAGTAGTTTTTGTTAGGATCATTATCTCCATTTTAAAAGATAAAGGAACTAAAGCCCAGATACATTAAGGTATTTATGTTCACAGGTAGAAAATGGTGAAGTCGTGATTCAGTCCCTGCTGTGTACAATTTCCAGGTCCACCCTCCCGTTTGGTTTCTGCCCCATCCCTCTACCATAATTGTGGTACTCAAGATCAGCTTGTCTACTTCCATGTGTCATATCCCACGCTTACTTTCCTACCTTATCTTGTTTTTTTTCTATTAGTAACATTTGAAACTATTAACCATATTCACCTTTAAGAAATACATATATATTTGTGTGTGTAGCCAAACATTTCATTATAGTGTAGAAGGTCATTTAATATTATAAACTCACAATGAAAAATAATAGCCTTCATTGCCCCTCCCTTATACCCAGAAGTGAAAATCACCTTAAATTATTTTAGCTGTTTACCTCTATATTTCTATGTAATATGTTTATTTTGTAATTTCTTGATTTGTTAGGTTTAGACATTATTGATTTCTTCTTGTGGAAGATTTAGTCTTTTATAACCTGACTAATGGTTTTATGTGCTTATTTGCTACCTGTATTCCTCTTTGGTTGAGTATCTGTTCAAATCTTCTGCCACATTCTAATTGGATTGTTTTCTTGTTATTGACTTTAGAGCATTCTTTACATATTCTGGATGCAGTCATTTGTTGGATATGTGATTTGAAAGTAGTTTTCTTTCATCTATGGCTCATCTCGTCTTTTTCTTAACAAGGTTTTCTTTTTGCAGAACAAACATTTTTAATTTTGATGAAATCCAGTTTAAGAAACCTCCAAGGAACCTCTACACCAGTTTCTGGGGCAAACTTCTCTCTGGTATTTTATCCCACAGATTCTAGCCACTTCTGCAGCGCTAAACTGTCTCCTAACTCCTTAGCTCAGCTAGACTCACCATGCTGTGCTTGGGTTCTACTTCACTGTGTTGTGGTCGGGAAACTGCCCCAGGCAGAGACAGGTACAAATCTGGGGATTGCCTTACGTTTTTCTCTTCTCTGAAGGATCACGGTCTGTCCTGCCTCTTGTCCGGTACCTGAAAACATTTGCCTCGTATATTTTGTCCAGTTTCAAGGTTATTTATGGTGGGAGGACAAATCTAGTGCCACTTACTCTCTCACGGCCAGAACTGTGAATCCCCAAATTTGAGATTCATGTTTGTCTGTATTTTATAAGAAGGCACTAAGAGACTTTTCAGAAGCTCTGTATGCATTGGTTAGGCTAGTAGTCTTCACCTTTAGATTATAGGATAGTGAGCTAGCTCTTTCTTTGGGCAAGCTCCACGTGGAATATATGTAGGCTTTTTCTCTGTGGCTGTTCAAGTGTCTGCAAAAGAATCCTGTAAAACCGGCTGTCATTGTTTAGGGGTTGAGAGGGAAGAGGAGGATGGGGTTTTCTCATTCATTATGGACACCTTTGCTTAATTCTCTATTTGAACTTTATACCTCAGCCCTTTTTTTCTGAGTAGCAATTATTGAACCTTTCTGGGGTCCCCATAGTGTGGGGGTGTCATTCTGCTGCCAAAGAAGTAATATAGTGTAGTGATAATAACTGAGCTCTGGAATTAGACTGCCTAAGTTTGAGAACCTGCTTTGCCAGGGAGAGTACTAGCTCTGTGACCCTGGGCAAGTTATTTACCCTTCTGTACCTCAGTTTTCCTCATCTGTAGAATAGGAACAATAATAGACTTATCATGGCATAGAGCTAAGACAATTAAAGTCTAAGAGCTCTAATCTTTTAGTCATTTATATTCACATGTCTGCCTATTTTTTTATCTTTTCTATTTCACAAGTATCTCAAACCTAATATATTAAGTGTTAAGTCTTTAATTTCCCCTCACACCTATTTCTCTTTAGTCTTCCTTTTCCCAATAAATAAACCACTTTCTATTCAGTTCCTTTTGGAGAGAACCTGGAGTCCTCCTTAGTACTTCCTTCTTCTTTATCATTTACATCCACACTTTCACCAAGGCCCAGTAGTTCTATCTTATAAGATATATCTCAATATGTTTCCATCTCCACTGGTAGCATCTTTTACCTGGACTTCTGCACCGGCCTCATTATAGCTTTCATTGACTCCAATTTCCACCCTACCACAAATAAGAGTCAGGTCCACTAAGCCAGGATATTCACTTTCTCGAGGTAGGACTTAAATGGACATTGGCCAGCATTTGCCACCAGACTTTGCAGTTTCTGGGCTAACCCTCTACTTCTGACTGACACATTCTTTTTCCTGTTAATACAGTCAATTAGAAGACATCTTTTGGACCCAGGTGCACTCTGTTTAAATTGATGTAGGTAGCTCTTCTCTGACCTATGATGTTCATTTTCATTTATTAAATCAACATGTGTTTAATGTGTGCCTACCATCTACCAGGGTGTAGTGATTGACTCCCTTTATGGAGGTCAGAATTTAAGTAAGAAACAGAGATGTTCAGTAAATAATTTTTACAGTTTGAACTATTATGGTAAAGATATATGGGATCCCATGGGCGAATATCAGAGAGATAGAACTTTATCTAGGGATCAGGAAGACTTAGTCCAGGGATTAGAGTGAGAAAGGAATGTTTAAAGTGGAGATCTGAAAGCTAAGGAGCAAGTAGCCTGGTGAGGATGTTGATGGGATGGTTTTGGCATGGCAGACCACATGTTCGAAGGCAGGAGAGGTGATGCCTAGTCCAGAAGTTGAAAATTCAGTGTGGCCGAGATGTCGGTAGAGTACAAGGGTGCCCTCATCACGAGGGCAAGCTGAAAGGTGGCAGAGCCTTCTTTGTTAGCAGCTTCGAGGATTTTATCCCTTATCCAACACCGTGCTTAGGGCTTGAGGCTCCAGAGCCAGAGCTGTGTTTGAGCCCTTCCACATGACTGTAGTAGACAAGCCACTCAACCTCTTCAAGTCTCTTTTCTAGTCTGAAAAATGGAAATAATGATAGTACCTACCTTAAAGAGTTATTTTGAATATCCTGGACTTGATCCTTATTTGTGGCCGCTATCCTTTTTTTGGACATTGATGGATCACACTCCATTGACTTCTCATCATTTAATATTCAAATCATATAACATAAATCTGTGTCTGATTCTATCTTTACTAAGCAACCTGCTGCTTGTAGCCTGGCTTCCTTTGTGGTGTGCCTGGAAAGGAGAGAACATTGACTTGAGGACACAAGTGGCCTGTGCCCTTGGAACCTTGGCAGTTACAGTTATTCCTATAAAGTAATAAGTTGGCATTCTGATTTTGTGTCAGTCTTGTGAGCTTGGTTAATGGGAACTGCTCCTGAGAGATGGATCTGTTGGTCATGTGCTGTCACATTAGATTTATGAGCTTTTAAGGCCAGTGCCAAACAAAGATGGAAAACTCACTAAAATCCAGTTACTCCTGGGACGTCTATGAAAATAAGCAGCTTGCTTTCCCCAGAGTGCTCTCTACTTCTGCTCTGCTATTGGCTGTGTGTGACTTTATTTTGTATATTTACATTTTTGTAGTTTTAATTTTTCATTTAAAAGATATTTATCATTATATAAATTGTCAGAATGACTAATATAGAGTTAGTAAAAACTGGTAGGACTGAGGTGTGACTTAAGCACAGAATAATAACTAGCTGTCCAGCTACCAGCTGACAAAACGTGTCCTGTTAATTATTTGTTTTTGTTGTGTGTGTATATTCATTTGTCGCTATAGAGAGAATTTGACACTTGACAGTCATTTACAGAAATGGGTTTTGTTTATTTGACTTCACAAACAATGAAATGGCCCATTTTTATTTTTGAGTGTCTGCTTCTTAAATATGGGAAAAAAGCTAATTTTCTTTTGGTGGTTTTAAACGGGGGCCGTCTCTTATTAGGGTATTGTATATGATTGCTTTTGATTGTCACAGTGGTTGGGGAGGTGGGCGTTACTGGTGTTTAATGGACGTGGAGGGACAGGGATGTTAAATATCCTAAAGTGGCCTAGAGAGCCCTCCAGAGGGAGGGCTTGTCCAGTCCCCACAGCTTCAAAGTTCCCCTTTGAGAGACAGCTGCCAGCCGGCTTCGTCAAGTAGCTTGAATAACTATGCATATAGCACCATCTAGTGGGGGAAATAGGTAACAAACAGAATTTACTTGAATCACATAAGAGAAATTTCAACATTCTAAACTTTCTATAAAATAATAGATTATAATCTTGGATTTTTGGAGCAGGAAGAAAAATTGGAGATAATCTAATCCACCTTCCCCTTTTACAGATAAGGAGACTAGGGACCAAACAGGTGAAGTGCTTTGTCCAAGAACATACACCTAGTCTGAGGCAGTCAGTAGCACCTAGTCAACACACGCTGGCTAGAGTCCAAGTCGCAGAGTTTTCCAGGTTAGTAATCTGAGCCACTGTCATAGCAGACTAACTTGTGTTCTAGTTGGGTCAGTGTCTTAGATTCTTTCCTTAGTGATTCATTTAGAAAAAACAATAAATGAGGAGACTATCTCATTTAGTAGGTGTGTTATAAAGTAAACTTTTATAATACGTACATTATGTATTACATCTTATTTTGAATGTAATTGTGTCACCTAGAGAAATGAGACAGGCTTTTGTGTATTCATTTAATTTTTATTTGCTGTGATTTCTGCTTTAAGTGTTGATTCTTATGATAAAACTTTCAGAGAGAGAAAAACATATATGTGAAAATTTATTGAAACTTCACTTATTGTATTGGTTGTTGGACTGACATGCTGGCAATCAAAAGATGCAAAAAAATTTAAACTAATATGAAATGAATTATAAAATAATGGAAGTCTTCCCATTTCTCCTCTTTGTTAGGGTGCATAAAATAGTTTTGGTGTCAAGTTTTGTTTTGTTTTAAATGAGAGAGACTGGCAAATACTGATAATGGTTTAGCTGAAGCCATCTTGAGACTATGTCACATTCAGTTGGAAGAGGGCAATTTTTAATTATTGACTTGAAAAATGTTGTTTAGGCAAGAAATGGGTTCCAAAGTAAAGTGAGATTTAACAAGCGATGCCCCGTGAGCAGTAGCAGGAACACGAACCCATGAAAGGAAAAGACGGAAATAAACAGGTTTCCTGGTAGATGAGGACAACAGCGATGACAGTGGAGCTGATAACATTGACAACAGTGATAATAATAGCGAACGTTTCTTTGTGTGCTGGGTACTGTTCTGAGTGTTTTACATGTGTTAATTCTTTTAGCTTTCATAACCTGTGAAGTATAGCTACTATTATTGTCCTCATTTTATAGATGAAACTGAGGATAGAGAAATTAAGTAACTTGACAGAGGTCTCACAGGTAGTAAGAATTTTCCCTCCCAGGATAAAGGTACATTCGTTTCTGAAATGGAACTTTCTTTAATGTTTTAACCTGCTGGCAACAATTTTGGTCTACTGCAATATTACCCCTACGATGACCATTTTATGTCTGTTTTGGTCTCTTTAAATTCATCTCAAAATAGCCTCAGTGTAGTCTTCTACCTCGAAGGGTCCCTCTGTTCTTCTGCTGCAGTCCTTTGCAGTGTTATCTCAGATGACTATTTTACTTACCACATGTCTGTGTGGAATACAGGAGACGAGGCCAGAACGACTGGGACCGGAGTGGAGGGTGTTAATGGCATTCTGAAAAAAGATTCAGAACTGCCAAATGTCAGAATGTACCTCTTGGAGAGGGTAATGCCGGCAGAAGTTTTGTTGGAGAATGTAGATGAATAGAAAGAACAAAATTCAAAGACACTTTTTATCTTTGTATTTCTAATGAAAATTTTGGCTCCAGTTAGGGTATACCAGGTGTATATCTACTTATACATTTTTCTCTAGCATTGTTTTGGCATTGGGAAATGTTCAGATTATCACAATACCTCTTATACTACTGTGCTCTTATAAAAATCATATCCCACTGAGTTTCTAATTGAATAGTAGCAAATTCTTTGTCAATTAATATGTCCCTTAATGCACATTCGTGCATATTGCTATTATAGACTGAGTTAAACTAGATCCTTCTAATTAGCTGTAAATTCATGAAATCATCACTTATGCCCAAACCTAGCATCCTGCAATAACTGTCGGCCCCTGGTTGCTTACCAGGAGAAAGGAAGAGTAGAAATAGTGTCTATTATGTTCTGGATTCTGGGCTGGCTACTTTACAAGAGTTATCGCATTTAATCCTAGTGATCTACTGCTTTAATTTCAGTTTTACAGATGAATCTGAGGCTCTTGGAGACTAAATTATTGGCCCAAGATCACAAACTCTGGAGCCAGTCTGGTTGGGTTCCGATCGTAGCTCTCTCACTTGTTAACTGTGTGGCCTTCAGCAAATCGCTTGACTTCTGTGGGCCTTGGTTTCCTCATCTGATTTGTAAAATGAGCATAATAATAGTACTTACTTCATGAGGTTGTTATGATGATTAAATGAGTTAGTACACTGAGTTAATATTTGTAATATGCTTAGAACAATACCTGGCACCTAATGTCGTATAAGTGGTTACTAATTAAACAAAATAAAACACTGGTATTTTGAACCCAGGTCTTTTTCTCAAACCTGTGTTCTTCCCATTATCCCAGTATACTGCCTCAAAAAGTATTCCCAGACAGTGTATTTCACTAAAACATATTTCCTTATGTTTCCCTGGCCAACGATGGCTATTACTAGTTCTTTTTTTTTTTTTTAAAGATTTTTATTTTTC
The DNA here is from genome assembly GCF_041296235.1 of Equus asinus. Classification (NCBI taxonomy): domain Eukaryota; kingdom Metazoa; phylum Chordata; class Mammalia; order Perissodactyla; family Equidae; genus Equus; species Equus asinus. The sequence continues at coordinate 66,499,487 of NC_091794.1, forward strand.
CTTTTTCTCCCCCAAGCCCCCCGGTACATAGTTGTGTATTTTAGTTGTGGGTCCGTCCAGTTGTGGCATGTGGGACGCTGCCTCAGCATGGCTTGATGAGCGGTGCTGTGTCCGTGCCCAGCATTCGAACCGGCAAAACCCTGGGCCCCCGAAGCCCAGCGCCAAACTTAACCACTCAGCCACAGGACCAGCCCCATACTAGTTCTATTTTAAGAAGGAAATGTCTAGAAAGAGTTGCATCCTTCCTTTCTTTATGTACTTCCAGACAGTTGAAAACACAAGTTCCTTAACTTTGTCATAATTTTTTTTTTTAGTAATTCAAAGCTTTTTTTTTTTGAGGAAGATGAGCCCTGAGCTAACATCTGCTGCCAATCCTCCTCTTTTTGCTGAGGAAGACTGGCCCTGAGCTAACATCCATGCCCATCTTCCTCTATTTTATATGTGCGACGCCTACCACAGCATGGCTTCCCAAGCAGTGCCATGTCCGCACCCGAGATCTGAACCGGCGAACCGTGGGCCACCAAAGTGGAACATGCGCACTTAACTGCTGCGCCACTGGGCTGGCCCCCTTTGTCATAATTTTTATTGAGGCAAGTGAGTTAGGCTTGTGATGGGCTGAATATTTATTTTAAAAATATTTCTATTTTGATCTAGAATTATCACTTTTTTAAAAAAAATGTGGTAAGAACATTTAACATGAGATCTACCCTCAACAAATTTTCTAAGTGCATAATACAGTACTGTTAACTATAGGCATGATGTTGTACAGCAGATCTCTAGAATTTATGCATCTTGCATAACTGAAACTTTATGCCTGTTGAATAGCAGCTTCTCATTTCTCCCTACCCCTGCCCCCGGCAACCACCTACCCTCTGCTTTGTGAGTTCAGCTATCCTAGATGCCTCAGGTAGGTGGAATCAGGCAGTATTTGTCCTTCTGTGACTGGCTTATCTCACCTTGCACGATGTCCTGAAGGTTCATCCATGTTGTTGCATATGGCAGGGTTTCCTCTAAGACTGAATAATATTCCATTATATGTCTATACCACATTTCTGTATCCTTTTTTCCACTGATGGGCCTTCAGGTTGTTTCCATATCTTGCCTGTTGTGATAATGCTGCAGTGAACATAGGAGTGCTAATAGCTCTTCGAGATCCCAATTTCAGTTCTTTTGGATAAATACCCATTAGTGGGACTGCTGGATCATATAATAGTTCTACTTTTAATTTTTTGAGGAACGTTCACCCTGTTTTCTTTAGTGGCTGTACCCTTTTACATTCCCAGTGATGGTCTAGCACGGTTCCAGTTTCTCCACATCCTCGCCAACACTTATCTTTTGTTTTTGATACTAGACATCCTGACAGATGTGAGGTAATATCTCATTCTGGTTTCGATTTGCATTTCCCTGATTGGTGATGTTGAATGTTTTTTTAATATACCTGTTGGCCATTTGTATGTCTTCTTTGGAGAAATTTCTGTTCAAGTCCTTTGCCCAGTTTTGTTTGGGTTATTTGTTCTTTTGCTATTGAGTTATAGGAGTTCCCTTATATTTTTTGAATATTAATCCCTTATCAGATATATGTATTACAGATATTTTCTCCCATTCTGTAGGTTGCCTTTTCACTCTGTTAATTATCTCCTTTATTGTGCAAAAGCTTCTTGTTTTAATGTAGTCTCACATGTGGACTTTTCTTTTGTTGCCTGTGCTTTTGTTGTCATATCCAGGAAATCATTGCCAAGACCAATGTCATGAAGATTTTCCCTTATGTTGTCTTATAGGAGTTTTACAGTTTTAAGTATAACGTTGAAGTCTTTAATCCATTTTGAGTTGATTTTTTTGACTAGAGTGTAAGATAAGGGTCCAATTCATTCTTTTGCATGTGGATATCCAGTTTACCCAACACCATTTGTTGAAGAGACTATCCTTTGCTCAGTGTATATTCTTGGCACCCTTGATGAAGACTAGTTGATTGGCTATGCTTAAATTTATTTCTGGGCCCTCTATTCTGTTCAGTTGGTCTTTATGTCTTTCTTTATGCCAGTACTGTTCTAATTACTATAGCTTTGTGTTATATGTGTGTGTGTGCATGTTGGGTTTTTTTTTTTTTTTTTTTTTTTGTGAGGAAGATTGGCCCTGAGCTAATATCTGTGGCCAGTCTTCCTCTTTTTGCTTCAGGAAGATTGTCACTGAGCTAACATTTGTGGCAATCTTCCTCTATTTTGCAGGTGGGACGCCACCACAGCATGGCTTGGTGAGTGGTGCATAGATCCACGCCTGGGATCTGAACCTGCGAACCCCAGGCTACCAAAGCAGAGCGCACTAATCTAACCAGTATGCCACCAGGCCAGCTCCTGTAATATATTTTGAAATCAGGAAATGTGATGCCTCCACCTTTCTTCTTTCTTAAGATTGTTTTGGCTTTTCAGAGTCTGTTGTGGTTCCATATGAATTTTAGGATTGTTTTTTCTATTTCTGTTAAAAATGCCATTGGGATTTTGATAGGGATTGTATTGAATCTGTAGATGACTTTGGGTACTATGGAGATTTTAACAATATTAAGTCTTTCAGTCCATGAGCACAGGATGTCTTTCCATTTATTTGTATCTTCTTTAATTTCTTGATTTAATGTTTTGTAGTTTTCAGCATACAAGTCTTTGACCTCCTTAATTTATTCCTAAGTATTTTATTGTTTTTGTTTCTGTTATAAATGTGGTTGTTTTCTTAATTTCCTTTTCAGATAGTTTTTTGTTAGCATATAGAAATGGAACTGAGTTTTGTGTTCTGCAACTTTAGTGGATTCACTCTAGCAGTTTTCTGTAGTGGCGTCTTTGGGGTTTTTTATGTATAAGATCATGTTATCTGCAAACAGAGATAATTTTACTTCTTGCTTTCGGATTTTTGTACCTCTTTTCTCTCTTTCTTTTTTTTTTTTTGCATAATTGCTCTGGCTAGGACTTCTAGTACTATGTTGAATAGAAGTGGCAAGAGTCAGCATCCTTGTCTTGTTCTTGATCTTAGAGGAAAAGCTTTTAGTTTTTCACTGTTGAATACGATTTTTACTGGGAGTTTTGCATATATGGCCTTTATTATGTTGAGGTAATTTCCTTCTGTTCCTAGTTTGATGACTTTTTTTTTTTCATGAAAGGGTGTTGAATTTTGCCAAATGCTTTTTATGCACCTGTTGAGATGATCATGTTATTTTTATCCTTCATTCTGTCAATGAATGTTAATTGGTTTTGGATTTGGTTTGCTAATATTTTGTTGAGGGGTTTTGCATCTGTGTTCATCAGGGATATTGGTCTGTAGGTTTCTTTGTGTCTTTGGCCTTGGTATCAGGGTAATGCTGGCCTTGTAAAATCAGTTTGGAAGTCTTCCCTCCTTGTCAATTTTTTGGATGAATTTGAGAAGGATTGGTGTTAATTCTTCTTTAAATGTTTGGTAGAATTCACCTGTGAAGCCATTTGGTCCTGGGCATTTCTTTGTTAGGAGATTTTTTTATTGCTAATTCAATCTCCTTACTAGTTTTAGGTCTGTTCAGATTTCCTATTTCTTCATGATTTGGTCTTGGTAGTGTGTATGTTTTTAGAATTTATCCATGTCTTCTAGATTATCCAATTTGTTGGCATATAACTGGTCATAGTGGTCTCTTAGGATACTTTATATTTCTGTGGCTTCAAATGTAATATGTCCTCTTGCATTTCTGATTTTATTTATCTCCTCTCTTTTTTTCTTAGTCTCGCTAAAGGTTTGTCAACATTGTTTACCTTTTCAGAACATCAGCTCTTAGTTCATTGATTTTTTTTCTATTGTCCTTCTATTCTGTATTTTATTTCTGCTATAATCTTTATTATTCCTTCTTTCTGCTACCTTTGGCCTTAGTTTGTTCTTCTTTTTTTAGCTCCTTGAGGTGTAAAGTTAGGTTATTTATTTGAGATCTTCTTTTTATAATGTAGACATTTATTGCTATAAACCTCCCTTTTAATATTGCGTTTGCTGCATTCTATAGGTTTTGGTATGTTGTATTTTTGTTTTTGTTTGTCTCAACATATTTTCTAGTTTATCTTTTGATTTCTTCTTTTACCCATTGATTCAAGAATGTACTTTTAATTTGCACATATTTGTGAATATTCGGTCTTCTCGCAGCTATTGATTTCTAGTTTCATTTCATTGTGGCTGGAAAAGATACTTGTTTTGTGACCTAACATGTGATCTAACTTGGAGAATGTTCCATGTGTGCTTGAGAAGATGTGTATTCAGCTGATGTTAGGTAAAATGTTCTCTATATGTTTATTAGATCCATTTGGTCTATAACATTGTTCAAGTCCACTTTGATTTTCTGTCTGGTTGTTCCATCAATTATTGAAAGTAGGGTCTTGCAGTCTCCTACTCTTATTTTATTGCTGTCTATTTCTTCCTTCAGTTCTGCCAATATTTGTTTTATATATTTAGATGCTCTGATATTGGGTGTATGTATATTTATATTATTATATAATTTCCTTCTTTGTCTCTTGTGACAGTTTTTGTCTTAAAATTCATTTTGTCTTAGGTGATTATAGCACCCCTGCTCTTTTCTGGTTGCCATTTGCGGGGAATATCTTTTTTTCAGCCCTTCACTCTCAGCCTATCTGTGTCCTTAAATCTAAAGTGAGTCTCTTGTAGACAGCATATAGTTGGATCTTGTTTTTTCATTCTTTCAGATGGTCTTTATCTTTTAAGTGAGGAGTTTAATACATTTACATTTAAGGTAATTATTGATGGGGAAAGACTTACTGTTGCTGTTTTGTTAATTTTTTCTGTTTTATAGTTCTTTTGTCCTTTTCCTCTCTTGCTCTCTTACTTTGTGTTTCATTGATTTTTTTGTTTTGATATGCTTTGGTTTGTTTCGTTTCTTTTGTATATCTTCTATAGCTGTTTCCTTTGTGGTTACCATGGGCTTATGTAAAACATCTTATGGTTATAATAATTTATTTTGAGCTGATAACATCTTAACTTCAATTGCATACAAAACTCTGCACGTTTACTTTACCTCCCCCACATACTTTCTGTTATTGATGTCACAATTTACATATTTTTATATTGTATATCTATTAACATATTCTTATAGTTAGTTATTTTTAATACTATTGACTTTTATACTAGGATTAAAGTGATTTACCTACTACTGTTACAGTATTACAGTATTTTGTATTTGCATATTTATCTGTACTAGTGAGTTTTATACTTTCTGTGCTTTCATATGCTGTTTATAGTACTTTCATTTCAACTTGAAGAACTCCCTTTAGCATTTCTTGTAAGACAGGTCTACTAGTGATTAACTCCCTCAGCTTTTGTTTGTTTGAGAATGTCTTCCTCCTTCATTTTTGAAGGACAGTTTTGTTATAGTATTCTTGGTTGGGAATTTTTTCCTTTCAGCACTTTGAATATATCATCTCCCTCCTTTCTGGCCTGCAAGGTGTCTGCTGAAAAAACAACTAATAGTCTTATGGGGGCACCTTTGTATGTTTTGACTTACTTTTCCCTTGTTCCTTTCAAAATTCTCTTTGACTTTTGACAATTTGATTATAATGTGTCTAGGTGTTGAATTCTTTGAGCTCATTTTTGGGCTTCCTGGATCTGGATGTCCATTTCCTTCCTCAGAAGTTGGAAGTTTTCAGCTCTTACTGTTCTTTCTTTCTTTCTTTTTTTTTTTTTTAAAGATTTTATTTTTCCTTTTTCTCCCCAAAGCCCCCTGGTACATAGTTGTATATTTTTAGTTGTTGGTCCTTCTAGTTGTGGTATGTGGGATACTGCCTCAGCATGGCCTGATGAGCAGTGCCATATCCATGCCCAGGATCCAAACCGGCAAAACTCTGGGCCACCAAAGTGGAGTGCGTGAACTTAACCACTCAACCACAGGGCCGGCCTATTATTTCTTTTAATGAGCTTTATGCTCCTTTCTCTCTCTCTCCTCCTTCTGGGGCTCCTATAATGTGTGTATTAGTGTGCTGAATGGTGTCCCTTTAAATTCCTTAGGCTTTCTTAACTCTTTCATAATTTTTCTTTTTACTCCTTTGATTAGATAATTTCCAATGACTTGTCTTTGATTTCACTGATCCTTTCTGGATCTAGTCTGATGTTAAACCCCTCTAGTGAATATTTCAGTTAGTTTATTGTACTCTTCAGCTCCAAGCTTTATGTTTGGCACTTTTTAATATTTTCTATCTCTTTGTTGCAATTCTCACTTTGTTCATGCATTTCTCTTGACCTGGATGAGCATCTTTATGATGGTTAGTTTGCCTTCTCTGTCAGGTAAGTCATCTATCGGTTTCATTAGGGTTGGTTTCTGGAGATTTAACTTGTTCCTTTGGGACATATTTTCCTGTTACTTCATTTCCTCGACCCTTTGTGTTGGTATCTCCACATTATAAAAAACAAACTCCTCTTCCAGTCTTCATGGACTGGCCTCGTACAGGAGAAGATTCTCACCAATTAGCCCAGCCAGAGATTTTTGGGAAACTCACAAACCTTTGTGCTAGTCCAAACCCCTGCCTTTGTTTTTACTGGTCCCCAGGCATCTAAAGTATGCGGAGTCCCATCAGTGCTCTGAGATAGGCAAGACAGTAGCCAGTTCCTTGGGAAGTTCCCAGAAATATTGAAATGTTAAGACATGTGGTTCACGTCATTTCCTCCCCAGGGAGGAGAAGCTGGATCGGGGATTTGGGGCCCATTCACACTTTGCGGAGTTGGGGGAAGATGCTGTGGAAATTGCCTGTGTGCTAATTCAATCTGCCATCTTTGTTCTCACTGTTTACCAAGCATCTTGTGTATACTGGGTCTTGTCAGTGCACTGAGACGGGTGAGATAGAAGCCAGTCCCTTGGGCAGCCTGGAAATTTTGGAACTTTGGACATGTGGTCCGATTCTTTTCCTCCCTAGGGAGAAGCTGGGAAGTGGGATTTTATGATGTTGTATTGAGCATAGGGATTATGGCAAGGGGCTGTCTCAAATTCTCCTACCAGCTTCAATGTGGCTGGTTTTACTCTTGCCCAGGGTGCAGGAGCCTCTGAACCAGTTTCTGGATTTCTCACAAAGGGAATTTGTGTGTGTACTATTATTGAATCAGTATGTTCATGGAGTGGGAAGAAGGCTTCTATGCTTCCTATTCCACCATCTTGTTGATGTTATCCTGTTACTTATTTTTCATAAATTGGAAAAATATAAATAGTCCTTTTGAAAACAAAGTTATCCTATGTTAATGGTTCTTTGAATTGGGTTTTGGAAATATAGACAAACTCCAACACCTTTATTTAATTTTAAAACAGGTATCTCCAGTCCTTTTGGAATACTTTTAAGTTTGGAATACATTTTAGTCTTTTGGGGTAATTAATTTCTTCTTCCATTTCTGCATGTCAAATACTGCTTTAAAGATTGCCTTCAACTGTGTTTCTTAGAGATTGAAGAGGAAAATATTTTATGTCTCTTGATTAACAATTTTAGTGTGAAAAAATTAGAGAAATATTCTTTTGGTATGTGTAGCAGATAAACTTCTTAGTAGGTAATTCCTGAATTTGTAGTCTGTCAAATATTTATCTCCCCGTTTTCATAGTTTCTTTTTAACTGGTGGGATGAGTGGTGCTTTTTTAAAATGGTATCTTATGATTTCAGTTAAAAGTCTTTCAGCTCGTTTTATATTTTTATAATTATCTTAGAAGAATAACATGCTTATTTGTTTCAACTTGTATTTATATTATGAATGTGTTGACCTGCTCTTGAAGGACATATTTCTGTGTATGTTTTGAGTTCAGCATCAAATAATTATTTCTGTATGGACACACACATATACATACACATATATTGTACACATATTTTATACATAAGCACGTGCGTATATCACACTCATATCTTGTACATATAGACATTCATGTATATATATGTGTGTAAATGTGGATCACATGTTTATGTTTAAGTATTCATATATTCCTAATTATAAGCATATATACATGTATATCCATATATGTGCAGTAGGGCAAAGTACCTTGGATTCTTTTTAATGTAGAATATTTAAAGGTCTTAAATAATTATATCGAGATTCTGGAAAGGTGGTGGAGTAGGAAGCCCCAGGAATCTGTCTTCCCACTTAAACGACAATTACATTGGCAGAGTCTGACTGATGTAACTATTTTGGAACTCTGGAGTCTGTTGAAGGCTAGCAACTTGCAGAGGAAGACTTGGACAATGAATTGTGCTTAATTTCATTCAATTTCAGCTCTTAGCATAGTAGCAGCTACCTATTCCCCCATCCCTAGTCACATGGCAGGAAGCTGTGCACATGTTTCTGGAGCACCTTGCACACAGCTTCCTGGAGCTAGGTGAGCAAAAAGGACCCGGTCCTCCAAATATCAGAGATCTGTATTCTGAGCACTGAATGCCGGTTTTGGTCACAGTTGCGAAGAGGTGTGCGGCTATTGTATTGCATCCCCCCCACCCCTGTCTTATTGCAAGTCCTTCCCCTTCTGGCTGAAGTGACTTCCAGGGGACTTAAAGTCCTGTGCCCTTCCCCCTACTTTATTTTTTCACTTTTCATTTTTACTTTTGGGAGCCAGACATTAAAAACTAGGACATTTAAAAAGAACAGCATATATGGGGAAAATTTGAAAGTGACCACACATGCTCAGAAAAACCTGAGAAATTAAATTTACACCTTAGGCTGATCCTCAGGACAGAGACACTCTACATTAATAAAAAGAAAAACAGGGGCTGGCCCCATGGCCGAGTGGTTAAGTTTGTGTGCTCTGCTTCGGCTGCCCAGGGTTTTGCTGGTTTGGATCCTGGGCACAGACATGGCATCACTCGTCAGGCCACACTGAGGCAGCATCCCACATACCACAACTAGAAGGACCCACAACTAAAATATACAACTATATACTGGGGGACTTGGGGAGAAAAAGCAGGGAAAAAAAGAAAAGAAAGAAGATTGGCAACAGTTGTTAGCTCAGGTGCCAATCTTTTTAAAAAAAATTAAAAATAAAAGTTTGGCAACAGTTTTTAGCTTAGGTGTCAATCTTTAAAAAAAAAAAAGAAAAAAGAAAAAGAAAAACCATTAACAAAAACAATAACAAAAAACAGCTAACCATGGGGAAAGGATAAAATCTGATTTCCAGAGTTACCACATTATTAGATTCAAATGTCCAGCATTCAACAAAAAAATCACAAGGCATACAAAGAAACAAGAAAGTATGGCCTTATTCGAAGGAAAAAAATAAATCACCAGAAATTGTCCCTTAAGACCTAATGGTAGATATACAAATATTTTAAATAGTTTTCTTAAAGATGCTCAAAGAACTAAGGCAAGGTTTGGAGAAAGTCAAGAAAGTGATTATGAACAAAATATCAATATAGAGATAGAAAACCATAAAGAAGCCAATAATAAATTCTGGAGCTGAAAAATACAATAATGGAAATGTGAAATTTACTAGACAGATTCAAAAGCTGATTTGAGCAGGCAAAAAAGAATCAGTGAACTTGAAGATAGGACAATGGAAATTATTAAGGCTGAAGAACAGAAAGAAAAAAGATTGAAGAAAAGTGAACAGAGCCTAAGAGGCCTGTGGGACACCATCAAGAGGACCAACATACGCATCATGGGAGTCCCAGAAGGAAAAGAGAGTGAGAGAAAGGAGCAGGAAGAGCATTTGAAGAAATGATGGCTGAAAACTTCCCAAATTTGGTGAAAGACATTGAGGAAGCTCAATGAACTCCAAGCAGGATGAACTAGGGAGACCCACATTATAATCAGACTTTAAAAATCCAAAGACAAAGAGCAAATTGGAAAACAGCAAGAGAGAAGCAAATCATCACATTCAAGAGATCCTCAATAAGATTATTAGCAAATTTCCCATCAGAAACTTTGGAGACTAGAACAGTGCTCGATATATTCAAAATGCTAAAACAAACAAACAAACAAAACCTGTCAACCAAGAATCCTATATTTAGCATATCTGTCCTTTAAAAGTGAGGGAGAGAGGCTGGCCCTGTGGCATAGTGGTTAAAGTTCTGCACACTTTGCTTTGGCAGCCCAGGTTCATGGATTTGGATCCCAGGAGTGAACCTACGCCACTCCTCAGCCATGCTGAGGCAGCGACCCACACACAAAATAGAGGAAGATTGGCACAGACGTTAGGTCAGGCTAACCTTCCTCAGGCAAAAAAGGAGGAAGATTGGCACAGATGTTAGCTCAGGGCAGATCTTCCTCAGCCAAGAAAAATAAAGGGAGGGAGAAATTAAGACATTCGCAGTTAAACAAAAGTTGAGGGAGTTCATGATCACTAGAGCTGCCTTGCAAGAAATATTCAAGAAAGTCTTGCAAGGTGAAATGAATGGACACTAGATGGTAACTCAGTTATATGGATAAATAAAGATCTTAATGAAAGTAAATACATGGGCAATTATAAGAGCTAGTGCTATTGTAACAATGTGCTTTTTGTTTTTTTCCTACATGATTTAAGAGACTAATATGTTTAAAAAAAGTAAAAATAATTATTAGTGTAAGAGCTAATATTACTGTAATCTTGGTTTGTAACTCCAAATCTTGTTTTCTGCATAAATTAGGAGACTAATGCATTTAAAAGAATTATTAATGTTTTTAGTCACACAATGTAAAAGATGTAGTTTTCTGACATCAAGGACCAAAAAGGGTGGTGACAGAGCTGTAAAGGAGCAGAGTTTTTGTATGTTATTGAAGTTAAGCTGGTATAAATTCATATTAGAGTGTTATAACTTTAGTTTGTTACATGTAATCCCCTTAGTAGCTACAAAGAAAATAGCTATAGAATATGCACAAAGGAAATACTAAATTTAAACATGTCACTACAAAAAAAATCAGTTAACCCAAAAGAAGACAGAAATACAGGAATTGAGGGACAAAAAAGGCATAGGACATATAGAAAACAAATAACACAATGACAGAAGTTAAGTCCCTTCTTAGCAGTAATTACTTTAAATGTAAATGGGTGAAACTCTCTAATCAAAAGACAGAGAATGGGCAGAATGGATAAAAACATGTGATCCAACTATATGGTGTCTCCAAGAGACTAGTTTGAGGTCCAAAGACATGAACAAGTTGAAAGTGAAAGGATGGAAAAAGAATTCCATGTAAATAGTAACCAAAAAAGAGTAGAATAACAGAGAAAATAGACTTTATGATAACTTTTTTTCTTCTCCTCTGCAAAGCCCCCCGCACATAGTTGTATACCCAATCGTAGGTCCTTCTGGTTCTTCTTCTTTGTTTCTGTTTAAAGATTGGCACCTGAGCTAACAACTGTTGCCAATCTTTTTTTTTTTTCCTGCTTTTTCTCCCCAAATCCCCCCAGTACATAGTTGTATATCTTTTTAGTTGTGGGTCCTTCTAGTTGTGGCATGTGGGATGCTGCCTCAGCATGGCCTGATACGTGGCGCCGTGTCCTCGCCCAGGATTCGAACCAGTGAAACCCTGGGCTGCCGAAGCCGAGCACGCAAACTTAACCACTTGGCCATGGGCCGGCCCCCTTCTAGTTCTTCTTTGTAGGACACTTCTCTCAGCATGGCTTGATGAGTGCCGCTAGGTCTGCACCTGGAATCTGAACCAGCAAACCCTGGGTTGCGGAAGCAGAGTGCGTGAAGTTAACCACTCGGCCACGGGGCTGGTGCCTACAATAGACTTTAAATCAAAAAGGACATTATGTAGTAATAGAAGTTTCATACAACAAGAAGATATAACAATTATAAAGGTTTACGTACCTAATGACAGACTGTCAAAATATGTTGAGCAAAAGCTGACAGAATTGAGGGGAGACATAGTTCTACGATGATAGTTGGAGACTTCACTGCCCTACTTACAATAATGAGTAGAACAACCAGGCAAAGATAAGTAAGGAAATAGAAAACTTAAGCAACACAAAAAAAACAATAGATCTAACAGACTTATACAGAACATTTTACCCCAAAACTACAACGTACACATTCTTCTTAAGGGAATATGAGGCATTTTCCAGGATAGACCAAATGTTAGGCCACAAATTAAATCTCAGTAGATTAAGACAAATATCCTAAAAAGTACCTTCTCTGACCTCAATGGGATGAAGTTAGAAATCAATAACAAAAGTAAAACTGGAAAACTAACAAAGTTGTGGAAATTAAACAATACACATGTAAGCAACCAGTGGATTAAAGATGAAATCACAGGGGAGTTGATAAATACTAGAGGTGAATGAAAATGAAAATAAAACTTACCAAAAGTTGTGGGATGCAGTGAAAGCAGTGCTAAGATAGAAATTTATAGCTGGAAATGCTTACATTAAAAAAAAAAATCTCAAATGAACAACCTAACTTTTCAACTTAAAGAACTAGAAAAAGGAGAACTAACTAGACCCAAAGCTTTTAGAAAGAAGGAAATAATAAAGATTAGAGCAGAGATAAAGGAAATAAAGAATAGGAAAACAATAGAGAAAAATCATGAAATTAAAAATTTGTTCTTCGAAAAGATCAACAAAATTGACAAACCTTTAGCTAGCTATGTTTAAAAAAAAATTCTTTTAAGGAAAAAAATTCAAACTACTAAAATCAGAAATGAAAGTGGAGACATTACTACTGATTCTATAGAAATAAAAAGAATTATAAGCAAGTACTGCAAACAGTTGTATGCCAAAAAATTAGTAACGTAGATGAAATAGACAAATTCCTGGAACACCAAACATTTTTTAAGGCTTTATTTTTCCTTTTTCTCCCAAAGCTCCCTGGTACATAGCTGTGTATTTTTAGTTGCGGGTCCTTCTAGTTGTGGCATGTGGGACGCCGCCTCAGCGTGGCTTGATGAGAGGTGCCATGTCCACACCCAGGATTTGAACCGGTGAAACCCTGGGCCACTGAAGCAGAGTGCGTGAACTTAACCACTCAGCCATGCGGCTGGCCCCACACAAAACTTTGAAGACTAAATCACAAATAAGTAGAAACTTTGAATAGACCTATGACTACTAATGAGATTGAATCAGTAATAAAAAATCTTCCAACAAAGAAAAGTCCTGGATCTGACAGCATCTCTGGTGAATTCTACCAAGCACTTAAAGAACTAATGCCAATCCTTCTCAAAGACTGAAGAGGAGAGAGCACTTCCTAACTCATTCTATGAGGCCAGCATAACCCTGATACCAAAGCCAGACAAAGACACTACAAGAAAACTGCAGAGCAATATCCTGTATGAACACTGACACAAAAATCCTCAACAAAATACTAGCAAACAGAATTTGGCAGCATATTAAAAGGATTATACACCATGACCAAGTGGGGTTTATTCCTGGAATGCAAGAATGGTTCAACATACAAAAATTGATCAGTGTAATAAGCTACATCAACAAAATGAAGCAAAAAACCCATGTGATCATCTCAATTGATGCAGAAAAGCATTTGACAAAATTCAACACCCTTTCTTGATAAAACACTCAACAAAATAGGAATAGAAGGAAACTACATCTACATAATAAAAACAGTATATGGAAAACCCACAGCAAACATCATACTCAATGGTGAAAGACTGAAAGTTTTTCCTGTAAGATCAGGAATAAGGCAGAGTAGCCTGCTTTCACTTCTATTCAATATAGTACTGGAAGTTTCTAGCCAGAGGAAGAAAAAGTAATAAAAGGCATGCAAATTGGAAAGGAAGAAGTAAAATTGTCTCTGTTTGTAGATGATATGATGTTATTTGTAGAAAACTAAAGATTCCACAGAAAAGCTGATTGAACTAATAAATGAATTCAACACAGTAGCGGGATACTAAGTCAACATACAAAAATCAGTTGCATTTCTACACACAAACAGTGAACAATCTGAAAAGGAAATTACCAAAACAATTCCATTTGCAGTAGCACCAGTAAGAATAAAAGACTTAGAAATTAACTTAACCAGGGATGTGACAGATTTATCCAATGGAAACTACAAAACATTGCTGAAACAAATTGAAGAAGATGTAAATAAATGGAAAGATATCCTGTGTTCATGGATTGGAAAATTTAAAGTGTTAAAGTGTCAATACTACCCAAAGCAATCTGCAGATTCAATGCAGTCCCTATTAAAATCCCAGTGACTTTTTTTTTGTAGAAATAGAAAACCCATCCTAAAATTCATCTACAATCTTAAGGGACCCAAATAGCCAAAACAATCTTGAAAAACAACAACGAAACTAGAGGATTCACACTTCCTGATTTCAAAACTTAGAATAAAGCTACAGTAATCAAAATAGTGTGGTGTTGGCATGAAAGATATATAGACCAATGAAATAGAATAGAGACCCCAGAAATAAACCTTCACATATATGGTCAAATGACTTTTTGACAAGGGTGGAAAATGGGTAAAGAACATTCTTTAAACAAATGGTGCTGGGAAAACTGGATAACCACATGCAAAAGAATGAAGTTGGACCCTTATATAAAACCATATGGAAAAATTAATTCAGAATGGACCTAAGTGTAAGAGCTAAAACAATAAGACTCTTAGAAAAAAACATAAAGCAAAAGCTTCACAAATTGATCTGGTAATAATGTTTTGGATATGACACCAAAGGCACAGGTAACAGAAGAAAAAATAGACAAATTAGACTTCATGAAAATTAAAAATTTTTTTGCATCACAAGGCACCATCCACAGAGTAAAAAGACAACCCATGAAATGGGAGAAAATATTTGCAAATCATATATCTGATAATGGATTAATATCTAGAACATATAGAGAACTTCTAAAACTCCACAACAACAAAATAACCTGATTCCAAGATGGGCAAGAACTTAAATAGACATTCTTCCAAAGAAGATATACGAATGACCAATGAACCCATAAAAAGATGTTCAACATCACTGGTCATTAGATAATGCAAGTCAAAACTACAGTGAGATACCACCTCACTCCCATTAGGATGGCTACTACCAAAATAACAGAAAATAATAAGTGTCGGTGAGGATATGAAGAAATTGGAACTCTTGTGCATTGTTGGTGGGAACGTAAAATAGTAGGCCACTGTGGAAAATAGTTCGGCAGTTCCTCAGAAAATTAAAAATAGAATTAGCAGATGATTCAGCAACTCCACTTCTGAGTATAGTCCCAAAACAATTGAAAGTAGGGTCTTAAAAATAAATCTGTACACCCATGTTTATAATGGCAGTATTCACAATAACTAAAATGTGGAAGCAACCCAAGACCAATAAATGGATAAGTAAAATGTGGTAGAGACATGTAATGAAATATCATCAGTCTTACAAAGGAAGGACATTCTGCAATATGCTATAATATGGATGAACCTTGAGGACGTTATGCTGAGTAAAATAAGCCAGTTGCAAAAAGACAAATACTGTATGATTCCACGTATGTGAAGTACTTATAGTAGTCAGAATCATAAAGACAGAAATTATAATGGTGTTGGGGCCTGGCCCCGTGGCCAAGTGGTTAAGTTCACGCGCTCTGCTTCGGCGGCCCAGGGTTCGGATCCTGGGCGCGGACGTGGCACCGCTCGTTAGGCCATGTTGAGGTGGCGTCCCACATGCCACAGCTGGAAGGACCCAGCAGCTAAAATATACAACTATGTACTGGGGGAATATGGGGAGAAAAAAAGAATCAGGGAAAAAAAAAAAGAAGATTGGCAACAGTTGTTAGCTCAGGTGCCAATCTTTAAAAAAAAAAAAGAAAGAAATTGTAGTGGTGGTTGCCATGGATTAGGAGGAGGGGAGAACGGGGAGTTAGTGTTTAATAGGTACAGAGTTTCAGTTTTACAAGATGAAAAGAGGTATGGGGATGGATGGTGGTTATGCCTGCATAATAATGTGAATGTATTTAATACCACTGAACTGTGCACTTAAAAATGGTTAAGGTGGTAAATTTTATGTTGTGTGTATTTTACCACAGTAAAAAAGAATTGTATTGCTTTAAACATTGAATAAAATTTGCTTGAATTTCTAATTTTTTCTTCTTTTCATTTTCCCTGCATTTGAAAATTTTAATGATATTTGTTAAGAATTACGTGGCATGCATGTTGACTAACTATATCAGCATGTGACGTTCTGTGTTTGCCTTTTGTGTGTTGCATCTCACTGGGTTTTTTTTTTTTTTTTTTTTTGAGGAAGATTGGCCCTGAGCTAACATCTGTACCCATCTTCCTCTACTTTACATGTGGGACGTCTGCCACAGCATGGCTTGATAAGCAGTGCATAGGTCCGTGCCCGGGTTCCGGACTGGCGAACCCTGGGCCACCGAATTGGAGCTCGCGAACTTAACCATTGCACCACCGCATCGGCCCCAACGTCTCACTATTTTAAGGCTGATAGCACATTAAGGCTTTTTGATAGCACATTTTAGTCAATACAGTGTAATTTTTTTCTTAATAGTTTTAATCTAAAGTAAATTAGTTGGGAAATAAAATAATCACTTTTTTTCCAATCACTTTTTATAGAAAAAGTAAGTTAAGCAATGTGAATAATTTGAATGGGCTTATGATAATATTTACTAAATCACCTTACGTAGGGTTTAGAAATAATTTTTGTTATAAAAATAATATGCTTTAATTACAATTCAGAAGTAAAAGTCGTGCTCCTTCTCCAACATGGAACACCCCAGTTATGCTCTTAGGGCAGCTACTATTAACAGTTTCTTAAATAGCCTTCCATCAATGTTCTCTGCATGGATAAGTATATGTGAATGAGTGTATAATGGAATTGTAAACACGTGTACACAAGGCCTATGTATCCTATTTTTTTAAAGACTAATACTTTCATAAGATGTCTTGAATGACTTAAATGTATATTTCAGCACAGTGTGGAAAAGTAGATAAATTGATGTACACATTAAAAATATAAGTATGTTTATTTGAAGTCTTCTAATTATTATAGTGGTATGGATTAAGAATAAAATTTCTTTAGTATAGTTTAATAGCAGAATAAATTTTTAAATCTTATTTTTATGAAAACATAGAAAGCTTTAATTTGTGTGGAAGATTTTTGCCCTTAATACATGTTCTTAATATTCATCTCACTGAAAATAGTGGGTCATCTGTGGGAGTGGGATTATTGTGAATGTCGTTGAGGGGGAGGGGCAGGGAGGGAGGGTGGGCATTCTCTTTGTGGGTTCTATACTATGTTGTTTGAGTTGTTTTTTTTAAAAAGTGATGAGCCCATTCTACTTTTATTAAAATGATGATAGAAAATATTTTTAAAACATGTAATGACATAAGGGTAAAATTTTTAAAATGTCCTCATAACTAAGCTTATTTTATGCTGTTGTTAATTTTGGTTTCAGGCTTGTGTGGATGTCAGAGCCAGTTCAGTGTTCTGGCAGCAAATGGAATTTGCAGATCGGCTCCATGGTCAACCCAGGTTACCACAGTGGTTGTCCACACACCCTTCTCATGGTCATCGAGCTGAGCGCTTGGATAGACTCATACCTCAGGTGAGCTAACACTTTATAAGGCAAAACATTATTTTTACCCTATCATTTATTATTATTATTTTTTTCCTGAGGAAGATTCGCCCTGAGCTGACATCTGTTACCAACCCTCCTCTATCTTGTATGTGGGTCCCTGCCACACCATGACTGACGAGTGGCGTAGGTCCACACTCAGGATCCAAACCTGCGAACCTGGGCTGCCAAAGCAGAGCATGCTGAACTTAACCACTACGCCACTGGGCCAGCCCCTATCATTTATTTTTAACACTGTTACTTCTTGTGCTTAGAAAAAGAGAGTTCTAGCCTGTCAACTCTTTTGATTACAGTAATTATAGATTGTCAGTTTTCAAAGAATTTGACTGAAAAGTAAAATCCTGCTTGTCCACAAGTCTTGGGGAATAAATTGCTGTGTCTTTATGGTGAAAGTTTAACCTTGTCAGTATCAAACCTTTTAATTTAAACTGATTTGGTGGAAGTCTAAAACTCGAGGCATATTTTTTCAATATATTGATCATAATTTAGTCTCTTCTTGGTGATTTCAGCTGATCATTAAAAATGCCAGTTAATGAGTTGTGCGAAAATTTGGGGTCAAGTGGGTGTTAATTCCAATAGTGATGCTGCAATTTGTTTTCTTAGAAAAAAAAGCCCTTCACATTAGTTTGCTTTCTGGTTGTTTATTTCTTTATAGAGATGGAGTAAAGCATGTGTTGCATGGTTCTCTTTTGTAGAATTCATTAATGGATCAAGCTGAAGCAGCTTTCTCTCAAGGAATTTTCTTTATCTTCCGAAAATCTTTTGATTTGTTAACGTCATTCAAAATGTTTTCTGTGTTTTCCATATCAGTACAAAATGGATGTCAGACATCTCCAAGCCAGGCTACGCACCACCTTCTGTCTCACTGGCGTTAAATTTGCTGGTTGGTTATAAAAATAGAATATTATTTAGCAATTTAAGAATTGGTATTGGGCTATTTGCTAAAGGAGAGCACAATAGATTCAGGTATATTATAAAAATATCTTTCAGTGTGACTTCAGATTCAGGTTAACAAATATTGAATACCTATTGTAAGAAAGACATGATGCTAGATCCAGGGGATGCAAAGAGAAATAAGACATGGTTCTTGATATTTGCAGGATGTTAAGATAAGTACAAAATGATTCTTAATACAACAAGGAATATGATTTATCATAAGAAAAGCAGGAATATAATAGTATGCAATTTGAAGGAAGAATAGCCTGCATCTGGTTTGGGGTAAGAAACTACCGCAAGATTCATTCATTCATTCATTCATGCGATCAATATTTATTGAAATTCATTGATAATCTGCCATTCTTTGTTCTGTTGCTGGGGAATGAACAAGGAACAAAACAGCCTCTGCTTTCTTGGAGCTAACATTTTAGTTAGGTAATGCAAATAATAAACAAACATACATACCGTATGTCAAACAGTGATAAGCATGTTGAAGAAAAAGGAGGTTAAGGGTAGTAGAAAGGGCTGGGCAGCAGAGAAGGTGTATTAGTCTGTTTGTTTGTCAAGGAAGGCCTCACTGAACAAAATCTGGAAAGAAGTAGGGAGCAAGCCCTGTGGCTGTCTGGAGGGACTTTTAGGCTGAGGAAGCAACAAGTGCACAGGACGTGAAGTGAGAGCATCTTTGGTGTGTTCAAGGAATAGCAAGGAAGACACTGAGGCTGAACAGAGTAAGGGAGGGGGATAATGGTTGAGGCGTAGGGGGACCAGACCATGAAGGGTCTTCTTAACCATTATAAGGACTTGACTTTTGTTTCAAGTGATACAGCAAGCTAGTAGAAGGTTTTGAGCAGGAGTGGCTTGATCTGGCTTGGGTTTTATGGAGGTCACTGGGCCTCCTGTGTGGGAAGTGGGCTAGTGGGGCACAGGTGGAGTCAGGGAGACTATTTAGGAGGCTCTTCAATAATGCTGGTGAGAGATTATGGAGGCAGAAGAGAGGGATAGAAGTGGTCAGATTTTGGATATATTTTGAAAGGAATGATAACAGCCTTTGTTGAGAGTTTGGGCATACTTTGTGCCTTTCATGAGCGCTGGGGACAGCCAGATATGGGTTCTGAAGACCTGTCCTAAATATATTTCATTTATACTCCTAATTTGAAGAAAAATATTTGAGAAGGAAACAACAGTGAAATTTGCTTGATATAATCTTTAGTAAATTCATCTTAAAAGGACAACAGAGAACTGGGACAGTGTGTTTCATTAAGAACTGCTTGTCCTGGAGACGCTGACTTGCTGCCCAAGACCTGAGAAACTTACACTACTCTGGGAGGCTCAGCCCATCTCTAAAGCTGTAAGAATCACATGATTTTCTTGTAGAATTTACTTTCTTTTTATTTTTGCTCAGTGAAATTCTAAAAACACATGGTTTGCTTAAACTGGATAATCAATTCCAGCTAACTTTCATCTGAAGCCTGTCCTAAATTCCGAGTTGTCATTTTATCATCAGGTAACTAAGGACCTTTAGAGAAGTCTTTAAAATAATAATGAATTGATTAATGAGTATGAAGAAAAATGATTGGAGAAACAAATATGTTATTTGGGAGCCAATGATGAAGAAAAAGATTGGAAGATATTTTTCTTCTGAAAATAAACTATCCTAGTTCAGAAAGTTAATTTTAAAACCTCATATAATTTCTCATATTTTCCCCCAAGCGATTAAATTCAATTTGAAAGTAATAAAACTGTACTAGAATATTGGGAATAATCCGTGGTTGAAGTGAAACTGATTGTGCAAGAGTATATTGTTAATTAGAATACATAGTCGTAATTCAGAGATGGGAATTCCCTGCTACCGTAGGTCTAATTTCTGTAATGAAGGAAAGCGACTCCTCAGACAGTGTATAAAATTCTGTGAGTCTGTACACTACTAAAGACTACATCTTTTTGGTTAGATTTTGTTTAGGATTCTTTTCTACTTCCGTGAGTACCATGTTGTATTCTACCTGAAACTCCTGTCCTTTGACATTTGTGACAGTACGCTTGAAGTCACGGACGTCTCAAAGGTAGCCGGAAGGCCAGCACCGGAGCACAGAGGAGTCTAGGCCAGAGAGAGGGTCTCAGAGTCACCAAACAGGTGACAATTGAAGCAGTGAGACTGGATGAGTTCACTTAGGAAGGAAGCAGAGAAAAAGATTCCTGGACAGAGTTAATAGGATATTAAGCGGTATCCACATTTAATTGGCAGGAGGAAGACAGAGCCTGTAGTAGGTCAGATTCATAAGAGAAAATATCAAGAAAATCAGGAAAGTAAGATTCTTTGGTTCTATCAGAACACAAATCTTGGTGGTTTTGATTTTATTAATTTTTTTTGCTGAGGAAGATTCACCCTGAGCTGACATCTGTGCCCATCTTCCTCTATTTTATATGTGGGACACCTGCCACAGCATGGCTTGATAAGTGGTGTGTAGGTCTGCACCCAGGATCCAAACCAGCGAATCCTGGGCCCCTGAAGTGGAGTGTGCGAACTTAACTGCTACGCCACTGGGCTGGCCCCTGAAGATTGTATATTTTTATTTCTTATTAAATTTCTTGCATATTATCACAGAAATGTATTATTTCTTTTTTTTTTTTTAAAGATTTTTTTTTTTATTATTTCCTTTTTCTCCCCAAAGCTCCCCAGTACATAGTTGTATGTTCTTCGTTGTGGGTCCTTCTAGTTGTGGCATGTGGGACGCTGCCTCAGCGTGGTCTGATGAGCAGTGCCATGTCCGCGCCCAGGATTCGAACCAACGAAGCGCTGGGCCGCCTGCAGCGGAGCGCGTGAACTTAACCGCTCGGCCACGGGGCCAGCCCCAGAAATGTATTATTTCTTACCATAGCATATCAACATTTAAGGTGTTTTAAATTTGTACTCTACATGTTCAACAAATATTTATTGATCACCTATTACATGCATATTGTCGGTGTTGTAGATGCTGCGAACAAAATAGACAAAAAAAACCCCTGCCCTTATGATGCTGATTCTGCAATAAAGGGAGACAGACAATAAACAGAGTAAACTAGTAGGGTATAGAATAAATCACCACTATATTGTATATTAGTCAGTAATGAAATTAGGGAGGAAAATTAAGAAGGGGGAACAGTGCCCTAGTCAGTTTGGGCTGCCATAACAAAATATTGTAAGCCTGGGTAACTTAAGCAGCACAAATTCATTTCTTCACAGTTCTGCAGTCCAGTATTCCACAGTTAGAAGTCCAATATTAAAGTTCCGGCCAATTCGGTTTCTGGTGAGCTCTCTCCTCCTGGCTTGCAGATGGCCGCTTTCTGGCTGTGTCCTTGCATGCTGGAGAAAGTGAGTGTGCTGGTGTCTCTTCCTCTTTTTATGAGGACGTTAGTTAATTCTAGCATGAGGGTCCAACCCTCATGACCTCATCTAACCCTAATTACCTCCTGAAGGCCCGTCTCCAAATGCTGTCACACTGGGAGTTAGGGCTTCAACATACTAACTTGAGGGGCCACAGTTCAGTGCATTGCAGGTAGGTCATGTGTGGGCAGCAGTGGGAGAGGTGCTGAAATAGCTATTTGGTATGGGGTTGGTGAGAGGAGGTTTTAGTGAGAAGATGGTATTTGAACAAACACTTGAAATAAGTGAAAGAGTGAGCCCTGTGGGGGAAGAGCCTTCCTGGCAGAGGGAATAGGGAGCATGAGGCCCTGAGGCAGGAGTGAGCCTGGTGTATCTGAGGAGGAGCAGGGAAACCACTGTGGCTGGAATGGGGTGAGCAAGGGGAGGTGGAGGGTGTGGGCCTGGTAGCCCCTGGGAGGATGCTGAGAGGCCAGTGCAGGGTTTTGAGCAGAGTACAAGAGGAGTAACAGGATCTGACTTATGTTGGAAAAGGATGTGATCTACAGCTCCTACAAAGCAATACAATCAGATAATTTTGGAGTAATTTAGTATAGCGTATTGTTCAGAAAATAGACTAGTTCTTTTTGGTTTTCTTTTGTTTTTAAATCAAGAAAACGATCCCAAATTCAAAAAATATATACCCTCGCTGTTTTCTTTAATGTGAATTCTGAGATAAAGCATGTGTAAATGCCTAGTTAAATATAATCCTATGATCCACTAGCATTTACAAAAGATAAATATAGGGTTGTAGTAATAATATTATTTGTAGTTAGTAAGATGATATGTTAGAATTTTATTTACTTGAAATAATCAGTTAAATTTAGGAAACACATATCCACATATTTTGGTTACCATAACAACTTGGGTGCAAAATTGAAGAACAGATGTTATATCAACCTGTTGATGTTTAATAGTATGACAGTTTTAAAATTATAGTTATACTGTGTAGACTTTAAATTTATATATGCCATAAGTTGTCCTTGAAAGAGATACCTTATTTAACCTTCTTTCTGTAAGGATTTTTATAAAATATGAATAGATATGAATAAGGGAAGTCATCTGATACAACCCAGCATAGAAATTTACTTGAAAGATTTGTTTTACAACTGAAAGCATTTAGACTGAATTTTGTTATTTTCTACTTCTCTTACCAACTCTCTGCCGCCCTCTCCTTGAGGGGTGAAGGGGATGGGGAACAGCAGGGTGTATAGGAGAACATTTCACTTGGACTTATTAGCTACTCGTGGCTATGATAGTAGAATTTTAAACAGGATTTTCTAATGTTCTTGGGACGTTTAATGTCAGCTTTATTTGTAAACTTGTTTTGAAATCTTGCTATTCAAATTTACTGCATTCAGTCTTTAGATACCAGAATCACTCAGTGACAGGCTGTAAATGCATTCATTTAAATCCCATTTTATTTAGAATTCTTTAAACTTTCAGGAAGCTGGGCATTTGAATTCATGTGCAAATCATTCTTATGCATTTATAGCTGGACAAAGTAAATGCATAAATTATTAATATTATTCGTCTCACGAGTAGAAAATATGAGAGTGTTTAACATTGAAGTGAAATGTCGTTGTTGGCCAATGTACACAAACATGCACTGTTCACCTTACAGAATTTCATTTTGTCTGACATGGAGAATATTGAGGAAAAGGCAGACATCATAGCAGCCACAATAATTGAATTGGCCTCTGAATCATATAAAGCTAGGAAGCCTGACAGTAACATTGTCTAAAACCTTAAAAAAATATTATGGTGTATGTGATGTGTATCTACTTGAGGCTGAAATGAATGGGCTATTAGAAAAATTGCTTTTGGGCAAAAAGGGGAGAAAAGTAAAGATATTTTCAGAAAAACATTAAAAAATGGAGGTGATTTTTTTTCTCTTAATATGTTTTGGTTTCTGTTTTCAAAGGAAGCTTTTAATCTAATCATGAAACTTCTCTGGCATTAATTTTTTTTCTTTTTCTTTTTGTAAACTTAATTATTACAGGCATACCTCAGAGATATTGTTTGGTTTGGTTCCAGGAGACCGTAATAAAACAAATACCGCAATAAAGCAAGTCATATGAATTTTTTGGTTCCCCAGTACATATCAAAGTTATGTTTACACTGTGCTGTAATCTATTAAGAGTGTAATAGCATTATGCTACAAAAAGCAATGTATATATACCCTAGTTAAAAAATACTTTATTGCTAAAAAAATGCTAACCACCATCTGAGCTTTTAACAACTCATAATCCTTTTGCTGCTGGAGGGTCCTGCCTCCATGTTGATGGCTGCTGACTGATCAGGGTGGGGGTTGCTGAAGGCTGGGGTGGCTGCGGCAATTTCTTAAAATAAGACAACGACGAAGTTTACCGCATCGATTGACTCTTCCTTTCACTAGCAATTTCTCTGTACCATGCGATGCTGTTTGATAGCATTTTACCCACAGCAGAACTTCTTTCAAAATTGGCGTCAGTTCTCTCAAACCCTGCCACTGCTTTATCAACTAAGTTTATGAAATATTCTAAATCCTGTGTTGTCATTTCAACAGTCTTCACAGCATCTTCACCAGGAGTAGATTCCATCTCAAGAAGCCACTTTCTTTGCTTATTCATAAGAAGCAGCTCCTCAACTATTAATGTTTGATCATGAGGTTGCAGCAATTCAGTCACACCTTCAGGCCCCACTTCTGAGTCTAGTCCTCCTGCTATTTCCACCACAGCTGCAGTTACTTCCTCCACTGAAGTCTTGAACCTTCAAAGTCGTCCATGAGGGTTGGACTCAACTTCTTCCAAACTCCTGTTACTGTTGATATGTTGCCTTCTTCCCATGAATCACAAATGTTCTTAACGGCATCTAGAATGGTGACTCCTTTCCAGAAGGTTTTCAATTTCCTTTTCCCAGATCCATCAGAGCAATCGCTATCTCTGCAGCTATAGCCTTACAAATGTGTTTCTTAAATAAAAAGACTTGAGAGTTGAAATGACTCCTTGATCCATGGGCTGTAGAATGTATGTTGTGTTAGCAGGCATGAAAACAACATTAATCTCATTGTACATCTCCAGAGCTCTTGGGCAACCAGGAGCATTGTCAGTGAGCAGTAATATTTTGAAAGGAATCTTTTTTTCCCAACAGTAGGTCTCAGTGGGTTTAAAATATTTAGTAAACCAAGTTGTAAACAGTTGTGTTGTCATCCAGGCTTTGTTGTTCCATTTATAGAGAACAGGCAGAGTACAGTTAGCATCATTCTTAAGGGCCCTAGGATATTCAGAATGGTAAATGAGCATAGGTTTCAACTTTAAGTCACCAGCTACGTTAGCCCCTAAAAAGAGAGTCAGCCTTTGACGCCAGGTATTGACTTCTCTCTAGTTAGATGGCATCTTCTTCCAATAGAAGGCTGTTTTGTCTATACTGAAAATCTGTTGTTTAGTGTAGCCCCTTCATTAACGATCTTAGCTAGATCTTCTAGATAACATGCTGCGGCTTCCACATCAGCGCTTGCTGCTTCACCTTGCACTTTTATGTTATGTGGCTGGCTTCTTTTCCTTAAACCTCACGAACCAACCTCTGCTGCCTTCACGCTTTTCTTCTGCAGCTTCCTCATCTCTCTAAGCCTTCATAGAATTAGAGCCTTGCTCTGGATTAGGCTTTGGCTTAAGAAATGTTGTGACTGGTTTGGTCTTCTATCCAGACCTCTAAAACTTTCTCCATATCCACAATAAGGTGTTTCAATTTCTTATCATTCGTGTGTTCACTGGAGCAGCACTTTTAATTTTCTTCAAGGATTTTTCCTTTGCATTCACAACTTGGACAATTATTTGGCACAAGAAGCCTAGCTTTTGGTCTGTCTTGGCTTCCAACATGGCTTCCTCACTGAGCTTAATTATTTCTAGCTTTTGATTTAAAGTGAGAGATGTGCGACTCTTCCTTTCACTTGAACACCTAGAGGCCATTGTATGGTTATTAACTGGTCTGATTTCAATATTGTCGTGTCTCAGGGAATAGGGAGGCCTGAGGAGAGGGAGAGAGACGGGGGAATGGCTGGTTGGTGAAACAGTCAGAACACGCAACATTTATCAATTAAGTTCACCATCTTAGATGGGTGTGGTTTGTGGCACCCAAAACAATTACAATAGAAACATCAGAGATGACTGATGACAGATCACCATAACGAATACAATACAGTAATAATGAAAAAGTGTGAAATATTGTGAGAATCACCAAAATGTGACACGGAGACAAAGTGAGCAAATGCTGTTGGAAAAATGGGGCCAGTAGACTTAGTTGATGCAGGGTTGCCACAAACCTTCAATTTGTAAAAACACAGCATCTGTGAAGCGCAATAAGATGAGGCATGCCTGTATAGACTGTTTTCTGTGAGTTAGTAATTGCTGTTTTACTTGATCTGTGGTGCCTAAAAGAATCCTGACGTGCACCAGCAGTTGTTTCATAAATACGGTAGTTGTTACTGCAGATAAATGTGGCCAGGTCTGAATACATCGTTCATATGTGAGGAGAGGTTGATTATAAAATTTCATTTGAAAACTTTTTCTTACTATTTTATCATTCCGGAGGACAAGTGATCTATGTCAAGGTGGGTTTAATTTTAACTTTTTATTTTTAGTTACTTATGCTTTATTTTAGACTACTTCAAAATTTAGTCAGACTATAGTTTCCCTTGCAGTTTAGGAAAGGAAATGAAATGAGTTAGAGGAAAGACTTTTTAAAAGGTAAAATTATGACTTATCCAAATATAAAATGAACCATATCTGAGATTTTATTTAACTTATTATCAATGAGGGAGCCAGTAGTCTGTTATAACTAGCTCAAAGGAGAATTCAAGAACCGTAGGTACATAGGCAGTCAGGAATGCTGAAATGACTTTACAAATAGATGCAAAACTGATTTGTTCCTAAGGCAATAATCAATTGCGTCCCACCAGACAGAGTTCATTTTCATTCCACGGACAAGCATCATTTGCATTATTTCAGTTTTGTGTGACTTACAGAGTTGTAAAATAGCTCTAAGGCCATGAAAGGCAGAGAGAACGCTGAAGGATGTACTTGACAGGGTACCCCATGATTTTTTTGCCCGTTTCAAAATCTTTTGCAGTTTTCTCTGTTTTTATTTTCTATTGTCATCCATTTGCCTTTCAAGTAAAGATACCAAATCAAATCATCCTGTCAGATTAATATATAAACAGAAGTTTTTGTTTTGTTAAGTAGCCACGTAGGCATTATCCTTGTTGTGTTTCCTTTCTGACCTTAAAGTGGTAATCTACTAGTCTCATTGATTTCTGTTCTGTCAGTTTCTAGTGAGTTTTGGCTTGAGGTTATTGATGCTAAAATCCTATGCCTTTTGAAAAGTATATGCTTGCCTTCAGAAATTAAGGGAAAGAGCTGGAAATAGAGGTGGTGTAGAGGGACTGGTTTCATTTTTCAGGGGAAACATTTAAACCTTACGTGAGTCATTTAGAACTAAAGATATGGACGTCAAATCAAGAATGAAGTCACAGAAATGCAAGTGATTGAGGACAAGGGGTTTTAGGGAGGAGAAAGATTTTTTTACTTTTTTTAGTTTTACTCTTTATTATAAATGTTTAGAAATATGTATAAAGGTAGAGAATAAATTGAATAATTTAATGAATCCCTCTCACTCACATTCCGTAGTATCAGCCTTTTTGTACACTTGCTTCATCTGTCCCGTCTCTCATTTTTTTCCCCAGTATTTTAATGCAAATCCCAGACATGAGGGTTTTCCCCCCTAATTACTTCAATATGCATTTTGGAAAGCAGTATCATTATTTTCTTCCATAATCATACCATTATCCTACCTAGAACTATTAACAATAATTCCTTAATAAAGTTAATATCCTGTCCATATTCAGATTTCTCTGTCTCTAAGTACAGTTGTACAGTCGGTTTGTTGACATCACAATGAGTTAAGATGCATACGTTACGTTTGGTTGCTGTGCCCCTTCAGTCTCTTTGACTTTGGAAGAGTGCCCCTCCCTTCTTTTTGTTTTTTTAATCATGTCATTGACTTGTTGAATAAATCCAGTCCCACATTCTAGATTTATCTGATTGCTTCTTTGTGGTATCATCTAACCTGTTTCTCTATAGACTTGTAAATGGAAGTTAAATTTTGGCAAGAATATTTTAGAGATGGTGCAGCTGTGCTTCATATTGCTTCACACCAGGATTCTCTTAACCTGGCTGCTCCACATTTAGTGATGCCACGTTCAGCCAGGGGGTTTGGATGCTGATGGCCTAACCCCTCCTTTGGAAATGTGGTTTTCCCGTTTATGGCCAGCAAGTGATTGTGGGGTGATGATTTAGCGCTGTGAAATATCCAGTTCTTTAGCAATCTGAGAAGTTTGTGGGGTTTGTTTGTTTTGTTTTGTTTTTTGCTGAGGAAGATTTGCCTTGAGCTGACATCTGTGCCAGTCTTCCTCTATTCTGTATGTGGGTCACCACCACAGCATGGCTGCTGACGAGTGGTGTAGATTTGTGCTCAGGAACTGTCCCTGAGCTGCCAGAGTGGAGCATGTCAAGCTTAGCCACTAGGTCACAGGGCCGGTCCCTCTGAGAAGTTTTTTTGATTGAGGAACTATCATCCTCCTCTGTCTCAGAAGGTTCCTGAATGTGTGTGTCTTCAGGAATAATCTATATAGAAGGATGAAGAAAGGATTGGACCAGTCAAATCAACTCTAATGGAATAAAAGATGTTGCAGCCACATTTTTCTTATGTTCAAGGGTAGATTTAAGAGGTAGGTAAGAGAGATTTTTTAAAAAATTGGAATGATGATGAGTGCATAAGAGTTGAAAAGAAAGGAAAGATGATCCTAGGTAATTGTATTTAAAAGACTTATTTAGTGTCTGCGTATCCTTAATTAACAATGCCACAAGGACCCTCACCTAAACTAAATCCAACAACAATAACAAAAAGCCTCTGGAATGCTCATTTTATAAGCTTCAAAGAGTGGAAAAATATCAACAGTGAAACCAAGTCTCAGTTCTGTTGGAGAGGACGGCCCAGGTGATGAGAGCTGCAGAGGCAGCACCGCCTGATGCTGGCGTGAGGAGGCTGATGTAACCGCGCTGAGAGTGACGGAAGGAGAAAGAATGACTCTACAAATGCAAGATACATCCGTTTCAGAAAATTGCTAGACTTGTGAATATAGCAGAGAAGCTGTAAAACATGAGGTAGAGGCTGTAGAGGGCAGAACCGATGCCCCAGAGCAAAGACTCATTGATGCTTGAGAGAGAGGAACATAGCACAACCAAGTTAAAGCACACCCAAAACTAAAACATGTCTAACAAACGGAGGAATATTGAAACGACACAAGGACATCCACGCGGCATAGAACAGTGGTATAGACCAGTGCATTCATTCATGTCTTCATTTCTGTGCCTGTGGATTCTATATGATTGATTTAGATAACATTTCTCAAATTGAGTTTTTAGAAGAATCCCAGGGCATCATGCGTGAGAAGCCCTGAAATGAGGATGCCTGGATATTTAAATTTGTCAAGTGTTTAATCTTTTGTAAAGATAGGCTCTTACAAGGTGCCAACGTATAAAGAGAAAATTTAAAGACATGTAAGAGTGAGAATGAATTTGAATCTTACTTTTCAGACTTTGGAGAAGCGTAAGTTTAGGGGGAAAGAAACAAAACAAAACAAATTGAAAAAACAATGGAATACACTTTGGTGTGGCATCTAGCCAAAGGGAAGATCCCTCTGGAAGTGACACACATGAAACAGGGTGCCAGCCAAGTCCTCAGTAGCAACAGCACTCCTTTCCTATCCAACCAGAGTTAGATAAAATAGAGTTTAGTTTGTCTATGATTATGACGACAGCTTGTACCCTGCTATTCTTAGAAAACCACAGATCAAGTAAGGAACTGACAACGGCATTAACAAAGAATTGGGTCGAATAGTATGAAAAATAAGATTTAACTGACATGAGAAACTAAATGCCAGGAAAAAGATGTATATTTTCAAATGCACATAAATCTTTCATAAAAATATCGGTCATGTAATTTGGACAATAACATGTATACTTAATATAAAAATGTTATGGTTCAAATTGTCAGAACACAGTACATTAAAATTAATATAACAAACATTAAAAGATGGGTGGCCACATAAAAATTAAAATTTTGTATATGTAAGGCAAGAGAGAAGTCCATAAACAATAAAAGCTGCCTTTTTTTTTTAAAGATTGGCAGCTGAGCTAACAACTGTTGCCAATCTTTTTTCTTTTTTTTTCTGCTTTTTCTCCCCAAATCCCCCAGGACATAGTTGTACATTTTAGTTGTAGGTCCTTCTAGTTGTGGCATGTGGGATGCTGCCTCAACATGGGCTGATGAGCGGTGCCATGTCTGCACCCAGAATCCGAACCAGCGAAACCCCGGGCCTGTCGAAGCAGAGCATGCGAACTTAACCACTCGGCCACGGGGCCGGCCCCAAAAGCTGCCTTAACATCAATAAATTTTGTAATGATGCAGTTATAATTTCATGGGTTGCTGTCAAACCTGTATGTAAAGAATATTTTATCAATTTAAATATATTAGTAAGAAAGAAAAAGAGAAAAGAAATAGAGAAATATAATGTGCCCCCGAGAGGGGAAATATAATTAATCAAATTAAGCAGAAATAAGCAAAATTACAACAGTTGATTCTTTGGGGAATTTAGCCAAAGTGAAAATCATTGGATCAGTTAGCTAGACAAGGAATAAAATGTGAGTAGGATCAGGAGAAGAGCTACAGGAGCATACAGGAAACCCAAATATTGGGGAGAACATCATTTTTAGTTGATGGCGTTAATTAATGGCCCAGGTCAAGATCAGAAGTAGTGAAAGTGTGTGCGTGCTGAGGGTGTGTGTGAGAGAGCTGCTCAAGCGGGTGCAGCTAGAAGTAGAAATAGTAGCTGGAATGAACCTTCTCAAATTAATTTTTAAGGAAAGAGGTAAGGTGTAATTAAATAAATAAAAACAACTGTTAGAAACCCAAAGAATGGTAAGAAATCAGCAAACAAAAGGGCATGTAACCCTGATGGGCATTTTACTTTGGAGAATTTTTTCAGAAGTTCAAAGAACAGTTATTTAGTGAATAATTAATTGTAGATTCAAAATATAGAAGGAGACGTTGTTAATTGATTCATTTTCTGAGCATAAATGATTTTGCTTTGACAATTTGATAAGAACAACACCTTTAAAAGAGTTTATGAATTGGGGTTATTAACCACAAACAGTACAATGCTACTTGACAATAATTATTTACTATGAGCAAGTAAATTAGCCTCAGATTCTTGGGTAGCATAATAAATGAAAGCTATTAACACAGAGGAGGAAATTTAGGACTCCTCTTTGATTCCTCTCCTTCCTTCCCCTCTGTATCCTACCAGGGAGAAAATCTTGTTGACTGCCTTCACAGGCATTAGGAATCTGTTCCCTTCTCCATCAACACTGCTACTACGCTAGTAAAAGTCACTACCATCTCTCCTGTAGATTAACTGCAGTCACCTCCTATCTTAATCTTCCTGTTCCATTTTTCACCTCAATTCCCAGCAACCTATTTTCTTTCTTTTTTAAAAAAAAATTTTATTGCGGTAACATTGTATAAATTTCAGGTGTACATCCTTATATTTCAATTTCTGTGTAGATTACATCATGTTCACCACCCAAAGACTAATTACAATCATTACCACACACATGTGCCCAAGTACCCCTTTTCCCTTCCTTCCCCGCTCCCCTCTGGTAACCACCAATCCAATCTCTGTTGCTATGTGTTTGTTGTTGTTTTTATCTTCTACTTATGAGTGATATCATATGGTATTTGACTTTCTCTCTTACTTATTTCGCTTAGCATAATACCCTCAAGGTCCAACATACATGTTATCCCAAATGGCCAGATTTCATCATTTCTTATGGCTGAGGAGTATTCCATTGTGTATATACCACATGGCCCTAAGCTAACATCTGTTGCCAATCTTTTTCTTTTTTTTTCCTTCTTCTCCCCGAAGCTCCCCAGTACATAGTTGTATATTCTAGTTATAGGTACTTCTGGTTCTGCTATGTGGGATGCTGCCTTAGCGTGGCTTGATGAGCTAGGTCCGTGCCCAGGATCTGAACTGGTGAAACCCTGGGCCACCAAGGCAGACTGCGTGAACTTAACTGCTCAGCCATGCGGCCGGCTCCCCAGTTTTTTTTTGACAGTCACCTAGGTTGCTTCCAAGTCTTGGCGATTATGCATAATGCTGTGATGAACATAGGGGTGCATTTATCTTTGAATATTCATGTTTTCATGTTCTTTGGATAGATACCCAGCAGTGGAATAGCTGGATCATATGGTAGTTCTATTCTTAATGTTCTGAGGACTCTCCATACTGTTTTCCATAGTGGCTGTATCAGTTTGCACTCACACCAGCAGTGAATGAGAGTTCTCGTCTCTCCACATCCTCTCCAACACTTATTTCCTGTCTTGTTAATTACAGCCATTTGGACAAGAGCGAGGTGATATCTCATTGTAGTGTTGTTTTTTTTTAGGAAGATTAGCCGTGAGGTAACATCTGCTGCCAATCCTCCTCTTTTTGCTGAGGAGGATTGGCCCTGAGCTAACATCTGTGCCCATCTTCCTCTGCTTTATATGTGGGACCCCAAACCCGGGATCTGAACTGGCGAACTCTGGGCTGTCAAAGCGAAGCACATGAACTTAACCGCTATGCCACTGGGCCAGCCCAACTCATTGTAGTTTTGCTTTGCATTTCCCTGATAGTTAATGATGTTCAGTGTCCTTTCATGTCCTGTTGGCCATCTGTATCTTCTTTGGAGAAATGTCTGTTCAGATCTTTTGCTCATTTTTTAATTGGGTTCTTAGTTTTTTTGTTGTTGAGATGTAGGAGTTCTTTATATATTTTGGATATTGATCCCTTATCTGATATATGGTTTGCAAAATCTTCTCCCAGTTGTTAGGTTGTGTTTTCGTTTTGTTGATGGTTTCCTTTCCTGTGCAGAAGGTTTTTGTTTGATGTCGTCCCATTTGTTTATTTTTTCTTTTGTTTCCCTTGCCCAGTCAGACACGGTACTTGAAAATATGCTGCTAAGACCCATGTCGAAGAGTGTACTGCCTCTGTTTTCATCTAGAAGTTTCAGGTCTTTAATCCATTTTGAGTTGATTTTTGTGTATGGTATAAGATAATGGTCTACTTTCATTCTTTTGCATGTGGCTGCTCTTTATTGAAGAGACTTTCCTTTCTCTATTGTATGTTCTTGGCTCCCTTGTGGAATAGTGGGTTTATTTCTGGACTCTCAATTCTGTTCCATTGATCTATGTGTCTGTTTTTGTGCCAGTACCATGCTGTTTTGGTTACTATAGCTTTGTATTATATTTTGAAATCAGGGAGTGTGATAGCTCCAGCTTTGTTCCTTTTTCTCAGGAATCCTTTGGCTATTCAGGGTCTTTTGTTGTTCCATATAAATTTTAGGATTCTTTGTTCTATTTCTGTGAAAACTTGTTGGAAGTTTATAGGGACTGCGTTGAATCTGTAGATTGCTTTAGGGAGTATGGACGTTTTAATGATGTTGATTCTTCCAATCCAAGAGCACAGGATATCTTTCCATTTCTTTGTGTCTTCTTCAGTTTGTTTCAACAATGCTTTATAGTTTTCAGTGTACAGGTCTTTCACCTCTTCAGTTAAGTTTATTCCCAGGTATTTTATTCTTTTTGTTGCAATTGTAAATGGGATTGTATTCACAATTTCTCCTTCTGCTACTTCATGGTTAGTGTATAGAAATGCAGCTGATTTTTGCATGTTGATTTTGTATCCTGTGACTTTACTGTATCTAATAACCTATTTTCAAGACAGTAGCCAGAATGATCTTTTTAATGTCACTTCCCTGATTTAAACCTTTTAGTGGCTTCTCATCTAATTTAGGATAAAAATCCAAACTCTTTACTTGGTTTTTAAGTCATATAATTTGGCCGCTAGCTGCTTCCCCATCTTTCTCATGTGTCGCTCTCCCCAGGGTTTTCTTGATTCCAGCTGTTTCACCTGGAGCTTGTTTCCTCCTTACAGCTCCTCTGCTTGCTGATCTCTCTGCCTGGAACGTTCCCTCCTCAGTTCCTTACACCAGCACCGTCTTGCTGGGGAGGATTTTCCTGGTCGCCTAATCTCAAAAAGCCTCTCTTCCCTGCAGCCCTTCTCTGACACGGTTCACTGCTTGGTTTCCTCACGTACTCAAGTGAAATTGTCCTGTTTACCTGTTTACTGTCTGTCTCGTCCTCTAGAACATAAGGCCTCTGTTCACTGCTGTGTTCCTAGTGCCTGTGACAGTTTCTGAGATGCTTAGAGAATCTTTGTTAAGTGATTGCATGATGGGTAATAATAGGAAAGATAAGTAATATAATATTGGGTTAAAAATAGAAAAATTGGGCAATGCAATTGAATAGCAGTTACCTTCCCTCATAGATATTAGCATGTATCAAATTAATAATTGATAATGGGAAAAGGATGCCTATAGGAAGTAGTGTACAAGTAGCAGCAGCCTTAGGAGTTTGCGTTAGTTCTGATCCATCCACCTAACTTTGAGGAAGTTACCTGATCTAACCTTCAGTAGTCTTCATTTGTAAAATCGGAAGAGCAATGTCACCTGGGTGTTTTATGTGCGCGTTTGTGTGGGTAAGGTCCTGCCCCCTTACCTTCCTCACTTGTAAGACATTTTAATGGCAAATATTCTACACCAGGCCCAAGATTTCCAAAGTGGTTCATATGACAACACCAATTTAGGTAACATCTGTGAAACACCTGGCACAGTGCGAGGCACATAGAAAGTGAACAATAAATGTTAGTTCCTTTCACTCCCAGTTGGAGTCTGTAGGCTGGCTCATTCCATATTTAACTCCAGATCCTCCTTGGGGTTCTTAAAACTGTATATTCTTGTTCTTAGAGTACATTCCTGCTGTCTCACAGT
This sequence comes from Equus asinus, assembly GCF_041296235.1. NCBI lineage: Eukaryota > Metazoa > Chordata > Mammalia > Perissodactyla > Equidae > Equus > Equus asinus. The sequence continues at coordinate 66,534,255 of NC_091794.1, forward strand.
CTGTAAACTCTTGAGTGTTTTCCCTACGACATTTATCATAATGATTTATTCATTGCTTGTGTTCTATAAATGTTTGTTTAAAATTCAGCATGCATTTATTAAGTACCTATTATGTGCAGTGCATGAAGTCAAATACAGAAAACAAAGTAAAGGAGATGGAAAGGCATATTCTAGCTGTTCAGGGGAAAATGTTGCTTACTTTTAAAGGATAGATTTGAACTTATAAAAATAAAAGATGTTGACACTCTGAAATGTAATAAAATAAATGTGGAAAGGAAAGTAAAAAAACAAAAAATATTTTACCCACGTATGTGGTAAAATCTTACTATGCAAAATAGATGAAGATTTGATAGAAATATATGTGGTCTGTAACAGGATTCTGCTTGATAGATAGATAGTTGGAGGAGAGAAACAGTTCACACACAGAAAACCTTTATGAAGAATATTTAGTTTTGGGGCTGGACTGCTTCCATAGTGGTCGAGTTTGTGTACTCTGCTTTGGCAGCCCGTGGTTTGCTGGTTCAGATCTTGGGCACGGACCTTATCAAGCCATGCTGTGGCAGGCATCTAACATGAAGGATGGGCACAGATGTTAGCTCAGGGCCAACCTTCCTCAGCAAAAAGAGGAGGATTGGTGGCGGATTTTGGCTCAGGGCTAATCTTCCTCAAAAAAAAAAAAAAAAAAAAGAATATTTAGTCTTTCTACCAATTAAAGAAACATGGCTCAGACATTTCCAAAGTACATTTATTCAGTAAAAGATTTACTCAAGACGCATGTAATGTGGTGCAAGAAACCATTATTACGAAAATGTAGTACAAAGCATTAAAAATAAAAACAACAAAAGCAGGTTCTAATCCTCTTCTTCTAAGCCTTTTTACTTCCATGCCAGCTTTTTTTTTTTTTAAATAGACTTTATTTTTAAAAGCAGTTTTAGGTTCACAGCAAAATGGAGTGGAAGGTACAGAGATTTCCCATATACCTCTTACCTCCACGTGGACAGTCTCTCCCACTGTCTAAATTCTGCACCAGAGTTTTACATTTGTTATAATAGATGACCCCACATCGACCCATCATGGCCCAAAGTCCATGGTTTATATTAGGGTTCACTCTTAGTGTTGCAGGTTCTGTGGGTTTTGAGAAATGTATAATGATGTGTATTCATCATTATAGTATCACCTAGAGTAGTTTCAGGGCCCTAAAAATACTCCAGGCTCTGCCTGTTCATTCTTCTCTTCCCCCTAGCCCATGATGGCCATGGATCTTTTCGGTGACTCCATAGTTGTGCCTTTTCCAGAATGTCATGTGTGTAGTTGAAATCATATACTAGACAGCCTTTTCAGATTGGCTTTTTTTACTTAAAAATATGCATTTAAGGTTCCTCCATGTCTTTTCATGGCTGGATAGCTCATTTCTTCTTAGCACCGAGTAATATTCCATTGTCTGTATGTAACACAGATTATCCACTCACCTACTGAAGGACGTCCCGGTTGCTCCCAGTGGTGCATAAAGCTGCTGTTAAGCATCCGGAAAGCGGTTTTTTGTTCCCTGCCCATCACTTAACCTCTCTGGAACTTAATTTTCTTGTCTGTATAACTTAGCTGATGATTACTAAGGACTCTGAGGCTGGAATTATGTGGTTATCTAGATAAGATCATGAGGTCTTATGTTATACTGATTATGAATAACTCAGATATGCCTGTGTGCTGATGATGTCATAAGTTGGTAAAGCCTTTCCAGCAGAAAGCAGTCTGGTCCTATATAATAGAAGTTACACTCTGTTCTTACTCTTTCACCAGATCGTTCTATTTTGAAAGGTGTACTTCAAGTAAATCGAAATGGAGGTTAAAAAGTAACATTTTTTTTATGTGGCATATATATAAAATGGAATCCTACTCGGCCATAAAAAAAAACAAAATCGCCCCAATTGCAACAACATGGATGGACCTTGAGGGTATGATGTTAAGTAAAATAAGCCAGACAGAGAAAGACAAACACCATATGATTTCACTCATATGTAGGAGATAAACTAACACACAGACAAAGAGAACAGATTAGTGCTTACCAGAGGGGAAGGGAGTAGGGGGGTGGGCATAAGGGGTCAAGAGGCACATATATGTGGTGACTGACAAATAATAAGGTTCCACTGAAATTTCACAGTGTTATAAACTATAATGACCTAAATAAAACTAAAAAACATATATCTTTTTTTTAAAACAAAGATTTTCCTAGCAGAGTAATTTATCAAAGCCAAATAAAACAAAACACAACTATGGAACCAATTGAAATGCCCGTTAATGGGGAAATGCAAAGTCAATTGCATGAGAGCAAGGATCACGACTGTCTGTTCTGACTAATGTGTACGTGGCACCTTGCTCAGTGTGGTGTTCTAAACATTAGTTGAATGTAAAAATACTGAGAAAAGAACTTCAGGGAAAGAGAAGAGCTTTTGCTGAATGTGAGACTGTAGGCGAGGGCGTGCTGTTCCTCCCTTGCTTGCTGCTCGGCGTCTCCCATTGCGGGACTCGGCTGTGACAGCTGTCACTGCTGAGCTCCACACGTGCCCCCTTCACAGACACCAGTGAAGGCCTCAAGCTGTGGTGTAGCCGCCATGACAGATCTGCTTTCCTGTGGAAAAGAGCACCAGCGTGGCTGTAACGGGGCTACAGCGAGAGTAGACTGTGGGTCCCAGTTTGCCAGCACAGTCTCCGTTTACGCCTCATGTCTCAGTATAAATCTTAATAGCATCTCCTTTCCCTCTCAGAAGCGTCCTGGTTTGAACAGTGGGGTTACCATTTAGCTGAGGGTCGGACTCTGCTTCAGTGCTATAGTTGGGAAACGTTTTCTTGTTTTATCAGTTCAGTTTACTTTAATGAACTTTTATTTAACACTCAGTAGATATAAGATACATCTTACATCTGTTGGAATTGTGAGATACTACAAAGAAAATTCAGACAAGGCCCCTGTCACCAAAGAATTTCACTTTAAGGCTTTTCCCCCTTTATTTTGGTAACTCAGAGCCTCAGTTAGAGTCAGAAGTGCTCCTACACCCAGTCCTGCCCTGCTTTCTTCCGTTTAGAAGACCCTTTTCTGGCTTGCCTCTGGCTGCATGTCCCTGTTCGCTGTGGGACTTCAGGGAATATTCCCATCTAAGAACCGGTGCCCTCACCACATGGCACTCTGGGTATTTGAGATAATGGAATTCCTCACCCAAACACTTTTGGGCCTGCTTCCAGGGCCTGCATGGACCTTGTCCCTTGGATGCATGCACACAAGCCCCTCACAGTACCAGGTAAGCCAGGGGTGGGAGGAGAAGGGAGGGAACCACAGGCCATTTGCAGGAGCTGGAGTAGGCCCCCCGCAAGCTTACACATTCTGAAATTCCAGAATTCTAGTTTTGTACCTGGCCTTCAGGGTCACTTTGAATGTATATTCCTCAAAGTAAGAAAATAGAACTATTGTATGTAGAGAAGTATTAGTTTAACTTAAAGCTTTTAGATATTTAAGCCTCCGTTTGTGTTCTTCACATGGACCCCAGGACTATCAGGGGCAGGCCCACTCGGAGTAAAACCTAAAATCCTTACCATGACCTATGAGATCCGACATAGTCTGTTCCTGCCCCCGACCCAGCCCTGCTCCACCTGTCCCAGCTCCTCGTTACAGCAGAACACCAGCACACTCCCATCTCAGGTCCTTGAGCTCGCTGCTGCTGCTGCTGCTGCTGGTGCTGCTGCTTGGAGTTCTCTTCTGGGCACCTATGTGGCCTCCTCCCTCCCGTCCTTCAGGTCGTCCCCCACCCCCCACCGCAAGTTGTTATTTTATCATTGGGAGCCTGCCTGGCCGTCTTCCTAGAATTTTACCCCTCCCCCAACACCCATCGTCCCCTTCCCGGCTTTCCTGACTTCCCTGGACACGCATCAGTGTCAGAAAGTCAGAAGTGGTAAAAACTAAACTAGCTTTTCCACCCAAGTATCTTTCTTTCAAAACCTCTGAGATATTAAGATTTCTTTCCTTAAAAAATTACTATTTTAGTTTTTGTGTCTTAAAAGTCATCCATGTACCCAATTTAAAGAAGCACGTAGTTCTCTAAGGCAAGTTACTTAAAGCAACAGTCTCCCTACCCTGCCCTCAACTTCAAGAGTGACGTTTTCAACTCTCTTATATGATCTTTTGGTATTTCCCGCCATATCTGTATATCGTGCTTATATTGCTATTTCCTAACTTCTCAGTTTTAGGCATTATTTATCTTCCCCTGTAGAAGATGAGAATTAAGCTCGCCCCTGTCACTGTCGCACCCTGTGCGTGCGCACACATATCCAGCCCGCCCCCTCCCCGGGATGGCTATGTTGTGATTTTGGTTAAATCAAGATTCAGCGTTTTAAAAACTGAGTGAACACGAGTCACAGCTGAGCCACGTACTATACTCAGTATACTGTGATTACTTCTCTTTTCCTGCAGCATTTTATTTTTCCTGGAGTGGAAATTGTCATGATTTCGATGTGTTTCCCTCTCTAGGTTATTAGCGTCAATTCCAGCCCAGACTGCCCCTGTTACGTCTCTCTTCTCCCAGCGTCTTCGGGCGTCTATATTGTTTTCTTTTTCTTGAAAAATCTCTTAGTCTTTTTAGTCTTTTAGATCTTTTCTAATCTGCATGGCTGTTCTCAGGGTCAATTTGAGTTTGACTGAAACCACAGAGACCCTGTAAGAGGCTTGTTTCTCCCCAACAGGACTTCAAGCAGTCGCTGTAGAGACAGTTGGTTTTTTCAGATATATTATGATGTGAGCAAATCATGAAAATGTAACTATTTACCATGAATTTATCTGTGGTTCTCTTTCATGTGTTGTAATTAAGATACTTTTTTATTCCAAAAATATAGAATGTATTCTTATATTTTATTGTTTTGCATAGAGCATGTTAGGAATTACTGGAATAATCTTAATAAATTTACGTATGTTTATTTCGTATTGTATTCTTTCTTAATAGGCTCTCAAAATTAGAGAGATCTGTAATTGCCCACCACTTTCTGGACCAGACCCTCGATTACTATTCAAACTCAGTGTGAAGCATTTTCTTGAAGAATCAGAGAAAGAAGACCTAAATATCACTGTTAAGAAACAGAAAGTGGATACTCTTCCCACTCAGAAACAGAAGCAAATACCATTAACATATATAATTGAGAAAAGAACTGACAGTTGAATTAAAATTTGAGACACAGGATATATGAAGAATGCAGCAATCCTTATCATTTTTATGTTACTTTTTAAAAAATGATGTTTGAAATGAAAAAAATGGATATTCAAGGTCAAATCATGTATATTACAGGTATCTAAATTCTTCTAGCTATTTTTTGTTAAATATTGAGGTATTTTAATCTGTTTTAAAATATTTTCAAAGAGGAAAATGTCACAGAATAAATTTATATTACACATTTTATTCTGTCTCATACTTGTTTTTTATTTGGAAGCAGACCTCTAGTGGATGAGAAATCAGAATGTACAGTAATTGTTGTAGAGAGGTTTCCCGCGGAGCCTAAACTGGGTTTCAGAGACTGAATGGTTAGGACACACTGAGAAACTGATAGTCTGAAGCATGCAGAAATTGGTTTGCATTGGGGTAGAATTTTGTGGAATAGGGGACCTGCAGATAGAGAATTTCCTGATCCTCACTTATGGACAGGGTGGGATTAAAGCTATAGGCAGAAGCTGAAGAAGCGGTTTGCATAGGGAGGCACAAGTGCTGCTGTTTGTGGTCCAAGTGACAAAGTGAGAAGCAAAATTGGAGAGAGGGTCATTTCCTTGCAGACAGAGTGTGCTTCTGGTGCACTATAGTCTGAACAGTCATGTCGTTTTAGCTCCTTGACCATATTACACTTTGGGAATCTCTGGGGTTCTCAGAGAAGGCAGTCACCCTGTTCTCACTGAGGTACCACCAGGAGAGTCAGGGGCAGGATGCTGCCCCCAAGTTCATCTCCCTGGGCAGCAGACATCAAAAAAGGGCTGGATGAAGATAGAGAAGCACAAGACACATCCCTGCTGATACCTAGAAATAAGTTTTAAAAATGTATTATTATTTATATATTATTTGTACTCCCCAAACTGGTGAAGTCTGGTGATGTTGAGGTTATATTCCTAAGAGGGACATTTTTCTTGAAGCACATTACAGTCATGTGTTGCTGGACGCTGGGGATACATTCCAAGAAATGCACCATTAGATTTTGTCGTAGTGCAAAGATGGGAGTGCACTTACACAAACCTAGGTGGTGTAGCCCACTGCACGCCTAAGCTATATGGTGGTAATCTCAGGGGACCACTGTGGTATAAGCGGTCCATCGTTGACTGAAACGCCGTTATGTGGCATATGACTATGTATGAAATAAACAGTTTCTTAGAGAATTAAAAGGGAAAGAAATTACCTTTTATTGAGTATCTGCTATGAGCTGGGCCCATTTATTCCACAACCCTATCAAGTAGGTTTTATTATTCTCATTTTACAATGAGAAACAGGCTTGGAGAGGTTAGATAATATACCCAATGTCTGTCACCTAGAAAGAGCAAAGCTAGGTCTGACTGTAAGACTGCTCATTTCCACAACTCGCAGGCCTCTAGAGCTAAGCTAGCAAAAGACAAGGAACAAACTCCATTCTCAGTTGTTTGTTAGCTTCCCCACGTATAGCTTCGATACAGGTAAAAATCTCCTAATTATAAAATCAGGGGTCTCTTACATTATCTGCAGGCTGATTTCCCAGGTCCTCCTCTCAGACCCTTCTATCAAAATTTACACGAGGAGCCTGGAGTGAGGCAAGATGGGAGAGTGGGACCTCTCCCCCTGCCTGTGACTTCTCATTTGGGGCGTGTCCTGACACTATCACATTTTCTTAGACAAAGGCCTTCCCTAATTGTTATGAAGGCAAGTTCAGAGCCTACTCATGTTCTTCAGGGCTTGTGAGCAATCTCGTGATCTGCACACGAGACAACACCCGGAAGGAGGAGGTACAGATGAACTGGTCGTTTTTTACACTCTAGTGACTGGATGCCCTCTGTAACACATAAGGACATTTGGAGAATGTCACCTAGAGGTAAACAGGAAAACACACCATTAGATTTCCTAACAAAATAGTGGAGGGGAGACTCTAGTCTATTTTTTCTTCCATCCCATTATCACATCTAATTGTATTGTTCAGACTTCCTAGAAAACGTAGAAGTTGACATCATGTCAGAACGGAGAAAATATAGAGATAATACCTTTATGTTGTATATGAAAAAGATTTTTTTAACCCATGGAATCAATAAATGTAAAAGAAATATTACATTTCAGCTCAGGGTTTTAGGAGAAATTAAATAGCAACTGGAACGTAATCTATATACATATGCTTTAAGCTGCATATGGAAACGACCCCGGCACGGTCTGCATTCAGCTGCATAACTTACTGTCAATGCTTTCTGTGTGTCCATAGAATTTAGATGTTGGCTGGTTAGCTCAGTTGTTGGAGCATGATGCCAGTAAATCCGAGGCACACATTCAATTCACTCTCACTTATAATCCAGGTAGTTATAAGACTTTATGCTCAAAAACTAAGAAAAGTGTGTATTTACTGCTATGTCCCTAATTCCTAGTAATTTTTGGCACATTATAGGCATTCCATTAATATTTTACTGATACTGTACACTCAACATCATGTGGTCAAAGGATAAAAAAAGAGGAGGAAAGGGGCCGGCCCCGTGGCTGAGTGGTTAAGTTCGCGCGTTCTGCTTCAGTGGCCCAGGGTTTTGCCAGTTCGAGTCCTGGGCGTGGACACGGCACCACTCATCCGGCCATGCTGAGGCAGCGTCCCACATGCCACAACTAGAAGGATCCACAACTAAAAATACACAACTATGCACTGGGGGGCTTTGGGAGAAAAAGGAAAAATAAAATCTTAAAAAAAAAGAGGAAGAGAAACAATCGTTCTTTGTGAAATCTCTGCCTCTTGGTAGCCTGGGCAACTTACACTCTTTCCAGTAATGAAGTTACTTAAACTCTCTAACCCTCATTTCTTCATTTGTAAAACGGGGTCAATAAATCCTACCTGCTAGGCTGACGTGGTGCTGAGAGCATTCAGCACAATGTCTAGAGCTCCAAACATAATACAAACAGCCACCGTTTGTTGAATGCTTACTTTGTACCAAGCGCAGTGCTCGGCATTTTCAAGCCCTGTTGATCCTCACTGCAACCCTATATATGATAGGTATTGTGTTATCCTCCATTTAGATCAGGAAACGGAAGTTTAGAGGGTTAATGGAACTTGCTCAAGATTACATGATGGTGTATTTCTTTTTTTTCTTTTTTTTTTTTAAAGAAGCAGTATAGCTTTTTTTTTTTAATTTGGAAGTTTGGCCCTGAGCTACCATCTGTTGCCAATCTTCCTCTTTATTTTTCTTCTCCCCAAAGCCCCAGTACATAGCTGTATATCCTAGTTGTAGGACCTTATAGTTCTTCTCTGTGGGACGCCGCCCCAGCGTGGCTTGATGAGCAGTGCTAGGTCCACACCCAGGATCGGAACCAGTGAACCCTGGCTGCTGAAGCGGAGCACGTGAACTTAACCACTCGGCCACGGGGCTGGCCTTGGTGTATTTCTAAAGATTATTTTACTTGCAAGAACAGAAAAACCAACTCAAACTCAAGAAAATTTATTGCCTCGCCTAACAGGAAAGCCCAGAAGTGCACTAGCTTCGATGCAATTTAGTCCCGAGGGTCATGATGTCGTTAGAGCGATGGCTTGTTTTCTCTGTGGTTTTTCTCGGCTCTGGCTTCACTCTTCGCTGATGTTTTCAAGGTGGCTGCCCGCAACTCCTAGGGTCTCCTCACATCCAGGTGGGGAGAGGACTCACCTTGAAACTGTTGAAACAAAGCCTTCAACGCTAACTGCACCGTATAGGGTGCCCCGGACGCAACCACTCCAGCAGGGGGTGGGATTATTCTGACTGGCTGGAGCCCAGGATGGGTACGGTCGAGCCGAAGCAGCTACAGCGTGTGGGGAGATGTGCAACCACGGGGGCTAAGGAACTGCAATAAGAACCTGTTACATTTGTCCTCTTTCACCAGGTAAAGAAACAAGATAATTCCCCGAAGATTTGGGCTGAAATGATATTTAATTTGAGCAAAAACAATAGCTTAAATCTTATGTTGACATGATAGTAAATTTGCATTTGTGTATTTGGTTTACCATTTACAAGATATTTTTTCCTGACCTAAATTATCTCATACCCTCAAACCCAACCCAGGAGATTGGAAGGACAAGTGTATTTACTCACAGGGGAGAAAACTAGCGCTTGGAGGGTTTGGGAAATTATCGAAGGATGCATTTCGAGTAAACAGCTGAACTGAGACTGGAAGAAGGGTTCATTGATCTGTAACCCAGTGCTCTTTCAGGAATACCACATTCTTTGGAAAGGAAAGTATTACCTCCATTTTTTATCTGGAAACCGAAATTCAAAGATATTAGGCAACTCTGTGCCAAGCATTACTCAACAGGTAATGGCAGAACTGAGATTCAGACTCATCTTCTGACTCCAGAATCTGTGCCCCTCACCTATTTACTACTTCAGTTGGCAAATCTCAGAATGGAAGTGGGCATGGAAAGCATTCATGTCCCTTCACTCCTCGCTTGTGAACAGCAGGGCCAAAACCCTCCTTTCCCTTATGTAAGAGTATTCATTTTAATACCATATGACAGGTGGTACAATAGCCATTTAAAGTATATTCATGTACGTGAAGGATAAAATTTCTGTTACTCATCTCATAATGCGTTTTTATTGACACCTAGAGTTCCTTAATCTGTGGTGAGAAATCTCTCTCACTTCATTACTGAAAGAAGCTCTGCGAGAGTACCACCCCTTTACACCTTGCCCCCTGACTTCCATCAGAAAACCCACGGCCCTCAAGGTGGGCTGGCGGCTCCTGGCCTTTTAATCACAAGGACTCCTTTTCCGTTACCTGGCTCCCTCTGCGTGGACTTTACTCCACAGAGTTCTCCTTGTCCTGAAAGCTTGGAGTGTCTAGACCCGTGGCCAGGCTCTTGCTGCACTGGCTGTTTAGGAGCTGAAGTGGTTGGGCTTGGGGCGTGTGTCACAGTGTGGTCCTGCTTCCAGGTCTCAGAAGTTCTGTGACATCGTCAAAGACCAATCAGGACCTCTGATCATCAAGTGATGTCTGGTGTTACCAAGATTCCAGGCAAAAGAAAGATTTGTGATTTGACTAGTCTGGGTGGCCTAGTTAAGTGAGAGAAAATATAAAATTTTTGGTTAGGCTCTTTGAAATATTAAGCATAACTAGTAGATTCCAATACCATCTTCACAGACCACAGGGACTGGGACGTCATGCTGGGCAGCATGCGTTTAAGATCAGATTGCTTTTTTTTCTCTCCAGAATATAAAAGAAAATAAAATTAACGTGTATTGATTTTGGCCACTATATCAAAGTATAACCATGTTTCTGTCGCTGAGGGATGATGGATGGTCTGCTTAAGTGTTCTGTTGTTTTACATTTAAGGATATATTTTTAAAAATTAAGTATTGTTTTTGCGCAGAAACAAGTTGAATTTATTTTTTTCGACATCAGCTGTTCCCTCTGATGTTACAGTAGCCTTGAGAGAATCAAGGGCAATGTGACTAGTCTTATTTTTGCTTTGGGAAATGGGATAGTAACATCTGCCCTGCCTGCTTCCCAGGATTACTGTGGGTTTTAAATATAGTAACAATGTGAATGCTCTGTACAACATCCAAAATGCTGTACCCGTGCTGACTCTTATGTTCTAGCATTGTCTTAGTCTGGGCTATAAGATTATTAGGAGAGGTCATTTCCAAAACGATGACCATTTGCCTGATCTCATACAACCCAGAATTGATAATGTTCTGCTCTTACTTAAGTGTGAGGAAAAGGGAAACTTATTTGTAGCACGTTTTGTTCTAGTCTGATTTATGAGTGTGTGTGTGTGTGTGTGTGTATAACCTAGTTATTCTATTAATGCTGTTACGGTCCTGGTCGAGAGAGTGTTCCTGATTTCCATCAATTTCTACATTCTGAGGCTTCGATCTAGAGAAGTGGGGTCAACCTCTTCCTGAATGGCCAGCCCATTCTCCAGATGGTGGACTGGGAGAAGGGCAGCTAATGTTTCTTGAGCCCTACTAAGGACAAGATGGCACAACGTTTCTCTCCTTTTCATCCTTGCAGCAGCTCTCCAAGGCGTGGGTTATTCTCCTAATTTACAGATAAGGACGTGGAGGCTCACAGGACTGTATAACTTGGCCGAGCTCGCACAGACCATCCAGGAATTTAACTAGGTTTGTGGGACTCAAAGCTTTTACTGTCTTTCACTTTCTCTCACACACAGAAACTGAGAGCCGTTCTCAGGGCAACATGGGAAATATTGATTTGGGGTCCTTCCTTTGTTCTAGAGCCCGAGGCTTTTCTTCTGCTCCGTAATCCCTGAAACTTTCCATGATCTCATCTCTCAACACCATCCCTCAACCCTCACCTCCTGCACTGAGCCAACCAGCTGACTGAGAAGTGTTCATGACAAAGGCCCAGCAGCTCTCAGGAGCACAAATTGGCACATCGTCAGCGCTCCATGAATTCAAGTCCGAAGACAGAAAGAATGAGTGATGTGTGAATGAAAACAGAGAAGCAGCAGCAGGAGTTATTGGAATGCTTGAGAGAGTTTCCCAGTGAACTTTATAAAATAGTGAAGGGTAAGTCTTACCCCCGTGCTCATGGGTATTTCCGGTCACCTCCTCCCAGTGCCCAGGGCTTTGTGAGCTTCACCTCTGCCCACAAACACTCCGTGGCAGGGTGCAGAAAAACCCCACCAGTTCTGCACCCTCCAGTCACTCACTCACCCTACTTTCTGCTTTATTCTTCTTTCTAGGACTTACCTCCATCTGAAATCAGAGACTCCTTTGGTTCCACGGCTACTCAAAGTCATTCGGGGCGGCTTTGATGGGAGCTAATCCCAGTAGCTAACTCGTCCTCCCGAGGGAATGGATCTAGGAAGCCACTGAGGATTCGAGGTCTAAAGGTCCAGGTTCAACCCCTGCCTTCCTCCCCAGCCATGTGATGGAGCACGCCCCTCTCCTCTCAGAACCTCTGCGCATCCTCACCAGCTGGTCATGGAAAAGCAAAGCTCTACCACCACAGCTGCCAGGTGGTACTGCACGCCTGCCATTGGCTTGGGAGGTCCTTGAGAGCAGGAGCTCTGTCGCAGTAGTGGTTTTTTATCCTCGATCCAAAGCACTGCTCAATACATGTTTCTTAAAGCAATAAACAGAATGGTCCTAGCATTACCTTTCAACGTTGTGCAGGCAAGTGCTCAGTGTGCCCCGCCGGTCCTACTGGACAGGCTGGATTTCTTCTCAGGTTTGCCCCAAGGAGCTCAGTCCCCACAGCCAGGCCGACCTGGATTTGAAGCTGGCTCATTCTGCGTAAGTGACCTTCCTCTGTGAGGCTCAATTTTCTTTCTCTGGAAAATGGAGATAGTAGCAGTTGATGTTTCGTGGGGTCGTGTGAGGACCACATCTATGCTCAGCCATTTCTGTGTGTGTGGCAAGCACACATCACGAGTGAGCGTCAGCATCGCTGGGCAGCCCACGCCTGGGCCCGCTACAGCAGCCGTGGAGTGGTCCAGAGCTCTTCTCGCCCTCTGCTTTCTTCTCTACTGAGGGGTTTCTCTGGCACCACAGGGTCTTGCTCAGCCACAGGCAGGGGTGCCCCAGAGGTGCAGGGGGTCAGCTCCCCTGGGGTGTCCTACAACCAGTGGGGATCAGAGTCAGTGGGTAAATGCCTCACCCTCTGGGGTGATTCTGGAGTGTGTTCCACAGTTTGTCAGAGGGCCCCTGTGGACTGAGCCCGCCGCCCACAGCTCTCACCCACTCATTCACGCATGCTCTATTTGCAGACTGTATTTCTCTCTTTGTCCACTTCCTCACGTGTGCTTCCTGAGATCACCACCAAATAAATGGCCCAGTGCCCACCCATCCTATCCTAGTGCCTGTCTTAGGGCCTACTTTTAGGGGAACCCAAACTGTGAAGTTAGCTATCAAACTTATTATTATTATTATTGATCCCCATAGTAACACCACTTAAGAGATGGAGAAACTGAAGTTAAGAGAGGTGAAGTAATTGGCCCGTGGTTACACAGCACAGGGTTCTGATAATCCTTACCTCTCAGGGTTGTTTTGAGGAAGTAATAAGTCACCTATCAGATATAAATGAGCTTTGCAAACTGCAGTATTGGGCACGAGTTGCTTCTTGTCCCTTCCTAGTGCCACCTCTTCTAATGACGGTGACATAGAAAATGACCCTCTGATACCCAGAGCAGCCATAAACATTCCCAAGTGTGACAGCTCACTGTTCCTTTCTCAGGCCACATAATTGGTCACAGTGCAGCCGCACAGTCTGAGCCCGTTATCCGTGATTCATAGGCTCTGGAGCCGGTGTGACCCTAGTGCACCCACGCAGTGGGAGTTTGGGCTCGGAATTCACAGTCCAGGCATAAAGTGGTGTTTACACACATGTGACAGCTCGTCTGCGGGCAGGGGAAGTTTATTTAACAGCTGGAACAGATTGCAGAGTAACACTCAACAGCCTCGTCGGGAACATAGAAACCTCAGGAGTCGAGACGTGGAGGCAGCGTGGGCTGGGAAGACACACAGTCTCGGGGAAGCCTGCTCCGCGCGCTCAGACTCTCTGCTGGGATGTTCAGCTTGGATTGTTCCGGAGATGCAGTCCTGAGGGCTCAGCAAGACCAGTCACTGACAGTAATATCAGTAACCAGAGCAATAATAAGAGCTGCCGATCATCACTGAATGAATAAGGGATCCCCTCGTACAGGCCACGCCCTGAAGTACCAGACAGGCAGGAGCTGACTTGATGCTTGCGATGGTTCTTTGAGGCAGATATGGTTGTCCCACTTTATACATGAATGAAGAAACTGGAGCCCAGGGAGCTTGAGTGACTTGATCCAAACAGACCCCATGGTTTGGACTACCTTGCCCTTCCAAGCTCCTGGGCCCCAGACTTAATGCCATCTGGAGGTGTGAGGTGTTGGTAGGTTGGCTGTTTCGCTGGTTGGTTGGTTTTAATGTGTGAAAATACAGTGTGATGTGGAGAAAAGTCTTTTGAATCAGGTAGACCTTAGACAAATCACTTCATTTTCCCAGGATTAATTTCATTCCTACCCAACATTCGGTAATGTCTGCTTCGCAGAGCACCCATGAGAAGGTAGTGGGTTTAGGCTTGTAGGTGTCTGCCACATGGTAACTGAGCACTGCTTGGCGCTGCTCTTTCCCTTTCACCCTTGTCCACTTACTTCCAAAGATGATTTACAAAGGAAAGTTGGGAGCCACCATCTGAGAGGAGAGTGACTCCTTGCCAGGCCTCAAATTGTTTAAGAGATTCTTTTGTAAGGCAGAGAATGTCAAGAGACAAATATAAGAAGGGTTTTTCATCAGTCTTTTGTCTTCTACTCAAGGAAACATTAAGTAGTATTCAGGCATTCCCTTCCCTGCTGTCTGCCTTCTGCTGGGGTGGTCTCTCTCTCGGAACTATTTCAAATGTCCCAGCAGAGCTGGAGAGCTCTCCTCACCCCATTGACATGTGAAGGGCACACAGAGCTTCCATGGGCAAGTCCAATGACCACAACTGGTCACGGACTCTCTCCCTTGAACCGGCTGCCTCTCTTTTTTCACCCAACACAGTGATAAGATGTCATTCAGGCTAAGTTTCTAAGTGAGACTTATGGAAAGTAATAATGATAAAAATAAAGCAAGACATGGAAACTAAGACTAAAGTTATGTCAGGGCAGAATATACCAAGGACAGGAGGGGACTGCTTCTGACAGAAGATGGTATGGTTAAAACAGATGACACAGAAAGAACCATTTTACTCCTAGTCAAGACTGAGGCTAATGGTCACACAAGTCACACACTGCACCCCTCCGGAGGGCACCATCCCCCCAGATGGGGATGTGAATAACAGCCGTGGAGACACGCAGCAAGGTGGCCCTGCCTGTGATGCTGCTGTCCTGTTCCTCGGGAAGCATGATCTTCAAGGTACAACACAATTAAGGGTGAACTGAAGTTCCAGGTGAGAGAAGAGATGTCAGAGAGAACCTGATTCTTTTATTAATGTCATAATAGTAGTATGCAATAGTGATACTTAACACTTATGGAGTAAAGTGTGTCAGGGACGCCCCCAAGCCCTGAGCATATATTACCCCGTTTTACCCTCAACTGCAGTCCGTTGCTGCCCAGCCTCCAGCCATTCTTCCACTTCCCTTTCAGCAAGCTTCATTTTGTTTGAATGGCAGCCCCTGCCTGAGGGGGTAAGTCATGACTGTCTAAGTCAATCATGGCAATGCTATCCCCCTGAGCCAGTGATTGGTCCTTGAGTAGGCATGTGACCAGATCTGGCCAATGAGAAATAGAGGAAACTCTAATATTTTCCAGGGATTGCAAATATTTTAGAGAGAGGCCACAGAGAAGGCTGTTTGTTTGTTTGTTTTAAACCTGTGTTTTCTATTCCTGCTTTGCATACATTATGTTAATATATGATGCTTCTTGCTGCTGTGGTCTTCTAATGAGCTTGAGGGAAGGCCAAGAGAATTGTGGAGATACCAACATAGCACCCTAACGTCACCTTGTTGCTGAGCCAACACGGGCCCTGCCTCCCCTGAAACCTTTGGTGAAGTGAGATAATTAAATGTCTTTACTGTTCATGCCACTATTAATTGAATATTCTCTTACTTGTACCCAAAAGAATTCCTATTGATAAAATATTATTGCTTCCACTTTACCAATGAGGTTAACTTTCCCCATGTCACACAGTTAGTAAGTGGAAAGGCCAGGTTTCAAGCCAGGTCTGTCTGAGCCTAAGCTTTTCACCGCTCCTCCTCTGCCTGGGGCCGAGGCTCAGGTCGAGGGGAGCTACAGACCAGGGCAGGGTGCTGGCCCAATCAGAGAAGAAGCGCTCTCGACAGTGGACGGCTCTCCCGGGTAGGGAGCTCTCAGCCACTGGAAATGTCCACGCAAAGACAAGACTACCATTCATAAGCATTGTTGCAGAGGCGAGTCAGGCTCTGAGCAGGCGGAAGTGAGGAAGATGAATTGTGAGTGAGAGGCAAGTGTTCCATGAATGTGTTCTGGAATAGAACCAAATGGACTCAGAGACTCGGTGAAAAAGAAGTTGCAGCCTTGGCTAACCGGGTTTTCACTCTGAGATAGCGTCTCAGGCATCTGCACTAAGGAGTGGGTGTGATGACCGGCGGCCACCGAGGGCGATGGCGTGGTGACGTGTAAAGGTCAGGTCTGCGTCTACGTCAGAGGCCCAGCTCTGCCATTTCTGGCCTGTGACCCTCGGCTTCCCCTTCGTCAAATGTGGAGAATGGACTTGGTGTACTTCACAGGCCACTGTGAGAATTAAATGAGACGATTATACACTTCCACAAACATCCACTGATGCGCCTGGCCTTCTGCTGAATCCTGATGTCTGTGTAAGCTATACAGAGTTTCCCAAATTTAAATATTAAGCATTTTTCTTTGTTTTTAAAAATTTTCCAACTCCTCTCTCCTTCCTACCCCACCGACAGAACCAAAAAAGGATCCCATTCATCTATTTTGAAATAAGTCAAGCTCTGATCCAGGCAAATAGAAGAAATGGCTCCAACAGACAGTTTCCAGCAAGACAAATTCCCCAGTGGCTGCTCTCTGCCACCACTCAATAATGGCATTTGCCGTAAATTGGAGAGCCTCTTTATCAAGTGCTTGGAAGCGCGTGGGACCGCTTTAGCCCTAGAGTGACATTAATCACAAACGCTGCTTTGGAAAGAGTGATGGGCGTGAACAGGAAGGTTCAGTGGAGACCATTTCCACTCCCCCCGATGCCGTGGAGAGCCGGGGTTTGCAGAGCTGGGGCTCTAAGTGTTCAAACATTTCTCAGTTTGAGAAAAATTATTGCATCCAAGAATTGGTTTCTATTACCCTAATAATGGCCTAGAGGGGCAGGCGAAGGAACTAATGTCTTTTAAAGAACCTACTATGTGTGCCAGACACTATGCTTACATCATCTCTTTTAATCCCCATAACAGCTCCACGAGATAGGTCTGGTTATCCTCATTTGATGGATGAGGAAAGTGAGGCCTAAGGCAGCGGAATGACTTGTACAAGTGACCAGGTGCAGAGATGAGAGTGAAACGCAGGTCTGTGTGACTCTAAGAACCTGGACTGCAGATCCCCGGCAGCAGAGTTCAGTGTAGACACAAGAAATGAGTGGAGTTGGCTGGCTGAGACCACTGGCCCCAGCAAGGACGACTGCAAGAGCCCTGTAGGACCCAGCTTTAATGACACTGTTCTGTGATAACCTCCCCAAACATGGCTTTTCCTTTTATAAGATAGAGAATGAATGAATGAATGAATGAATGAATGAAAGCGCTCCAGGCAGAGTAAGAATCTGCCTCCTCTTTGCTCCTGCACAGGGTGGCAGCCGTGGAGAGCCCCACTCAGATTCCTATTCGAGAGAACTCGCTGTGGGGAGATGAGTGACTCCCTGGTGCTCCAGCTGCCACACCTTCAGCTCCTCTGTGATCCTGTACCTGGACTGCTCCCAGCCAGCGACTGAGCGCAGCAGGGGCACCTTTGCTTGAGGTCTCCCTGTTGGCCTCGCTGAGACTTTCTTAGAACTGTGCTAGAGTCAGAAGCAATTCCAACTCACTCTTCCTTCCTTCCCAACCTCCTCTCGTGTGTGTCAGACCCACATCATGGTCTGAAGACTCTCCCGGCCTCCTCTGCCCCACATCATTCACAGGTGTTTCTCCCATAAATCTCTTCACTTCTACTGCCGTCTTGGCGTCTGCTTCTGAGGACTCTAGCAGACTTAGTGATTCTATTTCCCCAACCCCAGTGTCTATCACCAGGAAAACAGATCAATATTGTGATGTTGTCACGCAATGGAATACTACAGAGCAGTGAAAATGAATGAGTTAGTGACACAGGCATCAACATGGGCACATCTCAAAAATATAATGTTGAGCAAAAACAAAAAAATTGCGGAGTGATACATATGGGACGTAACATTTACATAAAGTTTTATAACACATAAAACAAAGCAATACATCATTTGTAACATGTACAAATGTAATAAAAGTATAAAAACCCACTAGGGAGGGCTGAGTTCTGAAATCAGGAGCGAGGTACCGCTGAGGAGAGGAAGAAGGGAGAATGCAGTCTGCTGTCCTCCTTTAAGCTGGATCGTTGGGACACAGTTGTTCTTTGTACCTAAGCTTTTAAATTCCTGAAGTATTTCATAATAAAAAATTAATACATATTAAATCATACCCAACACATTGCCTCTTTTGAAGAAATATTAAAATGATTTGAAATTGGCTCTGTTACGGAAAATCTTGGATCTATATGGTCACACGCAGCGGTCTCTCGCGGCTTTTCCTGCACTGGGTAGCCATTCCTCATTTGTATGCTCCTTCCTGCTCTTTGCCTCCCCGACCTGCACAGCCACAAGCCCTAGGAAAGAAGACTCTTAACTCCTTGTTTCTGAACCCACAGTGGTGATGCCAGTAGGGGAGCAACATGTGTTCCTTATGTTTCTAACAATCACAGATAAGAAAATTGGGGGCTGGGGGGAGAGGAGGTGAGGGCAGCAGGCGGCAGAGCAAGCATATCTACTTTTCGGTCGAGCCAGAAGGCGGAGGCTCTGCCTGAGTCTGAGCGCCCTGCACGTGGGTGACAGGTCTGCAGGGAGGGCCTGAGGCCAGGTCAAAGGCCTTGACATATCTGAGTTCCTACTACTATGCCAGCCACTTTGTTAAATGCTTCTTGTGTTTTCTTTCCAACCTTCCCAACTTGGGGAGTTGGGCATTATCACCCCTTTCTACAGATAAGGAAATTGAGGCTCAGCAGAGTTGGGAGGTGCCCGAGCCGCCAGCTGCTAATTGGCGGAGCCGGGTTCACATGGAGTCCTTCTGGTTCCCTCGTCCACTGTGGGGCTCCGTGTCCAGCTTCTGTGTCTGGCTGGCCTGCGGCTCCTCTCCCGCGCGTTCATGTGCCATTTGTTCCGCACGCTGCATTCCAGGCTCTGCTGTACCAGGCGCCAGATGCAGTGGTAACAGCACAGATTCAGACCCGGCCCCAAGGAGCTCCCCACCTGGCCGGGGCACAGAGGTGTAACCAGGTTGCCAGAGCTATGGGGTGAGTTGCACACCCCATAAGTGAAGGTCAGGGGGCAGTGGGGCAGCAGAAAGAAGTGGCACAATGTCAAGCATCAAGGCTTCCTGGCAGGAATGACCTCCCGATGAGACCCAGGTGGAGCCAGGTGAAGGGACAAAAGGAGGGTGTGTGGCAGGGAAGAGAGATTGTTCCTTCTGAAAAGAACAGCCTGTCGGAGGCCTGAAGATGGAGGGGCAAAGTGACAGGGCTTTCAGTGACAAAGACTTGGACAACCTCCCAGAACATCCCTTTCATGTGCCTTCCAGGCTCAGAATCCTATGACTAGGGACTTCTGCGGGGCACCCACATGGCTTCTTACCCACCCTGTCTGTGTTTGTCCAGCTCCTCAGAGAGAGCGGAAACCAGAAACCAGACAATGTTAGACAGACAGGGAATCTAGAAGGGTAAATGCCTGTGAGAGAGAAGAGGAGGACATGGGGGAGGCGGGGAGCACGTGTAACACAGATCCAACTCTGAGTGAAGGAGAGGCGGAGGGAAGGAAGGTCAGTGGAAATGTCTCAGACCGTCCTAAGTTTGGCAAGGCTGTCTGGGAGTCCTTGAGCCAAGGTTGCTCGTGAGAGGAGGCCCGAGTCTCCCAGGCATGGCCCTGCTGCCTGGCTCTGCCCTGGGCTGGGAGCGGCAGGGGCGAGAGGGCACGAAGACAGCTCTGGGTGTCAGGGAGCACTTGAGGGCACCGTTGGTCAGTTACACTCCCTGAAGTTGGACATCTGAGAGGCACATTCTCATAGCCACCACATGCACTGGTTTATTCACCCAAAGTCCAGGCTTCTCCTTTGGCCCCTATTCTTGACTTCCAACAGGAGAAACACATCTGCCCAGAGGCAGTGCAGGGCCATGGTTAGGAGTACCGCTTGGGGCTGTCCCCAGCTCTGCCACTTGCCAGGTGGGTATTTCAGTGAAGCTACTTAGCTCTGAGTCTCCTCATCTGAAAATGTGGATGACACTCCACTCTCAGGCTGTGGTGGGATTAAATGAATTAGAACACATGGCAAGCGCTCACTCACCTCATCAAGGATGACTTAGAGCCACTCGGATTCAGGGCTATTTCAGTGCATTGCTTTGCCAGGGCTGCATCAGAATGTGAAAACACCGCCCCCTACCACTGCTGGGGGCCAGACACCCCGAGCTTTGCTTCTCTGTGACCCTTCGCCCACCTATCTGCGAAGTTTCTCCTGACCCTGAGGCTTGGTTTGGGGTCCTCCTCTTCCATGGAACTTTTCCTAATGATTGATTGCAATTTTGTCATTGTCATTGTTTCCCCCACTGAGTGTTCCTGTGGGTGGGGACAAGGTCCTGTTCACTGTTGCATCTTCAGAGCCTGGCATGCTGGCTGGTCCTACCCTAGCAAGGCTAGGACACAGGGCCATCTGCCTGAGAGGGGAGTGGTCTCGCTCCTCTCTGGACACCCAGCCTCGCGCTCAGGGCGCCGTGTCTGTCTGAGGAGGCAGGGTTCTCATTTGCATTCACACAAAGTTGCTGACAGCTCCCGGAGCTGGACGTCCTTGTCTGCCCCTGCCCAGAGGAGGGTCCTTCTCTTATTTGAAAAGGTGCTGTGTCAGCTAACAGCAGCTCTGCCAATCAGCGGGGCTTAGAATGTGTGAAAGCATGGCCCAGTGCCCCACAGTGTGAGCTCCTCCTTCAAGAAACTTCTGGAAAGCCTTGGACGAGCTGTCTGAGTGTGTTTCTGTCTCTGTAACATGAGGGGTTGGGTTCATGTTCCTCTAAAGTCCTCTTCTGCCCTGACGTTCAAGGCTTCGAGGGAGCCGGGGTTTGGATCCCGCTAGGGTGTGAGGACAGGATCTCTTGGGGGCAGGATCTCCTATATCCTCTCCTGGGCAAGGGCAAGCCTTGCCTGTCACCCTGGTCAGTTCCCTCCTCCTCCTCCAAGGAGCCTGTCTGACCACGCCCACGTCCACCACATTTGCTTCATACTTTGTGATTTATCAGGCGACTTCACAGATATTACTTCCTTTAATTCTCACAACAACCTAGTGATTAGTGTTATTAACTCATCTTGGAGACGAGAGAAATGAAACTCAGAGAGGTCAAATAACTGGCCCAAGGCCACACAGCTAGTAAAAGGCAGAGTTCAGACTTGAACACTAATCTAGAAAGTAGAATTCCTCCCCACTTTCTTTACGTTGCTGATCATTTTGCTCTGCATTACATGTCTCATCCCCCCATTTAGAATATAAGAACCTCAAGGATAGGGGACATGATTCCACTTCATTCCAGTCCCTCCCAAACATCTCATGTACACAGTAGGTGCTGTCTAAACGCTGTCTGAGTAAAAGCAATATGCTTGAGATGCAATCACAGCAGATGTCAAACTCCAGAACAGCTGTGTGCAAATCCAGAGCCTGCTTGTGCACAAAGCACTCGGACAGATGCCTGCTGTGCTTGCACACGGGGCACCTTGAGAAATAGCTCTGGCGTGAGAAGAGCTCTCCTGCCTGGGGTGCCCGGCTGTGGATTCTTAGCCAGATGCTCTGCTTCCTCGTTCCTGCCCTGCGCCCTCCCCTCTTCTCTCCTCCCAACAGCCCAGCTCCACATCTCCTCTCATTTAGCATCTGCTCTTCCCTGACCTCTTTGGCTGTGAGCTCGGCTTCTCCCAAGGAAACCTTCCTGCTTCTTCCTGGCTGTGGGGCCTTCACCCAGAATGTCCCAGCTCAGCTCCACAGATGTCCCCTGTGCTGTGCCACAGCTTTCCCTGTCTCAGATTCTCAGGTATCACTGAGACTCACGGCGAGAGTCTATACAGACACATAAGTGCCTCTGAAGCCCCAGACTGGCACTGACGGGCCACCTGACCACACAGACCCGTGCCCACTGGGCCAAGAGCAGAGACACAGATGTGCATTTGTGCCTATGGGGGCAGACACAGGGCCCACATGCAAACCCACACATGTTTTGTATGCAAGGTGTGCCCAGATGCCCAGGTGCATGCACACACAGACTCTTAAGCGTGCACGTGACCTTATGTGTTTGAGACTGAGTCTGGGGTACACCTTCCCTTCGGCATGTGGGTACTGGCATGTGCGAACACAGTGCCATGTGCCTTTACATGGAGACACACACGTGCGTGCAAAGGCAAGGGAGGCAGCCTCAGCCTCCTCCCCAGGGAGGGTTCCATCACCGCTCACGACCTTTTCAAAGACATAGGTTCACACCTTCTCCTTTGGGCCAGCTCTGCCTTTGTCAAGCTGTCTGGCCCTAGGACCAGAGCCGGAGCTTGTGGTCTGGGATTCCCCAGGTGCCCACACGATGGCCTGTCACCTCCACACTCAGCAGTCCTCTCACCGGGAGCTCTGCTCTCCGCGGGGAGGGCGCTGAGGCTCGAGGTAATTAGATCTCTCTCTTTCCGCTTCAGCAACATTGATCTGTACGGGGCGCACTCTGACTCCAAAGGAACAAAGCTCTTCATTTCCCGGCCGGAATAGGCTGTTCTTAGACTTTTTCTTGTGTGAGTCATCAGAGTAGAAATCACAGCAGGCTCTCTCATCGCATGAGGCATTCCGCTCCATTTCATTTGAGTCTCACAATAAGCTAGGGTAGGTAGGATTTGAATCAGCCCATTTTACAGATGAGGAAACAGAGGCGAAAACAACAACATCAACCACAAGAGCTGACTTCCCACCAAGTGTCAGGCACTGTTCTAAGTCCTTTGCATGTTTTGATGTTTTATCCTTAAAATAACACTGAGATGTAGGTCTGTCTTCATCCCTGTTTTACAGGTGAGGAAACTGAAGTGCAGGAAGGTCATATTAACAGCCTGAGGTCACAGACTCAGTGAGCAGTCCGGCTTCATGAAGTTAAAGGGACTGCCACAGGGCACTTGCATTTGGGTAAAAATCTGAGGCATTGACTCCCCATATTCTACCACCAGTGACCACATATGTGATTTTCATACATCATTGAATCCACCCTTGAAAGAGTTTATCCAATACAGACACTGTAGTCATTAAAAAATATCCTGTGTTATGTCATTTTCATGAGACTTTTGAAGTCTTGGGAATAGCTTAGGGGTACTCTGAAGCTCTGGAACACGCTGCTGGCTGAGATGCCTTGGGATCGAGGGGATGAAGAGAATTTGGTTAAGGTGCTTCTTCAGACTGGCCTGGGTCCAAATCCTGGCTCTGCCGTTTACCCCTTCTGTGTCCTTGGGCAAGTACCACCCCCGTGTGAGCCCCAGTTCGTCTGCCTGCAGCGTCAGGTGAGAACAGTTGCACCCCTAACTGGAGCATCAAGGGCACAGCAGGGCGATCAGGGTGCCCCCGACACGTCAGAGTGAGGAAAGAAGTATTGTCGTCATCAGGAACGTGACACAGCCGGCAGGAGTATTGGAATTGTTACACAAATTGTGAGCTATAGGTCAGAGTTCTATTTGTCCCGAGACAGGGTGGAAATCAGCACATTGGTCATGAAGATAGAAAATAAAAAGAGAAAAACCAGGAGCCCTTTGGAATAACTCAGCCACAGAAAGAGTTCATTCTTCCTGGGTGCTCTGTCGGGGCGCCCACAGGACCACCATTGTTCATCTTGATGCTTACTTGCCTCTCTATCCCTTGATCTACACCTTCTGAGTCTTTTTTAGCTGTTAAGTAGTTTGCTGGGGTTGGTTGTGGTTTTGTCCTTGGTTACTGTGCTTATGCGAAAACAACTTCAGAACAAACGGGCTCTCTTATTGACGACCCCTGTGTAGCTCTGGCTCGCCAAAGCCTCATCTCTATGTGTCCATCTTTGCTCTCTCCTTTCTTGCCCATCCTGCCTTTTTGTTGCTTAGAATTGTTTCAAGAGAATGAGCACAAGTCTCAACCACATTAGGAGAAACAGCTGAGCTCTGGCGCACTCATCTTCAGTCCTTGGTGATCACGCGCTCCACCGGAACAGAAATTTCGAGCATCTACCACCCCTGTATGCACATTTCTTTATTTACAACTTTTATAATTACTTCTGTACTAATATTCTGTGTGTAAAACATACACACATGGAGATTTTTAAGATGGGGATTTTTAAAAAGCATGAGATAAAAATAATCAATAATTTCAAAATAATGGATGAGACAAAAATGCTTGTTCACACTAAAATATTATGTTTTTGAAAACCTTGTTTTAACACTTTCTGAAATAGTTATTCAAAGGTCTAGTCCAAAGTTCGATTTACATCAGAGGTTAAATTTAATCATTGTCTTAGCTGTAAGGGACAACTAACAGCTAGTTTTATCACAGAAAGTCAGCCAATTGCGAACCCTTGTCTTGTTGAAAGACAACTGCATATCTCATCTTATTTTCGACAACTCTTTTAAGGATTCAGCTCTGGGATAACTAGTGAACTCTATTTGGTACAGAAGACACTCATCATCTTCACCCAGCTCTAATACTTCAGATATATCCACTTAACTGTGCACACAGCAACTACAATAGCCCCTAAAATGTTGAAAACCAAAAATTGAAAGAGGGTTCCACGGGTAGCCCTTCTGCCTTGTGGGACACTTAGACTTTCCTCAGGATCCCTCACAGAGAGTAGGTGACAGATAGACTGTGTGAAAGCATCAGCGTCCATCTGTATATTACACCTTATTAAACCTTATTAGCTTTTCTTATTTTAAATTTAAATATATAAATAAAAGGCTACCATGGTTTTCTCCATGGCTCCCATGAATCATCACGCATGCTGTCTGGGTAGCTCAGCCTCACTTTGGAGACCACTCAGCGGGAGAACAATGAGATTCAGGACCAGGGAGAGCTACAAACATGAGCGGAGGGTGCTGCATTTTAATAATCTGCCTTTAACACCTATCTGATAGGATGTTGTGAAAAATAAATAAAATGGCATGATAAGTGTTCAACAAATATGAATTCCTTTGTTCTCCTTCTCTGCTATTCAACTGGAGGGCAAGTGAAGGAAAGGAGATGGATTCAGGGAAGGTGTTGTGTCCAGAAATAAAACGGTTCAATCTTGGAAGTGTTTCTGAGTAGGTGTTTCCAGTGCCTCCCTCCCCAACACAAGGCCCCAGTCAGGTGAAAGGCTTTCTGCACAGTGCGTTCACATCCTATTATATACAGATGAGGAGCCCTCTTTCCCTGCCCACACACACGCAGAGATGCTGCTGCTGCCTCCCACAGACATGTCCGTTTCCTCATCTGATAAGGTCAGGCCTCTTGCCACCCTCCTAGATCTGACTCAAGCTCCTGGAAGGGAAAGTGGTGCTTACGTGCCGAGATTTTGTGTCTCTAACGCTGGTGGATCCATCCACGCACTCTACCTAGAGGGAGCTCCAGGCACTCAGCCCAATTCATGTCCGTGGAGGTTTTAACATGTGTCCGCAAATGCTTGATCTTTCTCCTTTCAAGATATGGAGCTTATCTCCTCTCTTGGTCTAGTGTGGGCTAGACTTAGTGACTTGCTCCTAAGAAACAGAGTATGGCAGAAGTGATGGCATGTCATCTGTGGGATTGGATTAAAAGAGACTGTGGATGCTCTTTCTCCTTTGGGTCCCTGATCTGGAGGAAGCCAGCTCCCACGTCTTACGAACACTCAGGGAGCCTTGTATAGAGGCCCACGTGCTGAAGATCCAAGGTGACCATCCACAGCAAGAGAGAAACCAACAGTCAACAGCCCTGTGACTAAATCCTCTTGCAAGTTTTTCTCCCATCCCAGTCAAGCCTGCAGATAATGCAGCTCCAGCCAACAGCTTGACTGTAGCCTCGTAAGGGACCCGGAGCCAGAGCCACCTAGCTCAACTGCTTCCAGATCCCTGACCCTCAAAAACTGTGAGATGATAAATGTCTGCTGTTTTAAGGCATTAAGTTTTTGGGTAATCTGTTACATAGCAATGGATAATATAACGCTCAGAATCCCGGGTCCACTCCCTTTGTTCCTCACTGACTTTAACTTTTGCTTTCTTGAGTTTTCCAAAACATATGATTAATGAGTTCGTCTCCTATTTCTGTTCCTTAACTGCTATTGCTTACTGCTCTTATTTAGAGCTCAGCTTCCTCATCCAGTTCAACAACAATAGCTACCACATAGTGAGCATTTATCCCATTCTATGCATAGCGCACACATATATCATCTTGCCAATCATTCTACCACAAGATGAAGTCACCATCTGATTATCCCCATATGGTCAGTAAACTGAGGCTCAGAGAGGTTAAAAAAACTGCCCCCCATTAATACTTAACTTTGACGGGTCATACTGCAAGCCATATGCTCTAAACCACTTTGTCCTTCTACCTGTAGCTTTGATCCTGGTTCCTTTCACTTCCTTGTAGGTTTTGGAGTAGGACAGACTGGGGTTCAATCCTGGCTCCACAACTGACCAGGTGCTCACTGTTCCCTCCTCTCCAAAAGAGGGGAAACAAAACCCACCTCAAAGGTTCCACGAGGGGTAGAGGCAAGAACATGTTGAGAGTGTCTGCCATCCCCTAGACCAGTGCTGTCCAGTTGAACTCTCCGTGATGATGGAAAGGTTTCCTGTCTATCCAGTAGGGTAGCCATTAGCCACATGTGGCTATTGAGCACCAGAATGTGGCTAGTACAAATGAGGAGCTGCATTTTTGACCGCATCTAATTTAAATCAACTTCATTTCAGTAGCCGCCATCCTGGACAGCACGGCACTAGACCGGAAGCTCCAGGCAGACAGGGCTCCTGTCTGTGTGGCTCACCGTGGCATATTCCCCACTTAGGACAGCACCCGACACAAAAGAGGCACCTGTCGTTAATTGCTGACTGAGTGAATGCGTGAACGAATGAGGGGCCCATGGCAGGCATTCCAGGAAGAGCATCCATCAGCCGGGCAGAGCCTTGATGTTTCGTAGACCCCTCCTGCCTGTGCACGTCTCGCCTTTTCTCCCCTCATCAACAGCAGCCAATTATGCTTTCCTGCAGAAATGTCATTTGAGCCGGGAATTGGACAGAGACTAGATTTCAGGCGACTGGGGGACAGAGGAAGAGAAGCCCCCTACATCTCTAATGGGCCACAGAGGACAGGAAGCCCCCTTCTCATCCCTCCAGGGCTGACTAGGAAGTTCGTCTGTAACAGAGATGGTTAGGTTAATGATGAGGCATGGTGACAGGAGGCCAGAGAAGCTCCCTAAATGTCACCTTCGTTATTTTTCAAGTCAACACAACGAGCTCCCTCCCAGTCAGCTTGCGCGTTGTTAGTGTTCTGCCTCGGGGTGGAGGGAACTTCCCCTAATCCCTACAACACGAGCGGCGTGAGTTCAGCGAGGGCAGGAGACAAGATGGCACAGGCCACTTAATAAGGGGCTGCTGTCACTGAGCAGGAGCTGCTGTGCGGACATGAGGAGGTGGCAGGGCTAGGGTGGCCTGCTGGGGCTCGCCTCTTGGCTACCTCCCTGTAATACGGCAGCTGTCTTTCCAGCCTCGGGAGTGAGGGAGCACCGTCTGACACTCTGACCCAGCGCTCGGGGTGGGGGTGGGGGGGGTCTCCTCACTACTTCTCTGGATCAATATTCCAGTCTGAAATAGAATGCAGCATGGCTGGAGCAATGAGGTTGGGGGCTGGGGGTCCTGAGATCCAGGTAGGAGTCTGGACTCGGACATCACTGGTGTGGGTGACCTCTGGCAATTTGCTTCCCCTCTCCGGACCTCCATTTTCTACTCTGCGGAGTGGGAGGGGACTGGGCGTGGCAATGTTGAAGGCCTCCATCAGCTCTAAGCTTGCACAGCGGCTGAGAGTCCAGACTTTGCAGTTACAGGAGCTGAAGTGTGAACCCTGGCCCTGCTCTGTTAGCTGCGCCTCTCTGAGACAATAACAACAAAACCTCATGGGGATGCTGTGAGGGTTAAATGAGATAAGGAATTCCAGTGGTCCCAACCCTGGCTGCATAATAGAATCACCTGGGGTGCTTTTAAAAAATGCCCGTGCCCGCAGCCCCAGCCCCAGAGACGTGGACTTAGTTGTCCATGGCGAGGCCTAAGTGCTGGGATTTTAAGAGTGAGCTTCCCTGGTGCTTCCGAATCATGTGTGAGGCCTGATGGCGGGTTTCATAGGCAGGGAAGTTAACAAGCACTTGGTGACTCAATGGATATTTTTGAGATCATTTGTGTTACCATCTTTCCCCAAACCTGGCTCTCTGGCCCTAAGTTACACATGCCAAAAATCAGCCCCAGCCTTGCAAAATACAAATCCTCCTTGATGCCTCCTCCGTTTTCCCTCTTGCATCCTCCCACCCCCTTTCCCAGACCTCATCCTCCTCCACTGCCACGTCTTTCCTAGCCAGGCCTCCATCCCACTCCCACCTGTGCCTCTCGGCTCTGGACCATCGTTGTTGCGTTTCCGGATTCTTTCAGCAGCCTGTTAGATTATCTTCCCACTTCCAGTACTCACTTTCAGATCAATCAGTAAAACATCTTGATTATGAGCATTAACTCTGGAGCCGCACTGTCTGGGTTCTAATCCCAGCTGAGCCATTTACTAGCTGTGTGGGCTTGGATGATTTTCTTAACCTCTCTGTGCTCAGTACCCTCATCTGCTTATTGGGGATCCCAAAGATCCCAGTCGTTGTTTGAAATCAGTTGTTCTCCCCTATTTGACCCTCTTACAGTGCTACCTTGCATTAGAGGAAGGAAAGAAAATTGAGAAATAAAAGTATTGAGCATAATGATGAATGTCACTTCATCCCCACAAAAGCAAGCAAGGTAGATATGCCCATTTTATAGATGACAACATAGAGGCACAGAAAAGTTTTTTAACTTGCCCCAAATCATGTAGAGAGTAGAGGCAGAGCCAGGATCCTGCACAAGCCTGTCGGGCTCTAGAGTCCACGCCGCGCGCCTCTGGGGAGGAAGGGCCATCCCTGTGCGGATGCTTCCATGCTTTGATTGACCTCCCAGCTCTGGGAGAGCTGCTGCTGGCATGGGGAGGGGCGGAAGGAGACATCTACCCACAAGTGCTCGACTAGTTTCCGAAACGACTGTCCATCGGGTGACAGATACTACATTAGGGGATAGATTTGTTGCTTCTTTTATTTGTTTTTCCGAGAAAGGACAGTTAGGAGGGACTAAACCCTCGAGTACCCAGCTGGACACTGCCCTGCAGACGCACGCAGAGTTAGGTGTGACGCATCATTCCTTCTTTGTACGGCTCTTTGCAGTGATACCAAAGATGACAGCCAATCCCCGAAGGGCTCTGACGAGCACTGAACGGGGCCCCTCAGCTGTGGTCCCGCACCGCCTGCCCCAGCCCCACGGCCGCAGGCTTCCTTTCAGTTGTGCCAAGTCCCGGCGGCCGGACCTGCGTGTCTTTGCTCGGGGCTTTCTCTGCTGCGGAAGCCTGCTTTGCCTGTCCTCGTGGTGGGTGTAATCCCAGGGAATTAGGCCCCCGAGCAGTAGCCCTGGTCCCCCTGCTGGTAGGCGTTGGTGTCTAGCGGCCCCAGCTGCCTCGCTCCTCTGGCGGGCTAAGTGAACGTGCAGTCTACACGCCCAGCGCTTCCCAGGAGCATTAAGCTCCACTTGTCCGCCATGGCAGCTGGGTTTTAATGGAGCCTTCTATTGGCTGCCTTCCCTTCCCTGTCTCGCTTCCCCATCCCCTATAGATGTTTCCGGGGAACCC
This sequence comes from Equus asinus, assembly GCF_041296235.1. Lineage (NCBI taxonomy): Eukaryota > Metazoa > Chordata > Mammalia > Perissodactyla > Equidae > Equus > Equus asinus. The sequence continues at coordinate 66,564,102 of NC_091794.1, forward strand.
TTCCCAAATAACCACTTGCCCTCAAGTCCACGCTTCAGAATTGCTTCTGCAGGAGCCCCAGTGCAGACCCCACTCAGAACTGAGCCAGGCGGCCAGGCAGCAGAGGGAGGAGATGCATCACCTCTCAGGGGCTCGTGACCAGTGAGGGCGAGGAAGCACACTGACGCAGCTCAGGATGGCACAAGTGGCTGGCGAGGTGTGGCCCGGAGGCGCCAAGGGCAGGGTAGCCTGCTTTTGAGGCAGTAGGGAAGAGGAATTTGACTTTTACAGAATAAATAAATATTCAAAGGTAGGAAGAGTGTGTGACAAAATATTTCCTTTCCTCAGAAAGGAAGACAGCACTTTACCGTCACAAACTGGGTCTGGAGGATTGTTGTGTCTGGGAGCAGGCAGAACAGAGGAAGTCTCAGAAAGGTCTGTCGCAGAGACGACAAGGTGGCAGCCTCTCCATCCAGACGCGGGTGAGGAGGGAGCTCCCGCAGTAGTGGGGAGGAGGCTGGCGCTCTGGGAGCAAGGACATGTATCCCTGCGATGCCCATTTTCTCTCCTCTAGCCCTCTCGTGCCCTGGTGTCGGCTCGCCCCTCGCAGCCGCGCCCCCACACCTCCCCGGTCAGCCCCTTCATCTGCGCTGTGTCGCTGTGGCTGCCGCTGGCTCAAGGCGAACTTGAGTCTGGGTCAACGACGCCGCCAGAGCTCCTGCACCAGCAGGCCTCCTGACCTCCCCTGTCAGAGCCCCCCTCCTGCTCTGGCCAGGCTGAAAGGAGTTTCTGGTCACCAGTCAGGCTGTGGGACAACATGTCTTAACACTGCGGCTTCCCTGGCTGCCCCAACCTGCAGCTGCCCCGTAGCTGGCCATGTGGGCTTGACCTTGTGCCGGACGGGGAGTTGTACGTCTGTGGCCTGACACATCAGAGAGTTCATCTGAGCAGCTCTTTTCGAAGTGCCTGCCCTTGCCACGGGCCTGGAAGGAGCAGCTCCTAGGCCGTTTGATCCTGTCCTCACCCCAGTTGCTCACCAGGCTGGAGGCAGACGTACGACCCAAGGGAAGAACCATGTGGCAGACCTAAAGGGCGGGCTGAGCCAGCCAGTTTCTTCCTCAAAGTTTGGAATTGGACACTTAAAGAGACTGCTGCCAGTTGGTGGTAGGTCTGGAGCAGGAAGATCATGGGACCAGGAGCTGGAGGAACTGGGGGGCCACGTGCAAGGTGATGTGCAAGCAGAAGCAAACAGGGAGGGTCTGGAGAAGGGAGCAGATCCATTGGGAGGAGCAGAGCCCCACAGGCCCTGGGAGGGAAGTCAGGTCTCAGTTACCCTGAGCACTGGCCCCGCTTGATCTCTATCACAGGTTCTTCGAGACTTCTGGGAAGCCCTGTGGCAAACGTCTTCTGCCCAGGCAGCTCGAGTGGGCTTCTCCTCTGTACAATCAAGAGTCTTGACGGAAACGGAACCTGAGAGTAGCGGCGCACGACAGGCCGCAGCCGCGGTCACACCCGAGAGAGGTGAGGGTGGACCCCAGCGGCTCATCGCACCAGATCTTCCCAGCGCATGCCCTCGAGAGCACCTGAGGGAGGTGAGGGTGGACCCCAGCGGCTCATCGCACCAGATCTTCCCAGCGCATGCCCTCGAGAGCACCTGAGGGAGGTGAGAGTGGACCCCAGCGGCTCATCGCACCAGGTCTTCCCAGCGCATGCCCTCGAGAGCACCTGAGGGAGGTGAGAGTGGACCCCAGCGGCTCATCGCACCAGGTCTTCCCAGCGCATGCCCTCGAGAGCACCTGAGGGAGGTGAGGGTGGACCCCAGCGGCTCATCGCACCAGGTCTTCCCAGCGCGTGCTGTGTGCCTCAGGCTACAAAGGACAGCTGAGGTGCAGAAGGATGCGCTCTTGAGAAGGGCCCCAGGTAATTAGTGGAGATGGCTATAGATTCAGATAGGCTGAGAGGGGGGAAGAGAAGCCTTTCAGGGTGGGGACAGTGGGGTGAAGACACGGGAATATGTGCACATTCATCATGATGATGATGATACTGTATGCGTGGACATACAGTCAGATTGACTCTCTGGATTTACAGTTTTAGGGATTTGAATACTTGTATAGATTCATGCAACCACCATCTCAATCAGAACATTGAACAGTTCAGCCCCCCAAACTCCCTGGTGCCCCCTTCCGGTCCAGCCTACCTCCCACCTTGCCCCTGGCAGCTACTGGCTGCTGTGTGTCACCGCAGTGTGCCTTGTCAGGAGCCGTCAATGGAAGCGCAATGTGCAACCTCTGGAAACCGCCTTCTTTCCCTCGGCACGATGCCTTTGATGTTCAGCCCTGCTGAGAGTTTCAGTTGCTGAGCGGTGTCCCACTATGTGGCTGTGCTATGGTTTGCTCATCCAGGCCATGTGGTTTCCTGTGTTTGGTAATTACGGGTCAAGCTGCTATAACATGTATGTGCAGGTTTTTGTGTGAACGTGTTTTTATTTCTCCACAGTAAATGCTTAGCAGTGGGGCTGCTGCATCGTGTGGTAGGTGTAGGTTCAACCTCGTAGGAAACTGCAGACTGCTTTGCAGAGTGACTGAGACATTTTGCATTTCCACCAACAATCAATGAAGGTGCCGGTTGCTCCACACCCTTGTCAACACTTGGTTTTCTCATTTATTTTTTCAGAAATATTTAGCCATTTGCTTTGGTCTGAATGTTTGTGTCCCCTCCGAATTCACATGTTGACGTCCTAACCCCCAGTGTGATGGTGCTAGGAGGTGGGGCCCTTGGGAGGCGATTAGGTCAGGAAGGTGGAGTTCTCATGAATGAGATTAATGCCCTTATACAGAGACCCCAGAGAGCACCCCTTGCCCCTCCATCATGTGAGGACACAGAGAGAAGGCGCCAGCTATCAATGCGGAAGAGGGCCCTCCTCCAGCTGTGCTGGCACCCCGATCCACAGCCGTGAGAAATAAATTTCCATTGTGGATAAGCCACCCGGTCTGTGGTACTTGGTTGTAGTGGCCTGAACAGACCAAGACACCCTTCTGATAGGGTGGTAGTGGTCACTCACTGTGGTTTTAATTTGCATTTTCCTAAAGGCTGATGATGTTGAACACCTTTTCATGTGCTTATTGGCCATATTCTTTGGTGAAGTGTATGTTCAAATCTATATATACATATATATTTATTTTAAGGATTTGATTTTTTTTTAGAGTGGTTTTAGGTTAACAATAAAATTGAGAGGGAGGCACGGAGATTTCCCATATGCCCCTGCCCCACACGTGCACAGCCTCCCCTTCATCATCCCCCAGATGCACACACCAGAGTGTGCATCTGCCACACGGATGCACCTGGACTGACATCATAATCACCCAAAGTCCGTGGTTTACCTTAGGGTCCGCTCTTCGTGTGAAAGCTACCTCTCTCAGACAATCTTCTTTTGGCTTGTTTCTTGAGTGTTTGTAATCTTACTGTTGAGATTTGAGACTTCTTTATACATTCTAAATATAACTTCTTTGTTGCATTTGTGAATTACAAATATTTTCTTCCAGCCTTTAGCTTGTCTTTTGTTTTTTATGGCGTCTTTTTGATTGACTGTCTCTATCCCAGGTAATTTTTCGTATCCGTGTATCTACTTGGTTATTAACCAGCCCCTCTACTTGTCTCATGATGAGTATTTGTAGGGTATCTCGTTTTTATCTTTTCACCTTTTAACAAAATACTTTTTATTTTGGAATAATGTCAGATATTCAGAGATTTTTCATATACCCTTCCCTCAGCTTCCCCTAATGTTAACCTCTTACATTAACATGGTACATTTGTTAAAACTGAGAAGTTAATGTTGGTAAGCACTACTAACTAAATGGAGGGGAAAAACCATGAATTTGGGATCAGATTCATCTGTGCTCCAATCTAAAATTGTATGAGACTGGTTGTTTAACTCTCTGATACCAATTTTCTTTTCTTTTTTTTCTGCTGAGGAAGATTCGCCCTGAGCTAACATCTGCTGCCAACCTTCCTCGTTTTGTGTGCGAGCCACCACCACAGCACAGCCACTGACAGATGAGTGGTGTAGGTCTGTGCCCGAGAACTGGAGCCGGGCTGCTGAGCAGAGTGCACTGAACCTAACCACTAGGCCACCAGGGCTGGCCCTCTCATACCAATTTTCCAGTTGAAAATTGTTTGTGAGCAAAATTGCTGTTTTTACCTTGCTACTAGAACCCTGTTTTTGTTTAGATGTGGAGCAATTGCAAACTCGCGGGCAGGGAGCTGCAGCCTCTGGCAGGTTCATCTGGGCCTAAGCAGACGGGGTGACTGCTCTCCTCTTGTCCACAACTGGTTCAGGAGATGGCATGGGGGGTGGGATTCTGGCCAATGGGGCAGGAGGGGCATGCCTGCTGGGGGCTTCGGGAAGGATTTCTTCATTGGGAAGAGGAGGCTCAGGGGAAGAAACATATTTCTGCCTCAGAGTGTTGTCTGTCCTGTGAAACCTGGTGCTGGGACAGCCACTGCAGGAGGCTGGGCGGGCAGACAGAGAGGACGAGCCCACACCCTGAGGAGGGCGGCAGGGCAGAAAGGCAGAGAGTCCAGCTCCTGATAGCATTGTTAAGCCACTTAATTGAGCAACCTAGAAACTGTGCTTCCTCCAGTCTTCATATCGTACAAAATAAATTTCCTTATGCTTAGGTTATTTTTATTTGAGTTTACTGCAACTCACAGCCAAAAACATCCTGATACGTGGTATTACAATGCCTGTCTGTCAATGCTCAAATTAGAGACTTTCTGCCCATCCTTTAGATCTCAGCCCACATGTCACCGCCTCAAGGAAGCCTTCCCTGATTGCTCATATAGGTTATATCATCGTGTCATACATGAGTCTCTAGCACCATGTATCTTTCCTTCTTTTCTTTCACAGCATTTGTCCCAGCTTCTTTCCCTGATGATCTACACTTTCCCTCACGAAGCTCTGTGGAGGCAGCGGCAGTGCTCGTTGACCATTGTGTCTCCCGTGGTTAGCATAGTCCCGACATATAATCGACCCCCAATAAATACTTGTGGAATGAAAGAACGAATTAGTACAGGAATGCATGTAGAAAAGAACTGGCTCACAGCAGGCAAGTCTACCTTCATGTTCTTTCTGAGATGGAAAAGTTGGTAACTCTCTCCTTCTTTTCCATTTTGACAAATGACTTTGTGCCCGAGCATCGCCTGATGTATTTCAAGTTTTAAAGTTGCTTTGAATGCGCCGTTGTTTCATCCCCTGAGGAGCCGGTGCTGTTCCTCCCCACCCGTCCGGCGGCTGTTCTTTTAGCCTCATGACAGCTCCGCACACCCGTCTTTGCTGTTTCTTCCCCTGCGGGCTCGAGGAGCCTGCCCAGGGCCGGCTTGGGAATCGTGACCCGGGAGGTTGCAGCCGTAGCGATCCGGCTCCCCGGCCGCCGAGCGCTCAGCACCGAGCTAAGGAAGCGAAGGGCATTTGGTGGCCACCACCAGGCTGGTGGGACGTCCGCAGCCGGCCTTTCAGACGGGCAGGGACCGCCGGGCTCACGACTGCGGGGCAAGGGGGTGGGGGGCCGCGGCCGCTGGAAAGGACAAGCCGCAGCCCGCCGCCGCCAGGGCGCTTCCCCGCAGCAGGGCGCTGTGTTAGACGGAGATCGGGCCTCGGGGGCGAAGGGGCGGGGTCAGGAGAGGCCGCGCGGGTGGCGCGAGCGCCCGGCTCCCCCGCAGCTTCCCCGCCCCGAGCGCACGCCGCCCCCGGAGCCCGCGCGCCTCCAAGGCTGCGCCAGCGCCAGGCCCCAGAGGCTCTGGCTGGGGGTTCGTGGGGAAACTGCTCGGAAAAGTGTGCACGTCCCTCAGCAAGTACGAAGTTCCCTGCGAAATAGAGAAACCCGATCGACGCTGTTTACCCCGGAATGCTGGCGCTCCCTCACCAAGGAAACCCTTGTTATTTGTAACTAATGTTAACAATTCCTGGAAGGAAGACATTTTGGGAAACGCTGCTCTGAGCGAGGCTGGTGACCCGGCATTCTTGTAGAGCAACCCTTCACTGAGCGATTAACTAACCCACTCATTCGTTCGCGCAGTCGTTCACTCACTTATCTCACAGATCTCTGCATAAGGATGGGGCTAGGATGCAGATTTGACCCAAGCCTGCCTACAGCTATAGTCCAGAGGACAAGACGACATTACATAACAAATTTCCCGATTGATTGCTTAATTACAGCCGTGATGAGTGCTATAAAAGAGAAGCACAGGATACATGTAAATTTAAATAACAGGGTTAGAGAGGTAGTTTGGGGGGCAGAGAAGCTGTGGACCAACCATCCTGGTCTGCTGAGGACTGGGGGTGTCCTGGGACAGGTGACTTTGGCTGCTAAAACCGAAGCAGTGTCAGGCAAAGCAGGGTGGCTGGTCACCCCAGCAGAATGTGCCTTCTGGAGCACCATCTGAGGATCTTCCCATGGCGGGGAGAACTCGGTAGGGTGGGGACCTGTGTTCTGGAGCGGCGTCACCTCCCTGGGCCTGACTGTCCCTGTCTGAGGAGTGAAGGGCCGATGGCTCTTCTGCCTCCTCACAGTTCTTGGGAACTGCAAGCTGAGCGATTACTACAGGAGGCCTTCTCCAGGTGTGGCTGGCTTCCTACGTGCAAGGGTTCCTGTTCCTTCAGGGGAAGTGGAATTCATCACCTGGGAAGGAAGGGCTGTTCCTCCCAGACAAGTTTTTCTGAGAAATCAGTGGCCGCACATCTGGGTTTCTAAATTCTCCAGCAACAGGTGTTTTCCACGGATGCAAGAACAGGAGCGCATGTGCAAGCCCACCGTGGGAAGTGTATCGGGAGGGGGCCCACTGGGGGGTTACCCACTGCAGGGTAACACTCTCCCAGGCCTGGGAAGGGCCGAGTCCAGTAGCATCTTCCTGCCTTCATTCCCCCAGGCAAGGTGGTGCCCCGGCGAGTGATGGTCTCTGCCCCAAAGCACAGGCTTGCACAGGGGCTGTGTGCCTTGGGTGACTCCCAGTACCTGCCAGGGTTTCAGTGTTTCCATTTGTAAGGTGAGAACTATGACATTTATTTCAACCAGTTATTGGGAGTTTAATAATGCTAATGATATCACCAGAATGTCGTGAATGTACCGTACACAAGGAATTGTGCTATGTGTTTACATATACATTTAATCCCCACAAAAAAGTAGATTCGGTTATTATCTTTCATATTAAAAAATGGGCTTAGGGCCGGCCCGGTGGTGTAGTGGTTAAGTTCACACACTCTGCTTCATGGCCTGGGATTCGCTGGTTTGGAACCTGGTGTGGAGCTACACACCGCTCATCAAGCCACACTGTGGCGGCATCCCACATACAAAATAGGGGAAGATTGGCATGGATGTTAGCTCAGGGACAGTCTCTCTCACACACACAAAAAGGGCTGAGAGGGGTTGAGAGACTTGTCAAAGGAAGGGTGCCCAAGCGCCCTTGTTTGCCTGGCTGGGTCTGTCCTGATTTTAGCACTGAAAGCTGCTTGTCTCCAGAAACACTGCCGTGAGAGAGGAGCACTAACGACTCACAGCTGCCCTGCTCAGCAGGGCTAAGAGCGCAAACTCTGAAGCCAGACCAGCTGAGCCAGGCCCAGCTCTGCACGGTAGTTACCTTCTCTGAGCCTGAGCTTCCTTATATCTGAAAGGGAGCCGCCCTGCCTCCCAGTGCTGGCGGGAGGGTTAAGTGAGGCGTGCGTGGGAGGCTCTGCGAATAGTCTGGCCCGTGGTCAGTGCTCTGGTCGGTCCCTCCTGCTCCCCTCTCCCTCCGCGTAGTCCAATGGTCCACACCAAGGGCGCTAACAGTCTCACAGAAGGGCTGGAACCAACGCCAGAGTAGCTTAACAGCCTTTCAGCGTCACCTGGCTTTAGTGCCGGGGTTGGAATAAACACGGGGCTTGACAACAGCACTAAGTCAGCACCGACTGTTTGCCAGGCACTGCAGCGTCTCAGTCTTCAGCAACATCTGGGCTGGAGAGACGATAGCCCTGGTTTTACAGGCATCGAAAGAGAGGCAGGGGAGCGAGACCAAGTTTTACAACCTGTAAGAGGCGGCAGAGTTAGAAGAAAATAGAAATGAGATATTTTAGGATGAACTACTATTTAGCATCTAAAATGGTAACTGTGGTTTCTGTGTTTAAACAATGAAAAGTGTTGGTTGGTCCCCTTTACGAGAGCAAACACGTTTGTTCGTTTGTTTACACGCGTTACGTACAACACCCGCTATTCTATACCTTGCTTTTTAAACAATGAACTTTTTGTTTTAGAATAACTTTAGGTTTACAGAAAGGTTGCACAGACAGTACAGAGAGTTCCCTTGGCCCCTTCTCGCTTTCTGCACCGTGGACATCTTACATTACCGGGGTGCGTTTGTCAAAACTATTGGTGCATTATATTAACTAAGCTCCAGACTTTTTTTCAGATTTCACCAGTTTTTTTTCCACGAATGTCCTTTGCCTGAGCCCCTCAGGGCTCACTGAATTTTAAGTGAAGAAAAGCCTTGGCAATGATGGGAAAGCTTGTTTGCTAATGGAATAAGGATTTGATGTTAGGGCAGTAGAATTATAGGCAGTATTTTTTTTTGTTCCAGACTTTAGCTCTCTTGTTGCGTTGCCTCTTTGGGAAATGTTACTGCAGGCAGGCTCCTGTCCTGTGCATGTTCAGCGTTGTTCAACTCGAACCAGACTGTAGACTGGAAAAGTCCTGAAATGAGCTATATGGAGCGAGGGAAAAGCGTGGATATGTGTGTTGGGGGAGGCAAGTGATGGGGAAGCTGAGCGACCACCCTTGTCGCAAGGAGGGAACAGGAAGTGGGAGGGGCTGGACGCATTTAAATTCTGCCTTGCGGGCCCATAATCCAGTAGCTGGTAGATTTGGGAGAGTGACTTCAAAGGTTTCTTCCAAATTTGAGCTTCTGTGATGCTTAGAACAAAGACTGATTAAGTATCTATAGTGTAGCAGGCCCTCAGTCGGCTGCTTTACTTATGTTGTCTCCTGTAATCCTCAAAATAAGATGTCCTTATTCCCACTTTAAAGATGAAAAGAGTGAGATCAGAGAGGCTAAGTGACTTGACCAAGGACACCCAGCTTGTCAGCGGCAGCTTAAGGGTTAGAGCCCAAGTCTCTGTGACACTATTGTTCTTTTGTGCCCCAATTGTACTTCTTGAACCTCCTCTCAATAAAAGCCAGCCCGGAGTTTGGCATCAAAGGAGGCCCCTCATAATCTTCTGGCTCAGGGGCCTGAAGGGACACCTACGGAAGGAGCTGGAAGCTTCAGGAGGCACAGCGGGGTTTTGTGTGTGAACGTCTGCCGGTGAGGTTGCTGGGTGTAAACGGTCTGTCTGAAGTAGAGATTTCAGCCTCTCCTTCCTCTCTTCCTCAGTTGAGCAATAAGAAGGAATCTCGTGTCGGCTCTTGGTTAAGACCAGAGTTTTAGAGGTTCGGGAGGCGGGCGACCATCTGCATGGATGAGCGGGGCCCAGTCAGCCTCCGGATCCACCCAGGGTGCCCTTGGTCTGGTTAAGTTGAGTTTTCTGGGCCAGATGTTTGGGAAACCTCCAACTTGGCTTTGGGGGCACACCCCCCACAAAACTAAATAAATAAAGTGGAATCCAAAAGCTGGAGGCACCCCAGGGTGCCCTGTTATAACTGCTTCCTTCCTGCTGGGTGTATTTGATTTTCTCCTTCACTGAGAAATGGGGAGACATCAGGATGACTTAAGTGCCAGAGGGAGGACTCTTGACCACCCTTCAGCCTCACTCGTCCCTCCGTCCCTTTCGTGTGACAGGACGCCCTCACTTACTCTCTCTGGGGGCGTCCCAGTCAGAAGAGGATGCAGCCAACCATCTGTTACGGATTCCAGTGAGCAATTTAATTTTCTCTTGTTCCCAAGGAGGAGGATTTTGGAAGGATGTAAATTACCATCAGTCCCAGTTAATCAGGAGTCGCCATCTGAAGGGGCGGAGTCAGTTAAGCCAGAGTCGTGCCTGGACTGGGGCTCACCTGGAGGACATGCTGCACTTAGTGGAAAAACCAAGGGAGAAACACTTCCTTAGACATCACCCGACCTGACACCTCCTTTTGTAATGAGGAAATTGGGGCTGAGAGGAGAAATGATCTGTCTGGCAAGGCAGGGCAGAGTGGGGACTGCAACTAAGGCGCCCAATTCCCAAACTCAGTCACAAGGCAACACAAGGTAAAATGAATGCCCTGACTCCTTGCCCTTGGATCGACCCTCTAAAGGTGGGACCAAAGAACAGTGATCATGATGGCAATGACAAGCACAGCAAGCGCTGTATGTGACCAGCAATGGAGGGAGCGGCTTGGGGTGGAGTTAATAGAAGTGCTCCGGAGCCCGGTTGCCTGGGTTCAAATCCCCGTTCTGTCACTTAATAGCTGTGTGACCTTGGGCAAGTTACTTAACCTCCGGGACCTACAGGAGACGTTGTCAGTTCTTGGTGCCCATCCCTTCACATCCCCTTAGTATGCCTACCCATTCCAGCCCAACTTTCTATGGCCAGCGTCTGCATCTTTGTTGGAGGGCTGTCCTAGGGCCTCCAGAACCCACTTTGTCAGTGTGCATTGCAGGCCCAGAGTCTCCTGGGGTCACCTTTGACCAGTGACTGACAGATGTGGGCGTATAAATGCCCGAGATCCCTGGCCTCTGGGCCACGATCATCCCCAGGCGTATGTTTGGCACCATTTTCCAGAGTCCCCTCCAGGATTAGGCTCTATTTGCCCGCTGTGGCAGCAGGCTTAATCATGCACCTGTCATTGCCGCCTTCCTTTGCATCTCTCCATAGACTATGTGCATTCAAGTCCCTGTCTCAGGATCTGTCATCTGGTGTGTTAATCCAAGCTGAGACAGTGCCTCAGCTTTCTCATCTATAAGACGATGTTACTGATAGTTTCTATATCAAAGAGTTGTTGTTAGGGTTAAAGGGGCTGAGAATGCAAAGAACAGTGCCTGGCCCTTAGCGAAAACGCAGCAAATAGCTGTGTGGCTGGTAAATACTCATCTCATTAATTATCTTATTAATTCCATACTGTACAAACAGTTACTCCCATTATACAAAGAAGGTCATCCAAGCCCAGGGAGGTGAAGTAATTTTCCCAAAGTCACGCCGCTCAATAAGGAATAATGTTAAGATCCAAACACAAATCCGTCTTTGAAGTTCTTTCCGTTTTTGCCTCTTCCAGGAGGATCTCCCTGCTACTCCCAATCTGGGTCAAGGTCAAGGGTCCTTCCTCTTGTGCTCCCACTACCTCAGTCAGAGCACTTGTCCCCGTGTGTTAAAATGGCTGCCTGCTTGTCAGACATCCCCCTAGGCTTTGAGCTGCTTGAAGCCTGTGGCCTTCCCTTAGGCATCTCTGTGAGCTCAGCATCCAGCCTGGTGCCCTGCACATAGTAGGCTTCTAGTGAGTGCGGAATAAATAAGCACACAGAGGGAGGAAGGCGGGAGGCGGGGCCGAGTAAACCCCAGGTGTCCCTCTGTGTATGGGTCTCAGGGTCTCAGATTCCAACTGGAAGCATCTTGGAAATCTTCCCCAGGAAATACTCTTCTGCTCCCCTTCCTGCTGGAGAGAGGATTTGTAAAGTTGGTGACAGGCCTCTTAGGGGATCCAAAACTTCATCAAGGCACCTAGTCCTCCTAAATGTTGTCAGGAAGACAGGGATCTCACATGTCACCACGTAGAGGTAAGAGAGACTTTGCTCCCAGTACTGGTTCCATCGTGAGGTCGTGCTGGAGTGACAGAAGCATCCAAGGACTGTCCAGGAGTGTGAGACAAAGCAGGCAGGAGACAGACTGTGGGTCGGCATGACCAGAATGGTGTCCGCTGGGGAAGAGGAGAGCAAAGGAGGCTGGAAATGCAGGGGCCTCACAGCGATGGGGACAAGGATGACCATACCCACCTCTTTGAAGTACCTGTGCCATGTGCTGGCCTCCAGACATTGTGGAAGAGTCCAGGTTCTGGAGTCAGTATTGCCTGGACTTGACTCCTGCTCTGTCGCCTACCAGCTGTGTGATCCTGGGAGAATTAATTAGTCTCCCTGTGCCTCAGTTGTCTTATTTGTAAAACAGGGATAACACACACCTCCTCACAGGACTGTCGTTCAGAGAATAGCACGTGAGCGTGTGGGGCAGTGGCCTGCATGCAGTCGGCAGGAGGCAACTGCTGGTTTGATTAGGCCCTGAATAAGAGTGAGGAAGAAGGGTGGATGATTTTTGCTCTCAGGAAGCTCCGAATCTGGGTTTGAAGTCGCTAAACTTTTTTGCTCCAAGTTTAAAAAAAAGTTTGAGCAGGTTCTCCCAAGAAGTATCCATTTGTTGAAGGGAACTGAATGATAAAAGTAAGATGAGGATGCTGGGGGAGTGTAGAGAAGCCGCATCGAGTCCGGCCCTGGGTGGGGCGGTGACTGGTGAAGGTCAGGAAAGGCTTCCTGGAGGAGGCAGTACTTGAAGTGGGTCTTGAGGGACACATCAGAGTGGACCGAGTGGAGAAGGTGGGAGGGGGCTTTCCGGCAGAGGGAACACCTGAGCCAGAGGCCGACACGTGGGCTGTGAAAGGGCTGTTTGCGAGATGCTGAGAAGTTTGGTGTCTAGATCATTGAGTGGGTGAGTGCGGAAGGGTTACTCTGCTACTTGTCTCTCAGTGGTCTCTCCTGCTCCTGGGGTATAGACCAGGACCCCATACAGAATCCATTCCAGTCTCATGCCCTGGTCCTGGGCCCGTCCTGATCCCACCTCCCTCCACCCTCCCCACCTCACTCTGCCCTCGCCACGCTGGCTGTCCTGCCGGGTTCTCCCAAAGCCAATTCTGAGCCAAAGATTCAGATGCAGGTGGTTCCTTCTCCCAGTTCCCAGGAAGAACCCATGAGGAAGTGGGAAAGCAGGAGAGGCAACAGAAGAGGCAGAGTAAGTATGATTTCAGGTGCAGTTCCAGACTGTTCCCGATGCCACAGGAAGCTCTGGAGTATAAATTATACCTCGTTTGTCCAGTTTTGATTCTTCCCGCCCTGTCGGTTGTTGGCGCTGGGCACTGAGGAGCACCGAAACTCCTGCGCGGCCGGCTCCCCCCACAGGTGAGGTGTTTCAGCCTTGGAAGGTCACAGGGGTCAGGGAAGCTGCTGGCAGCGATCACACGGAAACAGAAGGGATCCCAGAGCCTGAGAGCGGGGTGGGGACCACTAGTGTCATTACACTGGCCTGCTTTTGGTATCTGGCAGGCCCCCAGCTCTCTCCTTCCTCCCTCAGGTCCTGCATGATTGCTGCTCTACTGCTGGAACCCTCTCTCCCCTCCTTCATCTGGCTGAATCCTCTCATCCTTCTTTAGACCACAGCTAAGGGCCATTCCTCAGAGAAGCAGTCTGACCCTCCAGACTGGGTTAGGCCCCCCCATCATTTTCAACACCCCTGCATCTTCCTTCCTAGCACTTCACAACAAATTGTAATTCACTACATACATAATTAGTCCCCACTATAGGCAGAACTCTTGTCGTTTGCAAATGATGGAAAAAAACTCAAACCAGCTGAAGCAAAATAAAGTGGAATAGCTTCTGCTGCTGAAAAGGGTTTAGGGTGTGACTCAAGAATGGGAGAATGAATCGACAAGCCGTCAGGGCCCCAGTGCGTGGATCTGCTGCCTCTGCACGCCTCTCCGTCCTCACCTCTAACCTCTGCTTGTTCTTGTTTGGCTCCTTTTCTGCCCTTGCAGGTGTGGAGGGAATGTGGTCATTGATATCGCCAGGTTCCTATCCTCATAACTACTGGAAAAAACATCAGTTGACCTGCACAAGTCAGGTGACACCCCTAGAACTATCATCAGAGAGGACATGGAGATGGGCCACGGTGATTGCCCAGGCCTTGGTCATGTGCTCACCCAGCTCGGCAGAAGGCAGGGCGCTGCCCCTGATGGGTCCCCTCGAGTCACATGTCTCAAAGGGGCAGTGCTGCTCCTCAAAGGAAGTGTGGGGGAGGGCATGGGGGTGCAACATTTCCCCTTGTTTTACGGTATCTCTCCCACAAATATTTACAGATATTACCTACTGTGTGTCAGCCACTGTTCTAGGTAATAAAGGATAGGAAAGTCAACAAATACATTAAGTCCTTGCTTACACTAGAGCTTCTGTTGCAATGAGGAAGACAGAAAATAAGCACGTTAAAAATCATAGACATGTCAGTTGGTGCAATGTGTTCTGGAGAAAAACAAAGCAGGGTACAGAAGACAGGGCGTGCTGAGGGGACGCCGTATCCTACAGGGTGGTCGGAGATGGCAACTTGAAGATGGCGCTGGCAGGTACCAGGTGGTGAGAAATCTCCTACACTGCTCTGAGAAATGCGACTGAGTCCTCATGCCAGGCCTGGTTGCCTGCCTTCCTTCCTTTCTTCTTTCCTCCCTTCCCAATTTTTCTTAAATGTAGTTTTCAGACTGTATCAGAATGCCCAGTGAGGGCAGAGTATCTGTTAAAATGTAGGTTCCCAGGCCTCTCCCGAGACACCCAGATTTGGAATCTCTGGGGTGAGGCCTAAAACTGTATCTTTAACAAGCTCTCCAGGTGCTTCCTATGCACATTCAAGTTTGCAAACTACTATTGAGGAAATGGAGACATAAGATCGACTCTGAACAGGGAAAACAGTTTGTGTTTTAGAAAGACAGCTGTGCAGGCTACATGGAGCATGGGCTGGAGACCCGGAGACAGAGAGAGGGCACAGAGCTGGAGGCGCTGGAACAGAAGAGAAAGTTTAGGCGGTAGATCAACTGGAATGGTGCCTGGCAGGGTGTGCTGAAGGGGAGGGAAGCGCTCAAAGGCTCCCTGCGCTCTGCGGCAGGAGCTGGGGTGGGGGGCCATTCACCCAGGGTCAACGGACTGTGGACATCACTGACATTGCACTTCTTTCTTGAGATACTGTCCATCCAAGGAGTGATTTTAGACTCACATATTACAGTGGTGTCATTTGATTATTCAGCAGATGAATAAAAAATTCTTTATTGTTTCTTTTTCTCCTCCCAGTTTTTCTTCTTTTTTGAGTTTTTGGATCTTTACTTGAAAGAGGTTGGTATTAACTGCTTGTCTTTCTGATTTCTGTCTCTGGTATGATTCATTTGCCAAGAGGAGACCATTAAGAAGGAGCCAGCTTCATCTTTGTGACATGGGAGTGAGAGACAGTGAATGGTGCTGAAGAGCCAAGACACTTGACAGGTTGAGAATATGGTGGCCAGAACTTTCAGTTGTCCCAGCTGGGAATCTTGGGTGAAGCTGGCTTCTCTGTTGGGGCAATGGTTGCTGTTCCCTCACACCTATGCAAAATCCTGTAGGATAAAGAGTAATAGTCCTGTGTCACTTAACAATGGAGATGCGTTCTGAGAAATGCGTTTTTAGGCAATTTTGTCATTGTATGAACATCATAGGGTGCACTTAGACATACCAGGATGGTAAAGCCTACTGCACACCTAGGCTCTATGGTACTAATGTCTTGGGACCACCTTCTTGTACGCAGTTCATCATTAACTGAAACATCACTATCCAGTGCATGACTCTATTTCATTATCTCCTTTCATTCTTCCCCTCCACTCCACTGAGCGTGCCTTAGGTATAACCAGCTGATGACTGGACCTGAGGATTACATGAGATAATGCCGGTAAAGTTCTTGGCATTCAGTGCAATTCAGGCATTTTCTCCATGAAATATCTGGGCAGATATTATTAGCCTCATTTTACATGCTCAGAGAAGTGAAGTGACTTGCTTGAGATCACACAGCCAAGATGAAGATCTGGCTTCAAATGTTGGCCAGTTGGATTCTAACGCTTGTGTGTTTTTCACCACTGGGCAGGTGAGGGGGCGGTGGGGTGCTAGGACCCCAGTCATACAGGCTGAAGCTGGGGAGGACTGCTACTCTGGGCAGGAAGACCATACTAGTTTGAGAAGCTGGGACAGCATTCTGGTCCTGACTCCTACCGTGGCCCTGCCCAGGCCACAGATTGCAGATCCTGTGCTCGTCAGGGACCAAATCTAAATTCCCATCAATATTTGTTCAATAGCTCAGACTTGCTAAGGTTAGCTGTCTTATACGTTACGGAACAGATTAACTGAGTTAGGCCTGAGGCTTAAATAACAAAAACTCTCCACGCAATGACAGGACACAAGGCTGGAGGCAGCAAACACACAGGAATGGTGACAGAAAAGGGAAGGCAAACAGGGAGGAGGGCCAGGATGAAAGTAGGGGTTAAGGGGCTAGGTAGGCAGGAATTTCAGGCAGAAGAGATGACAGAGCAAAGGAAAATAGGCCCTTGGGAATGACCTCATCCATTCTTATGGCTCTGTGGAGGTGTCCAGTGGGTAGCTGAGCACATGGGTTACCACTCCACTGGGAAGGTGGAAAAGAGCTATAGCTGTGGTTTTTAATAACGTGTAAGATGAGAGAGAGCTAAAACCATGGGGTAAAACAAGATTAATGACAGCATGTAGAGTGAAGGAAGAATAGAAATTTGGTGAGGATGGAATGTTAGCATTTAGCACACAGGGAAAGAATGATCCAGGTGAGAATGGAATATTAGTATTTAGTGTACAGCGAAAGGATGATCCAGTCATAGAGACTGAGACCGAAAGGTTAGAACCAGGAGAAGAAAAAGTTCTTACTGGAGCTAAGTGAGGACTGGAATCCTGAAGGAGGAGGATGCAGTCATTGCCAGATGTGGGGAAAGAAAACAGGGAGAAAGCAGAGAAAAAAATACCCTGACTTCTCTCTCCTTCTGCCCAACAATGTCCCATTGGATGAACCCAGTCTGAAGTCAACCAGCAAGGGATCTCTGATTTCTGTCTCTGGTATGATTCATTTGCCAAGAGGTGACCATTAAGAGGGAGCCAACTTCATCTTTGTGACATGGCCTTCCCTTGTCCCTTTCTAGTCTATTCTCAACACAGCAGCAAAACCCATCTTTTAGATTGGGTCTCTTCTCTGCCCAAAACCCCATCATGGACCCCATTTCACTCAATCAAAGCCCAAGTCCTTCAGTGGCCTACATGATCTGTCCCCCCAATCTTTCCCCTGACATCACCTCCTACTCCTCTTGCCCACATTCACTCCACTCCAGCATCACTGACCTTTTGCTATTCTGAGACTCAGGGAAGCTCCTACCTTGGGGGCTTGCATAAGCTCAGGCTTCCACCTGGAGTATTCTTCCGTCGGGTATTCATGGGGTTAATACCCTCACTTTCTCAAAATCTCTTCTCAAATGTCACCTTCTCAGTGAGTAGCCTGCCCACTCTATTTAAAATTGCACCCCCCTATCGGCCTGTCCCCTTTCCCACACTGCTGACCTCCCTGCCAGCCCTCCTTCTTACTCTTAGGGCTGTTTGTTAGCAGGAGAAGTTGAGAGCATCCATGTGAAGTACCCACAAATGTGCAATCCTGCACCTCCGTGAGAGAAGCCCCCTGGTCTGGCTGGCGCCTGGGTGCGAATGAAAAGGCGGGGTGTGGGAGGCCCCTCTTAGCTGCTCAACTCTGCTTTCTCACACAGCCTACGACCTCGTTATCCGCGTGCAGGAGTACAGGCAATCCCCTCAGGGTACAAACCAGCTTGCAAAGAGGAACGCCTGTGAGGCAGACAGGAGGCTGAGGCAGAGCCGGCAGCCAGCAGGAGGGGCCAGCTCTGCTTTCCTGATGTCATCCACAGGAAGGGAGCTGGGGCCACAGAGCAGGAACCCCAGCCGTGGAGCCCCAAAGGAAGCCTGTTTCATCCAGGCCTCTCCTTCCACGGTGGGGAGGCGTGAGTTAGAGCTCACAGAAAGTGTCCAGCCTTTTCCTACCACCCAGGAAAATGCTCCTGGGCAAAGTGTCAGTTCAACAAACGCTTGCGCCAGGCGTGGCCGGGGAGAGACTGATGTGGTCCCTGCCTTTAGGACGCTCTTGGCTGGGGCAGCGGGAGGACTAGAGAAGGCAAGGACAGGCTTCCACTCTCGTGTTCTCAGTAAGTGCCCTGGTCAGGTAAGCACAGGCACTAGGAAACACACAGGGGAAGCGACGCCTGTTCCAGACGAGGCGGGAAGGCTGGTGGAGGAAGTGACGTCTACAGTGAGTCTGAGCTTGTGCACTCATTCATTCATTCCACCAGTACTTGTTGAGGATCAGCCGTGTGCAAAGAGGCACTTTGTCAGTCACACAGCGAACAAATTCCCCTCTGATTTCAGGGAACTTAGAGGCCAGGAGAGAAGACAGATATAACAAGGAAACTAAAAAATAAATGTAAAATTCATTTCTTTTTGTTAAAGGCCGTGAAGAAAAACAGCAGACACTCTTGATAAAGCGTTTATGGGAGGCTCTCTTCCTCCCCAAGGAAGAGAAGTTTAAAGCGAGAGCTGTAGGACATGGAGGAAGCAGCTGTGCAAATATTGGGGTGGGGGAGAGCAATCCAGCAGAGGCCCTGAAGGAGGAAGAGCTGGGGATGGAGGATAAGTAGGGGCAGACTGGAGGCGGCGTTCTTGGCATGGCAGGATTCTGAGGGCAGAGTCCAGGCCCTTCACGCCTGCTCTACGCCCACCCATCCAGAGCTTCTAAGTGACGTGGACTAAGGCTGCCCCAGCTAGAGAAGCCCAAGGTGACATGGCCTACATGCCAAACTATACGACCCAGTGGATTTTTTTATGGTATGAATTAGGACTGCCCCAGGGAGAGAAGCCCAGGGCATCCTCACCTACATGCCAATCTATATGACCAGATTCGTATCTAAAGTTATATGACCGCACAATAACCAGACCCCATCTGCACTGAAATCATTTAATGACTTTTTACGTCATCTTTTCTTTTCTCCAGTAAAAATAAGTCACGTACCCATGCCTTATAAAATTAGCCCTAACCCTCAACTCAGGGCAGCAGCAGGAGCTCTGACTGCCCATGGGTCCTGTCCCCATGCAGCAGCTCTTTACTGCCCGTGGGTCCTGTCCCCATGCTATTCTGTACTGTTCTCTAAATAAAAGAGCACCACTGCCAGACCTTGAGAGTCCAAGAAATCTTTCTTTCGACTCCTCGGCTCACCGACCCCGCATCATAAGGAGTCTGTGCTCAAGCCCTGCTCAGCTTCACACCGCTCCTCAGGCCACTGGCCCACAGTCATGTCAATCCCCACTTGTCCTTTAGGGCCTTGTCAAATGTCACCTGCTCCATGACTCTTCCCCAAAGCCTCTCACACTCACCTCTGAGTTCGCAGCCTGGAGGCATAATTCCTCTGTCCACATGCCTGTCTCCTAGCCAGGCTGTCAGGCCTTGAGACTGGGGCTGTGTGGCCCCTGAGTGCAGAGCCCGTGGCTTAGATCAGGGAGGTGCTCAATGAATGTGTGCAAAGAAGGGAGGGAGAAGGAAGAAGGAAGGGAGGAAGGAAGGGAACAAGGAAGGGAGAAAGAAGGGAGGAAGAAAGGAGCTGACTTTTAAAAAGCAGCGTAGATACTTAACCCTCACACAGGATGTATTCACCAACCCTTGTAAATCCCGATATTTGCAAATGTCAATGCAGAATATATTATTTTTGCCACAAAACTTTTCCTTTCCAAGAGCCGTTGCTTTGCTCGTCTTCATTACTTTTCCTTCCCATCCATCACCAGCATTAGTTCTCGCCTTTCCTTTTTAGAAGTATGATTCACAGAGAAGTCATCTTTTGTATGTTTTTAGAATTCAATTCATGAGCATTACCTTCTAAACCTCAAAACCCACACTGAGATAGGAGCGCTGGGGTTCTCAAACCCACTCACTAGCAAAGCAAATGGCTCTCAAAAACCAAATTAATGATGCTGCAAAATGACAAATTACTATGTGTCACAGACCTCAGGGATCCCCAGAGAACAGTGCAAATGGAGAACGCTCAAGCGGAATGCTGATGGCGACCGCGCTCACCTGGAAGGAATGAGAGGCCTCTGGGAAAAACTTGGCAACTAGTTCTTCTCTCCAGATGCCACTAGCTCTCGCTCACACCAGCCACAGGTTTAGCTAAGTAGTTGGTTACTAAGGAAACCCAAGTTGTCAGTCCTGAGCCATATGGGAATTATGGTGATTTATTTAGGAAAAGCGAGATTTGTCACTTTAAGCTTACTGCTACAAAATTGCTTTTTGATTACCTCCCTCCTTATTGCATTGTCTTGTCACAATAAACTACAGAAACAAGTGGCAAGGTTAATAACTGTGGGCTCTGTTCTTGTCACTCTCGGGGCCCAGCGAGGTCACAGCTGCAGCCTGAGTTGGGATGGCAGGCCTCTTCTCCAAACCCCTCTCCTGGAGAAGGGGGCTTCACGGAGACCCCCGGCACGCCCAGCTGTCTCTGGGCAGGCTTCTGACTCCTGACTCCCCACTGCCCAGGGCACTTCTGGGGCCAGAGTTCCGAAAAATCTGCGCTCCCAGTTCTGGATTCAACCCATCCTAATGTCCCCTCCCCTCTGCTGAAATCATCTGGTCCTTCCTTCACCCGCTCGAAGCTCCCGGTTTGCCCTCAGTCAGGACAGCTCACTGAGTGACTATTAGGTGTCTAGACTTTTCATGTAGCTTTTCCCTCATTTTGCCCTCACAACCAAGGTGGGTGTCACTACCATACTTGGTCATGCTTCGCCTTTTGTGTTGGCTGCACTCTCTTAGACTGGCTTCTCCATGGTTTTCTGGCTGCCATATTTCTAGGCTCACAATCATTAGGGAGGAAAGAGGCTCCCTTGCCCCAGTTAGAAACTCCTGGTGAAGAGTTTGGATTAACTGGCCTTGGTCTAAGGTGAATCTCTTCCTGAATTGATTTAATCAGGGAAACAGAATCTCAGACAAAGATATCAGCTTCCATTCAGATCGATTATTTAGAACAATATCTGAAAGCAGCAGGGCTGCTGTTCCTGTCAGAAAGGGGTTCTGGGGTCCCAAATGAAAAATGTCCATCACAGAGCCATATACTTCGTTATCTGCTGGATATCCTCCCAAAACCCTCCAAGGGTGTTTTCGCCACCCACGCTCAGCCTCGCTGAATCACGTCATCATCTTCGCAGTGCCCCTCAAACCAGAGGGTTAGGTCTCATCGTCAAAGCCCCTTTCTCCCTCATACTTAATATTAGACTGGTCACCAGTCCTATTGTTCTATTTCTAAAATGCTTCTTGATTCGCATTCTCTCTCCTTCTTCCCTACTGCTACTATCTTAGTTTTGAACTCCCGTCCCTTCAGCTCAAGACAATTGCCACAGCTCCTCATTGGCCTCCCCGTCTCCAGTCTTGCTCTCTGTATCAGTCAGGGTCCAGCTGGAAAACAGAAACCACTGTGGGTTTTTCTCTAGCTTATTTAAACAGAGGGACTGTGATCCAGGGAATAGATCCAGAGACAGAGATTGTGTGCCTGCCTCAGGGCGTCCTTTTTCCAATTCTTCTGGAGGATCTCACTATGTGGGGAGGGAGCTAGGTAGGGTGCAGGCAGGACAGAACACAAAGAGTCCCACGGTAGGCGGGTATTCCACTTTGGACTGCTCAGTCTCCTTTTCACTTCCTCCCATGGCCCTGGTGAGACCTACATGATGTCAGACTGTGATGGTTTAGCAGCCATGCTCCTTAATACTTCCAGGCGTTTGTTCAATAATGAGGCATAAGGACTGTGTCAGTGGGCTGCTGCACATAGATTCTGCATGGTGTCCAGTAAGAAGAATCTATTTGCCCCCAAAGGGAGACGTATAGGCCCCTTCCGCTGAGACTGACCACACCGATGGCGTAGGGAGAATGCAGCATAAGCAGAAAATGAAGACCCCGAGCCCCAAGTCATGGAGACAGAGAGTAGCTACCTTCTGGGACCTGTTGGCAGCAGCCACGCCCCACGAGGTCAACAGCTAATAGATCTCATATCTTAGGCCTGTACTTGCAGTGAGCCCGGAAGCAAAGCCCAGTCACGAGGAGGGTGTGGAGGGGACGAGGTGTTAGGCTGACTTCAGGGCCTGACCGCGGTTCTCTTGCTTGATTTCACAGTAACCTGTGAGGAAAGCATTGTAGGATTCACTTTTTTTAAAGATGAGAAAACTGGGGGTTGCAGGTAGTTATGGAACCGGCCTAGAGTCAGTGCCTACCAATTGGCAGAGTGCGGTTCAAGTCCAGGTTGTCCTTGACCGTGCCCTTATTGAGGAGGGTGTGGATACCAATGCTGTGCCCACTGTTTCTCCTTATATACACAGGTATGCAGTTCTCTTTCCAGGCCGTGGAGTTCTTTCTTTCTCAACTCCTCCTTTTATCATCTTTTGAAAGTTCTGGATTAAAAAACCCTCCTGAGAATTGTTCTATAATCAATTCCTGGGCTAAGTGGACCCTACTTTTTAATTAAAGACCAGATTGTGTCTAGAGCCTCAAAACCTCATAAGCACGCTTCGCTTCCCCAGGATGTGGCTTTAAAACGTCTTCTGTCTTATTATGCAATGTGTTCAAATTCAAATAGCAACAATCTATTGAGCACTCACTGTGTGCCAAGCACCGCTCTAAATTCTCCCTGTACACTAACTCATTTAATCCTTACAACGATCTTGAGAGACAGGTGTTACTATTACGGCCGTTATCTTCAGAGGAGGACATTGAGGCACAGAGTGGTTACTTGCCCAACGTCACACTCTGCACAGCTCGGATGTGGACTCAGGCCGTTTGCTTACAGAGTTCAGTGTTAATCATCGTGTCACTCTGCCTGTCATTGTCCGCTTTCTGGGTTGGGGGACAAGGAGAGAATGAAAGGGGGCAGAGAGCCATCGTTCACTGGGCACTTGCTGGGTGCCAGCACTCTGCAAAGGATGCCACGTCTGTTGTCTCCCTTTATTCTTGTAACCACGTGTGGCCTCCACACTCTAGCTTCCCAAGGAAGCTGAGGCTTCCTCCCCCGACCCCTCACTTCTCTGCTAAGAGAGAAGACCTCTGATATGGCCCAAGAACACGGCAGACCTCTTTTAGGAGGCAGTGGGGAGTTTAGTAGGAGGAGTAAAGGGAATACAAACGAGTCTTGGGAAACGGGAACGGCTCTGCCTTCGACAGCCTTTCCTTGGGGCCTGTGTTACCCAGGAGCCCTGCAGAAAATAGTGTTTAACTGAAGAGAATTTAATAATAGAACTGAATAGAACAATGGGGAGGGTTAAATGAACCAGAAAGTGATGTTGATGCCCTCAGGGGCTAGGAGCAGTGGAAAGTTATTACGTCCCCTAGGCCTTAAGGTGAAAGGGAAGAAAATGCTTCTGGAGCCCAGAAAGTAGGGTCTCCTGGCTGGAGGTATAGCCAAAGCGCACGCAGACACCGCCAGAACTTCAGAGCTGAAATCCAGAGGAAGGGGGGCAAAAATACCCTTCTCTCTCTCCTCTTGCCTCGGATCTTCTGCCAGTGCCTCCCACTGACCAAACTCCCTAGAAGCTTAAAGGTAGGGAGCGCTGGTAGTGCCGTCCTTGCGGGTCAGGCTCCTGGCAGAAGACAGGCGGACAGTGGATCTAGGGGGCGCAATTGGCCAGTGGAGAATAACCAGCACGCGCTGGGGCCGTAAGACAGCCTGCGTCTGCCTGCAGGTGGGATTCTCTTGGCTCTTCCCGCGTCTTGGAGCGTGAACAGGATCATGGAAGGAGGAACTGACATCCTACTAAAGTGGTCAGCTCTACGCTTTAGGGAGAAGTGCTGTCTCTTTTGGGGTTGATTCTTCCTACTGTGGAAATGATAAAACCTAGAGGTCTAAGATTGGGATGGAGTCAAGGGAAAGGCCCAAGGAGCAATTGTTTGCCCACATTCCTGTCTGGTTCTTAAGCTGAAGGAGCAAAAGAGGTTTTTCTGTCTTTATATGGACAAGCAGAGAGGGCTCTGGGGCTGAAGTCCTGGCTAGTAGTAGACAGTATGTTTTCTTAGAATGTCATCTATTCACCTTGGGACAGAGCACAGGTGTCACGATGGCAAAGGTGAATAGAACTCAACGTCCACTCTACCTGCTTCTAGTGTGCTGTTCTGTACTACAGTGTTTTGAAAGACTCCTTTCCCAGACTCCCTTGCAACTGGGGTTCTCAATGTCTTTGAAGTTTGGCCAATCGGATTGTCTCGTGTGAGATTTAGAAGCGAGGGAGGCCTCGCTTCTGCCGCTTCTGCTGGGAAGTGAGGTTGTGGAGGTTTGATTTTCTCCTGTGGCTGCATCAGCAGAGGCACCCTGTCCGTGAGCCAGCTGCGTGGGTGTGGAGATGCAGCGTGCCCAGCAGCGATGCAGCTGCTGGAGGCTGCAGTCGCACCACGTGGCCCTGCAGCTGGTAGCAGTGGCAGTGCATCCTAACAGCGGCAGTTCCCTGATTGCAGCTGCTTCCCGCCTGTGACCAAGGAGATGGGTTTATTTTTGGTGGCTTCCAGATGGTAGTAGAGGTGGCAGCTCTCTTGGGGTCTATGGCCTGGCTCTGGGAGTTGACTCCTGAAAATGCAACCTTGTTGAGCTTGTCCTCAGCTCTCAGTGACTCTTGAACATTTAATCACTATAGTAAATTCCATTTCTGCCTCAACTAGTGAGGGTGGATATTTTCCTCTGAAGCTAAACCCTGAACTTGAAAGGTGGGCATAGTAATAATACATTAAGTGCTTACTATGTGCTGAGTGCTCCAAGCACTTTACATGAACCATTTTCTTCATTCAGTTCTCAGGACAATTGTATGTGTTAGGTGTGATGTTAGTCTTCATTTTATAGGTGAGAAATCTGAGGTCCACAGCGATCCCCACGTCACTAGATTTTAAGTGGCGAGAACAGGCATGCAATGCAGTACGGTTCTAGTGCCTGGGCAGTCGAAACTTCATTCCATGAGGCAGGTAGGTGAGGATTCTGGGATTCCAGATCTCAGGCGTCATCTCCTTTTTTGAAGATATAATTAATACAACCCAAAGAGGAAGCAGGCCTAGAGACACTGTGTTTTTGGTCCAAGGTGATGTGGACAGTAAGTGGCCAAGCTGGGATTCAAACACATCTCCTTGACTTCAAAATCTGTTCTACTGTCCACTTCACAGTCTGTTCCTGCTGCCCCATGACAGCCCTTCAAGGCTGAGAGGACAGCTTTCATATCTCAGCCACTCTTCTCTGCAAGTTAAACATGCTGTGTACTTTCAGCTGCACCTCTGTGAGCTCTCTCCACCTGCCTCACCCTCCCTCCGTTTATAAATGTCCCTCTTCAAGTCTGTCACCCAGGACAGATCACAGAGCTCTCTGTGTGGTCTGACAAGCACGGCAAAGCCTGGGGGGCTTTGAAAGCTCTTAATCCCAGTCAGACTCTTGAAGCTGAGAAGAGCAAACCTCTCTCCTACCGCCATCTTCCCCGGAATGCTTTCCCGGGGGGGCCCGTTCACTTTGCCTTTGAGGAAGACGTGACATATATATTTCTGCACAAATTAAGAGCGTTTTTTGTCAGGCCATTCCAAGCAGGCAGCGTGTTCAGTCTCCCTTCAGCTCCAGAGCTGGAGTGGACTTTTGAGGAGTTATTTATGGGCAGAATGCTAATTACTTAACTACAAATATGTAAATACTTTGAGAATAAATTCATCACAATATATTAGTCATCACATTGTAATTAAGCTCAATTAGGTATTATTAGCAGTATTAATGTCATGTTGCTCGTGCCTGTTCCTAATGAATATATTAACCCAGCCTTGCTGCCACCATCCATGTGGGTGCATTATGATGATGACGATAATAGACACATAATTAGTGCATTATTGCTTTGCTTGCAAATTGTGGAGAGAAATGTCAGTGTCTTTGGAATCTGAATGATTGGCCTGACTAAGCATGTTAGATGTGGCCTGGGGATTGTGTGGTATGGAAATAAGAGTTCACATCTTGGCATCTTAGTTTGTAGCCCTTGAAAGAGAGAGGTTTCTGGTTTTCTTTCATGGATTGTAAATTTGATAGAAACGGGGTGTGGAGCAGGGAGTCCCCAGAAAGACGCTTGGTTTACTAAAACAGTGAGTTTATTGTTTCAAATCACAGCAGAGGAGGGAGCCAAGTCTGGACACAGAAACAGGTGAGAGGCTGAGGCGAGGTCAGGTATAAGTCTGCAAGGAGGTCAGCTTCAAGGATGGGGGAAGAAAATGGCCTTCAGCTCTGTCCATCCTTACAATAATCCTGTGAGGTAAGGACTAGTGCCCCAAATATGCAGAGCAGGCAAGGTCTAGAAGACATTAACTAAAGTTGCCAAGGTCACACAGTAATAAGTGGCAGAGCCAGGATTTGAATCAGTCTGTCTGACGATAGTTCATAAGAGAATTCAAGGTGGGGCACTCTAAAGATTTAGGACGAAGCAGACCTATGATGTAGCGAGTATTTTTCCACCAGACTTTAAGCGAGTGCTTCCTCTGGTCCAGGTGATTTCCACAGACTCTGCAAACACACCTATCCAAAGTGCTTACCATCTGCCTCTAGAAGGGGGAGAGAAAGATCAAATAGGCCAATGCAGAACAAAGAGAACGATACAGTTAAATCTTTTACTCATGACTCAGGGCTGCACTGGGATCGCACTGGTGTTGGGGAACCAAGTGTCAAGTATTGCTGGTGAGGTTGGATGTTGATTCTGACTTGGAGCAAATTGATGAAGCCAGAGAGATGGCTGTGGCTAAAGAGAAAGAGCCTGGCAGGAGGCGTAAACGCGACCAACTGTGAAATTCTTTGACTGAAAAATTACTTGAATGTTAACAGTGGAAGATGTCTTCAGATCATCCACGGGCTTCATTTTACTAGAGAAATAACTCAGCTTGGACATCAGTCAGGGTCCAGATAGTAAAACCACTCTAGGAATGTCTTTCAGTATGGAAGTGGTTCCACGGGAAATAACCCAGAAGCCAAGAGGTATGGAGAGGCAACCAAGAGAACGTCAAAAGCAGATAACTCCTACTTTCCTTAGGGCTAGAGGGCCAACAGGCGGAGGGAGAGTTATCAGAGGTCAGCAGCCAGGCCCATCTGATAGAAGCTAGAACCTTAGGACCCTGAGAACCTTAGAACCTTAGAACTCTTGGAAGGCAGCAAGATCTGGAGTTGTGGTAAATACACAGAAGCTGCAAAATCCAGCTCCTAAGGTACAGCAAGAGAAGATGAAATAACCTGCCTTTTCCCTTCTCCCACCCTCCACTCTTCAACAAGAGCATCTCAGTGGCTTCACCTACTGGAAAGCCTGTGGTCAAAGGAATCTGGAAAATATAGTTCCTGACATGCAGAAAGGAGAAGAGAGAGGACCAGGGAAGGAATCTAAGACGAAAAGGGCAGAACTGAGAATAGAATCTAACTTTCCTAACTTCCAAGATAGTGTGTCTCCCATTGAAATGAGAGTGTGGTTTATTCATCACGAGGGATTCTCATTAAAAGTAAGCGGAAAATAACGGTGGTGATGAAGATGATATTGGAAACGATGATCTTAGAAATTTTCACATATTTCTCATAATATTTTATGAGAACGCTTACTAAGAACTTTCTCATAAAATACTTCATCAGCTCCTTACAAATCAATGAGCAGAGGCAATATTAGCCCTATTTTATATATGAGGAAATAGACCCTAAGGGAGGCTTAGAGAGCCTAACAGTTTCACACCTGGTAACTAGCAGACCAGAATTTGATCCCAGATGTATCTTACTCCAAACCCAAGGAGTTCATAGAAAGGACAGAGGAGATGCTGAAATCCAGGGTCTCTGAATCTGCATGAGCATAGGACTGGAAGCAGAGCTCATAAAGACTCTGCTGTCCTGCCAAAGGAAGCCGTGTGCATGGCTGGCGTGCTCCCGCCATTTACATGGGCTCCTAGGGCGCCCTCAGGAACTCGCCCTAGCCCCTGTCTGCACAATACAGTGCAAGTTTCAAGGGATGTTCACAAAGAATTACATTTTGTTTTCTCAAATACCCCTGGAGGTAGAGAGATGGAGAACAAGTGGTGAAACAGAGTCACAGAAAGACGAGGTGCTTAACTCGGAGCTCATCACTTACCATCCCCTCGTGCACTTATGCCTCAGCTAAACTTACTTCCATTCTCCACACAAATAGCGCCTGTCAGGATCTTACACGTGCCCTTTTCTCTGCCTGGAATGGTCTTCTCTCTCAAGGAACTTCCTCAGGTTGTGTTAGTTGGTTCCTCCTCTAGCTCGCAGAACAATTTGCTCTTCCCTCTATTGTGTTGCTGTGTGGTTATTTGCTCACTTCTCGGTCTGTCGTAGACTCTAGGAGACTGAGCTTTTTGATGACAAAGACTGGTCTTTAATCATCTCTCTCTCTCCATCGTGCTGAAAGAATGAATGAATACATGCATGCGTGGCTGAGGCTCACTAGTTCTCTTGCGTCCTTCTTTCCGCTGATATCTCTACTGAAGAAGCACTCTTACAAGCACAGGAGAAGCTGTTGGCCAAGGAGTATAACAGGGGCTGATAAAATGGGTTTGCATAAAGCTCTCAGCCATCTTCTCTTTCCACTTTAACAGGAGAGATCATGCAAGGAATTAAGTTCTCTTCCTGAGACTTCAGTTTTGCTGAATTAGCAATTCCTGATCAATTAGACTAAAGAGCTTTCTCTTGAACATGTCGGCTCTTGATTTTTAATTTTGCAGCAAAGCTGTGAGAGAGGGTAAGAGAGCAAGGAAGTGGCAGAGGGCCTCAGGCACACAGGAGAGAGTGGCAGAGTGGCAGTGCCGGGGCAGGCGTGAGAGTGGGATGGGAGCGTGGGCTACAGCCAGAACTGAGTCTCCCCTTGAACAGAGTGCAGAGCCCACCTCGTTTCTCCGGATGAAGTCCAGCCCTGAGAAGAGCGAGAGAAAGCGTGGACGAAATGGCACAGTTTGACAGTGGGAGGGAATCCAGCATGCATGCTCTTCTCTCGCTTTCTAGTTGAGGAAATGGAGGCCCAAAGAGACAGAGTAATTCATGCAAGGCCAGTGACTGAGCGTCAGAGAGGAGACTCACCCATTCTCATTCCGCCTCTGAAGCACTCGGCTGTCCCCAAGGCACCGTGCTGAGTGGGGTGTGTGGCTCTTGCCTGCCCAAGGACCCGTTTTCTTTCCTTTAGCAGCAGCACCCTGACTGTGCTCTGGGGAACTGATCCTTCCCCTCCAGATACCTCTTAGTGGGCCTGCCATCAAAGTGCCGTCCCAGCCCCAAACCACCCCAGCGAAGGACCGGCAAGTGAGTCTGACTTAGGCAATTAGATTCCAGGCCCTGAAATTTGGAGTGTTGTCACACGGAGAAGGAAAATCATTGAGACCTGCATGCAGGAGGCAGGGACCGCCTCTGCTTCCTGCTCCCCAGCTCCTGCCCTGGGCTCCTTGCCAGGCCTGCCGCCTCCGCTTTCCCGAGGGGCCTGGGAGCGTTCTTCTATCCTTCTTTATTGGATCAAGATGACCAGAGCTGATTTTTACCGCTTGTGACCAAAGGATCCTAAATGATCCACTTTCCCAACCAGTGCACTTCAGAACAGTCAGAGGCAAGGAGAGAAGGAGGACGACCCCGCCCGTGTGCACGGCCCTTTACCGCTGCCGTCCAGCCAGCGGATCACAGGAGCCAAGAGGAAAGTGAAGATTTCCCAGCAGCCACCTTAAAAAGGTACAAAGAAACAGGTGAAATTTATTTCTAAAATAAATTGCATTTAACTTAATGTAGCCGAAAGATCATAATTTCAACATGTAACCAGTATAAAAATTAGATACCTTACATTTTTTTAAGAAGTCTTTGGAATCCTGTATGTATTTCATACTTTTACATTTCAATTCGGGTGCTAAATTTTCATCAGAAACACTTGATCTGTATGAAGATTTCAGAAAATTGACAATTGCAAAACTAGATTCACATACCCAAATTGTGAACATTTGGAAGTTCTCCAATAACTGAATTGAGTATTAGTTTTTAAATTTAAGTTGAATTTAACTAAAGCTGAAGGTTCAGTTCCTCAGTCACACTAGCTAGCTACATTTCAAATGCTCATAGCCACTGGTAGCTGTGGCTACTGCATGGGGCAGCACAGCCCTTTACAGTTACTACACCCTCATTGCTTCAGAAATCTTCCTAAAGCCCTCCACTGTAAGGGAAAAATTATGCTATTGCCATCATCATCACCATCATCATCATCCTCATCATCACCATCATCATCATCTTCATCATCACCATCATCTTCATCATCACCATCATCGTCATCATCCTCATCATCCTCATCATCCTCTTCATCATCACCATCATCATCACCATCATCATCATCATCATGCCACTGCCTTATCATATCCATTCTCCAGATGGGAAAATGGAAGTTCAAACAGATTCAATAAACTGCCCAGGGTGAGAGAGCTGGGAAGGGCTGGGTTCAGAGCTTGCACCCAGGTCTGTGCCACTAGCAGTGCCAGGCCAGGCTCTCTCAGGCCACCCACATAGGGCTGGTCTTGGATGAGAGAACAACTGAAGCTCTAATACCAATATGCTGTGTGGCCTGGGACAAACGGCTTGCCTTCTCTGAGGCACCATTTACCTATCTGTAAAACAAAAGAGTGGGACTACATCCTCACTGAGACTCCTTGCTGCTTTAGCATCCCACCTCTCTCTGGGGACACACAGGTGGGAAACAGAATGTAATAGAAGCTATCGTTTATTGAGGCTTGCCATGCGCCACGCATGGTTCCAAGCACTTTACTTGTATTGTCTCCTTTTGTCCTCACAATAACACTGTGCGGAGGGCTCTAATTAATCCTCACTTAGAAGGTTAAGAAACTGAAGCCGAGCCACTTGCCTAAATTCAATGGCCAGTTGGTGGCGGAGCTGAGACTGGAGCCCAGGCTGCCTGGCTGCTCTGCGGTGCTTGATCTGAGGCAGCACAGGCCCTGGAGGGGAGATGGCGACCGCAGGAGTCTTGTTCACAGCCACCGTCCTAGCACCCAGTGGACAGTGGGTACTCCATCGATAATTTGTGAATGAACAAACGACCAGGTGGGGAGGAAGCGAGAGCCCAGTGTAGCACAGATTCAGCCCTTGGATTTTTTGCTCTCCGGGGTATTTCCCAAGTGCAGGCAGGTACCTGGTATTCTGAGTAAACAAATTCCTGCACGTGTTCCTACTTTCGGGTGAAGTGGAGATGTGACTTCTGCGTCTGCTTCACTCGTGTTTGTCTCTTCTGACAGGTGCGTGTGCCCTGAGGCCTAGATCTTTGGCTTTAAATAAGTGAGTATTTCGCCGTAGTATGCAACAGCGTGACACTTGGACCAGAAAGACATCGTTTCCTCCCTGGACTTTCCTTATACTTCCTGTGACCTTGGCAAGTTCCTTCACTTCTTTGGTGTTCTTTTTTTCTCACCTTTAAAATGAAAAGAAGGTCTAAAAGTCTTCTCGATTTGTGATCCTCTAGAATTCTATGTTTTTCCTTATAGTTGGTCATAGAAATAAAACGTTACTGCTTGCACACAAGTCTTTGAATATGTCCTTCTTTCATTCATTCATAAAACATGGAGCACTTGGGGCTGGCCCGGTGGCGCAGCAGTTAAGTTCATATGTTCCACTTCGGTGGCCCGGGGTTGGCCTGTTTGGATCCCAGGTGCAGACCTACACACTGCTTATCAAGCCATGCTGTGGCAGGTGTCCCACATATAAAGCAGAGGAAGATGGGCACGGATGTTAGCTCAGGGCCAGTCTTCCTCAGCAAAAAGAGGAAGATTGGCAGTAGGTCTTAGCTCAGGGCTGATCTTCCTCAAAACAAAACAAAACAAAACAATACATGGAGCACTGACTGTATGCCAGGCATTGTTCTAGCCACTAGGAATACAGAGATAAAAACAAAACAAAGCACAATCCTTGCCCTCAAATTGTTCCTTGTCTCGATTAAGAGATTGAGGAGGAAACAGACAATTACGACAGCGTGGGGTGAGTTTCCCGCTAGAAGATGCTGAAGGAGCACATATCAGTGGTACTCAGTCCAGGTGGGGATCAGGGAAGTCTTCTGGGGGATGATGGCACGTGAACTGCTCCTGAAGGATGAGTATGAGTTATGGAAGAGGTGAAAGGACAGCACTTCAGGCAGAGGATAACATGCATCCTCCTGGGGAGAAGTGAGAGCTTCCAGAATCTGCACGATAGTTTGGAATGGCTGGAGCATAGGGCTGTGGAGTGAGTGTCAGGAGGGGAGGTCAGGGAGGGGAGCAGAGGCCAGATGACAAGGCCTAGAGCGCTGAGCAAAGATGTTTGGACTCAGCAATGGGCAGCCACTGAAAACTTTTAAGCGAGGAAGTGACATGTCAGACTTGCACCCTGTGACGAGTCCCTTGCCTACGGCATGGAAGATGACCATACGGCATCTCTGGAAGCAAAAAGCCCCGACGGTTGTAAAAGCAGTGTGGGGGAGAGAGGACGGGTTCTGGAGTAGGAAAGGAGTGGAGCTGGAGAGGATGGGTAGATTTGAGAGGCCAGGTCTAGGGGCTGTGGGGATGAAGCTGGAGAGCATCAAGCGTGGGGTGTGGGCCATCGGGTGGGTGAGAGGTACTAAGACTCCACAGTGGCGAGGGACAGCTTCTTAGCGGCTCTGCCTATGTTCCGTTTGGGGAGTGTTTCCATTCCGTTTGGCTTCAGAATATGCTCTATATTAAACATGTCAGTGTGATGACAGAGTATGATACACTGTAATTACGCTCTATAATTACATTTTCTTCCATTAGCAGCAAGGTGCTGCCGCTCGACAGAGGCCCCAGCACCCGCGCTGTGAGCATGGTGGGGCCTGCGGAGGCACCTGGAGCACATGCAGGTCTCTCTTTCCCAGCCCTTGTCAGGTGATACAGTGGGCATCACAGGGAGGCAGGGCAGTGCGACGGGGAATAACATGGGCTTTGGAAGCAGCCTGCCCAGGTTTGAACGACGACATTACCACTTATGAACTTGGGCTCAGGGAAGTTACCTAATGTTTCTGTACCTCAGGGTTTCTTTGTTTTTAGAAAGAAGAGAATAGGTCCCACCCCATAGAGTTATTTTTAAGAATAAATGAGAGAATGGATGATAACACCTAACACGGTGCCTATCGAATTTAAGCCCTCAACACAAGATGATATTGACGGGAAGAGGTGACAAAAGGGGGCCCTGCTCGTCCTCAGACTCCTGGACCAGTATCTTGTCCACTGATGTGGCGGAGACTTTAATATGCCAAGTGCTGACCTACCGGGAACGATGTTATCACACCGCAGAGTCGCAGAGTGTCCTAGAGCTCTCCTCGGCCTCTCCCCCGCCCTCATCTTATCCGTGAGGAAACTGACGTCCAGAGAGGATAACTGACTTGTCACACAGACCATTTGTCTCGGAGACACATTGGGCTCAGAGCCAGGACTCCTTGCTCCTTGACCAGCACTAGAGGCTGCGGCTGTAACTTACTTAAATGTGTGTCTCTACACTCCACCAAACATGTAACATTCATCCCCTCCTTTTTGTTATGTTTCAGTAGCATTTAACATTTTAATTTTTTTTAGAGCAGTTTTAGGTTTAGAACAAATTGAGAGGGAGCTACAGAGATTTCCCATATATCCCCACCCTCCACATGCATAACACCTCTAATTGTCAACATCACCCACCAGAATGGTACATTTTCCACGGAGGATGAGCCTGCCTTGACACGTAATAATCACCCAAAGTCCATAGTTCACCTTAGGGATCATTCTTGTTGTACATTCTATGGGTTCGGACAAACCTATAATGACATGTGTCCATCATTATAGTATCGTACAGAGTATTTTCACTGCCCTAAAACTCCTCAGCTCTACCTCGTCATCTCTCCTCTCCCTCCACCCCCCAACCACCGACCTTTCTACTGTCTCCACCGTGTTGTCTCTTCCAGAATGCCATGCAGTTGGAATCATATGGTCTGTAGCCTTTTCAGATTGGCTTCTTTCAGTTAGTAATGCGCATTTAAGTTTCCTCCATGTCTTGCATGGCTTGATAGCTCTTTTCTTTTTAGCACTGACTACTAGCCCATTGTCTGGACAGACCACAGTTTATTTATCCATTCACCTACTGAAAGATATCTCGGTTGCTTCCAAGTTTTGGCAATTATGAATATGTAACACGCATTCTTTTATTCCATCCTGAAATGACCCTAATAAATTGTCTTCCTATTTCATAGATGAAGTAAAGAAGAGCGGACGCTGAGTCTGGGGGTGACAAGCTTTTGCAAGGATAGCTGTTTAGGAAAGATGAGACCTGCAGTTTGAATCTTCATGTCCAACGTTCTTCCTTCATATTCCTTTTCTTTTTTTCCACAAACATGTATTGAGCGTCTGCTCTGTAGGGGTTACTGTAATACACACCGTGGGTATACGAGGCTGCCCGTCGACAAGTTTTCCTCTCAGATGCTGAATAGGACATATGTACCAAATTCAACAGGAAAAGTAGAATGTGCTACTGCAAACCATGAGTGAAATGATGCGGTGGGACCGAGGGAGGGTGGTGTCGCTTCTGGCCGAGATGATCACGGAAGAGCTGGTAAGTGTACTGAGCCATGACAAGTGGCAAAGTGGTGAGAAAGTGAATATCAGAACATTTTTTGGTTTGAAGTGACAAAAACCTAATTCAAAGCAGTTTAAGAAAAAAAAGAGAGAAAATTTATTGGCTCACGTAACTGGGAAGTCCAGGAGGCAGCTGGTTCTAGGTGGGTCTCCGTCTGCCTCTCCTGCCATCTTTGGCACTGCTTTTCCCTACTTGGCATTGTTCCTCAGCATTATTCCTTTTGAGGGCAGGCAAGATAACCTGGCAGCCCCAAACTCATGTCCTCCCATTGAGCACCACCAACATGATGGCAACTCCAGTGGAAAAGTCCAGTGGGGACTCTGGATGGCTTAGTTTGGTATGAGTCTGTCCCCGAAGCCATCACTATCGCCAGAGTGGGTTACTCTTTGAGGAACATGGCCTGGAGGTGGGGTTAGATTAGGGTGAGCCCACCTGAATCACGTGGAATGGGCCCCTCATAAGAAAGGGGGATTCTGTGGATAAAGGATGGTGTGAAGGGATCCAGAGAAAATCTAAACCTGAAATACCCACTACAGGAAACATTCCTGGGAGGGGAAGCAGCATAAGGAAAGACCCGGATGCGGAAAAGTATAATTCTTGTTGACAAACATGTGACTAGTACAAAATTGAAAGATACATTTGTGAGAATAATTTGGGGCCAATCTGCGAAAGTCTTTTTTAAGCGCCATGCCAGGGACCCAGACACAGAAAGGATTTTCGCATAATCAAGTTCTTTGAAAAGGAAATGATTAGCTCACATCCCGGCCTTGCCTTCTCTGCCCCAGGTACACAGGAATTTTGTAACTTATTCCAGGACAGTGTCTGCAGTTCTGTTTCCTCTTCCTGAAATAGTTTTCTCCTTTTCTGTTTGGACAACTCCTGCTTGGCTATAATGTCTCACTTAGAAGTCACTGCCTCCAGGAAGCCTCCCCAGCCCACCCCTCCCCACCACTGGATTAGATGTGCCCCTGGCTTTCTGTACACATACTCCATTGCACTGTAGATGCCTGTTTACCTACCTATGTCGCTAACTTCCATGTAATCAGTGCTTATAATGGGCCAGGTTGATAGCATTATTATCCTTGTTTTACACACAGGGTAACTGAGCCAAAGAGAGGTTAGGTAATTGCCTGAAGTTATACAGCAACTAAGTGATGGAGGTGGAATTTGAACCCAGGCAGTCTGCCTTCAGACTTTCTTTTAACCACCACTGTTTGAGTATGTGATATTCAGGACTGTATTCCCAGGCTTAGCATCATGCCCGTCTAGTAAATATCTGTTATTTAGGTAAAAGATGGTAAGCGAGTGAAAGAATGACTGGAATAAGAAAGGGTAATGAGATCCTCATCACTGGAGTTATTCAAGCTGAGGCCTGAAGGATATCAGCACAGCAGAACACGTACAGTAATTGCATAGTTGAGAGTGCTCGGTTAGATAGTCTCCAAGTTTCCTTCCAACTCTACAATTTTCCCCTTTAGGCAAAAGAGACAGAGCTTTTGAGCAATAAAGTGACCAGTCACACTCACCCTCAGAGGAAGGAGCTCTGGCGCACCATGTAAGAGGGACTGACAACAGGTCCACACCTCAATCCGATGGCGGCTGCGGGGTGGGGGGGGGGGGGAAGGAGGACAGTTGTCCCCCGTTATTACAAGATAGCCACCTTTTATTCTTGGCCTGTCGTTTGAGAAGTTCAGCCCTTCCATCCTGGGTCCCCTTCTGAACTCAGGAATAGAAATGAGGGGAACATCATGCTTGTGTTGCAAAGTGCCTTGGACTTGGAATCAGAAGAAGTAAGTTTGAATCCTGCCTGTATTAGGAGTCTCTGTGTCCTCATCTGGAAAACTGGAGCAGCAATACCTGCTCATCCTATGTCCGGCCTCTTCATGAGGATGAGCTGACGTGATGGACGTTCAGGTGCTTTGAAGATACAAAGCACAGCGCACGTGGAGGCACGATATGCACTAGGGGGTAGAGGTAATCAGTTCGGCTTCCTCTCCTCCTGTCCCCTTTCCTGGATCCTCCAAGAAGAGGGTCGGGTCGGGGGAAGCAAAAGAAAGGGCCACAGTAGGAAGAAGGAGCAATTCCCCAGAAACATAAATTCTATCTCAGGACCTTAACAGACTGTAAAATTATCTGAAGACCGGAAGTGATTTATGGAAAAATAAAAGACTCTCCCTCGACTGCAGAAAGCCTCCTTAAAGATCGAATACATGATTTCATAAGCTGCATGGCATCTTTTCAATTCCTTCAGGGGGCCAGGTGGGTCCCGAGCCCAGCATGCTGACGAAGTGGAGGGGCGACTGAGCCTTAGAAGGAGAAAAATCCAATTACTCTTGCCCTAGGATAAAGGAATTGGGGATCTGAGATTGCTGGAGCATAATTGGAATTCTAATAAAACGAGTTTTTCAGGAGGTGGTGTGGAGACGGAGGTGGCATGTGGGGAATTACGGTTCCCAAACCGGCTGTGGGAATGGCTCCAAAAGATTTTGTCATCAGACCAGTATTTTGCTGCCTGGAATTTTCCACAATATGAGTTTTCTTGTGGGCAGCTGGAGGCAAAATTGGGAAGGAAGGAAATTTTCGAAGCTCCCAGTTCCTTTGGATGAATAGGACCTTCACTGAGGGTTGCCAAAAGCCTGGCCAGGGCTTGGCCACCCTGGCCTCCACTTCTGCCCTTTAAAACTGAGACCCTTCGAATGCAAGGTCTGGAAGGAAGCTCTATGATCATATAATCCCACGACATGAAAATGAGCTGAGGAAGACTGTCCCAAAGCCATGTCCCTAGGAAGAGAATCCTGGGATCTTACATCCAGAAGCTTAGAATTCGTTCTCTGCACAGAAATCACCACATCTCCCAGACTAACGGTTGTCTTCCGGTTGGATGTGTGCAGAGCGGAGAGCTCAGCGTCTCAGGGGACCACCCGCTGCACCGTCAGCCGGTCGGGCCGGTTGGAAAGTTCTTCCTTATATAAAGCTGAAAACGGTCTCTGCGTAACATCCAGGGGGACACAGCCCCTAGTTTTGTATTTTTTTTTCATTTGAGCAGAGATGCTCTATCATCTTGTGCAAATCATTTCACTCTCTGAGGCTTACTTTTCTCATCTGTGCAAAGGGGGCTCTGATATAAATACCTCCTAGGAGCGTTGTGAGAATTCAATGAGAATTCTTAAAAAGCGTTTAGCTTAAAACAGACCAGATGCTCAGCAAATGTGTTTTTATTGTCATCCGTAAAATGGGGATACTTGGGTACCAGAGTTTCCGTGGGTATCACATGAGATGCTTCAGGTAAAACACTGAGGAGGCCCTGTGCAGAGGAGGCCACTGCAAAACACATTTCCTTTCTTAGTGTTGTCCGCCTTTTCCCATGATCACCTCTGTGCGGGTCTTAGCTCCCATGTTACACTTTAAGCTTCTCGCAAACAGGGTTCATGTCTGCTTCTTCTCTGTGTTCCTCCCAGAACCTGGCTTTTCGAGGGGCTTCTACGTGTATTGAATGAATGCAGGAAGTTCACGTGTGAAGCTCCTCAGTCCCAGGGCTGGCATCCCGTCGGCATGAGGTCCCACGCAACACGCCTGGGTCAGAGGCTCCGTGGACGGAGTCTCTGCCGTGGGCCTCGTGGCACCCACAGCAACACTACTCAAAACGCCCTTTCCTCCTTCTCAAGTCTCCGCTTCTTTCACCTCTCCAAAGCCAAAATTCTTAAACACCCTTCTTTGAGTAGTTTCCTTTTCTTTCTTTCTTTCCCTGTCCCCACTTCTCATTATAACATAAATTGATACTCTTTTGTTTCTCTGCTGCTGCCTATTAACTCGATTTTCCACTTCCTTATTCATTCCTTTAACAAATATTTTGTTTTGAGTACTAGGGACAGAGCCATGAAAGAGACAGACTGGGTCCCTGCTCCCCAAGGGAGCTTACACCCTAGTGGAGGAGAGAGAAAACCAACACGAATAAATGACGATTTCAATTTAAAATTTAAAATAATGCCTGTAATGAAGTAATGTGATATTCACTTGGGTCAGAGGACGACTCTAGACAGAGGGTTCAGGAAAGGCCTGTGTGAGGGTGTATCAGTTGAGTTGAGACTTGAAGGAGAAGGATTCAGTCACATAAAGATACCAGGGAAGCATATTCTACACAAAGAGAAAAGCAAGTGCAAAGGTCATGGGGTAGGGATGAGCCTCTCTGATAGGTCCCCGGGTCTCAAACCCGAGCACGTGTCAGAATCATGCGGAGGGCTTGTTAAACCACAGACCGCTGGCCCTAACCCTGGAGTTTCTGTTCAGCAGGTCAGGGATGGGGCTGGAGAATTTGCGTGTCTCAGCAGCTTCGAGTAATGCTGATGCTGCTGGATCGAGGACCACACTTTGAGAACCAGCAGGTTAGAGAAACAGACAGTCAGCGCAGATGGAGCTGAGTGAGTGAGGAAGAGAGTGGTAGGAAAGGAGGGCCCAGAAGCAGGTGGCGGCTGGGTCACGTGGGGCTTTGTGAGACAGTGAGGAGGCTGGCTTTGCTTCAGAGGGCAGTGGGCAGCCGTAGGCTTTTGGAAAGGAACTCAGTTGGAAACTGACTTGATTTTGAAAATGTTATTTTGGCTGCTCCGTGGATAGTGGATTTCAGTGGACAAGAGCGGAAACAGGGTGATCTGCCGGGAGGATGCTGCGGGCTGACAAGTGGAAACCCCAGCGTCCTGGCCAGGGACGGGCGCAGGCAGACTGCTGGCGGGACCCAGAGGGGGCGGGTCTCATCCCTCATGCCTCATGCTTCAGCCTCAGCCGCTGTACTACCGACACTGGGCACTCGGGGCTGGTGAGTCTCCATTGCAGGCCTGATCTGTGCGTTGCAGCAACATCCCCGGCCTGCACCCACCAGA
Organism: Equus asinus; assembly: GCF_041296235.1. Classification (NCBI taxonomy): domain Eukaryota; kingdom Metazoa; phylum Chordata; class Mammalia; order Perissodactyla; family Equidae; genus Equus; species Equus asinus. The sequence goes on from NC_091794.1 coordinate 66,603,427, forward strand.
GGCCGGTGGCACCCCTCCCGGATGTGATGTTTTCAGACATTGCCTTAGATCCCCTGGGGGAAGGAACAAAATCACCCCTGACTGCAACCACTGGTGGGGATTCAGTCATCTTTCTTTCATTTATTCAGCACGTATCTATCGACGCTAATAAATGTCTTCGTGCTGGGATTGTGGTAGGTGTCAGGATATGGCTGTGAACAATACAGACCAAGTCCCTATCTTCAGAAGTTTGCATTTCTAGTAGACAGAAGAGACGGAAGGCAACCAAAGGCCCTGGGGACACAGTGGTGCCTGAGCACTGGTGTCCCCTCAGAGCTGCACACAGAACTCCGGCAAAGATGGCATCTCCCTGGAGGGGCGCCAGGGAGAAGCTGAATGTACAAAGACAATGTCCTCTTAGCAGGTAGGGGTGCGGGGAGGTGGGAGAGGAGAGGTGAGAGAGGATGGGTACACTTCCCTATTAACAATTTTGTCATACAGGCATGAATGAATCTCTGGAAACCAAAAATATACAATCACACTAGGTCACAGTGTCACATCTGTCTCTGCTACTAGCATTGATAACATTAGCACACCCACCCTGTGCCAGACACTGCCACCAATATTCCAGATGGGCCCTCATATAGGGACCATTTGATGCTTTTTTCTGGAGCTGCGAAAATGGGTCCAGAAAGGCTATGTAACTTGTTTAAGGTCACACAGCTGGTAAGGAGCATGGTCAAGATTCTTACTCCCAAGCCGATGATATTTTCACGAAACTCAGCCACTAAGAATCATCTCTTCTTCAGCTTCACCGGGGTGAGAGGTAGAGATCTGTGAGATGGCGCGTGGTGGGGAGGGGGCGGTTGTGCTACCTTTCTTTCATAATTATCTTGGAGCAGAGAGTCGGAGAGAATCAGAGCAGGTGCCAGAGGAGCCGACCTGGAAGGCCACGTCTCCTGGACAGCCCAGGGCCAGCGGGCCATTGTCGTCAGTGGCATATATTTCTAGTGCAATTATCCTGTCCTCCTCTGACAACTCTCTCAGAAGTTCCTTCCGTGATCATTAAAACTGGCTCTGGTCTGCGGCTTTGAAAGCGGCAGGAGCCGCCCAGGGCTGGATCGTGTCCTCGTTAGGCAGGGACGGCCTTCCGGGGACGTGCAGGATTGCTGCCTCGTTACAAATTGAGGAAGATACGACCAGGCCGTGCCGATCACAGGCGGGCGCCTCTCAAAAGCGGCCCTTCTCTTTTGCTTTCAGACATTCTAAGATTTCCGGCTCCATTTAAACTCAAAGGCAATCGTGTGTCTGACACGGGCTGTCGCAGGCCCGCAGGTCACGGAGCAGAGCCGAGAGAGGCCAGAGGAGGCCGCAGGCGCAGGGGAGGCGGCGCCTGGGGGCTCACAGACTTGGGCGTGGACAGTCTCGGGTTTGTGTCCTGCTCTGCCGCAGCTGTCCACAAGGCACTTCCCCTGTCTGCCTCAGTTTCCTTTTCTGAGACGAACAGAGAGTTACCGTGGGAGGTTGAATGATGCCATCACATCAAGCACGGAGCACAGTTGCTGGCACCGGGCGGCACTAAGGCTCTGGGCTGGGTGCTCTCCTGAGATCTGGATTAGTCTTGCCCCGAGTCACGGTCAGTCACTGGCACAGCACAGTGTACATGGCGGTTGTTAGGAGACAGCCACGCAGTCCTGTGAGGGATGGTGCAAGTCTCCGCCGAGCCGGGTCCTCATCCGTAACACCGGACGATAAGCGCGGTGTTCACTTTGTTCGTGCGCGCGCTCGCTCACCACGCCCGGGCGCGCTCGCTCTGCTGGCCTCCGGGATGCAGCAGGGAACGCGAGGCGACGGCCCTTCCTTAGTGAGTTTACGCTCTGAAAGGGCAGCCTTATAATAAACCGTTACGAAAGGATACACGGAATAGATGTGCAGATTATGATCAGCGCTCTAGAGAATTGAGATCGGTTGATGTGGCACAGAGTGCCTGGGAAGAGGCTTTACATGGCACGGTCAGGGGAGGCCTCTCTTAGGCGTGGCATTTAACCGAGCCCTCGCGCTGGGAAGGAGCGTCTCTAAGAAGATGGGGTTCCAGGCAGAGGGAACAGTACATGCAAAGGCTCAAGGTGATAAAACACTGTATGAGGACGAGATGGGGGTGAGTGTTGTTGGAAGGGGCGTGAGAAAGCGGGAGGGGCAGTCGTGTGCAATGGTCCAGTGGGATTAAATGTGGTGACCTGTGTGAAAGGTGCCTTATAATGTAAAGCATGAACCACAGGGAGTTAGGGTGATCAGTATGGCAAGAAAGCCTGCTAGGCCCAGCTGGGACCCCCAGCCCAACTGGAAGGTTAATATGGGCTGAAGGGACTTGGAAGCTGGAAGAAGAAGGAAAAGCCAGTATGGAGGCATGAAGAGGGGTGGGAGTGGGGAGGAGAGCAGACGGCTGCGCCTCCCTGGCCGTCCTGTTCCCTGGGCACTGAGCTAAGAGAGTTTCTTCTCACTGCATCTTCCCAGCCACTCCGGGTGTCACAGATGAGCAACTTAATGGTGGCGAGCTTGAGTGACTTGCTTGGGTCATAGACAAAGTTCAATTTGAACCTAGATTCTTAGGATCCCTGAGGTGGGACTGCAACTTTTGCAGCATCCTGCTTCCCACTTCAGAAGCATGGCTCCTGGTCGAAGGGGGGATGGCTTTCCCTGACAGTCTGCTCGGGCCAGGCCCTCTTCTCAGAAGCCTGTGGAGGAGGCAAACTTCATCCATGTGGCTCTCGGGGCTGACAAGGGACGGTGGTCCTGCTGGTCCCCAGCTGCCTTGGGGGACTAGATAATGATCATATGATTAGTCCCACTTATTAGAGAGACGAGACATGAGGCATCCAGGACTCAGGTCTAAGACAACAAATGTCCCAGCCTCTCCGCTTCATCGTCTAACAGTCTCCTAAGGCCTTGGCCTTTCAGCAGGAACCGACTGCCTATGAAATCTGATCCCTAAGATGTGGTGTCTTGTCAGGCACTCTCAAATGTACATCTTGTACCCAGAGAGGCTCTTAGACTCTCAGATCTGGAGGAACTTATGTCTTATGCCTGCATTCTGTTGACATGCCTTCTAAGTAGGTCACTCAGTTGGCTTGCTCAGTGCCAGTGGTGGGGGTCTCACCACCTCTCTGGATGGCTGCACATCTTGGCCCCTAGAAAATTCTTTAAGCTCAACAGAAACCCAGTAACTACCACATGTCGGCCCTAGTTTTGCTTCTGAGCATTCACAGAGCAAGTCTGGTCTTTATGACCTGTGTTGACCCTTTAAATATTCTTTGGAATCTTCTCCAGACCAGGGTAAGTCCAAGTGTTTCCATAACGTAGACTTGAGTCTCCCCAGCATCCTATTTGCAGCTTGCGGGTAGTGAAAAGGGTGAAGGTTCTGGAGTCAGAGACCAAGGTCCGAAACCCTGTTTAGTCAAGCATGTGCGTGTGTGTGTGTGTGTGTGCACGCATGAGAATGCACATTTGCAAACATACGTGGCGGGGTGGGAGGGCAGTGGCAGGGGATCCTGAGCATCCGGGCCGCTGTCGAGGGCCAAGGCTGTGCTCAGAGCTTCCCATCCAAGATGCAATTTCATCCCCACAACCCTATGAGTGATATAACCACCACTCCCCATTTTACACTGAGGAAATTGAGACTCAGAGAGGTTAAACAACTTGCTCAAGTCATACAGCCAGTGGCAGTGCTTGAGTTTAAAATGAAGTCTCTCTGATCTTAAACTCTAAAATAACAGTTAACATTGCTGAGGGTAGGATTCCGCATCTGTGGATGAGAGTAAATAATGACGCCTCCTTCTCGGATAGTGGGACATGAAAAGGAAGTGGTACAGGGGGAAGTCTGATGAAAACCCCAAATCACTATAAAATTTACTTCTTTTATTTTCTTTCTGCTTGTCTCCATTCTCCAGGGAGTTAAGGAAATATTTTTGTTTTAGTGAAGTTTCTTTTGGATGCAAAAATAGATCCCAATTTTGGTTAGCTTAAGCAAAAAAGGAAATGTATTTAGGAATCCAGAGAAAGCTCACAGAACCCAAAAGAATCAACCTCCAAGCCTCAGAAAGGGCAAGGACCAGGGGCAGTCTTTGGAGCTCAGCAGCAGGAATTCTAAAAGTTTGACTTTAACACAACTCAACTATTGCTTCTCGGCCTTTTGGCTACGATCAAGTGTAGTAACACAACTCAACTACCATGAATCCCAGTCTCTGCGTCTCAGATCACAATTCCCCATTCCTGCTGGAGGGATGGAGTGGCCCAGCGTAGCCCAGGCATGGAGTCACATGGAGTAGACAGCAGCGCTGAGGACACACCCTGAGAACTGGAGGCAGGCTGTAGGGCTGAGCAGTTGTTGTGAGCTCGGCAGTTTGTCTGAGAGAGGTCCGGAAAGTGGTTGTGCCACGGCCTTCCAAGGTTTTCCTCATGGAGGTGTTTGACTTACAGCGAGCTGTAATGCTTTTGTTTGTGGTTTACCTTCTCTTTCAGCATGTAAGCTCCTTTAGGGCGGGAAGCATATCAGTCTGCTCACTGCACTAGTACCAGCTCCTAGCACAGTGCCTAGCATATGGTGCTAACTCCGTCAACAAATGCAGAAAGAAAGGAACAAGTGTTTGAGTCCAGACACAAATGAAGTCATCAGTTCTCTCTCTCTCCTCCTCCTCCTCCTCCTCCCCTTCAACAGTTCATTCAACAAACATTTATTGAGTGCCTACTATGTGTCAGCAACAGTTCCAAGTGTGGGAATACAGCAGATTTTGCTTTTGTTCCCATTGACTCTGTCCCCCCACTCTCTCTCGATTCTTTGTGATTCTCTCTTTCTCTCCCATTGCACATAGACTTTCTTCATGCAGCAGAAAAGATGGCTATCTATGGGCACTGATACAAATCCTTCCAATTTAATTACTTTAAAAAAAGCAAGAACTTCACCCTGTTAAACATCTTTTTGGGAGAAGAGGACTTTGATTGGGCCATTAGAGGACCAATCACTGGGCCCGAGGAAAGGGACCCTGTGATTGGGTGGTCTGGGTCCCACAGTGGAGGGCACGAGGCAGGGCTGGTCCAAGCTTGGCAGCTCTGCTGGGACATTACTGGCTTGGAGAGTAGGAACTCTTCTAAGGGAGCTGGACAGACGAAGCAACAGGTGTCCACTCCGTGAGCATGTGAATGCAGAGCTGAGAGTATGCAGTCGTCTTCAGCCTCACTTAGGACGTGGATCCCTCGGTGTAATCAAGACCCTATCCAGAATTGCCCATTGCAAGTGTTGCCAGCCAGGGGCAGAACATTTATTTTATTTCCTTTCCTAGAACTTGGATAAATAAGAGAATTAAGAAAGTATTTTTGAAACAATTTCTATGTCCATGCAACATGCAAAAAACCCCAATAATAGTAATATGGATGAGAGAAAAACCCCTGACCTGTGGGTAATCTGAATATGGAATATGCTGTGTGTTTAAAGAAAGCACCAGTTACAGTGAACATCTATCTGAGATCTAAGGAAAAGCGATCATTTCAGAAGATGTGGAAAAAAGAAAGACAGGGCTATCGAGCACCCTCTCTCTGCTGAGTTTTGTTCTAGGTGCTTTCATGTATTCACATATTCATTCATTCATTCACTGAATAAATATCTCTTGGGAAGCCTACTATGTAACCAGGCACTGTTTCAGACACCATGAAAACAAAAGGAAATAAGAACAACAAAAAGTTTCCATGTAGCAAATAAAGATCTCACAAATTTTAACTCAAATAATTGATTGAAATATTCACTTCCGTAAAGTCAGAGCTGAAATCAACTGAGATACTGCAGCCAGTGAACTAAACAGACAAAAATCCTCGCCTGTGAGAAGACCACATTCTGGTGGAGAAGGACAGACAATAAGTAAAACAAATCAGTAAATTATATAGTTAATTAAAGGTGATGCATATAATAGAGAAAAAGCAGGAGGGGGGGTAAGATATGCTGGGGAGAAGGCCCGCAGTTTTAAATAGGGCAGTCAGAGAAGGTGACATTTGAACAAAGAGTTAAAGAAGGTGAGAGGTGAGTCTTCAAGATGTCAGAGGGCAGGGCTTCCAGGCAGAGGGAACAGCGCATGTCGCCCCTGATATGGGAGCCTGCCTGGAGTCTTGGAGAAACAGTCAGGAAGCCAGTATACTGAAGTGGAGTCAATGAGGGAATGGGGGGCAGAGGATGAGGGCAGACATGCAGTGGCACAGGGTGGGGGAAGGTCACGCTGGGCCTTGAAGGATGTGGGAAGTTGGAGGCTTTTGAGTGGAGGCGTGACGTGCTTTGACTCACATCAGTTATGCATTCAGTATTCTCGAGGACCCTGAGAGTCTGGTACCGTTGGCCCCAGTTCGTTCGAGGAACTAGGAGAGAGAAGGTGTAGGACTTCCCCAGCATCGCGTTCCAGTAAATTTCAGAGCTGGGTTTCAAACGCGCATGTTTCTGACAACAGTGCTCTTTCCATTGGACCGCACTGCCTCCCTAGTCCTTGCAGTCTTATTTTGTCGTGGTTAAAAAATATAAATCTAGCTGGTCTGTTTTCATTTTAAATTTTACATATTAAAATTTTTTTATAGCAAAACATTACTGTAATTCTCTCAAAATACCTAAATAATACTCTTCAATTGTGAACGTCAAAGAATTGTAAATATATTTATAAGCCTTTGTTATATATATACGCACAACCTGTATCATTTAAAACTTTACCACCTCTAAGAGTCTGACAGTTTTCTTGTGCAATGGGTAAAACAGTTGCCTTCCTTGATTGTCATTTGGGAGGCTGATTGCCATCCCCCTGAGCTGTCTCAGCACCGTACACGCTCTCTGAGGGCCTTGCGAGGCTGCACGGTGATTGTGTGTGGATCTTCCTGCCTTGCTTGCTAACTCTGGTGCTTTAGGGATTAGAGTCGCATCAGTAGTAAACACCGCTGGAGTGTCTGTCCAGCCCATGGCCCGTTGATTCCTCCCCCTTACTCTGAGGGCTGCTCCCCACCCACTGTCATGTTTGAATCATGTGTTCCCATTCTGATGGTCACTGTTGCTTGGACCAGGGATGGGTGCTGATCCAAGCTGGGTCACTCAGATGATCTTCTGGAACTTGGAGGCAGCTTCAGAAATTCTGGCTCTGTCTAGACTGGACTCTTGACAGAGAAGACGTAAACTCAGAAGCATTTGTATGGCCATCCTCTGCCTGCCATGTGGACTGGGAAGCATGAAAGGCTGATTTGTAGAGAGAGGAGCAAGGTGCAGAGAAAGGCAGAGACTGGAGACAAGAGATAGCCCTGTCTCAGTTGCTGGCAGACCTCTGTTTCCTTGGTTTAGCCTTTCAAAAGGCTGGCTGCATTCTTGCTTTTAGGGTTCACAAAACAGCTGTATTCTTATAATACATTCGTCTTTTTTGCTTAAGCTAGCTTGAGTTGGTTTCTGTTACCTACAACCAAAGAGCCCTAAATACCCCTGTGTCTAGATCATTTGCATCACCCCAGGCCCTAGCACAGTATCTCACTCATGGACCGGTCTCAGATTTGGTCTTTTATAGACCTGGGTTCCAATCCTGCCTCTGCAGATTAGGTCGGCAAATTACTTCACCACCCTGAGCCTGTTTCCTCGCCAGTAAAATAGGGATAACGGAGCCTTGCTGACAGGGTTGTTGTAGGGTTAGGGTAAAGGGCTGGAAATTGTTATTTGCTGCTCAGTAATTGAAAGTTGCTATTCCTAACACACGCTGTGGAATCAAAGAAGAGAAAGACGATTCTCACACGACCTCCTTGCCCAGGATTGACCCGGATGGGATACGAATGGTTAGAGCTTCAGCTCTGGAGTCTCCCTACAGGAGCTTGGTTCTCACACTCAACATTTACTGCCCTGTGAGCCTTGGCCAGTTACTTGACTTCTAAAAAGACTTGTTTTCCCCATCTAAAAATGCAGACAGTTGCCTTTTTACCATCCTTGGCACTGGAGGCACATATACTCTAGTGCATTCTGACTCTCAAGTAGCCAAATTGGCCGAAGGGGTGGAAGGCTTGGACCCCAGCCTGGTTTGTCACTGGCTGTGGCACCTTGAGCAAGTCACAAGATCTCTGTGGACTTGAGTTAGGAAAGTGCGTCTCTGTGAAACAGATCTAACCTCTGTTCTACCTGCTTCACAAGGTTGTCAAGGATCAAAAGAAGTAATGCATCATTTTATACACTGTATAGTGCTTTGTAGATGGAAATCAAATACTCTTTGAATATTCAGATTCATGTCTATCTCCGACACTGATCTTGCTTTTCTTATCCATAAAATGGGACTAAGAAGGCCAACATTGCACTGTTGTGAGGAGGCTGAAGTGACATGATGTGTGAAAACACAATCCCAGTGCCTGGCACTTAGTCGTAGCCCAATACAGGGTCGTCTTCCTTTCTTCTTTAGGTTTTACAGAACCGTGAACTACTAAATGTGTTTTCTCTTGGTCTTCAGCCTGGTCTTGGAGTTGGGGCTGCGTGGTGTTACCTCCGATTCACAGGTGAGGAGGCTGAAGCTCTGAGATGCTAGGTGACTCAGCGAAGTTGCACAGCAGTGGCAGGGCTAGAACTGCAAACTCTTCTCCGTTCGTCCCTTGCAGCAGGTCAGGAAATGTGCTCTGGAGCCAGCCTGCCTACGGCTCCCCACTTGGTGACTTGGGAAGTTACTCAACCTCTCTGTGCCTTGGTTTCCTGATCTGCAAAATGGGGAGAGTAAATTATCCCTGCCACACGGCCCCGCCTCCTAGAGTGTGGGGGATTAAACAAGGAATGCACACGGTACTTAGCATGTGCCTGGGACATAGCAACTGCTCCCTGCTGCGGGTTATTAGTTTTTTCTACCTGCTGGGCATGCGGCAAAGTGGTACAGACATGGGAGCAGAGAGCCGTGGGTAAGTCCAGGCTCTGCCTCTTACAAAGTGTGACTTGGGCAGGCCATGAGCCTCCCCTCCTGTACAGTGGAGGTGGCACGCCTATGGTGGGAAGATTAGAGATCGTGCACAGGAGGGAGCTGGAGGGGAAAGGTTTTCCAGGAACAAGGTGTGGCAGGGACAGTAGCAGGGAGATTGAGAAGTCTGGGCTGCACAGGTGTGTCTTTAGGAGGGAAGAGGAGTGGCAGGGATGAAGAGGAGAGACACAGAAAAGTCCAGCTCGTGGAGGACCCTTTTTGCCAGCAGAGGTGCTGGAACCCCCTCCTGACGTCCGTGTGGACTCCCTGAATGCTTTTAGGGGGGAAGGTTAGCGCCCTATTGAGAGATCCTACTGTGGAGGATGGACTGAAATCTCTGAACCTAGAGGCAGGGGCTCAGTCAGGGAGAGCTATGGGTCAGAGCTGAGGGTGGGCTGAAAGAGGGCCGGGGCAGCAGGATGGAGAGAAGGGAACTGCTCTGTGGCTGCTAACCATGGGTTGGTATTTGCTGGGAGTTTACTGTATGCCTGGAATTCACTGTTCCATGTGCTTTGCGTATATTAATTCATTTGATTATGTTGACAACCTAGTGGGAAGGGACTGTTGTTATCTTTACGTTATAGATGCAGAGATTGAGTCACAGAGAGACCAAGAAATGTTAAGGGGACAAAATCCACAGGATATGGCAAATGATTTGATGTGGGGTGAAGGAGTAGGCATCCCCCTGATTTCTGGTTGGGAAGACTGGCTGGGAGCCCAAGCACCCAGGAGAAGGAGCAGGTTGGGGAAGGAGGTGGGAAGATGCTGAGTTGAGCGTGTCTGTGCTGAGGGTACCAGAGGCTTATGTGAGAGGCATGGGACATGGGGTGGAGGGCGCACTGGAGCATCAATGTGGAGTTCAGGGGCCCACGGGGATGTGGAGGGTTGGGCTTCAACCTTATTTTGGGAGTCATGACACCAAGGGAGAGAGAGAACTTTCTCTGAGAAATGTGAGGGGCCTTGAGGGAGGTAAGGCCTGCGTCCTGGAGCGCGCCGACCCTCACAGACTTTTTCTGTCCCCAGAGGCCAAAGCCTGTTCTCTTTCCAGTGCCTGGACTCTGCAAGCTGCGTGCGTCCCAGGAGCTCTGGTGTCCACTTGGGGGATTAACACGGGTTCCCAGGTGAAATGGCAGAACCCCCAATCCCCACACGTCGCAGGGAGAGGCCTCTTGTGCCTGGGCTGTGTCTGGGGCTCCACGTAGGTCCCTCGGCCAATCCTCTCAGCCCCTGGACCTTGAGTGCTCCCAGCTGCCTCTGTCCTCTTCTGTCGCTTTCTCTCTTTCTCTCCAGCCGCGCCTCTCTTGTCCTCAGTTTGCGTGTTACCCTGCTGCTTTGTTTCCACCGCCTCTGTCTCTGTCCCACTGTGGCCCATCTCTGTTCCCTCTCTCTGGGTCTGCCTCTGTCTCGCCCCGTCTCACATTCTTTTTTGTCTCTATTTCCTCCCTCTTGTCTCCCTCAGTCTCTGGGTCTCTCTGCTAGTTCTCTCTGTCTCTGCGTGCCAGTTTCTCTCTGTCTCCCTCTCTGTATCTCTGTCTCTCCCTTTGTCTCTTTCCATCTGCTGTTCTTTGTGTCTGTGTGGACCCCCCCGCCCCCCTCACTACCTCCGCGTTTTCTTTCTCTCCTTTCCCTCCTCCCTCCCCCACTCCTGCCGATAGGAAGGGGGCAGAGATCACTGGGTAGGATTGGATGTCATTAAAAGCAAAAAAAAGGAGAAAGGACTCCTTTTCTCCTGCTTGCCCCTGGGGAATGCCTAACAATGAGAGACACTTTGGTGGGTAATCGATAGGAACAAGATGCAAGAGACATCTTTGTTGGGCAGCGGCAGCCGGCAGTTCCCTCTGACCGGAGCCCCTGGGAATGGCTGGCCCCTCGACCAGGCTCAAACAGAGTGTATCACAGTGGAAGGACTTGAAGGGTGAGCCCCACACATCCTGACCCTGGGGCACCTCATTTCCATCACCTCCTCTCCCTCCCTCCCCTGTCCCCCTCCCCCTTGGGACTGTTTCAGGAATATCATGAATAGAAAGAGATTCTGTAATGGACAGGGCACAGCTTGTATAGGGCACAGATTGTGGCCCGCATAGGTTATGGGGTCAGCTAATGATCGGAATCTCTAGCTGGAGCAAGAATCTTAATCCCTCTAAACCCATTTCCTTATGTGTAAATTAGGGAGACTAATACCTACAATCCGTTCTAAGCAAGGCAGCTGGTTTTCTTTTTGAATAACAAATCAGATCGGTGCCTCCCCCACTGAAACTCCCAAAGCATGGGTCACGTCTGCCTTTTTCAGGTGAGTCCTGAATCCTAGCACCAAGTTCACGGGAGGTGCTTAGTAAGCGTATGTGGTATCATACACAGTAGGTGATCTGTATGTGTTTGGACGTGCCTGCTTCTTGACCTGGAGCACCTGGCTGGCCTCTCCTTTTCTCCTCTGACTTCTGGAGTCATTTGTAGTCCAGGGGCTGGGTGGGCTCGCTGAGTGAGTATGTGTGTAGTGACATGGCCACAGCTGGAACCCTGACCAGTCCCACCATCTAAGGGATGGACAAAGGAAGAAACACTTACGGAGAATAATGAGATTGTGTAGCCTGGGAGGAGGAGGAAAGCTGGAGAGAATAGAGTCATAGAAGCCAAGGAAGGAGTGGGACCCAAGACAGAAGGAATCACTAACCACGTCAAATGCTATGGAAAGGGCGAGCCCTGAAGAAGGGACCATTGGATAAGTGAGAGCAGGGCATCACTCCCCACTGGGCCAGCACTTCCGCTGAAGAGGAAGGGCAGGGAGCGCAATGATGGGGACCACGAAGCAAACAGGTGGTTAGGTTTGGGGAGCATCACGTATAAACTCCACCGCCCCCCCCACCCCCAATTTTAGTGGCAAAGGGGAGAGGAGAGAGGAGGCGGCAGCTTTCTTCAGAGGGTAGCGGTTGTGGAGGGAGGAGTCCCCTGAGGAAGGGATGGCACCAGCCTGGAGTGGGGGAGTGGGGTGGCTTTACGCTGTGTCAACAGGCTGAGCTGGCGCAGCATCGCCCTTTGCAGTCCTGGGTTGGAGTTGGCCAACAGAGAAATCTGCACGTGGTTTGGAAGGTGCAGGTGAAGCTTAGCCGGCGCTCTCTGAGAGGTGTGTGAACCGCGAGTGAGGGCGCTGGCAGAGGTGCAGGCGGGCTCCAGCCTGTCTTCGCTCTTTCATGGCAAGAGTTAGATGCAGAAATGTCAGAAAATTCTAGCTTGTCTTTACTGTCTTCAACTCTGCTTAGCTCTTCCTCCTGCCTGCCTGCCTGCCTCACCAACATCATCCCAGGGCCACAACCTCTGGGAAACCGTCTTCTAAAGACTCTTCTATCAGCTCTCCTTTGCAGACCCACTCCAGCAGCTGGATGTGCCTGGCTGCCCTATTCCTTTATGAGCTCCAGCTTGCCCACTCATTCCAGTGTTTCAGGAGCGCCGGTGAGTGGCTTTTATTTGATCCTCCAATGCTCACCTTTTGGGCTCTCACTTCCCAGTTTTCCCCACAGTTATAGAATATGTTATTGCTACAATACATCTTTTATTCCATAACCCTCGGAGAGCTTCAACTTCCTTAACTGAACCCTGACTGATACAGGGTGGATGGGGCACTCTTGTTTGATTGGGGAAAGGCACTAAGAGTGGGTGCAGAAAAGGAGTAAGTGGGTGGCTGTCAAAGGAATTAAGTCCCACGGTTTTGAGGCCACATGAAGACACAGGAACCAGAAATTGCAATTGCAGAAAGTGCTTAGGGTTTGGGTCGAGTCTGAGGCTTGAAATGATTGGAAAAGCTCTAGAAAATATGGTGTAATAAGTAGACTAAAAAGTTGAGAGAATCCTTTGTTAGACAAGTCCAGGGGTTGGAGGCAGCTGGGAGGAGTGTACAGGGCAGAGGGCCAGAGTTCAGGTCCTGGATTTGCCCCTCATTAGCTCTATGGCCTTGGATAAGTCATGTATTTTCCTCTCTCTGGCTATTAATTGCCTATTTGTTCTCTGCCCTCCTTGCTCTGCTCCATGTCTCAGGAAACCACATTTCCCAGCTTCCAAATAGGCCTGCCCGCTGCATGGTGCTAGTAGGAGACCGGATGAGGGAAAGGAAGCCAGGACGTCCGCCACCCGCAACCCCACTGAACCTTCTTCCTCAAGGGTCCAAGCTTCTGGCTAGCTGGGTCTTCCTCCAGCCAGAAGGCCTGGAAATGGCAGCAATTTCAAGTTTGTTACTACTCTAGGTTACGACTTCCGCTCTTCCATCACCTTGGGATGAGGTCCCTGTGTTAAGTTCCTTCTGTTGGAAGTGCTGGAGTGGGTTTTGTTTCCTTGACTGAGACGCTCGTCTGTCCGATGGCACTGGTATTGTCTACCTCCCAGAGTTCCTGTGAGATGGATGTGTCATTGTGGTGTGGGGAGAAGGAAGGAAGGTAAGTTAAGAGCCACTCTGTTAACTTCGGCACACCTCCGCGGGGAAGCACCCATTGAGGGAATCCCGCTGCGTGCCAGACACGTCCCGTTTGTTATGCATTATTCTTATCTCCCTGTGACCCTGGGTGGCTTACTTCACCTCTATGTTCCTCAGTTTCCTCATCTATAAAATGGGGACAATAGAATGCTTGCCTCATAGGGTTACTAGGAGAATGGGATGAGATACCACACGTAAAAGGCTTAGAACAGGGTCTGGCACATATTAACTACTCAGTAAGTGTTAGCTACAATTATTACAAATTTTAGCTGTTATTATTGCTTTTTTCAATTATTATTTCACAGAAAGCTCGAGGAAGCTGAGGATCAGTGAGGTTATATGACTTGCTCAGAGTTTCAGAGACAGTAGGTTATGAGACTTGACCTCAGGTCCGCCTGACTCCAAAATGGTGCTCTTTCCCTTCCCCCTTGCCAATGTTGGTCACACCGAACTGTGCAGGACGGCTGCGTGAGCAGCTCTTGGCTCTTTGCCTCCTCCCCCTCCCTTCTGTAGTTTCTGTACTTAACCCTGAGTGAAACCAATGCAGGGCCCTAAGGACAGGATGGCCTCAATCCTGGTAATAAGTCCCCTGGGAGGACCTGGCCATCAGAGGGGCAGCTGGAGGTTTATAGGGAGGGCAGCCACTGGCCGGGGGTGGAGGTGGGGGACGTCCCCACCTAGGCAGCTTCCCTTCATGTTGGCTGGCCTCCAGGGGAGCTGTGCGCATTCTAGAGGCATTTGCTACCGGCAGGCAGTGCTCAGCTTGGCTCTCTCCTGTCCCAGCTCTTCCTTAGATCCAAATCCGTTGAGCTCTGTTGGAGGCAAAGTGTATTTTTGGCTCTGCTAGGACCCTCGGGGAAATAGCCACCACGGAGAAGAGCCTGGGAGCTACGCAGGACTTTGTACCCCTCTTCTAGCACCTGCCCCCACCCTCCCGAGTACTGCTGCACAGGCAGCTACCACCTCACCAGGAAAGTGTGTCAGGTGTGCTTCAAGGCTGGTGTGGACCTAAACAACCTGTGTCGTGGTTCTTTGTAGACCAGTGATTCTGTATCTTTGGAATTCAGTTTATGGCTGTAACCAATCTCCCCTCACCTGCCCTCTCCTCTCTCTCCTGCCAGCACTGGGCTTACTACCGGACCGGAGTGGGCAATACAAATGATAGTAACAAGAAGCCTGTGCAGGTTGAGCATGTCCATGTGTTACCTCGTTTGAGCCTCTCGACAGCCTCTGTGAGCTAAGTGACCTGCTGAGGAGGACAGTGAACCTTAGAGTAATGATGGGATCCACCCGGGCTATGTCATAGAAAGAGGCAGAGCCAGAGTTTCAAACCCGGAGGTATCTGGCTCCAGAGCCAGAACTCTTAGCCCTATGCCATGCTCCCTGTAAAGCGGTCATGCTAGTTTAGAGGCGAAAGTTCTGGCTTGTTGGCTTAATGGGCACTTCTTACTGTCCTGTAGCACTGCACCAAAACAGGGTTTGCCAAACTGGCAGAAAGCACAGGTTTCCATTTGGCACTCATGACCCTCCAGCGCAGATCCGAACCTTGAAATGCTGTTGGGGCCTCCTCTGTCCTCACCAGAAGTACCATAAATGTTTGTTGAGTGCTTGATATGCACCATGCCCTTTGCACGTAGCACTCGTGAAATGGAGATTACTGTTGTCACTTTATAGTTAAGATCCTGTTTAGGATTACACAGCTAGTTAATAGCAATTGCAAAATCCACACTTGGGCTTCCCCAGGTCTAAAAGTCTCTTCAGAAGTATCTGGCTCTTCCTACTGTGTCATATGCACCACATTCTTTAGTGACCCTGAAGGAAAATTGTAGTAAAGAGCCCAAGAATGCATTTCAACACTTCTCTTGTTGCTATGATTAACACCTGTTGTCAACCAGGATTGCACTTGGCTGCGTGTAATAGAGATCTGGCTGCAGCGGCTTAAACAAGTAGAGATTTGTTTTTCTCAGGGAATAAGCTCCAGAGCGAGTGCAATTACTCGAGCAATACTCCAAGTTTTGGGTTCCTTCTAGCTTTCAGCTCTGACATCCTAAATATATGGCTTTTGTCTTTATGGTTGCAAGATGGATATCTTGTCTCTAAGCATCAAGTCTGTGCTGCAGGCAGGAAGAAGGGCAAAGGATAAATCCACAGGACAGTGGAATTTGTCCTTTTCTATTATAGAAATGATAACTTTTCTGGAAAGTCTGCTCAATAGACTTTTGCTTACATCTAATTGGTTGGAAATGGTCACATGGCTACCTGTGGCTCTACGGGAATATGGGATGTGAATTAGAAATACGGGAATATTTCTAACTAGGTACATGGCCACCTGAAACAGAATCAGAGCTCTGGTAATGTAATAAAGAAAGGCGGATGGATATGAGCAAGAGCTAGCAGTGATTGCCACCAGTTTGCACCGAGCTGTACAGTAAGGACCTCGATAATCCCTTACCTTGATCCTGGCTTTTAATTTTCCAAAAACACTTTCATGTGCATTATCCCTTTTAATCTCCCTCCACAAAAATCTTTTAAAGCAGGTAGGGTATGGACTACCAGCAGTCATGCAGATCTGACATAATATTTCCCATTTTACAGAAGAGGAAACTGAGGCTCAAAGGGGTTAAGCGACTTGCTCAAAGAACTAGTAAGTCATAAAACCTGGAATGGATCCAGTATTCTGGGACCCATTGTGACTTTGGAGGAGTCGCTTACTCTCTCTGCTTATCATTCACCCACTGAACAGCAGTAATACCCCTACCGGCTTCACAACGTTGTCGCGAGGACTCAGTGACCCCCAGTGCCTGCGTAGC
This sequence comes from Equus asinus, assembly GCF_041296235.1. Lineage (NCBI taxonomy): Eukaryota > Metazoa > Chordata > Mammalia > Perissodactyla > Equidae > Equus > Equus asinus. Next base: position 66,619,662 of record NC_091794.1, read on the forward strand.
TTAAGAGCTCTGTAAAGATGACAGCGCACATCTATGGGCTCTAGTACATTTCCCTGATCGTCTCCAAAGCACGTTAGTATCTTTCTCCAACTTACCATTTTTCGTTAACCTGGAGCATAGAATTTATCAAACTGTTTACACATTTTCCCTATGCACAAGGAATACATAATCCCCATTAAACCGAGAGGTCCCTGAGGGCGTGTTTTGGGGGAACCTATTTCTTAGGGCTCATGTTTCACTAAGGGGCTTCTACTTCCTTTCTTAGCAGGAAAGAATACTTAAGCACCACTTCCATTCTAACTCTTTACCCCTTACTTACCCCACCCTGTGCAAGGAGAACCAACTTCTCTCCCTCTTTCCTCCCCTCCATCCTTTCCTTCCTTCCTTCTTTTTTGTTTTTGTTCAATGATATGGAAAAATTTCTTCTTCTGGATTGGACAGAGTTAATATGTTATAAACCGCTCTTTGGGGGGCAAGGCAGGTGCTATTTCCCATGTAATTGACTAAGTATCCGTTCCATAGACTCCTTCTGCGGCTGGATCTCAGGGCTACACTTGGTGGTGGGGGCAGGAGGTGGCCTAAGAGGGAGCCTGGTTCTGACTTGATTCAAGCAGCGTGCACCACACAGCTCTGCAAGCAGTAGTGTTGGTACCTGGCTCTTGCATTCGACTCCTTTGTCTTTTTCTCCATTGGTTCAGGACCGAGCAGCAGAAGGGTCTGACTATCATCTCGGAGCAACACTCAACAGCAGGGATGGCTGTTTTCCTTCCTGGGCACAAGCCAAAAACATCAATGATCAAATGGCCAGTGGACGTGAAAGCACCTTATAAATTGTAAAGTGCTATCAGGTAGAACTCCTTAGCATTCCCACATGTTGAATAAAATCCTCCTGCTGCTGAGAGGAATGGTCTGGGCTTTGGATGGAACATAATCTCTTCAGGAGGTCTTGGTGGGGTGGTGAGGGTGAGGAATTGGCAGAAGGAAAAGGATGAAAATGTGATCTCAACATGTTCAAGCAATACATACTAAGTACCTTTGGGGAATGAATAAAACCTGGTCAGCAGGAGCTCATAGGGAGGCATACAGATGCGAGAGTAACTCTGTGGTAAGACGCTCAGCAAGCACTGTAAACCCACTGCTGTGAAAGCAGAGAAAGGGGAAGATTAATTTTGACCTGGAGGTGGATGTGAGTGTGAGGTTGGGGAAGGCCTGGACGTGACAGAGACATTTAAGCTGAAGTTAAAAAATGAATAGTCACCTTAACAGGTCGTAGTTGTTAATAACGATAACGATATTATTGAGTATCACGTGTCAGGCACTGTACTAAAAAATGCTTCTATGAAACTCGGGCAATGCACCCAGCAACACTGCATGGTAGGTATTATTTTCATCACTTTTTTTAGATGAAGAAAATGGTATTGGCAGAGAACACTCAAAGAGCAAGGACATCAACAAAGACATGCAAGCCAAAAAAGGGTGTAATTCTTGTACAATGATTCATACAGGGCCTTCAGTATATTAAACACCCACTTTATGTTCACTATTTTGGGGTCACTGAGGAGTCCAGTGTGGATGTTGGGGAGGGTTTGGAGAGAGGGAGTATTATTAGCAGGGTTTAAAAATCTGGGTCTTAGAATCAGTCGAATACGGCATTGTCTTTGTTTTGGTTCCTGCAGAAGTCAACTCTGAGACTAAGAGCTGGATGCTCATACTGTATCTGGGAGGTAGTACAGGGCGCACTGGTAGGGGAGAGGGGATGTGAAACAGGGGAGAAAATGAAGCCGATAAAGGGTGCTTTAGCAAATACATCACTTTTGTGGGAAAATGGAGCATAATCCCACTGGGAAATTCTAGGAGCCAGTGTGGAACACTCACCTAGAGTTCTCCACCCAAGGCTCAAGGGAGCTGGGTCATTCATGCACCAACTTCTGTTAGGCCTCGCGTGAGGGCTGCTTTTGAGGGTTGCTAATTTTCTGGTATTTCCGCCTGCCCATGTGTCGACAGAGAAGTTTCCAGTGGCCAAAGAGAACCATCAGGCAGAGTTGTAGATGCTGGCTGTTGGACGGCGGGCTAGTCTCGGTGGAAATGGTAAGGCTGAGGCAATAGAGTAGGACACTAGCACCGTATGCTCTATTCCACCCCTCGCACCGCCCAGGTCCATTTCTGCCTAAGGTTACCGCATCTTCTCAGTGATTCTTCAAGAGTGTGGCTGTCAGAATTCTAAAAGCAAACACGTGAAGAAACAAACAAAAATCCTACAACAGAAGGGTCAACAGAATAGAGCCTCTGCCACTGTAGTTGTCATTAAGGCCACATTGATACTCATCATCTCCCTCCTCCCTGGTCACTCTACATTTTACTTACCCTTGGCTGGCTCTTCTGCTAGCTTACATTGCCTGCCCAGTGGGGTAACCTGAGGTCCCTGAGGTGTCAGAACTCTTGGTTACCATGCTTTTCCCAGCCTGGCGCTGCTACAATTGCTAATTTGTTATTATCATTCGGCATAGAAGTACTACGAGGCGTCCCGGTAAATCCTCTGAGTTGCAGGCGTACTCCTCTATGCCCCCGATATGTAGCACCATCCCTGCCTCCTTATGGTAAACAGTCAGTCACCTTTGGCAGCATACTAATTCCTTCTTAAAATCTGCTTATCTACTGGCGTGAGGAGTTCAAAATATCGAGAGAGCAAACATGTTGCACAAGTTCCCCAAGTGTATCATTTGGAGTAATGGTGACAAATACCATTTCTTCTCTGCGTTTGTTCTTGGATCCATGATCTACCTACCAGGCATACAGCACCATGTGATAAGCGTTGGTTCAAAGTATAAGCTGCATCTAGGAGGACAGCCCTCTAACTCTGCAAGGGGTCGTCCCCAGGCTGACAGCTTGGCTGTGCCTTTAGGAGCCATTCCAACATCTTGTCAGGCCAGCAGCTTTGGGTGGTGTCATGTTCAGTAATATCAGTGGAGCTCGTGGTCATGTGACCTGACTGTTGTCTTACATCTATTGACATAAATTGGGTGCCTGGTTCCGAGATTATATCATGCAGGATCCCACAAACCCATTGGGTAGTGGTGCAGGCTGAAATACAGTGGGAAAGAAAGGCAAACTCATACCTGGAATATATATCAATCCCAATTAGAACAAATCACTTCCCTTTCCAGAATGAAAGAAGGCTGATAATAATTAACTTGCCATGGAGTAGCTGGTTAGTCTACTCAAGAGACGGTACCGTACTGAAGGCTCACATTTGGTCTCTGCTGTTAAAAGGTTGGACATTCAGCAGCAGCAGTGGCTTGATCAGTATTAGTGAGAGTGTCCCATGGTGTGGGGCATGGCCTCCACTCTTGACACACAGGTGCTTGGTTTATGAGCCCATTGGGCAAGCACTGGAGTGGCTGGGCACAAAAGCTTGCTGCCCTTCTGGGATGAATTTTCCTATCCGGTTGGTTGTCCAGTTCATTGTCTATGGTAGCTGCTTTCCTGTGGGCATTGATATGAGACATCTAAGTGGAGCTGTTGTGTAGAAGCAGTGTATTTCAGTCTGTGCCCATATATAAAGCTGACTCATTCTGAATAAGCCTGGGTTTTTACCTACTCTGTTCGTAATAGGGATTCCCCAGAAAAGCTGTTAAGTGTGAACTAAGGAAGAAGTGTTGATGCAACAGAGGGGGTCACAATTACTACAATAAGTATGAAACTTAATCTTGGAAAAGATATCAAGTTTGCCTATGGATGTGAACATTAGAAAATCACAGCTTGTGAATTTTTGTGAAGTGGTAGATGGGGGATTATTTGAAATGGGATGCAGAATTTTATACCAGATATGGACGCGTGTGGCTCATAACACATGCAGTGAAATGAGGAAGCTGGCATATATCTCAGGCGTATATGTGTGTATTTTTTTTTATTCCCACGTGGCTTAGTTCACCTGGGCGTTCTTGTAGCTCACTTGTGTTTCTTGCAGGACAAAATCGCTCATAAGCAAACATGAAGTTCCTGTTAGGCTCAAACTGTCCCTGATATATCAATCAATCACATTGGAACAAATTTATGTTTTCAAAAAAAGCATTCTAAAAGAACTGACTGTATCTCTAAAAACCTCGCTTATGTAGCAGGCCTGGAATCCTTGTAGGGTTTATTTCCTGCTCTCTGGTGTGTGTGTGCTATACGAGGGCATCCAGGTGACTTGCCATTTTCTGGTCTGGAGTTCTGATTAACACAAAGTCATCAACATAGTGAACCAGCATGACGTGCTGTGGAATGTCCAGATGATCAACTTACTTTCGGACTATATTATGTCAAAGAACAGGAGAGTTAACATAACCTTGGGGCTACTGTATGAATGTGCACTGCTGTCTGTTTCAGGTGAATTACCCTTACCAAGACAGTGACTCCTTGTCTTGCCTGCAGGTTCCCGAACACAAGGAGTCCAAAGGACCCAAGCAGCAGCCATAGCTATACTTTGGGATTTTTGCTGCATCCCTTGACAGAAGTGTGCTCCCTTTGGGAACCAGGACATCTAACCCTCAGAGCCCAAAGGTGTGGGGATGGGAAGCACAAAGTCCCTTGAAGAGACATTGGGAGGAATGAGAGATGCAGCCATTCCTGTCCTACTCTCTGATTCCTGAGTCCATACATTCTTCCTCTTGGGGACACAGAACCATGTAAAGGTATTTGATTAATGCCTATACTACATTCTGAAGGATGCACCCCATACTAGTGCAGTATTGCCTTTGAGCTGCTGCTTTAGCTATGTCATTAGTAGGCCATTCCAATGCTCTATAAGGCCAGAAGCTTCTGGTATGTAAACACTAGAGAGTCCCTTAGTCGTAGGCCCACTTCTGCACCTTCTTTATTCTAAAGTGTGTCCCCTGGTCTGGCATGAAGATAGATGGGATCCCATGTGGGTGAACCAAAGACTCACTCAGCCCTTGGATCATGGAGCTGGCTGAGGCCCCGCATGAAGGAAAGGCAAACTGATACCCGGAATAAGATACCTGTCACTGTGAGGATGAAACCTGGCCCTTCCAGGAGGGAAGGTGACCAACGTAGCCACCTTGCCACCAAGTGGCTGGTGGGCCTTTTCAAGAGCTCAGTATTGACCTCTGTCAGGGACGGGTTGGACATTTGCCTGTGGCATTAGCTAGTACATTTTGCCAGGGACTGTCAGCCGCATCCATCACCCGGGAAGGGATACTCACTGGCAGCCAGACAGTGAGCGATCTGGCTCCAAAAATCCATCTTATCTTCTGCGTTCTTGGACCACTCTCAGTATCAACTATCACAAGTTGAAGGGCCAGGACTAGGGTGAGGCAAGTGAGGGCTCTGGGGCGCAATATTTAAGGAGATACTTGGTCTCAAGTTAGCGTGAGTGCAGGGTCAGCAGCAGAGAGGAAGTGCCTCCTTATAGTTTGTGCCTTCTCTTGGCTTCTCCTAGGACTAGGAAAACCCTAGGAAGTTGGGTTTTCTAAAGTTGATGCTGAGATGGAGTTTGGACTGCAAGATCAACACCTCTGAAAAGGAGGAAGGGGAGGCAGGACTGGGCAGAGGGAGAATTTCAGCTGCACTGCAGGCCTGCACAAGCCTTAGCCAGCCAGGCAGGGAATTCTCAAGCAAATACTGCCCATCAGAGTTGTTCTGAATCTGGCGGAATTTATACCCTTGCCTCATTCAGTCATCAGAAACGTGCCACCCTGGTAAGAGTACGACTTCGGTGAAGTGGGCTCCTTGCAGCTAAAGCAAGCCCTGAAAGGACCTGACAGCACCAGACTCCATCAGACCGCACTCCTCAGAGTTGGGCAGCAGCCTTCCTTGATGGCGGATCTGGGTGACATGTTTCCAGGTCTACTATCATTCTCCTATGGGCCTTTTGTGCCTTACCTCTGTAACTTTGAGTTCCATTGGTTTGGATGTCTTAGTTCCTGTTAGAGAAGTGCTTCTACCAGGGGAAAACAATCATCCAATTGATTTGGAATCTCCTCATGCCACTGAATCAAGAAAAGAAGGAGATTAATACCCCGACTAGAGTCATTGATCTCCCACGGGAAATTGGGAGGCTACTACACAACGAAGGTAGGAAGGACTATGTCTAGAAGGTAGGAATTCTCTGGAACATCCCTTGGTAATTGCATATCCAATAGTAAAAGTCAATGAAAAATGACAACAACCAAATTAAGACAGGACAAATGATTTAGAACACTCAAGAATGAAGATTTAGTTCACACTGTCAGGTAAAGAATCCAATAAGGTGAGGTCCTGGCTGAGGACAAAGGAAGCAAGGAATGATAGGGAAGAAAGAAGTTATAAATACCAACTATGATCTTTGAACAGTTAAAGCAGCAAGAAGATAGCAGCTATGAGGACTTTCTTCCTCGTTTCTTATGAATGTATATGCACACTCATACACACACCTGAGCATATAAATATACACATAGCATTTTCTTTTTTCTCTCTCTCTCCTCCTTTCCCCTTATTATTTTATACAAAGAATGATCTTGGTGATTGACATTACAATGTAGTGTTGAATTTACAGAATATCCAGAAGTAACTGTGACTGAGTTTGGGAAGCAAGTTCAAAATTACATAGAAAGGTGGATGTGGATGTTGAGTAGTCAAAGGGTTGGACCGTGCACGTTGTTAAGCTATTACTGTCTCTCAGCTCCAGACCTGCTGTGTCTCGCTCTGTTTTGCTGGGACCGGGACTGTGGAAATGCATTGCTCCACTGTTAGCTGGTGTCCTGCTAGTTTCCGCCAGACTGGGAGGCTGAAAGAGGGAGGACCCCTGCTCCAGTTTGTTCGCTCTTCCCGTCACTGTTGGCCAAGCGATTGCTCCTTACCCTGGAAGCAGTAGTTGGTTCCAGTAACAGTTGGTTTCAGTTGTCAACCTCTTTTCAAACTCGCAGAGCCAATCTCTGCATTCCTCCTGGGAGGTACCAAGCCAGAAGGGCCGTGCTCCCCTCCTCAGAGGTTTGCGTCCCAGTTCTAACGTCACAGAGAAGCATACTAAAGGCGGTTTCGGGGTAGGCAGGGAATGGCTTAATCAGCTGTGCATTCTACTCTCAAAACTTTCCTCAAGTGTTTGTCCTTCAGAGTTACAGGCATATCTCAGAAATATTGCAGGTTTGGTTCCAGACCATTGCAATAAAGCAAATATTATTGCGATAAAGTGAGTCACATGAATTTTTTGGTTTCCCAGTACATATAAGAGTTATGCTGGCACTATATTGTGTTCTATTAAATGTGCAATAGCATTATGTCTCAACAAACAATGTACATACCTTAATTTAAAAATACTTTACTGCTAAAAAAGTCTAACCACCATCTGAGCCTTTAGCGAGTCGTAATCTTTTTTTTTTTTTTTTTTAAGATTTTATTTTTCCTTTTTCTCCCAAAGCCCCCCTGGTACATAGTTGTATATTTTTAGTTGTGGGTCCCTCTAGTTGTGGCATGTGGGACGCTTCCTCAGCATGGCCTGATGAGCGGTGCCATGTCTGTGCCCAGGATCCGAACCAGTGAAACCCTGGGCCACTGAAGCAGAGCATGAGAACTTAACCACTCGGCCATGGGGCCGGCCCCCAGCGAGTCATAATCTTTTTGCTGGGGGAGGGTCCTACCTCAGTGTTGATGGCTGCTGACTGATCAGGGTGGTGGCTGCTGAAGGTTGGGGTGGTTGTGGCAATTTCTTAAAATAAGACAACAACGAAGTTTGCCACATCAATCGACTCTTCCTTTCATGAACGATGTCTCTAGAGTATGCAATGCTGTTTGACAGCATTTTACCCACAGGAGAACTTCTTTCAAAATGGGAGTCAGTCCTCTCAAACCCTGCTGCTGCTTTATCAATGAAATTTATGTCATATTCCAAATCCTTTGCTGTCATTTCAACAGTCTTCACAGCATCTGTACCGGGAGTAGATGCCATCTCAAGAAACCACTTTCCTCGCTCATCTGTAAGAAGCAACTCCTCACCCATTACAGTTTGATCATGAGATTGCTGCAATTCAGTCGCATCATCGGGCTCCATTCTAATTCTAGTTCTCTTGCTATTTCTACCACTCTTGTAGTTACTTCCTTCACTGAAGTCTTGAACCCCTTAAAGTTGTCCATCAGGGTTGAAATCAACTTCTTCCAAACTCCTGTTAATGTTGATATTTTGACCTCTTCCCATGAAGCACAAATGATATTAATGGTGTCTAGGATAGTGAATTCTTTCCAAAAAGTTTTCGGATCCATCAAAGGAATCACTCTGTCCAGATCCATTAGAGAAATAACTATCTATGGCAGCAATAGCCTTACAAAATGTATTTCTTAAATAATAAAAATGGAAAGTCCATGGGCTGTGGAATGTATGTTCTGTTAGCAGGCATGTGGACAACATTAATCTCATTGTACATTTCCATCAGAGCTCTTGGGTGACAAGGTGCATTGTCAACAAGCAGTAATATTTTGAAAGGAATCTTTTTTTATGAGCAGTAGGTCTCAACAATGGGTTTAAAATATTCAGTCAACCACGTCTTTAACAGATGTGCTGTCATCCAGGCTTTATTATTGCATTTATAGAGCACGAGCAGAACAGACTTAGCGTAGTACTTAAGGGACCCTAGAATTTTCGATTTTCAGAATGGTAAATGATCACTGACTTCAACTTGAAGTCACCAGCTGCATTAGCCCCTAAGAAGAGAGTCAGCCTGACCTTTGAAGCTTTGAAGCGAGGCGTTGACTTCTCCTCTCTAGGTGTGAAAGTCCTAGATGGCATCTTCTTCCAACATAATGCTGTTTAAATACCTTGAGAATGTGTTGTTTAGTGGAACCACCTTCACTGATGCTCTTAGCTAGATCTTCTGGAGAACTTACTGCTTCATCCTGCACTTTTATGTTATGGAGATGGCCTCTTTCCTTAAACCTCATGAACCGATCTCTGCTAGCTTTTTCTTCTGCAGCTTCCTCCCCTCTCTCAGCTTCATAGAATTGAAGAGAGTTAGGGCCTTGCTCTGGATTAGGCTCTGGCCTAAGGGAATGCTGTGGCTGGTTTGACCTTCTATCTAGATCACCGAAACTTTCTCCATATCAGCAATAAGCCTGTTTCGCTTTCTTATCATCCATGCGTTCGCTGGAGCAGCACTTTTAATTTTCTTCAAGGATTTTTCCTTTGCATTCACAACTTGGCTAACTGGTGCAAGAGGCCTAGCTTTTGGTCTATCTTGGCTTTCGACATGCCTTCCCTACTAAGCTTAATCATTTCTCGTTTTTGAGATGTATGACTCTTCCTTTCACTTGAACACTTAGAGGCCATTGTATGGTTATTAACTGGCCTAATTTCAATATTGTCATATCTCAGGGAGTAAGGAAGCCTGAGGAGATGGAGAACCGATTGGTAAAGCAGTCAGAACATACACAATATTTATCAGTTAAGTTCACCGTCCTGTATGGGCATGGTTTGTGGCACCCCAAAACAAGTACAATGGTAATATCAAAGATCGCTGATTACAGATCATCATAACAAATATGATAATAATGAAAATGTTTAAAATATTGTGAGAATTACCAAAATGTGACACACAGACACAAAGTGAGCAAACGCTGTTGGAAAAAGGCTGCCACTAGAATAGACTTGCTTGACCAGGGTTGCCACAAACCTTCAATTTGTAAAAAATGCAGTATCTGCAAAGCGGGACAAAGCCAAGCACAGTAAAATGAGGTATTCCTGTAACTCCTCCCTCCTGGGTCATAAGCCTGCTGACTCTAGAGAGAGGGTAAGCTTCTGCCTCTGGGCGTATAGATCCCTATCTTGGCTCTTCTCTGAGGCAGAAAATACTCTGTCCCAGCTTGGTTCTGTGGAAAGCCCCAGGGTGTCTCCAGGCCTCAGAGGGAGACAAGAGCTACCCCCTGAGGGTCTCCACTGCAGCAGCAGGAGAGAATAAAAGAGGCCAGAAGAAGGCCGGATACCATTACTCTCAACCCACAGTCAGAGACGCGAAGGTGGGGCAGTGCTCCATGCTGACCTTTCATTCCAGCCGTCTGGCAGGCTTTTCCCTGGAAAGTGAAACTTTCCACAGTGTCTGTCTTAATTATGCACAGACACAGTTGATTTGCATATCCAAAGACTCAGGGCTGTGGAACAAACAAATAATTGCTTCCTCGTGGTGGGCTGCAGAAGGATGAAAAAAAAGGGCAAGGCTTGCAAAGTCCCCGAGTCCGCGTACTACCCTGTGCTGATCAACCCTTCCCAACGAAATAGTGAGGTTCGCAGAACCGGCTGAATTCGGTTGTCTTTGTTTTTACCCCATTACTCTTACCCCATCACCAGGGCCCTGGTCTGATGGGATTAGTGCCCTTATAAGAAGAGACACCACAGAGTTTTTCCTCCTCTCTGCCGTGTGAGGACACAGCACGAAAGTAGCCATCTATGAGTCAGGAAGACAGCTCTTACGTGAAACTAAACCCTACTGGACCTTGCTCTTAGACTTCGCACCTCCAGAACTGTGAAAAAACAGACGTCAGTTGTTGAAGCCATGCAGTCTGTGGTGTTTTATTGTGACAGCTCGAGTGACTAAGACACTGTGATTCTGCCTTTTCCCATAGAGTGAGCTGGGAGCTCCGTCTCCCCCTTCACTGCAGTTTTCTTGCTGGCAAGTGAGGAGGTTGGATTAGAGTAGATTTAAGGTCCTTTCCACATTTGAAGTTCTCCGATTCTAATTCACGCTTAGATGTCGCTGATGGATTGCATGGCCCCTTCCAGGGACATTTTCAACCAAGGAACTGAAGTAATAGTCTTTGCTTCCGCCCCCTCCCCTTCCCCTGTCTTCCTTTCCCTTCTCTCTCCTAGCTCCAAGGCACAGAAAGCAAATTTGAATGTAAGCAAAGAGAGGAATTTAACGGTGCAGGGAATCAAGGAATGGTCTCACTACCAGCATCCAGGAAGGAAAGGATGCAGCATGGTCTCAGGAAGTCCAGAACGTTGGCTTAAAACCTGGGAAGACCCATCGCTCACGTCTCCTCTTTTCTGTGTGTTAACTTCATCTGTTCTCACTACGCGTCAGTTCTTTTCCCCCACAGGATGAGAGACATAATGGGAAACTTCTTGAGATTTCCATCTCATAGCCTCTGCCGCTAGGTGGGACCAACCTTGATGTTCTGGGTCTATATTTCAAAAATCCCAGGGAAGAGAGTTCTTAGCCCAGCTGGGTCAGGTGCCACCTCTGGACAAATCAGCTATGGCTGGGAGTCAAGAGGAATTTACAAACCAAGTCTCACTTCGTATCCATGGAGCCTGGGGCGGCGCCAGAGAAAGGGAGCATGTATGTGCTGGTTCAGCATCTCAGAGGAATAGGAGTATCATGAAGGGATAGGCTTTTAATGGTGGGATTTTAGGCCACAATGAAGGGGCCGCGAGAGTGGGGCTATTGGCCTCAAAGGTTGAGAACAGCTTAGGGGCAGGTAGGAACTATAATTCTCTTGATTTTTTAACAAAGCAACTGAGGTTTAGAGAGTTAAGTAACAAGTAATGGTAGATCTGAGACTGAATCCCAGAGAGTCTGACTTTAAAGCTCATATTCTTAACCTCTATGTTACCGTGTCCCAGGGCCAGAAAGTGCCTGCCACTCTTTTTTCATAAGTACTTACTGGGCACCATGATAGGTGCTGGGATGAACAAGAAAGACAAGGTCCTGCCCTGATAAAAGTCCAATAGGGGTACAAACAAGCACCTGGGCCCCTGCACTAGGGTGGAGCTTTACGGACACAATGGAAGCCTTTCTTTGGTGGGCTTGTCTGCAGGAGAGCACAAAGCCCCTGGTGGGGGCACCCCCACACTCAGCGTATTGAGGTGAGCCGCGGAGTTATTTCTCTCTAACCGCACACCTTGACTGTGCCAGCCCGCGTGCCCCTTGGTACTGAAGGAGCAGGCAGGAGGGCTGAGGCTGTGGTCCGTCAGAAGCCTCCTTGCAGATCAGCGCCCCCAGCCACCATGACAGCCCCCAGGCTTCACCCATGTCTGCAGCGCTTCGCTTTTAGGCTGGGAGGCAGAGACACGGGTGTTCAGCATGCTTTCTCAATCATTTTCTGTATTTGAAATATTTCAAAAATTTAAACAAACTATGTTGCAGAGGAATTTTATGATGTGGGAAAATATTCACAAAATAGTTTTATTTGAAAGAAGTCTGATTACAAAGCAATTTATTTAGAATAATTCCAAGTTCGAAATAAAACATTAAAAATACCCAAGTTATTTATGTAAGTGATAAGATTTTGAGCATTCTTTTTACTTTGCTGTATTTCCAAATATCCTCTGAGGAGTGTGTCTGGTGTCTGCCATCGGGACAGGAGCCGCTCTAGTTCCTAGAGTGGTCAGCACGCCACGCCTGACGTCCTTTCAGGGCGCGTTTGACTCTCTGCCAGGACTTGATTGCTCCCCTTGCGACTTGAGCAGCCCTTCTTGCAATGTGTCTCTGAGTGATTCCTCTGCATCTTTCCACAAAATCTGATGTTCTCTGTCTTCTTGGCTTGACGGAGTCCAGCCCCGTGGCTGTGGAAGGAAGGCTGTGTTTTTCCAGAGACTGTCGTGCAAAGCAGGGTAAAGCAGATGTAAGGATGAAAAGGCTGCAGGACAGACATAGCCTCAGTGCTTTGTGCTGAGCACAGACCCACATAACGTAAAGTGCCCTGGAGTGTGCAGAGAGGGTGCTTACGGTCTACAGGGTGCCTTCCCATCCACGAACACGTTTTATAGTCACAACAAGAGTTTGCTGTTCCCACAGTAAGCTGCTATTTCAGGTTCCTCTGCCTTGGCCTTGACAGTTCTCTTTCCCCCACCTGTAAAAATTCTACCTAGTTCGTCTGAAGTGCCTCCTCTTTGAAGCCTTCCCTTGAATGGAGGCAGAATTCATCACGCCTTCCTCTGCGCTCCCAGAGCACGCTGTGTAGACCTACCATTTTCACAGTAGTTTATAGTGGGCATTGGAATATGGCTCTGTTTTCCCCTCTGGAACATGACCTCCTCAACAGTGGGAGTAGAGCTTATTCATCTCTGTGTACTCAGCATTTAGCACCCTGCCTGGCACAGAGTAGATGATCCACTTGATTGACATGATGTAAAGGCAAGCGAGGTGGTTAAGATCACCTCCATTTGAGACAGGAGTAAATGAAGTTCAAAGATGGATGAGTCGCCTTGCCTAAAATCCCTCTGCTAGTAAGTGACAAAGGTGGGATTTGAACCTAGGTTAGTTTGACTCTCAAACCTCTGCTCTCTCAGCACCATGACTGACAGTCATCTCCATTATCACCACCACCACCACCATCATCATCATCATCATCATCATCATCATCATCATCATCATCATTTTCCCAGTGACAGCTTTGGGTCAGGAACACAAGAAATACTAGGTGAATGAATAAATGTACTACTGCCATCATTATTATTACTCTCCACCTCTTCCTAGCTAACAGAATTCCTCTCTCATACCACCTGACACAAGCACGTGTTGATTGCGGAAGCGTGCCATTACGTCTTAAATCCCTTTGTATGTCCTGTGGTAGCTAGCACAGTTCTGACAACAGCATTTAACTGCAGACTCATGGACTTGACTTGGTGGCCTTCATGTTCTAGAATGAGGAAATGCCCCCAGCTGGGAACTCGGCACACTTCAGGGAAGTAGGCACACAGCTTGGCCGTATACTGAAAGCAAGGCTGTCACTCTTCACATCTCCAACCATAATTTAGTGGGAAAGTTAGTGTGGGATGGTGGAAAGAACCCTGAACTTGAGAGCCAAAGCCCTTGGTTTATGTCCTTTTTCACTGACTTGCAAAGTAATTTTGGACAAATCCCATTACAGCTCTGAGACTCTTAGTTTCTCCATGTCTGAAAACAGGAGAGGTGATATTTCTGACTTCCTTCACAGGCGTGTCAAAGGCTGACATAGGATCATGTGTGTGAAATTGCTTTTCACTCTAGGAAGTCCTCCACGTGGGCAAGACCTTCATGTTGGTGAAAGTAGAGAGAAGACAGTCATGGGCTAATGAAACGAACTGTCCTTTTCCCACTCCACCCAATAGTTTGCTAAATCATAGATCTCAAGCTCACTCTCCTCCCTTCAGAGCCATCCCAGCATCCTTTCACTGTGTGTGTGCGTTTGTGTGTGACAGAGAGAGAGAGAGAAAGGAGAGAGGGGTAAAAACACAAGGGGATGTAGCCATATTATTCTGGAATTCTAGAAAGCATGTCCAAATGGGATCTTACCGTTTGACTCATGTGTATGCAGCTCTTATTCGATGGTGCTATTTTAAACAGTTCTCAGTTGGGAGACTGGCAGCTCTGATTGCTTTCCAAAGCCCTTTCTTTTATCACCATCCTATTCTTCATGCATAAATCCGGGCTGCATCCCCACCTTCTGTTTCCTTTCTGTCGTTGAGTTAAGGATGCAATGTAGTACCTGGGCTGGGGGCACTGGGCTGCTTCAGAGACATCCTTGGTTTAACTGACTTGTTTGCTCTTAGATGAGTCATGTTCAGTCCGAGTTGTTTTCCCTTAACTAGATGCTGGTGGTGCTTTTTTTTCTTGTTGTATTTGTTTCTTTCTTTTTTTTCCTTGTAAGCACAATCAGTATTGGTTCTGAGGGAGCGGTGGCCTGGCTTTGAAGGAAACAGCCATTCTCCTCTTTTCTGACATTAGAAGGGCGTACTACACACTTGGCTGCATTTGGATGGTGCTGAACTTCCAAATTCCCAGCTGTTTTCATCCTCAAGGTCAAGCTGTGCCAAAGCTTCTTATCCCCACATTTTCCTGCTCCCCCGCCTCATCTGCACAGAGGGAGTTCAGGCTCCTGAGGGGATCCTTTCAAACAGGTGTTTACATTCTTAGATTTCTAATCTGGATATTTCTGGAAACAGGTAAACAGAGCCTTTGAGTTCAGCAGAAAGGTCTTAGCAGCAGGGAGTGGGGAATTTACCCACAGAATAAAAGACAGAATTAAGGTTTGGCAACTTTCCGTCCGCTGAGGAACATAAGAAACTGTTCAGTGCAACTCCTGACACCTAATTTGTCCCGTAAGTGTTTATGAGTAGAAGGAGGGGAGGGAGCGTGCAAAGAACTGAGTTGGGGGGTCGTCTCCTTTACTGGCTCCTTCTCTACCTGCTCTCAATGCTGAATGTCATAGGTCTCTGCCTCGGCCACCTCCTCTGTCTGCCCATTCTCCCTCGACTCCTGCTCCTCAAAATGGCGTAGCAGCACCTGGCTCGGCCGGTAGCTGGTGAATGTGCACGCTACCAGGCCCCGCCCCAGACCTGCTGGATCGCACCTTTCAAGAAGATTCGAATACGCATTAGCACCCCTAGTCTTACAGCTTCAAATGCATTTGCTGATGACTCCTAAATATGCTTCTTGAATCCTGATACCCTCAGGAACTGCAGACTCATCTGTCTGAATGCCCATGGCCTGCCTGACTTCCTCTTTTGAAAATCAACAGGAAGTCATCTCAAACTTTTTATGACTAAAAGACAACTCTTGACCCTCCAAACGACTTCTCTACTTTCCCTCTTCCCCAGAAGTGGTACCACCACCCAAAATGCACGTTATTTTTTATTTATCTCTTTTCCTCACCCCCCCGCAGTTTATCAGTTAGACCATGCATTGTTCTTCTAAGCACATACCCAATTCTGCCGCGTCTCTCTAGTCTCACTGCTGTAGATCTGCAGGCTTGTAGACCAAGCCACCCACCATTTTTGGTTTGAATTACTATTCGTTTCCACCTTTACCCCTTACAATCTATTTGCCAAAAAGCTGCTGGAAACATCTTTGTAAAACATGCATCTTGTTGCTTCCCTGCTTAAAACCTTCCAATGGCTTCTCATTTCATCTAAAATGTAAGAAAAAAAAGTCTCTAGTGGAGAAACCCCATGAGCTCTATTGCCTCCCTACCTCTCCGACCCAAATGTGTTATCACTCGCGCTCTTTTCTACTCTGCTTCACTCGCACAGGCCTTCACCTTAGGGCTTTTGCATGAGCTCTTCTCACCGTCTTGAGTGCTCTTTCTTTTCCTTTTTTTTTTTTGGGGGGTGAGGAAGATTGGCCCTGAGCTAACATCTGTGGTCATCTTCCTCTATTTTACATGTGGGATGCCTGTCACAGCATGGCTGGATAAGCCGTGTGTAAGTCTGCACCCGGGATCTGAACTGGCGAACCCCAGGCTGCCAAAGTAGAGTGTATGAATTTAACTGCTACACCACCAGGCCAGCCCCACGTGCATATATTTTTTTGTCTTTCTCCTCTAGGATGTACGCTCCTTTTGAGGAGACCTTGCTTGTGTTATATCAGCCATAGTGTTGTGGTGCACAAACAGGTGAGGTTTCTGCTGATTTTAGACAACGTGGAGGCCAATACTGTCATTTTACATGTAGATTATTGAATAGAACTTTTTGGTTGCCCAGGCTTGACAACTAGAGCCCAAAGGTGAGGTCAGAGAGAGATCAAGTGCCAAATAAATGAGGGCAGACTCCTGTTAGAGGACTCTGGAAACCTCAGCCATCATCTAGGCTCCCCTCCATCTTCATCTATTTATACAACCTTGCATAAATAGAAGACCAAGAGGAGAGGAGGATGGCCAGGGTCAGAAGTCATTGTCTTGGGAGGAGATCTGTGGCTTTTTCTTTTCCTCCCCAATGGGTGATCCCTCAAGCTAAGTAAGGGGATTTCCAAGATAATTACTTACAGAGACTGGGTGCTTTCAAGAAGGGGAGATTGGTATCTCATTTTGGGGTGTGCTGTTTATTATTACAGCAGAGTGGCTGAAGTGACCCATGCCCATCCAAGCAAGGTACCCTTAAGACTCTTCAGTTGGCCAGGATAGAGACACCACTTGGTTTCTTATAATACGGAGTTGGTAATCACAACCTAGAGTTATTCAAGAATAGAGGGAAACAGTCTTAGATGAAAGATACTTGCACTATAGCATCTCTCCCTGTACCTCATCGTCTCAGAGGAGGAAGAGAATGAGGGGGAAAAGGAGGTGGCCAGGGAGCACAGAAGCCTTCTCTTCACCCACAAGTCCCTGATACCTAGGCCTGTCTAGGGCAGGAGTGAGAGGAAGAAGTGAGCATCAGACGGATGAGATAGCTGATCCAATCTGGACTGGGCATTTCAATTCATGGAAGTGACTAGAAAACTCAGAAGTCTGTCAGACATGTCATTAAGGGATAGATTCATCAGAGCTTCGGGGAAAAGAGTCATGGGAGAAAATTAAAACTTGTCCATGGTTGCATCACCACAAGTTCAAGCTGGTCAATAAACCAGCTATAAATTTCCACTGATAGACCACGAAGTATATAATCTATCTAAAGATAATGAGGGATTGAACAATAGGGCCTTCTCATTTACAATTGCCGTTGTATAGAAACTCTGAAGTGGAGCTGTTCCACCTTACAGATGGAGACTAGCCAGTGCGTTTTGCTAAAGGCTCTTGGCAGGGCTGTGGCAAGGAGAGCTGAGTTGTGTGTTTGCTTCTCTGTTTCCTTTTTAAGTTTCTCTGAAGTCTGTAGACATCTCCCTGGGGATGCTTTAGGTGAGAAACCACTTCTTAGTCATTTTGTAATTTTTTACCTCCTAGAACAGAACACAGGAGACACTCAATAACTGTCTATTGAATTAATCAGGAAATGAATTCATAGATTCAGTCTGATTCTTATACCTAGACCTTGACCAGGTGAGTCTTCGATGAAAAATTAACTAATTCAGGATGGGAAGGTGAGGGCACAGATTCCAGTAATGCTATTCCTCAGTTGTATGAATTTGGCAAGTCACTCATTTTTCCAAACACTGGTCTTCTCACCCATAAACTGGCAACGGCCATACCTGTGTCACAGGCTGTTGTGTGGATGAAATGAGGTAGCTCAAACGAACACATTGCGCACATAGCAGTCACCTCGGAATGCGCTCTTGAGGCTTTAGACTTGAGCACAGCCTTCCTGACTCTCCCCTCCACGATTGTTTGACAAACATGCGCTCCTCCTTCTTTTTTCCTCCTCCTCTTGGTCCTCCTAGATTATAAATGCAGGCGGAATCCACCCTCTCAGACACATAAGAGACACGTGAGGAGGCCAAAAGACCTTTAAGAAAAGACCAATATTTGCATATCTATTATAACTACTCACTGTTCGACTTGTTTCATTACAATTTCTATTTGGATAATATGTAAGGTCAATACTGTCACTGTTCTGGAAAATTCATTTTTTATTAAAGCAAAATGCACTGTATTTATAGAGATAACACCTTAAATGCTACGAGAGAAGGTGCACCAATTACACGGGTTCCCTTGATGGGGCAAGTTTACGTGCTCCATGTTTTATCATATGTTACAAGAAGCGGGATCTTTGCCTGTGTTGATGTGTCTCAGGTGTTATCCTCTGACTGAACTTGAACAGTTCTGACACCTTGACCGTCCTTTCTTAGAGACCTGGGAGCACTGAGATATGCATATTGAGAAAAGAAAAACTAGAAAGCTTTCTGTCTCCACCCCTCCATCAGTGTGTTCCCACTGCACTCCTCCCGGAGTCTCCCCATGAGCTGCTTGCTGGTCTTTCCCTGCAGATCATGTGCTATGAGATAACAGGTATCGTGTCTGGCACATGTCAGAGGCTTGATAAAAATTTGTTGAAGGAGTGAAAATGAACACCTGACACAAAGAAAGAGCTTGGTTATTGTCTACTGAATTGTTTTTCTCTTAAGAAGATAAAAAGGCATCATGAAAGAAAAGTACACACAGACTTTAAGCCAGGATATCTTGAATTGAGATCCTGGTTTTTATCACTTACTAGATATGTGGTAATTTATTTAGCTGAATGAAATTCAGTTTCCTTTTTTATTAAACAAGAGAAATACTTCTGATGACTATCCTTTTATAGTTCCTGGCACATAGTAGATAAAATGCATGTAATTCCAATTAGCTTCACTTCCTTTTTGACTAGCAAAGAAGAAAGTAGAATTATTGATATCTTTTTTTACTTAGTCTATTCTGCCCATGTTAATAAATATAATTAAAATATGGAAATCTTTTTGTGTATGTGTTTTGTGGTATTTTCTACAAAGGCTTGACTTCTATTTTTCTTTTTTCTCCTCCCCTAATTTTAAACCCAATAAACAATTGAGCAGCCATGCTGTTTTGGTATAGTGGCGGCTGGGGATCCTAAAGGAGGTGCTTACAGACTCCTAAAGTGTGTGAAGGCCCCCATGTCAAGGTGGCAGTGGGGTTCTCTGTCATTTTTAATATGTCAGGAGGCCTGAGGGAAGCGAAATGTTTACCTGTTTTAAGGTTTCATGTGCTAACTCAAATGTCAAACATATGTATGTTTGGCTGGAACAGAATCAGCTCAAAATTGTCATCTTGGTTATCTCCTGGTGATCAAAACCTCTATAGGTGTTTTATTGTATTTTGAATCGTTAAAACAATGGGAATATGATTTACTTGCATGTTAAAAATGAGGTTTATTTGATGAACTAAATATTTCAAAACATGGAATTCATGAGGTGGGCATGAATGAAGAAGGGAGCCTTTGGAAAAAGAGGCATTGGGGCCTCCTGGCATAGATCCAGTTCTGTAGCGATGCATAGCTCCAGGAAACGGTGTTTACATAGCCTCCAACATGAATGACCCTCCTGGAATTGTGCAATGTGTCGTTCTTGGTTAGGCTCATTTTTTCTGATAGTCTCTTGTTACTGTGTTGGGATGAGGCAGACAGAGCAGAATTTGGAGAGTTGGAACTGGCAACATTAGCTGTTGCCTTTGGTCAAATCTCTAAACTGAGTCTAAGCTTATTCATCTCTAAATGGTGGTTCATTATTTCTCGACAAGTGTGAGAAGCAGACCCGATGTCTGTTTACTCAGAGTCTGAGCACATTGATGGATGACTAATCTTACTGCTTCATCACCATTTTCCAATCATCAGTCTACATTTACTGTTATCGCTAACAGGAAGGTCAGATCGCAGACTTAATTTCGGGTACCACACTTTGAAGAAGACGCCAGCAGGTGCGCTCACCACACCACTTCCCACTGTTGTGCCCCCAGCGCAGATGCACTCAGAGGAGGCAGAGGAGGTGTCTGGGCACGAGAGGAAGTGAGGGTTTCTGGAGAGAATGAGTGCTTCTCATGTGCACCCACAGGAGGACGTACTTCCCAAGAGCTATCGCGATAACCCTGAGAGTCAGGCCAGACCGAGACATGTCTGGGATAAGTGGGTGCCCCGGGCAGGCCAACAATGTGACATCCCTTCAAATTGACAGATTTAAAGGAGAGGCTGGTGTTACAAGAGGGAGGAGTGGAGAAGCAGAACTGGTGACAGGAGTAGTCAGTGGCTCCTCATTTGTCCTGAGCAATTCAGTAGTTCCCCTCTGGCCCTTAACTGGCCTGCCCACCCTACTGGCTTGCTCACTCACTTCCTCACCTCTGGGAACAGCCGTGCAGGTACCCAGACTCACCTCTTTAGAAGGGTGTTCATCCAGAAAGACGCACAGCAGAACCCTCAGGATCTCAACAGCCCAGCCCTTCCCAAGAAGATCAGAATGGATCTTCCTGCCTTGCACAGTGCTCTACTGCATGAGGATTCCAGTCAATCTAAGGCTGTCTTGCTTCTCGCGGGCCCTGTTGTCTAGCGTAGTCCCTGCTCTCGAAGTTGTTGCCGATGAGAGTGAGAGAGCCAAGAGCTATTCGGCCTATTACCACCCTCTGATCTTTCTGGGCTGTTTCTCATATTTGACTCTTTGAAGGTAGCGGCCATGATTATGTGTGGGATTGTGCAAGAACACTGCTTAAGCCTAAGGTGTGAGTCCATTTCTTTAACAGGATGTCTGTTCTCTTGTAGTGGTCAGGTCCAGATGTTGAGCTGGAGAACTTCTCTTTGACAGGGCTCGGACAGCTACTGCCAGCAGTTGCTACCAACAACTTACCCCCATGGGCACTGGCTCAGGCCCACTGGCCTGTGTCCTCGGATGTGGGAACATGATTTAGGTATAGGCATCAGAGCAACGATTCAGGCACTGAGGAAACCAGAGTAGGTATCACTTCATGGAACTAGGGGAAAAGCAGGGGCTCAGGCTCAGGAGCAACCCAGGAGCTCAGATACTCAAATAAAGACCAAGCTTCTAGCATGATCAGCATCCTAATGTCATGTGCCATTAAGCTCCTGGGTTCACAGATTTCTCCTGAGTAGGAACACTGTAGGCTCCCAAAGACTAGGGTGGAGCTAGGACTGCAGGTTGGGGACAAGGTGCCCCCTGGTAAGTGAGGCAGCTCATGGTGGGGAGGAGCCAGATACTCTTCCCACTCAGAATGCTGTTGTGGGCTCACCTTTTCCATGAAACTTCCCCAGATGAGCTTGCTGCTGGCCAAGCGCGCCAATCTCCCTACCACCATCCTGAATCTAAATCTGGGCGGGGCACCTTGTGAAAGTGTCTTACCAAGTGTCCCTTTGTTCATTCTAATTTGGGGTCTGAAAATCTTTCAGGAGTGGCATACTAGAAGCTTCATTTACTCACTTTACCTTAGGGTTTCATGTCCAAAAAACATTCCAACACGTGTAAAGTCCCATCGTAGGGCGAAGCAAAAATCCCTATGAAACCACACCATTTGAATCACGGAATCAAATTGTTAGATTATTGAGTCCAAAGACCTCATTTTAAAGATAGGGAAACTGGGTCCCGAGAGGACAAGGGTGTTACCTGAGCCCTCATAGCTATATTAGGGGCAGTCCCACGCCAGAGCCCACGTGATCTTCAGTTTTCTTTTCACTGTATCACTGTCTGTTTTTTAAAAGCAACCTTGAACCTCAAACTATAGAGCATCTGCTATCAATACCAAGAAAATGAAAATCTGAACAAAAATCAGCAGTTTTTTGGGTAACTCTAGCCTTGGAGTTCTCCAGCATTTAGAGACTTGGAGCCTCATGTGATTTAACCAATCTCAAGGGCAGGCTTGTGGTTTGGTGGAAAGAACATAGACTTCCTTGGAGTCTCATAGACCAACTTTGGATTCAGTTCAGCCAGTCAGTTTTATAACCTTGAATACATTGTTTAACTTTTCTGAGACTCAGTTCATTTAAAGGTAAATAGGGAAAAATAACCTCACTGAGTTGTTAAGGGGGCATACTCGTCAGGGTTTCATAGGCAAGAGAACTCATGCTGGATGGTTCAATAAATGGAATTTAATATGAATTGGTCACAAAGTGCTAGAAGGACCAATACGGCAACCTGGGGAAGATGAGGCAATCCCAGGACTCGAAAGTACGGTAGTAGACAAGAAGCAATGTTACCAGAGCCCTGGAATCATGGCCTGGTGGGAGCTGGCACCTTGAAGGATGGCCATTCCTAGGGGTAGTCGGTCGGGACCTAGAGTTACTGGGGAGGCTGCCTGGCAGGAGCTCAGATCATAGTGTGAAGGGCTGACTGTTGGGAGCTGGAGGCTGGAGGAGATGCAGCCGCTGCTGGAGACTCCGCCCAAAGCAAAGGGGGCAAGGTGAGAAATGCTCTGACTTCTATCCCCCCTCCCTCCAATCTCCCTCCATTGCCCCCCACTGGCTGACATTTGCCTTTTGGCAAGGGAGCGTGGGACATGTAGTCGGCAGGGGTTAGCGTCCCTGTGAGAGCGAGTTGGGGCGGCGGGGAGGTGTAAGAATGGATCTGAGAGCAAACAGGTGTTAAGCGATTTCTTGCATAGAAAGCACCTTCTCATTGTGCAAAAAGGGTGGTTCTCCCTCTGTTTGTGACACAATGACTGTGCTCCAGGACACGTGATTAAACCTCAGAGGATTGTCCTTACTAGCTGGCTCAGAAATTTTTTGGTCTGGATGTGGTAACTGTGAACCCCTAGCCAAGATCAAGGTCACTGGGGCTGGCTTCCTATGTGCACCCTATCCATAGCAATCATCATCATCATCATTATCCCCTGTGTTTTATAAAGTGCCTTTCTATCACATATTTAATCTTCAGAACAACTCGATGAATCGCATGGTGAAATAGATGATGAAATTGAGGCACAGAGAGGTTAGGTAAGCTGCTCAAAGTCAAACAGTTAACAGGCAACAGACTCAAATTTGAATTGCAGTCTGACTCTGGGTTTAGTCCTTTCGTGTATACATTGCTGTCTGCACCAGCGGTGTGCCTCTTGAATTCTTGAGTCTCACATGTTTTCACACATGATATTTTGTCTCTTCCTTCTGACAGGCAGTTGTTCTTATTTTCCCTTATTTCTACATGAGGATATTGAGGTCTAGTGAGATTAAATGACTTGCCCATTGTCATATAGCTTATTAGTAAGAGGTTTTAGGACAAGAATGATATTATTTGTAACCCAATGAGCTTCTCATCGTTAGAGCTAATCAAGCTGGTGATCGCATGCCTGGATACGGTAGAACGGACGCCTACATACACTTGATGAGTGGAATGGACCATTGCATTTCAAAGGGCTTTCTCTGGAACCCAAGTTTCTGAAAAAGGTTATTTATTCAGAGAAGCTCCATTTTCATCCATTTCCTGTATTGAGCTACCCCGTAAGATGTCATTTGCAAAAATGGTTCCAACGCTTTAAAACAAAAGCAAGTTGACCTTACTGACTGAATGACCTTCACAGTCTGTTTTCAGCTCTGATTCTGCAATACCACGGATTAACAGACACCCACACACATTGCTGTGGAAGCTGCATAGGGGGGCCCTATGCAGAGGACAGGATCCTCTCAGAAAAGCCGAATAAACAGCTATTGCGAGTTCAGTGGGTGACGGCACAGGGGCCTTCACTTCCTCTTCTAGCCCAGGAAAATTGTGATCAGGCTGCAGGCCACCTGCCCGTTCCTCTGCAGCAGGAAGTGGATTGAGCGTCTACGAGGGCCAGACTCCCGCATTTATCATCCAGTTAGGCCTAATCAAAATGTTTTCCGTTTCACCTGGTAAGTGCAAAGGGCTCAGAGGAGGGTCTGAATGATGGCAGTGGGGACCTTTCTCCTTCTCATCACTGAGCTGCAGTTGTTAAAAGTCCCTTTTGTCCTCAGTGTCTCACTCAGAGCTGAGACAGGCAATCTTTCCTGCTCCCCTTCCTCAGCTCCCTAGAAGCTGCTCTTAGCAGCAGCAAAAATCTATGGAATTGACCTGGGAGGGGGAGGGAGGGAGGGCAGACTGTGACCCCAAGGAAGGCTAAGGTCAGAGGTGAAGCTTAGAACTGATGGATGAAATGAAAATCCCAGCTAAAGCCTCCGTGGATAATGAGGGGCGACAACCTCCTGGGATGGGCGACCAACGGGGAGGGGAGGCCAGAGGTCCTCTGAAGCAGGGAGGAGCTTTGGAGGGGGCTTGGAGTATCTCTGGTCCCTTGGGAGAAGAGGAGGTGGGGGAAGGGGCTGCTGATTAGCATGAAAATGTGACAGTACTGCAAAGTTTCCAGTTGGATTTATGCGTCCTTTGCCAGGATGCCAGGAGGAGGGTGCTTGACAGCCCCCATTAGAGGAGGAGAAATGGAGGAAAATAAGCATTTTTCTGTTAGGGGAACCTTCAAGACTGGGGGATGGAGGAGCCCCTGCTGAATTCATTACTGAAAGAGGACTGTTTTCATGAGAAAAACAAATAAGGCAAAAAATGGCCCCACTTTGATGCAACAAGTTCTGGTTTGGACCGAACTGGGATGAAATATCCCTGTGTGGCTCTCAGCATCCAAAAGCAGACATAGTTCTTCTCTTTCGCAGGATGTTATAGGTGGCACGGGGATGGTGAGAAGACAGGAGACTGCCATTGAATTTGATTCAGCTGGGAAGTGGCCGGTTCCAAGCAGTGGTGAAATAACATTACTGAGATAGGCTCAGTCGCGTGGCCCTTGTTTCAGGGTGCTGGGGAGCCCTGTACATCTTTTGGTCAAGGGAGTGACAAGATCAGAACTCTACTCTTGAGGGTAATTCTGACAGCCCAGTGGAAGGTGGGCTGAGGGGGCCGAATGGGGCTTTTTCCTTTTTTCACTTCACTAGCGAGCAAGTGTATCTATTGGATGCCAGGCAGGGAGGCCATCGGAAGCCAGTGGCAGTAGTAGTCTTAGGGAAGGTTGAGAGGCTCAGCTTGCTTGGGGACGGAGAGTGAGAGGAAGGTAGAGAATCATAATGTTTTGGGTATTTGATGAGAGCATGCCTTGTGCCCAACACTATATGTATATCACCTCAATTAACCCTTGCAACCATCCTGCAAGATAGGTGTTAATATTCCCTGTTACAGATGAGAAAACAGGCTCAGTGATGTTAATTAACCTCTCAACATGTCCTTAGCCAACACACAGTCTCATCTGCCAAGAGAATAAAAAAGCTTTCTCTTCAGTCCATTCACCTCTCCTGCCATCGTTTTTTCTCTCAAGATGTGGGGTCATACCCAGAAGGACTTTTTAAATCATCTAATCCTCCTTCCCTGTTTTATAGAAGAGAAGACAGAGGCAGGGAGCAGAGGCAGAAACAGTTCAGGTCTGTGTTCTCCTGATCCTGCTACATAGCCACCCATTCTCAGTCATCAAATGAAGCCTCCTCTCGCCTGAAGCTCACACCACACTCCCAACAGACAGGAAACTGACCTACAGCACTCGTGTTCCTGAAGCAGTTCAAGACGAAGTGATGGTCAAGAATCCCATTGCGTTGTTTTCCCCCACTGAGACACCAATTTCATCTCCCATCCCCTTTATCTCTGATGCTCAACGATCTTCCCCACTCCTTATCACAAGATGAGCTTTCTTTAGTCACCTGCTGTGTGCGCAGGAGCTCGCTTCTATAGCATCAATTAATGTAATCCTCATAAGAACCTTAGGAACTGAGCAGCATTGTTCTGACAGTTGAGAAAATTGGGGCTCAGAGAGGTTAAATAATTTGCCTAAGGACATGCGGCTAGGTGGTGGCACAGCGGGATTCAAACTCAGGTTGGTTTTATTCCAAAGCCTCCTTCATGAAAAGGGGCCCTCCTCCTGGTTTTATGCCATTTTACTGTGAAGCAAACATTTGGAGTGCCCGCTGCGTGTCAGGTACGGGGGAAAAGCACTGGAGACATCCACCACAGTGAGAGACTCATCCTGCACCTTCCCTGAGACCCTAAAAGGAAGGACAGTGGTTAAATAGTGATGTTTTTATTCTCCTATCTTTAATAATGGACAGAGCACTTGTACCCACAGCACTTGACAGTTTACACAGTATTTCATATTCGTTGTCTTAGTATACCCACACAACAACTCTAGGAAACACATAATTTCTGTCCCTCTCTTGCCAAATGGAAGACAATATGTGCACTGGAATAAACAGACTCATAGAGGTTGGCTGAAGTGTGTAGGCCACACAGCTGGTAGTGCCGTCTAATTCTTGCCCACTGCTCTTCACTCAGCACAACATGGATTCTCTCTCTTCTCTCCTCTCCACTTTTTTCAGCAAAACCTGACTCTTCCTTTTATCTCTGTTGAAACTGTGTCTACAGTCTCCCTTGAAGCTATAAGCTAACATCTTGTTCTTCCTCACTCCAAATCAGTGTCTGTATTCACCTCTTCAGACCTGTGATTCCTTATGTGGTCCTCTTTTCTCCTTTAGATTTTGTGTGACTTGAATGACCCTGAAAACCATTCAGCTCCATTTCAAAGTCTAAGTCTAAGGAACTAGAGAGGGTCCTATAGTGCACAACATTTTCCCTCATTCTCTTTTTCTTTACCTATGCTTTCAACCATCCATCTATCCACCTATCCATTCGGCTATACATTCATCCGTCCATCTACCCTCGCTCCCTCTTTCCTTTCCCCCTTCCTTCTCTCTTTCCCTCCTCCCTACCCACCCTCAATTTCATCCTTTCTTCCTCCCTCCCTTCCAATTATCCATACATCCATGCACTCCACAAATATATACTGAAAATCTGGTCTGTATCAGACATTGTTCGAAGCACTAGGAACATAGAAAAGATCAAGACATACAAATTTCCTTTCTTACAGATATTATAGTAAGACAGACAGAATATAGGAAAACAAATAAGAATTTCAGATAGTGGTGATTGCAATGAAAACAATAAGATAAAATGGTGAGGCGGAGAGTGACCGCAGGGTGGCACTTTGGCTTGAGCCATCAGGGAAGGCTTTCGGGATTACAGGGCATTTGAACAGCAACCAGCTCTTTCCAGATCTGGGGGAATGATCTTCCAGGCAGAGGGAAGAGGAGCTGCATAGGCAATCTTCCTCCTACCTGTACTACCAACTCACGGATTTAAGCTTCACTGGACTCTCCCAATATTCTTAACAGAGGAAAATGTGCGAGGATCTTTGTGACTCAGTCCCATTTTATACAGAAGATGATGAAAGACAAAAGTGTCCAGGGGCCTTTCTCATGATCACCAGGGTTGGGGGTCGCAGAGCTAACTTGCAATTATCTAAGGGAATGAGCAATGAAAAAGGAGTCTGGGGGCCTGGCTTCTGAGTTCAGCCCTACACTAACTTGTTCTGGGAACATGCATAACTCATTTTTCCCATGCAACTCTTGGTTTTCTCGAAAACAATGAGTAGTTATAGAATTTTAAAGTGACACAGAAGCAAAAACAAGCAAAAATTAATGCTAACATTTGAGTGCTTATATCATGCCATGATTGTTCTAAGTGCTTTATATACAACAACTTTAATCCTTCCAACAACCCTATGAGTCAGTACTATTAATACCTAACTATTAAAAACAAGGGATCCAAGGCACAGGACAGTTAAGTAACTTGCCCCAATCATACCAATAGTAAGCGGGGGAGCTGGATTCGGACCTAGACCATCTGATTTGAGTGCCCCAGTTCTTAAACCCTACATAACAATCCTTCTATTGAAGGACAATAGAGCAAGTGACCTGGTTGAAGCTGACGTCAGGAGCCCTGACTCTCTCCCCTCCATTTTGTCTTTTTCCCAGAAATGCTCTCCTGGACCCTGGGTTCTGTGAGACACAGTTTAATAGTCTGAGGATGAAAGAACTGTAAGTCCTTGAATATTGTGGTTCCAGGAATAAGCAGACCTCAGACGGCATGATGAAATGGGATCCTAGAGCCATTTCTCATCAGAGATCATGAGTGTCCTGGGAAAAGGGTGTGGTTAGGGATGGGCACACGTAGGAGCAAAGCAATCTCAGCTGGTGGGTCCACCTGCCCTGGATCTTTTGAGATTTGCCAGAAGGGAACTGATGTCTGATTCTCTCTGACCCTTCGTGAGGCCAACCTGGGAGGGAAGCGGGAGCATTGAGAGCAGGACATATCGGACTCTCCGCAGACCACCTCTACTCATGTTTTCTCTTCTTTCATCCAGCCTAGATGCAGTTCCCTCCCTCAAGTTTTCCAAATTGACACTACTGCACTTTTTCATGTGGACCAGAGGATCCTCCTTTCTGCCCTGGATGAAGAGGACAAGGTTTCTTAGTTCCACTGACGTGAGGTGGGCAGGAAGTTTGCTTAGTGATTAAGCTCATGGATTCTAAAGTCAGACTGTGTGGATTTATTCTAATTCTATCATAGCTTCTGATCTTGAGTGACTTTTAACCTCTACAGTCCTTAGTTTCCTCTTCATCATGGAGACAACGTATTAACATGCTTAACTCATATGGACTGTTAAAAATTCTTAAAAAATTAATTGTGATAATATGTTTAAAACACTTAACGTGTTGACTGACATTTGGTAAGTGCTCAATAAACGGTCAGTCTTTTTTCTTTTTAATGGAGCACATTTTAGAAAAGGAAGGAAAAAGTGATGCTTTTTACTTAACACAGATTCCTTATCAAAATTTAACTAAAGTTTGATCCCAGAAAGGATTTTTTGGCCCAGTTTATGTTTACTTCATTTACTTTAAAGAAGCATTTACTGAAAAGTAATAATTACCAGGAATTTGGCCAACGTGGAACATACAAAGGAAATAACATGATTCTACCCCACCATCCGTTGTTCTTGCTTCGCTCTTATTCTCTGGCCATTCTTCTCAATCTTTGAGTATATTCCCCATGCAGTGAGGAAGAAAGGGTATGAGCCTCAGGGTTGGAAACCTGGCCGTAGATGTCAACTCTGTGTTTGATGATTGTATGACCCTGAGGAAGAAAGAAAACCTCTTTGGGTCTCAGTTCACCCATCTGTAGAGTTTTGGGCTAGCTGATACCAAAAATCACATGCAATACAAAGATTCCATTATCCTATGATTCTCTTAAATGAAGGCTGAAGCAGAATTAAGCTCACCAATGATCCTCAGTCTCTCCTGAGGTCACTTTCACTATTCAGTCATTAGGCGTGATTATATACTCCTGGGACAAAAGCAAGGTAGAGTTGGAAAGAGTTGCAATGTTTCTAGAGCCATCAGATCTAGGTTCAAATCCTAGTTACACCATGTAGCAGCCATGTGACTTTGGAGAAATCATTTCAACACTCTGAGCTTCAAATTTCTAATTTTTAAAATAAAGACAACAAAGATATTTAGCTTGTGTAGTTATTATAAGAACTGAATGAGATAATACATATTAAGCATTTAATAGAGTGTTAGACTTTAATATATGTCCCCCAGCATGATTTCCCCATGAACTCATTTGTATACCTCCTCTATCCTTCACTTATACTACATTCTACTTACTTACTTGCACATCCGTGTCTTCTCTTGACTGTGAGCTCTTAGAGGGTATAGACTCCTTTATCCTTTATTTTGCCTGATACCTGACCAAGCGCTACCAGTATCTTTATAGATAATCAACAAATGTTTATAGAAACCAACTAAAACATGTTGGTACATAAATGTCTCTCCTCTTTTAATTATCCAAACACTAAAAACAGAAAAAAAAAAAATAAAACTGCCTAAACCAAATATATAAACATGAAAAAGGTCTATTTTTTGTTGTGTAACAAAATTCAAATATTTTACCAACACAGAAAATAAAAACAAAGAAAGACTTAAGAGTTTTAGGAGCATTTGGACAGGAATGCCCAGTACCCCAGTAGTAGAGAAAGCTCCAGCGGCCAATGCTGGATGATTCAGCACTGTGGACAGCCACTCTCGGTATTTCAGTTGTACCAGACTTCATATGAGGCAAATGGGAGATTGTTGATGGATGAAGCTAGAGAAGTAGGCCAGGACCAAGGCATGAATGGCAAGATAGGAGGTTGGACGCAGGCCTATAAGTAAAGGAGGCGTGGACACACTTGATTCAGGGAGCAAGATGACCAGATTATACTCTTATAAAGAACGCTTTGGGTGTAGTGTGGAGACCATATTTTAACAGCCAGTGTTGGAATACAAGAGAACATTTAAGAGAGAGTTGCAACAATTTTTGTAAGCAGTTATGAAGGCCTGAGCTGGGTATATGTGGTGGAGGATGAGAGAAAGGGGAAAGTTTGGGAGATAATAAGCAGTTGGAATCAGTGTGTTTTAATGGAAGGAGATTGAGGGAGGTCTGGGATGCCTCTAGAATTTTTGTTTGGGCTATGAACTTTGATATAGAGTACACTGGAGAAACAATGAAATTGAGAGCTAAGAAAGATGTTGAAGTCAGCTTTAATATATTGAGTTAGAGATGTTAGAGTGACATTCATATGGAAATGTCCAGTGAGCAGTTAAGTATATGAGTTTGGAGTTCAGAAGACAGGATGATATATAATGAACACTAAGTGAATATTAGTTATGTCTCTATATTATGGTAATCTGGATGAAACCCTAATTATTGATTCATCCACATCCTCATTAGGATGTTGCTGATCACTGGAGCTCACAGACATTGCCCTTTGATCGTAAATCTATGCAGCCTAAGGTCGTAAGTCCAAGCTTGCCAATTCACTGAGAGACTTTTTAATCCATTGGGCTCTTCCAAGATCGGCCATCTCCAAAGTTCCTCAGATTCCACCTGAGTCACGGCCTCTCCTGCTTACAAGTATCTAATTTCTATTTTGCTAGAAACTTAGGTTCTGCTGTCTTCAAGTAGGTTCATATGTGCAGACATTCCAAAAAGATACCGGTCCCGTTATTTCTCTGGGCATCCCAGAATCAAATATTTAGAGAGTCTCAGAGCTAGGAAGTGCTCTTGCAGATCAAATATGGCTTTTTCATCTTATAAATGGAAGATGTAAGGCCAAGGCAGAGAAAATGACTTACTGAGGCTCCTTTTACTCAATAAAATGCTTATTTACTAAGTGCCTACCATGTGCCAAGCACTGGCCTAGACCTCAGACATAGGATGGTGAGACTGAAAGGGGTGGAGCCTGCTCTGCTGTTAGCGAGTTCATGGTCTACCAGGAGGGATAGAAACACTACTAACCAGCCACTAGCATACAGCCTAGAGGAAGTGGCAACTAAGTTCGCATTAAGCATCCCTCCTCACACTCACCTCCTCAAAAAAATCTCTCATGGTGAGCACTGGCGTGTAGCAGAGCGACCTGATATCAGATGTGTCTGACCCTAACACTGAGTCCTTTCCAACATTTGTTGCTCTCTTTATTAGTAGCTGATACACTCTGCTAAAATCATGGTTGAGGAGTAGTTAAGGGTGTAGTTAGACTACTGGACTCAGATCTCAACTCCTCACTACCTCTGTGACCTTGGATAAGTTACTCAACCCATCTGAGTGTTAGGTTCTGCTCATCTGTAAAATGTAGGGAATCCCTACTTCATAGGAGGTGCTGTGTTTAATAAATGGTACCCATTTTTATTATGTTTTAGAGAAACTCCCAAGTTTTTTCCAGTTCATAATAGTTTCTAATTGCTTCCTGCTAAGGGAGGCTGTTACTTAGAGTAGAAGAGAGTAAGACTGGGAATTCGAATTATTGAGTTTCAGTCTGAATTAAACTCCTAAGTAGTTGTCAATTTTGGACCATCACATGACTTATCTGGGCCACAGTTTTTCCATCCTCCAATCATGGGTTCAGGTGAGATAATCTCTAATGTGCTTTCTTTTCAACAGATTGACTATTATAAGGAAGATGCGCCTTATTTTGGATATTGCAAGGAAAGACTTGAAAAAAAAAACTTGACTGACCATCATATGATGCACTTTCCTCCTCTCTCTTAACCCATAATTTCTATGCTTCAAATTACTGCATATTGTTTTTTTTCCAATAAATTATACTTATGTGGGTAGTGTACTGATATTAACTGGGTCTTCATGGGGCCCAGAACATCTGGATAGAAAATGAGAAAAATATACTGGTAGCCACCCAACTATTTTACCAACATAGCCCTGAAACACACAACTTTTTAGATCTGCAGTCTAGATAAACATGGAAATTTCAACACACATCTGTTGAGATTCATCCTTTTTTAGTATTTGCTATGTGCCAAGTTTTTTCACTTATGGAAAACGACTCTGAGAAGAAAGTATTCCATTTTACAGATGAGGAAGCTAAGCTTTGGAGTAAAGTGGCTTGATTAGGGTCACACTAAGAAGTAAGGGCAGATCTGGATTCCAACTCAACTTCCAATGTCAAATCTTCGTCCATATCCTTGCCTAGAACTTATGTCTGTGTCTCTGTCTGGAGTGTCACATTCACAGCAATCACGCTCCTGTCATGCGATTTTGTGACCCGGGAAACTGAGAAGCTCCACACTCCTGCTGGTCCAGGCTCTTGTGTCCTTTCTAGATGAGGGAGAGACTATGATGATTAAGAGGCACAGCTCCACCTTAACCCAGCTGCTGCCCCTCATGAGTCTGGGGCTCTGAAATCGTATTATTGTTCTAATGGCCTCACCATATGCATCTTTTCACAGGGTGTGGGTCAGGGCCAGGGGTGGGAGAGTGCTGGGGGCAAACCAAAGAAGGCAGAATCCAATACAAGTGAAAACCAGAGGCTCCTGAGCTGAAGGCTTTTTGGTTGAAGGGGCCTGGCTCATTAGGGTGGCGTGTCTTCCCCTCTCTACCCTCATTCCTGCCCTCCTTCCAAATGGGGGGATGAATGTCTCCAGCACTTAATAAAGTACAATAGAAAGACTGTGGTGGGTTGGGGGAAGGACAGAGAAGATGGCTATAGCAGAGCCGCACAGAAACAGAGCTCAACAGAAACTCTTCCCGTGAAGATTCTCTGACAAACGTGTAAAAGAGACAGTCTTCACAGACAAGCACAGGAACGTATTCAGTCAGCGAAGTCCTTCTCTTAGTGATCAACTCTCTCCCTAGCTTCTACAGCCTTTACCACAGAGTTAACAAAATCAGTGTTAGTTTACTTTACGGAGTAGAAATATTCTTGAAAAACTTAGCTATGGTTAGAATTTCTAAAAGCAAATCCTATGCTTCCTTCTAAACTCAAATTATAAAATTGGAGGAGTATTCAGTGGAAAAAATATTGGCCTGCAATGTAAGAAAACCATTCTTAAGGTTGCAAGATGTCTTATAAAATCGTATAGTTAAATTTTTAAATATAATTTTAGATGGAATATTAATGATCTGAATAACACCATAAAATCTTCAGTGAAAAGAAACTTAAATATTTCTGTTTGGAAAAATTCTCTTAAAGTCTTATAGAACAAGAACATGCTGAAGACAACACTAGAGTTTCAGCTTGATAGATAACATTAACTGAGGTGAGGAATGAAAGGGAGAGGTGAAGCTGGCTAAGGATGGGAACAAGCGCATGTTGTCCATACACAAGGAGAAATAATTGTACGCAGTTTAGTGCAAATGTCAGACTCTGTTGTCTGGGCCTTTGAATGTTTTCCCTCTTGTCTGGATAATTTTGCCATATTCCAGCATCCTCTGGAGCTCCCCATGCCCCTTACTCTGTATTTTTCCACAGTACTTATCACCTTCTAATATAGTATGAAATATTTTCTTTTCTATTTTTGTTTGCCTCTGCCATGCACTCTTGCCAAACGTAAGCCCCGCGAGGACAGGGACGTTGCCTGTTTTCATCACAGTTGTATCCACAGCACCTGGGACAGGTCCTGCCGTGTAGGGAAGCCTTGATAAATATTTGTGGAATGGATGAAAACCCCTCCATGCAGGGCATCTCCTCCATGAAAATTATCCTAAATAAGTTTGATTTTGTACTTACTCCAGCATAGCACTTTTCACACCATACATTAAAAAAATTTTTATGTGAAGTTCATGTAACACAAAATTAGCCATTTTAAAGTGATCAATTCAGCGGTACATTCACAATGTCGGTGCATTTAGTATATTCACAATGTGTGCAACCACCACCTTTATCTAGTTCCAAGACATTTTCATCAGCCCCAAAAGAACATCTTGTAGCCATTAAGCAATCACTCCCCCTTTGTCCCGACCCCTAGCACCTGGGAACCACCAATCTGCTTTCCCTGTCTACAGATTCACCTATTCTGGCTATTTCATATAAATGAAATAGTACAATATTTTGTGACTGTTCTTTCAATTAGCATAATGTTTTCGAAGTTCATCCACGGTATAGCATGTATCAGATCCTCATTCCTTTTTAAGGCTGAGTAATATTCCATTGTCGGCATATACCACATTCTGTTTACCCATTCATCTGTCAATAGACAATTGAGCTGTTTCCACTTTTTGGCTGTTGTGAATAGTGCTGTACAAGCATTTTTTCACACCGTATTTTCATTTCTCCTTTTGTAATCTGTCTCCCCTACGAAATCGTGGACTCGTGAAGGCAGGGACTAAATCCGTCTTGTGTACAAATATATTCCCATACTGAGCTGTGGCCTGAAAAGATTTGTTCAATGAATGACTGCATGCAAAATGTCCAAGTTTCTTGGATTTTTAATTAAAAGGATGTGATTGAAATTTCCTAAGTAACAGGCATACCACAGTTTTTAAAAATTCAATAGTGCCACAAACATAAGAGAATATCTATGCTTAATTCCACAGGAAGGCTAGCTGCAGGAGAGGGAGGGGTATGAAGGCGGTGAGAAGAATGCAGGGTTCAAGCAGGGCCAGAGGGCAGGAGCAGCAGAGAGCAGGAAGGTAGCGGTGGGGAAGGCTGAGGCCGGCGGAGGGGGCTCCGAGACAAGGAGCTGGAGCAGGTCTCAGGCTGACATATGCTTCTCAAGCGGCGGACAGAAGTCCTCTCTTCCCCCAGGAACAGCTTTTTGTCTTTCATTTTCAAACATCAAAGTTTATTTTTGAATTAAAGGTTTGCTTTTGTGTGGAATTCTGAAGGTGTTCCCCAGATGTTTAAGAGTCACTTTGGCTTTTAGAAATAAACTTTTGAAATGGAGAGTTGTCTTCAAATTTTAGTCACTCTTTTTTTTTAATTGTGGTAAAAACACATAAATTTACCCTCTTAACAATTTTCAAGCGTACATTACTGTATCTTAACTATATGCACCTCATTGTACAACAGATCTCTGGAACTTTTCCAACCTGCATAACTGAAACTCTGTGCCCACTGCACTCAAGTAAGCATTTATTGAACACCTACTGTGTGCTTGCAGTGAAAGGAAACCATTGTCTCTCTGGCTAATTTGCCCCTTTCTCCATTTATATCTGGGGACTCTGTGTCCATTTATATACACCAATAATAACTATGCATATATTTTTATAATGCTTTACAGTTTATAAAGTACTTTTTCTTGTATTTCCGTATACATATCTTATACCTTATTAGGTACTTCCTATTTATCCCATTATTTGTTCCTGTCCCAAACTGTTGTTACTTTCATTTTACAAACAAGGAAACTAAAGTCAAGATAAGTGGTTTATCCAAGGTCACAGAGTCAGTCAGTGACAGAGCTAAGATTTGAAGTCAGTTTTTGCAAGCAAGTTCTTCCCCAATGTATCATGCCTCTCGGGTTTCTGGGAAAAGAGAAAAATACTTAGAAAATAAACTTCATTATTCTAGTTCAAAATATCTAAAGAAAAATATTCGCTATATAAATTCCTTTTTTCTCTTAACCAACCCCTCTAACCCAAGATATTTTTCTTATTTAGTTTTTATTTATTGTTCTGATCATTACTAATTTGCAAGTTTTAACCGTGGCGTTTGATAAATGCTAAGGTGTTGGGGCCAAATTTGGGCTTGAATCTTGGATTTGCTACTAAATTAGTTGTATGACCTTGGAGAAGTCATTTAACCTCCCCAAGTTTCAATGGCCCCATGTGTAAAATGGTGATTGTGATAGTATCTACCTCATACTGCTGTCATGAGAAGTAGATGTGATATTGCATCGAAATTGCTTAGCGTATTTCTCCGGCCCATAGCAAGCGCTTAACAAATAGGAGATGTTATTATTATCTTAAACATGCAAAGTGAATATTTTATTCAGTTGAACCCATTTTTGGTAAAGGACTGAATTCTTGCTACCAGAAAGTATGAAGAGCCCCAAATTTGAAGTCAAACAGAGTTGAGTGCCAATCCTATTTCTGCCACTTACTAGCAGTTTGGATTTGGTTTCCTCATTGCAAACTGAGGATGGTGATACCTATGTCACTGAAATCTTGTGAGGGTATTTGTAAAGATCCTGAAACATAAGTGCTCAATCAATAAAAGCTACTGTTATTATTATTACAAATAAAAAATCCCAATATCACACATCAAGAGATCTAGGTACTCAGAGAGGATACCCAAAGTGAATGCTGGCTGAGCACAGAATTCTTTCTTTTGGCATCAGAACTCAGATAACCCTCAAATGCCAGATCAGAACATAGCAATGGCAATTAACAAGATGCATCTCATAGCCGAGACTCCAAAATGCCAAGGGTATTTGTATGCCATGGATGTTTGCATCTGCATCTTATTCTTACTTTGGTGCAAAGCTTTTACGTCCAATATAACAATCATTTATTGAGCATCTGCTGTATGCCTGATCCTGTGCTAGTCATGTTGGAAACACAAAGACAAATGGGCTGAGCCTTGGATCTCTTCTTGGTCCACATTCCTGGGGTCCGGGGGTTGGTTATTCAATTTCGTGGCTTTAAATACTTCTGTAGGCTGATGACTACCAATTTCTTTCTTCATTTTCACCCTCTCCTCTGACCTTCAGGTTCATCTCTGTTTACCTATTCTCCGCGTTCAGTTAGATGTGAAGCATCTCAAAGGTAACACAGCTAAAACAGAACTGTTGACACATTCTCCCCCCACCCTCCATAAACCTGCCCTTCCCCCAGCATATCACATTTCAGTAAACGCCAGCATAATTCATTCAATCATTTAGGCCAAAATTGGAGTCATCTATGGCCTTTGTGTTTCGTCTACATACTATGTCCAATGCGTCAGCATTTATCATCAGTTTTACCTTCAGAATATAATCCCAATCCAGCCACTTCTCATGGACCCCCTCTACTACCATCCTAGCTCCAAACACCAGTCTTTCGCCTGGCCTAGAGCGCTAGCTTCCTGACCAAAGGCCCTGCTTCCACCCTTGCCTCCAGGCCAATGCCCACGACCACATGCGTCATGCACAGCCCAACTCTAGGGACACCGTTCACGGAGACTTCAGCGTAAGGACGCCGCCGGAGTTCTGCCACGCAGTGACCCTACCTGCCTTCTTCCAGTCTACTCTCCACGGGGCAGATGGTCAAGTTTAAGTCAAAGCCTGTTGCTGCTCTGCTCAGAACTCCTCAGGGCTTCCTTTCACACCTACAGTAAAATCTGAAGTTCTAGAAGATGCCAGAGAATCTGGCTCCAGGCCACACCCCCTCATTTAATTCTCCTCTTCCATTCGCTCCCTGTCCTCTAGCTGCACAAATTTCTTCGCCTGTCCTTGACCATCTCAGGTATGTTCCTCTCAGGGCCTTTGATCTTGCTGGTCCCTCTACCTGGGATGCTCTTCCCTCGGGTATTTGCATGGCATATACCCTCATTTTACTCAAGTCTTTGCTCAAATGGTCCTCTTCAGAGAGGACTTTCCTGATCATCCTATGATTTAATTTGATATTACCTTACTTACCCTGCTTTATTTTTCTGTATAGCACGTATTCTACCTTACATTATATATTTACTTGTTTATTTGGTTGTTCTTTGTTTCTCGCATTAGTATTTAATCTTTGAGTGTATGGATTTTTTTTCATTTTGCTTACCACTGTATTGTCAGAAAGGCTGGTGCATAATAAATGCTTGATAAATATTTAGAGACTGAATGAATGGAATATGAAATTCATTCATTGGTTCAAGTATTCCTTCCTTCCTTCATTGAACAATCATTCACTAATCAACTATGCTGTGATAGCATCCCACACAAGTCATTTCCTTTCCTCCTCACGATGACATGATCTTCCTTTTTACAAATTAACAGAGTTTTGCAGAGCGGAGGAATCTGGGCTACATGAGGGATAAGTCTGACAGGCTTCATTGCCCGTGAGCTTTCCATACTAGCAAATTATCACTTACCTAACCCATGCTGGCTAGTGGTTATACTAGCTAGCATATAGTGGCAGTCAGTGAAATAAAAAATGGGAGATGATTTAATTATGACAATGTGTAGAGTTTATTTGGGGAGTCTATTAGTCAGGTTTTGCTGCAATAATAAACAACCCCAATGTCTCAGACACTCAT
This sequence comes from Equus asinus, assembly GCF_041296235.1. NCBI lineage: Eukaryota > Metazoa > Chordata > Mammalia > Perissodactyla > Equidae > Equus > Equus asinus. Next base: position 66,658,089 of record NC_091794.1, read on the forward strand.
GACAACAAATGTTTATTTTTCATTCACATTACTTATAATACCTCCATCTCTCTCTCTCTCTCTAATATACACCACACACACATTCAGTCTTGGAGACGCCCTGACATGTTCAGGCCCTTTTGATCTTTTCTCCTAGACTTCGTGTGTAATTCTTCATTTAACATCCTTTATCAAGGTTTTAGTGCACAACTATAATTTTATTTATTCAGCAACACCCCTCTCAATTTTCTGGGAATAGATCATTTTTTTCTTCTAAAAACTGCTCTTTCCCCTACTCCAACTCTGCAACCTGCAGAAACCACCAGCTTCTCACATGAATCCTCCTCTGACCACTCTTGGTTGGTTCATAGGTGGACATCTGATCCAAGCCTGGCCTATATGAGCACTCGCTTTATATTTTTAGAACTAGGATTAAAAGAATGCCTCAGTTCCCCTCTCCATAGGAAAAAAATGGGTGACGTGAGCCTAAAAAGGTTTAGGCCTCCACATTTCCCCCCTTGAGAAGGAAGACAGCCTGAATGAAGCCAAATAAAGCTGACACACCAAAAGAATTAGAAAAAACACTGGCACGTGCCATTATAGGTAGTTTTCAAGTCTCATGTCCACTTGCTCCTGATGTCCAGCCACATTTCTATCCTGATTGTATTTGATTATTCATTTCTTTCTTGGATCCTGTGAATAATTAATTCCCCCCTTTTAGGATAAAAATAGTTTAAGTTGTATTTCTGCTTCTTGAAAACAGGTCATTCTTTGGAGTAATTCTTTGGAGTGGCATTTCTAAAAGTAATCGTGGAGAAAAGAGGACTGAGGTGGACATAAGCATTTCAGGGACGGGCAGGGGAGCCAGCGCAAGCCAGGAGGAGGCAGGTCGTGGGTGAGCTGGAGAGGAGGCCTTGGGAAGGTAGGCGTAATCTACAGCAGCGACATACACTTCTGAGAGGATTGGCAAGATGGGGGCCAAAAAATATTGGATTTAGTCAGTATAAAGCATATACAGGGCCAGCCCCAGTGGCCTAGTGGTTAAGTTCAGCGCACTCTGCTTCAGCAGCCCGAGTTCAGTTCCTGGGCGCAAATCTACACCCCTCGTCAGTGGCCATGTGACCATGGCTCACATACAAAATAGAGGAAGATTGGAGACAGATGTTAACTCAGGGAAAATCTTCCTTAGTGAAAAAAAAAAGGAGAAAGAAAGAAAGAAAAGAGCATATACAGAGGAATGATGGATGCAGAAGCCAGTTAACATGGATTAGGGGGTAAATGGGAGCTGAGGAATTTCGGCCTGTGAGTATGAAGAGCGTTAGGAGATCTGACAGTAAAGAAGCAGCAAGAAAGAAGATCAGTGTCAGCACAGAGAACTTTTTGAGGAAGAGTTTCCATTTTTTCCCTCTCTTAATATAGAAGAGACACAATCAATAAACATTTAGTAAGTAGGTATTGTATTTCAGATACCATGTTATGTGTTGGAACAAAAGATGAGTAAAACACAAGCAAGATTAAATGAATGATGGTACATTCATCAAATGGAAAACTAGCAGCCCTAAAATGATGTTGTAAAAGGACTACTTAAATAATAAAGTCTGTTGCAACATTAAATTAAAAAAATCAGGTTAAAAACCAGCATGTACATATAGTCCAGCTTTTACTGTATACTTCAAAATAGATACATATGCATAGAAGAAAGTCTAGAGAATAGACAGAAAAACGTAAAGAGTGGTTGATAGTGGTGTTGAGGTTTATGGGCAACTTTCCTTTTACTCTTTGTCTTATCTGCAGTTTCTGAATTTCTACATTTAACCTATGCCTCTGTTGTAGTAAGAAAAATATACGAAGGTAGTGTATTTCTAAAGCGAGATGTAACGTAGATCCTGAAGTTGGTCACTGACTGATAGAAAAAACAGTAGATTAGACAACCGGGTGCACAGCACGCTCGCTACTGATGAAGGTCGAAAACAAGAGCTTACATGGATGGATAGTAATGGTATCTGTCTAGTGGGGCTGGGAAGACTTCTCAGAGGAAGGAAAATTTCAGTTAGGCCCTGAAAAACGAGCAAGGACTGGTCTGGCTGAAAAGAAGGCAAGAAGAGAGCACAGAGTCAGGAGTCCACGCAGTATTCAAGGAGTTTGCCTAGTCTAGGGGCAGAAGGGGAGGAGCAGAGGGAGGGAGGCCCCTGATGGCCCGCACGGACTAGGACGGGATCCCCCGTGCACGCAACTGAGAGAAAGCAGAGAGCTCCGCAGGTCTTGGTATGAGACCGTTGCTCAGAGCAGATGGAGAGGATGCGTCCGAGGATGATGGGGTCAGGGAGGAGGCAAAAGTCCGGTGCGAGTGGGTGAGGACCTGAACTAGGACAGTAGCAGTCGGACTGCAGACACGGGGCTGTATTGGGGAGTTTTTTAGGAAGAGAAATCGATAGATAGGAAGAGAAATTCCGTCACAAAAGTACTAGCTGTTGCAGGTTGGGTTCTTCAGAAACAGACTTTTGAGATGAATTTTAGGGTGCAAGATGTTTGTTAGGAATCCACGTACGCGAAGGGAAGGGATAAGAAGCAGGGCTGGCCAGAGGGAGAAGTCCGACTGCAATGCGGGCCTGACAAAGCCTCGGCTGAAATGGCGGGAGCTCAGGAGCACGCGCTGCTCGTCGGAGCTCGACTGCATTGAGCTCAAACGACCACATCTTTACAGCCCTGCCTCACTCAGTCATGGATGTGGCGACGCGAGGAAGGATGTGACCCCAAGTGAGGTGGCTCTCTGCAGGCAGACCTTGCAGAGCTGTGTCTGCGGGAGCTAACAGCTGTGGGCTGTGTACTGACATTGCGGCTTAGTCTTCACCCCACTCTGTGAAGCAGTCACTGCTACCACCCCCATTTTACAAATAAAGGAAGAGGCACAAAGAAATCAAGACCGTTGCCCAAAGTCATTCAACTAGTAAGCAACAGAGGCAGGATTTAAACTTCCAGAATTGGGCTTTAGTGCCTGTGTACTTAACCACTGGCCCACGCTGCCTGCCCCCGAGAGCGTGGGTGGCAGAGGGAATGCGATTGTGACGGGGCATGGCTGCGCTGGGCCCCACAGTCATCCCGGAACATTCCAGCCTGAGAACTTTGATGTGTCTGCCTTCCTGTTTTCCTCTGCGGGCCTTCCTTCACTCTCTCCCTCTCTTTTTTTTCTCATATACTGTTTATTATCATAAGAAGGAAAATCAAATTCAATAAAGTCCAACATGGGGATTAATAAAATAAATACAGACAATTGTGAAATTGTGCCCTAGCACTTATTTTTACAGCCGTGTTTCAAAAAGCTTATCTGTAGGAGCTCTGGATAATTTTTATCAAATGACAAGAATAGACACTAATTAATAATGGCAAAGTTAGTGTTCTTAGGTTGCCACTTAATACTTAGGTTTTCAAGATTTTTCCTTTCCTTTCTTTCACTTTTAGCATGGTTCACATGCTAAATTCTAAAGCACACAAACATAATTTAGTATTTTCTAAAACAAAGCCACTGGTAATTTTTTGTAATTTTTTCACTTAATGGGGAGCTGGCAGACTGTCTGGGTTGGGGAAAAGTGCTGAGGGTTCGGAGGCGGGCTGCGAGAATGTAGGACCCAAGAGACAAACAGTGATGCAGGAGAAGATATGAAACCATCCTTCACAGCCTGAGAGTCGGAGGACCTGGCTATAAACTCCACTTCTCTCGCTCCCTTGCTTTGTGATGGCTGAAATCACCTCATGCTTCTGAGCCTCAGTTTCCACAACTGAAAACACCCATGTCACCGAGTTGTTGTCAGAATTAAAGAAGATGATGTCTGTGAAACAGCCTGGCTCCCCACAGGTACTAAGCATCACGTGAATATGAACCAGAAACATGTTTCTTTCATCTTCAGGCATTTATAGTTTGAGGCAGTCTCTTTCTTCTCCTCCTCTCATCTTTCTCCCTTTCCAGTCCTTCTGCAAGATGGGGATTGCTGCATTCAGGGGCTCCTGCGAGCTCTGGGCTTTGAGCACTGGCCGAGAGCACAGTTCCTCCCTGCCCTCAATCAACCTGGCATTCATCTCAGCCAGGGAGAGCAGCCATTCGTATTTTTTTGACATAAACACACTGAACAAGCAAGACAGGCCCCACCGAGTTATTTAAAATCCCGATCTGAGAGCGAGCGTCTTGAATCTGAAGTTCTTGCCTAAATATAAACGGCAAAGCTTACTCAACATCAAATCAAATCAATGATAATTTGAGGACTAATTAGCATTTGGGGCTTTTTTCGGCAGCATGGTGATGTGGTGTATAATGCTACGTGATTGGAGAGAAGCACGTAATTACAAAGCTGAATACGTTGTCTCCTGGAGACTCGGGAAGGAGCAGATTCCCTCTCTAAGGAGGCCTGCCACTGGACAGAGGGAGGAGTGGAGGGGGTGGGAGGTGGGGTGACTGAGTGGGAGGGTGCGTATCTGAAACCTGCAGCCACTAGGGGGGCCTCTGAGGGCAGGACATGGGCAGGCATCCTCCTTGGGGGTCCCACCTCCTCTCTGCCAGAAGGTTTCACTTCCACTTGGATCAACGAAGCTTCCCCTCTGACTTTAATCCTGAGAGGTAAGAGGAGATGAGATCATTTCGGAAAGGAATAGGACAAAGGGGAACTGAAATGAAGAACGTGCTTGCCAGGAGCCAGGCGTCAACATAATCAGAGCAGCAAATATTTGCGCCTGCTCTCTGTGTGGTCATGTTCGAGCCCTGTACGTGCAGCACCAGGTCAACCCTCAGAGTGGCCCTCTGAGGTCAGGACTATGTCTATTTTTATTTTTTGATGAGAAAACTGAAGTTCTGAGAGCTGAAGAACTTTCCTAAAGTCTTACAGATAGAATTTGGCAGATCAGAGCTTAATATACTTAATATACTTCTGGCTCCAAAGTGTGGGCTGCTGATCCCGCTACTGCACTGCTTTGTGTTAGTTCCATCGTTTGATGGATCTCAGGAAGCCTACGGAAGGTGGGGCGTCCTTAGAGGTGGGGAGCCTGGCTTCAGCGGTAGAGAGAGTCACCCAAGGGTGCCAACTTGTCAGTGGCCAAGATCGAAGGCTGAAAGAAAGGTAAACGAGAACAGAAAAAATAATTACAAAGAAATATTAGCTCTAATGAAAAAAAGAACAAAATCCAAAGAGAACACAGTCCCTGTGTGACTGTCCACCCCGGGGAACAGGCCTCCTCGAACGGGGACTGTGGCAAAGGGCAGTGTGTGCCACTGCTCCCCTGTCTCCTTGAATAGACTCCCTTAGGCCTGCCATTTGTCATCATGTGCCCCAGGATTCAGGTGCCCAAGTGGGGACTCTGGCACGAGAGCTACAAGCAGGGAGAGGACCACACATAAGTGTCTCTCATATGCTTAATCTGACCTTCTGGCAGTGGCTGCCAGGCAGGGTTGGGGGCAGTTGGGTTGAGAAAGATTCTGAGGCGCATTAGGGCTCCCTAGGAAAGAGGGATACATTGGTTAGTGATGTCTGTGGTGGCCACAGCACAGTGGAATGGTGACATATGTGCCAGGTATTGGCTATATCTGTCTTACAGTCTGATTTCTAGCTCTTCTAGTTTCTCTTTGTGCAGTGGATATATATGGGGATATAGTCTAATGAGACTCAGGTTGAGACAGCTGAACTCTGTGGGAATCCCCAGCATGCAGTTAACCGCATCCCTTTTCTACAAGGGACTCTGAGATGCTTCATTTTAACTCCTAAACGTGATCAACCAAGAGGCAGGTGTCTTGGAACAGAAAAGCACAGTAAGAAAAATAAAACCCCTTGGACTGAATTTTTTTTCCAGATGGAATATTAAGTGGCCAGATAGCGGCTGCTTTTTCAAGCATGATGAGTGTGATTCAAATTATACTCACTCAACTGGAGATGGCCTGATGGGGTTCCAGTTGCTGAGTACCATGTTGGACATAAAAAGTGAGACAATTAGTCTTCTCAAGAAGCTATCGAGATGGCTTAATTGGCATCAGGAAACAAGAGCTTTTTTTTTTTTTTCTTTTGATGTGAAGAGAAGGAACTCAAAAAGCTGAGGCCTGAGGATATTGGCACAAGCAACGGTTGTGAATAGATTAGCAATTATGTAAGATTATGGTCTGGGTTACCATCTGATTTTGGCAATAACTCAATCAATTCTTTATTGAGCATCTACTGTATACCTATATACTAGGTGTTCCTGTAAAGAGGATTATGTATTATTTATAATGTGTACTCAGTCTACATAGAGAAGGTATTTGAGGGGGACTACCACCAAAGATATGTATAACATAAGGCTGTTAAAATAGAATTAGATAACATCTGTGGAAGAAGACAGAGGCAAAATCACTAACCCCATAGGCTAATGTGGTTACTATGATTGAGAATTAAGATTAGTCTGAGCTTCCTGACAGACAAGGCAAAAGGGAATCATGATGGGTGCATGTTTGCACTACCAGATAAAATACAAAAACTTGGAAATGTAAAACTTCTGCGGTTACTAACTTCTGGAGAACTTGGATGGTCGGCTTCCTGGGGCAGTGACTGAGTCTTATTTATCTTAAGCTCTTGGTCATCAGGTGGAGTGCACGGCACCTAATAGATGTATAATCAAAGGGAGTTTGTTGCATTTGTTCATTGATACATTGGTTGATGGGGATGTGGAGGATGGGAAAAGCTATTGAAGAGGGAGCGGTATTATGATCTCTCTTCAGGAAGCCTTGTGTGGATGTCCAAGCTACTTTAAACCAATTGTACAGCTTCCTGGTGATCTGCATATATACAAAGAATACTAAAAGGAGCACAGGCACAGAGGCAGACCACTGAGTACGTTGGCAAAAGCAAATTATAATTCATCCAAAACACCCTGGGAGGAAATCATAATCTTTGCCCTGCCACCAAATAGTGACAAAGGGCAAGGAGAGTGATGGACATGAGAGGACTCTGGCTACAAACTGCTATAGCAAGAAGGAAGAGGAGCCATATCAGTCAGGGTCCAAACTGGAAAACAGAAGCCATTCTAAGCATATCATTTGGAAGATATTTAATGTAGGGGATTAGCTCCATAGGTAACGGAGGATCTAAGAAGGCAAGAGGGGATGGTGAGGCAGCTCAGAGATCAGCAACACCTGGAAGACACTACAACTTCTAAACTACAGGGAAGGAGTAGAATTGCTAGAGCTGGGGTCACCTGGGGGGAGCTGGGACCACAGCACGCCACGCCAGGTGGGAGCTAGAGCTATGGCGGGGGGTGCAACCACTGCTAGGGACACTGCCCTAAGGAGAAAGAGGGGAGAAGAGCTGGCTTTTCCCTTCTCTGACCCTCTAGTTTTAGCCTCCCATTTGCTGAGCTCTTGAAATCAGCTGATGTAGGAGTCTCGGAAACACAGTCTCAGGTCTCAGTCCCTCTGAGATACAGCAATGAGCAGAGGAAAGGCGAAGATGGATGTGAGGGTAAAGGACCCACGACTGGCACAGCTTCAAATAGCAATCTGGTGTCTCTGTGCTCAACTTGGCCAGGCCTTGGATCATGAACATTGTAAGGACCCTGGAGAAGCTGATGTCTGATTTCTTTTTCACAATCTCGTTCGTAGAAAATGCTTTGGGCTCCTGATAACCTTTAAGTGCTTTGAGAATGTGATTTGGTTGCAAATGGATCTAGGTTTAATTCCCAGCACTGCCACTTAAGCCATGCTGAGAACTTGGGCAACTTACCCACTTCTCAGCCTCAGTTTCCCCATCTCTAAAATGGTAATGATAGTACCTACCTCACAGTGTCATTGTGAAGACTGAGAAAACGAGCGTAAAACACATAGCATAGTGCCCGACACATAGGAAAAGCTGAGCCCCCGGCCACTCTAAGATTACCAATAGTTGGTGACTGCTTCACACTCACGTGGCTATTGCCTTCAGCAGGACACACCTGTCTTTCAGGATTCAATTTGAGCATCACCACCTCCATGAGGCTTTTTCAGGATGTCCTTCCTGTGTGGCCCCCTGCACTCTGGATGTATCCCTGTCCAGGCACATTTCATGCTATGTTAGAATTATCGGTTTACATTGTTTCCTTCACTAAAATGTGAGCTCCTTAAATGCAGGAGAGTATGGATTGCTCTCTCCATATCATGCCTAGCTTCGGGCTTGGCAGAGAGTATGAGCTCAGTAAATGTTTGCTGAATGAATGAATAAATGATTGATACCATTTACTCATCAAAAATAAGATGAACAATTTTCCCAGCCATGGTAATTGGCCTTATCTAGTTTCCTCTTCATTTAGGAATCTTTGCCTGGCTTCTAGGCCAATCCTGAACAATGCAGTGAGTCTATGATCATCTAGTGAACAGCAGATGGGAGACAAATGAATGAAATATTAGCATTGGCTGGAGCAAGTTGGGAGAAAGATAGTGGACATCTGTTAGATGTCAGAAGAGCACTTCTTTCCTAGAAAGAGTGACCATGGAGCTGCCACGCCTGCATGAAAAGCCCCTGGACGCTGTGCTCTGGTCATTGCCTCAGTGAGGATACGAGACCCAAATGGGGCTAATTCATTTGACCCCTTGGAATTTTATGACAGAAACCTATTAACATAAGCCAATAACTTACCAGTGACTGAAGATGTAAGCTATAGTACTCAGCAGCAGTTGGCAGCTATACTTTTTCTCCTTGTGATGTAAAGAGAAGTCATTCTGCAGATAGAGAAAAGAATAAAGGAATTATGCAGAGAGGAGTGGGGAGCAGAGAGAGGAGTCCTAAGAGTGTTTGAGTCCCCAGTTCAAACTGTCCCTGTTGGATTTCTGTCCATGGGTTCCATGAATCATGACAAAAGTTTTATCATAAAGCCCCCTTTTTGCTTATGCTTGTTCAAGTTTGGTTTCTGTTATGTGCAAACAAAACATCCTAATCTACAGGGGATGTGAAAATGGAATATGAAGCAGAAAAGTAAATTGAGACTAAAATCTCAATAGCCATTAAAGCCAAGATATAACCTTTGGATTTTATCCTGTAGGCAACGTGAAGCCTTTGCAAGTTTTTGAGGAAGGAAGTCAAATGAATTGGTGTGTGTTAAATGAAACGCCTTAGCTGAAACCAAAATAAAGTGTGTATCTCTCTCCTTGTCACCTCTGTAGCTCAAAAGTGATAGTCAGTTAATAATGCTAGAGATGTGCTCTTCCCAATTCCCCCCAAATACCTCTGCCCCACATGAATGCCCAGCACACTTTCCCATGACTCCAAAACCTTCTTTTCTTGCAAATTAGCTGTCTTACAGGGACCTGCTCTCTGGCTGTGGGAGACATGTCCTTCTAGAACCAATACTGTCACCATGGAAAGATACCAAATGTCTGTTTGTTGCAGAGAGGGTTACATTTAGCACGTCAGAAAGAGGACAAAGATTTACAATGCATGCTTGGATTAGCTAAAAAATTCATTCTTTCTGCCTTTCAGGTCTTAAATTTTGAGCTGAGTGAAGAGCTAGATTCCCTGGGGAGGAATAAGAGCCTGAGGCCATTAATCAAATGGATGCTGGGAGCAGTGACAAGGTGGATGAGGGAGTGAGAAACCCTGGGCCGTGACCCAGCTCTCATACTAATGCGGTCTTTAGACGTAGCCTACTTACTTTCCCTCTCTGCCCCTCCGTTTTCTCACCTGTAAACTATGGGAGCTAGTCTATGGAGGTCTCAGATTTGGTCATTTGATGTGTCCGAACACGCCTCAGAGGGCGGGAACACGGCTTTGGGCCTGGGTCACAATCCCCCAGGATGGCCCACTTCTTGGACAGCTCCTTAGACCAGACCTGTGAGTAGACTTGAAGGAGTCTCTCCCGGGTTTCATCGCAGTCACTGGAGGCTGAATGTCAGTGGGTTGCTCACTTAGGACACAACCTGAGCACAGACAGAAACGTGATGCCTCAAGGTCCATCTAGAGCTTTCAGGAGCATCCTTCTTCTCCAGTATCAGCTCAGATTCAATTTGCATTAGCGAGAGTAAGGTGTGGCTGGCACATGGTGAGAAGTGAGGAGGCATGTAAGTGAATAAGCAACAAGCTCAAGTCTTTCCTGAATGTTCCAACCCACACTCATCCGGGACCTCGTGTGGCGGTCACGGTCTGAGACACATAGTCCACCAGTAGGTCACATTGTCTTTTGCATTGTGCTCTCATGTTTTATGTGTGCTGAGTTTGGATTCCTAACCTTGCTTGAATTCATTTAAGTTCAAGGGCAAATATTTTTGGGAACCTACTCGTTGCCAGGCATTGTGCTACTCATTGAAGACAAACAGACACAGGGAACAGTCCTGCCTTTGAAGAGCCCACTGTCTAAAGAGGGATACAGACCAGTAAACAGATGTTTACACAGAGGGCGCCAGGAGAGAGGAGGTATTCATTTTCTATTGTTGTGTAACAAAGCACCACAAATTTAGCAGCTGAAAACAACCCCTGTTTATTAGCTCACAGTTCTGTAGATCAGCCGTTAGAGGGGCTCAGACGGGTTCTCCGTTCAGGGTTTCACAGGGTCAAAGTCAGGGTGTCGGCCGGCTGGACTCTAACCCGGAGACTCTGGGGAAGAATCCACCCGCAACCTCGTTCAGATCAGTGGCAGAGTCAGTTCCCGAGGCTCTAGGTCTAAGAGTCTTGTTTCCTTGCTGGCTGTCAAGCCGGGAGCTGCTCATCATTCCTAGAGGCCGGCTGCGTTCCTTTTCATGGGGCCCCGTCCCTGCCTTCAAACCGGCAACGGAGGGGAGTCTTTCTCATGCTTTGATTTTCTCTGCCTTCCTTTTCTGCCACCAGCCTGAGAAAGCACTGTGCTTTTAAGGGCTCGTGGGCTGAGGTCTGGCTCACCTGGTTACTCTCCTTTTTAAAGCTCAACTGTGCCTTCGACATAACACAGTCATGGGCCTGATATCTCATCCCATTCACAGATCCCGAGGCTTAGGGTGTGGGATCTTCAGGGCCATCCTGAGAAATTCTTTCTGCCACGGGGGGCGTGGAGGATGTCAGGGAGCACGGAGCGGGTGGGAACAAACACTCCAATTCCCAGAAGGTCATGGGAAGTCTTTGCCTGATTGAATTTTCGAAGGGTGAATTAGACTTCAGCAGGGAGAGAAAGGGAGATATTTGGGAAAGACCGATGGAACAGCACCACGGCAAGCTCAGTCCTCTCTTTCCTCCCCAGCGTCGAACCCAGTGCTGAGCACATAAGACTTTCTCAACAACATTTTCTTGACAATTTAGCTGATTAGTTATAGGTCGTTGTAGTGATTAAACAAGATAGTACTCAGAAAGTACTTAGATCAGTGCTTGGAACAAACTAAATGATTAATATGTACCAGTTGCTATTATTATTATACAACTCAAAATAGGAAACCTCTTGCAAATAGATCTGGAATATTGACTTATTCGTTTAACGAATATTTATTAAGAACACACTGAATTCCAGTGCGAGGGCTGGGACAGACGGTGGAGAGCAAAGCAGACGACCCTGACCTCATGGAGTTTACTATCAGTGGGGCACAGACGAGCGAAGGGCAGCCGTGTGTGGCACACGGTCAGGTACTACTGTGTTCACATGTCTGTCTTTGAAAGGTTGTTTCCTTCTCGTCCACCTGGTGACTCAGCACACGCGTCCTCCTTGAGGTCAACCGTCCTCGCGAATCCCCAGCCCTCCTCAGCGTACTTTTCTTTCTCCCTCTCTCTGCGAATTCCTTGTTGTCTTGCAGTTTTATCCCCTGGATTTGAGCCCCACAAGGACAGGGACTGTAGCCTATTCAATATTGTCCCCAGTGACCAGTGCCAGGCCCGGCTCATGGAAGCCCTCGGTAAATGAGCGTTGAATCAATGAGCTCTTAGCTTAGACCCTGGTTCCTTGTTTGACTCAAACCTACTATTCTACTTTAGTTTATTTTTCATAAACCTCGGTGTAGCGCCTGTTATGTGCCAGGAAGTGAGTAACAGAGCTAAGATTCAGACCCAGACAGTCTGCTGCACTTGACCCGGTTTGGAGTGCGCCTTCAGACCTGCCTGCCCAGCTCGTCCCTAATATGACCAATGACAACAAACGAAAGCAGTCACCACAACCACGTCTTGAGCATTGTTGCACGCTTCCTGTATTGAATTTGTAGCACGGTTTCCTACAATAACTCTGGGGAGTAAGAATTATCTCCATTTTAGACATAAGTTCTGCCTCCCAGAGAGGTTAGGTTCCTTGCACACGGCCACAGGCCAGCATGCGGCAGGCCCAGGACTTAAACGTAGTCTGTTTGAATCCAAACCTGGGCTCTTTGGGGAGGAGTTAGTGCTTTGACCTGTCATTTTCACCGAACTGATGATTCCTTTTCTTTTCCAGTGACTGACCACTTTGGCACCCATGGAGTCACCATCTCAAATACACTTTGAAAATGCTCAGGAGAAAGTCGGAATCTTGGTATTATGGGTACAAACAGCATAACCCAGCCATGATCTAACTGAATAAGAGATTGGTTTCTCTGTGTCAATCAGCCCTCTGTCTTTTGAGTCCCCGTCTCAGGCTGCAGTCCTGTCATTGAGACAAGGAAAGGAACAGTACCTTTCCAGGTGCCACAGAGAGACTGAGAGACTTCATCAGCTCACTCTCCATTGATAGGACTTTTCCTTAAATTATTTCTTAGTTACCCAAGAGAGGACCATGAGCAGACAGAGATAACAAGTATATATAAACTTCAAGGCTCAGCTTTCCAGGCCAGACTTGCTTTATCCATCCTGTACCCAGCACCCAACACAGGACCTGGCCCACAGAAATTGCTTGGGGAATGTTTGTCAGGTGAATGAAGAAAGGAACCAAAAAGATGAAAACACACACTCACCTTGGGTTTGGCACTGAGGCTGAGTCTGGGAGGAAGAGCGTGGTGCATCGGAGTTTGGCATAAATGGAATACATTGGAGCAGTGCTTCTCAAACTCTCTGTGGGGAGAGGGAGAGCCTAGACTCCTCTCGTATCTCTAATCAATTGAGGATCAATACATGGTCCTACTGCTAGTGTGCACTTTGCACCACTGGCAACTTGTCTCTGTGAATGCAGCAGCGCCCTACCTAGTCGATATCTGTGCAATGAGACAAGACAGGTCGCATACCGGGAAATCACGGCAATGGCAAATTGCTATAAGAATTTCTAAAGGCTAACCCTCAATTTCTGTCCTTACCTCATCACCAACCAGAAAGAAACCGTTCACAGTCCGGCCTTGGTCCCGGAATCACACCTGAGCCACACTCTTCGGAGCATGTGTTTGGACTCATGGTTGGATTAGAGTCTTACTAGATGTCGTCGTTTGGGGGAGGTCACTTAACCTCTCTCAGCCTCCTCAGTTTTCTCATCTATAAAATGAGGAAAATAGCAATGCCTCCCTTACAGGGTTGTAATGAGGATCCAATGGCATCATTCATTCAATACCCATTCAACAAATATTTATTGAGCTCCTGTTATGATGGATACTTTTTTAAGCACTGGAGAAAAAGCAGACGACAAAATAGACAAAAATCCTTGTTGTCATGGAGCTTAGATTGTGGTGAGGTGGTCTATATAAAGAAGGTAGTCTGGTGCCCAGTCGTTGTCAGCTGTGTGTCATTTGTCAGGTGACTTCCCTTTACCAAGAGTCAATTTACTAAAAATGGAACAAAAATAACACACCTCCTGGGATTGTTTTGAAGACCCAGTGAGATCAGAGAGACAGTCACTTGCTGTGATCGTGAGTAAATCCAACTCAAAATTAAGTGCAAAATATTGCGTTTCTGGATCTGGAGGGTCAGAGTTGTGGACTCTCTCAGCAGTTGGGAGATTCAAGGTTGTGGGGAACTTCCACCTGAAACAGTGGGGCACAGGAGCCGAGGGAACCAGCTGAGCCTCAGGAAGCTCACAGAAATACAGTGTCTAAAGCCAGGTACACGGCCAACTGAGCCAGAAGAGGAGCAGCTCAGAAGGACTGAAGAAAGATGTCAAGGCCAAAGAACGGGATCAGGTTTTTGGAATCAGGCAGATAAGAACTAGAACAGAATAGACAGCATAGCGTATGGCTCGCTTTCAATGCTTACTGGGGCATGTCGTATGGACCCGAGGCAAAGTTTAAGGGGCTGGGTTAGAACAGATAGTACTTGCAAGCGATGTTACCAAGAACACAACCAGAGGGCCCGATCTGTGATCAGGTCAGGACGCGAGATCAAGGCTAGGACTCGAGACAAAGCCAACAGTCCAGGAACCATGAAAAGTTAAGAATGGAGCATGAAGAAAAGAACAGATTATGCTATGAGGCTAGAATTTAGGCTGGATAACTTTTCTTAGCTCTTTCAGATCACTCTACCTTTCTTCATCCTGTTCTGTGTCCCTGAAGGCAAAACGACACTGAGAATAAATGGATCTGTTATCTCTGGTTTCTGAATGAGTCTAGCCAATGGGGAAGACAGCGGGAGACTTCAAGGAGCGGGGTGGGGAGGGAGCACACAGAGCTCGAGGCATTTACTCCCCCAGGTCCTCTCTTTAGGCCGTTGTGGGGTGTCTGCATCCCTTAACAACTGGTCTGTGTCCCTGTTACCCATTCCTGGTTCTGGAATCACTCCTTCCCCTGACCCCTTCAGACATGGAGATGTCAGAGAGCCCCTCTTATTACTAGCCCCAGAGTGCCCACTATCCCCTGTGGTTTTGCTATATCCTGCCCACAACTTTGTAAATAACCCTATTACCCTAATAGAGTGTGCCATCTGTTTTCTGCTGCAACCCTCACTGTAAGCCCCAGGGCTTGGTCTTACTGGGTTCTGTTTCATAAACTGGGATGTGTCGGCCTAATTTAAAGAGAAAGGGCTGGACAGATCCACAGTAGAGAGTATGGCAGACTGTAGTCAGGACTTGGAAGTAGTCATGTGGGGTCTTGGGTGATAACCAGGATAGATCCCAGGGGCTGGGGGAAGAAAAGCTAATATTTAACATTTCACTCCCATCTGGAAGTCATTATTCTAGGTGCAGTGTGTTTGTGAACTCCTTTAATCCTCAAAACAAAGCTATCGAGCAGGTAGCGCTGCCACCACCATTTTACAAAATGGGGAAACTGAGGCAGGGAGGTCGAGTAACTTGCTTGAGACCACACAACTAGTAAGTGGCTGTAGCTAGGATCTAAACCCAGATAGTCCTACTCCAGAGTTCATGGTCCTGACTACCAGTTCTCGACTTCTACAAACATTCGCTATTCATTTCCAATTTCTTGGCCCATCCCTACCTTGTTCTTCTTAGTCAGAACCCTGCTAATAACACCCTTTGCATCGAGTTTTTCACTTTAATCAGCTTTAGCACATTCTGAACCTCATGTTTCTGACTCAGATCTTACAGGCCCCAGGGTGCTTTAGATTCCTCAAGGGGTTAAGCCTGCAGCCCAAGTTTCTTCACCAGTGAATCATGGCGCCTGGCCTGCCGCTCAGCTCCTCTAAGCTTTGCTCTTCTCTCTCAGAATTTTTGGAAGTTCCTGTAGGACAGGGACAGTGTCTGTCCTAGCTCACATCCCAGTGCTTAGTTCATGGTGGTAACATGATAAACATTTACTGAGTGAATAATCAATGGTTTTGACATGTCCTTTAAAATTCGGAGCTTATTGGAGAGTATCCAGAAAAACCATATTATTCTCTTTCCATACTCGTCTTTTGTTAGACCCTATCACCGTGGTAGTATCAGAACTGCCTTTTTCATCGCCCAGCCCTCTTCCTTTCTTGGAGCCACACACAGAGCAGGAATTGTGCCTGCTTGGTAGACCTCACCTGAAGTCCACCAGCTTTCTCAGCTGGTGATCACAGGGTCTGCTGGGAGCATTTGCTTGCTTCCTTTATCTCACGGTCGTTATGGAAGTGGTTAGATGCTAACAATCCTATTATAACGTCATACCTGGGTTTGACTCTCTGCTTTGTCATTTCACTGTGCATGAATCGCCTAACTTCAGTGTGTCTCAGTTCCTTTATCTATAAAACCACTATAATAGTAGTATCTACTTCTCAAGGTTGTTGTGAAGATTAATGAGATAAGGTATACTTATCATAGGAAGTAGATGTCAGTACAGAGTAAGAAGTGCAAGAGACCTCTTAGGGATAACACCTGTGACGTATAAAGGGCGATGGGAGCAGGGGTCACCAGAGAGAGTCTGCAGACTGCGATGCAGGTCTTACACCTGTGAAAGGAGAAAGGCAGGGGAAGCGGAGTTGGGTAGGAATAGTCCCAGATACAGCTCAGTAAGTTTTGGCCAGGCCAACAGGGAGCTCTGACACCAAGACTGCCCAGAGAGGCCTTTTGCCCTGGGCAGAAATGGCCCGACCCTAGCATTTCCACTGTGCTCAGTCTTTGGCAGAGCTGCCAGGGAATATGGCTGCCAAAGTATGTGAAGTGCTTAGCACAGTGCCTGGCCCCAAGTAAATGCTCGACAAATGTTAGCTATTGGTATCATTATTTTTAGTAGGAGCCCAAGGAATGGAAACAAGTGTTACTGTGCCTTGCACTATGTTTAGCTGTGCGTGTGCCGATGTTAAAGAGAAATTATTCACTGGACACTCATTAAAAATGGCAAGACAGATTTTATTTGAGTTACTGCAGTAGAAGAAAGAGAACTCATTACAGGATTGGGCTCAACTCTGAATACAGCAAAGATAGCTGAAGATTTATAGCCCACAGGCAGAATGAGGGGTCAGTGGATGGAAAATTACCAAGAGAAACTTGATTAGACATCAAGGGTAGGGGGATTCTTACTAAATTGGTTTAATGGGATTCTTGCTAAAGGACTTTGAGATCAAGGGTGGAGGGCAAGGAACTTGATCAGATATCAAGGTTCGGGGATACTTCTAAACTGACAGCAGGATTCTTTGCTAAAACTTGGCTTGGCAAGCCAAGGAGAGGGCCCAAGGCCAAGGCCTAGTAGAGAAGAGGGCTCAGAGGAGCCTGCCTAGAGTTTGGTCAGGGAGAGAATCTTTGTCACCTGTCACTTCTCCTAGATGAAGAGCACCTTGGGTAGGAATCATGCCTGGGCCATCTTTTTACCCACCCTCCGCCTCTTGCCCAGTGCATGATGCATAGTGGGGCTCAGGAAAGGCTCATGGAATGATTATATGAGGGAATATCAGTGTGTGTAAGAAGTAGGCTTACTACATTGAACCTGACGGTCAGAACCAGCACCTAGTGTACCTGGATGACACCTGTGGGCAGCCGGTCATTGTGCCTTGAGTCTCTCAATTTGCAACAAGCAGAGTCTTCATGGGCCTGAACTGAGGGTTGACCACTGGGCAGTCAGTGTAGAAAGGACACCCGGCAGCCATACGTTTGGGTGCAGATGCCTGGACATGTCATATTGTATATGATATACCTTCAGGAGCTGTAGGCAAAGGCCCTGTCAAGTCAAGAGAAGGCCAAAGCTCTAACTCCCAAATTCTTAATTCCAAATTTAACTTCTTTTCAGCAAATAATTCAGAATATTTAAAAATCTACACACATTGTACCTTCCTATAATATTGTCCTCTGGGGACCATCTTAACTTCTCAGAGAAATTTCTTGAATGTCATCCATTCACCACAGCTTTATTCTGAATACTGTTCTATATCAAATTGTATGAAAGCAAATATTTTTTGTCTATCCACCCTCAATCTTTATATGCAGAAATAGATGTTCATTGAGGGCAGAGGCCTCTCCTCAAGATCAGAGTGTAAGTGCATGGAAGAACTCGGGTTTCGACACCAAACTCCTGACCCCAGCCCCGTGCTCCATTCTCTTTGGATTCTCTGTGTATGTGTGTGCGTGTGTACGTGTGTGCGTATAGACTGATAGTGATGAGCCAAGTAGTCACTTGGCTAATTGCCTTGATCAAAATTGTCCTCATCCCCCCAGGGGGAAGCACAATAATTTTTGACATCAAGGTATTAAAAATAGTTAAGCAAGGTCTGGACAGGAATCATCATGATTCAAATTTCTCCAGCTGTGTGCTAATCCAACAACCTATTCTCAGTATCAGTCTCCAGTCGGAGCTCGCTTTTCTTCACTTTTGTTGAGCTGGTAACCTGGGAGTACATTACCCCTCAGGGCAGCTCTGGATCTGCTCCTGTCTGCACACAGGTCTGTGAAGATGCTTAGCACAGTTTTTGAAGCAGTCATCAGTGCTCCTGGGTCAAGTACAGGGTCTTTGTTGTGTTACAAAGAAGCCCACTGCAGCGTTATGTTCACTTCACCCCGTTCCAAGGTTAACAAATGGACTTGCCTAGAATAAGGAGGGGAGAAAGGGAAAGGGAGAAGTCAGTGGCCTCATAGTTGAAAGAACTGGGTTTGAATATATGCCATAACTCTATGTAGCTCCATGACCTGGAACAAGTTATTGGGCCTGCTTGTGCTTTAGATTCAACATTTATAAAAACCAAGAGAGGATTGGGAGTGAGGCTAATCCCTCAGCCGCAGCCCCTGCTCCTTCCAGCTACCCACAGGAAGGAGGAGCTCAGTGTCTGGGCACACGTGTCACGCATTTGTGATGCTATCAGTTGGGAAGAAGTGCCCTATTGCAAAGCAAGCACCCCGAGATAGGGGTGATATGCTAAATACCAAACATTTCAGGCCCCAAAAATGAAGCTTCTGTAGTCCACATAGGTCCTTCAATAGTTTCATCCACACTAAGAACCACGCAAGATCCACTGTGTATGGAACATCTGTATGTGCAGCATGCTTTACCTAACATCATCTCAAGTCCTGACAAGGACCCTGCAAAGAATCAGTGTCATCCCCATCTCACAGCTAAGAAAACTAATGCTCAAAGAGGTTCTAAGCCCAAGATTTTCCTATATCACCCTTCTTCAGCTCAATTCCAGTCTCTCCCAGCTCACACAGCATGGCAATTACTCGTTCACTTACCTGACCCCTGAGGCACTCTTTGAGGCTGTGCACATAGTAGGTGCTCAACAAAGCCTTGTGAAATAAATAACGGAATAAATGCTGCCTTTGCATCTGGTGACTTGACCAAGCAGAGCCCTGAATGTGGGGAATGGCTGAGACTCATTTTAGGAATCGGGTCTTTGCCCAGCTGCAGGTGGTAAAGGGGGATACCTCCCAAAGGGCAAGACCCACAGCTAAGTGTTATAGAGGTTTCTGCACAGACAGGTGGCAAAGTGGCAGCAAGAGTGGTCCAGGATTAATTAGCAGGTTGCTGATCCCAGCAAGGGGTAATTTGAGGACAAGGTACTCTCAGCAAGTTGAAGCCTGGTTATCCAAAAAAGGGAATCCTCAGAGGCTGTCGAGGGTGCTGGATGCTGAGTGCTTCTGCTTAAATCCCTTCTGCTTGAGACCCAGATGCATCCTAGGAGCTGGGGACGTACCTAAGCGTGCCTATGTTTTGAGAGGGTGGGGGGTGGTCAGATGCCTCAATTGTGGAAGGAAGAGAGAGAACATCAGGAAATAAGTTGGGTCTCCCAACTCTAGGCCTTCGACTGACCCAGGCAAGTGCTGAGATATCAGGTATCATGGCTTCCCCTCCACCCAGCATATTTGTATTTAAAAAGGCTCATTGAAGAGCAGCTAGTTTCATCCAAAGGAATGAATATCTGTTTGGATGCCCTTCAGATGCTTGGATAAAAGGATAAGGGAGATCCCCTGTGAGGTCAGGCCTTTCCAGCAAACCACACTGAGGCCACTGTTTTTAGCTGTGTTGGTTGGGTTCTAAACAACTATATGCGGCACCCCTGCATCTCACTCTGGAGGAATGTGTTTCCTGGAAGAAAATTTGCTGGATCGTCACTCCATATGCATGGTGAACAGAATTTGCACTGCAGCATCAGCCAAATCTTCCTAGAGTTTCCCTTTCTCCTTCCACATGGGCTAAACCCCTTGCATTGTTGAAGGCCCAGCTCGAAAGCCAGTGCCTCTTAGAAGCTCCCGGGTGGCTCCCCATCCGCATGAACCAACCATCCCCCTCCTTTCTTTGTGTTCCTGTAGAGACTTGTTTGCCCAAGTCCCACCCTGATGTGGTCCCTGGCCAACTCTGCAGCTCATTTCTTGGCGCCCTCTCCTCTCATTTATGCCCTAGCAATGCTATTCCTCCCCTCCCACACTCACAGCAAAGCTCCCCCGCACCCGCAAAGTGCTGCTTCACGCTTCCTGGCTCTGCGTACGCTGTTCCCTCCATCTGGACGGCTTTTCCGACTCCCGTCTTTCTGGCTAGCTTTCAGGTATCTTCCAAGGCTTAGCTCTGGCCTGAGGCAGGGGCTACAGCTGTGTGATTCATCAGCGTAATCCAAGCTCCTAGCATGCCACCTGGAAGCAGTAGAGACTCAGGGAATACTGGTTGCACGTGTGAATGAATGAATCTCCAAGAAACATTCATCGCCCCCAGTCTGAGTTGGGGGTCATCCCCTCTGCTCCTGTATTATCTCGTGCTTATCTTTTCTGTTGCCACCATATATTGAAAAGTGTCTAGCTGCCTGACTTCTCCCCAACTACTAGAATTTAACCTTCTCAAGGGCAGGGGCCAGGTTTCATTCATCTTTAGGCCCTCAGTATCCAGCAAAGTGCCTGGCACACAGTAGGCCGTAAATAAATTCTGAATAATAAGTACTGAAATTGAACTGGATGACTGCTACTCTGAGGACATTGCATTATGGTAAATAATCTTCTCTCTTTCTCTTTCACTGACTTGAAGCTCCCAGTACCCACATTGTGCCCAATAGGTATTCAATACATAGTTATTATTTGATTTGGAAAATAAACTACACTGCAGGGTGGAGAGAATACTGGTTGAAGAGTCAGCTTCTGGTTCTGATGTTACCATGTGGTAACTGATGACCTTGGGAAAGTCAATGCAATGGGGCTCTTTGAAACTCAATCTTCTAATCTGCCAAATGGGTATAAAATTCTCTACTATCTTAGTTTAGTTTTCCCATCAGTAGGCTCTCAGACAAGGGCTTGGGTTATGTAGTTTATTTAGGAGGTGGTCTTGGGAAGCACAAGAGAGGGAGTAGGGGAAGTGAGGCAAGGAAGAGAGAGAAGTCAATCACGTGTGCATTAATGATGAGTTGCTGTAATGCACAAGTGCTGCAGATGGGCCCAATCCCGCTGCGGATGCTCTGAGAAACTCTGTAGAGCACGCCTCAGGACAGTCTCTAGAGATGAGCTGGGAGCTGAGGGTACTGCTCCACTACCCTCATTCCCCTTTGGTTGAAGATTGTCCCTGAGGGCTTAACTCTCCCAGGGCTGTAGCCAAGCAAGCTGCACCAGGTGCTGGAGAAACCTTCAGGCAGAGGAGCCATGAGATGCAGGGACTTGAGATGGGGAGCTGTACGTATGCAGGAAACTGACCACCACAGATACAGGTAGTCTCAGAGGGGGGCTGAGGAGAAACAGGGCGGGGCGTGAACAGCATCCGTCCACCAACCCACAGTGTCCTGAGGTCGTCAACCAAATTCATAAAAGGGAAGATGCTTTGTCAATTTCATGCACAATCAGAGGTCAGATATTTAAAATACAGTATTTCTTTACATTTCAACATGCTCTTCAAAGCATCACTTTGCCTCTTTAGTTACCACCTCTCTCCTCCGGTGGACTTTTGTTGTGGAATTAGCCTAGTCACACCCAGCGAGCTTGTCTTGCTCCTGAAGGGTCCTTGAGGAGCCCACAGTGTGCTGGTGACGCTCATTGTTAGTCCAGGAGAACCTGAGACCTCCGAAAATGAGTGCTCACTCAGACTTCTTTTCTCTTCCTCCAAGAGCCAGCTCCTTCTTTCCCACCCTGTCACCCACACAGGCGAGCCCTGATCTGTTTTCCGGTGCCCTGGGAATGCTGTCTCTTCCCTCCACAGACGGAGGACTACAGCGAGGTGCTCCTATCATGTCCCCTCCCCTCCTGAAGATTCTGGAAATCTGGAAAAATTCTCATTATGAAGCTTTCCCCTGCATGTCAGGTCCACGGCCAGGAAACGTCAGATTCAACCTCAGAGGGAGGTTTCCATGTAGCTTGTTCAAGGAGTTCTTTGCACATCGGTGATTTTGAAATGTTTCCCCTAGCAAAATCAGTTTTAGTTTTGTGGCATAGAATTAAATATTCTGGGAACAAAGATGCTTAGGGAATGGGCTGCTGACCTACTTGATAGAACTTTTTAGGTAATTATGATGACAATCATTTTTGAAAAAGGAAAGTCTTAAATATTCATATGCTTTGATCTAATAACTTTATTTCTTGGCATGTATTATAAGGAAATACTCCAATGTAAAATGCTTTATACATACACAAAACAACATGTTTGTCACAAAATTACTTGTAAGTGTAATGATGGCTATCTATAGGGCAGTGTTCAAATCTTGTGAAGAGTTTGTAATAGTGTGGAAAAAATTGTGCTGTGACAGTGTTCTGAGAAAAATACAGATTTCAATATTGCATGCATGGCTCAATCATCCCAATGAAAATAAACCAAATAAAAATGATGCATAGAAAAAAGACAATTTTATATCAAAATGTTAATGGTGGTTGTCTTAGGGTGCTGTCATTACGGGAGATGTTTTTCTTCTCTTGACTTTCCTGTATTTTTATATTAAACAGACATTACAGTTCAGAGGACATTTACTTTTCAATGTTATATAAAAATATTTGTGTCCAAAATTAAGTAAATACTATCTTTACAATTGAGTAAACATATGCATGTAAAAAAAGACTGGAAGGGAATACAGAAATGATCATGTTGTCGTGATAAATAGGCAGTGACTCCCTCTTCTGGCTGCATGTCAGAGCCCCCTGGGGAGCAAGTGAAAAGCACAGGACCCCAGGTTTCATCCTCAGAGATTCACCAAGTCAGGTGAAGTCCAGAGGTCTCTAATTTTGACCACCTTCCAGTGGTTGTAATGCAGATTACCCACAGAACAGCGGTGGACAACTAACGTCATTCGGGGACTTGAAGATGTTTTTTCTATATTGTAAGTGTTTTGTACTGTTGCCAAATTATTTTTCCAATTAGAAAATGCAAAAGTACGCACGAATCTAAGTGTTCGGCAATATGGAAATGGCCTCCTTCCAAGTTCGTAATCTGCTCTTGTCTTTCAGCATTAAGCGTTTCTCTTCTGCTTCATAATGATTACTTTAGCGCCTATGTCTTATTCTACCTAGTGCCTATACTGTGACTCATTAACCAGTCCTGTGCTCTGGAAGAAGTGTCACAGGAGGAATGGCTGAAGACATTAGGAACTTTCATTTTAAGAGCAAAGATATCTAAAAATAGACAGAGTAAGTCTTGGGGAGCAAATTTGTTTCCCGTGGTCCCAGCAGGTAAAACCATGACCAGCGAGTGGGAATTGCCATTAGCCAAATGATAGCTTTCAAAGCTACACTTGGCCAAGACGTTTTAAACACGGCCTGAGTATCAGATACTCGAGATGATTCCTGACTGCTCTAGGGTCTTTGCAGCCCTGGTATGTCCTGGATCATGAGTTTTTTTCTCCCCTACTTACCCAGAATACGTTGCTACTCACCCAGAGCAAGCCTATTTGCAAGGCTAATATAATCAAAATTTTGCTAAACTGATTGTAGTTTATTCCAAACGGTGCCCAATTCAAAGCAACTGCTCGTCCCCAGCTGAGTTGGACCCTATTGTTCTTGGGTAAAAATAAATAAATAAATAAACAAACCCAATATATGAAAATCCAAACATAAGCAAATAAATTAGGGGGATAATTATTTGCAGAACAAAAGGATTCCCCACAGGGCTCCTTTAAATTGTGAGCTCTCCTATGGTATTTACAGTGTCATTAAATTAACCAAAATGTGGTTAACACCCAACCCTCTGTAGGCTCTTTCTCGAGTCTTGCTTAATCCTCTCTTCTCCCTCTAGACTAAACCCCCGACCTCTACTTGAAGGCTCAGGCCTCCTTGGGATTTGAGTACCAACTCTCCTTCATGATGGAGCAACATGGGACTCCATCTGAATTCCGTTCGTGGGTGTCATGTCATCTTGCTCTGGGTTTGGACTTTACCATTTGGGTTTCAGTCCTGATGATGGGGCTCCTGTGTTGGCCTCTGGAGAGCCTGAGTCCTTGTCCTGCTAATTTCTTTAGGATCAGGGCTGATTTTGTTCTTATCTCTTCTGTTCATCTCCATGTACTATGCTTGTGTCAGCCAGGGTCTCAGCGGGCCCATCAATAGGCAGGAATTCAATATGATGAACCGGTTACAAAAGTGTTGGAAAAACTGAAAAGCCAGGTGGGGCCAAGTGAGGCACCCCAGGGATTAGGAACAGCGGGAAGCAGCTATCACCCATAAGCTAGGCTGATGAAGAGAGGAGGAGGTGCAGTTTCCAGAGCCAGAAGCAGGAGCTACCCAGAAGGAACTGGAACGCAGGATGGGGCTGCCTGGAGGGAGGTGGGACCGCAGAGGGAGAAGATGCCAGGTGAGAGTTGCAGTCTCGGAGGAGGCAGGCCCACCGCTTCCTGCCCTCCAGTATCCAGCCTATACCTGTTATTGGCTGGATCCAGTTGAAAGCCAGGAAGCAAGGTATCCTTGTAAATATAATTTGCAGGAGTCATTCCTCAGTGCTAAGAGCAGACCAGGGGAAAGGTGGGGAACAGAGCTGGATGCCAACAGGTAACATGTCTCATACAACAACCAAGAAACCAGAGTTGGTGAGATGGGAGTTCTAATCCAGAACTGGGTGACACCAAAGCCCTCCAGGGCAAGGATAAAAACGGTGGTAAAAAATAGTAATAAAAATAACGACAGCTAATATTTATTAGTTACTTTCTGTCTAAGCATTTTTACATATACAAATTTAATTAATACTCATGACAGCCCCATGTAGTACTTTCTATTCTCATTATCTGACTTTGCAGATGAGAAAGTGGAGACTCAGAGAAGTCAAGTAATTTTCTCTGGGCTACACAGCTAGAAAATGGCTGAGTCTACACTTGAACACATGCAGCTTAGCTTAAGTGCCCCTGTGCCTAATTACACATCCTTCCTAAGTCTGCAGTCCTACGCCCTTAGCCAACAGATGATTGATTTTGCAAAATTCTTAGCAATTTCTCTAATTGTCAACTTCTTTATTTTGGAAAAACTAATAATATTACCTATCTCACTGAGCTGTTGTGAAGATTAAATGATGTAAAGCATATAGACTCTGAATACAATGCTTGGCACATGGACAACATTAAAAATATATTGGAATTTCTACACTTTAATTGATTTCCCTCGCCCTCGGAAAGGGGAAGCGCCTGAGTGGCTGTCTCGGTCAGACCCCGCTCAGGTCCCGCTCTTTCCTCTGCTCTCCCCCAGCCCTCACTCGTTTCCCTCAAGCCCTAGTTTCTGGTCCAGGGCCTCCTTGTCAGGGCTCCACCATCCAGTGTCTCTCTTTGACATTTCACGGCCATTCTCCCCTTAATGTGAACAACATTCTTGAGAAAATGGATTGTCTTGGACTAATGAGAATGTGTTACTCTCCTGTTATTGCTGTGTCTTAGTGCAATGTTTATATAGGGAAGGGATTAGTTTTGTGACATTTTCAATGCCATCTGTACTCACCAAAGGGCTGGATACGTATTAGTCTCAAAACTGTCCCTTAGTTTCAGGGGAGCCAAATTTTCTGGTTTCGTACCCCCCGCTCCCATTTCTCCGTCCTTAAGCTACAGTAGTATCCTGAGCTACAAAATGGGGAGGCCAGGTTCTTTCTGGCCCAGTTCCTGAGGTAGTGGTGAGGTCATAGAAGGAAAAATAATAATGATAATAGAAGCTAAGATCTCCATAGTGCTTACTATGTGGCAGCATATACGCTGAGTTATTACCATGACCCGAGTGAGTAAATGCTATTATTATCCGTATTTTACAGATGAGGAACCTGAGGTACAGTCAGATTAACTGTTTTGCCAAAGCTTACAGAGCTGATAAGGGGCTGAGTTAATTTGAACTCAAGGCAGTCTGGATCCAGAGTCAAGAAAACATAGTAGTCCTCCGTGCATCGGTTTCCTTGTGTGGGCTCTTCCCACTCCAAATTTTTATGTCAACAGATAATTTAGGTCCCGAGGGCATGCAGAGGAGGGGAAACAAATGCCCATACATAAACCCGGAAGTCTCATGGACCCTTCCCCCTGCTCAGAGGTTGGGGTAAACTTGGCTCAAACCTACCAGTCTTCTAGCTCGTGTGGGTCTAGTGCCTTCCTTGGAACTCCGTGAATTCCTGACTTCATTTACGTCATGGCCCCCTCTGCCTCTGCTCTTCTGTTGGTCTTCAGACTGACACATGCCAACCAGAGCTCAAAGCTCCACCCTTTGCAGGCTTCCGTAGGTGATCCGGTAGGTCCCGGCACATCGTATTTGTGGCTTTCCTGAATATTTTTGAGTCATGACGTGGAGTCATATCATGGTGGGTGAGGCCCTCTCTCCATGGCCACCAGGTGCTCATACTGCACCTTCGTGCAAATTAGAAAAGGTCCCTCATCCCACCAACTCCAGGGACCAATGAGGAAAAGCTGCCCATTCTTTGGTAATGTAAGATCATACCAAGACCCCAGCTTGGCAAGCAGAATGCAAATGGGCTAAATTTTAGCCCCCACTCCTGCCCTCGACCGCCCCCTTATGCACGGCACAATGTGAAGAACTGTGTACATTAGCCCGGTCTCTGCCATCTCGATTACCCCAGCATGATGTCCTTGCTTTCTCTCCTTGAAAGTCTCTTAAAGCTCTGCCATCTTCCAAAAGCTCAGTTCTAGCAACTAAGTTTCTCCACCATGCTCAGGCCCTTGAAAAAAATATTCCAGGACCTCTCTTCATTCTGAGCAGGACCTACTTCTGCCTATTTTTCTACATTACCATTGGTCATCAGAGAAGTCACTTTTTTGCCTAAACCTAGGCTTGTCTGCTCAGTAAATTTTATTTCTAAATGTGGCTCTTTCTTTCAGCAACCCCATGGGGTTGAGCCATAAATGATGCAGAGTGCAGGGGAGAGGCTTTTTATGTCATCCGCGAGCCTATGGGCTTACGCTGTCTCCCCTTCAGAGAGCTGCTTGCTTCTGCCTCCGGGAAGCACGTGGCTGGACAGGCCCTTGTTATGTGGCAGAAGAAGGCAGTCCCGACAAGCCCAGTACATCACACTCAGTCCTTAGTAGGCAAGAAGACAAATGTGTGGTCCTCAGAAATTCTAAGCAGTAGTGCTTAATCCTCCTGCAGTAATTATGCGTATCCATCTCTGGCTCTGCCCCCTGAGAAGTCTTCAGTTCAGACAGAATTTCCCAGGATCTGTGACAACTAACTTCAGATGACTTGGGATGCTTGTTGAAAATGCTGATTCCTGAGCCTCACTCTAGATAGAAAATCAAAATCTCTTTAAATGGAACTAGGGAGTCTGCATTTTATACATTTCCTAGTGATTCTTATGTACACAAAAGTGAGAGAGGTAATCAGAGTGGTAAATAGATGAAGCGACCTAGTATCGTGTAAAGTGACGAGAAGTGCTACAAAGAGGGACAAAATCTGAAGGGTCTGGGAGCCCAGAGTGGGGTACCTACTTCAGACGGAGTAGCCTCCTGGAGAGGGTGATGTGAGGCATTGTTCTTGCCTATTCCAGGCCTGTCTCACTCTCGGGGCCAAGCTTTGGCTAGGGCCATGCTCCTATCAGAACATTTATTGGACTCAGCCCCAACCCTCTGAGTCTTCCCTCTCTTTCCAACTTCCTTACCATCCCCAGCATGTGTGTAGTGACAAGTCTCATCTGGACTTGCAGAATGCCTGTCCATCCGGTTGCTCCAGGCTTGGCGTGCTGGCAGAGGAGCTAAAGAGGCATAGGCTCCTTCTGTAGGCCATGTACGTTGTTGCTCTGCAGAAAGCCGGGGGCTACAATAAAGAGCTCAGTGTTGGTAATTTATTTATGCCCAACCTCATTCCAAAACAGGATTTGAAGTGTCTTCAATAGATACAAATAATACAAGTCAAAAGATGAGATAAATGAGCAAAGATGGACAAAGAAACAATAATGGTAGGAAAGTAAGATGAAGACAGTGGTAGAATCAATAAATAAACTATTTAACGTATGGTCCTGTACAGCTGTTACAAGTGGCCATAAATTTGTCTAAGAGCTTCTCAGTAGCCGGCACAAACAGGGAAGCAAATATTAGTTTAATGATATTCATAGCATCCATTTGAATAAGTTGAACTGGTTGCCAAGGAGAAGCACTTTTCTTAGAACTGTTGGGAAGGGGTAAAGTGTCCAAAATATAAAGGAGTGAATGACAGCATCAACACCCTCACAGTGGTTACTGTTACATGTAATTCTTGAAAATTCTTTCAATTTAAATATTTATTTAATGAAAATATTGTACTTGAAGACACTGTGACGGTCGCCTGTTGTATCTGATAATGGGGGAGACATTGCCTCAAGAGATGGCAGCCTTTCTCCCAATCTCCCACTGTAGCGACTTCCTTCTCGGCTCTGCCCTCTTTCCCGAAGAACTCTATCCAACCACACTTGAATATTTCCAAATAGTCTGGCACTAGCTCAACCCTAAAACTTTGTTCAATCTGCTCCTGCTTCCTCAAACGTCTTCCTTAGGAAGTCATACCATCCTTCAAGACCGAGTTCAGATCTCAGCTTCTCAGGAAGCCTTTCCAGATCCAACCAGCCAGATTTACTTTCTTCCCCACCATGCTTCCATATTATTCTGCTGAGATTTCGATTTTTACACTTATTATCATCAACTTTGAGCCAGAATACATATGAGCATATCCATTAGACGTCTATCCCATTCCCTTTATTCCCTATGTCTCCGGAACCCAGGGGAAGTGGAGCAGAGACCACTTGGAAGCAGTCTGGAAGCAATGTAAGAGCCCTCCATTGCTCGCTCACTCTGTGCCAGGTGTTGTGCTGTTGGGTTAAGGGACTCCTGAGATAAGAAAGACCTAGTCATTGCCCTCAAGCCACTCCACAACCCACTGGACCATGGGATCTTCAAGGGCAGAGGATGTTTGTACTCATCATCACACCTTCAGAGCCTCACGTTGATTTGAACTTGAAGCAGCCTGCCCAGACAACACAAAGTGATAGCCCATTTAAAACTCATCTTAGCTTCCATTTTCTCTACTGAATTACATATGTTCTCACTGAATTCTCACAACAAATCTGAGATAGTCATTATTAACCCTATTTTACAGATAAAAAAGCTTAAATGCTCACCTTTTTTTCATCCTATTAAGCTTCAGTTTCTTCAAGTGAAAAACTGGCCACATACTACTTACCTTGCAAGGTTGTTAAGAAGAACACACATAAAGAAGAGTATATAAAATGTCCTGTCACAGCACTTGACCTAGAGAAGATGCTTCAGATCTGTGGGTCTCACTTCCCAGGAACTAACATTTTATTGAATTCTTACTATTTGTTGGGCACTGTTCAAAGTACCATAAATATTTGGTTAACTAATTTCCTTCTCTGGACAACCCTGTGAGGTAGGTACTAATTACTATCCTCATTTGGGAGATGAGACAGAGTTTAGTAACTTGCCCAAGGTAAACCTGCTAAATGGAGGTGGATTGGGATTCGAACTCAGGTAGTCTGGCTCCACCCTGAGTTTTTGCAACAGTTCTGCCTACCATTACAGCGGCAATCCAACACAGCAGGTGGTACCATAAAGATGTGTTCACAGTGCCACGGGAGCTTATAGGACAAAGGAGCTAGAAGGAATTTCTTCTTGTGAAAGATAATGGCCTGAGCACAGTCTTGAGGTTTGAGTGGGTGATAATCAAGCAAGAACATTAGGTGAAGGGGATAGCATGAGCAAAATCACAGAGGTGGGAGACAGACAACATAAATGTTAGCCTCTAGCAGGACATGCCACTGGAGCTCTTAGTTGTTAACGTTTGCAATGACCAATTTCCTTGGTCCTTATGCTTTCTGCCTCATTCCTGGTTTCTGGCCCTCTTGGAACCTGCCTGGGTTGTGCATCGCCCTTCAGCTGTCCTTGACCCACCCTCACCCTGGCAGCTGCCTACCTCCACAGGACACGCTGTGCCATCTTGGTGTTTCTGAGCATATCCTCTGCCAGCTGATCATACTACCAGGTCCTTCAGGCAGGACCACGCTAAGCATTAGTCTCTGGCCGAGTGTCCACTAGAAGGCTCTATACCACTGTGGACACACTGAAAGGACTTGGTAACTGTCTCACTTCCTTTGATGTCCACATTCCTTTCTGTAGTGTCTCTGCCCCTTGCATCCCATGGTGTTTTTTCTCTTAGTCATGCAACACTGCTTTTGGCCAGGCATGCCCTTGGTGTTCGATGTGTAGTAATAAATGAAACAGACAAAAATCCCTCCTCTATTCACCTTGTAGAGAGGAAGAAAGGCAATAAACAAAAAAACGATGAATACATGATATAAGTCATATAGAGAAAACATGGTTTGAGGAGACAGAGAATGAGGAGAGTGGAGATGGACAGGAAAGGCCTCTCTGTTTGATCAACTCCAAAAGCTATTGTGGTCTCTCTAGTTCTAGAGTTGACAGAGGGTTACAGACACACTCTCCCTGCCTGCCCATGAAGCAAGAAGACATGGAACTAAATATTGCCGTAACTGCCCTTGTGACTGAAGCCAATTATTTAATTTCTCCATGCCTCAGGTTTCTCATCTGTGTGAGAAGTTGTGGCAAAGGCACAAACGGCAAGTATAGTTCATTAATTCAACTCATTTTTTTCTGAGCACCTACTGTGTGCCCGGAACCTGTTGGCATGAGAGTTCAGCGAACACGCCAGCCATTGCCTTTAAGTGGCTCATAGTCTAGAGGACAAGGCTAGGGGCAATGGAAAATCATAATGCCAAATCTCAGTTTTCAGAAGAGGCACCTAAACCGGTAGCAGGCGCTCAGAGAGGGCTTTCCGAAGAACATGATCTCTGAACGTTCAATGAAACATACATACAAAAGCACACACAAAGTGCTTTGCTACTGAGTAGGAGGACCAACTTGGGTTCTCGCTTAGAGTTAAATCTTTCTCATCACCATTCACCACACACACACACACACACACACACACACTGCTCTTGTTAAGGTATGCCATTTCACTCCCTAGAAGAGTGTACATCCAGCATGCAAGTCTTTGTTTTTGTTGTATCCTCTACATAGAATGTGTTCTCCCTGTGTGTAGACCAAGTCCTGTCCATCATGCTAACTTTGCACTTTCCGGAAGGCATCCCCTCTCTGCCCTGGTTGTAATTAACCTCTCTCTTCTAAGTTCCCAGTGCAGCCTGTATCTTGGTTATGATACATTCTTTCTGGAGTCGGATTATGTTTTCTGTGACATCTTTACTAGTTGGTAAGCTCCTCAGAGATGGACTTGTGTGTCCTTCGCCTCTGTATCCTTAAGATCATGTTCAATATCTGACACACAGTAGGTGCTTAATAAATATTTCTTAACTCAAATTGGATTGAGTTGAATGGAACTGAAGCATGTAGGGGTTGAATTAAAATTTCCTTTCAGCCACTTGCCATTTATGCTATGAATGGATATTTTAAGAATTAATTTTTATGGGATTTACATAAATGAATAATTTTTCCAGAAGTTCAAATTGCCTCAGGCAGCTGGAAGTTTTCCCCTAGTCAAAGATGGTTAAGTCCTAGCTGATGAAATTCCATCTCATTATCTCTATTACAATATCATTTATCTATTGGTAGAACTTGGGTAAATTAGGCTGTCAGCTGCTTGAGTCTACTGGGTTTAGACTAGTTCCTAGCATCTGGCAAGATAGAAAACATTAAAGGACTTGAGAGAGCCATGAGTGAGAAAGAAAGAAGGAAGACTGAATGATACAGGAAATATAAACCACCAGTTACAAGGGGCCCAGGGACCTATGGGCATGGGCACCACTGTCACCAAGTGTACTGTCAGGGCTTAAATAACTGGGAGCTCAAAGAGTGCTCTCTGAGTGGCTGGTTGAGGCCAGTCCTGCCCTAAGGAGTCCTTCTGAGGAGATGTTGCCAAAATATCCATTGGTTAATTCACACTGGGACATTCCTGAGATGTTTCGTCTTGGGCCTAAGACCGACTACCTTGGGGGAAAATGAGACAGGTCAACAAAACGAATGGTGCTTATAGCTTTTACCTATTGGCCTATATGCCATCTACAAACAACTCTCCTTGGTATCAGACTCAAGCTTTGGATACCCTCCTCCATGCTGGAGAGCTGTGCCATGCAGCCAGCAGGTGGGTCATTTAAAGGTTATCCTTCCAGTGCCAGGCTCTCCTGTGGTTTTCCAGAGGGTGAGTAGGGGGAGGGAGTATGTGAATCAGCCTTTCCTTCACTGTGCGGTCTTCATTTATACTCTGCTGGGTTGTTTCCTTCCCTTATGGCTGCTGCCGTCTCTACTGGGGCTTTCTGAGGCTGCTTCAGCAAGTTGTATTTTTGATTTTGATTTTCCTTGGCTTGGCTGAGGATTTACAGAAACAAAAAACAAATGGAAACAAAATGCACAAACTCACTGGAATTCAGGGAGTTGCCGAGAAGCTGGAGCAAGAAAGCTACTGTTCAGGATGAAAGTTTTGGACTCAGGCATTCCAGGCTGCTCTGATCATCAACTGATTTCCTGAAGGTATCCGTATAGTTCAGCCAGACTCAAGCCATGACTTCTACCTAATCACTAAACTAGCTGACTTTTTCTTTGCCTAGCGAGGAGTTTTACAATATGCTCTTGTTCACTACTCACTCATTTATCCAATGAGCATTTCCTGAGATGTAGCAATGAAATAGAGCCTTGGCTTTGAGTCTATACTTTACTTTCACCTCATTGTACATTCTTACGCAGGACACTCTACCTCTCTGAGCCTCAATTTCTCCACTCTCAAAGGTAGACTTTAGAATGTGATCTCCGTGAAGGCAGGAAACATGTCTGTGTGTTCAATTTTAGATTCCTAGTGCCAAGCACGGGGCCTGATACCTGTTAGGTGCTCAGAATATTTGTTGAATAAACAGATTGTAGAGTGCATTAGATTAGACTAGATGATCTCTAATGTTCCAACATGACCAGCCAATCTTTACATGTTGTAACCTGAGAATTTTCTACACCTCTTGATCTGTGTATCCCATTAACTTGTCAGCTGTGGGGTTTCTAGAATCTCTGCAGAGAGCACACATCACAGGTAATACTCTAATACCCTAACCCTGAGAAGGTGGCAGAAGACCTGTACTTCTCAAACAGCCACATAGGGGATTGGCCCCACCTTCCAAAGCCTGAAACCACTGGGTGTTCCCATGCCTGGGGCCGGCCCCACACAGCTGCAATCCTGAGAGAGCTGACAACAGCCTTGCAGGGTGGAGGCCAACAGCAATTGTAAGCCCCTGAGGCTAGCAACCAGCCACACTGGGGGCCTACTAACTTAACAGAAAAACTGCAACAGGAATGTGCTACTAGACCTTGCAGCCAACTGTGCTAGGGCACCCCAAAAGGGGGAGGGAGGAGGGTGAAAGGCATGATTAGACACGTGTGTATGGTGATGGATTGTAATTAGTCTTCGGGTGGTGAACATGATGTAATCTACACAGAAATTGAAATATAATGATGTACAGCTGAAATTTATATAATGTTGTAAATCAATCTGACCACAATAAAAATAAAATAAAATAAAATAAAATAAAATAGGTAGAGGTGAGAGAGAGCAGAGTTTAGCACATAGTATGGTTGCAATAAATATACTTTGAAAAAAAATAAAGAAAGAAAACAATCCTGTTCTCATGGAGCTTAAATTATAGTTCTATTCTTAATTTTTTGAGGAATCTCCATACTGTTTTCCATAGTGGCTGCACCAGTTTGTACTCCCACCAGCAGTGTACGAGGATTCCCTTCTCTTCACATCCTCTCCAACACATTATTTCCTGTCTTGGTCTCTCCACATCCTCTTCAACACTTGTTATTTCCTGTCTTGTTAATTAGAGGCATTCTGACAGGCATGAGGTGATATCTCATTGTAGTTTCTATTTGCGTTTCCCTGATAGTTAATGATGTTAAACATCCTTTCATGTGCCTGTTGAGCATCTGTACATCTTCTTTAGAGAAATACTTGTTCAGATCTTTTGCCCATTTTTTAACTGGCTTGTTAGTTTTTGTTGTTGTTGAGATGTATGAATTCTTGTATATTTTGGATATTAACCCTTTATCAGATATATGGTTTGTAAGTATCTTCTCCCAATTGTTAGGTTGTCTTTTCATTTTGTTGATGGTTTCCTTTGTTGTGCAGGAACTTTTTAGTTTGACATAGTCCCATTTGTTTATTTTTTCTATTGTTTCCCTTGCCCAGTCAGACATGGTACTTGAAAATATGTTGCTAAGACCAATTTTGA
Source organism: Equus asinus (assembly GCF_041296235.1). Classification (NCBI taxonomy): domain Eukaryota; kingdom Metazoa; phylum Chordata; class Mammalia; order Perissodactyla; family Equidae; genus Equus; species Equus asinus. The sequence continues at coordinate 66,692,380 of NC_091794.1, forward strand.
GGAGTGTACTGCTTATGTTTTCCAGAGGTTTAATGGTTCCAGGTCTTACATTCAAATCTTTTATCTATTTTGAGTTAATTTTTGTGTATGGTGTAAGGTAATGGTCTACTTTCATTCTACTCATGCATGTGGTTGTCCAGTTTTCCCAAAGCCATTTATCGAAGAGACTTTCCTTTCTCCATTGTATGTTCTTGACTTCCTTGTCGAAAATTATCTGTCCATAGATGTTTGGGTTTATTTCTGGGCTCTTAATTCTGTTCTGTTGATCTGTGTGTCTGTTTTTGTGCCAGTGCCATGCTGTTTTGGTTACTATAGCTTTGTAGTATATTTTGAAATTAGGGAGTGTGATACCTCCAGCTTTGTTCTTTTTTCTCAGGATTCCTTTGGCTATTCGGGGTCTTTTGTTGTTCCATATAAATTTTAGGATTCTTTGTTCTATTTCTGTGAAAAATGTTATTGAAACTTTGATAGAGATTGCATTGAATCTGTAGATTGCTTTAGGAAGTATGGACATTTTAACTATGTTACTTCTTCCAATCCAAGAGCATGGAATATCTTTCCATTTTCTTGTGTCTTCCTCAATTTCTTTCAACAATATATTATAGTTTTCAGTGTACAGATCTTTCACCACTTTGGTTAAGTTTGTTCCTAGGTATTTTATTCTTTTGTTGCAATTGCAAACGGGATTGTATTCTTAATTTCTCTTTCTGCTACTTCATTGTTAGTGTATAGAAATGCAGCTGATTTTTGTATATTGATTTTGCATCCTGCAACTTGACCATATTCATTTATTACTTCTAAAAGTTTTTTAGTGGATTCTTCAGGGGTTTTTATATATAAAATCATGTCATTTGCAAATAGTGACACTTTCACTTCTTCCTTTCCAATTTGGATGCCTTTTATTTCTTTTTCTTTCCTAATTGCTCTGGCTAAGACTTCCAGTACTACGTTAAATAGGAGTGGTGAAAGTGGGCATCCTTGTCTGGTTCTTGTTCTTAGAGGGATAGCCTTCAGTTTTTCTCCATTGAGCATGACCTTGCTGTGGGTTTGTCATCTTTGGCCTTTATTATGTTGAGATAATTTCCTTCTATACCCATTTTATTCAGTTTTATCATAAATGGATGCTGTATCTTGTCAAATCTTTTCCATGCTTCTATTGAGATGATCAATATCCAAAGAATATGAAAACACGAATGTGTAAAGATATATGCTCCCCTATGTTCATTTCAGCGTTATTCTCAATAGCCAAGACTTGGAAGCAACCTAGGTGTCCATCAAGGGATGAGTGGATAAAGAAGATGTGGTATATATACACAATGGAATACTACTCAGCCACAAGAAACGATGAAATCCAGCCGTTTGTGACAACATGGATAGACCTTGAGGGTATTATGCTAAGCGAAATAAGTCAGAGGGAGAAAGTTAAATACCATACGATCTCACTTATAAGTAGAAGATAAAAACAACAACAAACAAACACATAGACACAGAGATTGGATTGGTGGTTACCAGAGGGAAATGCGGGAGGGAGGAGGGTAAAAGGGATGATTAGGCGCATGTGTGTAGTGACGGATTGTAATTAGCCTTTGGGTGGTGAGCATGACGTAATATACATAGAAATCGAAATATAACGATGTACAGCTGAAATTTATATAATGTTATAAACCAATCTTACCACAGTAAAATAAATAAAGAAAAGAAAAGAAAACAGGTAGAGGTGAGAGAGAATAAGAGTTTAGCACATAGTACGGTTGCAATAAATATACATTGAAAAATAAGAAAGAAAGAAAACCATCTTGTTCTCATGGAGCTTAAATTATGGTGACTCAGTCCCTCAGCTTCTGATGAGAGATAGCTCTTCAAGTTTTATCGGCCACTTACACCTTGGTGTAAATCAGATAGTGGACCCTTTCTGAAGAGGAAGTTTTGATTGTGTTAGGGAGCTACACCAGGCCATAGAGCACCTGTCTTGAAGGCAAGAAAGAGAAGAGAAAGCTGTGTGATTCAGGGAATGAACCACTAGTTATATAATTTTACTGTGCTTCCCCCTGTCTCCAGGCCATGGTCAGCAAGTTTAATTTATTGGTTTTTGTGAACAGCCGTAAGGCATGTCTCATCAATTTTTTGTTCTTGAAGGCTATGGAGTGACTCAGACTATTAGCCTTGTATGATTACAGCATCTGTATTACGACGTCGAGGACATGTTGTTGCTACAATTTATTCTCTTTATTTAGTTCACTTTGCCTCACTCAGCATATCACTCAGCAGCTATTCGAGAAAACATTGGTGATGGACAATTTCCTCTTCTCTCTCCTCTCCTGATATTCCCTCTCCTTGCCCTTCTGTCTCTGTTGATGTCTTGTTTAAAGGAAGATTTGTGGATCTCCTGATTTCCTCTACGTCGGCTGACCCTCGGGTCTGCAGCTCTCAGCAATGCGGCACCTCTCCATGGTGCTGAAAACAAGCACGTGGTTTTAGCTCTGCAGTAGCAGCTAAGGGAACCTGGAGGATCCTAAAGCGCAGCAGCAGGGAGTGGCCTGAGGAAGTACCCTGTACAGACCCCTTTATTTCAACAGAAAAGGACAAGAGACACAGGAATAAAAAGCGATTTCCCTAAGGATGGTATACATCTCTTGTGAGATCAGAATACAGCCTTTCTGGAGACATACTCAGAGCTTCAGAGACAAGCTAAGAAAATCCTTTAATGTCTTTGGCCCTCATTTTCCTCATCTGCAAAACGAAGGAATACCAAAAAATTTTAACAACTACTGTGACATATAGATTAGATAATGTGTATAATGTCCTTAGCACACTGTCTATCTCACGCCTACTTCTCTACCCTTATCTCCTGCTGCTTTCTGCCTGACATGTTGTGCTTTAGTAATACGGAGTGATTTATGGCCCCCCTTTCCCACACCATGCTGCTGCATGCCTTGCTCATGCCATTCCTTCTGCCCATGTTGCCCTTACAAGTTCTTTTCTGCCTTTATAACACCATACTTTGCTCAAAATTCAGATCAGCTGACATTTCCTTCAGAAAGCCTCCTCTGCCCTTCCCTGTCCATCCTTCAATGTGGAGTATTTGTCCCTTCCAGGTGCTCTTATGCCATTCTATGTATATCTTTTTATATATCTCTCTATCAAGACAACTACCACATGATCATGAATATTTTGGTGTCTTCGACTTACTTGACTGCAAGCTCTTTGAAAGAAGGGGCCATATGTCATCATTTCTAGCACAATACATGTCACCAGGTCGGTGCTCAATGACTGTTGTTTTGAGCTGAATGTTATAAGGATTGAAAGCATGTGAGTTCCTTTCTCTTCTCAGTCCAGTGCTCTCTTTCCATATTATGCTGTCTCTAGCTTGTTGGAAAGTTTTTGTACTGGCTACTATTGTGAATGCTTTAATTTGCTAATGCTACCTATTTGTATAGATTACTCAGTTTGCTGTGGGTCATCCTTTGAGTGTATGGATTCAGATCAAGATGGTTTGTCTTATTGCCTTTGGCATAGATTGTCTCTAAACCAGAGAATTTGCATAAGCCATGAATTAGATCCAGACGGGAGAGGGCACCTGCCTCCCTGAATTAGCTACAAATTCATTATGGTCTGGCTTCCAAGAATTCTTAGCAAATTCTAAATCATCACAAGCCTTCTATTTAATATCTATTGGCAAGAACAGCTGCTCTTATTTTAGGAAAATTAATTGTCTTTCAGATTGTTCTAGAAGCTTAAGTCCATTTTGATAATTCAGAGGGGGTAAACATTCACTTTAAGTATCAAGTCCATGAAAGCCCAAACTCTAAGGACTTCCCTAAGACTTTGAAGTCATTTGTCATCTGACCATTGGTGACATCACTAGAGACCACGCTAAGGGGATACACTAAATTGATGAAGGGTACTTCAAGAAGTGTAAAATTCCATACAAATTCAGGCATAATAACAAAGGTGATACCTAGAAAAAGTAGGAACCAGTAGTTGGAAAGAGAAAGGGAAGGAAAAGTGGATGGCAAAATCTAAGGAGATGTTTATTCAATGCAGATTGTAAGAAAGGGGAAGGAAACCTGGAAATAATAGCTAATACTTATTGAACACTTATTACACCCTGGGCACTATACTAAATGGTGAACTCTTCACAATAACTCTACAGGTAGATGCTTTTATTATCCCATTATAAGGATGAGGAATGGAGACATAAGAAGTTCAACCTAGACATCTATGCTAGAAATGGGGAAGGCCAGGAATCAAACTCAGGTGGTCTGACTCCAGAACCCATATATATAACCAGCCAGGCTGGAAAATTCTCCATCCCATGATGCTACTGTGCTGATGTCTTCCTGGTTACTACAGAGATCCAGACAGAAACATCAGATGAGCTAGAAGAGATATATTTTTTACTGTATTTATGTTATTTGGAGTAAGAGATTTTGAGGGAGTAAGTGGAGGCCATTAAATTTGTTCCTGGCGTAATCTCTTCCATCTCACACAATTTGTCAGTTTGAGTTTAGCGAACAAATATTTATCCTTTGTGTATGCCAGGTGCTATTCAAGGTGCTGAGACCACAGAGATAATTAAAATATCCTTTCTTTCCGTGCATATTAAAGATGGCAACAAACTTTGCTACTCCTTTAAATTTTGGCTGCCTTTAGTGACTCGCTTGACCAACAGAATGTGACAAGTGACATAGTGGGACTTTTAAAGCTAGGTCATAAGAAGCCTGATCGGAGTTCTTGAAGCGCTTGCTCTTGGAATCAGGTTGCCATGCTGAGCAAAGCCCCAGCCCCATGGATAGATGCTCTGGTCGACAGCCCTGCTGAGTACCCACCCAGGGGCCAGCATCATCTGCCAGCCGTGTGCAGGAGCCGTCTTGAGAATCCAGCCCAAATGAGTCTTCAGGTGACTCTGGCTTCAGTCACAGACTGTAACCACATGAAAGACCCCAAGGAAGAATTGCCCAGCTGAGCCCAGTTAACCACAGAACTGTGAGAATAACTAAAAAGTTGTTTAAGCCTATAAATTTTGAGGTGGTTTGTTATACAGCAATAAATATCTGGAACACTGTCATAAAGAAAGTCTCAGTCAAGAATGGGAGGCAGACGTAATCTGAACACGTGTAGTGAATGCCACTGCAGTGTAAGCGGAGGATGCTAAGGAGTTAGGTTAGACCTCAAGGAGTCAGAAAGTCTCCACTCTCAGACTAGCTCTGCTACTTTTGTTTGTGTGAGGTTGGCTACAAAGACAATCCATCATCTGGATGGATAGATGCCATCACCTGGATGGACTCCATCATTTCTCTGTTTTCTTTCCAATAGTGAGACTTCATGATTGCATACATCCCTTATTATTTCTGAACCTCAGTTTACCTGTCCATAAAATTAGAGGCAATAAGGAGGCTGTGGAGATGGGACAGAAAGAAGGATAAGAAAAACTCCCCTTCATCTCACTGGAAGGACAATGAGAAAATTGGGGGTATGGTGAAATGAGCAGACTGTGTGGTCAGAAGGCCTGGGTTTGAGTTCTGGCTCCATTTCTTCTCAGCTGTGTGACTTTACCTCTGTGAGCTTCAGCTTCCTCATTTATAAAATGGGCTTAGCTGTGCCACGGGCACAAGGGAAAGCACCTGACAGCCTTATGCATTGCCTTCCTTCCAGGTCTGTGCTTAGTCCCAGCTCTCTTCTCATGTGGCTTTGTGCAATGGAAGAAGCCAGCATGGGGGAACTGAAAGAGAGGCAGGGTAGCAGTGTAAACATCATGAGGCAGGAAGCCATGTGGGTTCACAGCAAAGCCAAGCAATATGGAGCATTGGCAGAGCCATCCAAGGGCAGGCTGGAAGGGGTTAACTAAACCAATGGGCCAGCTGGCATCTGTGCTGGCACTTAAGGGAAGAAAAGGAGCCCCAGTGTCAAGACAAGAAAGAGAAACAAAGCAAAATACCAGAACTTTAGCCAAATTCCCAAGTTCCCATATGGATGGAGAAGGAGATATCCAGCCAACACCATGCAGCGGCCTCTGGTCAGAAAAGTCCTGAAGACTGGGCAAATCTGTGAACCCCTGGGCAACTTGTCTCTGTTGGATGGCTTAATCAGAGAACTGGACTGTCCCTGATTCAATGTGGCAAGAAAAGGTGCACTATCCCCCTTTATTATTCATGCAAGCACTCATCTACCCATCCACCCATCCATCATTTGTGCATTTTTATAACAAACATGTATTAAACACCTACACTGAGCCAGACACCATGTGTTAGGTAACTGGGACTACAGACAAATCAGTGAGACAAAGATGAATAAGGCAAGATGGTCCTTGCCCTGAGGACAAAATCTGTCAAGACTAGATATTGTGGGCAGCTCCAAGGTGAGTTGGAAGATGAAGTTTGTGGGTGGAAAAAGCTAACATTTACTGATCACTTATTGTGAGCCTGATACTGTGCTAAGAGGGGTACATGTATCACCTCATTTAATCCTCATGATTTGCCTATAAGTTTGGCAATGTGATTGGCCCTGTTTTATAGCTGAGGAAACTGATGCCCAGACATGAAGGCACTCACTCAAGGTTGCATGGTCACTATGTGTTGGAGTTCTGATCTGAGCTGATTCGGTGCTGAAGAGAGAACCTGGAGAAGGACGCATGCAGGGGCTGGGGCTCAATGTGCCACACAGAGTCTTGTTATTGGGTGGGAGTGGATGAGTGGTCGGAAGTGGTTGGATGGTCAGGGTAAGGAGATGCTGTGGGAACGGAGGCACATTCTGCCACTGGGACCCAAATGGCGGAGTAGCATCTACATTTGAAGGGTCATTCCAAGATGAGAAGATACTACCCCAGACCCACCACCCTCTTCTCAGTTTTGGTAGAAGGCATTTTCTACTACTCCGCTGAGAACGTGCTTAGGAAACACAAGTCCTTCTTCTCTCTGCTTCCTGGCTTGCCTCTTTTACCCATATGTGCGCTGACAGATGGATGGGCTATGGAGGCAGCTGAGAATGAGAACAAGAGGGGAGGGTGCTGGGATTTGGGGGGGTGGGGGAGGACTCCAGTGCAATTTTATCAAGCAAGTTGTATGTCTGGGTGTCTGAAGAAATGGACAGATTTTTTTTAATCCTCCCCACTATTACTCACGTAGGTACTCAAGTAGGAGGCAGGGGGATGGGTCACCTGCAAATGACTCCCTACCAGTTTCCCAGGGAAGTTGGCTTCTTCTCTGCAAGTGATTTTCCTTGTCTGGAGTCAGTTCACACCTAATATGGAAGGATCGCTTTTAGTCTACACTTGTTGCTATGGCAGCTTCAGAGGCGGCTGCTGACAGAGCTAGGAGCAGCCGCTCCCTCTGCTCCCCAACTCTTTTGGCATGAGGCTGAGCACACACGATTTCAAGACTATGCAAGTGTCAGTGGATGGCGTGTCTTTTATTTTGGGAAACATCTTTCAAGTGGGCAGAGTGGCAGCTTTTGATGGTCCTGCAGAGCCTCAGCCCTGCTAGTTCTAAAGCACGCATAGCTTCTACAGTCTGCTCCCCCCCAACCCCCCGCCTTATAGAACACAGGCTGAAAATGGCCCTTATAAATATTTAAAATAATTTAGCTAGTTGGATTAAAATGTGATCTTCTGGTTAGTTTTTTAAATAATTTCGAATGAAGGAGTGCTATAAATAAGTGGAATATTATTTCCACTAGGAGGAATGCTTCCCACTATGAAAATGCGAGGGTGCAGCGAAAGGAGGTGATGTGAAACATGGAACACCTTTCACATTGGAGCTGGTGGAGTGGAGAGTGGGGCAGGTAGAGCAGTGGCGGCCGGGACTCACTTGGTCCTCACCCTTAAGAAGTTTACAATCCAGTGGGTGAGAGAGAGATTGAATAAGTACCAGTATGATGAATATTACTAAGTGGGGGAGTATGGGGCACATTGGGGAGTGGGGGATGTAACGGGTATCTTACTCCCATCTGAGGTGGTCAGGGAAGGCTTTTCTGAGGAAGAGAGGCTTAAGATAAAAGGTGAAGAATCAGGGTGTGGACCCAGGGGTCAGTTCCCTGGTAAGGGTTTAGCATATGAGAAGTTCCTGAGGGTCGATAGAATGTTAGGAGGAATTAAATCTCAGTATAGCTGTAGGAGAGAGTGAGAGGGAAAGATTATAAGATACAAAGATGATGATGGTGATGGTGGTGGTGGTGATGATAGCAATCATTAAAAAGCATTTGCAAGGTTGCTAGCGTTGTTCTAAGTGCTTTACATATGTTAATTGATTTAATCCTTACAACAACCTTTTAAAGTATGTACTATTATTACATTCGTTCTACAAATGAGGAAACTGAGGAGCAGAGAAGTCAAATAACTTGCCCAAGATCACAAAGCCAGCATTTAAGCAGCCTGTACCTGGAGTCTGTGCCAGATAAACAGGGACCTGCCACAGTAAAGAGTGCGGAGTTTATCTTCTGGGTAATGTGAAGTCATCAAAAGGTATTAAATAGGGGGCTGGCCCAGTGGCGCAGAGGTTGAGTGAGCATGTTCCGCTTCAGCCCAGGGTGTGCCGGTTCTGATCCCAGGCGCGGACAGGGCACTGCTTGGCAAGCCATGCTGTGGCAGGCATCCCACATGTAAAGTAGAGGAAGATGGGCACATGTTAGCTCAGGGCCAGTCTTCCTCAGCAAAAAGAGGAGAATTGGCAGCAGATGTTGGCTCAGGGCTAATCTTCCTGAAAATAAATAAATAAATGGTATTAAATAGGATAGGGACATCTGCACTGTAGAAAAAAGCACTCAGGCTGCAGGAAGTAGAATGGCCTGGAGGTAAGGGAGTGGAGGCAAGGACACCAGGGAGGAGGCTTATGCAAGTGCTTAGAAGAGAGTGACTTGGATTATGGGGTGTCAGTGGAGATGGAAAGAAACGGGTAGATCAGAGAGTTAGTGAGGAGGGGGACTCTACGGAACTGCAGAGCTGTCTGATGGGAAGGTAGTCAAGGATGAATCCCAGGTTTCAGGCTTCCTCACTTGGGTGAACTGTGAGGCAGGCTTCAATTCCATCCTTGGAATCAAGTGTAGGGTGGGGGCTCCCCACAGGACAAGTGGGATAAATGGATGCTGGGTGGACAAAGACAATAGATGCCCACATCAAAAGTCAGAAATAAAACATCTGTCTCCTTCCTTTGCCTTTCCCCAAGACCCTTCCATGGTGAGGGCCCAACCTACTTCTATCAAGTTATGGTCCTTTGCAGCTGAGGATGATTTAGTCAGAGGAGTTTCCCCCCTCCTCAACTGCCCCAACTTGCCTTCCTTCCCAAACACACATGCTCTTCCCATTTCACCATTATTGGGATGACTCTCTCATCTCTGCCGACCCCCATTCATTCATAAGGATATGGCCCACCCTACCTCCCCTTGTAGCCCCTATGGATCTCTCTTGTCTGAGCTTCTTTGCTCTTACGATCTCTGGCCCCCACACTGAGACCACCTCACAGATTGTCAGATCTCTTGGTCTTCTTGGTCTCACTTCTATAACTAAACAGTGAACTCCTTGACTGCCGTCCCCACCCTCTGCCCCCAAGGGTTTCATGAATGTCACATCATTTGAAACTCTCATCAGTTCTGCAAGGTCCCAGCACAAGCATCACCCTCCTCCTCTCTCTCCTCCTCCTCTTTTACAGATGAAAGACCTGGGATTGAGGGGATCTGAGTGACTTGCCCAACGTGACGTAGCTGGAGAGTGCCCGGTAGGATTTAAAAATTCCAAATTCCTTGAATTTCATTTAAAAAATCAAATCTCCCAGATTTAAAAAATCTCCTAGAAAATGGGTAATTACTCTGTGCCAGGCTTAAAGCTCAGCATTTTACATGATTTTCTTTATGACAATCCTGTGAGGTAGGCATTGCTATTATCCCCATTCTACAGATGAAGAAGCTAAAGCTCAGAGATATGGAGTAATTTGCCTGAGGCCTCAGGTGGCTGGGCCAGGTCTAGAACACAGGTCTATCCATTGCTGAGGTGCATTCTCTTAATCCCCATGTTATGCTGCCCTTATTCTGGTTTCCACACCAGACTGCAGCCTCTCTGCTAAGTGTCCAGAAACAGACAAGTGTTCAGAGATGGAAGAGAACGTGGCATGGCTTGGGAGATACAGTGTGGAAGAGGTAGACACGGGTGGCTCTTTAGGAGAGGTGAGACCCCCTGCATTTAGAGGAGGGCGGGTTTCATACAGACAGAGGGCGTTTCTTCTCTCTTGAGCTCACACTGCAGATGCCTTTACCTGAAGAACTGTTCCTTCTCATGCCATCCCTGGCAGCCTCTGCCTCCTGCTGTTTGGCTAAAGGTAATTCTTTTCTTCCTGGAGCCCCTGTTCAGGGTGTGCGGGTGGTTGGTCCTAATCTCCTGGAGTCATCCTGTTGATGAGGCCAATATAAATGCATGAAGGAGTCCAATTGCAGGCGCTCGTTTCTGTGAGAGCTCAGCGGAGCCCATCCACAAGGTCACAGCAAAGGCTCTGACTGATGAGCTGGAAGGAGGCATTTGAAGGTCAGGCTTCTCTGAGAAGCTTCCTCGCCCTATCCACTGGGATATCTTGGGGGCCACATCCGAGGCCACAGCATCTGCCCTTTGGGCAACTAAGTGTGGAAGGTATATGTTTATGACCAAGAGATCCTCCATGTGCAGAGTTCTGAGAAGAGAGACTCCTACAGACCTTTGAGTTTCCCCTGGAAAGAACCTGGTACGGTGGAAAGAATATGGGCTTTGGTGCCCTAAACTCAAATCCCAGCTGTGTCACTTTGGGAAAGTATCTCCACCCCTCTGAAATTCAGTTTCCTCATATATAAGTGGAGACAAGAATGTCTCGCTCAAGGATTTGCTTTGAGAATTAGTTTAAGTGACGTACCTAAAATGCTTATTACGATTCATGGAGCAAATTAGGTGCTTGCCTTACAGTCTCCTCTTCCCCTACCCAGGGAGATGGCTCTAATGACTAGTCAGATCTAGACCCGAGCTTTTGTATTTGTGAGCTATGTGTTTCTGCCAGGAGAGATTTGAAGGAGTCAGCTTTATTAATCTCCATATAACCTGTCGAGTAATTAGAGTGTTTATTCTTGGCTCTTTGGGAAGAAGTAACTATAATTACAGGACCAAATTAAATGGCATTATCTTTTATTGTCTCAACCTGTTTGTAGGCTTTCTCCGCCAAGTTCCTTTTAGGAATCTGAGAATTTTTCCCACATCAACCTTCTCTTTCAGTGTCTGAATGCTGCGCCTCCCTGCAGGCTGGCTGCAGGCTGAAAGTTCAGCGCATCTCCTGAGCAGGATGGGCATGTGTCTAACAGGCCATTTTTGTCACCCTTGGCGGAGATGGCCAGCTGTCCTCCAAAAATCTCTGCTCCCCTTCTGTAGCGTAGAATTACCACTGGGAGGTGGCTGCCTAGCCAGGGCCTACAGTTTCCAGCGCCCCTTACATCCAGGAGGGGCTGTGTGCCCAGCTCTCTCCAATGAGATGTAAACAGAGGACAAGTGTGCCCCTTCCGGCCCAAGGTGGTTAGGAAGGGAGTATCCCTTCTTCACCATTTTTTCACCCATCTGGTCACTTAATGAGGACACCAGAGAGATCTTGGAAGCCATGAAGATGTCAGGACTTCAGTCAAATTAGTCCCTGAGTGACTTTATGGAGCATGGTCCCCCACTACCACTGATAAGAAAAATCTGGTTGGAATTTATATGTGCTGGATCCATGAAATTTTAGGTTGTATCTATTAGAGCAGTTTGCTTTACCTTAACTGGTGCATGGCCTGATTCTGCATCCCTGATAAATGGTGAAACCATGCTTCCAGCCCCGCCTTGTGGGACAGGCAGACATGTAAATGAATAAATGTCAAACAGTGCAGTGAACACTGTAGAAATAGGAAGAGATTGCCATAGGTACAAAGAGGTGAGAGTGACTGCCCAGAAATTTGAGCTGGGCCTTCAAAGCTAAATAGGAGTTCACCAGCAAGTGAAGGAAGAGGGCTGGGAAGATTATTCCAGGCAAAAGGAACAGCAGGAGCACACGCATGGAAATGTAAAAGGTGAGATGCACCAAGTCACTATGAGAAGGAGATCACAATCCAGGTGGTGGGCTGAAGAACATACGCCAACAATTACATGAGTGGGCAGGGTTTGACAGGGGCCAGGTGAGTGGTGTGGAGAATAAAGGACTCTCAGGGCTCATAGAGAGAGACGCCACTGGAGCTACTGGGTCAAGTAATCAAGAAGGCTTCAGAGAGGAGGCGGTAGGTCTGGAACTGTACCTTACATGACGTTGGTGATGCTGTTGGAGAACACCATTTGTTAATTCTTCTTCTTCTTTTAGACCATGAGGTCTTCCAGGGCAGGTCTCAGGCCATAGTCATCTCCGAATCCCCAGATCAGTGCCCCACCCTTACGGGGGCACTGACTGAATGAGTGAATGACAGAAGGAAGGATTGAATCCAGATATATCTGAGGATGACCTTGCCAGCTCCACGTATTGGGAATTGAGCATCAGAGGCAATAGAAAGTTTCCAGTGCAGGAATTTTCTGCCATGGTCAGGGGGTTCCGGTGGAGCTCAACCTCATCCCCAAATCGCAACTAAAGATTGTATTTGAAGAGCTACCTTGCCCCAGGTGAAATGATGGTAGATTAAGTGCTAGGAACAGGTTTGCCTCTGCACCATTCTCTCCCTTGTTCTAGTAGTTAGAGAATGCCTCCTGTCTATACAGTGTTCCTGTAAACTGGGCAGGGCACAATGCCACCCTCATGAAATAAAGAGAGTTATTCTATGTTAATTCCCCCACCCCCTGCCACCAAGTCAAGATCTCATGATTTACATGATCTCTAACATTCCTTATTTCTATGACATTTATGATTTCGATGATCAGTGAAATGAGAAAAGAAAGCGGCATAGAGAAAATGAGAAGACTTGAATAATTCACATACTAGAGAGCCAGTTCTCAAATCGTTGAGACATGGCAGTTTTGATGACTCCAATCCATTTTGTGAGTAATAAGACTCTTGGCACCTCCAGGTGAGAGTCCAGCTCCTTAGCAGGACAGACAGACCTTGTCCATCTCCAGCCTTCTTGGCCATCATGCTCTCTACTCAGCTCATTCCTGGACTCTCGGGGCCTTAGGCACGTATGACTCCCTCTCACGCTTTACATACACGGCTCATTCTCTCCTTCGGAGATGTCTGCTAGTCATTTTTGATGTAGTTAAAGTGTCTTCTGTGTGTAGCTTTTCCAGAACTTCCCAACCAAATTTTATCCCTTCCTTTTCTCCTAGGAATACAGAGGAAGGAAGCTTGCATTTGGAAACACCTGAGGTTTTTTTTTTTAATTTAAAAAATTTTAGTTGAGGGGCTGGCCCAGTGGTGTAGTGGTTGAATTCACGCACTCTCCTTCGGCGGCCCGGGGTTCATGGGTTTGGATCCCAGGCGCGGACCTACATGCTGCTCATCAAAGCCACACCGTGGTGGAGTCCCACATACAAAATAGAGGAAGATTGTCACAGACGTTAGCTTAGGGACAATGTTCCTCACCAAAAAAAAAAAAAGTTTAGTTGTGATGCATTCACATAACATAAAATTTACCATCTTAATCATTTTTGAGCATACAGTTTCATAGTGTTAAGTGTATTCACATCGTTGTGCAATTAATCTCCAGGAGTTTTTCATCTTGCAAAACTGAAAATATGTATTAAACAACAATTTCTCATTTCCCACTCCTCCTAGACTCTTGCAACCACCATTCCACTTTCTGATTCTATTAATTTGACTGTTCTAGATATCTCATATCATAGAATCATACACTATTTGTCTTTTTGTGACAGGCTTATTTCACTTGCATAATGTCTTCAAGGTTCATCCATGTTGTAGCATGTGTCAGAATTTCCTTCCTTCTTATTCCATTATTCCATTGTACATACATATCACATTCTGTTTATCAATTCCTCCATCAACGGACATTTGGCTTCTTCCACCTTTTGGCTGGTGTGAATAATGCTGCTGTGAACCTAGCTGCACAAACATCTCTTCAAGACCCTGATTTCAATTATCTTGGATATATACTCAGAAGTGGGATTGCTGCAACATATGGTAGTTCTATTTTCAGTTTTTTGAGGAGCCACCATACTGTTTTCCATAGCAACTGGACCATTTTACATTCCCACCAACAGTGCACAAGGGTTCAAATTTCTCCACATCCTTACCAACACTTTGTTATTTTCTGGGGATTTTTGATAGTAGCCATCTTAACGGGTATGAGGTGACATCTCATTGTGGTTTTCATTTGCATTTCCTTAATTATTAGTGATGTTAGGCTTCTATCCATGTGCCTGCCAGCCATTTGTATATCTTCTTGGGAGAAGTGTCTATTCAAACCCTTTGCTCATTTTTCATTTGGGTTATTTGTTTTTTTTGTTGTTGGTTTAAAGAGTTCTTTATATATTCTGAATATTAAACCCTTATCAGATATATGATTTGCAATTTTTTTTTCTCAGAAGTTTGCTTTTTCACTGTTGATGTGTCCTTTGATGTACAGAAGTTTTCAATTTTGATGAAGTCCAGTTTATCTATTTTTACCTTTGTTGCCTCTGTTTTTGGTGTCATATCCAAGAAATCATTGTTAAATCCAATGTCAAGAAGCTTTTCCTCTATATTTCCTACAAAGAGTTTTATAGTTTTAGGTCTTATGTTTATATCTTTGATCCACTTTGAGTTAATTTTCATATGTTATCAGGTAAGGGTCCAACTTCATTCTTTTGCATGCAGATATCCAGTTTTCTGAACAATATTTGTTGAAAAGACTGTCCTTTCTACATTGAATGGGCATGGCACCCTTATCAAAAAGCATTGACCATATATGCAAGGGTTTATTTCTGGGCTTTCTATTCTATACCATTGATCTATATGTCTTGTAGCCAATACCACACTCTTTTAATTACTTTAAGTTTGTAATAAGTTTTGAAATCAGGGAGTGTGAGACCTCCACTTTTGTTCTTCTTTTTCAAGATTGTTTAGGCTATTTGGGATCCCTTGAGTTTCCATATGAATTTTAGGATGGATTATTCTATTTCTGCAAAAAATGAAACTGTGGTTTTGATAGAGACTGCATTAAATCTGTAGATCACTTTGGGTAGTAGTGACATCTTAACAATATTAAGTCTTCTAATCCATGAACATGGGATGTCTTTCTATTTATTTGTGTCTTTGGGAAGCACTTGTTTTGAATGACAACCAGGGACTTTACACATATTATTTCAGATCTCATTCATACCTAATGCTCTTTTGGGTGACTATTCAGAAGTAAGTGCCAGGAAAAACTTTGCCTTTATGAAGTCCTGGAATGTTTCTTCTTCATATTTCTTTTACACCTAAGAAAGAAATCACTTAATGCTCAAGTGTCCCTTTAATATTTGTTCCCAGGAAATGCATAACTCAATTTTAGTAATTATGTGCAACCTGTTATAATTTAATAATTATGAAGGTCTATATATTTATATCCATACTTTCTCTCAGATTTTAAATGTCTACTGTAATTTATAATTTCTCTGGCCCAAATATTTTTGTTTTCCTACTGTATCATATGCATTATTATAAGCTGCCTTAAACCCATTGTGAATTGAAGTATGGCGATAAAGGAATAATTTTTTAAATGAAAGATAGGCACACTTATTGCCATATCATAGATGAAGAAAATGAAGTTCAGATGAATAGATAACTTCAACAGATCATACAGTTCATAAGTGGCAGAGCTAGGATTCAAATTTAGATCTCCTGGATTGCAAAGCCCAAGCTTTCATCTCTATGTATGTCAGCAAAATTGAGGCCATGTGTAGTTCAGAATCTAGTTGAAGGTGATGAATTGGATGGACAAATATGGCTATAAATAACTCTCATACTAACCAGGAAAGATAAGGACTACAATAGGGAGGTTTGAGGAATGGAAATCTGGGGAGGTGATCTGGGGCTTCTTGGAATAGAAATGATTCCAGACGGAATGATCTGAATATATCATATATGAATGCATGAAGCAAGAACTTTTTAAAGAGGGTTTTAGGAATTGTCTCATCTTTGGGTTAAGAAATAAGAGGCACTATATTAGATTCCTGCTATATGCTATTCTAATCCTTATGAGATGGACATACACCAACGTCTGCTCAGCATCTCTTCCTTTGGGGAAACCACTCCTCCTCAGTCCAGGAGATTCAGTGAAGGTGGACCTCAATCCACCCCCTCCTGGTCATAATATTACTCCCCTGACCACAATGAGGGACAAGCTAAGCCCAAGTTAGGCAAAGCCTTTTCAGCACTTTTCCAGAGGATCTGTTGAGAAAGATACTTTCTTCCTTTAGTATCAGGATGATGTAAGCTGGAGACAATTGTGGCTGTTTTTGCTGACCCCATGGGAGGGAGAAAGAATGTGATAAACCTGCAAAGAATATAAGAAGAACAGAGAAAGAAAGAGCCCTGGTGACGTTGTTTGAGCATCTCTATCCACCCACACCGAATGCTAGATATTCCATCATCATTTTAGGTGAGAGAACCAACAAATTCCATTTTCTACTTAAGTTGATTTAAATAGGATATCTTCTATTTAAAACCAAAAGAGAACTGACAAGATGGGATTAAGTAAGAGTAGGGACCGCTGCTTGAATCCTCACTCCATCACTGACTTGTTGGGTACCGTTGCGCAAATCCCCTACCTCCCTGCTCATTAGTTTCCTCTTTCATCTATGGAGTTATAGGATTCTTGTGTGGAATGGCTGAGATGCAAATGCTACATGAGAGCCTGGGAGAAGTGAGCACCCTCAACATGCAAACTCTTATAAACACGTAGCAACCTTGTGAGGGCTGGGAATTACTGTCTCTACTTTATGGATGAGGAAAATGGGGCTCAACAGGGTTAAAGAAAAACTTACTGGACGTGTCACAGTTAATGTGTCAGATCCGGGATGAAAGCTTCCAGGGACCCCCAGCTGATCAGGTGGGTCTCCAGCTCTGCTCTGGGAAACCACGTTTCCTAGCCGAGGAGGGAGGGGTGAAGAAGCCTGCCCCCTTGCTCCAGCTGTCTTCCACCTTGCTGAGCAATGTGTGGAATCCTTTCTCACCCTTTTCTCCCACAGAAGAGGCCCCTTCATATCTACCAGCCTATAGGGAGATAGTCAAACAGCTGCGGAGAAGGTAGGATGCCAGGCCGTATTTGTTCAGGTGGATACAATAGCATCAGACTAGCATGGAGCTCAAATATTGAATCATAATTCTACAGGCATCTTTGTATTTAAATCATAGCCCTGTCAAGCTCACATTTGATATGCACTAATTAATGCTCCCCAGGAATTGTAGCAGATTCTCTGGTGTGTGTGTGTGTGTGTGTGTGTGTAGGCAGAGAGAGATTTCTATAAGTTGGAGTGATCAAAAGTAAGCATCTGTCAGAGTCAAATTCAGTAGTTGACTCTCTGTGGCTGATGGGTGCCTCCTGGAGGAGAGGGGTGGGTACAAGTTTTTAGGCAAATATGAATCATTTATGAGGAAATCACCTACAGCAAATGAAGCTAATATTTTTTTATTGTCCCTCCAAGCTGGGCTCTCAAGCTGGGTTGAAGAGGGTAAGGCGACCCCAATGTAGAATTTCACACTCCAACTCCAATAATTCCGATCCTATCCCTCTCTTTCTTTCCTGTTCAAAATGGTGGGGCCTTACTGGGAAGATGTGGATGGAATTTGCTTGGGGAGGAGGAAGATGTTGGGCTATTTCAAGTGGAATATTTATAGATTTCACTGTAAAGAGAATTTTTTAATATCTCCTTCTGTAACATGGAAAAATGGCTTTGATTAGGCGAGTCAGTAAAAGTGGATGAACAGTAGACCTTGCTTGTAATTAAACCCGTGGGTGCAGTATACTACGCGATGCCAATGGAGGTGGGAATGAAAACCACTTACAAGATTACTCTCCCTGGAGGAAAAGGACTTGGTGAAAGTTGGACTGACTGGAGGAGACAGCGGGCCAGCGGGGAGGACTGAAATAGTTAAACTAAGAGGCTCTTCTTACATTCACATCTGGAGAAAGAGAGAACCTTGTCTTTGTAGTTAGACCAGGCCAGTGAGCTCTGTAGTTTTGCATCATGTGAACTTGGGCAAGCCAGGCCGCCTCTCTGAGGCTCAGTCTCCTTGTCTATTGAATGGGGAATATGTTATTCCTACAGGGTTCTTGTGAGGATTATATGACGTATTCTTCGTGTAAAGTGCCTTCTCCTAGCTCTACTCAATTCTTTCTCTCTTTTCTTCTATCACTCTCTCCTTTACATTCCCAACACATTATACATTCCACTTTTTGCCTCTATCATAAAATTCATTGGAAATTTTTATGAGTTATGCCACATGGTATATAATACTTTAGGGCTGCCTATCTTTAAATTAAAACTTTTCTTCTAGGACTGTGCAAGTCACAGCAAACGATATACAGATGACAGTAGGATTATCGATTATGGAGGATACAGCTAGCTGACCTTCCAAAGGTGTGCTCCCCCTTTCATAGAACGAATACACTCACTATATTTAGGAGGTTCCATGTGACTAGTTCTCACCAATGGCATGTGAGAAGAAATGTGTCACTTCCACACCAAGAAAACTAATAAGCAGATATGGTTTCTTCATTTCCTCTTTCCTCTTCTAATGGCTTGATGAAAGAAGCCTGGTGTCCTTGGAAACCATGTGTTGAAGACGGAGGTGACCTGTATCCTTAACTCACCACCTGAAGGAGAGCCACCCACCAATCAGGAAAAATACTTCAGAACCTGAATAAGAAATACGCTTGCATCATATATGAGCCATGCGCATTTTGGATTTTTTTGTTACAGCAGCCAGTGTTACCCTAACTAATATATCAGGATAGTCCAAGATGACAGATTGTATCTGTTTATGGAAGTGAAGTGGTGAAAGCCAACACATCTCTGACAGGATCTAATTACTTAGCAGTTGGGAATCAATTAGGGGTTAGACTAGAAGGCCTCTAAGCTCTCTTAATACTCTAAGCTAATAACACAAATATCTTGTATTTAATAAGTGTTTGCTATGTTCTAGACCCAGTGCTAAGCACTTTATATCAATTCTCTTCTTCAGACCTTGCAACAACCCTGTGAGGTATACCCATTTAAAGATAAGAAGGTTGATGGCTGCTGGTGAATATAAGAAACTTGCAAGGGCAGGCAATCCATAGGGAGTAGATTTGTATCCAGATCTGTTGGACTCCAGAGCCTGAATTCCTCCCACTGAACTATACTGCCTTCTGAAATCTCTGAGTCCGTGAGTTTAAGTGCTTGCCATACATATTATACCTGTGTTCCAGGACTCATAAGTTGGGCTATGGGTAATCAGTTGGAAGACCAGTGAATGGCTCAGTTCGTATTGCAGCATTAGTTTATTTCTGGCTCTAAGAAGGAGACGTGAGACGAGGAATGGCAACCAGCACTGATAGAGCTTCTACAATGTACCGGGTGTATTCATATTCACATGCTTTCTCATTAAAGCCTTCTGAGATTAGTATTATTATCACCATCTTACAGACAAGGAAGCTAAAATTTAGAGCTATCCAAAAGTTTCTCCGTATGGTCGTTCATTCCCTTAACGTGTTTATTGACTTTCCACTATGTTGCCAGGTACTGTGATGGCCATTGGAAATTCCAATATGAACAAGGCAACCATGGGCCCTGACACGTTAGAACTTAGGCTGCAGCAGCTACCACACGGGGCAGCAGGCAACCTGTCCCAGAGAGCAGTTTAGCAAAATTCGGATGCTGACATATCAGAGGCTTTGTAAAGGCAGCTCTGACACTGGGGAGAGATTGCGCTGGGAGGTTTCTGGGGCCCCTTTTTGCACTAAGAGTCAAGATGCACAAGATCTACGTGGTTGAAAAGGACAGCCAGAAATGACCGGGGGAGAGAGAAAGTCAATGACAGGCAAAAGAAACAAACAAGAGCAAGGATTTTTCACTATCCAAAATCTGGCTTGTAGCAATTGTTCAGTAAATGTTAGCTACCTTTAATTACAACTAAAATAATTTCTGCATCCTATAAATAACTTTAAATACTTCTTATCAACTGAGCAGTATTGTTTAGGGCTCCCAATAAATGAAAGAAATCATTATTTATTAATGGTTTCTGTTTTCCACAGTATCTGATTCTGTATGCCATATTACATATTTTCTCACGTAGCTCTCACAGTGAGTTTACAAGGCAGTGTATCAGTAAGGATAGGTTAGGTTATGCTTTAGGAACAAGCTCACTCAAAGTCTAAGTGGCTTGAAACAACAAAGGTTTATTTCCGGTTCATGCTATGTGTCCATAATAGGTGGTGACTCTATTCAAAGTTACATTTGTTTTGACTCCGAGATTCAGAGCAAGAGGGCAGCCACTGTGAGTATTGAGGTTGTTAGGACAGAATGAAAAGAGAATATGGTGAAGCACACACTTGTTCCCAGAGCTTTTAGCACTCTGTCCATATTTTCATTGGATAAAGCAAATCAGATAGCTTTGCCCCAGTTTAATTGGGATGAGGAAGAATGATCCTAACATCTGCCCAGGACAAGAGAATCAAATATTTGTTCACAGCCCTAGTGACTGCTTTAGGAAACTATTATCTATTATACCCAGTTTGCAGATGAGGAAACTGAGTTTTGGGGCGGAGATGGAATGCTAAATAACTTGTTAGAGTTCAGACCACTAGGAAGTAGGTGTGAATCCCATCTACTGATTGCAAATCCGTGTTCGCAAACTCTCCGTGTGTACTCTGGACCTCATCTTCCTGCTTCCTCACTGACCTTGCTCCACCAGGCATCACCTCTCTCTATATATCCATCTTTCCCTTTTCTACTGGCTCCTTCTTCCTACAGCATGCTTAAGTATCTTTGTATTGTAAATAGACGAAAAATTTTCTTCCTGAACTTAATTCATACATCCAGCCCTACCTCTTCACCCTCCCTCCCCACCACACATTTTGAAAGTTGTCTACAAGTATTGCTCACCTCCCAATCATCCCCTGCATGATGGGTTCTGTCCTTACCACTCCACTGAAATGATTCCTCATTGACCTACACACTTCAAATCCAATGGTCTTTTGTCAGTTCTATTTCCAGCTTGCTCCCTCAACAACATGTGGCACTGATGACCACTCCTTCATCCTTAAACCTCCCTTTCCTTTGGCTCCTTTGGCTCCTTCTCATGGCTTTCCTCCTGCATCTCTGGTCAGTCCTCACTGCCCTCTACAGGCTCGTCCACTTTTCCTATACCTTAACCGATGGTGTTCTAGAGGGCTGAGTTTTAGACTCTTCTATTTTCATTCCATGTACTCTCTGGGGAGTCTCATTACTCACACATTTTTAATTACCTTTACAGATTGGTGACCCCTACAATGATAGCTTAAGCCCAGACCCAACTCTGGAGCTATGAGCTCAATTGCCATTTATACAGCATTGCTTGAATGTTTCACAGGGATCTCAAACTCCATATTTATGGGAAAATTATGAGTCCATGTATAGGTTTGGTAAATTTCATCTGGGGGATAGCTAGAGAATTGAACTTTTCTTCAAATTGGCTTTGAAAGCTTGTCTTCTGGGTTGTTAGAGTCAGATAAGCATTTTTTTCCCACTCCTGTTTTCTAAGAGGAAGATTTTCTCTTTGCATGCTCCTGGCCTTTCTTTGCCCTTCTCTGGGAGAATTAAAGTAATTTTTCTGATTTTGAATTTAGGAACGATAACTAGGCATGCTCGGCTCAGATCTATCTGCCTTCTCTCTCTTGGGAGAGGGTTTGTCTGCAGAGAGCTTTGGTCCCCCTCTGCTCACTCCATCCTTGGGGTCTTACCAGGGGAGGCATCCCAGGTAAGGCAGTCCAGCTGTGCCTTGGGCCGGGTGGCATGACTGCCCAGTTTAGGGGTTAAATATTTGCAAGGCTCTTGGCTAAGAGGACTAAAGCCATGTCCACCAACCTGGCCTCCAGGAGGAATGTTTGCATTTTGGTCTTTGGCTTTACTAAAAGCTCCTAACTTGTTGAAAACCAAGGCAAGGAAAGAGTGCTGTTTATTAGAGGTTAATTGGGTATGCTTCAAAGACATAGGACTTGAGCTTCAGCCCCTACTTTGTTATTTCTTAGTTTTGTGAATTTGGTCAAAACTTTATTTCTGATACTGGATTACAAATACTCACTAATCTCTATCCTATTTTCCTCATAAGCCTGAGAAAAATATCAAGTGCTATATACATTGCAATTGTGTACTGTTTTATCGTTAATGCAGCAATATTTATTGAACACCTGTATCCCAGGTTTGGGGAATACAGAGATAACAGAAACCATCCCTGCCCTCAGGGTCTTATAGACCCCCCAGAAAGCCAGGAGAGCAAAGGGATAATGACAGTACTGTGTCATCACAGATAAGGGTGCGGGCTGGAGGCAGGGGTCATGCTGCAAGGAAATCCTAGAGAGGACGATGCCTGAGCTAGTTCTTGAAAGATCAGTGGGAGCTGGATGTGGAGAATGAAGGGGGGACATACATGGCTGGAAAAACAGTGTGCACAGAGGCACACGGCATGGGAAAGAAGGCTCTTGAGGAGCTGCAGGGGTTTGCTCTGGCTAGACTGAGGGTGCTGGCTGGAGAATGGCCAGAAGTGGGGCTGGGGAGGTAGACAGCAGCCAGCTCACAAAGGGCTCGTTACCTTAGGCTTATGCTCAGACAGAAAGACAATATTGAGGAGAGGGATAATGTGGGCATGCTGCATCATGTGTGTCACATCGTTATCAATCCAACAGCTGGGAGGAGAGGTGACAGCAGCGGGAGAGTCCAGCTGGTGCCTCTCTGCGCATGGAAGGCCAAGGATCACCTTAAAGGAATAGGAAGGGGCCCAGAGCCCCCTCTAGGCAGGCCAGTTGTGGTTCTAGTCTCCTTCCAATTCTCCCCCCACCCCGTGGTGCCATCAACTGATGCATAACTTTGTGTAGAGACCTCACGGAGGTGAGAAGAGTCACTCTGAAGCCACCTTCTGATGAGAATTAGAGCTCAGTGATGATTAGTGACCTGCCTCAGATCCCAGAGGAGATAACCTCAGATTTTCCTGCATCATGGGGAATGTTTCTGCTGTAGGAGTGCCATGTAGATTCTAGAATAAGACTTCCTGAGTTCATATCCCGGCTCCTCTACTTACAAGCTGAAGGTCCTTGGGCATATTACCGAAGTCTCTGGGCTTCGATTTCCTCAACAGCAAAATGGATTTAAAAATAGTCCCTACCTCAAAGGGTTATGGTGAAAATTAAAAGGGTTAATATGTATAAAGTGCTTAGAGCACTGCCTGGGCCTTAGTAAGAGCTATAAAGTGTTATCTATAATTATTGTTACTTTATTATTTCAGTTAGGCTGGCCTAGCTTCTAACAAAACCGTTCTTTGAGGACAAAAGCTATGTCGTATATGCTTTTCATGGTTTGGACAGAGAATTAGGAATCTTAAATTGGGAGTTAGAAACGTCCTTCAAAGAGGTGAATCTCCTCTTGTCCCCTCTCTAATTTCCTCTTAGGGAGTCTGTCAATTATTCCACAAAAAAGGACTGGGCACCTGTGCCAGGCCTACCTCTCTTTGAGGCTACGACGAGGACAAGTGAGACCCACCCGGTGTCTGACCTGCAGGAGCTTGTGGTCTACCAGCAATGTACAACTTGGAGGAAAATGGCTACAGTGCAGGATCAAAAGGGATAGATGCACACAGGATGGGCTGGTGAGTCCAGAGAAGAAGAGGTTACGTCTAGCTCAGGCTTCGTGGCGGTCTTCAAAGGGATGGTGGCTTCTGAACTGAGCCCTGAACAATGAGTAGGATATCAACAGACCTGAGCACCAGGAGTGGAGGCAAAAGAAAGACAGGCAGAATGTTGCAAACTCCCAAGCATCTCTTGGAGAATTCCGGGTAAAGAGCTTCCCGTGAAGTCCTGCCCTCTCTCTCGAGCCATCGAGTCCCATCGCGGATGCACACAGGCACGGCTCTGTCTCTGGATCCTTTGTCTGTGCTCTAGTTTGTTGAAGCTTTTTGCAGTTTTATGTTGTGCCTCTTCAAGGAAAGAGAGAAGGGGGAGAGATCTGGCTCTTCTGGATGCCTACTATGGGCTAGTTATGCCACCTCCTTTAATTTTACCATCCTGTGAGAATGGCATTATTCTCATCCCATTTAACAATAGAGGAAAGCACAGCTCAGAGAAGGTAAGCGACTTGTCCAAGGACACTCAGTGATCTCGTTCAATAACTATCTATTGAGCGCTAGGGGCAGAGCCAGGAACTGAACCCAGAACACTTGGATTTCAAAGTCCTTATCCTATTAACACATTGCTTCTCCTCTCTCCAGAGGGTCAGGTCCCCAAGGGCATAATTTTTTCCATAGATTCCCCAACACCTACAAACTCACCTTAACTGAAAACATCCCTGACCCTGGAAAGGTGTCAAAAGGGAAATTCAATTGATGCCACCAGTGTTGACAATGTTTGGAGTCTGGGCTCCTTATCTAACTACCTAATAGTCCTCTCCACCCAGTGGTGAGCCCGCTTCCACACCTGGTGTTCTCCCTGGTCTGGTTTTGACAAGAGTTGTTAAACCACAGCCAGCAGAACTGCCAGGAGCCTTAGAGCCCACTTAGGACAATGCCCCCTGTTTGTAAAGAAGAACCCAAGCCCAGAAAGGGCAAGTGCCCAGCCTAAGGCTACACAGTGATTTCGTAGCAGAGCTGGAAGTACAACCTTTATTTAGTCGGTGGCATTGGAAACCATATTCTGTTCAGCTAGACCTGCTACATATCTTGGCAAGTTGGTTTAAAGAATTTTCTTTTCCACCCTTTTCACTAACTGAACTCCAAAAACAGATCGCACTGAATGCCTGAGCAGTAGGGAGGCAAAGTAGCAGAATGGGCGCTTGATGCCTGCATGCCTGCTGCCCACAGCCACCTGTCCCTGCCTGTGAGGCTGACAGACGCGGCCACTCCCGTGCGGGGCCCTCGGACCCTCCTGTGTGCAGAGCTGCGCAGTCGCAAGGCTGGGACAGGAGAGCCGAGGAGCGCGTGCCCCGGGGAAGCCCCGCGTCATCCTTGGTGCGTTTGAGTATGTGGAGGAGGTATGGGGTGTGGCCTCTCTGTGACAACAGCACACATTTAAAACCCAAACCAGCAAGTCTTCCCTGGCCCGACTAAGTCCCTGGATATTGGGGTTCTTGGGAGGAGCCCCGGGATCAAGCGGGAGGGACCCAGGACCTATGACTTTATTGAAGCTGAGTCCCATCCTGGCTCTAGCACTTGCTTGACCTGCTTGAGCCTTAGACCATAGACGTAACTTCAGCTCTCTGGGGTTTGGCTGTCCTGACTGTAAGATTAGATGGCTAACGTCTGTTTTGTAGGGTTGTTTTAAAGAATCAACTAGAAACCAGGGATTGCTCCAAAGAGGGATACACTCTACAGAAGTATTTCCTTTGTATAGAAATCTTGTTTAATTGATTTTTAATGTCTTGAGGGGGAAGTGTGCACCCTAAAGTGTTTTTCCTGCCTGTCCCCAGCACACACCACAAGTAAAAGGCCCTCCCTTAGCACACGCAGTAGCCCCTCTGGCTAGTTGCAGCCTTAGGTGCAGGTTTGGCAAGCCAAAGTGCCTTCCAGTGAAGGAAAAGGTGTTTCTGCCTGCAGGCAGACCTAGCACTACGCCCGGTACATGGTTGGTGAGCAGAGAATGGGCTGGATCTAGTTCATTCTCATCCTCCCATCCGGGCACCTTTGCATGGTGCACAAGCTGCACAGCCCTGTGCAGGCGTCCTGTCCAAACACAGCCCTCGCTCTTAACGGCCAGCCGCTTCATCCATCCTGCTGACGAGCATGGCCCCTCAAAGGCGTTTGAGTTTGAGTTCTTCGAGCACCAGTGCCATCCTACCCTGAGCACGGTGCCCGTGACACACATTGGGGTCTGAATGAGCCCCTTCCCGGAGAAGGAGGGAGAATTAAACGAGACCACACAGGTAATAATGCCCGATGTGTAATTCAATGAATACTTATTGCATGAATGAATGAGCTCACAGTCTGGTTGTGAAAACAAGACATAAATCTCCATGTGAAATGTTTAACAACAATAAAGTTTTCAAATTATACTTCAATGCAACAACTCAAGAGATGGTGCGAGTCAGCACATGAGTGTCAAATTAACTGCCAGTGATATTTTTTATAGGAGTTCAGAAGAGTGGGGGAGATCAATTCGTGGACTCAGAGTCACAAAGCCTGGATGGGTTCTTGTTGGTGCGCTTACACAGCTGTTCATTCATTCATCAAATGTTTCTCAGGCCCATGTTAGCGTCAGCCTGTCCACTAGACTCTGGGGAATGCAGAGATGGACAACACAAAGCCCATGGCCTCAAGGGGCTCACAGGCTAGTGGAGAACAACAGTTAGGCCAACAGACAATATGAATATGGTGCTAAAATTATGTACTGTGGAAGCAAGGGGGAGGGTTCAATGAGCTAATGCACATAGTAGGTGTGTCATAAATTGCGGCTTGGCAATCGATGCCTCTGATTACGATCTGAGCGCATTTCTGAATAAATCTTCACAATTCAACATCTGTGAAGTCTCTAAAGCTCCTCCTCATCTTGCTCCCTCTGCTTAAGCCTACCAGCCACCTTTAAGGGCACTGCACTCTCTCTCTACCTGCTGGCCCTTGGAGAGTGGGCAGATGACACACAAGACTGGAAACCAGAGGCTTGTCGTTGCAAGGGCAGGCCCATACTGTCTTCGGAACTCCATGGAGCTTCCGCAGAGCCTTTCATGCTGAGTCCACCCTTGTTGCAATCACTCTAATCACCATGGCAACCGTGCACCTGTAGAGTCTTTGGCAACAATGCCAATGATGGTGAAGAGTGTTGTCTTACATTTCCACCAAAGAGGGAGAAAAATACACCTTCTCAGAGAAGGGCCAAGCTAGAAGGAACAGCCTCATCTCCCAGACCCCATGGTTGAACTCCGGGGCCAAAGGCCCCGGAGAAGCAGCAATGATGCAGTGTAGAGCATGGTCACTGGAGCCAAGGAGTTCCAGAATCAAGGCCTGGCTCCGTTACCCTGGAACAGGGAAGCCTGGATATGTTAGTTTAACCTCCTTGGGTCTCAGGCTTTCCCTATAAATAGGGAAATAGGTCTCCCTATTTGCAAAATAGACATGATAATTCCTACCTCACAGACTTATTGTGAAAATTAAGTGAGAGTGGAATAGGCATTTGATGAACATTAGTTCAGTGCAAAACGGAGGCCCAGATATAGTTTCCAAGATCACTGAGCAAGTTGCCAGCCAAGACTGAACTAGAACCACGCTTGTCTTCTGACTCCCAGTTGGCAACCCCCCCCTTTCCCACTCCCCTCAGTCCTTCATTTTGCGGAGCATTCGCCTGCCAGTGCTCATCATCCATCATGAAGAAGACAAGCATAAGAAAGCGTGGATGGCCCAAGGCAGACTCTGCATCGGATTCCGCACAGCAGCCTACAAGTGGGGGGCCATACCACTAGGCCAGTGTGAATTGGACACTATTCTCTAGCATAGTTGGAAATGCAGTATTCTAAGGAATAACACTTGGTTTTAAGCAGCAACACTACCAGAAGAGTCTCCAGAAAGTGATTATCCTTCTTTACTGGGCCTTGGTTACAAGGCAGGGTCAGCAAATATGTGGCAAACACAGCCACCAGCCAGCTCCATCCAAGGCCTCCTGCAGTAAGCAATCACAATCTTCTTTTCTATTGATTCCTGATAGGGACTCAGAATCCTTCCGTCTCCTACCAATAACTGAGTATTGTCAGTAAACATTAACTGAGTGCCTAAAATGTGCCAGGTACTGAGGAGTAAGTCAGACACTGTCTTGACTTATAAGGCTTATACTTTGTCATCCCAGATGTAGCGTGCTTGCCATCTCAGGTTTCTAACCCTGCTGTGCTCCATACTTGGAATCAGGGTGGATCATAGGAAGGGCAAAGGCTTCAAAATCAGGGAAGACTCTGTCAGCACAGTGGCTGCCTGTCAATTTTGTCTCCCTGGTACTCCTTTCCTTCATCTGGTAACAGGGTCTTCTTGCTCCGGGGGCTGCCTCTCACTAACTCCCTAACAGGACTGGGTCTACGGCAGGCTTGGCCAAGCAAAGTATCCTTTTACTCTTGGCCAGAGGAGAGATTGGGAATGTGGCCCGATACAGGACAAGCAGATTTTGGGTTGGGGTTGGGGTTCATATGTTTGAAACTGGACGAGAAAATTTCTCTTTCTTGAAATGATACAAGCCTGGAGGTGTCAGTGGCCATGTGCTACCCACCCCCTGCAGAAGAGAAGCTTTCTGCAGTGGAGGGAATGCAGGGAGGGCAAGAAACAGAGGAAAGCAGAGGAGAGAGAGAGGGAGAGAGAGGGGAGAGATCACAGACACGATGACATCATTGGAATCAATGAAGACTCTAGGCTGGCTTTACCCTGGGCTGCCAAGTGACACCAGCTGATAAATTCCCTTTGCCTTAAGCTGGTGACGCTGACCTCCCAGACAGAAGTGAGTGGGGTAGAGGGCAGCACTGGAGTGAGGAATGACCATCTTTCTGCAGACAGCAAGAGGGGAAAGCAACAAGGCTTCTGAAGAAGAATTCTGCCTATGCCTGTAATTACAACTGCACCACTTCCTCCTTCATACTCCAGTTGTCTTCGTACCAAGAAGTGTGTAAAGGGGACTGACGTATCTCTTGTTTCCCTGTGCATGCAGATCTGAAGTGAGTGTGTGCAGGGTGGTCCTGCCTCCCCTGTGGTCTACACATCCCCCCAGGGCCTGGGATTTTTTTTAGCCACTAATTGTAGCGTTCATACTTTTATCTCTGTAGGGAGCATTGTGCTTTGCAAAGCACTTTCATCGGCATTATCTCGTTTGATTCTCAGGGCATCTGTGAAGACGGCAGGGCTGGGATTACTACTGCTGCCTGTCAGATTGAAAAATGGAGGCTCAGGCCTGGGTCTTGGCCTGAAAGAGAATGACACGGTGGGGCTCGTGCAGTGATCTCCCGGGCAGTGAACGGCACAGAGGTGGAGAGTTCCCTGGATTTGGAGCCAGCAGCCCAAGCATGCGCCCTGGCTCTTTTACTCACTGGTTGTCTGACTTCGGGCAAATCACTCGGGCCCAACTCCACACTCAGTGACGTCATGTTGGTAACTTGAAATCAGCCATGGTGAGAATATTTACACCAAGGAAACTGGCACACGCCACAAATCAGGGCTGTTTTTCCCCTGGAGAGTCAGTTGCTAACCAGCAAACTGATGGAGGTGGGGATGGGAGGGGAGGAGAAGAAAATGCTCCCACAATTCAAGGTGTGCTCTACACACTGAGTGCATCCTTGTAGCATCTGCTGTAGTCCTCCCGACAACTCCTGGGGGCAGATACCGACCCTATTTTATAGATGAGGCAATGAAAACTTAGAGAGAATTCATAACTTGCTCACAAACACACAATACATGACAGAGCAGAGATTCAATGTCAGGTCTCACACTCTCTCTGATAACCATGCAGCAGCCCAAAGAGGCACCCATTAGCGTGCGGCCTTTTCTCGATCTCCAACCCAGCAACAGTGAGATGTTAAGTCAATTTCTAGGGCCACTTAGCATTTAAGATCACGATTTGGACATGAGTATCGTAGTTTCTAAGTCAAGTTGGCTTGGAGGAAGATAGGGAGGAGGGCAGTACCCTGAGCTGGGTACAAGGGAGGGAGCTGACGGTCTTTGAGACCCACGCTTTTGGGTCTCAGTTGGATAAATGCTTCAGAGTCCCAGAAGTTAGGTAACACCTTCAGGTGGGGCCACTTGAAACATTCAGGCACAGAGAGAGAGAAAGTCAAGAGGCCCTGGATCTGAGTGTCAGCTCTGCTGCTTCCCCTGGCTGGGGCTCGGCTCCCTCATCCGTCAAAGGGGCACAATATCCAAACACGCCTGTCCCACCTCATTGGGTCTCCGTGCTGTCAGTCGGGGAGAGGACTCTGACGGCCTCTGGAGTCGGCCCCACCGCACAGATGTGGGGGAGTCATCATGAGTCTCGCTGGGAACCTTTCCTCCTGTTGCTAAGAGAGACAGGACTGTCTGTTCTCCTTTGCTGCCGGCTCTGGCTCTCCCCCAACCCCCAGCTCTTTTTTCCCGTCTATTTTTATACCTCAAGTGCTTCATATGATGATGTCCTGCATGCTTCAAACTAGATGAGGATGTCAGATAGGAAAAGAATCAAAAGGACCTAAACAAGGTGCGAACGTTTTCCTGCTTGAGAAGATGACAGACGGCTGCAGGGGCTGGCGTTCCCAAAGCAAGCCCTTCCGCAGGTGCCGAGAGGAGCTCCTCCGGGGCCCACCGGGTACCCCTGCCCGGCTCTGGACAGGACAGTCCCAGGAGAGGGATGACCGCCCTCCCTTCCCCTGGACGGGGACAGATGGGTGGTAGGAACCCTCCGGGGGCTCCTGGAGGGGCAGTCTGGAAGACCTCAACATGAGGGTTATGGCGAAGAGGAAATTAATGACTATTTAGCCTCAGGTGCCTTTGTCATCTTGTTTAATCCTCACAATAATTTAACGAGAAAACATATTATTATTTACACTTTCAAGTTGAGGAAAGGGGTCCTCGGAGACTGGTAGGAGAAATTCACATCCAAGCTCCAGGGGTGCCAATCAAGTGGGCTTTCCCTCTAGCAGACCTAGTGGAAGAGGGGAGGACACATGGAAGATGACTTTTATTAGCCCTGCAGGAGCTTCCACCCAGGCCCCCTCCAGTCCATTCTCTGCATAGCAGCTGGAGTGAGCTTTTACAAATGCAAATCGGACTATCTCCAGTCCCAGAACAATTACATCCCTCTGAAGTCCAAACTCAGAATAAAATCTAATGGCCTTTCTGACTTCCTCCCATGAGACCAGCCTCTCTCTCTGTCTCTCTGACCTCCCCACTTCATCTCGTACCACTAGTCACCACTCTTGTTATATGCCAGCCACCGTTGGTTTCCTTCTGGTCTTCGAATGCATGCCACTCACTCCTGCCTTGGGGCCTTTGCACTTGCTGTTTTTGCCTTTAATACTGTCTGTCTTTAATGCTCTCCCCCGACCCCGAACCCAGATCTTTCATACCTAGCTCCTTATCATACAGGTCTCGGGTTAACTGTCATCTCTTCAGAGAGTCCTTTCCTACCCACCCAGCCTGATGTCCTGTCCCAGTCATTTCCTATCACGTGTCACCATCTGTTTAAATTGTTGTCATAGCAGTGGTCTGCTATATTTCTTGTTAATTTACTTGTTCATTTTCTATGTCCTCATACTAGAGAGCAAATTTCAAGAGAGTAAGGATTACTTGCCTACCTTTTTGAAAGTCCTACCCCACTCCCTAAAATAGAGATCGGCACATAGTAAGCACACAATAAATACTTACTGAGTGAGTGAATTGTGGCTGATATCTTACTGTCCCAGGAAGGGCAGACCTGCACTGGCTGAAGAAGAAAAGCTCCATCATTTGCCATCGCATGACCGGTGTCAAGCTCTGTGCTTATCTCACTGGCTTCTCACAGCAGTCCTGTGAGACAGACCATCTGATTCCCAGTGTGCCGATGAAGAATCGGAGGCTCCATTATTTGGCAGTTTGCTTAAGGTCACACAACCGTGACGGGAACCCTTGCCTACCTGCTCCTGGACGCACACACTGGTTGGTGGGGAGCGCAGAAATGTGTCTCGCGGGCTTACGCACATGCAAGAGGGTGTGTGTCTGCTGCTGCAAAGCCTCGTGTGCGGAGACTCCAGCGAGGAGGACGCATGTGCTGGCCAAGACCCGAGTGGAAACTGGGAGAGGGCTCCCCCTAATAAACTGTGTTGCTTGGCCTGAAGTCCAGACCTCCCTGGGGAACAGACAATCCTAGGTCAGGACTGCAGAATGGCTGCTACAAGTTGCAGGCCTCGCGATGATTGGAGCGGGGAGAGAGCCTGCGAGCGGGTGCTGAGGTCCTTCTCCTCTCGCGGTGCTCGCATCCCGGCTAGGTCCCCTCCACCGCTGCTGTGGGCGCCTGCATTCTGCGCTAGGTGGCGAAATGCTATGGGGCTCCCCTATTCGGGGGAATGCGGTAGTGATGTATAAGGTATGAAAGATGTGGCCTGCAGAGAGCCGGCACTATCTCTGCCGCTGCTGCTGCTGCTGCTGCCGCCGCCGCCACTGCCGCCGCTGCTGCGGGCGGAGCTGCTGGGAGTGAGCATCCCCTGTCCGGGATACCCAGCTCCTCGACATCCCCCGCGCGCCCAGGCCCCACACGGACCTGCCAGCCCCAGGGAACAAAAGCAGAGCCCGCTCGCCCTCCCTGCAGCCAGAGGATGAGTCGAGAGGGCTGAGCGGAGAGTGCGGTCCTCGGCGGCTGGAAGGTAGGAGAAGGTGTTGCGCTTGCCCGCCCCGGCGTGGGAAGCTCGGGGTGGGTGCGCCTGGCGAGGGTGGCCGCGGGGGCCCATCGGTCCCGCGGGCGATGCCCGGACCCGGCGAGGTGGTCATGCGGAACGCCGCGCCCGCACTGCCTGCTCACCGCAGCCGCGAGGGAGCCCCCTGGGTGGGAATTGGAGGCAGCGGGGTAAAAGTCTGGAGCCCGATGCCGGGCAGTGGCGGCTGCAGAGGAGCTGCCCGCGGCGCTGGGCGGCGCGGGACTCGCTGCGAAAGGCGGGCGGGCGGCGGCTGCAGTGTGCGCAAAGTTTTGGGTGGCGCGCTAAGACGCAGGCGAGGGCGGCCGCGCAGAGCCGCGCAAGTTGTTGCCGGAGCGGGAGGGCGACCCCCGCGGGCCCCCACGCGGACTCGCCGAGCCTGGGAAAAGTGGCTTTTGCTCCCCCCACGCCAGTCTGGGCTGGGTTGACGCGCGGCCGTGTAACCCTTCCCGGCCCGGGGGAATCAACTTCATCCTGGTCGGAGGAGGCTGGACTCAGGCTGGCTGGGCAGCGTCGAGGCTCCGGTCTCAGTCCTTCTGTGATCTTGGGCATTTCTCCGCGCACTCCGGATCTTCTGTTCTTTTCTGTCCACTCTTGTGTCCACAGACCCCGCGAGCTGGCTGGGGTCTTTCCCCCAGTCTGTGGGTTTACCCCTCGTGCCATTCGGACGTATGTTTTTTCTCTCTCCCCGCTACGCCTGGCTCATTGATGCTGCCTTGAAAAACGAGATGATTAATCAATTAGGTTAGTGGCCAATTAGGCATAACCTTGTAGGAAAATAATTATGCCCGGCTCTCTGAGCTTTCTCTGGTGATGAGGTGGGATCCAGCCCAGGTGGAGGGACTGTTCCAAAAAGATATGGCTGATCAGGGGATTTCTGGGAATCTCAGATTAAAAAGATTCAAATGTGTGGTGGTGGTGGAGGTTGTGGGGCTGCAGGAGGGGGGTGTGTGTGGAGGGGTGTGTGTGTGCGTGTGTGTGGGTGGGTAGGTGTCAATTTTTGGCCGAGGAAATGAACCCTTGGCTGCACAGCCTGGGTGGACTTTGCAAGCAGTGTGTTCCCGATAGCTGGGGAAGGTGTGTCCCCTGCTTGGCAACCCAGCCCAGGCTCTGAGAGGCTCTGCCTGTAAAGCGCCTCGCTGGGGTTTTGCTTCTGCTGTGGGAGCCTGAGTTTTCGGATGAATGCATTTCGGCTTCATGTCCGAGGGAGGCATCGCGTGGTTGCGGAGGGAGGTTCCTGTGCTGCCCCTTCCGAGGGTGCACATTCCCCCTGCTCCTGTTAAATAAAGCACTTATTAAATGGGTGCAAAAGGGGGACAATCTGTGTCCAGGGCTGGGAACTTCTGCTGCTGATCGGGCTTCCTTTTGCTTTTTTGGAATGACTGGTGGGGTTTGGCACTGCGGTATTACAATACAGCCATATTAAGAAGGTCTTCAGAGCTTGGAGCCCTCCACCACTGCAGCCCCATCTTCGGCAGACTTCCCTGCTCACATCCCCTGGTCGGGAGCAGCCGTAGATTTCTAACATGCACCTGTGCATTTTAACCCCTTTCTGTCTCTAGTTTAAGCTTTTCCTATCTGTTCATACAGCGGACCCTACGTAGTAGATTTCTGTACAGAAGGCAGAAACCTAGAGGCATTCTCAGAGCACAGGGATTTTTGCAACAGGTCCTAGGGCTGGGTTTTCTAATAATGGGTCCCCTTGGCATTTAGTGACCTGGGGCCCCAGTCTCTCCGCCAGTGACCCGAGCAGGTTGGACCAGGTGGTCTCTGAGCTCCCCTGTGGTGCTGACATTAGCTGGTTCTGAATTTTATGGCTTTTCCTTCTTTCCGAGCTGAGCTGAGCTGGAGGAGTAGCTGAGCAGTACAACGTGATGGTGGCAGTGCCCCCCACTCCCGGTGGAGGGGGATAGGAACTGGCTGGCTGGGGCTTATTAGCAAATCGGAATTGCCCAGCTGGAAGACTGCCTAGTGATACTGGTGTCCAGGGACAACTGGGAGCCACAGGCTCCACCCCCCGTTCTCAAAATGAAGGGCCACCATTCAACCCTCTGTCTTCCAAGATCCTTTTTCCTTGAAGCTGGACTCAGCCAGTCACCTGACTGTGACCATACTTGTTGGTCAGACTCTTGTACTGGCAAAGGCCTTGCTCCTTTTCTAAAAGTGAAGCTTTTTTATATAGTGGGAAAGGATATTGGGGGAGAAGGAAGGGAGAGAGGAAAGAGGGAAAGAGGAAGAGGTGGGGGAGGGGGGCAGTGGTAAGAGAGACAGAGACAGCTCAGACTTGAAATACAGCCAGACAGTGGGAAGGAGGTAGGAGAGAAGGAGAATGTGGGGGAGGGGGCTGCGGAGGGAAGAGGAGGAGGACACACAGGCAGGGGAGGCAAAACAGAGAGGAGGAACGGAAGTTACAGGGAGGGGGAGAGAAGGGCCACATGAAGCCGTCTTGTTCCGTCATATGGCTTAAAAAATGTGAAGGGAACTCCAAGCTGCAGAAGACTCCTTGCAGACAGACTTGCTTGGAACTCTGCTCTGACAGAATCAGATAATTACTTAGGAAATAAACATTGCACTACAGCCAGCCTTTCTGTTTCTTCCTTGGTTGGGGACTCCAGTTGTCGGTGTGGGTGGGGCTCACGGGGAGCTGTCTGCTTAGCAGATGCACTTGCAGAGCCTCAAGAGCGCCCTCCTGCTTGGGTCAGGCTCGGGCCTCCTTGTGAACAGAACAACTTTAGAGGGGGTATTCCTTTGTTTTTACATCTGTCTTCCTCTAAATGAATAACTTTTAAAAAGTGTGTTTTTAATTCGTTTAACCTTGGGTGAAAAAAGAAAAATGAAGGATAATATAGTAAACACTCTTACCTGCCATCCAGAACTGAGAGTGATAGGAGAAGGATTCCCATTCATTTTCTCCTCCCCAGCCTCCTTGTCCCCATCCCAGACTGTCCTCTCAGTCTCCCGGCTGATCTCCTGGCCTCCAGGATGGGCCATCCCCACAGTTTGACGTGATCTTTCTAAAACATAGCTTTGACCATGTTACTCCACGCATCAGAAAACATAAAAATTTCCCTCTTCCCTAAAGCATATTATTGACCATAGACTTTCAGGCCTTTCATAACATGGCCTTCTTGCTCCCTTTTAACGTGCTTCACACACACACATGTGTGGCATTGTACACACACACACACGTACACACATGCACAAACACACAGATATACACATGCACACTACGCTCACATCGCGCGTGCCTTTCATACCTTTGTGGATGTGACCTTCTTTCCTCGTCTGGAAAATACCTCCCTACTCCTTGCCTGCTGAACTCTCCTCGTTCTTTGGATCCATCTCAAAAGTGCCCTCCACTCTGCGGTCTCTTTCCCTCCGCGCGCTGTGTTCCCTTAGCACTCTGAGCGCCCTTCTCTGGAAGGGCTATGTTATGATTCTCCGTGTGTGCGTCTCTCCAAATAGACTGTAAGTTACTTGCAAGTAGGATGACTCGCTCACCTCTTCAATCCCAGGGGACAGCACCGTGCTGGGCACAAAGGAGTATGATTGATGTTCAATGAAGACATTCGTTTTAAGAGCTTCTAAAGGACGATTAACATCTGTGACATCTTTTTCACTTATCTCTTATGCTCTCTTACTCTCATTTTTATTTTCTGTTTTTTTCTTTCTTTTGAATACAAAAATAATACAAGTTTTTTAAAGATTCAAGAAATGTGTAAAAAGTGGCAATCCCTTGCTCCACCCCACCTGAATACCCTCTATTTTAACAGCATATGTTGTTAAACACTTGTGTTTCTTCTTGACTTCTGTTTTGTTGTATTTTCCTAGCTAGATCATATGTAGGGATCATGTACCATGTGTCTGTGCATTTCCCAGTAATGCCTAATGCAGTGTTGTACATGTCATAAGTGCCCCCAAAATATGGACTAAATGAACACATACTGGTTGGGTTTATTTTTTAAATTACGTTAAGTAAATTGCTTCACTAATTTTCACAGTAGCCCTCATGATTGGTATTATAATCCTTATTTTACAGATAAAGAAAGTTAGGCTCCAAGAGATTATATAAATTGGCCAGTTCAGAAAGGCAAGGAGTAGTGGGGTCTGGATTCAAACCCAGATCTTCATTTCATTGCCTCTGCTCCTTCCACTTGACTCTGTAGGTGGGTCTGTGGGTACCTAGAGGAAAGGTGTCTAACTCAGCTCTGTATACCCAGTATTTGCTCATAGCTTAAGGGTTTACGGAGCCCGTAGCCCACAGATGCCCTTCCAACTAGGCGTCGTTGTCCTTTTACAGATGAGAAATGGAGGCACTCATGATAAGTTAATGCGATTTGGCCAAGCCCCTAGAGCTGGGGAGAAGTGGAAGGTGTTGATCCCAGGTCTTGGGGCCAAGGCTCATTCCTCATTCTTAGATGTGAGATTTGGTCCCAGAAGGGGCAGAGAACCTGCTGCCTCCGCTTTAGTACAGTGACTTAATGGGAAATGGGAAATGACTTAATGGGCTGGCTGGTAGGTCTGCTTCTTGAAGAGGGGTAGGCTTTGCTGGCACTCAAGTCTGGGGACTTGAGCTCTGGCAGGGTCCACATTTTCTTGGACTATGGCGTGAAGAGCTTCCTCTGTCTCCTAATCCTGCTCATCTGCATGTCTGAAGTCCTTTGAACAGAACCATGGACAGAGTTCTTTATTTGCGACCTTGTTGAGCAAGTGTGGACATAGCTTGTGGTTCTGTAGGTATGCTGCAAAACCTGATGGGGGTTTGAAACTTTAGTGTTGGAATACTTTGTCAGTGAGGTGGTGGATGCTGCGGGCCTCCAGAACTTGGCTTTGATGGCATCTGCCTTCTGGACGGGACAGTGCGATTACAGCTCCTGTTTTTTATTTTTTTGTTAAGATTATGATAGTTTACAACCTTGTGATATTTCAGTTGTACATTATTGTTAGTCATGTTGTAGGTGCACCACTTCACCCTTTGTGCCCTCCCCACAACCCCCCCTTTCCCCTGGTAACCACTGATCAGTTCTCTTTGTCTATATGTTAACTACCACCTATGAGTGGAGTCATACAGAGTTCATCTTTCTCTGTCTGGCTTATTTCACTTAACATAATACCCTCAAGGTCCATCCATGTTGTTGTGAATGGGACAATTTTGTCCTTTTTTATGGCTGAGTGGTATTCCATTGTGTATATATATATATATATATATATATATATATACCATATCTTCTTTATCCAATCATCAGTTGCTGGGCACTTAGGTTGGTTCCACGTCTTGGCTA
Organism: Equus asinus; assembly: GCF_041296235.1. Taxonomy (NCBI): domain Eukaryota; kingdom Metazoa; phylum Chordata; class Mammalia; order Perissodactyla; family Equidae; genus Equus; species Equus asinus. The sequence continues at coordinate 66,730,126 of NC_091794.1, forward strand.
TTGTAAATAATGCTGCGATGAACATAGGGGTGCATGGGACTTTTGGAATTGCTGATTTCAGGTTCTTAGGATAGATACCCAGTAGTGGGGTGGCTGGGTCATAAGGTATTTCTATTTTCAACTTTTTGAGAAATCCCCATACTGTTTTCCATAGTGGCTGCACCACTGCCCCACCAGCAGTGTATGAGGGTTCCTTTTTCTCCACTGCCTCTCCAACATTTGTCACTCTTGGTTTTGGATATTTTTGCCATTCTAACAGGTGTAAGGTGATATCTTTGTGTAGTTTTGATTTGCATTTCCCTGATGATTAGTGATGATGAGCATCTTTTCATGTGTCTATTGGCCATCCTTATATCTTCTTTGGAGAAATGTCTGGTCATGTCCCCTGCCCATTTTTTGATCGGGTTGTTTGATTTTTTGTTGTTGAGCTGTGTGAGTTCTTTATATATTATGGAGATTAACCCTTTTACAGCTCCTGTTTTTGAGTACTTGAAGAATGTTAGATGCTGGGTTGGGCTTACTACCTGTATTCCCTTATTTAATCATTCTAACAATCCTAGGAATAGCATTATGATCTTCACCTAGAGTAGTGACTGGCACAATAAATATCAATAAAATATTTGCTGAGTTTTTAATGAATAGAGAAGGAAACCACGGAACTGAGATCTTGAGTAACTTGTCCTAGCTTACCCAGTGAGTGCATTTCAGAACCTGGATCTGATCTGAAGTCCTTCTGACTCTAGAAACTGTACTCCTTGACCATACAGTGTTTCTTCTAGATTGGAAATCCTGACCAGGTGACTTAAGAGAACTTGAACTTGTAGATCCCTTTGTCCAACTGCTTTATTTAGGAGAGGGAAAAGTTCACTATGGGCAAGGTGCTTCTCTAACTACTTTAGATGTACTGACTTGTTTCATCTTCACACTCTACAGATAATGAATATGAGGTGCGGCTGGATAGTAAAGCTGGGATTTGAGCGTAGGTAGTCTATGCTCTTTGCTACTCAAGTGTATAAGATTCTGGGACCTGTTTAAGATGCTAGAGTTACTTAGCAGTACAACTGTTATCATCATCATCATCATCATCACCACCACCACCATCACCATTATCATCATTGTCACTGTTGATGCCTTCGTAGCAATTGTCTTTACTGAGTACCCATCTTGTGCTTATGGCACTTTTCATGTTATCCTATTAATTCTCCAAATAACCCCATATTTCCATAGAAGGAAACTGAGGCTCAGTGAGGTTAAATGAATGTTGAGAGTCACGTGGCCAGTAAATGCAGGACGGGGCTGGGACCCAGTGTGTCTGATCTCAACATCTGTTCTCATTTTCTCTCTTCAGACTCTTTTTTCACTGATCCTTGTTGATGCTCCTGGAATCCAGCAAAGCACGAAATGATGAAATTTTTCTTGGTTTATTTTCTCATAGTTAACCCAATGCTCAGAAGGGTCATTGTTTAAAAAGACATAGGCTTTGCGTTTCAGGACCCTGAGGTTTTTCTCCTCTTCCACTGTCAGGCATGCAAAGGGTCACCTGATGTTTCTGTGTGTCTCTTTCAACCTCCTGGAAATGGAATAATAATATTACCTACTGTGCTTCCTGATACAGTGATGGGAATAGAAACGTTGGGGCCCTTGTGACTTTAACTCCTACTTCGAGAGTGAGGGCAGCTTGTGAAGGAGAGAAGGGAGGCTTTCACAGGTTGAAATCAACTACCTTGGGCTGCTAGTGACACTGGTTGGTTTGGGCAAGGAAGTGACCAATACTCAGTGACGTTTAGGCTCTCTCTCTGTTAGTGATAGTGCAAGAATCCTATATCAGTAATAGTTGTCACTTGTGACATAAAACAGTCATATTGTGGAGGGCAGGAGACCCAATGACGTTAGACAACCTTTCAATTTATGTGGCAAAGCACATGAAGTTCCTAGCTCAAAGGCGGAGAATTAAACAAGAATGAATACCAAATACAGGATTCGTTTGTATTCATAGGCTTTTAATAAATAAAAACATTTTTTTCCTAGAATGAGCTCTGAGCTATAGGTCTTGAGACTTCTTGTTTAATTAACATGCAGAATACAACTTCTTGTTTCAAATGACCATTTTTTTTGGAAGCTTGAGCTTAGATCTTTAGTGACATTTTTTCTCCAAGCAAATATTTACAGTCAAGTTGGAAACTGACAGGAAGGAGGGTTCAAAATGAAAATGTTACCAAACTGAAATTTACATATGAGTGAAACACATGGTGTCACCATGGATGGAGTCCTGGGAACTCAAAATATTTGTTAGTTTGTAGAAGGTGAAGAAACCAAGCTGTTTTCATCCATTCCTGTTGACTCTAACAATCACATTTTTGCACGTGTTTTGTGGTGGCCATCTTGACTTCTTATCTGTTTGGTTTTACCAAGGTGGGGGAACCCCAGACACTTGCTTCTTTTATCTTCTGTCCTGGGGAGGCGGACTGCCTGAGGGTGAGTCCACATCTATTTCTCTCCACACTTGTGCTCATGCAGTTCCTCCTGCCTGGACCGCCCCCCACCCCTGTCAGTCTCCTCCCAGCCCATTGGTCTCTGCACCTGCGGTCAGGGCCAAGCGCTGCGGGAGGTTTTTTAGTCAACTCTACTCAGCACTGATGAGCACTGACAGGACTGGCTTTTTATCACTTTACTAATTTTTCAAATCATTTAAGTAATACAAGTTAATTGTAAAAAAATGCAAAAGCATAGAAAAATATAAGGAGTTAGTAAAAGTCATTTGGAATTCCAGTTCTCTGTGTTATCTATCATTTGGTGACCATCCTTTCATTTGTCTCCTTAGGCATATATACTAGCATATGTAGACGGATACAGTTTTACATTCTCTGCCTCACTATGCAAGCTGTTAGCTTTTTATCCTGAACATTTATTTTTTGATATTGTTTTTTGTTTATTTACTTTCCCTTGCCCCGCATGATCTAGAAACCTAGATGCCTTCTGTATCTTTCTCTAGCTCCTATAACGTTTACAAGTATGTGTTCACACACACACACACACACACACACATATATATATATACATACATAGGGATTTTTGTCAGTGATTTTAAAAATGAGATCATATAAACCTTCCTTGGCATATTGCATTTCTCACCTAAAACGCTATGGGAAACTATCTCCTCTCCCCGCCACCAGCACCCCCTCAGCCAGTTGGTATATAGATGTGTCACGCTTTTCAATGGCTCTGTAAGTTTCAGTGAATATGAATATACCACAGATTCTTTCAACCATTTTCTCCAGATGGGCATTTTTCCTCTGTTCCACTAATTCTTATAAACAATGCTGAAATAAGCAACGTTCTACATGGATCATTATCTGTGGATGTTTTAACTCTTGTGAGTAGATTCCCAAAACTATGATTTCTGAGTCAAAGGATATGGGCTCTTTAAAGTTGTAATAGATGGTGCAGTATATCGTTCCAAAGAGAATGTCATGATTCACATCTCCATTGGCATGTGTGGAACAACCTTTTTCTTATGTCTTTGTAAGCAGCACATACTACCTTCGCTTTAACTTTTGCTAACCTGATGGTAAGCAGTAACGGATAGGTACCTGACCAATACCTCATTGCTTTTTACTTTGTCTTTTCTTGATGTCTGCCGAGGAGACATCAGTTCACGTTTCCAGGGCATTTGGATTTGCTTCTTGGTGGTCAGCTAATTCATCATCTTTCCCCCTTTTCCTTTTGGATGGTTTGTCTTTTTCTTATTGTTTTGTATGGATTCCTTTGATATTATGTATAGCAGTCTTTTTTCTGTCGTCCACATTGCATATGCTTTTCTTTCCCTAGAGGTTTGGTCTAGTGTTATAATGATCTTTTTATCTGCCTGTTTCCAAATGAGACCATGAGTTTCTAGACAGCAGTGAGGTGTCTGACTCATCTCTGGGACATCATGTCTAGGGCAATGTCTGAAAGAGTGTAGGCTCAGAATAAATGGTTGTAACACTGAGTACGTGTGTGATATCCAGATGTACTTCACTTAACATTGAATTATATGAAATAATTTATGTCTGTGGCAACATATAGACTGAGATGTTTCAAATAAGTAAAGTTTCATGATGACAAATGTTCTGGAAATATTTATAAGTGAGTTACATACTTCTCTGATTTTTAAAATAGAGTACGACTCAGAAATATCATTATGAATATCAATTCTTGTGTTGGCTATGTACTTGGTAATCTCAAGGGCTATTGAGGGATGCACGACTGTTTGCCTGTGTATGAGTGTCCCCAGACCTATGAATGTGTGCATTTTAAATTCTCCTGTCTCTTTTTTATGCTTTGTCAGTCTCTTCCTTCATGGTCAGATTGTGCTATCGTGTCCTGGGATCGCCAGTTTGTCTTCCTCTAAAAGCAGTCCCCTTCCCTTCGTCGCTCTCTTCGTGCTGGCTGTGGACTGATGTCTCAGGAATCGTGCTCATTGGAAATGTGGATATGATTAGGGCCAATAAGCACCAACCAAGTCTTGGCCTGGGTGCCATTTCTATGAATGAAGGTGTCAGCTCCAGGAAAAATATAACTTTGGCAGTTTAGGGGTCTTTTTTGTTTCTTTCTTTGTTTACGACTGTTTTCTGGAATAGTTAGCTTGCTGGATAAGCGAAGGGGTGTCATGCCATGTCCATTAATTAGGATATAGGTCCAACTTCAAGTAGCCAAGACCCAAAATAAAATGAATTAAAAATGTCTCTAAAATGGTAGAAATATATGTCTCAGTCTTGTAAAAGTCTGGGTGCACAGGGCAGCTCCCAGCTGTGAAGTCATGCCAGGTACAGGGTCCTTCTCACTTGCTACTCCTCCATCCCTAGGACACTGCTGTCATCTTCAGGGTCCACGATGGTACATCATCACATCCTCATTCAAACTGAATGGCTGAAAGAGAGAAAAGAGGTCAGGGGAGGACATCCTCATTTCTTTTAAGGGCATGGCCAGAAGTTGTGCCCATCATTTTTTTACATCATCATTCACCAGGACCAAGTCACCTGGGACTCCTAACAGAAGGGAGAGTAAGGAGTATTGTCTTTATTCTGGAGGGCCATGTGCCAGAATTAGGGTGCTATATTAGAAGATGGGAAGAATGAGTGTTGGTGAACACACTAGTGGTCTCTGCCACGCCTACCCTCATCCTTCCCCGTGTCTTTTCTTGTAAGATTGCCGGCCCTTGAGCGCTGTCGCTACTTCTTTTGCTCCCCTCCTTCCACTGTTGTGTGCAGGGTAAAATAGTTACTCAACAAAGACAGCTCTATTTGTGATCTTTCTCTCCTCGTTTTAGTGGTGGGAAAATGCCTGAAGGAGAATTGAGCTTGCTGATGACACGAAGCTCTGAGACTAGAAACCTTTGGGCTTCTTGGCTGATTTTCCTTTAATTTATCTCATGTCCTATCTAGTCCTTTATGGCTCCACGCAGGGTTAGTTATTCCTATTTCTTATTCATCCCTCATTTTCAGTTTTAAGAGGTTCAGGTGTGGAGACCACATACTTTGGAAGCAGGTGTGTTGGGCAACTCTGTGAGTGTCAAGGGGGAAATCAGCCCCTGCAAATAATACAAGTGAGCCAGAGTTGGAGATTATGACCTCTTTTGCAAAGAGGGTTTCCTGGTAATCAACAGATTGCATCTCCTAGCTGAAGTTTCTTTACCCCGTGGGCTCCCATTGCCTTTCTGATTAACACAGGAGCACCCCTTCCCTTACTCCAGACTGACTCTGGAATTGGGTTTACTCCAGCCAAGCGGCTGATTCTAAGTGGTCGCCCTGCTTCTGAAGCATAAATGCAACTCATTTGCTGTAGGTGTGGGAGGATTCCGAGGGGTGATACTTAACCATGCCCTTTCTCCCTCTAAGCTACAAAGACTGGGAGATGAGCACTGGATGAAAACATGGATCTTATTCCTGTTAAAACTCAATTGGAGAATTTAGGTTTTGCAGCAACAAAAGTTGGAATCTGACTTTGCTACCATGTAGTTATATGTCTTTGGGCAAGTTAGACACCATAGGGCTGTTGTCAGAAGGCTGAATAAAATAATGCCTGTGAAGCGCTTAGCAGAGAACGCATAGTAAATACTCAATCAAAGTTAGCTGTTCTTTCGATTATAAGATAATCACTGTTATTGAAAGTGTTTAATAAATGGTAGTGATCACTAGAACCCTTTCCAGACCAAAATGTAGAGTGGGGATCCGTGACACCTCCTATGGGCTGTAGAACCCACCTCAAAATACTTTGAAGCCGCCAGTGGATTGAGAGGAGGAGTGAGAATAGACAGAAATTGACAGAAGTCACCATCAGGCAAAATCACTTACAGAGCAGTTCAGTGACAGTGTGAGACAGTGCCTCTCGACATCAGGTTTCAGTAATTGACTGTCACCAGGATTTTACTAACAGTTTCGCCTCCTTTACATATTTCTTTCTTTACTCCAGAATTTTTCCCTAAAAACAAAAAACAACTACACTGAAGTGACACTGAAAACAGTGTCAAAACGTCAGTGAAGGTCAAACATTTTCCAAGGGATTGCCTGGAAGCGCTCCTCCCGCTGCGTTCCCTCTGTGAGGGCGCGATGTTAAGACAGTGGGAGCTCCGAGCGGGTGTCGACAAGCAGCTTGGAATACGGCAGCTGTCTCCTTTGTGCCGAACTCCCTGCACAGTGTCTTACACAGAGCAGATGCCCTTCCGTCTGTGCATGTGCAGAGCACCTTCGCTTTCTCTCTTTCCCCTGTGCGTCCACACTTATTTCACTACATTCAATTCGACAAACATTTATGGAACCCCTACTGTGTGCAGGGAGCTCTCCTGATTCTCCGCTTCTGTGCTTGTTTCTCTCACCACGTTAACGTTATTACTTTATTAGAAGTAAAGGCTTGTGTCAAAAAAGAAATACACTAGTTGCTGGCGTCTACTGTTTTTAAGGGGACAACAAAAATGTTTTTGTTACTGGTTTCTGTAGAAACATGTTTCGTTTTGGGGGCCTAAATGGAAGTAAAGTGGGAAGAACAGTGGCCTGGAGGGGATGTGAAGACCAAGGACCTCACCCTAATTTGACATGTGACCTTGAGCATGTTGTTTAACGTTTCTGGGTTCCACGTTTCCACTGATTATTAAGGACCTTATATATTATATAAAGCCTGATATATTATGATTCAGAAAAGTGTGCAAGGACTATGACACAGTCTGGGTCGCTGTCCTGATGGGGGCAGTGTAGTGGATGTGGAATTAGAAGGCTTGGTTTGATCTGTGGCCTTGACATTTGGCTTGTGTGTTGTTGGCCTTAAGCTCTCAGCCTCCCCAAATCCTTCCCCATAAAGTGGGGGTGCTGCCTCTCGCCCTTCTTGCTGCAGAAAGCTGTTGAGAAGCTTCAGAGAGATGACGCATGTGAAAGTGAGCAATGAGTGACGGGGACCGTAAACACAAACCTGGAAGCTATTGTTACTGCTAATAATCATCTGGATTTCAGGATGTTATTCCAGACAACACTTTTGCATTTTGCCTTCCAGGTTGTTTGAAGGAAACATCACCTTTCTGTTTCGGGGCTTTTTCCCCCGAAAGCGGTCTGGGAATTTCTCAAAGGCGCGGGTGCTGTGTCCTCTGTGTGTCTTTCCCGTCACACCTGTCTTGGGCCCCAGCGCCTGTCTGAGTGCATAATGTCTTCTCTGTTGGCCTGAAAGGAGACCATTTGTCCCCTGCTAAATGAGCTGTTACTGTGCGCCACTGTCCCCTCGACACCTGGGGCGGTATTCACGGGAGAATCCAGCCGTGGATCTCGGGAGCCTTTTTGAAAAGTTTATTAGAAGAAGGGAGAAACCATTTCTCTGCAGGTGGTGCCCTCCGTCACTGGCCTCAGCCCATTAGTCAGAGGCGGGCACCTCACCTGGGGGAGGCAGGTCTGCAGGCGCTGCTGGCTGCCAGGGCGGCCCAGCCCCCACAGCCCCTCCCTGGCCCTTCTGCTGCCCCTGCCTCACAGGGGCTGAGTAACTCTAATCGGACGGCACGGCACGTGGCTGCATGTGGTTGGGGCAGTTTATCGAAGCCTGCCTCCAGGGGCACCTTTCCTTTATTGTGGCCCCAGGCCTGACCTAATCTCTGTCTCAGACTGGGCCCTTTGGGCTCTGCCCACTGTGAAGGGCCTGGCTCCGAGAGACAAGGGGCAGCTTCTGTCCACACCGTGGTGGCCAGGTCTGCTCCATAAGGAGCAGGCTGCCCAGTCAGCTCTTTCTTTGGGTGCCTGGATGGCTTGGGGGTTTCATTCACTGGGGAGGATGCTGCTGTATGACGCACCAGGTGCTGGTCAGCTCAGTCCTGGGTCTCTTGTGGCATCCTGTGGACGCCCGATGATTCCAAAGGGCAGGAGAGAGAGCCCGAGAGATTATTTTGTCACAACACTTACCCCACCCCTCCCTCTGTACACGCCCCACACGCTCTCTACAGAGAGGCAGAATGAATTGGTGACCCAACCAGGACTGGAATTCAGGGCTCCCGACCTGGAAGAGAACATGTGTCTGTCTCCTGCATGGGGGACGCTGCTTCCTCATCTCTTCACCCTTGTGGGCCAGGTGTTCAGAAAATCCTTATAAATAGATTTGCTGGGGTCTTGGAATAGGAGATTTTCATGGTTAATCATTTGATTGCTGGGTTCAAATCCTGGTTCTGGAACTTGTTTAACATCTGACCTTCATCGAGCTATTTAACATCTCCAAATGTCAGTTTCCGTTGCTGTAAAATGGGGGTGATAATGATTGGATCTACTTCACAGGGTGCTTGTAGGCATGAAATGAGACAGACACGGGGCTCCCCGTGATATTTCATTGAGTGTAAGTAATTGTTTTCAGTTAGCTCCTAACTCTACACCCATCACGCAGATGAGGATCTTGAGGCTCGGGGAGAGGCACTGACTTGTCCAGCGTTAAACGCTAATTACAGACAGAGGCGGAAAGAGAATCTCCTCTGCGCCGTCTTCCTATTCCACTGTGATCCAGATCTGAGAGCAGGCCCTCCTAGAGTTTTCCTTCAACCGCTAAGTCCCTGGCTCTCTCTGTTGGCTCTTGTCCATCTCCCCCAAGTCTCGCCCCCACACATTCTAGGAATCCCATGACTATGGGGCTGGGTAAAGGTCACAGGCTCCGGGGTTAGACTTTCAGAGCTCAGGGCCTGGCCCCTGTGTCTCGCTCCCTGAGCGGCGTCTGGCAAATCCCCATTCTGAGGGTGTCTCGTCCTCTGCCTCAAGCCTTCAGTGGCTCCCAGTTGCCTCATGGCCGGCCCTCCATGCTCTGGCTTGGGCAGTCTCCTTGGGAATCGCTTGCAGGTCCCTGTGTGCGCCATGCTCTTGTTCCCTTGTGAACCTTTGCCCACTCTGGGACACAGTTCATTGAATGAATGGTGCTGAGTGACTTGAACTCTTCCAGCTTTCCAGAGCTGTGATTCCAGGGAATAGGTAGGTGGGCCCAGCAGGAGGAGGGCCCAGCCCTTCCACGGCCACCTGTCCCCTGCCTGGCTACCCTCATCTTTCCCCTGATGGCTGAGCAGACTGCCTGCTGGGCAGGCTTTTCTGCCCCCAGGACTGTTTTCTGCTCAGTGTGAAATCCCAGTTCTGTGCACCTCTCTCGCTGCTCGGCCTCTGAGCGTCCTGCACTTTCCCATTGTGTCACCTGTCACAAGGTATCAATCCTGTTTACTTGTCTGGGAGCTCCAGGAGGCACGGCCCTCATCTGTTTTGCTCCCCATTGTAGCTCCAGCCCTTGGCAATAGAGAACCTATAAATATTTGCTAAAGGAATGAAAGAGTGAATGGGTCCAGGGTTGGGGCAGTGACAGAGAGGCAGGCAGGCAGGCGTGAGTTCCAGGAGAATGCGTGGCCCCAGGTCCTGGCACGTCTGATGTCTCTTGCTCAGCTGATGGCAAACATCGGGCCTAGCCTTTATTTTTCTCATTATGCTTAAAACCCACCAGTCGCCCAATAGTATAAGTTTCTAAGTGGTTTCATTTCAGCTCTGCTAATTGAAGAGAACCGAGCTCTTTTTGAAGGCTTACTTTGTGTGTGGCTGTCACTGGTGAGCGTTGAGACTGGTTGTCAATCATTGACAATAGCTTGCCGTTCTGGAATAATTTAAGTTTAGGTATTTCTTTCACTCAGACATTCATACCCTGTTATATGTTTTCATACTGAGCTGAGAACAATCTGGGGTGAGAAACTGTCATGTGTTCCAGGAGCTGAAATGGAGATTTCCTTTGAGACTTCAATTTCTTCTGGTCGTGGCTCAGAGCTACTTAGGGGAAGATCACAGGTTTGGGCTCAGGCTCCTGGACCCCGGGTTTGGATCCATTGCTTCCCCACCCGCTTTGCCAGCCAGGTGAGCTTGGTACGGTTTACTCGGTTTCTGAGCCTCTTTCCTTATACAGTTAACGGGGATGTGAATGCTTTGCACCCGAGACCATCACGAGAATTAGTGAGATGATGCCCAGGGTGGGCTGGAGCAGACACTCTGGGGGCAGCAGCTCTGGCCAGCTCCTCACACTGTGTGCAGGTTCCACAGCTTCTCTTGGTAGACACGGTTCCAAAGGGGGTTCCCTGTGAGGGTCACTGGGCAGCCTTGGGGACCGGGCAGACCCGTTAACCCCAGCCCTGCTGCTTCACTTACCCGCTGGGAGACTCTGAGTGAACCATGTGCATCTACAATTCCTTTACTGTAAGTGGGGGATGATGGTACCTTTTCATCCTGTCGTCATGGAGATTGAAATTGCATGTGTGAGCTACTAGCATAGTCAAGCCTCACTAGATGTTAGTTCCTTTCTCCTCGTTCTCTCAACATTTCAGTATACATACTTTATGTTGGGAGGATGGGGGAAGAGAGAGAGGTGACTGAGAAAATGCTCCCTACACAGTGCTCATGTTAAAGAGGGAAGCATGTAAGTGTTTGCATGGTATTTTTAGCTACACCTACCTGCAACAGGTTCATTTATGCAACAGACATTTATTGAGCATCTACTATGTGCTACATACAGGTGTAGGCACTGGGATACAGCAATGCAAAAACAGTGAGTCTGCTCTGATGGTGCTTACATCCTAGTGAGAGATAGATAACAAACAAATGGATGATATAATGTCATACGTAGTAAATGTGAAGGGAAATAAAGCAGGGAACAAAGACAGAGTCTGCTGTTTCTGCAGGAATGGTTAGGGTCGGCTGCTCTGAGAAGGTGACATTTGAGCAGAGCTTTGTTCCTGCTGTTGCCTCTGACTTCAGAGCCACTCCTCTCACTCGCGCTCTCCATCTATCAGCAGCCTCTAGACATCAAAACTCCACTCAGACATCCCCTGCTCTGAGCACTGCTGCCGCCCACCGGTAGAGGGAGTCCGCCTCTCCTTCCTCTCCACTCCCACAATACCTTCTACTCCATCAGTGAGCACTTTCCACGTCTCACATGCTTCTCTTCCTTCCGCCTTGAGTCTTAAGGGTCACCGTTCTTCTTCCTTTCAGTTCTGGTGCCAGGCACGGTGCTGGGCACAGGATGAGTCCATCAGTGGTGCCTGGAGCGGGGGATGGAGGCCGAGGATTGGCTCGGCTGTCAGCATATCCTGACCACATTTGGGGGTGGTGGGGAGGTATCCTCAGTTGTCCTGGGGAAGTCCACTCAGCACTGAGATGCGGACTTTGCTCTCAGAACTAGGCGTGCTCTTTCTCAGACAGGGTAGTCATCACGTAGCACACAGTCAAGCTGTTTCAAACCTTGTGGTTGGAGAATCATCTTGCTCAGCATGGCGGTCATCCTGCCATGCAGGTGTACGGCCTTCAGCCCACGGTTTGCACCTCTGTACGGCCCTCCTCTCCTCACACCGCAGCTGCCAAGTCTGCCGGCTTGTTTCTCACCCACCTGGCTTGCCCAGTCCCACTTTGCTCCTCCCTTCCCCTCCCTCCTGTGTGGCAGAGTGGAACGAGCTATCCTAAGACCCGCATTCAGCGTCTGATGATGCCGTTTGCCGTGTGCGTGGCCTTGGCTCCAGGCGTTTTCCGTTGCTGAGTCTCGAGTTGGTTATCTTTGCAGCAGTCCTCCTCTGCCCTGCCAATGATGCATAATGTTTGGGTGATGCCCTTATAAATTAGAATATTCTAAGGCAGTGTGTGAGCTGAAGTATAGCTGAAAGAGCCCCAACTGTCATTTCCAGCTCCTCCACCTGCTGGCTGGGTGACCTCTGCCAGTCCACTCACTGTCTCTGGGCTCCGTTTCCCCAATATACGGTGGAGATGACGGCAAAGTCAACTCACACCCACTGAGTGTTACTACATGCCAGGCACTCTTCTAAGCACTTTACATTTATTAGCTCACCTACTCCTCACAATAATCCTGCGAAGTAAGCACTGTAATCATCCCCCTTGCACAGCTGAAGACGCAAAGTAACAGAGAGGTTAAGTACCTTGCCTTAACACACAGTTAAGGCAAGGCACAGTTAATGAGAGGCAGAGGTGGGATTCAAACCCAGTCTGTCTGGCTCTGGAGCCACAGTCTTAACCATCACATCATGCTGCCAACCATGACGCTGTAATTCCTACCTTGCAGAGCGGTTGTGAGGTGTGGAGAGACTACATACAGAATCCCTGTGATGCTGTGGATGTCTAATCAATATTAGTATGATTATGTCACACCTCTTTGGAGCTCAGCACAGCCTGGGCTTAATAAACACTTACTTTTCTGCTGCTTTTGGTCTTATGTCTGCTCCTGATTAAGCTGTGATTTTCAGGACCAGGCATTTTTCTGGAACTGGTTGTCTTCCTGCAGCTGATGTCATGTGTAATATACCAGGACCTTCTTAAGAATCATTCTAAGAGGATGACACTTTGTCCTTTGTATTGATTCTTTGTGAGTGGTCAAGCCATTGAGGGAACTGATGTTAAATAAGGAATCAGGCTTTGTTGCAGATGTGGGTCCTTTCTGAGCATAAGGAAGGCGGGGTCAGGTCTGTAATTTTCTCTCTCCAGGAACAAATGCTCTTCCTGCTCCCCTAAGCCTGAGAATCTCAAGAGATATGGGGATTGGTGTTGACCTCCAGTCTGCTAATGATTACACACAAAGCTGAGAGCAATTTTTAAAGTCTCCTCGCCATTTTGCTCTCTCTTTAAAAATTAGACGTCCGACACTGTGATTTTCAGGACCTTCAGAAGGATGGCTTGGAAGCGAGAATGCCTGATGCCTTCCTGACCTGGGAGTTTCCAAGAGTGGGGCAGTCCATGGGAAGGGAGAGCAACCTCATCCTTTCTGTCAACTTAATGAAAAGGAAAAGAAGGCATCAGTCTTGATGACTGAGTTCCATAGTGAAGGAGCTGTGGGAAGGATCCAGAAGCGAGGAAATGGCAAGGGATTCAAGACAGTGAGGCTGGGGGATTTGGAGAGTCTGCATAGGACAAGGGAATGAGCACCAGACTGGGAGGAGGGAGACCTCAGTTCTAATCTCTAGTCTGTCACTAACTGTCTGTGTGGTTGCGGGCAAGTCACCGAGCCTTCTGAAGGTATTGTATTCCGTGTTTACTGTGTAAACGATATGGCAGAGCGGCTAAAAGCAAACCGGAGCAACTCCTAGCTGCACCCCGGACTCTCTGGGAACTTGGGTAAGTGACTATGTCTCTGAGCGTCAGTTTTCATGTCTATAGAGTGAAGGGCTTGGAGGCCATGCTTTTGTTCATCCTGTCCTTAGAATGTGGGCATTGTCCCTCCCCCCTGGCATCTTTGCCTGGCTACGCCATATTCCTCCTTTAGAATTCAGCCCTAACTTTCTTTCAGGTAGAAAGCCTTCCTTGATGCCCCAGGCTGATTGACATGTCCCCTCCCAGCCCCCAAATTCCTGTGCTCTCATCACCACCAGTGCCTCCCTCTGTCACTTGCTCTTATCTCTCTGTGGCAACCTGGGGGTGCGTGGGTCTGGTTCCTCTCAAGCTCCCCAGAGCCCCACACAGGGCCGATTCCTAGACGCAGTTTCTAAATGCTTGCCGATAGAATGAATGAATTTCCTTCCAGCTCTGAAATTCCATGCTCCTAAGTTTATTTGCCTTCATGGGTACTGAATTTCCAAAACACACATAAAATACACTTTCTTCTTCCTTTCACAAAAAGGTAATAATTACAGTCCTTTAAATTCATATAGGAATTTATACTTGACAAAATATTTTTCACGTGTATTACCTGGTAGCCTACTATCCAGCGGCTTATCAACACCCAAGTTTCAAAATAATTCCAGGCCACTGCTTGGGTCTCATCCAAATTGATCTAGTTTTTAAACTACTGGAACCACCTCCAGGTAACGCACCTTTGCCTTGAGCTGACCGTATGCACAGGACTACCGCCCCGTCCCCCACCCCAGAGGGTTTGGTCACCAAGCTCAGCGGTATCACTGATCCCCAGGTAATGGACCAAGTCGGGTGGTAGGTCACTCTGATCTCAGGAGTGCACTTTCTTGGTCTGGTTTTTAAGCAACAATATCTGCATCAGGTATGTGCTCTCCAAAAGCACAGCCTCCCGGAGGATCCTGCTGTTGACAGAGTTGTCAGCAGGGGGATAAAAGAATGCAAGACTGTCCAACAGAAATAAATCTCAGCGAATGTTTTGCCAAGCCATGCAAGCATTCACGCATTCGCTGCTGCCTGCAGAATACCGGGGAGGGCGGGTGGAAGGGGATATGGCCATGGGAAGGGCTGGGGCCGGCTTGCACTGTGGGCGAATCACAGCTCTTCCCTCCCTCCGTGCCCTGCGTCTCCGTCCCTTCCAGAAGCCCCCACTGATGCAGAAGTCGTCTTTCCCTTCTTGGTTTCTTTTCTCTCTGTGACTTTTTCCATTGTTGCTGCGGTTCTTGGTGGGCTACATGCTAGAGGAGAACAAAGAGCCGGCAGTGTGCTGTGGGTGTGGGCCTTGGAGAATGTGCTGGACACGAAGACTTCACCCTGCTAAGCAGGTCTCCTTCAAGCACGGGCCATTTTGCCAGGGCTCCCCTTTGCTACCTGAATCTGTTTCTAGACCCCTCTTAATTCTGAATACGCTATTTCCCTGCCTGGAACACCTTGCCCGTCCAGATTTCCTCATCTTCAAGGCCCCCCTGGAGTCTCTCTCCTTCCACAGAAACTTCCCAGACTGATCCAGCCTTTTGCGAACTCCACCCTCCATGATTCTGGATAGCTTCGCAGTGGACGCCCTGCAGACGCCCGTTGGCCCTCCTGCCTCTGTCTCCTTGTGCGTTTCTCCTGTGTGTGGCTCATCACTTACTTTCAGGAGGTTCCAAAATCGCTGAGCCTCTCCCCGGATATTTCTGTATCTGAAAGGGACTCTGCTTTCAGCAGGCTCTGCGATCTCGGGCAAACCGTCAACAGTTTCTCCTCTATAAAATGGAGCAGCAATGTCGATCTTATGGCGTGCTTGCGAGGATTAAATCAGGCATCAAGGGCCGTGTCTGGCACTTAGCAGCAGTCAGTAAATATCGTCAACAAGCATTGAGTTTCTCCAGAAAACATTGCTAGGAGGTTGTGCCAAGGATTAAACAAAGGACGACATCATTAGGGTTTGTGGGTTCAGATTGCCTGGGTTCAAATCCAAAATCCACACCGTGAACCTGGAGCAAGTGACTTCCCCCCTCTGAGCCTCAGTTTCCTCATCTGTAGAATAAAGACGAGTGTGGGACTCACCCCGTAAAGATGATACAAGGGAATCCATGGAAAGCATTTGGCCAGTGCCTTCACTGAGCAAGCACTCAGTAAATGTCAACTATTTTTCAGGAGGTGGATGGTATTTTCATTTGCTTTCTTAACAGTTCCATTGCATTCCAACGGCTCGGATGAGGCAACCACAGCCCAGTGGGTAGATTCGGGGATTCACATCATACCTGTGAGGAGTCAGATGAGGCGAGGCAGCAGGAAGAGCCCAGGCTTGGATTCCTACATGCCCACCTTGAGCCCAGCCTCTGTGCCTGCCTTACAGTGTGGTTTTGAGGAAGCGAACCTCTCTGAGCCTCCTTTGGATCATCTGTGAAGTGGGAGGATAATGTCTACCTTTAACAGTTAAAAAAAACCCCAATAGTGCCAGCACACGTGAAAGCACTTTTTGAACTGAAAGGTGTGCTGCAAAGGAAAGAGATTATATATCTTGTGTTATTATTCTTCTGTAACCAGCCAAGCAACATTAGTACAGCATCTCTCGTGCCACACTGGGCTGGGTCTGAGGAAGTCTCCAGCATTTTTGAACAGAATAATCATGGTCAATGGAAATGCCATGAATTCTGAGAGGGCCGGAGCTGGTGTTCCAATCTTAGGCCAAGCCAGCGCCATCCCAGAGCAGCTCAGGCCCCAAGCAACCAAGAGCTGGGAGCAAGCGTCAGAAGGCTGCCAAACCCTAGCTCTGCCTCATGGGTGGGTTCAGCCAAGCGCCCTCCTCTGTCTGAGCCTTGGTTTGTTTATCTCCTAGATGGGGATTAATGGTTCACGTCTTGCCCACTTTCTGAAGTTCCTGTAAGAGTCAAGTGAGATGACCCATGTCAAACTGCGGGGGACACTGAAGCATGTGACATGTGCTGTGACTTATCTCAGGTTCCCCACTGGTCTGCAGGGTTTTGGGGGGGAGTCACTCTTGTTTGTGTTTCTCAATGCTGATAACGATGCTTACAGCATCACATTCAGTAGGTGCTCGATAACTGCAACTGATAGATACAGCATTGGTGCTGTTCATTGTGTTAATAAGCTTCGTTGCTTTCACCCCCTAACCTCCTTACCGAAAAAGTGCTCTTCCTCTAATGAGGTTGCCTTTAAGCTTTACCACTTGAAGCTGCTACTGCTACCGATTGTTACTGCTTATTAAACACCTCCTACGTTGTTGTGCTCAGGACTTAGTGTGCAGCATCTTCTTTGAGGTGGGTGTGCATCCTGGGCTCAGAGAAGTGAGGGGAGACTTGCTCAAGGGCACACGTCTCACAAGTGGGAGAATGAGGATTTGAGCCTAGTTTGTCTGATTGCAAATTCCATGCTTGTTCCCTGACACCCCACTGGCCCCGGCCCGGTTGTCCTGTAATAGCCCACAGTTGAGTGAGGCAGTGATTTCGCCTATGGGTGGGTTAGAGGTAATTCCCACTTTGAGAGCATAGGGGGTGGGAGGGCCACACAGGCCAAGGGAAAAAAGCCAGAGAAGCAATTCTTCTTTCAAAGAAAACAAACTGTGTATTTGGATTCTTTTTTACACATCCAAGCCAGCAGAAAATTGCTTTGCAGAAGATGTAGGTTGTGGCTCTGGCCCCAGCGTCTGGACGCCTTATATTGTACACTGTATTACCGGGGTAATATCGTGCGCTTTATTAGCACCAGCAGGATTTGGGATTCCCGTGGGGTCTGTTCTTTGCTGTCACATGTACAAGGCCATTTAATCTCCTTTATCAGATTTGCTTCTGCCTCCCCCACCCCCACCTCCTCTTGCAGACCAGTAAAGAGAATTTCTTCAGACTCATTGGTCTGAAAACCAGCTTTTAAATACTCCTCTATCGTCCCCAACCCCTGTATCTAATAAGCGAGTAAAGCAAGGAGGTGTCAGTGCCTTGAAAATCAGCTTGGTGCGATTGAGTAGCAATTTTCTCAGGAAATCTGTAATTGGAATGTCATCTTCCTTAGGCAGAGACTGGAGGAAGACTGCTCATTGTGCCTAGCCAGTTCTGGTCTCAGCCTGGCCCTGTGAGCTTTGGGGGCAAGGTTGGCGTTCTTTCCTCGCAAACCCAATTGCACCTTTACTTGGGCTGGGAGAATGTCTGGAGTCACTGAGGGAGAAGGAGCATTTTCTCTGGACAGAGCCTGGCTGTATGCCTGGCCTGTTTGTGGGCCATTTTTGACAGAACCAAATAAGATGTCCAGGGTTCAGAGAGATTTGTGCTCAAAACCCAGTTCCGGGATTGTTGCCTGTGCTCTATATTCATGTGGGCATGCAGGATGGGCCAGCCCTGGGCCTGGCGCAGGGGACCCCCCCGCATTTGAAGAGACCACAGTCTCGTGGGCAGAAGAGATGTCTGAGCAAGTGCTCTCAGCACAGTGTGACATGTGCTGTGGGGTCACAGTCAGGTCCTTGGTGCAGCCGTGCAGCTCAGAGCAGGAACTTGGGAGGAGAGGGCGCCGAAGCTGACTGCATCCTGGCTTAGCCTCCTTACCCATGAGCCTCAGTGTCCTTGGCTGTAAAGTGGGGCAATAATATATACCTTGAAGGGCTGTTTGGGAAATAAGCTGTACACTGTATATAAAATGCTTAGTCCAATGTCTACCACATGACAACTAGTAGTATTTTAAAGAGACAAAGGGGCTGAATAATGACACCAAGAATCCTTTTTATTTGCATGGAAGAACTGGAGAGAACTGTGGATAAAGATCTTGGAGGCCTGCATTAGCTCAAGTCCCTTTTTAGCTGTGTGACCTTAGGCAAGTCACTTCACTCCTCTGAGCCACAGGCTCTTTTCTGTCAGCTAGGGGTAAAGTTGGCGGGATCAAATAAAATGGTTAAATGGCAAGGGGCTTTGCAAATTGTAATGTACTGTACATGTAGGAGGAAGTCATTTTGTGATTATTATCATTATGATTAATATAGGAGGTACAGACAATGTGGGGAAGTCAGTTCCGCAGACAGGAGGATGTTGGGTACCCAGGAGGGAAATGGGAAGTTGAATAAGCCCCAGGCTTGGTGCAGTGAGTGTCTATCTGCAGGACATGGTTTTCAGCAGAAATTCTCGACCATGGTGGGAGGGGAGGAGAGAGACAATATAACAATTGCCCAGGAATTTTTTCCAAGATGTGTCTGTACATATACACAGCTCATCCTCCTCCCCATCCCACCCGCTTCCCCAAGACGTCTCAGAGTCTTCTGTGGGCATTGGCGATGTGCCTTTAGAAAAAGCTGATAACCCGCCTCTCCCCTCAAATTGAATTCCACAGTTTCAAAGAGTGTTGAAAAGCCCACTTGATGCTACCCCTGCATCTCTCTACCTCTCATCATCACCATTTTAACCCATTAGCCTGTCGCTATACCTAAAAGGATGTCCAATGCCTTAAACACTCAGTCTCCGTGTCTGCTTTCTTCATCTCTTATCACTCTATCTGGTGTATCCAGCCAACTGGACAGTTGTAAAATCTAGGAACATTAGATGTTTGAACCATAGAGCTATGGAATCTGTGGGAGCAATGGAATGGGGACATCTTCATGAACAATCCAGGTTTTTGAGAGTCTTGTTAGCACTAAAGGTTCCTCGAGACTCTAGGGTGTGCAGTCATCATTGGCGATGCTGGCCATGTTCAGCACTGCTCTCGATGACACGCTGCATTTGCACAGCTCTCCACAGGGCAAGAAGCATTTGCCTGCATGCTGTACTGCTGACCCTCGGGCAACTCTGTGAAGTCACCAGAGCAAATGTTATTGCCCCATTTCACAGATAAAGTGAGGGATTCCAGAGAGGTTAGGGGGCCTGCCTGTGGTCACAGTTTGTGGGGGTGTAGCCAGAGTTCATCTTGTGTGGAGACTCCCTATCCACCATGCGCTGGGCACGTTTCCTGCCCTGCAGCCTGTGTCAGTGTAAGGAAATGTGACATGGCTTGCTTGCATGCACCAGTGACTGTTCATTCAAATAAGACATGCTCAGGGGCTGGCATCATTTCACAAGCTGATACTGAGTATCCATTTAAAATTCCATTTCTTGCAATGCAACCCCTTGAATACTTTACCCCCGTTGTCTGGGGTCAGGTGTTCCGTTCCATAAGGACCTTGAGAGCAATGAGTGGGTGGATCATGGGAGCAACATATATATATGTGACCCCACCACCCCAGGGGAAAGCAGCACAACACCATAAATTTTGATTCATATTTTCTGAGGCATGCTGTAGTTCAGTGGGGACTTGGAAAAAAAAGAGAAATAGATTTATGTGTGTGTGTATATACATTTGTATGTGTGTAAGTGTGTGTGCGTATTTTTAAGAAGACTCAACTAACACCAGTACACAAGAGAAAACCATAGCTCTGTAAGAATGTTTCTGGGTTTAAAAAAAAAGAAAAAAATCAATTCCATAGCTTTTCACCTGGGCTGGCCAATAATCATAATGATGGTGTTTTATAGCTACACTTAGGCTAGTAAAAAGTATTCCCGTCAATAATAGAAATACATATATATATAGCAAACCCTTACTGAGGACTTACCTTGTGCTAACACTTACTGGACCTCTTTTATATCTTATTTTATTGAATTTTCCCGGAATCTCTATGGCAAGGTTATCATCATCTCCATTTTAAATTGGAGGAATGGGTTCAGTGAGGCAAAGGGACTTACCCCAAACTCTCTGGCTGGAAAGGCCCAAAGTTCTTCAGCAGAGAGGATCTGAGATGTCAAAGCCAGTGCTCTTTAAATTGCCATGTGGCTGACTCTAGAGTTACACATCTGTAGGTTTTACTTTTTAAGTTAAAAAAAAATTGCCAGCACCATTTGTTGAAAAGACTTGCTTTTCTCCATTGTATGCCCTCAGCTCCTTTGTCAAAGATAAGCTGTCCATAGATGTGTGGTTTTATTTCTGGGCTTTCAATTCTGTTCCATGTGGGAAAACTGGAAAGCCACATGTAAAAGAATGAAAATTGACCATTCTTTTTCACCATTCACCAAAATAAACTCAAAATGGATCAAAGACCTAAAGGTGAGACCTGAAACCATAGGCTTCTAGAAGAGAACGTAGGCAGTACACTCTTTGACATCAGTATTAAAAGGATCTTTTTGGACACCATGCCTTCTCAGAGAAGGGAAACAATAGAAAGGATAAACAAATGGGACTTCATCAGACTAAGGAGCTTCTTAAAGGCAAATGAAAACAGGATTGAAACAAAAAAACAACCCACTAACTGGGAAAAAATATTTGCAAGTCATATATCTGACAAAGGCTTAATATCCATAATATATAAATAACTCTCACAACTCAACAACAAAAAATCAAACAACCCAATCAAAAAATGGGCTGGAGACATGAACAGACATTTCTCCAAAGAAGATATATGGATAGCCAATAGGCACATGAAAAGATGCTCATCATCGCTGATCATCAGGGAAATGCAAATCAAAACTACACTAAGATATCACCTTACACCCATTAGAATGACAGAAATATCTAAAACTAATAGTAACAAATGTTGGAGAGGTTGTGGAGAAAAAGGAACCCTCATACACTGCCGGTGGGAATGCAAACTGGTGCAGCCACTATGGAAAACAGTATGGAGATTCCTCAAAAAATTAAAAATAGAAATACCACATGATCCAGCCATCCCACTACTGGGTATTTATCCAAAGAGCCTGAAGTCAGCAATCCCAAAAGTCCTATGTACCCCAATGTTCATTGCAGCATTATTTACAATAGCCAAGACATGGAAACAACCTAAGTGCCCATCAACAGACGAATGGATAAAGAAGATGTGGTACATATATACAATGGGATACTACTCAGCTGCAAAACAGAACAAAATCATTCCATTTGCAATGACATGGATGGACCTTGAGAGAATTATGTTAAGTGAAATAGCCAGCTAGAGAAGGATAATCTGTGTATGACTCCACTCATATGAGGAATTTAAAATTATGGACTAAGAACAGTTTAGTGGATACCAGGGGAAAGGTGGGGTGGGGGGTGGACACAAAGGGTCAAGTGGTGCACCTCCAACACGAATGACAAACATTAATGTACAAGTGAAATTTCACAAGATTGTAACCTATCATTAATTCAATAAAATAAATTAATAAATTAATTAAAAAAATTGCCATGCTGAAGGCTTCTGTTCCTCCTTCTTTCTCCCTCTCCTTGTCTCTCCCTCCCTCCTCCTCCTCCTCCTGACCCCTCTTCCTCGACTCCCTCCCCCCCCCACCCCTCCGTCTCTCACTCTCCTTCCTTCTTAAAAGACAGAGTGGTCTCTGCTTTCCTGGAGTGACAGCCTCTCATGGCTAGAAGAAAATTTAAAGATCATTTCTTTTAAACCAGTGGTTTGCGAACATGGTTCGCGTTAGAATTGCCTGGGTTAAAAACGTTCCTGCCTGGCTCCCACCCCAGACCGGTTAAATCGGAATCTCTGGGGTCATCAGTCACTTCTTTCTAACTCCTCAGTTGATTCTAATGTGCAGCAACATTGAGACCCACTCCTCTGGACGCCCTGACCAGTCCTTCCAGAACGTCCTGCAGAATCATCCATCTGATGTTCAAAGGCCCCCAGTGGCAAAAGCTGACAGTCCTAGGAGGCAGCTGATTGCATTTTAAAGCTTCTCTATATAGGGAACAAACAACCGAAAACACAAAACAAAATCTTGTTGTGGAGGAGTCAGGCAGTGTCGCTTCTGTCATCTCCTTCGATCCTCTCGGGGTTTTTATTATTATCTCTACTTTACAGATGAGAAAGCTGAGGCTCATCACTCCCTTCCTTCAACACACATTTACTACTACATTTGTACCTGCTGAATACAAAGCCCTTTATAAGCACTGGATGTGCACGTATGAACAGGACAGGCTGGCCCCGGAGGCTGGCTCCTCAGGGAGCTTTCTTTAGTGGGGAAGACAGTCATTAAAAACAAGATTGCACAGCTAGCTAACCACCATGGGTGCCACGGGTGTTTGCAAAAGGTGGATTTGGCCTTGTGTGAGGGCAGTGAGACCAGAGGAGGCTTCCTAAACACAGCACCCCTCTGAGCTAAGACCTGGAGGATGAGTAGGAATTGACTAAGGAAGGGGTGGGAGTGTGCAGGGGGTGATGCAACGGTGTGCAGAAGGCCACAAGGCAGGAACGTGCCCCATGCTTTTGAGGAACTGGAAGGCAGCCAGTACATTGTCTGCACTAAGAAAGGGGCCCCCCTGTTGGTTGGCAGAGTGGAGGGTGGGCAGGCCCAGCCCCGTTCACTCATTCAGGCCAGGAGAAGCCTTTGAAGGATATTAACCAGGGAAGAGGCATGGCCAGATGTGTGAGTATCCAGGACAGCGCCCAGCCAGGGACGACGTGTACGGGTCTTCTATTATTCCATAGCTTCCTGTCTTTCTACATTTAAGAAGCATTTCCTTCCTTCCGTCCTTTTCAGATGTGCTCTGAGGGGTGAGTTAGAGCCAGAGATGGCACATCAGTAGATTCCAGTGGGAGAATCCCAGGTGAGGAGCGAAGGGATGAGTCTAGACAGAAACCCAGAGGAGGAGCCGTGGGAAGCTGCGCCATGGGTTCACAGCCTGTCTCTCTTCATTCTAGTGCTCATGTCACTGTGTCCTTAAGAATAATGTACATTTATTTTACATCGAAACAGAGAGAGAATAACACAGATCTAACTGAAAATGGGAAGGCCAGGATTGTGGGAGCTTTACCCCTTAGTAAACCGCTTGGAGAGCATGTAAAACACCCATGTCCCTTTTTGAAAACCACCAACAATCTAAAAGGAGAATCTTAAGTACAGGGTGTTGTAAGAATCTGCTCACGGGAAGCATTCCGCTCTTGGGAAGTTGGGAGACGGGCTTTTCTCTCTGTGTGTAAAAAGCCACGCACAGAAGCCCCCTCTGGGAAAGAGGACCTCAGATTCGGGTCGTTGAGGCTTTGATTGAAACATTTCACTACACTGACTTTTTCTCTCCCCTTTTTCCTTTTCCAGCACCCTAACAAAGGCAATCCACAAGTACTGGCTTGGGGATTCAAACCCCAGTCCAGGGTCAGAGGAACCAACAGATACAGACACCCTTAGGGACATGGCCCAAAACACAACACACTCGTGTACAGTCAGCCGCTGGCTTCCTCACCCTCCTGTACATACCCATGCAGACACCAAACACCCAAAACTTTGACCTTCAGGAAGCAAAACATGCCTCACCTGGGCTGTAGAGTTGAAGGAGCGTGGACTTTGGAGTCAACCAGACCTGAGGACCTGAGTTCAAATCCTTGCCCGTCACCTTGACTTGGACAAGCTGCTTATCCTGTCTCAACTCTGTTCTTTTCATTTGTAAAATGAAGACAAGAACACCTAGGGTTGTTTTAAGAATTAGAGTTAATGTATAAAGAAACATACAAGATATATCTTGAAACAAACAAGATACTTGTTCTAATTATTGTGTGCTTGTCGAAAAATTCTTGCCAAAATATAACTGCCCAGATCACACTGCAATTCTTCTGATCCAGAATTGAATCCCGATTCCGGGAGCCCTGAGAGCATTCATCTGAATTCAGCCCCCTTTGTGTCATGTTTTAGAGGCCATCAAGGCTTCTGATTTTTCTCTCCATCGGACATCCCAAATATTTCTTCAGCCCCAGTTTCCCCTCAGTCTCTGCCTGGAAAGAGCATAATGGTCCATTACCTTCCTTTTGGGTTGGTTGGCCTGTAAGAGTTACACTTCATCAGTCCATCCGTCCATCCATCCATCCATTCCATCCATCCATCCACTCATCCATCCATCCAGGTATACACCAAGGTCAGAGTTGCCACAGTATGATCTATGAGGTATGAGAGGTGCAGGGGATAAATTGCAGTACCACATACTCCAAGAGTGGTCTGCTGGTTGCATCAGGATCTCCTGCAGGGGCTTCTGCAGAGCCCCACCCCAATCTACTGAAATAGAATCTTTGGGGGTAAGGTCCTGAAACCTATGTTTTAAACCAGTACCCCAGTAGTTCTAATGCACCCTAAGTTTAAGAACCACTCACTGAATCATATCCTTTTGAGGAACATAGACTCTAGCCCTTTGGGGAGCCCCAAGGAGTAACAGGGAGGCCTGATGTGGAGATGTGCAGAACTTGGCTTATGAATGAACATTTGTGGTCATTTGAAAAGCTTCGTTCGTGCATTCATGTAACAGATTGCCTAATCTGTGCTGGGTGCTGTTAGGTTAATGAAGGTATATCAGTGCAAGGACTGAGGGATCCTTGTCTTCAGGAAGCTGACAATCTAATGAAGAGAGACAAGCAGTGGCCACCCAAAAACACAGATCAATAAGCCTATCTCTTGGAGATGTGAGTACTGTAAAGAAAATACTACCAGGGAGTGGGCCAGAGATTGACTGGGGTTGAGGGCTACCTTGACCGTGGTGGTAACAGAAGGCCTCTCTGTGCAAATGGAACATCTGAGCTGAGACCTGAATGACAAGAAGGAGCCAGACTTCTAGGGATTTTAGAGAGGAATTTTATAGCAAAGGAGCAGCAAGGGCAGAGGCCCAGAGATACAGACGTGCTTGGAGTGTTTAAGGGGCACAGTGAAGGCCAGGATGGTTATAGCCTAGAGAACCAGAGAGAGGGTGTTAGGAGAGGAGAGCTGAGAAGTCAGCCTTGTAGACTACAGTGAGGTGCGCAGTTTTTATGCCAATGGTCTCAGGAATGCCCATTTCTGCAGCTGTATCAAATGGGAGGGGAACAGAGCTTCTCTCTCTCTCCAAATGGCCTTTGACACCTTGGCTTCTCTAACAGAGGCTGTCTGAAACCTGCCCATGCTGGAATCCTACCGCTGGAAAGAAAACCCCAGCTTGGATTCCTACTTCTTGGGATTGGATTTTCCAGGATTGCTCACTCCAGCTAGAAGCCAAAGGAGCCCTGCCGAGGCCGCCAGTGCCTGCCCCAAGAGCAGTCACTTTGACTTTGCTTGTTTGGAAAGGGTCCTCTCAGTCGGAAACTTAGCCTTGCTCCCACATAAGATATAATCTCATTTTTCAGAAAAAGTTATGAAAAGGTTGCTCCTACAAAGCTGCTGCTTCTGAAAGTTAGCAAGCTCGTAAGCAAGAATCGAGATCAGGAAAAAACATAAATCCATGCGTTCATCCATTATTCAACATACCCAAAAGCTCTTTCTGAGATTGCCAGGGATTTCTATGTCGCTCAATCCAACGGTCACTTTTCAGAACTCATTTCATCAGATGTCCACGTAGAATTTTATACAGGAGACCAACTCCATGTTTAGTTTTGTCCAACTTTTTTATTGTGGTAAAATATGCATAACCTAAAATTCAACATTTTAGCTATTTTTCAGTGTGCAGTTCAGTGGCATTAAGTATGCCCATATTATTGTGTAACCATCACCATCGCCCGTCTCTAGAACTCTTTTCATCTTGTAAAACTGAAACTCTGTACCCATTAAACAATAGCTCTCCATTCTCCTTCCTCCAGCCCCTGGCAGCCACCATTCTACTTTCTGTCCCTATGATTTTGACTACTCTGGGTACCACATGTAATGGGAATCTTACAGTATTAGTCTTTTTGTAACTGGCTTATTTCACTTAGCAGAATGTCCTTAAGGTTCATCCATGTTGTAGCGCGTGTCGGAATTTCCTTCCTTTTTAAGGCTGAATGATATTCCATTGTATGTGTACCACATTTAAAAAATCTGTTTATCCATCAGTGGACACTTAGGTTGCTTCCATGTTTTAGCTATTGTGAATAATCCTGCTGTGAACAAATATCTGTTCAAATCCCTGTTTTCACATCTTTTGGACGTGTAGCAGACATGGCATTGCTGGATCCTATAGTAACTGTATTTTTAATTTTTTGAGGAACTGCCATACTGTTTCTGACAGCAGCTGTACCACTTTTCATTCCCAGAAGCAGTGCACCAGGTTCCAATTTCTCCACATCCTCATCAACACTTGTTATTTTCTTGGGGTGTTTTTTTGATAGCAGCCATCCTAATGGGTGTGAACTGATATCTCATTGTAGTTTTGATTTGCAATTCCCTAATGGTGAGTGAGGCTGAGCATCTTTTCTTGTGCTTATTGGCCATGTATATCTTCTTTGGAGAAATGTCTTTTCGAGTCCTTTGCCCATTTTTGTATCAGGTTGTTTGTTTTTTTGTTGTTGAGTTTTAGGATTTCTCTCTATGTGCCCATGTTTTTTAAAACTTCTTTTTCTTTTGGCTTTTCTGCTGCCACACTCTCCTCGTATGCTCATCCTACCTGGTTTAACCTTCTGAGTCTCCATTGCCAGCTCTTAATCCTGAGTGTAGCCTCCAAAGGCTGATGTTCCTTACGTCTTAAAAATGATTCAACCAGTGATAAGCAGTGATAAGCACACGATATGGGCACTTGTTCCAAACATGGGTTCAAGATGTCATCTAGCTCAGAGTGTTCATGAGTAAGAGCTACCAATCTGAACGAGGGGGCAGTGCACTCCTGGCCGAAAGAACAGCCAAAGCAGAGGCTTGGAGAATTTGATGGCATGGCATGGCATGGCATGCAGAATTTAGCATTCTTAAAGCAAGAAATTTTTGATGGAAGACAGTGGAAAATAAGGCTGGAAATGTAAGTAGAAGTAGGTTGGAAAAGTCTTTCTTTCTTTTTTTCTGTAGACTCTGATGAGACATCAAAATGTTTAATAGAGAGTGACATGTTCTGCATTTTAGAATGATTCCTTTCACTGCAGTAGAAAGAATTGAGTCAAGTGGGTACAACACTCAGGCAGGGTTATGATTAAAAGGACCTTGGAATAATCCAGGTGGGAGGTGGTGGTGGCTTGGCCTAAACTGATGGCAACAAACATGGAGATGGGTGGATATATTCTAGTGGATGGACACAAGAAACAAATGAGATGAAGTCAACAGACATAGAGACTGTTGGGTGAAGAGAGCAGGTATTGAAGCCCTGATTTAGGAAAGCACCAGAGGCAGACTCTGGAATATAGACCTTTCAGCAGCTCAGTAAAATAACTTGGCTTTAGCCAAACTTCACTCCGTTCCTTATCATACCAAATTTGACCTCTAAAAATGACCAGGTCAGTCCCAACATCAGATACTTACCTGAAGATACTGATATTAAAAACGCAGCCTCAGTGATGTATCTTTTTTTGCAAGTGTTTTTAGCATTTTTCTGAAATTGACTCTAAGAACCAGCATTCAAAAGCAACAAAATACCAGGTCAGGTTTGGCGGTTTCTTAACCATGTTGGATCGGGAACCCTGATAACTCGCTACCTCTCAGCAGCTCTGTTTGTCTTATTTAACTCAATGTTTTCACCAACTAGCTGATGTGTACCTGAATGGAACTTGAATCAGCAGAAATTAGAAATCATTCCCATGAAATGTACCCAGGCTCATTCCTTCTATCTTCGTGATGAACTTTTCCTCCTAATTTAGGGGGAATTATGGGAAGAAATAAAAGTCTTATTGAGTTAATGTAAGATGGGATGCGTTTAAGTTTCCTGCCCACCGGCTGCATTTGTCTTAATTTCAGGGAGCTCCAGGGGTGGAGGAAATAGTATTTCTGTAATTCTTGTAACCTAAGAGAAGAGACAGCAAATGTAGTAAAGTTTGTGCAGCTTCCCGAAGCAGACCAACTGGATGGCCTCAGTGTCAGGGCTTCAGGCAGAATTGATTGAGCTTGTCTGGTAGTTACAAATGTGAACCTGTGGCCCGCTTGCGTGGATTCAAAGCCTGGCTCTACTCCTTACCAACTGCATGGTCTTTACGTGCTCACTAACTTTTCTGTGACTCGCTTTGCTCATCTGTAAAATGGGATACTGCACACAGGATCACTTTCAGATTAAATGAGCTGGCAGCAAGGCAGTGCATACAAAACACAGAGCACAATGCTCCATACCTAGTGGGCGTTCAGTCTGTTCTTCTCTGGCTCCAAGATGTGATGCTGCTGTGAAGGACTTACATTGGAACCAAAGAATGAAGAAGTGGTTCATTAACAACAGCCCCGGGGAGAATACGCTCCACAGGAAACTGCAGGGTCATTAAGCTCCAATGGTGGTAACAAGGCCATTAATTTCCCAGGGTTTCTTTTATCAAGCCACACGGTGAGGTGATGCTTAACCCGGGCGGGAGGGAAGTGGTTTGGTGGGATCTGAGGCGGGAGATCACAGCTACTTTGTAAGGTAGAGCAGCTGTGAAATGCCAGGAGGACTGTGCACTTGCTGTGTCTGCACTGCGGCTCGTCCCTAAGGACAGAGCATCCAAAATCGTCTCTGTGTGCTCGTTGCGGGCAGTGAGGTGTAGAGTAAACAGCGTTGGGTTTGGAGCCTTAGACCTGACTGTGAATCCATTTCCCTCATAACCAGCAATGAGACCACAGGCCAGTCATTTCATTCCTCATTGCCTCACTGTCCTCATCCAAAAAATGGGGAGAATCGTGAGTTGCTGTGAAGGCAAAATTAGAGAAAGCACTTTGAGAATATTTTTAAGCCTTGAAGTCCCAGACAGTGGAAAGCATTATCTTACTATGATTGTAGTGATTTAAACCTGTCTTTTCTCACTTCCTTGTATTAACCTTCCCTTTCTCCTCCATTTGTTTTCTTGAAATAGTAGTTGTACGAGTTATTTCTGGCAGTTGTCACCTACTCATGCTTTGGCTAAAATCCGTTGCAGAACTCACAAAGAAAAGAGCAGGTGGGACAAGATATTCAGAATAAGTTATTTCAATAGAATGAATTTCTGAATGTGAAAAAATCAATATCACTTCAGAGGAAATTTCTGGAAGGACTGAACAGACCCACATAGCACTATATTGATTTGAATGAAATGTCTAAAATAATTTTAGCTCTGATTTTTAAGCAACCGGGACGAAAGGGAGAGAGTCTACAAGTCATATAGTTTACTGTGTCAGACAGCGGAGGTGTTTTCTTTTCTAGGACAAATCTTAACTGTGGAAATACTTCTCAAGAAGTTTTTACAGGGCTCCAGACACCAGAGCAGTGTACTTGCCGTGGCTTATGAGACCCTGTGTGATTGGGTCTCAACCTGCCCTTCTGGCCTCATCTTGTCCCTGCTCCAGGCTTCTGTCTATCTCTCCATCAAGCCACGACAGCTCCTACTTCAGGACCATTGCAAAATTGGTTCTCTCTGCCTAGAATGTTCTCTTCCCTAACTTCACCTAGTTAATTTCTACTTACCTTTCAGAACTCCCGTTAAATAACCTTTCCTCAGAGAAAGTGCCAAAGCCCCCACATTCCTTCCGCTTACCCCTCATAGCACCCTTCCCCTCAGACCCTATCTCAGCTTGTGATTAAGTATTCGGTCATTGTTTGTCTTCTACCTCATCCACATGTGAGCTCCCCGAGAACGGAGGCCACGTCGTTTGCTATGCTCACCAATTCCATGTACGTAGTACAAGACCTGGCACATATAGGTGCTAAAAAAAAAAACAAGTGGAATGGGACCAGCCCAGTGGCACAGCAGTTAAGTTCTCATGTTCCACTTTGGTGGCCTGGGGTTCGCCAGTTTGGATCCCGGGTGCAGACATGGCACTGCTTGTCACGCCATGCTGTGGTAGGCGTCCCACATATAAAGTAGAGGAAGATGGGCACAGATGTTAGCTCAGGGCCAGTCTTCCTCAGCAAAACGAGGAGGATTGGCAGCAGATGTTAGCTCAGGGCTAATCTTCCTCAAAAAAAAAAAAAAACTGGAATAAAAACAAATGCTGAATAAATGAATTCTCTACAGCAACAAAGCTCTCCAACCCAAGCCTTTTGGACCAGAGGGTTCTGATGTTGCTCATCTGCACATGGACTGCAGTCCAGTTTCTCAGCTCAGAAAGAAAACATTGATCAGGAAGAATGCTCTGCTATTATCGTTAACTCGTAACCCTTTTTTGTGTGGGATGAAGTCCAGACTGTTTCTCATGATGCACCAACGCTCCATGCTGTGGCTTCGGGATGCCCTTTCCCCGTTCTCTCTGCATAGCCTCTGCCTCTGCTGTGCACTCCTGCTGACAGTTTTGTGAGCATGCTGTGCCACTTCCAGCTCGTGAGCCTTTTCTTGTGCTCTTCCCCCACCTGGAATGCCTTTTCTGGTGGGAAAACAGGCAACAAAAGGTCAAGAACTCCAGCTCTGGAGTCAGGCAGATGCACATCCAAATCCTCATTCTGTTACTATTCGGTTGCTGGATCTTGGACTTCTTGAGGCTCAGTTTTTCCATTTTAAAAATTGGGATAATAACATTTCCTTTGTAGGGCTGTTGTGAGGACTACATTTGATGACGTATTTAAGGGGTTTATTGCTTTGAATGGTACTTAAGTGCTCAATAAATAATAGTGCTGTTGTTATTGCTACGTCTTTCTGGAAAACTCTTCTCATTAAGAGTCAGGTCAAGGGTCATTTGAAGCCTTCTCTGCTTCTCCTGGCCAGACTAAGGGGAGCTCCCTCACTGCGTTCTGTAGACACCTCTGCTGTGGCGTGGATTCCATCATTCTCTAATGGTCTGCATAGCCGCTTCCCCAGCAGATTGTAATGTCCTTAAGACATGGTTCAAATATTCCCCAAATGCGTTTTCAGTACTGAGGACAGTACCAGAGACAGTACCAGGCACTTGATAAATATCTTTCAATGAAGGAATAAATGAGTTAATCCTAAGCCAGCTAGAAAAAAAATACATTCAATATAGTAAGTAAAATTGGACCAGACATTTTTATTGTCTCCTTAATTTGCTTACATGTCTTGCATGTATGTCAATCAAACATATTTAGCCTTTCTGCTGAAAGGTCTACACAATGTTGACATTCCTGGTCTTTAAAAAAACATTATGCAATGGCTAAATGCTGGCTTTATTTCATTCTCATCACTATTTGCATTGGAAAACAGCTACTTAGCACGTTTGCCACTGACTTTTCATAAGGAAGATTTTTTTTCATTTTTTTTTTGTTAGCCTCAGGTTCTCAGCATGCGATACTACAATGTTTTTGCTCCAGATTCGCAAGTGCAATGGTGTTAGTTCTCAAATCAGTTTGTCACGTGGAAAATGTTCTGCAACAAAGAGGGTTAATTGTTTTCCTCGGGTAAATGTTTTGAAGTGGAAGGAAGCCCATCTCTCACTGGATCCTGGTTGGCTGCAGCTGCTAGAGCTCCAACCTATAACTGTCTCGTCAGCCTCATTTCATAGCGAACCCCGATTCCTACTCTACACCGCAGCGGAAGTCATCAGCCTGCAGATTCCCACATATCCCATGTGGGCTCATGCTTCTAGACTTCAGTCCAAGCTCTTCTGTCCACCAGAGTGTCTCGCCTCACTTATCAGCTGACAAACTTTCATTTATCTCGAGATTCATTTCAGGTGTCGCTTCCTCCAGGAAGCCTTCTTTGAATGGCCTGGTCTGGTTTGGGTTTCTCCCCATTATCCTCTTCTCCACCCTGTGCTTTGCTTTGATGGGAGTATGTATGTGGTGGGGGAAGTTCAGCTTAATGTTTAGGAAAGTAAGTTTTGGAATTAGCCTGAGACTGAATTCGAGCTCCACCACTTGCTAGCTTTGTGATCTTGGGCAAGTTACTGACTCTCTCTGAGATTTCATTTTGTCCCATGAAGTGAGATGACTTTACAGAGCAGATGTGACCATTAATAAGCAAATCTAAATGGAGCACTTTACACAGTGCATGACATATAAGAAGCATTCAGCGTGTGCTGGGCGTGATTTCACTACTAGTGATACCACCACAACTACCAACATGGAAGTACTTGTGCAACGTGGTGACCTGTCTGCCTAGGTGTTTGCCTCTCCTGCTGGACCAGGAGCAGCCAGCCCTCTCAGGTTGCCCAGCACTGAGGGGATTCCTGGAATATGGGACTTTCAGTGTTAAAACCGGGGTGGTTCCAGGAATCCATGATGGCTGGTCAAGGTCCCCTCACTGGACCGTAAATAACTTGGAGGTAGAGACTCTGACCTCTAATCTTTATATTCCCAGTGCTGAGCATCATCCTTTTTTTTTCTTTTTGAGGAAGATTGACCCAGAGCTAACATCTGTTGCCAGTCTTCCTCTTTTTTTTTTTCTCCCCAAAGCCCCAGTACATAGTTGTATATCCTGGTTGTAAGTCCTTCTAGTTCTTCTTTGTGGGGTGCTGCCACAGCATGGCTTGATGAGCGATGTGTAAGTCCATGCCCAGGATCCGAACCAGCGAACTCCGGGCCACCGGAGCAGAGCACAAGAACTTAACCACTTGGCTACAGGGCTGACCCCCACATTGCTTTCTAAGCAGCAACTTGCAGTGGTAGGAGTGGGGTTAGAGGGAGCTTTCTTACTTTTTTCAGACATGCATATATATTTCCATACCTTGCGGATTTCTTTTCTTTTTTTAGGAATATTAGCCCTGAGCTAACTACTGCCAATCCTCCTCTTTTTGCTGAGGAAGACTGGCCCTGAGCTAACATCTGTGCCCATCTTCCTCTACTTTATATGCGGGACGCCTACCACAGCATGGCTTGCCAAGCGGTGCCATGTCTGCACCCAGGATCCAAACTGGTGAACCCCAGGCTGCCAAGAAGCGGAACGTGTGAACTTAACCGCTGTGCCATGGGGCCAGCCCCTGCAGATTTCTTTATATTTCCCACTCATTTTAGTCTGCTAGGTCTGCCATAATAAAGTACCATGGACTAGGGGACTTAAACAATATAAGTTTATTTTCTCACAGTTCTGCAGGCTAGAGGTCAAACATCAAGGTTCCAGCTGATTTGCTGTCTAGTGAGGGCTCTCTTCCTGGCTTGCAGATGCCACCTTCTCACTGTGCCCTCACGTGGCCTTTTCTCAGTGTGTGCACATTGAGAGAAAGAGTGAGCTCTCTGGTGTCTCTTCTTATAAGGACACTAATCCTATCAGATCAAGGTCCACCCTTATGCCCTCATTCAGCCTTAATAATTTCCTAGAAGCCCCGTTTTTGAATACAACCAGAATGAAAGTTTAGGGCTTCAACATATGAATTACGGGGACGACACAAACATTCAGTGTGTCGTACCACCCTAACTTCCATCTCTACCATATTTAAAAATCACTGTATCAGTTAGCTTTTGCTGTGTAACAAACCACTCCAAAACTTAGTACCTTACAACAGCAAGCATTTATCTAACTCCTGAGTCTGCAAGTCTGCTGGGGGCTTGGTTCATCCAGCATGGCTTTTCTCACGTATCCACAGGGTTATGTGGCAGATCAGCCCAGGCTTTTCTGACCTCGGTTTCTTTCACAGGTTTGGAGCCCCAGCTGGGATGGACTGACTAACTTGGCTCTGCTTCACAGGCGCTTCATCCTCCAGGGGGCTAGTCCAAGCTTGTCCACCTGCTGGCAGCAGGGTCCTGAGAGGGAGCAGAAGTGTGCAAAGCCTTTAGGCCCTGGACTGGGAACTGGCTCACCATCACTTCTGTTGCATCCCATTGGCCAGTTAAAGACACAATGCCAACCCAGATTTAAGGGGAAGGGAAATAGATGCCACCACTGGAGCTGCAAAATCACACAGCGAAGGGCATAAATACGTGGATGAGTGCAAAAGCTGTGGTCATGTTTACAGTCCACCACAGCCACTAACCTAACACCAAGCTGACACTTAATAAATGTCTAAGCTCAAAGCAGGCATTATAAGTCACATAAAACAGCAATATCTGGGGGACATAGTGTCTGGAAATTCGGGGAAGTTTGTGTAGCAGGTAGGTATATGATTTGTGGAAGGTTGTAACACAATCTTAAAACGATAATGAAGTCTTCCTACTGGGAAGTGGTAAATACAAACAATACCCTAAATGTTTAGAACAGTACTCAGCTGGCCACTTTTTGAAAGTTTCACAAGTTGATCTCGGAAAGGGATATGAACTTGACATTGACTATCTGAGAGTCGGGAACAGACTGGGTTGGCTATGCACGGGAGAAGGAGGAAGAGTCGGAAACAGGTTCCAGAGCATGAGGGAAGGACACCTCCTTACAACTAGGCACCATCTTGGTGTTTTCATGCTACTTTTAACAACCAATGTTCATCAGGTTTGCTGGCACATTCATCATTCGATTAAAGAGTCTTAATGACAAGATTGGGGCAATCATATGGTTTAGCCCCAATTGCTGGTAAAGTAGAAAAAAATGAAAACAAAAGCACTAGGCTAAAAAGGAGTCATTTAATTTGATATTTTTTAGTTCAATGAGCTAAACAGCTGAATTAATTAAAACCTACTTTAGGGCCACTTTATAAACTCAAACTAGTACAAACAGTATCTCGGGGCCTCAAGGGGCCATGGGTGAGAAGACCTCAGACAAACACTAGCAGCAGCCGCAGCCTTAGAAACACGTGTTATTTGAAAATCACATGTGCTTGCAGGGAGCAGTGGAGTTTATCATGGATGTGGGAATAAGCCGGGTCATAGTTACAGAGGAGAAAGGCCTGGGAGGGTGGTGATTCAGGGGAGCCCGATGAATTAAGTTCAGGCTGTCTCTCCAAAGTGGAACAATACTATTATTAGACCAGAGCCTGCAAGAGGAAAAATAAGGCTTGCCGGGAGGAGTTGTCCAGAAGGAACCTTATTCAGACAGAAGTCTGTCCATGGGCTACGAAATCAGGATGCCTCAGGAGTGCTGCTGGGTCACGGCGCAGAGAGCCTCAGAAGGGGGCCAGGCAGCCTCCTGTGTAACATTGGGTCTGTTTCCAACTTGCTGTGTGACCTTGGGCAAGTCACTTCAGCAGTCATGGTCTAAGTCCTATCATTGGTTAAATGAATAATATTATAACAGTACTTCTTACTATAGGGCTACTGGCAGGCTAATAATATCACATACATGCCATATGCTGCTGTTAGTTGTTAATATTGTCATGGCGAGCTTTAGAATCTCGTGGTTCACAGGAACCCTTAGTACTTAGTTGGAAATGGCACCACGGATGATGGTTTATGCCCGATTCTCCTTGTTTATAGGCGCTTTTTGTAGTTAGGTGTAGCAGATGCTGTTGGGGCCCCACCACATCCGTTGGCACTCACCATTCTGCTGAAGCCTTCTTGATGCATCTGCCTACAAATGCAGTGGGCTGGAAGCACCCAGGAATCAGTGTCCCCCAGGAGCAGCCCTCAACCAACTACAAAGGGTGAGACACCTCTGAAGTCCAGTCTCCATCATCTCCCAGAGGTTGCCAGTGGGACTGAGCTGCAGTTACCCACAGAGATCGTCTGTGCACCGTCACCTCTGGTATTGGCTTCTTTCCCTTCCATGACTCACTTCTCCACTCACCTGCTTCTGGAGTGGAGTGATGCTTCTGGGCATCACCTCCCAAATAAACCACTTGCATTTAAATCTTTGTCTCATAAGACAGTAAGGACTGTGTCTGATTCGTTTCCAGATGCTAGCACTTCAGTCCTGTTTGGTGAAGCAAGTTTAAGTTCCACCCTCTGAGGCTTCAACAATAAGTCAATTCCGTTCTTCTCA
Organism: Equus asinus; assembly: GCF_041296235.1. Classification (NCBI taxonomy): domain Eukaryota; kingdom Metazoa; phylum Chordata; class Mammalia; order Perissodactyla; family Equidae; genus Equus; species Equus asinus. The sequence goes on from NC_091794.1 coordinate 66,766,249, forward strand.
TGATAGTTTTTTGTATCAACACAACTTTAACTCCATTCCTTTCTGACTAACCTCCTGCTCCCAATCTTATCTTCTCCAAAAGCTTCATTTCCAATTCTTTGAAAATTCTCTCTCATGACTTGGTTTTAGGTTTGCTCCCCATCCTGGATTCTATATTCACATGACATACTCAAATGGTGGCAGTTCAAATGTGAGACCAGTAATAAAGTTAGTGCTTTCTCTGTGGCTGGGTGGTGTGGTAATTGTTTCAGTCAGTGTCTTAAATCCTTGGGGGTACCAGGTACATGACCATGCTCTATATCTACATGCTAAACCCTTGAGTCTTCCTAAAATGCCTTGTGTATACATGCCCTTTGACGTCAAGATGTAACATTCATTTAACCATTTGTTCAACAAACACTCACCAAGTCTACTATGTGCCAGCCTTCTGGGCTTATAAAGCTGAAAAAGACAAATGCCTGCACTTGAAAAGTTCAACATAGTCTACTAATAGACACAATAGACACTCAATACCTCTTTTTAGACTGAGAGAGACAGTGCAGTGTGAGCAGTGAGATACGGCACACCGGTGGTCTCATAGTGTGGTCCTCGGACCAGCAGCATCAGCATCAACTGAAGACTTGGGCATGCGCATTTTCAGGCCCCACGCATTCGGGCTTACTGAACTGGAAACTCTGGCTGTGGGGCCAACAATCTGTTTTGTAGCAGGCCCTCAGTGGTTCTGGTGCTCCCTAGAGTTTGAGAACCACTGTGACAGACAGAAGTAGAGACTTTTATGGCAGAAGAGAGAAGGGTGTGGGTGTATCTGAGTGTGTGTTTATACGTGTGTGTGGAGAGTGGGGTGTCTATGCGGGGAGGAGTAAAGGAAGGCTTCCCAGGTTAGGTGAACCTGAGCGAAGTCTTGAAGGTGCATTTTGGGGTATTGACTGTTACTTGGCTTGGTGCAGACCCATCCTGAGATGACCTTAGTAATTTAAGCCCAGGTATTCCTGATGGTAGGTCAAAACCAGGTCACATGTTTTATCACAATTGTGTTTTAATTAAAGACAAATCATTATTTAACAGTTGATAATCATAGAATGGAAACTTTAAGGAACACACTTTACCATGAGAGAAGCAGCTTTGTTTTCCCGAAGGATCCCCCGTGGTTCCCTCAAGCAGTGCTGCCCCGTTCCCGTACTCCCCCATATGACTTAAAATCTCTAGGGCAGGACCTTCTTGACTTGATTTTCCTTTTTTAAATCACAAGACCCAAGCACAATGCTCAGTACTCCGTGCACAGGTGCTCAACAAGTATTTATTGATTTGATTTCCCAGAAATAAATAGTGCAAGGCAGGTCTTTCCATGTTCTTTTTTTTTTTCTTTTTGGCCCACAAGCCACTAAGCAATTGCTTTAGGTGACTTTAAATGAAATGGCTGAATTGAACTGAACAGATGTTTTGCTGTTGCGCAGACATAACTTACCTGTGGAGAACAATTTGGCAGTAGATGTTACATGTTGTTCTTTAGGGTCCCCAGAGTCTGAATTACACATATTGACAAAGCCACCCTATAGTGTGGGTGATTTTTTATTGTTATATAATAATATAGAGTATAATTAGCTTGTACAAATGATAGTAATTCTTAATGCCTGTGTAGTGCTTTCTACTTCACAAACACATTCACATCCGTTAACTCATCTGATCCTCACAACTTTGTGTGGCAGGCATGGCAGGTATTCTTAGGATCCTTATTTCTCCGTTAGGGGGAAGGTATGGCTAGAAGCAGCATAATATCGTTTCTGCCGGGCTCTGTTGGCCAAAGCCGTCACAGACCAGCGCAGCTTCAAGAGGGGATGGAGGGAAGCTCAATCCCATCTCTCAGTGGGAGGATGTCAAAGAAGTTGTGTCATCTTTAGTCACTACAATGACCTTGATGCTTAACCTCTTGGAGCGTCAGTTTCATTTTTAAATTACAGATAGTGCCTACATCAGGAGGGTCATGGTAGGTACTGAGATAGTGGCAATTATTATCATTAATGAGTGGGGAAATCATTTGATTCATGTTAAGAAGAGAACAACTGTTCATAATATATGGCTGTATGAAAAGACAGCCACTAAAAGTGAGAAGGCACAGCTTAAGTAAGAACTTTGATTGCTGTGAAGCCTTAAACACATCATCCAGCTTCTGAGTTGTTGGTTTTTTGTTCTTTCCTTAAGGCTAACACTTAGGAGGCATTTACTGTATGCCAAACACTGTTTTAAGTTCTTACGTTTATTAACTTGTTTTTCCTCACAACAACCCTATGAGGTTGATGGGATTGTTGTCATTCTATTTCACAGGTGAGTAAACTGAGGCATAGAGGAGTAGAAGAGTTGGTCAAATGAACCATAGAAGGACAGTTGGGCATGTTGGTCCAGCTGCTGTGTTCCTCACTCTCGTACTCTGCTACCTGTCAGGTCTGTTGCCTGCACATCGAGTCACTCCTCCCGTTGTGGGGCGGGGGCACTTACCTTGAAAACCAATAGTTACATCACGATTTGTCCCAGATTTAAAAATAGAGTAAATTTGGACTCCCCGAAGAGATGCTGAGAAAATTTTAGAAATGAAGAAATTTGAAAAAGCAGGAGATCAGCTCTCTGCTCCAAGTCCTCGTGGACCTCTGCCAGGAGCCCCTCGCTGCTGCCTAAGAGATCATTGCTTCTTTCTGGAAGACTAGGGACTAACTAACAGTGGCACAGAATACTGAACAGTCGTCTGTGAAACTTGAGGCTTCGGGGCCTTCGTCTACTTTTAAGTATACCTTTGTCGGCTTCCAGAATGATAGACGTCCTGGAAAGGCTTCCTAATATTTTCTCCCCGTGGTGTGAGGGGTACTGAGATGGGGAGGCAATTGAATTATTCATCAACTCTGTTTATGGACCTTTGGTCTCCAGCCTTCAAAGCACAGGCCACGACTTGGAGAGACCACCATGGCCAGAGAATCTGCATCCGGAAGGGCACCAGTTGAGGGGCATTTCTAGTTTGCTGTCTGCATTTTCCAAAGAGATACTTGAATTGATTAATCAAATAAAATAGAATACATCATTTGTAGGTACTCATGGAGCCCCCACACCCAGGAAGGACTGAACCCAGCTAACCGGAAAAGAAATTGGCAACATTCTAAATCATCGCTCTGCTGACGGTTCTTTGACTTGTGCTGAGTATTAGTTAAATTTAGCAGACCTAACGTCTTGGTTGCGTGTGTCAGCAGGTGAATGTGTTAGTGGAGCCTGGTTACTTGGGTGAGGGGCTAGATTTGCCGAATGGAAACACGGTTCATTTACTTGTTGCCACTGAAGAACCCAGCACTTAGAGCAAGAGGATGTGAAAAAAACACAGTCCATAGAACCGCCCGACCAGGTATGCCAGATGTTTTCACTGCCATAGACAGCAGCAGGATGCCTTACTTGTGCCATCTATGTGGTCACTACGATTTGGTAAGTGTGTGCACAGTCACCTCTATTCTGGTCTCCTCACCTTCAAACTCACATTTTATGAAAGGAGGCAGATGGCGTTAAAGCAGTAAGGTTCTTGGATAAGAAATCTACATGAAAAGAACAGTAAGTTATCTCCCAAAGAAAAACAGCTAGCTGAACTAGTGAGCAAAGAGGCAATAAGAGAGTAGATTTGGAAAAGAGGTGATTGGGAGAGAGGGATGCCATGAAAGGTAGAAGTGGGTGTAGGTGCCGCTCTGCCACTCTCTCCCTGGGTGACCTTGGACAAGTTTGTGTGAGGAGCTGGTTGTCAAGGTCCTTGACAAGCTGGACTTGACAATCTCTAGGGGACTTCTCACGTCTCATAATGCCGTCGTTTTGAGTCCCAGCCACGCTCGCCCTGAGAGATGCCCATTCAGCCACTCCTTGAATACTTTCCAGATGTGGCAGGAGTCGCTGGTGCTCCCCAGTATCTGTGGTCTCCTTTGCATCCAGGCATACAGCTGGACTTAATTTCTCCATCTCTCCTCATGCGGCCACGGTTCTAAGTTCTGACCCATGGAATCTGCAGGGAAGTGATGCGCAGCGTCCAGCCCTGGCCCATGCAGACCTCCGCTTCACTCCGTGCTGTCTCTGTCCATCACTTGGCTGAATGGAAAGCACTCCAGGGGCTTAGAGGAGGGCAGAGCCATCGATGGAAGGAGCCTGGGTCCCCGCATGACTGAAGGGAGCAGAGTCCCCCCGTCCCACCAACTCCCATTGTGTTGTGACACGAGCAAGAAATGATATTTTGTGGTGTGAGCCCACTGAAAATTTGGGGCTGCGTATTATAGCAGTCAGTCTACCCTGAATAATGTAAGGAGATGAGAAACTCACTACTTTTCAAGGCAGCTCTAATTACTGGTCAATTCCTTTCTTATAACTATATTATTATTTGCTATTAAATATGATTTATTTAATATATTATTAGTTATATTACCATTATAGTAGATACTTAAATGGTATTTATGCACTGTTCTAAGAACTTAACATATGTTAACTCATTTAATCCTCAGAATAGCTCTATAAGCTGTCTGTTATTATCCCCATTTTACAAATAAGGAAACTAAAACACAGAGAGGTTAAGTTACTTTCCCAGGGCCACACAGCTAGTGTGGACAGAAAGTCTGTCTTACTAGAGTCTTATGAAATTAGGAAGGTCAGACATTGTTATTTCTATCAACTTATGAATGAGGAATGTATCAATTAGGACTCTTCTTTCTGAGAATTATAAGAAATCTGACTCAAATTGATTTAAGCCAAAGTGGTAATGAAGGGTTCACGTAACTAGAAAGCCTAGAAGTTGCTCTCTCTGGCTTCAAGCACTGTTCAAGCCAGGACCTCAAAAGATATCACCAGGACCAGTCTCTCACGCTCTTGGCTCACTTCTTCTTCAGATGGGCTTCTTTACAAAACTTCTTATGGGGTCAACATGGCTGCCGGCAGCTCCAGACTTGTATCCTCTAAGTTCTTCCAAGCTAAGAGAAATAGGAGAGCTTCTTATTTCCCTGGAATAAAAACAGAAGTCCTGCCTCTCATTGGATTGGGTCTTGCACCCGGTCTTGAAGCAATCACTGTCGCCAAGGAACTCCAATACCCCAACTAGCCAGCTGATTCACGTGTCCAAGCTCAGAGCTAGGGGTCTGAGTCAATTCTGCCAGAAGTGCATGACTGAGAATGTAGAAGGGGTTGGTTACAAGAGGAAAATGTGCTGATGTTACCAAAAGAAGGCATAGACATTGGGCAGCCAAAATATAGTTAACGGCCTTTATAGGGAGCCCAAGGCCCAGAAAAGTTAAGGGAATTGCCTGAAGTCACACAGCTGATGAACTCGATGAAATAACCTACATGAAAGGAATCTGTGTTATTTACTTTTGCATCTCCACTACCTGGTACAGTGACACTGGCAAAGCCACTTTTTGAAGAAAGGAATGAATATGATTAAGACTTGAACCCATGTCTTCTGACTCTGCATCTTAATGCTCTTTCCACTGGGTACCTCTGGAGCTTGCATAGCACACGTTACACCGTTGTGAAGATTAACAAGTGACTGTTGTTTGCTGTAGAAAGTGCCTTTGAATTTCTCCAGGGAAATGTTGCTTTGGGTCTTGGGACAGCTGCCTTCGCCTCGGCTTTCTCGCCCCTGGAGGTACTTCTCACCACTGCTTGGGTCACTATCTGCACGACTCGGGAATGCAGTAAAATGTTGGCATTGCTGATTCATCCTGTCTACCATGATAGGAAGCTGACAGAGCCTTCTGTGAAGAGTCACTCCACGGCTGGTAGTATTGGAGCTGAAAATGCGATGCAGTGTGAACTACCGTGTTTGGGAAGCTCAGTCAAACTCTTGACGATGGGCAGAGATTTGCATTTACAGCTTTCAAGTACAAAGCAGCATTAACGGGCTCATGTTGAGCTAACATTACGCCTGGGGTGTAATTTCCAAGTGAGATTTTGCCACACAATTATTTTCTCAGAAGCTGTTAAGCAGAAATTAAGGAAGAGGCAGAGCTCAAATGCAGTTTTGAATTTTGCTAGGACCTTGATCACGCCTTTCTTGTATGTCCCTGTCTCTGTCCTCAGAGGTGGGTAATTCTTCTGCTGAATTTCTGTTCCTTCTAAAGGCTGCAGAGAGAGAGGCTCTCTCAGATCCAGTCTACAGCCAGGTCGTGTCTATTTTACTCTGCACATCTGTTATATCCATCCCCTGTTCTGTTCCAATTCACACTGCCCTCAGCAGATCTTGCCATGGCTTATTGTGGCTTAATCTAATAAAATCTTACTTCCCACTCATGTCTTAAGGCAGTGTAAGTGGCAGGAGGGCTCTGCTCCGTATCATCATTCGGGGACCCAGGCTCCTTGCATCGTGTGACTTCACCATCGTCTAGGACCTGTTCTGCTCTGCATGTAGCTAGAAGATGGGGAGGAGAGAGCGTGAGAATCTTTTGGGAGGTTTTCAGAGGCCAGACTTGGAAGTAATGTGCATCATTCCCACGCTCATTTCATTAGAACCCAGGTACACGGCTTCTCGTAAAGGAGGCTGAGAAGTGTGGTCCAGCTGTGTCCCCAGGAGAAGAGGAGACTTCTTCGCCATGCTTAGAATATTGCAGTAATCTCCAAACTAACTGATCTCTTGGTATACAGTCTGGCCACACCGTCACAGAGGCATCTGAAAAACATTTGTCATCCTGTTGTTCCCCAGCTATTTTAGTAATTGCCCTATGCTTCTAAAAGAAAACCCAAATTATGTAAGATGGCGTACAGAAGCCTTCTCCATCTTGCCCTGCTTCTCCAACCTAGTTCCTCGTAGGGTCCCCCCTCACCCCTCGCGCTCCAGCTCCTCTCACTTTCTTGTGGCTCCAGAACACACACGACTGTGCTTTCACTTCCTGTGTTCGCACTTGCTGCTTCTTGTCCTTGAGTTGGGCTAATTATTAGTTAATTTTAATAGGCCTCATGTGTTGTTGTTCGCATGTGTTGGCAGATAAATATGTTAATGGGGCTTGGATTTGGGGTAAAGTGCTAGATTGGCTGAATGGAAACAAGTTTCCTTTACTCATTACCACTGAAGAACTCACCACGTAAAGCAAGAAGATGTAAAAAATGAATACAGTGTCCTTTTCCCATCTGCTGGTTGAAATGCCATCTCTATCTGTCGAGAGACCCAGGGAAGTTCCTCTGGGAAGCCTTTTACAATGTTCCTGGTCCGGATAGGAGTAACCATCATGGCTTTGTTCTTCCCTTGGTCCTTTATGCTCTGAAAAGAGCATAATACTGTTTAGGAGCATGACCGCGTGATCTGAAGAGTAAAGGAGTCGGTCTCTGGGATTCAGTTTGAATCTCAGCTTCACTACCTGAAGCTTCACTACTCTGTGAGCTTGGGTAAGTTACTGGACATTTCCAGTGTCTGTTTGCTCATATCAATAGAGACAGCTATAACGTTTACTGTTAGCACCATTGTACTTGGCACACAAACACTCAATAAATGTTGGGTCTTAATATTGTTTTTGTTGTTTCATGTCTGTCTCACGTTGTAGATTCGAAGTGACTTGGAGACAGATGCTATATCTTCCTGCTCGTCTTTGATATATTCCAGCACTGAATCATATGTTTAGAAAATATTGTTGCATAAATGAATGAATGAATGAATGACTAATGCCATTGTTCCACAAAAAATTACCTTTTTATTTTTTAGGGAGGAAAATCTCTCCATAGAATTCTCGGTGAAATAGCGAGTGTCTTCTTTATCCTGTTTCTGTTCCAAACTCCTTCTCCCCGTTTCCTCCTTCTTTTATCTGTTATTTTCTCCAGACCTGTTCCTTTAAGAGTCTTTTCTCTATGTCCCTCTGTCTTCGTGCCTCTATGTTTTTGCGCTCACTCTGCTGATTCCTGGAATTCCATTGTCTCTCTGATGGCAAATCCTGCTCATCCTCAAATCAATTCTCTTCCTCCTGAGCTTTTCTTGATTTCTGTTCCCCCCCAGCCAAAAAGATCTTTTGTTATTTTAATTTTATGGGCTCCACAATGCTTTGAGCGCTTTCTGTATGCTAGACAGCAAGGTAAGCATTTCTTGATCTCTCTCTTTCCTGTGGCCTGTGAAGCTTTCCTCTTTATATTATAGCTATTTATGCCCTTGTCTGTCTCTCCTGATAGAATGCAGGCTCCTTGAGGACAGGATTCAAGTGTGACTCATAATTTTGTTCTCCCTGGTGTCTTACACTTAGTGTATTCAATAGCTAAATGAAAGACAAAGGCACGGAAACAACCACACCATTCTTTCCTATTTACCGAGAATGGAGTTCACTATATCAGAGGAGTGACTGAGAACAACAAAACAGAAAAGGGTCTGGGGACTTGTGTGGATTTCGGGTTGAATGGCATTCTAGGCTGTGTTTGGACAATTGTATTGTCCCAACAATTATACAATTATATGTGTGTATATATACAATTATATTATATTAGTTCAGTATAATCTTCTGATTCCTTTCAACCCCTGTCAGACCCTTAGGGCTCTGTTTGTCCCAACACCATGGCTGGAGTGATGCTGTGGAAAGTGGAGATGGATGAATGGAGCTGGACTTATTCAGTTGAAGAATGAAGGGCTGTGGGAAGAAGATGCTCAGACCCACAGATGGACTTTCAGCACAGGGAGGGTAGTCAGCCATCGGCAGAGTGGATTTGGGTTAGAAGTAAGAGATTCTCTTTCCTATGACCACATTTTGACTTATTGAGGAATCTTACTATATAGATTTTGAAAAGTAGTGCAAATATTAATCTTCCCGGAACCGTTGGAGCATCCTCATACGCAGAGGCTGGAGTGCTCTAAATAAGTGTTAAGAATCGAGGACAAGATATTTTTATTACTCAATATTTTTTATGAGAATGGGAAGTAATGTTTGTTGAGCCAGCCACGGGGGCTATTGCTTTTACAGATTTTCTCTTTTACTGTTCACAATAACTGTGTTCACAATAACATCATTATCTCTATTTTATAGGTTCAGAGAGGTCATATGAAATGTCAAATATCATCTAGGCAAACAGTGCTGGAGTCAGGATTTGAACTCAAGTCCTATCAGAATGCAAAGCCATTGCTCTTCCAATGTATGCGCCTCCCTTGATGAGATTACTCTCTTTCAGTCTGAGAAGTGAGTTAAAATAAAAGCCTATTCTTCAAATGCCCCAATTTGATGAAGTTGGTGAAGCATTTAATACAGATAAAGATTTTGATAGAGATATGTACATATGACTAATCTCCACCTTCTGCTCCAGCAGCAAATTCCTTATCACGCTGTCTTCCTTTTGTTCCTTTGTTGTAACAACCGGAAACAGACTCTGGGGTTGGTTTTGGGTTACTAGCTACACCTCTTGAGCTGAGATACTTCACCTCTTTGTAACTCAATTTTCTCGTTGGCAAATAGAGATAGTGATATTTACTTCATAGGGTCGTTATAGGGGTTAAGAAAGATAAAGTGTTGAAAATGGTGCTGGCACATAGCAAATGCATAATAAATGTTAGCAACTGATTTTTTAAAAAGTTCATTGTGGTAAAACACAAATAACACAAAATTTACCATTTTAACCGATTTTAACTGTGCAGTTCAATTGGCGTTAAGTTCATTCACACTGTCGCGCTACCATCACCACCATCCATCCACGGAACTCTTTTCATTTTGCAAAACAAACTCTATACCCGTTAAACAACAGCTCCGCATTCCCCCACCCCAGCCCGTGGCAACCACCGTTCTACTTTCCGTTTCTGTGAGTTTAACTACTCTAAGTACCTCATTTGTCATTTGCTATTGATTTTAAGAGTTGAAAGATCTAAGAGCAATCTTAGCTCCTTCACTTCTTAGCTGTGTGTCCTTGGAAAGGAAGCTCCCCTTTGGGTGCCTGAGGTCCTTCATCTGTGAAATGGGAGTTACAATATCCCTTCTCAGTCGGTATTGAAAATTAAAGATAATGTGAGGCCTGGAGATACTTTGTATGCTCCAAAGCGTTATTTTTTTATATCAGGTTAAAAGGTGCTCTAATGTTCATTCCTTCATTCCTCTGACCATCGAAACATCTGTTGATTTAATAAACTTTACTGGGTTCCAGTTGTGTGCCAATCTCTGTGCTGAGTCTCCGGGGAGCTACAAAGATGAAGTAGGCAGTCTCTGCTCTCAACGACCTCATAAATGAGTTAGGAGCCAAAAGGTATAGTAGGTGCTACACGCACAGAGCCAAGTTCTGAATCCACTGGTGGTTCAAAGGGGAGATGAGCTTCTCACAAGGAGGCCCATCAGCTGTGAGGTGTGGTGCTGGCGGGAGCAGTGCAGTGGGCTCTGCAACACTCCTGTTCCCCAGCTTCACTGTTAGCTGGCCCCAGGGACTGTGGACAGTGCTGTTCCCTCTCTGGTCCTCAGCTCGTGCTCAGGGAAGGGTTTTCCAGCTGAGTTCTATGGGATGCTGGAATTCTGTGGTCCAGGATCCTTTCTTCCATCACTCTGCTTTCATCTGTTTTCATTATTGGGGTTCTGAGTGAAAAAAGGAAAAATGTTTCATTGCTTTAAAAAGTTTACAATTAGGAGTGTAACCCTGTGCAAAGTTCCTAATCTTTCTATACCTCAGTTTCCCCTTCTGTAAAATGGAGGTTATAATAGTGCTTAGGTTAAGGGAGTCCTTGGGAGGACTAAATGTGCTTATAATCATAGTAAGCATTCAGTAACTCTTCACTAATGTTATTGCTGTCATTATGATTTGGAAAACACTGGACAAGAGCATCTCTCAGTCCCTTCCCGTGATGACCTGGGTCCTGCGCTGTTCTCCCTGTGTCCCGTATTTCTGTTTGCTTCCCAGGATCAGTCTCCTTGGTTTCCTTCTCCTGTTTCATATATACTCAGCCCTTGGACTCCTGCCTCCTCTTACTCCTTTAGTGGGCTACTGTTTATACCCTGGGATGGGGACTGTGGGAGCCCAGTGGGCTTGAGTGTCATGTGTGCGCGCTTCTCTCAGCTTGTGGGGGAAGTCTGTTTTCCTTTCCTGCCCATCCCAGTCTCATCAGCCGGAACACGGTCCTCAGGCTCAGAACAGTCAACTTGCTCAGTAAGTGAACTAATTCTTTGGCTATGCTTCTCTTTTGTTCCCTGATCTTGCTGATTTGCTATTTATAGCATTTCCAGAGATGTTTGCTGGCAGTGTCCCTTTTAATTCAGCTTCAAAGATGTGGCACTGAGGGTGAAAACAGCTATAACAAAGCACCAGAGACCTCTGTCCCCTGACCACTTTTGGGGCAAGAAGTGCTACACTTTATTTATTTTTTAACATGATATTTTCCAAACAAAGACAGAATGAATGGGAATCAGGGTCTTTAGGGTTGGAGTGACCTGTTTAAAAAGGAAAGAAAAGAAAAAGAGAGTCAGAAAGAGAGATGACTGTGGACAACATGTCCAGGACTGATTGCGAGCAGGGAAATAAGACAGAGTGAAGCCTCTCTGTCATCACAAATCAGTACAGGCATGACAGGCTGGACTGGGTGCCCAGATGGGCAGGTGATTTGGTGCACGACATGGGAGCAGATATTGTCAGGTGTCAGGAACCACTCAGTAGATGCTTGAAGCCTGGAGTGGATGTGGTGCATGCAGAGGCTTCTCTCCGGAGCTCCTTGACCCAGCGTAAGAACAATGGGATTGTCTTTCTTTTATCTGGCATATATTAGGATGGAAAGATCTCTGAAGTTAGAGTCCTTTGCACTGGGTTCACATTCTAGGTCCAGTGGTTCTCAGATTGTAGGGTCCTGAAAATCATCTGGAACGCTTATAAAAATGCCCCACTCCCAGGTATTCCAATTCACTAATATCTGGCCTTGGTCTGAGAAACCAAAGGCTGAGACAAAAGCTTATATCCTATCTCTTAATTGGTAACTAGAATGCCAGAGAAGTACCAGGAAGGGAGTGAGGAAGGGAAGGATGGAGTACCAGGACAAGGATGTGTTATTGGGCTGGTTACCATTCTATGTCAAGTGAAACCAATTGCTCACAAGACTGTCTCCCAGTAGTCTATGGAGCCACTGTGTCTCAGGGTGGTGAGACCGGGGGAGGAGGGGAAGAAGTGATGCACTATCCTCCATTCCCATGGCTTAAAGCCTTGCCCTTGGAGAATGAAGTCTTCTGCACTTCCAGATTGAAAATGCCTTGGTGCCAATGGATCTCGTGACGCCTCATACCTCAGCCAGGGCAGTAAGGATGAGAGATAAAAGCACAGGCCATTGGCATAACCACGGCGTTGTCAGGTTACACTCATGGGGAATCAGTGGGGACCTGGAAGAGCTAGCTGATACAGGGATGGCTGGAGTGGAGCAGGTAACCAAGGGCTCCAGAGAGAGACAAAACCAAATGCATCGCTACTGGTGCATTTGAGGTGTCTGGTTCAAACCCTAAATGATACTGATCAGGGTGGTCTGGGGATCCCACTTTGAGAAACCTTGCCTTAGCCTGAATGACCTGGAGCAAACACTGAACTGCATGTCAATTTCTTCATTTGTGAAATGGAGAGAAAGACATTTAGCCTACTTTCCTGAAGATAAAACAAAATAAACCATTGTAGAAAAACTACTTAAATGACAGTGGTCCGTAGAAATCTGCATGGCTGTTTTGCACGGGAACCCCTGTGGTATGCCTGGGAATAAAAGCGTCTCTTTCCTCGTTCAGGAACACTCAGGAGCTGAATGTGCTTCTGATCGGTACGCTTGGACATTGTGATTAAGCAAATATGATAAAGCTGAATTTTGTAGAAAGCAAGCAGGCAATTCATTCAATATTTAACAAATTTGAATGATTAATTTTGTGCTAAAATGCTAGGGGGTGCAAAGGCAAATAAAATAGTGCTTCACAGACATGTACAAAAACAATGAGCACTTTGGGAATTGTACTTCTGTTTACCCTTCTAATTATAAGGCCAATTAAACTCTGATTAGTGGTCTGAGTGTATAAATACTTTTGCTGTGCTTGGTTCCCTTGTGAAACATTCAAGACCCATGACATTCAGGTACACGGCAGACTTCCATCTACTGAAGGCTCCTCTACCTTCAGCTTTCGTCACATACGTGTATGTAGGGAAAAACCAAAGAAGTGCGTTTGTGCCTTTTCTAGTCTTTGATGGTGACAGATACACGACTACCACCTTCAATTTTTAACATGTTAATGATATAAATAAATAAATTCCAAGTTGTTAAGATACCATAGGTTGATTGTTTGTTTATTTTTGGACTGTGACATTTCCACTAGAAAGGCTGTTCTATCTTTGGGAATTGAATCTTCCAGTAATCACCGTTGATGCATCAAAACCCAGCTCTATGATTTAGAATTGTGGGATCTTAGCATTAGACAGGCCTTTAGGGTTAATTGGTTTTACTCCTATTCACCGTAGAAACGTGCTATTTCTGATGAATATTCTCTTTCCACTTGAATGTTTACAGTGTTGAGAAATTCAGTACCCAAAGACTCAATCCCTTCTATTTGGGGACAATTGTCATTAATAGAGAGTTTCCTGTAAGTTATACACACTAGTCCAAAGTGGCGCTTCTGGACCGATGTCACACGAGTCCATTCTCTAGCAAACTTTTTCTGTAAAAGGCCATATAATAAACGTTTTAGGCTTTTCAGATCAGCCACGTATGGTCTCTGTTGCATATTCTTTGTTTTTTTTGTTTACAAACTCTAAAATTAAAAAAAACATTCTTATCTCATAGGTCATAAAAATAAACCTCCTCTAAGTGGATTTGGCCTGTGAGCCCTTGATGTGTGTGTCTAATACAAACGCACACATATGTATGCATATGTCCATGTATATTTACATATACAGATGTGTGTAAGCATATGTTCTGGCATATATATTTTATGCACATATAAAATATAGTTATATTCTTATAAATATACACACACTTTTGTATGTGTGTAGCAGGATGTTTCTGGGTACTTTGGAGCCAAATTAAAGTAGATTAATCTTTATTATCACCACTAACTATGTTGGGGAGGCAAGACAATTTACTTAATCTCTTTGAGCCTCTCCTACAGTCTATAAAATTGAGATGTATATGCTATGGCAGATTGCATTAATGGCCACAATTCTTCACCCTTTTCTCCTCTGCTCACACCTTTTGCCATGTAGCTTTGTAGTGCTCTCTCACTCTGACCTATGTGACACACGTGGACTTTAGCAAATGTGATACGAGCAGAGGCTTAAGTGCTGCTCGTGGGTTTCCACTCGTGCCCTAGCTCTTCTGCCATGGCCATGAAACCATGCTTGGGCTAGCCTGTTGGAGGATGAGAGAGACACTGAGATGAGGAAGGTCAGCTACATTTCCTCAGATGAAGCCAACCTACATATCCAGTAGCCAGTTAACTCCCAAACGTGTGAGGAAGTCAGGCGAAACCGGAAGAACAGCCTAGATGACTCTTGGTAAAATGATTTACGGAGCTTTAGGGCAGTTTGTTATTTGGCATTCTTGCAGAACTAGAGAACTGGTACAAATGCCCACCCACAGAATTGTTTTGAGAATTAAATCACAACTCTTTTCTCTAGATTTTCTGCAATGTATTCATCTTTGAAAAGAAAACAAAAAGTTATGAAACATGTTTCTACCATTTGTCTAATTCTTGGAGTTTATAAGGTATTTGAATTTCTGTTTATTCCTTTAATTCTTATAACACTGCTGTCTCCAAGCTTCTTGGTTGCAGATAACAGAATCCATTCCAATTGATTTAAGCAGAAATACATTGATTAAAGAGTATTACGTACCTCACCATATCTCACTGTCAAAACATCAGAGCCAGGAAAAACTTCTGGTCACTCTGTGGCCCCATTCTGGTGGCAAGTCTGTTGCCCCTGGTGCCTGCCATTTGACCTCTATGACATTCAAGCCTGAAGCCAGAAACGCTATCCTGGTTGCTCCAGAAGAACCAGAGGTCTATGCCACTTAGATTGCCAGATGATTTGCTCTCCCTGTGTGGCCACTGCCTCATGTTGCTCTTTGTCTGTATAGACATCTTGTGTGACCGTGTATAAATGGAGGAACTTATGTCTCATGACTGTACTCTCGCTGAAAGAGAGTCCAGGAAATGTAGGTTAGCTTATAGAACAGAAAGCAAACTAGAAGGGGTTAAATGGTGCTGAGTGAGGTAAACCACAGCTTCTGCCACACAAACTCTGGAGTCAATGACTCTATCCACACTTCAGAGATGAGCAACTGGAGGTTATGGGAAACTCAGTGACATGCCCAAAGACATGTAGGTTTTAAAGGGAAACACCACCAAAACTTGGCCTTCAAATAGCAAGAGCTCTGTCCTTTCTCTAGCACAACAGCTTCCGCCATCTCTTGGAGGGCGGCCCAAGTCTAGGTGCAGTCAACACTGCTGGCTGGGAAAGTGAGGGGCGCAGCTGACTTGGTCTGAGCTTCTAGAAAATTGCTGAAGATCCTGTATGAAGTCACTTTGCCAGAAGTATTGGCAGAGGAAAATCATATGTGAGAGACTCAAATTCTTCAAAAAAAGCTGTGGCAGGCTTCAGGAACCAGCGGGAAACAAGACCTTATAGCTAGGCCAGTTGTCCAATTAGAAAAGCATTCTACACTCCTGAATTGTCAGTAGGGCTTCAGGCTAGAAGGATTCAATCTGGGTGACTGCCACATGGCGTGGCAGCAGAATGCTTGCCCAGCATGTATTTGCTGCAGGCCCTAGAGATGTGTCAGGAAAATACTGCCTGGGGTCCCGTTTATGTATGTTTCCTCAGCACACAGCTGAAAACCACAGACTCCTGCAGATGGTGAGACTGTAGACCCATGGTCCTTTATCCATCTTTCTCTTCTCCTGTTCTCTCTCATCTTTCAGACCAGTAGGGTGGGTTAGCTTTGAGATTGATAATTTGGACCAGGATTGGAATATGCCGATTAGGTAGAAATTCTCGTCAAACCAGCAGTGGTTTCTGCTACATTCGAAGCAGAGAATAGAAAAGACAACGGCCTTTTTTCTTAAAGTATGAGATAAGAGCATTTATCCAGGTGAGAGGCAACAAGGAGCCTTGCCTGTTCCTTAGTGTAACAGGCTGATTTGCGTGCAGTCTGCTCTTGCTCAGTGTGACCAGTCTCTTTGACTGTTCCCGTAGACAGACTCAGCCAGATCATTCTCTTCTATGTGTCCCCATGTCTGAGCTTTTAAGAACTCAACCATTGTATCCTTCAGAGAGAGAAAACACATTCTGAATTAGAGTAGTACAAGGCTTTTCATTTATTCTTTGAGATCCATTATGCATAATAACAGAGAACAACTTTGACTTATTTCTAAATGTCAGCTAACAAAACATCTGCTAGCCAGGGAAAACATGGCCTTGCTCAGAACATGAGCTCACCTTAGCACCTGCTGTGACAACTAGGGATTTCTTAGAATTCATGCTCCAGCCAATTGGAATGAGCATCAAATTGGATTAAAGGACAGAGCATTGTTTTTGGCTGATGTTACTGTATTTTGAACAGTTTATATCAAGAAGCTTTTCCGTGTATTTGGAGGGTGGACTCAGAGACCAGGAAACGCATGTTTTCCATTTTGTTTGTTGTCATTATCCTTCAAAACAAGAGACTTGAATAGGAGACAGAATGTTCTAGTTGAAAAGGTTTGATCCAGAATTCAGGGGCCTACGGTTTTAGTCCCAATTATTGGGAATGTTTCTCCATATAACATCTAATCTAATCAATTCTGAGATTAGTTTATATAGAAAAAGAACATATTACATTTAAAAAAGTATTTCTAGTAAAACTAATGCTGGTGAATGTGGTTTATTTCTGTAGGCAAGTGGGTTTCTTCATACCAAATTAAAGAATAAGAAAGATTTCCCTCTATAGTCCCAGGCAGTAATGGGCCAGGGTGGGTCTTCCCTACTCCCATAAGAGCACAGACTAGCCGTATAAAATGTATGGAGTACTTCTTAACGCCTGAACAAACAGAAAGCCAGTAGCTTTGCTGCTAGAGGAGACTGGGTTGATTTGGAGCAGTGTGCACATCGGGGGCATTGTTAAAAACAACAGCAATCTTGGTGGCAAAAAATTGGAAAGCCAACTTGCAATACTAGGAGGGGCAAGCCACAGGTCAGCAGATTAATCAGATATTTAACAGGAAGATCCAGAGAATGAGATAGGTTTACTGGACCTTGATAAGCTGGCATTTATCCTTTTTGGTCTGGGAATCTACACATATGTGCAAGGCTGCAAGCATACTCAGGAGACACCAGGGAGAGCCCTCCCCAGCTCACTGTTCATCCATGGCTGAATATGAGGCCTATTGAACTCATAGAGGAGATGCAAGAAGGCCCATCAGAAGGTAAGCTGGACAGATTTATAAACTGCTTGAACTTTGAATATGTTCTCCAACCCACATACAGGTCCATCAGCAAAGGGCATAAATCTTACTAAATCAAGCTGTTTAAGTACTACTTCTGACCAGTCATTGGCTGACCACTAAGCTAGGAGGCCAGGATTAAAAATAAAATTGGAAATAAAAGAAAAAACTGAGTAGAAATGTTAGAAGCTGCATGATTTGGAGGAGAAAAATTCTGTAGAATAAGTCTAGCAAAGTCACTAAACAAATAAAAACCAACAAAAATAACCTCTGAGGGGAATCAGAATCAAGAATTCCTGCACTATATTATCTGTAATGTCAATTTTTCAACTAAAAAAGATTAGATGCAAAGAAACATATGCAGGAAAAAATAGTAATCAGTAGAAACTGTCACTGAGGAGCTCGGATTTGGACTTTGCATAAAATGACTTCAAAGCAGCTATTATAAAAATTAGGGCTAAAGTAAACCATGTTTAAAAAAATAAGGAAAATATGCTGACAATGACTCATTAAGTAGAAAATATCAATAAAGAGACAGAAATTATAAAAAAGAGCCAAGTGGAAATTCTGGAGTGGGAAAGTTCAATAATTGAAATAGAAAATTCACTAGAGGGGCTCAAGAGCAGATTCAAGATATCAGAAGAAAGAATTAGTGAATTTTAAGATAAATTAACAGCATTTATCCAATTTGAAGAACAGAAAGAAAAAAGAATGAAGAAAAATGAACAGTGCCTCAGAGACCTGTAGATCACCATTAAGCATACCAACATACATTTAATGAGAGTCCCAGAAGGAGATGAGAGAGAGAGAAAGAGGAAGAAAAAATATTTGAGGAAATAATAGCCAAGAACTTCTCAAATTTAATTTTAAAAATTGATCTGGATGTCCAAGAACATCAATGAACCACAAGTAGGTTAAACACAAAGAAATCTGTGACGAGACACATCGTAGTCAAATGGTTGAAAACCAAGCACAAAGAGACAAGCTTAAGAAGAGCGAGAGTAAAATAACTCATTGCATACAGAAAAACCACAATAAGATTAATAGCTGACGTCTCATCAGAAACAATAGAGGCCAGAAGGCAGTAGAATGGCATATTCAAAGTGCTGAAAGAAAAAACCTATCAATGAAGAATTCTATATCCAGCAAAACTATTCTTCACAAAGAAAGGTGAAATAAAGATATTCTCAGATAAACAGAGAGTGAGAGAATTTGTTGCCAGCAGACTTGCCTTGCAAGAAATAGTAAAGAAAGTCCTTTGAGATGGAAGGAAACAGTGCCAGATGATAACTTGAATTCACATGAAAAAATAAAGAGCACCTGAAATTAATTATGTAGGTAAATACAGAATACAGTAAATATATATTTTTCTTCTTTTATCTAACTTAAAAGACAATTGCATCAAACAATAATTGTAAAACCATATGTTGGGCCTTACAACATATACTAATGTAATATATATGACTATAATAAAACAAAGGAGGAGAAAGGAAATGGAGAGGTATAAGAACAAAGTTTCTATATTTTATTGGAATTAAATTAGTATTAATCTGAAGTATATTCTGATAGGTTAAGATGCATCCTGAAATCCATGGAAAAATCAGTAAGAAAATAACTCAAAAGATAGAATTAAAAAAATCCAACAAGGAACTAAAATGGTACACTAGATAATATCCATTTTACACAAAAAAAGGAAGTATAGGAAGAGTACAAAAGTCATGAGACAATAGAAAATGAGTTTCAAAATTCAAATGTAAATCCAACCATATCGTTAACTACATTAAGCATAAATATCACATTATGGTTTTGTGCTGGTCTCAGCCTATCAATAACAAATGTTGTGGCTGAACCAGCCCTTGTGGTTTTTATTGTGATTGCAAGACACCGTTCAGCAACAACCATCAAGAAGCTTTGAAAAAATAAAGGTGTATTACTTACAAGATCTGGAAATTACACAGCACACCTGAGCCCACACAGCAGGGCTGTGGGTAGAGAGAGAGAGAGAAAGCACGTGGGCCTAGGGTTCTGCTTTTATTCGGGTTGAGGGTGGGGACCTAGCATTTCATGGGCTCACTCTTTACTGGTGAATTTAAAACATAAGAGTGAGAATTTAAAGCATGGAAGAGCAAGAAAAGTAGCCCAAATGGTCAATTATTGAAATCAACCAAGATCTCCAAAACAAAGGAGCCTCAGTGAGGGGAAGTGCCTGATCCTTTATCTAGTCTTGTAGGTGGCAATGTGTTTATTTGAAACAGCTAACTTTGATGCCTTGGCAATCAAAGCTTAAGTCAGGCACTTGCATTGCAAAAAAGAAAAAAAAGCAACTGTCATTGCTTAAACTACAATGCACTCTGTGATGTTGAGGCATCAGAGTCAATGGTGAGGACATTAACTGCCTGAGTAGCTGATATGCTAAAAGTCAAGGGAAGGGCATGTTGTAACCCAGAAAGTACACACCTAAAAAGGATTATAGTAGCAAATGCCACAATAATTATATAGGCAATAGTCTGAAATCCAGTTCCATAGCCATTGTCCCAAATTTGAAGGGTCCCACAATGAAACTAAGTCAGTGATCTTTGCTTCACTAGGAAGAAATTCAAAGATTTGGGTTATATTGTGAAATATTTTAATATTTTGGGCCATCTGGTGTAAGCAGGTTTGAACCTGTCCTGAGTTGGTAGATTATTCCATATCTCACCCAACTAGTCTCTTGGTCTTGAGAATAGGTCAGTTCAGTTAAAGGGTTGTGCTTCATTTTAGGAGCCAGTGATGCAGGTGGGATCCCAAAGTTAGACCTATATTATGCAAGCAATCAGGTATTTAATAGGAGGCATTTCCACAGAAACAAAAGAAAAACAGAGGTAATGATTGGAGTAGACAATAAGCCAGTTTCTGAGTCCAGGGGGCAGCCAATCAAGAAGGTTACCAGGTGTCAGGGTTGAAACATCTTTTGCAGTTGAAATGTCTCCAATAATGTCATCAGGTGTTCAGGTAAACTCTCTGAGTGGTCCATATAGCATTTAGCTCTCAGTGATTCCAACTGAAAAGCTGAAAGAAAATCGGAAATGTTAGTTTGGACATTTGTAGCCAAGTATTTGAGGAAACTAGAAGAATTCAAGATCAAGTCCAGTTTACAGGTAAATAACAAAATCTCAAAGAAGTTAACAGGACTAGAATCTGATATCCACAAGAGTGTATTATGGTTTCTACTGAAATATAATTATTCTCTCTACAATTGTCCCACCTCTTCCAAAGAAAATTACAGTAAAATGAATTTCTTTGCAAAATAAGTCTAGTTTCAATAAACTTGGCTTGATTATCTACATAAATACCACAAGAATAGTGATTGAACATATGAGCTCTTTTAAATCTGCTTTTAGATTGAACTTTTAATAGCTTCTCAAGACTAAGATGACAAGCCAAATACTTACCATCAGACTTTGCCTGCACTACCTATAGATTTGGGTGAATTCCTCTTTACTTGAGGTCCCCCAAATATCCTCAGATTCCGGGGCCTGCCAGGAAGTGACCTTCATTGTTCATCAGGTAAGGCTGCTGGGAACGAACCAGCAAGGTACCAGGCTGATATTTCCAAGGTGCTTTATATGGCTCCGTAAAGTCAACCTTAGTTCTTTAAAGCTGTTTGGTCATATCTGAGTCTATGCACATCCTCAAATATGACATTCTAACCAAAGCTTTGACAATGCAACCGATGTTTCCAATTGTGTCCTGTTACAAGGAGAGCAGATTCTTATTAAACTTATACAAATAACTACACTGCCATTAAAATAAGAATACTCACTGAGAGTTTTATAATTCTGGAGGGATAAGGTAGGGAGAAAAGTAATTATTTTGTCTTTATTCACAAAGATATATTTTACCAAATTCTTGTAAATTATAGATAGCTTAAGAGAAGAGGTTCTCTTAAATCTGGAAAACAAAGAGTAGAGAACCAACAGTGTTTCAAACAAAAAGTCATAAAATTATAATCATCCTCATTAGTCCTTTAGTCTCATGTAATGAATTCTTGTTGATCTGGATCTTTTGTTAGCAGTTTGTAAAAGCTGTCAGTTTCTTCACTCGGGTTCTATAAACTCTTACCAAGTTCAGCGGTGTGGTTTGAAAGTGATCAGAGACCTGTATTCTAGAGTTCTTGTCAGAGTGCTTCCCATGAATTTCTCTGAAGATGAAATGCTTTTGCAGGAACACTTTTGCAAAAGTATCAGAGTTAAGCAGTAACTTTAAATGATAAAAGACTTACAAATAGCGTGGTTAAAGGTTTGGTTAGAGTTTATTACAGTGCAATTGACAAGGAAATATTGTTATTTCTGGGAGGCCAAAAGTAATCTGGGACACACATTTCAAGATAATAACTAGAATTATGACTGATATCAATACACAACAGATTTGTAGGAATTTCATATGATTTCTGGAAGATTTATATTACTTACATATATCCAGACAAGGATATCCATAAAGAAGATGTAGCATTATTTCTTATTTGACAATGCTTCCCATGTAATTTAACATATCAAATAAAAATGCTTTTTTTTTTTAAAGGAAAGAGAACAAATCTTTTGCAATTTTCCAGGGCCCCTTGAAAAATCCCAGTTATTTCCAGGTCAAAAATATTTCATTTAGAATTTTATTTTTGAAAAAGTTTGTCAAAAATATCAGAAGGTTTTTGATACTTGACCAAAAAGGATAAGAGATCATAATGAAACAATACTTAATTATTCAGTTAACCAAAGTGACAATAAAAGATTTCAAAAGTAAATACAGAAAGTTACAGGTTTCGAGCAAAACTTAGCTCTTTTAATATTAAGAAGATTAGGTTTACTTAAGTAATCAAAGACCTAATGCTAAAGATAAGATAAAGCACAGTAAGTTATTTTGGTAATACATAAAATTTTTGCTTTCCAGGTAGATTACCCAAAAGGTAAAAAACAACAACAACAACAAAAATCTAACCTTTTATAAACTCTAGTCAAGAGCAGACCAGTAGTCTAAGAAAACTTTGTCCTTTTAACAGAGAGAAAATCAAATTCTAATTTTGCACCAGTATACTTTTGATACTGAAATTCATTCATTCATTTTTTTAATTTAATTAGGTACATTCCAATCTTAGTCAGCTTGATCACATATAAAATTCCTTTCAGAAGATTCTTTGTGTACAAACCTGCAACTTTCTATGTCTGTTTCAGTTTGTCCCTTGTTTTCTTTCCAATTCAGAAACAATCACCTTTATTTTAGGACAAAATTATTTTTCTTTCCTCAACAAAAATGTATTTCCACTCTTTATACTTTTTTTTACCAAAATGTATCTTGTTTTCCTTGCATACAGAGAGGTTTCCCCCATTATTTTTGGCAGTTTAAATTACGTATATTAATTAGAATTCTTAATCCTTAGAAACCTTAATTTCTAGTGGAAACTGAGAAGTAAGCAGTTGTGAACTGTCTGCCACACTAGAATTATTTAGATTGTCAAATTTCTGAATACACTTCATAATTTCTAGAGACATATGCTTCCTCATAGTACAATTTTTCATTGTGGCATGAAATATGTTTACTAATAGATCCAAATAACTTCAGTTCCTCTGTAATAAAAGGTCAAAAGTAGGTAAACTTAGACTTGTTTAGCAATTAATATTTCAGTACTTTATCTTATTTGGAGATGATCTAGATATTAAGGATGGAAGTTACCAAAGAGGTTTGAGAAACTATTTAAGTAGACATATCATAAAATAATCACTGCTAAAAAATTCACTTAGAAACTCCTATCTCACATCTATGTAATTCATTTTTTCTTAACAATCATGTTTAGATTACCTCCAAAAACTTTATTAGACATTAGACAACATCAGCCACCATCCTAAGTTATTTATCTTGCTGACAAATTTTGTAATAGAGATGATGTGAATTTATTGACTAGTAAACCCAAGTAGAATAAACGTTGTTTATCTGGGGCCAGCCATATGGCCAAGTAGTTAAGTTTGCACACTCCACTTCAGCAGCCCAGGGTTCACTGGTTCGTATCCTGGGCGTGGATCTAGCACTGCTCATCAAACCATGCTGAGGTGGCGCCCCACTTAGAGGAACTAGAAGGACTGACAACTAGGATGTACGACTGTGTGCTGGGGGGCTTTGGGGAGAAAAATAAGAGGAAGATTGGCAATAGATTTTAGCTCAGGGCCAATGTTCCTCAAAAAAAGGGGAAAAAAAGTTGTTTATCTGAGCTGTATTTAATGCTGATAACTCTGAAGACATGTCTGTATTACTTAAACCCAAGAACTTAAACCAGCTTTAATGTCAAGTATTTTCCAGATCACATGAACCTGAAAAGCATTTGGGTTAGTTTCTATTATACACTTAATTTACGTAAGTGCTTAATTTAAGCCAGTTGAATAGAGTTCTTTAGAAATTAATTTTGGCAATACCACCTGGAGGTAGAAAAATATCACACATACATTGCATGTATCCAGAGACACACAGATAGGCACAAACAAAGACCCTATAGCTTCTGTTTTAAAACAATATAAAACTCACTAGTGTAGGGGCCGGCCCCGTGGCTGAGTGGTTAAGTTCGTGCGCTCTACTTCGGTGGCTGACGGTTTCACTGGTTCAGATCCTGGGCGCGGACGTGGCAGCACTCATCAGGCCATGCTGAAGCAGCATCTCACATGCCACAACTAGAAGGACCCACAACTAGAATATACAACCATGTACCAAGGGGCTTTGGGGAGAAAAAGGAAAAATAAAATCTTAAAAATAAATAAATAAATAAAACTCACTAGCTTAAAATAACAGTTGGAATAAATTAAGTTTACTCGCTCAAATGGCTCAAGCCCTTTAGTATTTGTAGAGAAAAGTTTTAAGATTTGCATGTGTCCTTGACAAATAATCTTATGGAGGCTGTGGCAAGAGAGACTTTATGGCAGTCTGTATTTTAAAAAGGCCGCTTTCCCTTTGTTTTTTTCAGTCTGGGCAGAGTTTTAATTACCTCCTGGGGTATTTACATTTCAAAGACATGGTAAGATTTACATCTTCAAGGGACAGAGACAAAAAATGTAAGTTTTCTCCTAGAGTTTTAGTGCCTTTTGGATGGTTTTGGCAGTCCCAATTAAAATGTATTAGTGTCACCCTATAATTAGGAGGAGCACACTGTAAAGAATAACTCTCAGTACTCAGGGTCAAATGGGGCCTCCTCAGAGTTGGAAATGCGGAGGACGTCGCTTGGGTCCCTGTGGTCATGGAAGCGATAGACCCCTTGCATCCTGCCAGTCATGTGCAGCAGGAGCTGGGCTTCATCTCAGCATTTTCTGTGCGCCACGAGCCTGAACAGTGATCACTGTGATGGAAGGGTGGGCACAGTGCCAGGCAATAAATGTTCAAGTGAGGAGAGGGAGGGTCCTGGTACAAATATCAGTGGCTATAGGAGTCTTTGCTTTTCCATTTACCTCTTCCTCCTCACTAGAATCTTCCATTACAGCGTCAGCTTTTCACTTGGCAGCAGGCATGGCGTGTGAGGCAAGTTTTTTAGTTCTGCCTCATTTTAGGGGAAAACTGAGGGGGCTTAGGATCTGTGGTATCTCAGAGGCAATGAGCATATAGCCTGGATGGTTCTTTAAGAAAGTTCTGGAGTTTAGGGTCTTTGGAGATGCCAGCCAGTTGACTCACTTTGGCAGCCGTGAATAACAATTCAGACCCCATTCCAAACAATCAAACAAACAAACAAGCAAAACCCTCAATAGCCAATTAGTGCCTCTCTCTCCTTCCCGCTGCGTAAAGTCTTTAAGAAAGGTTTGAATTTCACTTAAGGTATAGTTTCTGATCTTGTCTTCTATTTCTTGATTTTCTCCTGTAACATTAATCTTATGTGTTATTACTGGAAAATTTTGCATGACGTCACTGTGAACCCTCTTAATAGGTGGCCATTTTTCTTTCCAGGGCGCCCCAAGAGAATTCTCCGAGACTGGGGTTTGCTTCCACTAGTGCTATATGCACAGAGTCTCCGAGAAAAGCCTCTTCAGCAGAACACCAGAGTCTTGGCATGTTGGTATGCATGGCACTAAGTAATGCCCAGGAAGCTTCCATGGGGTTTTGCATTTATCAAGGAGCTGATGTATCTTCTCAGGGTTCTTAGGAGGCACTGGCACCAGATGTTCTGCACATTTATTTATATTTGTGCATTAATTTTTAAGCAATATCGTGCCAGGGATTGGACCTATAACATCCCATGGGATAAGGGGATGAAGAGCAACAATAGGGAGTAAAGTAGTGACACAGAGACTGCGGGCCTCTGTTGTATTTTCCCTCTGGCTGTGTCATTGGTTTCTGGTTGCAAGGCTATTTCACTCTTCTGGGTTAAGACATGTATTCCAGGCATGACCCATCAACTCAGTGGTCATAGGCAGAGGTCTCCATCCTCATCACCGATGGGAATCTTTTCCAGTCACTTGAGGCTTTTACAGTTAGTGGTCTAATTATCTCATTAGATCCTATGGCCTTGATCATGTTGTTCTAGACAGGGCATTGAATTATCATGGTAGTTGTGACCTCTTGGGTTGGATACTGTAGGCGACATGCCACAGAGGCAATGTGCAAGAGCACGTAGCAGCAACAGACCCCTAGCAGGTGCTGCTCCTTTACTAGATGTTGTTACCCAGCTGAGTTAGGTGGTTAGTAAGCAAGTTTCAAGTAAAGCGCATTCCCCTTGATTAATTGCAAGGGCAATCATGCAATCCTGCCAACTATGCCAATTGTTTTGTGCTAGTCTCAGCCTATCAATGGCAAATGTTGTGGCTGAACTAGCCCTTGTGGTTCTTATTATGATTACAAGACATCCTTCATCAATAACCCTCAGGAAACTTTGGAAAAATAAAGGTGTGTTACTTACAGGATCTGGAAACTACACAGCACACCTGGGCCCACACAGCAAGGTTGTGGGAGGAGAGAGAGAGAGAATGCACAGGGGCCTAGGGTTCTGCTTTTGTTGGGGCTGAGGGAGGGGACCTAGGGTTTCATGGGCTTGCTCTTTGTTGGTGAATTTAAAACATGAGTGGGAATTTAAAGCACAGGAAGAGCAAGAAAAGTAGCCCAAATGGTCAGTTATTGAAATCAACCCAGATCTCTAAAATAAAGGAGCCTCAGTGTGGGAGGCAGCCTGGCTCTCTATCTAGTTGTATGGGTGACAATGTGTTTATTCAAGATACCCACCTTTGAAGTAGATGTCTCTTTGAAATGGATGCCTCAGCAATGAAAGCTTAAGTCAGGCACTTGCATTACAAAAAAGAAAAAAAAAAAACAAATGTCAGGGCTTACCCTACAATCATTTAAATGTAAATAGTACTTCTATTAAATGTAAATAGCACTCCTATCAAAAAGCAGATTTCAGACTGGATAATAAAAGAAGATCCATCTAAATGCTATCTACAAGACAAATTGTTTAGATTCAGAGTCATATAGGTCGAAAGTAAAAGGATTGAAAAAGATATACTGTGCAGATAACCAAAAGAGAGCTGGAATCACTATAATAATACCAAATAGAATAGACTTTAAGACAAAAAGGGCCAATTCATCAGCAAAATATAACAATTGTAACTCTAACAACAGAGTCTCAAAATACAGGAAACAAAAAATGGAAATAATTAAAAGGAGAAATAAGCAATTCAATAATAACAATGGAAGACATCAGTATTATTCTCTCAATAATTCATAGGCCAACTAGACAGAAAATCAGTAAGTATACAGATGATTTGAACAATACTATCAACTGACTTGGCCTAATTGGCATCTATAGACTACCCCACCCAACAGTGGCAGCATTCATATTCTTTTCAAGCACATATAGAACATTCTCCAGGATAGACACATGCTAGACCATCAAACAAGTCTTCATAAATTAGAAGAATTGAAATCACGCAAAGTACATTCTCCAAACACAAAAGTGTCAAATTTAAAATTGACTGAAAGAAACTTAGGAAACCAACAAATATTTGGAAATTAGGCAACACAATTCTAAATAAACCATGAGTCAAAGAATAAATCACAGAGGAAATTAGAAAATATTTTGCATGGAATGAAAATGAAAACAAAACATATCAAAATGTATAGTGTGTAGCTAAAGCAATACTTAGAGGAAAATTTATAGCTTTCAATGACTATTTTAGAAAACAGAAAGCTCTCAAATCAATGACCTAGATTTCCACTTTAAGAAACTAGAAAAATAAGAACAAACCAAACCCAAAGCAAGAAGAAGGAAGGAAATAGCAAAAAATAAGTGTGGAAAAGAATGAACAGAAAACAATAGAGAAAAGCAACAAAACTAAAAGTTTAGTGAAAATATCAACAAAATTTACAAACCTTTTGCTAGACTGATCAAGAAAAAAGAGAGAAAATACACAGGACCAAAATCAGAATGAAAGAGATGGCATTTGGGGCTGCTGTAACAAAATTCCATACTCAGTTTGAGCTGCTGTAACAAAATATCATAGACCGTGTGGCTAATAAATAACAGAAATTTATCTCTCACAGTTCTGGAGGCCGGGAAGTCCAAGATTGAGGCACCAACAGGTTTGATGTCTGGTAAGGGCTTGCTCCCTGGTTCCATCTTCTTGCCGCATACTCATATGGTAGAAGGGATGAGTAAGCTCTCTGGGGTCTCTTTTATAAAGGCACTAATCCCATTCATGAAGGCTCTACCCTTATAACCAAATACCATCACACTGAGGGTTACGTTTAAAGATGAATTGTAGGGGAGCACAAATATTCAGTTTATAGCAATTATTAATGACCTTACAGAAATTGAAAGATTTATAAGAGAATTCTATGAACAATTTTATGCCAACAAATAAGACAACTTAGACGAAATGGGCACATTTCTAGAAAGACACAAATTAACACAACCAGCTCAAAGAGAAAGTGAATATGAAAATGTGAACAGACTTATAACAAGTAAAGAAACTGAATTAGTAATTTAAAATCTTTCCACAAAGAAAATCCCAGGCACAGATGGCTTTACTGGCAAATTCCAACAAACATTTAAAGAAGAGCTAACACCCATCCTTTTCAAACTTTTCCAAAATATAGAAGAGTAGAGAATACTTCCCACCTTAGTCTATGAGGCTGGTATTAACCTGATACCCAAGCCAAACAAAGGTATCGCAAGAAAGTGAAAGTACAGATCAATATTCCTCATGAATATAGATGCAAAGTCCTCTAGAAAATATTAGGAAGTTAAATTCACAAACATATAAAAAAGATTATACATCACAATGAAGTAGAATTTATTCCAAGAACTCAAGCTTGGTTCAACACTCAAAAACCAATTAATGTAATATACTATATTAATAGAATAAAGGATGAAAACCATATGATCATCTCGATAGACGCTAAACAAATATTTGACAAAACTCCAATGACCATTCATGACAAGAACTCCCAAGCAACTAGGAACAGAGGGAACTTCTTCTAGTAGGTAACCGTATCTAAGAAAAACCTATAGTTAACATCATACTTGGTGACAGACTGAAAGCATTCATCCTGAGATCAAGGACAAGACAGAAAGTCGGGTGGCGCAGCTTCTATTTCACGTTGTATTGTAGGTTCTAGCCCAGGTTGTGGCAAGTGTTAAATTTGGCCTGTGTGCTGTATGGGTGTGGCCCTCCAGATAAGAGTGCTTTTTACTTTTTTAATCGTTGTAAAGCAAACACACAAACATATTGTGATGGTTAATTTTATGTGTCAACTTGCCTAGAACACCAGGTGTCCACCTATTTGGTTAAAGATTCTTCTTTGGCTGTTTCTGTGAAGACGTTTCCTGATGAGTTGAACATTTAAATCAACAGGCTGAGGAAAGAAGATTGCCTTCCCCAAGGTGAGTGGGCCTCCTTCAGTCTGTTAAAGGTCTGAGTAGGACAAAAAGGTTGAGTAAAGGAGAAGTCTTGCTCTTGCCCGACTATTTTCAAGCTGAGACATAGATCTTCTGCCTTCAGATTGGGACTCAGACTGGAGCTTACACCATCGCTTCTCCTGGTTCCCAGGCCTTCGGACGTGGACTGGAACTACACCGTTGACTCTGCTGTGTCTCCAGCTTGCCGACTGTAGGTCGTGGGACTTCTCAGCCTCCAGAATAGCATAAGCCAATTCCTTATAGCATATTTCTTGGTTGGTTCTGTTTCTCTGGGGAACCCTAATACACAAAACAAACGAGAAAGAAGAAAATACAACAGTGACCTCATGTGTCCTGAAATATTTACTATCTGTTCCTTTACAGAAAAGTTTGCTGACCTCTCATTGTAGTACATAAGAAAGCTTGTACTACTAGTAATAGCAGCCACTCACTATGCTTACTAGAAACTGGACACCATGCTGAGTGCTTGGCTTATGTTATTTCAGTCATTCTTTGTAATAACTTTTCATGAAAGCTATTTTTTTAAGTGATGTTAAGTTATTTTTTATTTCCTTTTTAAGGTTGAGGAAACTAAACCGGGTTTAGAACTTGGATTTGATTATTTTCAAAGCCCAGACTTTTCAACATTACTGCCTGTACGGGATCTACATGGCCAAGGAGGGAAATTACTATTTTGTGACTACAGATGAAATACGCTAGAACTTACTCAGTTATCTGTTGGAAGGTTTTTCGGCTCTCTAAAAACACTTATTAGAAATGAAATGTCAGGTAGGAGAAATAAATTTGGTGTCCATATAGCTGGGATCACTGAAGCCATGGTATCAAATCAGAACAACCAGGCATAGCGTAGAGAAAGTACAGAGAGAGATGAGAGATAGGAGGCGTGTCCTTGGGGGAAGAGGTGTATGAAGATGTTGGGGGGAGAAAAGGAACCAGAGAAGGAATGGTCAGGAGAGAGGTGATGGATGATGTGTGTGTGTGTGTGTATTAGTTTGCTAGGGCTACTGTAACAAAGTGCCACAAACTGAATGGTTTAAATTACAAAAATTTATCTTCTCACTGTTTTAAAGGCTAGAAGTCCAAGATCAATGTTTGGACAGGGCCACACTCCCCCTGAAGGCCCCAGGAAGGATCTCGTCCTGTCTCTCTCCCAGCTATGGTGGCAGCATCACTCCAGTCTTCACATGGTGTTCCCTGTGTGCATGTCTGTCCGTGTCCAAATTTCCCCTTTTTATAAAGATGCCAGTCATATTGGACCAGGGCCCAGCCTAACGACCTCATTTTAACTTGATTATGTCGGTGAGACCCTATTTCCAAATGAGGTCATACTCTGAGGTACTAGCAGTTAGGACTTTAATGTATGGAATTTTTTTAGGGGGGACACGATTCTGTCCATAATAGTGTGTGTGCACACACATGTGTGTGCAAGAAAGGGACACAGAGGAAGACAGAGAGATGGAGGCAGATAGTTTGTTTCAGACAAAAGGGCAGGGAGTAGACACCGGTATCAAATATTTCCAAAAGGCTGCAGGGGGAGTGCGATTGGAAAGACAGAAAATGCCGCTGCTTGATCAGTAGGAGGACACTGGTGATCTTAGCAAGAACAGTTTTGAAAATGGTAAGAGGACACAGGCCATATGCAAGGGGTTAGGACAACGAATCTTGTATGTTCTGTCTCAGAAGCCCTTCCATGTCCCCTGGAGCAGGGACCTTCACAACCCCACGGGGGGGTTGGAAGGAGGAAGGAGAGCACATCTGTGACCCGTTTCATGCGTGAGGAAATCGAGGCTCAGAGATTCACCCTCTTTTTAATTCCTATGGTGAATCTGGAACTGGTTTATAACAGCTCGAGGGTTGTTTTTCTCTGTTTTTGTTTAATTCTTGGGTCACAAATGTAAATTTTCAAGTCTTTTGTGGTGTCACACTAGGAAGTGGGCTTCACCAAGTCAGAGTATCTTTGATCAGGTCATTTTTGGATGTGAGATGGGCATGCTTATACGTGGGTCACAGGGTTGTCGTGGGGCTTAAATGAGTCGGGCAGCTAGGCACTCGGTAATCAGTCTCTTTCCCCAGCATCTCTCTACGTCCTGTGTGCGTCAGGTCCTCGGATCTCTCACAGCGGCAAGCACCACGCTCCGCACGCAGCAAGTGCTCAGTAACTCTGTGGTCGTGTTTCCCCCAGTAACACTTGAATACTCAGCTCCATTAAGACAGTGATGCTGAACATCTTTTGTTTTCTCTCACCTGAACCTCCATGTTGGTTACCAAATTAAAATGTAACATTTTTATCACAAACATTTATGGAACATTTTCATTCATTTAACAGGTATTTAGAGAGCATCTTCTGCGAGCCGAATATTATGTCTGGTACTGGAAACACAGAGGCTGACAAGGCAGGTTGGTCCTCCGTGAGGAGAATGGCCCACGGTCGGCAGCTCTGGTGCAGCGGGAGCCCTGCCCTGGGTTCCTAAGGCCTTCGGATTGAGATCCATCCTTTCCCCCTAAGCTGTGTGACTCTGGGCTAATTACTAACTTCTCTGAGCCCCCGTTTCTTCTTCCATAAAATAGGATTAATAACACAACTCCAAACCCACCTTCTTTCAGTTGGAGCAGCTCCAATTTTACCATATTGTTTTACATATTGGATATGGAGAGATGGGTTTGAAGCGATTTTTTTTACACCAGTGCCCCAGGAGGACTTTGTTCTACAGTGAATACTGTCCTAAGTTACAGACTCTTTTTGCCACAGGCTACTTTATCCAGTTTTTAAATGCATATATTCTAGTAGAGTTGGATTTTCTTTACCTATGTGAAGAGTTTCCTATGATGGCACAGAGCGTGGACCCGTGCCGGGGGATGGCTGCCAACTCGAATGCCTACAGGGCCAGGAAGGCAGGTCACTGAAGTGGAGATTGGACTGCCTGTGGTCCCCCGGGTAGGACACGGTCTGTCTGGAGCTGGTGACTGCTGCTCAGCTCTAGGCTTTTCTGCAGGAAAGTGGGCCCAGTGCTGTTAGGTCTGCCATCGTTTCACAAGAAGCTGGAAATCTGGATTTCTGTGTTTTTTGGATTTCCAATTTTTTGGTCTTGGTTGTATTTTTTCGTGATGTTGATCATATAGAAATATGTGTGGTCTGTAATCAGCCGTTGACCACGATATTGTGATTTTAATCGGGAAAGGAACCGGAGGCTTTAGAGCCAGAAAAACTGCTGCCACTATTAGCTAGAAGGATGACCTTGGGCAAGTTGTTGAATATCTACCTGACTCAGTTTCTCCATCTGCAAAAGTGAGGATGGTATTGCCTCTTCCCAGTGAAGTGGTGAGAAAAGTTATGTGTAAAACCTAGCCCAAGACAAACATGTTAATTTAAAAATGGGTAAAAGTTTTGAATAGGTATTTCACCAAAGAAAACATACAAATGTTTAATGACTACATGAAAAGATTCTCAACATCATTAGTTATTAGGGAAATGCAAATTAACACCACATTGCAATACTACTCCACATGGAACAGGGTGGGTGTAATCAAGAAAGTCAAATAATAGCAAGTGTTGGTGAGGATGTGGGGAAACTGGAATATGCATTGTTTCATACAGTGCCAGTGAAAAGGTAAAATGATATAGCCACTTTGGGAAACAATTTGGCAGTTTCTTAAAAAGTTAAACAGGAATTTACCATACAACCCAGAAATTCCATTTATAGTGTCTATTCAAATGAAAATGTGTTCCAAAAGACTTGTTTGGGAATGCTCATAGCAGCACTATTTATAAAACAAAAAAAAAAATGAAAACAATTCAAATGTTCATGAACTGGTGAAAGGATATACAAAATGTAGTACATCCATACAGTGGAATAAAAAGTAGTGAAATACTGATAAATGCTAAAACCTGGATGGTCCTCAAAAATCTTCTGCTAAGTAAAATAAGCCAGATGTAAAAGATCACAGATTGTATAATTCTATTTATAGGAAATATCCAGAAAAGAAAATCTACAGAGGAAGAAAGTAGATTAGTGTTTTCCTAGAGCAGGGAGTGGGAACAGGGACTGACTACAGTTAGACACAAGGGGTCTTTTTGGGGTGACAGGAATGTTCTAAAACTCGATTGTGGAATTTTGGAAATTTATTAAAAATCTTGGAATTGTACACTTAAAACCAGTGAATTTTAGGGTATGTAAGTTATACTGCAGCCGAGCGTTTTTTTTTAAAAAAAAATAATAACCATAGCCTGGCACACAGTGTTTACTTAATAAATGCAACTTCTTCTCTTCTCCCTCATGTACAGAAAGACAAATTGCTTTGCAATTAAGAACTCAGGTCCTGAAGTTGAACCCTGGCCATTTCACTTACTAGCTGTGTGTCCTTGGAAATATTACTTAACCTCTCTAAGGCTCAGGTTCTTCATTTGTAGACAGAAAATAATAGTAGCTATGGAGTTTTCTTTTAAAGAATTACATGAGATTATGCATATAAGGTGTGTAGCATACGGTAAGCCCCCAATGAATGATAGCGACATTTGACGTTGTTTCCCAGATTCCTCACCTTCTGTCTGCCCTTCTGTCTGTAGCAACAGTGGTTATAACAGTTTTGCTTCCTCTGCTCCTCCTCCCTGCCCCACCCCCCAGCAACCCCAGGACGTTCTCTCCAGAACGTAGTCAGTTTATAGGTCCAGAGTCTGGGTCTGAAGTACCGCTTAGCATTATCTGACCATGGAGTGTCACTGGAGGTAGGTAAGCACCTTTAAAAGCGCTCAGCGTGTTAACATGCGTGCTCTGTTGTGTGCATACTTACATCTGGGAAGCTCACTGCCCTTTTACAGATGTTATCACGGGCTTCTACAGTGTTCCTGTCAGGTAGAGGGAGCGGGGATCAAGAAGAGAGCCTCCTTTTGCAGACTGGTAAATTGATGCACAGATAACTGGAGAGATGTGCGGGAATCACATGGCAGACTGATGGAGAGAGGAGACTGATGGGAAGGAGGCCCTTCAGGTGTCCTCAGAGGGTGAGGGTCTCACTTAAGTAAGTGATTTGATGCAAGAAATCTGAGCTCTTTCAGGCTGTCTTTCATTCCCCGGGAGGTCTGGGGAACGTGTGTTTTACTTTACCCTAAGGAAAACAACAGTGCGAGTGTGGTGATGAACGTGGCCCCGCTGACGTTAGGAAGTGGTAGGGACTGTGGTAAGCTAGAGGGTCCATGCTCCTTTCAAAGGGAGCATCCATTCATCCCCGATTCTATTATTTCCATGTGGGAATGGGGCCCAGAGTGGCCAGAGATCTGACTCCTTAAAAGAAATTAGACAACCAGGCTTTTGTGTGAAACCTCCTAATTTTTAAATATTATTAACAAAAAAATGTTAACTAAAAAAAATACATCTACCAACTGGACATGACTCCAGATCTAACCTCTATTCTGAAGTCATCTTCCTGCATCCATCACGTGTGTTTGAGGAGAAGCTGACAGGACCTGTGAGGATGTATTGGAGGCATTTAGTAAAGGGTGGTGAGATTGTTATCAAGGCTTCTTCTGTTTTCGTTCTGTGACATCAGAGGACCAAGAGTAGCATCCAGGATGAAGGCTGAAGCCACACCCTGGTGGTCCCTAAAAGGCAATGACACTGGTAGCATTTCACAATGTCACTTTTAACGTGTGCATGAGAATCACGTCAGTTTTCCCTTCACTGACATGCTACATTTTAATAAAGATCAAGATGAAAAATAAAAAAGGAGGCTATCATAAAGTCAAAAACTCAGAAGGGCTTTCAAAAATCAGAGCCGATTGGAAAAGCCTTTGCATTAAGTGTCTGTGCTGAATGGATGTGGTCCTCTCTACCTCAGACTAGGGAGATGTTTTAGAGGAAATATCAGCTAGTTCAATAGATCTTTTGCTGACATACATTCACTGCTGATTTCAACATCTTCCCAAGCCAACTTTGCAAAACGGCCAAAAACGTAAGTGGAAATAATTAGTTTTCTTCACCCATTGCTGCTTGGAGATATGTTGTAAAGCTTTAAAATCAGATCTGAGATTCAGAACTTAGAAAGGTTCTTCTTGTCTTTGGTCGCTCATGATTTTTTTAACTGAACTCTGTTGAGTCAACAGTTGAGTGACTGCTGGGGTGGTAGGCAGGGCTCTGAGAAACACACTCAGTTTGAAACTGAGTGCCCTTGGTGTACAGTGGGCCTGGATGAATGCTAGCTGTTATCATCATTGTCGTCATCATCATCATCATCATCATCAGTCTTTAAGAGGAACAAGTGTGAATTTGCTTGTTACGTCTTCATCAGCAATGAGAATAAAATGTTTCCTTGTAATGCATAATATACCTCTTCAGAAAGTTCCATTTTCACTTCATAAAACAAATGACAGAAATGAAGCCTCCAGCTAGTGCTGTGCCATCGCTCGTGGGTACCAACAGTGAACACATGTATCGCTGATGTCTGTTCATAAGCCCACTCTGGCATGTGCTATTGTGCTCTAACAAGTAATGCACAGTCTTTTGTGTCAGTTGTGGTAATGTGCCACCTCCTCTTTTATCTTGAATCTTCCAGATATGCACTAATTTCTGCACTGCAGGAAGGACGGCCTCTCCTATGGACCAATAGAGGACCCAGCCCTGATGGGTATCAGGAGTCAGGATGATTACTCACAGTAGTTTACAACGTTGGGCCCTGCTAGCTGACCTAAAGACCTAGTGCAGAGAAAACCTAGGTTAGTGCTGATCAGAGACTCAGCATGTGTTGCTGGAGGGTGACTCCTTTGTTGGAGGGGCATGCCACCACATACAGCAGGGTCCAATGCAAGTGTAGGGTCAATGAAAACCCAGCTGTAGGGTCAAATTATTGCCAGAGAACTAAGAGAGATGAGACAGAAGGAAGGCAAAGAGGGAAGGACAGCAAGAAGGCCAATAAAGCCAAAGATGCAGACTTTGATAGTGGGGTTGGGGCCATGCTGGCTGCAGCAGAGATTTTTATTTTTAAAAATTCTAGCATGTGTTTGCTTTAGCAAAGCAAATTTATTCAGTGAACATTTATTAAGTTCCTGTTATGTGCTCGACATTGCATTAAGTATTAATATACAGCAATGAACAGGACAATGTTCCTGTCCTCATGGGTGTAGGACGATGTCAAACAAGGAGTCACAGAATGGACTACAATTATAAAATGTGTAAATGCTATAAAGGAAATAAGGAGAGTTCTACGAGAGAGAAAAATGGGGTGGGTTTGGTTGAGTCATCAAGGAAGGTCTCTCTAGGAAAGTATTTAAGCTAAGACTTGAAGGACTAGTAGTAATTAGCTATGGAAGAATGGATGTGGCAGAGAGTTCCAGAGGAGGGAACAGCATGCGCCTGCAACTTAAAAGAAAAAGTAGAGAGAATGACGGGTACCACTTAAGAGAGCTAACCCTAGGTCAGA
This sequence comes from Equus asinus, assembly GCF_041296235.1. Taxonomy (NCBI): domain Eukaryota; kingdom Metazoa; phylum Chordata; class Mammalia; order Perissodactyla; family Equidae; genus Equus; species Equus asinus. The sequence goes on from NC_091794.1 coordinate 66,802,930, forward strand.
GGGCAAGCAGGACTGCTGAACGAGGATACTTTTGACTCAACAATTCCATCTCAAGGAATTTATCCTTGGTAGATAATCAGACAAATGTTTATTCCAACATTGCTTTATGACAATGGCATATGGAAGTATAGTACACGTCTAGCATGCAGGGGACTCATAATAGATTTTCTGTTGCTACTTAAATTTTTCTCTCTGCCTTTGCCATTCAGCAGTTTGACTGTGATATGTGTAGATGTGGCTCTCTCTGTATTTATCTTCTTCTGGTTCGTTGAGTTTCTTTTTTTTTTTTTTTTGAGGAAGATTAGCCCTGAGCTAACATCTGCTGCCAATCCTCCTCTTTTTGCTGAGGAAGACTGGCCCTGAGCTAACATCCGTGCCCATCCTCCTCCACTTTATATGTGGGATGCCTACCACAGCATGGCTTGCCAAGCGGTGCCATGTCCGCACCCGGGATCCAAACTGGTGAACCCCGGGCAGCCAAAGCGGAACGTGTGAACTTAACTGCTGTGCCACTGGGGCAGCCCCCATTGAGCTTCTTGAAGCTTGTAGATTAAACTTCTAACACTTGCAGTTTGTAGATTTTCACCAATTTGGGAAAATTTTGGTCAGTATTTCTTCAAGTATTTTTTATACCCTATCTCTCTTTCCTGTTTTGCTTATACACATTCACCACCAATTTCAATCCCTTCTATGCTAACTTGACAAAATAGAGAAGAAATTAAATGGAAATAATTAGTTATTTCTACTCACCATTGCTTAGAGATGTGTTGCAAAGTTTTGAAATAGGTAATTTTTGGATCATTTAGAATTGCTGCTTTGACGTCTCAGACAAGAATGGAACAGATTCCCACCATTGTGACCCAAAGTTCAGCAGATTTTCAAGCATAAATGTTTCTCAGGTTGTTATAAGCTCTTGGTCAATTTCCAGAGCACTTGAAATGGTTGATTTTGTTAATTTTGTCCAGCTTTCTAGATGTTTTGGCGGAAGAGGAAGTCTGTCTCCTCAGTTGGTCATTGGTGGAACTCATAATAGACTATGGTGCCTAGAGGCAATGGAATAGCACGTAGCCACTGAAAAAGATGACTTAGCTCCATATTCACTGACTTTGCAATACTTCCATAGTACTCTAAGTGGAAAAAGCAGGTTTCCAAAAGTACAGAGTTGCAATGCACGTGAGTATGTGAACATGTGTCTGTGCCAGTGTTGTGCAGATGTGAATGCCTGGAAAGCCCTTCACCAAGGTATTAATGGTGGTGGGATTTCAGGCAACTTTTATTCTTTTTGTATTTTTCTGTATTGCTTGAATTTTCTGCAAGTGCATTTGTTATTTTACAATTTTAAAAAAACCAATATGGTTGTACTCATTTGAAAGGAAGGAAGAAAGAAGAAAGAAAGAAAACTATCACTGTGGGGCTGACAGCCTGCTTAAGGATGGTTGTTATTCGGCTCAGCCTTCTGAATTCACACACCTGGGCTCACACTTGACAAGAACACTGTCAGTCTCATATAGCTGATCTTTTCTGTGATAAAAGTATCCTCCTTTCTCATTACTTTCCGGGCAGGATCTGCCTGTCAAGGCTGCATCTGCACCTTGAAGGATCATCCTTTACCCCTCCCTCTCTCCTGTGCCCTGCATCCTGTCTGTCACCCAGTGCTATTACCTCTTCCCTTCCAGAGCCTGTCCCAGCTCCCCTGTGGCCAGTGGTCCCTCCCACCGTCGGATCCTCAGCCTCCCTTCCCTGCACCGTAGTGAGGCCTCCTAACTGGTCATTGTGCTTTTGGTTCTGTTCCCCTTAAATCCAGTTCTACATATTGCAGCCACCCCAATCTTTCTAAAATGTAAGTTTGACTACGTTATTCCCCAGCCTAAAGGCCTTAAATGAATCCCCATGGCCAAATAAGTCTCGATAGTCTTGAACCTCCTTCCAGGTTCTCAATGACCATGTAGTGGTTAAGGCAATAATTCTGGAGTTCATATCCTAGTTTTACTACTTACCAGCTGAATGACCTTGGGCAAATTACTTAACCTTCTCAGTTTTCTCTTCTGTGGAACTGGATGATGATAATATTTACTCATACAAGTGGAAGATGGAGTGAATTTATGTCCGTATGTATACTGACTGAGAACGGCGTCTGACTCGCTGTAAGTATTTGGTAAGTGCTAGCTTTTATTTTTGCCTCTCTTCCACAACTCCCCATTACTTACTCTCTAGCAACACCCCAGTTTTCTCAAGCACCTTGCTGTTCTAAACTTCTGTGATTCTGAATAATGCTGTTCCTGTTGCCTAAAACACAAGATCCAGGCCTTTATCTTCGCCACTTGAAAACATTCCTAAGTTCCAGAAATAAAAATCCCCATACCCCTGTCCCCAAGCTTCTCTGCACATGTCCAGGACTGTACACTGTGACCGTCTGTTCACATGCCTTCCCCTCTACTGGACTTGAGCTCCCTGGGGCAGGGACCTTGGCCTGTTTATCACAGTGCCCATAAATGGCCTGGCACATGGCTGACATTCAGTAAATGTTTCTTAAGTAGGTAAAAAAAGGAGAAGACCCCATTCTCTGAGACTCATTGAGTGCTATGGTATGCTTTTGGTGGTAAAACTTGTTTCTAGCTTGCATCTCATCTTCCTGCCTAGATTATAACCTCTTTTGTAGTTGGGCAGTAGACGACCCTTATGTATTCTTTACATTGCTTGGCTTGGACTGTAGGTACAGCCTACGCTGGCTACAATTACAGCACTTCCTACGTGTCAGTGTTGTTAGTGTGTGTGTGACTGGTCCGTCTGTTCAGTGGTGTCCTTTCTCGAAGGCAAGAGCTCTCTCGTCTGCCTCGCAGTCTCGCATCGTACGTTAGTGACGTGACAGGAAGAGCACTGGGCTGGGCTTGGAAGGAGTGCAGGGCCTGGGCGCTCCAAGCATATGCTCTTTTGTAAAGAGGCAATCTCCCTTTACCCTAGTAACTGTGCCCTAAATTATTGGAGGCCTGTAGGACCCACGTCATGACAAAGTGATACAACTTTCTTGGAGCCCGTGGTTTGGATTTAGGTGCAATGCCGTGCTTGGGTGGTAGGGCGTGGCTGGTTTTCAGGGGTGTAGTGAGTGAGCGTTGGAGGGAAGCTTGTTCTGTGAGGCCCAGCATCTGTATACTGACGGCTCCCCATGAGAAATGTAACTCAAGTTAGCCCGAGGAAAGTTTGCTGTATGAATAGCAGCTTCTTGGAGAGGCTTTCCCTGCATGCCCTCTCTTCACAGCGCCCCCCCTCACCCCGCTCCGTGTTTATTTACTCCACTTTATTGTACCCTCTATTAGATTATTTCTTTATTTCTTTACTTCTTATCTTCTCCCATTAGAACATCAGCCCAATGAGGGCAGGGTCTTCATCTGTTTTGGGCACTGCTGTATCCTGAGCTCCTCTCATAGTGCTGGGCACATGGTAGGAGGCCCCGGAATGTTTGTTGTCTTATCCAGAGCAGCCTGAGTAATGGGGAGTCACTCTGCTCTGCTCTCAAGCCTGCTCACAGAGCCAAGTTCTTTCCCTCCCAGGGGTTGTCAGAGACCACAGACAGTTCTGCCCACCCCTCCCACCCACGACCCTACCTGCTGGGGTACCTGCCTGGGGTAGTGGGGACAGTGACAGACTCTGCCTTGGACCACAGACTCGTTTCTACCTGCTGCTGGATCTCGCAGAGGCTGCAGGTGACAAGCTTAGTTTTGTTCATTTATATCTGGAAGGCCTGTTACTCTGTAGAAGAACTCCTTCAGAAAAACTTGCAAAGAACCCGTGTTTTTCTCCTTCAGCAATAGGAAACTAATCTCTAAATAGATTGAAAGAAATTCTCAAAACAGATTGAAATATCTTGGAGTGTGAAGACTCACCTTCTGTCCTTGACTCCGCCTTCACCGGCTGTGTTCGCGGCCCAGCGACCTCAGTGCCCTGAGCTCCTCCGCTGAGCGACAGGGCTGGGGTGCCTTTGCTGCCCAGGTCCTGGGGGAGGTAGCCTGGGTCCTGCCTGAGAGAATCAGGGTCCTCATAACCACCCTCTGCTTGTAAGCCAATACATACCCTAAATCCAGTCCCATGGGCCTCCCTCCCTGCAGCTGCCGCCACGTATTGCGATGACCAATGAGGAGACTATGGCCCACAGGCCCTCGTGTTGCTGCTACTGATGATGGGGGTGGTGGTAAGGATGCTGCCATCTTTTGCCTTCTACCTCGGGTGAGATTAACGCTTATTGAATCCTTCCCCAATGCCAGACATTTTGCGAGGCGCTCTGCAGGCTTTTTCATGTTTTCTTAAAGAAAAAAATTGAAGTGTGTTACAACAATCGCGTGCTCCAAGTGCATTAGTGCTGAGCATCCAGGTTGGGGAGTTCTTGCATATATATACATCGTATAACCACGTATCAACATCTAGAACATTCCCAGCATCCCAGCAGTGTCACCCATGCCCTTCCCCCTCAGCACCCCCAGAGGTGGCCACCATTCTGACTGTCAGTTAGTTTTTCTCTTCTTGAACCTCACAGAAATGGAGTGCTACAGTCTGTTCTGTTCGTCTCTGGCTTCTTCCCGTCTCTGACGTCTCTGGGCTTCATTCCGTGCTGTGCATCTATCACAGTTCACTCTTTTCTGTTGTCTCGAATGAGTCCCTCGGTGAGCCAGAACGTCTTAAGTAAGTGTTTACATGTAATATCTCACTTAATTCTTCACACTGCCCTGAGGTGGGGACTGTTTTCTTCCTTTCAAGATAAGGCTCAGAGGAGTTAAATATCTTGCCTTAAGTCACAGAGCTACTAAGTGGTGGAGAAGCAGTTCTGGCTCCAGAGCGGAGGCTCCCTGGCGAGGGCTGGAGCCGGCCACGTTTCAGAATTAGATTCAGTCTGCTTTGCTCCCCGTTGACACTGAAGGCATGTGATGCTTTTGTGGGTATTCACAAAGGAGTCTCGGGGGAGGGCCTTTCCTCTGAGTGTCCGTCAGAATGCCTCCGCTCCCTGGCTCCATCGCCAGCGCCTCGCGCTCAGGCCTTGCTGGACTCGGTGCCTTTGCCCTGCGTGTGGCCGCACTGCTTCCAGAGCCAGACCAGTTCCTTCGGCCTCTGCAGGAGGCTGCTTTTTCGGGCCTTGCCTGAAAGACTAAGCTGCTCAGCAGTGTCTGCCTCCTCCTCGGGGCTGTGATCTCTGGTGAAGGAGTCAGAAGTCCTGTCTGACGGTAGCTACTTTCCCAGTCTCAGCTTGGGGAGGTTTCTAAGGAAACGCAGCTGCGGTAGATTTCCTCTCTGCCTCCTGGAGCCTGACTTGTGGTCCTCCCACCCTCGATCCTAATCTTATCCCCCTCGTGATGGATGGCCCTCACCTGGGCTGAGCTTGGGGGTGGGGTGGCCTTCGCAGAGCACTGGGGGCCATTGGAGATGAGCCGAGGGCTGAGCCAGGCCCGACCTCCGGAGCTCCCAGGTTGCCTGTAACCTCGCTAGACTTTTCTCTTTTACAAATTTATCCTCTGGATTCACATCCCTGCTCCGCATAGCTTTCCTTCTAAACATATCATTCATGCCTCTTCCCCCCCCCGCCCCCCCCCACCCCTGCTCTGAGCTAATTCATCACATTTGGCTAAGACATAGACAATGCACAAATGCCCTTTGCAGGCTGGAAACTTAAATAGATGGCCCACACTGTGTTCGGGTCTGTGGCTCGGTGACAGAGGCCTGGTGAGAGGCATTCGCTTTCCTGCCTCCATGCAGATGAAGAGAATAAGTCAAGGCAAGAAGAGACGGAGGCGGGACCTTTCTGAATACTGTCATTAGAGTCACTGGAACCAGCAGAACATGGCTTTTCAGTTAACCCCTTGTGGGCTGTTTCCCTTAGCAACTTCTCTTAATCAGGAAAGTGAGCATCTGCGCTGATGGTACATTTGACTCCTGACCCAGCGTAAGCCCTGGGCGTGATAAAGTGTGCCTTGGTCGTCACTGTGTCCCCAGCGCCCATAGTGTTAGCTCAGAAGAGGCATTTAATAAATATTTTTCAAACGTTTGCAGTCATTAATTAGCAGTGTAAAAGTTTGGGTAGGGAGCTGTTGCAATGCAGTAGAAAGATTGCGGGGTAAAAAGATGATGCAAACCGTTAACCCTTTTTTTTAAGGCCCTGCTGGATTTGGTTCTGGATTCCTGCACCTCAGCGTTCATGTGGTCCAGAGGACTGAGTTCTGAGTCTGTTGCCTACCTTCGACTCAAGCCATTCTCTGTGCCTGGGACAACGTCAATTTCCAGCTGCCTCCTTTTCCAGGAAGTGCTCAGACAAGAGGCATTGTAGTGCCTGAGCCCTGCCTCTAGGGGCCAGCTTCCCAAATCCGGCGGCTTGAGCCCAGTGAACCCTGAGAGAAGGAAGCCACAGATCTTCACAAAGAAGACTGGGCCTGCTGTCAATTGCCGTTTCCTCACACTGGCCTCAGCATGGCCTCCAGGAGCACAATATACACAAAATTATAATGTTATCACACAGGCTGGTGCCCACAGCGAGGACAGCCACTTAGGAAGGCGCACACCAGGGGCAAGAAGGCACAAAGGCCATTCTGAGGCTGAAGTCACATGTATTTATATTTTTAGCAGAGGGGGCTGAAATACAATTTCAGTGAAGATTGCATTATGGATTGTTGCTTGAGAAAGCTTTGGCAAAGGACTAAGGAGAGGCTTTCTTTTCCAAAGGGGGCTTTTTCCTCCACAGGGGTCGAGAGGCACGGGAGGAAAGGAGGCTGCTGCTTGTTTTCTGGAGCTGACTTAGGAAGCTGCGGCGATAATGTATGGCGGTCTGCTAAGCAAATCTCTGTCTGATTGTGTGCATGTGTTTTATTTGAACAACTCAGACCCCGTTTGGTAGGCAGAGCAGATGCTGTTGCTACCATTTTACACAGCGGAGATCAAAATTCCAAGAAGATAGTCCCAAGTCCTCTGCAGTTTGCGAATCTGGTGTGGCTCTGGCTCCTCCTTATCCCTCAGTCTCCTCTCACAGTGTTGTTTTCTTCTCCGTCTAAACTCCTTCCACAGTCAACTTGTAGACTCTTAATGTGTCTGGTTTTTTCTTCCCTCTGCACTTTGCACGTGCTGTTCCTTTCTGCCCAGCACCCCGCCTCCTCCCTCCATTTCCTCGCTCTCCTTCAGTCTCTTCTCATACACAAAGGCTGCCCTGGCCCCCCAGGACCGGGTTCCCTGCCCCGTGGATGTGGCACCATGTGCCCTGAGTCCTTTGTTAACTGTGCTGTCTTTCTCACTACATGATGGTTCTTTGGTGGAAAGCTGACGTCCTGAATTGCTGCATTGATTCTGCCGGTGAGTGGGGACAGAGGGACGGGCGGAAAAAGGAAAGGGTGTAGCACACCGTGAGAACCCAGCTGCGCTCGAAACATGTCCAGATCAGGGAAGGCGAAGGGACCCGGTGATATCAGGCGCCTCTAAACAAATTATGGGCGCTTTTCTGCCACCCGAGTGGGTTCTAATTTTGCTCCTCCACTTAAGACTCGGCTTGGGACAAATCACTGCACCTTGCTTGAGCCGCAGTTTTCTCATCCAAAACTAGGGGAAAAGGTGGTAGATAAAGTGAGATAAGAGTAGTAAAGTACATTGTAACGTATAACTCATGCTAAATAAATCTTCATTAATATTGTGCAAAAATCTCCAAGATGCTATTGATGAGTGAAAGTTATACGATCTTGTTTGAGTAAAAATAGTTATGAAGCCAAAAAGACTCTGCCACTTTTGAGAAACTCTGAGAACTGAATTTCAGGAAGTACTCTATTCCTCGCAAGACTACAGACAAACAGAAAGCCACATGCCAAAGTCACGGACAGAGGAAATTTCCCGCTCAGGAGGTGTTGTGTTCATTCTCAAATCGAAGAGTTTCAGATATCACCATGAGTGCCGGTTTGGAAGAAATATTGCTTGGAAATCTTTCATCTTGAAGTCGTTCACTGAACCAAAGCTTGCTGCCACCCACTGGGTGCCAAGCGCCTACCATGTGCCGGGCGTTGCTGGAGGCGCTCCTGCGGGCTCTCCCCCTCAAGTGCACTCCTGCTTCTGCAAAGCCGTGGTGCAGGGCTAATTTCCTAACCAAGCGTGTTTTTTAAAGTCTCTATGTCAGAATAGCTGAGGTGGTTATTTTCTCCTGGCTGGACTGACCCATACCACGTTCTTTCTCCCTCCCCTCCCTTCTCTTCTTTTCTTCTTTACCTGGTAACCTCCGTCTCCCTTTCAGAGCTCTGACAACTAGCACCCTTTTCCGGAGCTCTCCTGGACTCTGCTAGGCAGAGCCAGCCACTCTCCTCTGCTGCCCTGGCCCTCGGCACAGCACTTCTCACCTGTGGTCGAGCCCTGCGGACGTGTCTCTGTCTCTCTTACTCTTACTCTTACTGCATGCTCCCGGGACGGAGCCATAGAACAGGCATTTCCACATTCCTAGCACAGTCAGTGCTGTGTGCACATTCAGGTCTGAGAAATGGCTGTTGGAAGAATGAATGGATGAAGAACCACATGACACAGGACTTCTGTCTGGTTCAAGCCCCGTCTGGTGCTGTGTGTCCTCTCCTCAATTCCTGCCCAGAGAGGAGTCTCCGGGAGGGTCCGGATGTACTGCCTTGCGTTCCCTCCAGTGGCTGGCCTGTTGCTTTGTGGTGACACCCTTACCGCACCCTCGTTGTGTTGAGTTTCTCTTAGCTGAGTCTCTTTTGCTCGGTAGATATTAAGCTTCTTGAAGGTAGGGTTTCTTGGGCATAAAAGAGTTTCTTACTACATATTTGTTGAATGAATTGCCGAAGAGAACTAGGAGAGGTTTCAAGAGAAAGCCCTTGAAGGGTAGGGCGAGTTTTAGACGTGGAGCCTCCGTCCTTAGTGGTATGCTCAGAAGGGGAGGGTGTGGGAAAGTGCAGAGAAATTGGGAGTCACGGACTGTTCTGCTCTGGTAGCACGCAGGGCACCTGGCGACGAAGTGTGGGAGACAAGCCTGAAAAGCTGAGTAGGATATAGGTTCAGGCTGCCCTCAGAACCAGGCTAACCAATGTGTGCAGTATTTGTCGGGGCAGTCACCTGGTCCTGGGGTGAGGGAGTGGCGTCAGTAGACCTCCATTTTTGGGAAGAGCCCTCAGAGTGATAGAGGAGAGACTGTGGTGGAGGCCATTCAAGAAAATCTATGTGGGAGCTGGCCTGGTGGCTTAGTGGTTAAGTTTATGCACTCTGCTTTGGCCGCCTGGAGTTTGTGGGTTTGGATCCTGGGTGCAGACCTATGCACTGCTCATCAAGCCATGCTGTGGCAGTGTCCCACATACAAAATAGAGGAAGAAAGGCACAGATGTTAGCTCAGTGACAATCTTCCTCGAGGAAAAAGAGGAGGATTGGCAACAGATGTTAGCTCAGGGCCAATCTTCCTCACAAAAAAAAAAAAAAGAAAAAAAAAAACTCTGTGCTGTAAAACCCAAGAGGAGGGTTAACACAGGTACAAGGCTCCCACAATTCTGACAGTTCTATTCTGTAGGAAGGGATTCTTTTTGTGGAAGAAGATGAATACTCCATGCTATAGACAATGGAGACCAGAAGGAGGTGAGAAAGGGAAAGAATCAGATGTAACAGTTATCCCAGGTTGAATGGTTCAGCTTCAGCATTTTTCTTTGTTGGTCTAATTATCACAGAGTTTTTCAGAATTGGATATATTTTGTCAGATATGAAAGATAATAACAAAACTATCTATCTTGGCTTTTAAACAGACTGTGTGGCAAGGCGACAGCAGTGTGGAATTCAGCTGGGTTCTGCTGCAGGAAGGAGGATGAGTCCGCTATAATTCTTACAAGAAAGAAAACAGCACAGCCTGGCTGTGGCCTGTATGTCATCATTTGTTAAACGCAGATAATGATATCAGCTTTCCTTTATGTCCCAGGGCTTTTTGGAAAATTAAGTAAGATGAAGGATGTAGAAGTACTTTGTAAATCATTAAGTGCCTACAAAATCTATCCATTAACAGTGCCCTCCCCCGCCCCCACCCCACAAACATGCATTAAGGTTGTCCGCTCCGACAGGAGTGGTGGCAGGCCCTTGGGGTGCAGGCGTGAATAAGGCCTGATCTTTGTCCCTGGACTTTCTGCATGAACCCATGGGCTTTGATAGAGATGCTCGCCATGCCACGGTAGAAGGTCAACGTACTTTCTACGGGAGTGTCACTAGAAGTGCATTTAGTAAGGTAGGGTTTGTTGCCAATGGCTGCCAAGTTAATATTTTTGGTTTTTCTGGAGGAGTGCTCGGGGACAATGCCATGCGGTTGAAAGGCATTGGGCTTGGAGACAAAGGGTGAGCTGCAGGCTTGTCCTCTGCCACTGGACGACTGTGGATTCGGGCAAGTCCCTTGTTTCCTCACCGGCGTCACTGACATGACTCCTCTCTAACTCAGAAGGTTCCTGAGTTCACTATATCAGCTAACAGATGTTAAAGTGCTTTTAAAACTGCAACATACTGCTCGTATGTTGTGGATCATTTATTAAGAATAATAGAAGAAATTGGCAACATTGTCTTTCATGAATAGTGGTTTAATTAAGGAGAAGGGAACAGGAACTAAGAAGTATAACAAGGAAATGCTGTGTGTCAGACGCTGCAACGGGCATGGACGCGGTAAAGCCTATGTAATGCTAGTGGTGACGCTGTGTGATAAGCATCGTTCTCCCCATTTTACAGGTGAGGAGCCCGAGAGGCAGAGATTGTTGTACATTTTCCCAAGGTGTTCAGGTAGTGCTTGAAGAGCCACGAGCTGCCCAGGAGGAAGCCTTGTGCCTGATGTGACGGCGGGTGGGACCACGCATCAGACTCCACCTTCCACTCCCAATGGCTGTGTTTGGGATACAGATTCACCGCGACATTTCTCTTCCCTTTCTCTCTGAGGCGGCAGTGGTGGAGTTGAACATCTCATTAGGCAACTACCTGCTCAAGAATCAGTCAGTCCTCGCAGACATGGACAGGAATCCAGGGATGATGAAAATGTACCTTGTGGAATGGGGGTGTAGTATGTCATTCTGCGGGCTTGTGAGAATGTCCCTTTCCACGCATATCCTTTTTAGTCCATCGCAGGGGAACATGGAAATGGGTAGAAAGTACTGGTTTTACCTACATTCACCTGAGGCATCTGTCGTCCTCGCATGTGAGTCGTTTTCATCCTGGGCTGAACTCTGTTTCTGATTTCCAGGCCTTTGCTCTACCGTTCTCTCCCCCAGATATTCGCCTGCTTCTCACATGCTTGATGGAGAGCTCCTTGTTGTTTCAGTGGGTCTTTACCCAGCTCAGGAAGCCCCTCCCTCTTCTTGGTTCAGCTGTTCCTCCCCCATCCCTCCTTTTCCAGTTTATCCAGCTTATTTAATTGTGCGGTACTTGTCTCTCTTGCTTACTAGAGCGAACTCTCTGGAGAAGGTGTTGCAAATTATTTCCTTCTTTATCCTACTAAGTATCTGGCAGATGCTTTGTCCGTAGTAGGCCCTCAGGAGCCATTTGCAAGGGAATGCACAAACGGGTGAATGCGCTGCGCTGGCTGGGGCGCAGACACAGGGCAGCTGCTGCGCCAATGGCCTTCTAGCCAATTCCATTTTTTTCTGTACAAATTGTCAAGAGAACTGATATTTTTGGTCGACTTAGAGAGAAATGCTTAGCAAAAACTATGGTCTTCTTATTCAAGAGCTGATGGTTCTTACCTTGGGCCTGTTTGGCGCAACAACTTTCCATATCTTTGTATTTTACCTGAAGGCAAGTTCACTGTCTCCCAGAGTGTGAGTCCAAGAGGAAATCCCTTTGGGCAACTTGCCACACTTTATCTGTGCTGCTTTCCGAGTTATTTTTGGTGCAGTATTGCTCTGGGGGCAGCAGCTAGGCTGTGAGTAGAGGATAGAAAAGAGCTATGAAGGTGCCTCACTCAGACAAGGGGACACTTCCTTCAATGCTGCGTTCTCTCATTTCACTGTTGCTTTCCGTTGTGTAGGATCATAGGGGCGGGGAGTGCAAGATCGGGGCCCTTGGAGGTTTGGGAGGTGCTATGGTCTGAATGTTTGTGGCTCCCCAAATTCATATGTTGAAATCCTAACCCTTAAGGGTGATGGTATCAGTAGGTGGGGCCTTTGGGAGGTGCTCAAGTCGTGAGAGTGCCGCCCTCATGAATAGGATTAGCACCTTATGAAAGAGGCTTGGTAGAGATCCCTAGCCCCTTCCACCATGTGAGGACCCAACAGGAAGTCTGAGACCCTGACCCAACTGCGTGTGCAACCTGATCGTGGACTTCCAGCCTCCAGATCTGTGAGGAATAAATTTGTGGTTTATAAGTCCTGAATGGACTAAGACAAGGGACCATAGTGGAAAATCCATGGACCTTGGAGCCAGGCATACCTGGGTTGAAATCTTGGCCCTACAACTTACTGGCTCTTCAGCATGGGTAAGTTTCTTAGCCTCGCTGAGGTTCTCTTTCTTCATCTGTAAAATAGGGGTACCATCGCTTGTTTTGCAAGGATACCTAATACTTAGAGATGATGCATTTAAAATGCCTGGTACGTAGAAAGCTTCCAATAAATGAAAGCTATTTGGTCATTGACTCCTTCCCCTTATTTTTGAATAGCCATAAAAATTTACCCTGAGGGGTATTTACCCTTTCTTTGTGGCTGAGAGTATTACCAACGAACACTTGACTTCCTAGCTCTGTAAAAGGAGCTGTTCCTATTTCTTTTCTTTATGTTAACTACCTTGATTTCAAAATGAAAGTGTGGTGTTTTAAGGTAGGTTAAGCTCATATTTACAGTAAAAACCTACAAAAAGTAACAGTGGGATAGTGGGGGTGGGGGACGAGCAGAGAAGTAAGCTTTGTGAAAACTCTCTTTTTGGTACAATTCACCTCCTACCTCGGAGCAGGGTGTGTGTTCCCCAGGTGCTCTTTTGCCCTGGGGAGCTGCTGGAGCTCTGTCAGGTTGATGGTTCAGGGCCCGAGTGTGACTTTTGTCAAATTTAGGATCCGAAGCCCTGTGCGAACCCAGTTTAATATTCGGGAAGTGAATCCACAGCAGCTGCTGTCAGGGTAATATCACCAGGGCAGACAGTTGATGGCTTCCTTCCTGCTGTGTCTCTCCTCCATCACTGCCCATTTGCAAGACGGGGAGAACAGTCCTTCTCTGTAGGTAGCAGCGCGCCTCTCCCCTCGGCACGATTACGTGATGATAATCAGCACCTGTGGTCTTCCTCCTCCTTGGAGACAGCCGCTGTTAGAATCTCTTGTTCACGTCCATTTATTCATAAAACTTGTAGCTCTAGGAGCTTACTATCTGCTGACCAGAGAAAGACAGAGAATAAATGGGTAGACAAATAGACAAGATACTTTTAGTTAGTGAGAAGAGCTGCGGAGAAAATGGAAGAGGTGATGTCATGGTGATGCGGGCTCAGTGAGCGAGGAGTCCAAAGAAAGATTTCTTGGACTCTTAAGGTCTGGCAGTAGTGCTCTTTTATTCAGAGAATAGCTTGGGGACAGGACCCACGGGCAGGAAGAGCTGCTGCAAACATGGGTTGAGGGTGGGGCTAAATTTAAGGCATAGGTATGTGAGTTATCTCTTTACAAGACAAAGGAAAGAATATGTAAAAAAAAAAGTCGTTAAAATGGTATCAGTGCAGGTGGGGTCTGGTTATTGGGTGGTCCTATAACTTTAGATAAGACTCAGATTGGATTAAGTAAATGACTGAAGCCACCACCTTAAATACTATCTTCAGCCAAAGACACAGGAGGATGTTGGTGGTGGGGGGGGTCAGTTACATGAGGTTACCAGACAGTAAACAGGAGCAAGATTATTATGCAAACTTAAGTCCTTGCCTTCCCCATTAAGAGTTTCTAGACATAAGGTCATCCCCCCTTCCTCCTGGTGCAGAGAGGGAGACACCCCCACAGATGGAGACTTCCTCCACAAATGCAAATGTCTCTCATCAAAGGGCAAGCAAATTCCACCCTTCAGAGTTTCCTTCCTGTCTGCAGCTTTCAAAAGTAACCAGCCCAAAATAATCCTCATCAATGGGGAGTGACAGGGAGGGGCTGCTGCTAAGGTAGGGTGATCAGAGAAGAACTGTTTGTGGAGGGGAAATTTGAGCAGAGACCTAAATGACAAGAAGAGGCAGCTGATGAAGAAGTGAGGGGAGGAGCAGTCCAAGCAGTGGAGCACCTGGCAGCCTGAGATGGGAGAGAGCGAGGTCGGCTTGATGACTGGAAGGCAGGCTAGTATCTAAGTAGCGAGCACAAGGGAGAAAGAGGCAGCACATGAAGTCAGAGAGGCAGGTGGAGGCAGGTCCTGTAGGAGCTTGAAGACCACAGGAAAGAGTTCAGAATCTGTTCTAAGAGAGCAGGAAGCCATTGGCCTGTTTAAGTGGGGAATAGTATTAGTCGATGTATGGTTTGAGAAGGTCAGCCTGGCTGCCATGTGGAGAATCCTCTATAGGGGTGAGAGAGTGGAGAAGGAGAACAGGAGGACACAGGCAGTTGCCAGCTGGACGAAGGCATGTGTGGCTGGTGACACTGGGGGCGTGGGTTGCAGATTGCAGGTTTGCCTGCAGACAAGCTCGACCCCAGAATCAGGAGTCTAACCCGAGCTGGCAAGCCCATTTTATTGATGTGACGACTCCACATACTCTGCCTGGCCTCCTAAACTTTGAACTCTCCTTGTGGTCGGGAGCAGAGGTCACGGCGGCTTGCTTTCTTCAGCACTCGGGCCTCGGCTTTTCCGCCTGCAGCTCCAGCAGTCCTCAGTGAAAGATCACGGGCTTTGGAGTAATGTCAACCTGGGCTGGCATCCTTGCTCCAACGCCTACTAGATGGTTGACTGGGTACCTTTTTAATTTAATATCTCCAATCCTCAGTTTCCTCAGCTGCAAAATGGACTTGGTAATAATGTCTGCTTCCTTCAGGCTCATGCTGACGGGTCCAATGAGAGAGTATTTGTGAAAATGTCTAGCATATTGTAGGTTCTCAATGAAAGTTATTTGGCTTTGACTCTGAATCATCTCCTTCAGCTCTCCTCCTTCCTAGACTGGGAGTGGAGGCCAGATGTTGCTCCTTAAATTAGCCCTCCCACCCCCTGCACCAGCCCTTATGTCAGTGAAGCACAAGTCAGTGGAAACAAACGTTGCACCAGGAGATGGTGGGTAGACTGGGTTTTCTATTTCCCTCCTTGCTAAACACTGAGTGACTTTGGATAAGGCCCTATCCCTCTCTGAGCCTCAATTCCTCTTCTGTAAAATGAGTAAACTAGGCTAGAGAGTCTAAGTAATTATAGTAAATAGTGACATGGCTTCATTGGATGCCAATACTAACTTCAACAGCAACAGCCATCAGTAATGGAACACCCAGTGGGGCCAGACAATGTGCAACATGCCGTGTATACATGTCATATATAATCTTCAGGACAGTCCTGTACAGGGGGTACTATTATCGTCCCCATGTTACAGCCCCATGTCTTGCCGACAGTAGCAGTCAGGTTCTGAGCAGTTCCGCTCACAAGGCTGCAGGAGTTCCATATGTGCTGGGACCGCGCCAGGCCCTGCAGCAGCAGGCAGGAGCCTGGCCTCAGAAAGTGCACAGTCTGGAAATCAGGGGAGCCAGGCACAAGGCTGTCGTTCCTTCCCTCGTCCCCGGGGACGCGGGCGGTGAAGGCATTGTCTGCGCTGGCTTCCTTGGTACGCAGAGCTGGTTTGGGCTGGTTCTGCTCTGCAGTACAATGTGGCCTTTCTGAATTTAGCAAGTACAGAAGGTCTCCACCTCTGTCTGCATTCTCATGCTGGCTCTGAGCCCCCACTGCCTCGTCGCTGGTGGCTTTGCTTCTGTTTATGTTCTTTTTCAGTAGCACTTATTTCTCATTCTTTACAACAGTTCCTCCTTGTTTTTTTTTTTTCTGTGTTAATTATAGAAGGAAAGTTCAGCTAGATACAGGGAGCTGTCTGCAGAGGAGGCAGGCCGGAATAGCAACACGGCCTTTGTCTGCCTGGGCTGTCTGTGGGCCCTGGTGAGGGGGCAGGGCTGCCTCTGACCTGGGAATTGGGTCACTGGGTTCCCACATCAGGCTCTGCTACTTACTGCTGGGGGGTCCTGGGCGTGTCACCTAATTTCGCAGAGTCTGAATTTCTTTCTTTCTTTCTTTTTTTTTGAGGAAGATTAGCTCTGAGCTAACTACTGCCAATCCTCCTCTTTTTGCTGAGGAAGACTGGCCCTGAGCTAACATCCATGCCAATCTTCCTCTACTTTATACGTAGGACGCCTACCACAGCATGGCTTTTGCCAAGCGGTGCCATGTCCGCACCCAGGATCGGAATCTGCGAACCCCGGGCCGCCAAGAATCAGAATGTGTGAACTTAACCGCTGGGCCACTGGGCCGGCCCCATGAATTTCTTTTCTATAAGAGTCTGTTATTAATACGAGTGTAATCAGAGTGCCTGGGTTTACATCTTAGATTTATCATTTACCAGCTGTGTGACCTCATGCAAGTCACTTAACCTCAGCTTTCCTTCTGTAAAATGAGGACATGACATAAGGGTTGTATGAATATTAAGTTACCTGATCCAGGTTAGGCGCTTGGCACGATGCCCAGTGTATCATAGGCTCTGTGTAAATCCTGGCCGTTGTTAATGACCGTGCTGCTTAACTGACAATGGATGGAGAGGTATTTTTAAAAACTGTAAAACACTGTACGAATTTTAGTTCTTATTTAGTGATGATTGCTACTTTGAAATAAGAGAGAAAGCACTTTTGATCATCTTTACTTGCCAAGTCAGTTTTTTTTTAAAATTTGGGTTTTATATTTATCTCCTTCAATAACCTGCTATTAATATTATATGGACTCCTTCTTGGGTATTATTGTTCCAGAATCTGGGCCATCCCATGCCTTTATATACCCAGAAATGGGAAGTCAGCCAAAAGGCTGTGTAATTTCATTTTACTCTTTGCTTCTCTCATTGAACTTGGTAGTTCACTTCTAAATGAACTGAGTGGCTGAGCTTTGAATTCTTTCATCAGTAGCTCTAGCAAAGCAGTGTGCAGTGTGATTAAAATGCACTGACCCTCCTTAAAGAAGTAAAATGCAACTAAACGGAAGGAAGGAATTAAATGGAAAAAAAAAAGCAGTAAGGTGAAAAAAAATGCTCTGGCAAGATGTCATTCTATTTGTGTGATTAAAATCTGACTGTGTGAAAAAAAAAAAAATACCTGGATAGATACATGGTGCTGTCATGGGAAACAACCTGTGATAGAAAGGACCTGGGCTGGCTGCTGTTCCCTTCTGCTTTGGAGCTGGGGGTCTTTCTTGTGGAAGGCAGGTAAAGTGAAACCCTTTGCAGTGATGCTATTGGAGGAAAATTATAATACCTTTAGGACAGCTGCATTATTTTAGGCTCTTATTCTCGGTAGTTTTTCCTTTCTAGTTAGCAGGATTTTGACCTGCTCTATATTGGATCCGTACAATAATAAGCACTGTCGTTGCTGCGTCCCGTGCCAGGCCTCCCGAGCGCTGTAGCTCCATCCTCTAAGTCTGTGTAACAGCTTAGTGCCAACAGAGCTCTCAGAACTGCCCAATCAAATGCCATCCTTAATGACGAAGAACTCCTGGAAATAAACATTCCAGGAACGTCTCAGAAACAAAGCAGTTACCAACTAGTTTGGACTGAACGCCTGCTGTTATCTGCAATGATCTTTTGAAACATTTTATGCTGGTTTAAGTGCACTGGTGGGGCAGAGAGCTGGCCAGTTCCGTATCTAGAGCTCATCTATATTCTTGAGTGAAGGCTTCTTCATGTACCTTCTTTTCACTATAGATTGTAATTAGCAGCATGTTAGGGTCTGTATCATTACACAATTCCATTCAACAAAACATTTACTGAGGGTCCACTGTGTGTGGAGCCAGCCCTGGTGGTCTAGTGGTTAAGATGTGGCGCGCTTACCACCAAGACCCAGGTTTGTTTCCTGGTTAGGGGACCACACACCCGTCTGTCGGTTGTCGTACTGTGGCGGCTGCATGTTGCTGTGATGCTGAAAGCTCTGCCACTGGTATTTCAAAGACTAGCGTCACCCGTGGTGGGCAGGTTTCAGTGGAGCTTCCGACTAAGACTAGGAGAAAAGACCTGGCCACTCACTTCCAAAAAACATTGCCATGAAAACCCTATGAATAGCAGAGGAGCATTGTCTGATACAGAGCCTGAAGGTGAGAGGATGGCGCAAAAAGACCGGGCAGGGTTCCACTGTGCTGTACACAGATTGCTAGGAGTTGGCATCACCTCGATGGCGCTAACAACGACTAACTGTTTTTGGGGAGTGTTCTGCAGGTGCTCATAGTTTCCCGTTCCTGCTCTTGAAGCAGTGGTCCTCAGACTTTAGCATGCTTTAGAATCTCCTGGAGGGCTTGTTAAAACTCAGATTGCTACACCCACTCCCCAAGTTTCTTACTTAGTAGGTCTCGTTGGGGGCTGGTTTAAGAAGGGAGAATGGCGAGAATGCGCATTTCCAACAAGTTCCCAGATGATGCTGATGCCACAAGTCCAGGGGCCACTTTGAGAACAACTGTTTTAAAGAACTCATGGCACGTCTCATGGTGAGAAGTGCAGATGATGGATTCTTATAAAAATTAGACTGTGAGGGCTGGCCTGGTGGCGGAGTGGTTAAGTTTGCATGCTCCGCTTTGGTGGTCTGGGGTTCGCTGGTTTGGATCCTGAGCACAGACCTACACACCACTCATCAAGCCATGTTGTGGTGGCATCCCACACACAAAATAGAGGAAGATAGCTCACTGACAATCTTCCTCACCAAAAAAAAAAAAAAAAAAAAATCAGACTGTGAGAGGGGTAAGATGGAGGCATAAAGAAAAGGCTGCAGAGAGAAGGGAGCGGTTTATGTGCAACAGGGCAATGGGGAAAGAGGGAGGGAGGCGGGCGTGTGAGAGGAGGTAGGCAGGTGAGGAAGCAGTCCCTCTGAAACACAGCAGGTTAAGGGCAGGAAGGATGTTATAAGGGTACCTGCTCTTCCTCTTCTTGCCTGACCCAGGGGAGGAGTAGGAGCGAAGGGTTCCGTTCAAGGAACTCGCTCCCTTTGTATTTAAAAGCTCCGGTGTCTGCTCTCCTGTGGGCCAGGAATGAGGCTGCAATTTTAATGGCAGTGCTGATCTCTAGATCGAGGATGAAGAAACTCCATTTCCTGCAGAAACAAAAACACCATCTCTCAGTCCCCCAGGGAACCTCAAAGAAATTAAAAATGGAATTAACAGTTCATCTGGAAACCCTCTTTTTAAAAATCATATGCTTAGCTCACTGTTCCATGAAAACCGTTTCTGAAACACCAGCTTAGCGCTCCTGGTATCATATTCCTGTTCATTCCCGGCTGACTGAGGGACAAAGGGCAGCCGAGTGGCCGGGGGATAATGGGGTGTGGCAGGAGCTCGGCAAGAAAGAGGAACAGAGTGAGAGCACGGATGCACTGTGTGCAGGAGGCATCCACGGCCACCTCCGTCAGGGCTGGAGTCAAGAGGAGGCTTCTGAAGGAAGGGCAGTAGCATTCGCGTGTGAAGGTGGGTTCAGATTTAGACAGGCAGAGAGGGGTAGGGGACCAACGTGAGCAGAGAGAAGCTAATTGACAGGGCCAGTCATGTTCTGAGAACTGAGTGCAGGTGTGTCTGACTGGAGTTGTGTCAAAGCAAGCAGGAAAGTCAATTGGGGAAAGAAAGTGGAAGATACTTTCTCTAGTTCAAACGCCTTACTCGTAATTCTCTGAATGTGCCGTGTTGTAAAAATCACACCTCTGCATCTTTGTGCAAGCTGTTCCCTCTGCCTACAATACCCTTCCTTTTCCATTCTCCACCATTCCAGTGACCCTCTGCTGGGCTCCAGTTGTGCCTTATATTTCCTTCCAGCATAGTTCTTAACATTGGAATGATCTATTTATTTTTCTGTCTCCTTCACTAGTCACTTTTCCATTCATTCAGTCAATCATTTAGTCATTCATTTAGCAAACATATACTGAGGACTTGCCTGTGTGCCAGAAATTCTGCTAGACCTTGGGGCTACAGGACAAAAAAATAAAAACAATCTCCCCCTTTGTAGACTCATAGGCCAGTGGGACAGAGAGGTATTAAATAAGGAAACACCAAAATGGGTGTATAATTAGAAATTTATTTCAATTCTCCTGTGAACTCCTGGAAGGGCCAGTGAGGAAGCTGGACAGACAGCCTCTGGTCAGAGGGAAGGGCATGAGCAAAGGGAAGCAGTTTCACCTGGTCCATGGTGCCTTCCTGTGTCCATGCTTTTAAGGACTTTTCTGTCCTTTTCGGTATTGTGATGTTCTTCACTATGATGGAGGGCACACACGCTGTGGATGCCAGCCCTTCACAGACACGTAGATGGCTGACCGTAGCACTGACTGCTGCAAACGCTGCTCAGTATGGCACTTCCTTTCTCTGTCAATGCTGAGGATGCAGTTGGAACGCCCAATTTATTGCAGAACACTGGGGGAGTGGGAGAGCATAATTCTTCTGTTAAGCCTCCTGTGGCATCATAACCAAACAAGGAGAATTTGCCTCAATAGAAAAAAACCTGGGAGGTGAGAGAGATAGACCTGCTCATTTTAAACATCAAAAAAAAAAAAAGGGCATTAAATTTGTGGATTTGTGATAAAGAGTGGTGGGAGGCGGATAATCTTTCAGATGTACAAAATATGCCATTATAGAAGGAGTCTCTGTTTAAGGGAACCCAGAAATCCCATGATCCTTGAGAAAAAGGAAGTTGTTAAAATGAGCCCCATTATGGGGATTAGAAGATCTGATGTAACAATATGGTTTCCATTTACTGAGCATCTACTATGCACCGGCCACTTTATATGTGGCTCCTGTGGCTCATTTAATTCCCATTACATCCCTGTGAATTAGAGTGTTGTCAGCACTTGATAGATACATTTGAATATAATTAAGTCACTTGCCAAGGTTCCACATCTGAGAAGTGATCTGGCCAGGTTCACATCAAATTAGGCCTGATAGCAAAGCTTGGGCTTTCCATAGACTGCATATCATACGCTTTGTAAAGTGTTCAGTGAATATCATGAATGGCAGAACAAATAGCATATTTTTTATCATGTTCACAATGGGGGAGACATGGTGAAATCGTGGTTTTGACAGAAGACGCTCAGGGTGATATGCAGGGTAGACAAATGGAGAGGTTTCCATGTTCTTTCTACACAGAAAATGGAATGAAGTGTAGGCTGCCAGGTCTATAATTACTGGTTGTTACTGACGTCTCACTAGGGGAAAAGCCCAAAATCACACACACTTTTGGTGGAGCTCAGAGGAAGGGAAATACGTTCCTATGAGGAATTTGAGCACAAGCACAAGTAACCATCCCTTCATTCATCCACCCTCTCCATCTATCTATCCATCCATCTACCCATCCATCTGTCCACTCACCATCCACCCATCCATCTATCCATCCGTCCATTCATCCATCTATCCATCCATCCATCCATCTGTCCATCTGTCCATCCGTCCATCCATTCATCCACTCACCCATCTACCTATCCATCCATCCATCCATCCATCCATCCATCCATTCATCCACCCATCCATCTATATATCTATTCATGTATCCACCCACCAACCCATCTATCCAACCTCTTTAACATCTTTCACATTCTTCTCTTCTTTTTTCTTTTTCTCCGTCACCACTCTGCTTAAATTATCATTCCCTCTTTTTTAGGGGAGTCTCTTAAACATTACCATCTTAAATTGTCTTCTTCCTTGAAGTTTTCATACTTTTTACCAGCAGATTGAGTTTCTTGAAAGCATGGGTCTTATTGCATAACCTTTCTGCTCAAAGACCTTCAGTGGCTCCCCAGTGCTCATAGGGTTAAGATCATGTACAACATAACCCAGCCTACTTCTCAGCTCAGTGCTCCATCATTCATTATTTCCATAGTCCATTCATTATTTCCTCAACACAGCCCATCCTTCCTTGTTTCTATGCCTTTGCTCTAGCTGTTTCTCTTCCTGGAGATGCTGTTTTTGGCCCTCTACACATCCAGGCCTCCACTTTTTCTGGTTGGAATTCTATTCTGTGAACCTTTCTCTGAAACCCCTACTAAAGGAGTTATCCTTCTTCTTTTGGAGCACAAACTGGAGAGGCAGCTTAGTCTAGTATGAGCTGTGAAATCCAAGTGTCCTGGGTTAAAATCTTGGCTCTACTACTAACTATCTATGTGGCTGTGAAATTATACACACCTCTCTGAGCTCAGTTTCTGCACCCACAAAGCGAAGGTGGAGAAGATATTAATATCTACCCTATCAACTTATTTGTGGGCATTAAATGAAAAACATATGAAAATGCATCATTGGTGCTCAACAAGTATTTGTGAATAGATAAATATAGTCAGGCCAAAATTTTGCCAATATTCACTATTTTTTAAATGAAATCATAGTATTTTCTCTGGGCCAGCTCTAGACTAAAGCTACAGGTCTTACCCAACTCCCAAATGTCAGACATCACCTTCCCACAATCTGGCTCAAATACATGGTTGTGCCGTCAGCTCAAGCACCAGAATGCCTCTGGAGGCACTTCAGGCCGAAAATGATGGCAAGCCCAAGCCCTGGAGAACCTTCGCACCTAGTATATTGTTCTTTATTTGTGACACTTGGATATGTAGCCTGCTACCATGGAGTAGAACTCTGGTCCAGAGTCACTCTTACACTGTCTAGAGGTAAGAGCCTACTACTGGAATAGGCAGGAAGCTTGGAGTTCTTTGGGATCTGGTTCGGGACCTGGCTTAGAGTAGGTACATGGCTAGGGTTGGCTAGAAGGAAAGACGAATCAGTGGGTACGTGAATGGGGGATGGATGGATGAAGGGTGGATAGATAGACAGTAGATGGAAGGGTGTATGGGAGAATGGATGGATGGGCGGAAGATGGATGGATAAATGGACAGTGGATGGATGGACTGGGATGGATGATTATGAATGACATGTTCACTCTCTTGGGCTCATTTAAAAGTCTGGGGAGTGGCATACTGGGATGTGCAGTAGACTAAGAAGCAGGGTCACAGGTTTCCAGGCCAACCTTTGTGGTTACCTTACTGTATGACCCTAGGCAAGCTATTTAAGGTGTCTGAGGACCCCTTTTCTTATCTTTAAAACAATGGACTTGGATAAATGATCTGTATGGCCTCTTGTAAGATTATATTCTGAAGCTCTGTGGCTCTGTGAAGTAGAACATAGATTAACGTATGTATTTTTCTAACTGGTCTTAAAAAATAGATATAGCTATACAAGCACTTAGTTTTGTTGTGTTCTCAGAGATCAAAGCAGACAGACACTGATTCTGATTCTCAGTTCTGTGCACCTGCCACCATTCTGTCCTGTCTGTCCTCTGTCACCTCTCCGTACACTCATCATCTCCTGAGCGTCACAACAATTCTTTCTTTGTCATCCATACTGGTAAGGCAGCTTGATTTTAGTGGAAATAGCTCAGACTTTAGAATCAGATACTAGAATCAAACTCTGGATTCTCTATTTATTTGTGATATTCGGCAAGTTACTCACTTCTGAGGCCCCCTTACCTGGCAAATGGTGTCACCAGATGGCTCATGGAGAGGATTAAAGAGAAAAGCTATGTCAGGAAGGTGATAGGTCTTGGCAGCTCTGATGAATGGAAGCCCCCCCCATCCCCCCCCACCCTGTGCTCTGTGCAGAGAAGCTACCCGTTGCTGGTGGATGTTTGGAAAGCACTTGTTGAGTCAAATGGATCTGAATTCCATGCAGCCTCTGGGCTTTACTCGCTTTGCAGCTAATGCTTTCAATCCATCACCAGCCATACAGGAAGTGCAAACGTGAAACTCTGGAAACAGCTTCCACATGTTATAAATCTAGTATTTCGAGATCGTGGCTGTGAATAGTGAGCTCAGCTGTTTCACTGTGCGGTTCAATATTAATGCAGCCCTGAGTATCGGGAGGCCGTGAGACGCTGACTCCCCATGTCCAATAGACTGTGGACACTGGCTGGTGGGCAGGGGGCGTGAGACCTATGAAAATACTGAGGCAGCGTGGGAAGAGCCGCAGCCCTGGCATTAGCGGTGTCTGAGTCATGCTGCAGTGTTAGAAAGTAAAATGGCAGCTGGTGCTGGAGACATCCCCCAGCAGGCTTCCAGCACAGGCTGCTTGCGTGCTTACCTCAGTTTCTACCGTCTGGGGCACTGTTCCCTGGGAACCTTGAGTTCCAGATGACTTGCTCCTGAATCGATTATCTGGGAGCCGGCTCTGCTGTGTTTCTCTGTGACATCACGTGTGCATGCTGCCTTGTTCTTCCTTTTCTTTCCCTCAGCGAACACTGTGTTGCAGCGATCCTGGTGTATCTGACTGGTCCCGATGCTCCTGCCGTCTGTCCTGCATTTTACACATGAGCAAACGGAGCCCTGAAGAATGGCCCAGGGCCGCACAGGGAGCTGGTGGCAGAGCTGGGTTGCAACCCAGGAGTCCTGACTCCAAGTCGTAACCCCCTCAGCCTTGCACAGCCTGTCCGTCAGCGTCCACACTTCTGTCTTCCCGAAGGGCTGGGGGGATGGAAACGTGCTGAAAGCGCCTCGCGCCTACCCAGTATCCCCCCCCCGAGATGCTGCACCTCTGGTTTAAGGTGGTATTTCCCAAAATATGCTCCTCTGATGCTCTGTGACTCAAAAGGGCTCTGTGGCCAAAAGGGGTTGAGAAACCTCGCAGATGTCTGTTCCCCTCTTCAGACCCGCGGGGCATGGCACCAGTTACAGCAGCAGCCTCCTCCATAGGGAAACCTCATAAACGTCATCATCCCATCGTTTCTTAAGCTGATTTGACCACAGAACCTGGCTTTCCCTGCCCCTCACCCTGTAACTCCTGCAAACACCTTGGGGAAGTGGGTTCGTGGAATGCTCCTGGTGAGTGGTGATTCAGGGCCTTGGACGTCCTCATCGCTGTGTGCGGCTGGCTTTAGAGAGAGCATCATGACCATAGAGTGTCACAGCTTCTGGAGCTCTGTCCCATACGTTATCCTTTCTGATTTACAACAGCCCTATCCAGGAAATGGTGTATTATCCTCTACAAAAAACAGACATTTAGAAGATCGACAAGCCTGGAGATGGGAGAGAGATTGGAGTGGGTTTCAGATAGCGTGTTCCATGTTCCCTCACTCCTCCAGGCCTCCACTCTGCATTAAACCAGCTTCCTTAGTCCCCCTAACTGGCCAGGCACTGTTTGTCTCCTGGGCTTTGATTCAATGATAGACTGTCGTTTTCCAACCTACCTCATTTGACAAGGAAGGAAAATGAGGCTCAGACAGGGAAAGTGATGTGCCCAGGGTAGCACAGCTAGTTAGTCAAAGAGCTGGAGACAGAGCGCCCGGGTTCTGAGAAGCCAGTTGAGGCTGAGGGCCCTGTGTGCACTGGGGATGGGGAAGCGAGCCTGGAAAGAAGTGCAGAGCCTGGAGAATGGGGAACTGAAAGCCTCTGAGGATGAAATTGGCAGTGTTACTTATTACCAGCCTTGTGAAGGGTAATTGCGTTCCCCAAAGCCACCGAACGGGCTGTCCTCCCGCAGACCTGGCTGCCGAGCGTGGATGAATCAAAGTGGAATGCTCGGAAACGTGACAGAGTGACCTGCACTTCCTTGGAGGCTCCTCATTTGTCCAGCGACTTCATCTATTCCAAAAACCCCTGAGAGCCTTGAACGAGGATAAAGGTCTCTGAGCGACTAAAACAGCTCAGTCAACAAATTACTCAATTGCTAAATAAGTGAATCAATGAAAGAAAAATGTCTGAAACACCTACTGTCCACAGGCCCTGGAAACCTGCTGGCAGTCAGAGGCAAGATGAGCTTCCGTCCTCCTGGAGCTTAGAGCCAAGGATGGGAGAGAGATGTAAGCAAATGGGATAGGACCCTGTGGCAGAGGTGATGAAAGACAATTCAGATCGCGTCCCAACCTGACAGGTCAGCGCAGGCGTTAGGAAGGGAGTCCTGGAGCCCACAGCTTTTGAGTGGAGTTTTGAAGGATGAATAGGAGTTAGCTAGGTGAGGAAGAGAGTAAGTGAAGGAAGTAGAAAAGCACAGAGGCTCAAAATAGCGAGGGGTTAACCAGGCAGGTGTACAAGATACACAGTGGGGAAAGCAAGAGTCCAGCTAAAAGGTGGTGATGCGACTAGAGCAGAGAGCTCTGTGTGGCAGACTAGGCCCTTTCCCAAACCGCAGCAGCTTAGACGCGAGAATCAGAGGTGGAAGAAGGGGACAGAGACACATGTCGTTTTTAAACAATAACAACTAATAACAATCCGTCCATTTCTCTGTAAGCAGAGAGCAAAGAGATGCCCGAGAGAGTGTAAGCTCATGGGAACGTACAGAAGAAATTCTAGTGAGAACTTTGAGTTGAGGGTCATGAAATTGAGCTAACATGATCCAGATCTCAAGGGCGGGAGGATCAGAGCCGGTACCCAGGTTATGTTAATCTGCTCTAATTATGTAGTCACTGAGGACAGGAGCTGCTACTTCCGCTTTCTGTGAGGCTGCAAACCCGCCAGGACAGTTTAACCAGGAGTGCCTGGGGCAGCCTCTTCCAGTTCCAGACCGCGTCTTCCTCGCGGGTGGGTGACCTGCCTGAGGAAGCGGGTTCTCAGAGCAGCGCTGGACCACGGATGCAGCGCTCTGTGGAATAGCCACTGCTCGGGAGAAAGCCCCAGGAGACCAGGATGCCCTGCCCAGGAGTGACATTGATGGATGAGGGTGTGCTGCTCCTGCAGACGCGAGCCTCGCAGAACCCTGCCTGCTTGAGGGGCAGGGGGCCAAGACAATCCGCTTTTTGTTGGGTGTGGGGCGGGGTGAGAAAGTTTAACTTTTCTGAGCAAATTTCAACTGTATGATACACTGCTTTCAACTATAGTCTCCATGTTCGACATTAGATCCTCAGATCTTATTCATCTCACAGCTGAAAGTTTGTACCCTTTGCCAGCCTTCCTCCATATCCCCCACCCCCCAGCCCCTGGCAACCACTTTTCTACTCTGTTTCTGAGTTTGACTTTTCTTTGTAGATTCCATGTAAAAGTGATACCATGCAGTATTTGTCTTCTCTATCTGGCTTATTCCCCTCAGCATAATGCATTCAAGGTCCATCCATGTTGTCACAAATGGCAGGATGTCCTTCTTTCTCATGGCTGAGTAGTATTCCATTGTATCTGTAGACCACATCTCTCGATCTGTTCGTCTGATGATGGACACTCAGGTAGTTTCCGTACCTTGGCTGTCGTGAGTAACACTGCAGTGAATGTGGGAGCGCAGGTGCATCTCTTCCATATCCTGTTTTCAGCTAGCCACGTGCAGAAGAATAAAACTGGACCCCTGTCTTACACTATTCACAAAAATCAACTTAAAATGGACAGACTTATATGTAAAACCAAAAACCATAAAATTCCTAGAAGAAAACATAAGAGAGAAGCTCCTTGATATTGGTCTTGGCAATGACTTTTTGGATTTGACACCCAAGCAAAGGCAACAAAAGCAAAAACACACAATCCACCTTTAAGACCCGTGTCTTGAAAAAGATGGACCCTTCCAATTGAGCAGCCGTGGCACGGCTGTGTTTAGCTTTCTCAGTGTTCTGGAGAGCTCACGGATTCAAGCTGAGCCTCAAAGGGCTTCTCCTGCCCGTGGCCTGCAGGCGGTCCTGGGGGGTTGGCTTGTTTGGGGAGCCTCAGAAGTACCAAGGGGCTGATGTGCCCCCTTCTTCATTTCTCGTTACCCCGACAGGACTCTCGGCCCTGGTCCAGCAAGGGGAGCAGCGGGGCGGCCAGGCCAACAGGGTCCCCGGAGGCTTTTTCTTTGTGTGTAGCATGTGCGTTGGGAAAAGGAAGACTGACTTCATTCCAGGAGCAAATCAGTTTGATGCTTGAAAGCTCTTTTTCATAGAGCCCTAGAACGTTAGGGGGTGGAAGGCGTCTTAGATGGTCGAGTCCAGTGTTTCATGAGCACCCCTGCTCCCCCGCTCTGGCTCCTCTGTGGTGACGGCCTGTCCCCTTCTCCTCCCTTGTGGGGCCTGCCATAGCGATTTCAGGTTGCTCACCGGCCTCCCACCGCTTCGGGTTGTAGTGTTGTCACAAGCCGGCCTCACCTGTCTGTTCCTTCACTTCTGTAGTGTTCCCATCCACACAACGGGCTGAGTGGACCTGGCACACGTAGCTCGTGGAGATCAGCAGAAGAGAATGTACTGAAAGTCCTATAGACAGTGTAAAGTGATATATAAATATTACTCCTACTCTATTAACAGCATTGTCGTTTGCACTCTAGTCATAGATGTTCTTAAAAGAATGAAAGGAACTTATAGAAACTAGGAATTGAATTAAGTCCATGATAAAATATGCCGAATTTCAAATGGTACTAAATCAAAATTCGTATGGTTTTAACATTGTAATTAAAGGACAAACAAGCAAGGTCCTTCCAACACGGTGAACCCATGCCTGACAGTACTGACCCCGGTGCTGTTTGTTTCAGCACTGTGGAATTTTCTCCTAAATGCCCCTTGAGCAAATTAATATTTCATTTAATGTAAGTCCCTAAAAAATACTTCAATCTATACTATTTATAATTTCTATCCTTTGTTACTACATAATATGTTAGAAAAATGAGAAAACCGGATCTTGAATCTCCCTTGGTTCAAATGTAATAAAATAATAGTAATAATAAAATAATTAATAATAAACAATGACAGATTGAATCTAGAACCAGATCTATTATCACTGTGTTGTCTGCCTCATACAATAGCAGTGACCATATTCTTTCTAACTGCTTAGTGTGCTGGGCATATTGCTAATTACTTCGTGTGAATGACCTCACTTAACCTTGGAATATTCTCCTATGAGGAGGGTGCCATTTTTACTCCTGTTTTATAGATAAGGAAAATAAGGCTCAGAGAGGTGAAGACACTTGCCTAAGCATGCACAGCTAATAAGTGACGGGTGGCATCGACTCCAGAGTACATAGTCCTAAGCTTGTGTGCTGGACTGCTTCCTTATATAAGCAGACTCCAAGGAGAAATCAGTGTCCAATATTTAATCATTTGTCTGGTGATTCTTAATATCTGAGAATTAAGAATTAAATAGCCTGTAATGAATCAAACACCTGCAAATTTGAAAGAGCAGATATCCCCATATTCTTCAGGTGGCCATGTGTCCCGGCACAGCATAGCCACGTGGACACAGGTAGCTCGTCATCTCTCAGACACGACACGACCTCTACTGAAATACAGCCCAGTGGCGGAGCTGATGTTGACAATGATGACTTGACTTTTTAAATCCTGTTTAAGGAAGCAGGGGCGAGAACAACATGTTGTAGAAAGAACATTATTTTTCTTTTTAAAGGTAACTTTTTAGAGTGCTGCTGCTTAAACCTACAGTTGCTCATTTCCGTATGAGCTCATGAGTCTGGAGGAATAAGGTCTTATGTGTACTCTGTACAGAAATCTAAGATGATGTGTATAATCTGATAGCATAGTGACCATTTTATTGCTCATGCTGGTACCTGCATCCCAAAGCTTATTGCTACAGGACTGCAAGATGATGCCACATAAACACACACGTCTACATATATAGACACACACCTATGTATATACACATCAAGTGCACACTCACACGTTTATATACTTAGCTCTATTCACAGTAACTGAAATGCTGAGATGGCAAGTTATTAGAAAAACCCAGCTGTTTACACTACATATTTTAAAATAGTCTGTGGCATTTCTACCATTCATATGATACTCATGACACTGTCTTGCATCATATGAATGGTAGAAATGCTTGCTGCGTGTTTGTACGCAGCCTCATATAGTAGCGTGGGAAGAGAAAGGAATCTGGCCGACCTGAGTGGAGACCCTGGCCCTATCCCTTACCAGCTGGGGCATCTTGGGCAGTTTGTTCGACCCCACTGAGCTCCTGTAAACATGCTTAATCATAGTTTTGGAGGAGTTGCTTATCCTGAATGAGGACCTCCATTTCCATAGAGAAGGCAGCTTCCATTCCATCCCCAGGAAAGGGAAAGTAGAAGCAGAAGACCTCTGCTTTCTGTCCACTCACCCCTTCATGCCTCCCAAAGGACCAGCCGTGCCTTCCCTGCTTGCTGCGTGGGCTTGGAGGAGCTGTCCCAGTGTTCCGCCTTGTCCAGGAGTTCGCTTTTGCATCTGCTTGCTTAAAGGACACATGTGTTCTTCACCTGCCTTTGTGCAGAAATCCCTCTGCAAGGGAGTTAGGGGAGGGAAAGTAGTAGGAAGCCTGATTCTGGCCACATGCTGGCATTTTCTCTCGTCCAGCTTCATCAGCAATAAAGCTGAGCGTTTGATCTCTCTGTCTGATTTTTGTATGGTTCTCTCAACTGGCTCTAGACTTGGAGGTGTGGCGGGGAGTGGTCATCACGCGCTAACACTCCAGCGTTTCACAAGGCTGATGTGATGGTTAAAATGAGAACACGGATGTTGAGATGCCAACACAGTGTGTTACACACGGTTGATGTTGGGTGACTGTCAGATGTTCCCTCCCATCTATGACTGCACACTGAACATGGCACAACTGGCTTCTTACAAATGGCTCTCTTCTCCTCCTCCCCCAGTACTTAGCATAAAGCATCAGGCAGCAGCTGAAAAAGACTTTTAAGAGCCAGAAGAGACTTAACTAATCAATTAGTCAAATTCCCTCATTTTCCAGGTGGGAAATTTGAGGACCAGAGATGCTAAATGCCTTGCCTTAGATCACACAGCTAGTAAGGACACTCCTGGGCTCTAAACAGGTCTTGTCACTGAATGCTGCATGATTTCACAGAACAAAGGGGAACCATATCCTCTATACAGGGTAAATTACAAGGCTGCCTAAGACCTGAGAGCTTTGTCAAGGTAAAGTGTTTCCATTTTGAGAGAAGAATAAGAGAGCTCCCAAAATACTTTTCTTCTGACCTACTTAGCTATCATTCGTCTCCCTCCCACCCTGCCCTCATCACCAATTGCTCTGCTTGGAAAATTCTGTTGTAGTTTACCGTCTCTCTTTGGCTCTAGTTTTAAAGATGTTCTCACGTGGAGCAGGGACTTAAGAAAACATGCCAGGGGAAGGCTCTGAGAGACATCAAGACCACATTATGCCTGCACTTTACCTCTCTGGGTGTCTTGACATATCCGGTCCACTTGGGGAAATGCGACTGAGGACAGTGGAAGAGCTATGATAGGACCTTTTCCATCCTTATGGAGTCCTTTCTCCATAAGCCTAAATGGTACCATGATGATTACTTGCCCTCGCGGTTATCAATCAGAGGCCAGCTCTAGAGAGATGATGCTCACAGTGAGTGTGGATATTCCTTCCTCCTCAGAGTGAATTGTATTATGAATTCGTGATCTCGTTCACCCTCAGAATGTCTCAGAAAAATGGGAGGAAGGCAGACATTCTTATCTCATTTATATGTAGGAAAGCAGAATGAAATCAAGAGACTTCCAGACGTCTCACTTCTGCCATCCGATGCCCTGCTGCTCTTTTTGTCTGGAATGTTCTTTCTCCACCTGATTTTCCTGGATCTGGATCCACCTATTTATTCCTCAAAACCGATTCCTTGATGAAACTTGCTCCCTCCTTGGTACTGTCATTGCAATTTCTGTGTTATATTTGGTGCAATATTTAAGCTATTTTGCTGTGGTTAATTGTTTATATGTCTCTATCTTGCAGAAATGCATTAGTCTTTAATAACGATCACAAAAATCCTATCCTCCCCATTTTATAGACAAGAACGTGAAGTTCAGAGAGGTTCCATGACTTACTCAAGTTCACCTGGCTAGTAAGTAATTGGGCAAACGAGCACAGGGAGGTCAGCCCCCAAGTCCGTTCTCTCCACCATGGGGTAAAGCTGCCTTTTTACAACAAAGGATCCAAAGGTGAGAATGCGTTTTATCCTCAGCTAATTCTTCATACCAACGGCTAGTTACTAACTCCCGTTGATAGAATGCTTGTGATTTACAGTGATCTTATTGGACTGCGAAGCCGCAAGGCAGGGATGCTCTACAGTTCTGAAGTTCATTGCTTTGCAGTTGAGGAGTGGAGGCTCAAAGAAGGGACTTGCCAAAGAGCCATCCTGCTATTTTGCAGCAGTTAGCAATTTGTGGGAAATTAAACGCACATGTAACTCCAAATCCCTTTGCCGTGTTGCAACAATTAATTCGGATCCACAGTCCGTTTAGCATGCAGTAGTGGCAGAGTCTACAGATAAATGAACTGGGCATGGTACTTGGGAAACCAAGACATTGTTTTTGATTCCAGTGTTGTCAGGCTTTTCCTCCTTTGGCCATGGTGGGTACAGTGAACAGTGTTGCACATTGAAGTCAAGTGGGAGAATCCTAGACCTCAGGATGTGATCAGGAACAGTCATTTGTCTTCCATGGATTGATCTATCGTTACATGACTTGACTTGGTGTTACAGAGTGGCATTCTCACTCCTTTTATTTTTCTTCCAACACACACATGACACACTTGTGGGAGAGCTCAGAGATATGCATAATTTCCCATGTTCTAATTTTAACTTGACCCTTTTCTCTTCTACTCAAGACAGCAAGGAAAGGAGTGAGAAGGATATTAGAAGAAAACACAATCTTTTATTTATTTGAATGATATTTCTTTTTGTCAAGTTTAGTATCTTAGAGGAAGCCTCCGACTCATCTCACAACTCATTGGGACACACCTGTGTCGTGTGTTGCAGTCCTGGAGAATAGAAGGCTAATTATGGCGGGGCTCTGTCCTCAAACAGCTCACATTGGGTGGGCCAAGCAGACATGGACCGTTGACTATCACTCAAGACAGGAAGTCCTAGTACCAAGGATTTTGTACTGGGGGTGCAAAGAAGGGGGGGGCGGGTTTCTGATTGGGAAAAACAAAAAACTTTGATCAAAAACTGAATTTTTGAATTGAATCTTTAGGGATGAGTGATGTTTTCATAGGTAATAGGGGAAATTGAGAAAGAGGATGGAAACATCGTGAGCATCCTGGCATCTTCTGTTGGGCCCCCAGGGAATGTTAGGTAGCCTTGTTATGACCAGAATAGACATTTTGAAAGAAGGAGTAGGAAATGAGTTCTGAAAAGTAGGCAGCACTTGAACACCACACTTTGTGTTTGCATGCGATCCTGTAGACAAGGAGAACCATTAAAGATTGG
This sequence comes from Equus asinus, assembly GCF_041296235.1. Lineage (NCBI taxonomy): Eukaryota > Metazoa > Chordata > Mammalia > Perissodactyla > Equidae > Equus > Equus asinus. The sequence continues at coordinate 66,836,148 of NC_091794.1, forward strand.
GAACAGGGGCATGACGTGACCCAGCTCACGTTCTTGCAAGATTATTCTGGCAGTTCCGATCCTATGGTATCGATGATCATAACTTGACAAAGAATCTTGCGGTTTGAAGTGAGGAACTAGAAGTGCTAGTTGATGAGCTGAAAAAAAAAAAAATCAAAGATCCCATTTTCCTACTTGTGTCAAGTCAAATAAATGGAGCCAGATAAACGTGGAAAAAAATCGAGATAGTAGCAAAATTGCCTGGAAGCAGAATGTTTTTCAAAGTCCCTAATGAGGTGTCAGTGAACCTAACGAGATGAAACTCCCTGCCCTCCGCCTAGTTTTTCCTGCTGTCCTTTTCATCCAGTCATAATTAAGTTGTGAAATTGGAATTATAGCCTATCATTAAAGACGGAGGCCAGCTCTGCCGGGCTCTTGCTTCTCTGAAGAAGGTACCTCCGAAACGCCCTCTCCCAGCGCTTCCTCTCCCACTTACGCTCTCCTGATGTGGCTGCAGGCCATGGCGCAGTCGTTTCAGATTTTGATTAAGAAGGGAGGGCCACGTGGCTCTTCTTCATTGATTTCTGTATTGAATTCCGTCATTCTTAGTTAGGAATTATCAGGTAGCTGAAGTTGAAAGGAAAATGTCACAGTCTTTTTAGTGCCGTTGGCTTGTTAGCAGAAAGGACGGGTGGGAAAGAGGAGAGAAGCGTCCCCCGTGGCCACACTCTGTGCGGCTCTCAAGATGCCTTGGTGCCCTTTGATTCTTTCAGGGTGTCACCATGAGAGGGAGGCATTATTTCCATTCATACGGATGTGGAAACTGAGGCTCACATGAGTTGTATGTCTTGTATAATGTCCACCAGGCTTATTCCAAACCCGTGCTTTTCCTTCTCCACTGTAATAAAGATGGTGACTGCATCTGTGTGCCAATAGGGGCCACTGAGAGGAGGCTTGGATCTGCCAGCCGCCACTCAGTGAGCGTCTTATGGCGCCCCACGCACTTTGCTGGGGCACTTTGAGGTGCCTTATTTATTCCCACAAGAACCCCTTGCAACAGGATTATTTGCCCTTTTTTATGAGTGAGCCGATTGTGGCTCAGAGAGTCAAAGTGATTTACCCCAAATCACACGGTTAGGAAGTACAGATTCCACCTGACTGCATTACCTTTCAGATTGCGATCTCCACATGATAAAATGCCCAATCTTGAAGGATGAGGCCAGTAAGGGACATTTCTGGTCCTGGGGCCAGCTAGCAGTCCGAGAGAGATATTTGCAAGGTAGGCCCATCTTTCTGAAACCCTGACATTCTGGAATGTAGGGGTAGGATGAGGAGAAAGGGTCAGAGGCTGGCTCTGTTTCAGGGGTCAGTGGCTCTGTGCAGCATCAGCCTGGAGTCCCAGGAGAGCGTCTGCAGTAACTAACTCTCTAAATAAATGAGAACATTGTGTCCATGTCCCTGCAGGGCGATTTAGATAAACCTGTTGAGCAGATTCGTCAGGCAATGCCTGGGGACAGGGCTGCGCCAGGAAGAGCGCTGCTGCGGATGCCCCGCGCTCCTGGTGGTGGGTCCATCTGCTCTCCACGGGGCGCACCAGCCCCGCTTCTGCGCCAGCGTCCTGCGGATGACTGCTTTCCTCTCCACCAGCAACACCTGCAAGGACTTGGTCCTGTTCTCTCTGCTCTGTCCATCACAGCCAGCTCCGTATAAAAATGCAGACACGGCGCCACAATCCCCTATTTGAAACCTTAGGCACCAGATGTGTGTCAGAAATTTAGAATGTTTCAAATCTGAGAAAGGAAGTATGATAGAATATTGCATATTATGCAACACCCCCTGCAAGGGTTGGGGTGGCACCCATAATCAAACACATTAGTATTTCTGTAGTAAAATGTATGATAAATAAATGTAGGATGAAGTAGTGTCTGCCAGTTCAGATCAGTTTGTACCACCAAATTCATTCAAATCAGCTTAGATTTCCTGCCAAAATGAGTTACACACACACGCACACACACATGCATGCACACACGTGCACACGCAAAATTTGGTTTTCAAAGCTTTGGGGATTATATAATTCAGATAAGAGATTGCAGATAAATATTGTTCACTGCCTACTATGGCTGAAATAGTAGCTCCCTTAGCTTGAGTACCTGTCTGTGCCAGGTGCTACACTGAACAGCTTATGGACGTTTACTGTACAAAAGCCCCAGAGCCTATGATGGATACAGTGTTATTATCTGCATTTTGCAGCACAGAACTGTGCTGTGCAATCAGTTGCCACTAGCCACATATGGCTATTCACATTTAAATTAAACTACCTCAAATTAAATAAAATAAAAAATTCAGTTCCTTGGTTGTAGTATCGAGAGCTTGATAGCCACATGTGGCTGTTGACTACTGGACTAGCTGTATGTGCCTATTGCCTACCATATTGGTCAGGACAGAACATTGTCATCAGAGCAGAAAGTTCTTCTGGACAGCATTGGTCTACATGTCGTGTGGTGTAGTGGTCACGAGCAGGGGTTCTGGGGCTGGACTCTCATCACCGCTATTTCCTAGATATGTGGCCTTGGCCAAATTTCTTTGCCTCTTGGCGCCTCAGTTTTCTCATCTGTAAAAAGGGGACAAAGATAGTGACCTACGTCATTTATTGTTGTGAGGATGAAGTGAATTCATACATGTAAAGCAGTCAGAACAGTGCCTGGCATGAAGTTACCTCCTAATAAATATCCCCCATTATGATTGTTATTAGAGATGGGGAAATGAAGGCACAGAAGGATGTTTTACACTCTACCTGCCACGTCCTTGCTCTTAAGCTGAATGTGCCACAGCTTCTCCAGATGACTGTCTCATTCATCTCCTCTCCTGCATTGCTGGCTGAGTGAAAGAGTGAAGGAACACGAGGGTCTCTGACTGGTGATCTGGAAGCCAAGAGCCAGGAAGAGACGTGTGACAGCCTGGTCTTTAGGGTCAGACCGAGACGCAGAGGCCCACAGTGAACCAGTTATCCTTCATTGATTCCTCAGACCAAGACTCAATTCATATCTTTTATTTCCACTTTATTCCGTTTTCTTGTTTCTAATCTTAATTTTTTAAAATCAGCCACAACTAGGCTATCGTAAGGCATCAAACTTTCTGTCAGGACTATATATTTGAGGTAATATGTTGACGCTTCATTGATTCTGTTTGACAGCGGTCGAAACAGAAATAGAGTGGAGCTGCTGCCCGGAAGTCCCCCAGTGAGGCACTGGAGGACGCTGGAGAGAGGCACCTGCTGGACGTGCCTGGATAGAGATGTGAGCAATACCTGTATGGAAAGAGGTGGCAGTGTTCACTGCAGGCCCTCCCGGCGTGGCCTCAAATGGGACGGGGCTCCGTTTCAGTCCTGAACCAACCCTGGGCAACCAGGGCATATTGCTTAAGCTTATGAGCCTCAGTGTCATCATTTGCAACATGGGGTAATCATGCTGGTTCTGTCTTCTTCAGATATTGTTGTGAAGACCGAATGCAAAGCAGGTTAGAACACTCATTTGATGATCAAGCCCTGGGTACACCTGCTCCTTACTTACTCCTCCAGTCAGTGCTCTTGTGGTAGGAAGGGATCCTCTGAGCTCTGGGAGAGGCAGATAGAGATATCTGGGGGGTTTTAGTAACGGGAATGCTTATTAATGTTACTCATCACTTTTGTCTTAGTGAAAAAGAGAATGTTGTAATATCCATGCGTTAATATCAGTTGATAGCTGAACAAACCATCTTCGAGCAGCAATGAGTAGGCTAGTGTTGGCGCTGCTCTTTGGGGCTTACTGGAAAGAAGCCTACTGCGGAGGGCTTTACCCCTTAGGTGTTTTTTTTGTCTTCTTTATAAACTTTGTCATTTATATTTTGAATTTTGCATCAGTATGAACTGTCCCTCTTAGGAGCTTCTAGTTTTCCTTTTAGTAAACAGAGAGAATTATGTCATCATTATTTTCCCCCCAACTACCAGGAAGCTCGTAGTTATTTTAATGCTCATTTGCAATTGTCACTTTAGTCTTTCTTCATGGAATTTTAGAAGTAAAGAATTGAATTACAGAATCAGAGGACAAGAGGAAAGAGTAGATACTGAAGTCTAGCTTTATTTTACAGATGAAGAAATGGAAAATCTAGAAAGGGCAAGAAGGATGCTCAGGGACTGAGGGCCCCTCAGTGGCAGAACTGGTCCCAGAATTGCTGTTTCTGACTCATGGCCCATTTGTCAGGCAAATTCTAATCAAAAGTCATGTGGTGAGCATTGCAGCAGATCAAGAGACTTAGATGAGTCTAATGTATATTGGAAGAGCTTGATGTAGCCATCTCACCATAGAGATGACCTTGCTAAAGGGACCTGAAATACCTGAGCTCGTGGCTACTGTGTCAGTTAGGAATGTGTACAGCACCAAATCAAGGATCTCAAATAATAGCATCTTAAACAAATAGAATTTTATCCTCCTCACTTAGGAAGAAGGCTGGATATAGGCAGTTTTTAGCATTGGTTCAGCTGTTCAAAGATGCCTCCAGCGACTTACACTCTTTCTTTCTTTCTACCTCTTGTTCACAAAATGGCTGCATCAGTGCTAGGCATCTCATTACTGTTCAGAAAGGAAGAAGGAAGAAAAGTTAAAGCTGAAGATTTCCCAGAATCTATCAGCAGACTTCCACTTCCATTTAATCATTTAGAACCGTGTCACCTGGCCACATCTAACTTCAAGGGAGGCTGGGAAACTGACTGTTTGCCTTTCTACTCTCTATCATTGGGGTGATAAAACTTCATAGTCAGTGGGGCACGGGCATAGGCCAATCACAGTGGATGCCAAACATGAGCAACTGGCACAGTTGTAGCAATACATACAGATCAAATCTTAGCCTTGCCTATCGTAGAGGGCGGCCAGGGAGAAGGGTGCTAAGAATGGGTGTTGAGTAAGTCTCACCAGCGTGTGGTGCTGTACGGTACTCTACATCAGGGTCAGCAAAGGGTCAGTGGTAAACATTTTACGCTTTATGGCTCTATGATCTCCCCTGCAGTTACTCAACTCTGCCATCATTGTGCTCAAGCAGCCATGCACGCTACACAAATGAACAGGCTGTTTGCCAATAAAACTTTATTTACAGAAACAGGCAGGAGGCCAGAGTTGGCCTGTGCACTGTGGTTTGCTGAGCCCTGTTCTTTGTCTGTCTCTGCATCAGGGAGGTCCTGGCAATGAGACCAGAGTACTAGCAGTTGGTTACCTCTGGCTCTCTCCCTGGGTGGTATCCAAATGGGCATTGCCAACACTTTCCACTCCGGGCTCGATGATCCTCCTGCCCCAGTCGGTGGACGTCGTCCCTCTCCTCAGGCTCCGTGTCCCTCCGCTGTACGCCTCCCGTGAATAATGATATGGAAGTTCAATCTGTGTCTTTCAGTTTAGGGGACACCTTCCTGTGTTACCCAAATACTGTCATCTTGAATTGTCATAATGCTTGGGACAATAAAATAATGATTGTGGAAGTGCTTTGTCAGCTCCAAAGCAGTGTATGAGAACTCCTTCCTTCTGCAGATGCTCCCCGTGCTTCAAGGACCGTCTATACTTTCCAAGGACTGTTCAAATTCCCTGACATTGCATCCGCCCCATCTGAGCGCAGCTTATCTTTCCTTTGGCGGCTCAGTCTGCTGAGGGAGCGTGTTAATTACTGAGAGAGGGTCACTGGAGTGAGCCCTTGGTCCACAAGGGCCCCCCAGGGATTCTAGTCAACAAACACATACCTGCACTCACGCGCTCTCACTAGCAGTTTCTGCCGTTGGTGCGTCAGCCCTTGACAACAGACAACAGAGTGGGTGATGCGGAGAACGGTGGGGACTTGTAAGAACCAGAGGTTTGCTGAAGGTAAATTATGTGGGTCTGACGCCGGTCATCACCCAGCCAGTCTTGTGGAGGAGTTGGGAGGTCACAGCATTCTTCTGGAAGGCACACCACAGCCACAGGGTGGCCCAAACCGGAATCCTTTGCATCGTCCCTATCGTGCTCCTCTCCCGTGTACCATGCAACTAGTGGACAGCTCAGTCTCTCTGACCAGAATCCGACCTGCGCCTTCTTCTCCTTGCTGAGTGCGTCTCATTCTTCACTCTTAGTCTGGGCCCCATTTCTTCCAGGAAGCGTTTCCTGATTGTCGACACCCGTTTTGGCTCCCCTCCTCTGTGCCGGGACGCCGTCTCCTCCAGCACACCTTCTACGTGTAACTGCACATTTGTCTGTTTCCACACCAGCTGTGGGTCTGTGAGGATAAGGAGCACGTATGTCTTCCCTATCTTGTACGCCCGGCATGCTGACTGGTCCCTCGCTGTGTCAGTCACCGTTTTACCCGGTCCTCCTCTCTCAGGCAGGACTGTACCCCAGAGCCGTGGCTTCTCCCTATGTTAAGAGCTTCAGGGGAGAGTGTCCCACAGCCTTTCAGAGGCTTTTATCCTCTGTTGGGGGCATCAAATTTAGATCACATCACCCACTTGGAGGGGTCGCGGCAGACTGTGGGAACGCGTGTGGTGCTTCATATATCTGACTAGCTGGAGCGCTTTTGGAAAAATTATTCATTCCATTCATTCAATCATTAAGCAAACAATTATTAAGAGTCTGTTCTGGGGCCGGCCCTGTGGTTCAGTGGTTAAGTTCGAGCGCTCCGCTTAGGCAGCCTGGGGTTTTTATGGTTCGGATCCTGAACGCAGACATGGCACTGCTCATCAGGTCACGCTGAGGCGGCATCCCACATGCCATACCTAGAAGGACCTACAAATAGAATATACAACTGTGTACTGGGGGGCTTTGGGGAGAAGAAGAAGGAAAAAGAAAGAAGAAGATTGGCAACAGATGTTAGTTCAGGTGCCAATCTTAAAAAAAAAAAAAAAAAAAAGAGTCTATTCTGTGCTGGGCCCTGGATTAGGAACTGTGGATTCTATGAATAATGACCTGGGAATGGAACTACCATCCATGTGCTGTATTTGCCAGGCACATATTAGGGGTTCCATTTAGTCTTCATTACACATCTGGGAGGTACCTACTGTTATCTCCATTTCACAGAAGAAAATCTGGTCTCAGAAAGGTTTGGGATCACACAGCTGGGACTTGGGAGGGTGTAAAACATAGCCCCTGTTTTCAAGGAACTCAGCGTCTATTGGCGAAGAATACAGTGATGCATTCATTCATTCCTTCATTCACAAGTGTTTCCCGAGCCCTGGTTTGTGCTCGCGCCATTGGAGATTCTTGGGGCACAGCGTGAACGCGGTGGACCGAGGCCCTGCTCTTAGGGGCTTTTCACTCCTTCGGAGAGGAGGTAGGCAGTGAATAGGTCAACACATACACGGGGAAACCACGTGACTGGGGGCTGTGGGGACGCTCCAGCTGGAGAGGCCGGGGAGATGACCATCCCTACAGAGATGATGCTTGAGCTGAGACCTACAAGGGCGTAAGTGAGGTGGGGATCTGAGGGCAGTGCATGCTGGACAGAGGAGACAGTGGGTGCCAGGGCGTTGTGGCTGCTGGATAGGGAGGATAGGGAGAGAGGGTGCAAGTAGCACAGGATGGGCCCAGATCTGTGAGGAGCCTGGGAGACCAGTGTTTGGCCTTTGGGTTTAAGCCGAGTGCAGCGGGACGTTGCTGCAGTGCTTTAAGCCATCGAGGACCTGGTCCAACTTTCTGAAGACCGTGGCTGCTTTGTGGAGGAAGGATGATCATTAGGTCGAGAGGGGCAGCATGGAGAGCGGTGAGAAGGGAGGGGCAGAGGGAGGGATGGGGGAGGGAGAGAGGGGGCGGTGGGCTTGGATTAGGGCGGCCACAGCGGACAGGTGCTGGATCCAGGCTGGCACCAGAGAAGCAGAACCTCATGAGCCACGAGCAGGCGCTGAGACGCGAGCAGGGCTTTCTGGGGCACCAAGGAAAGCACAGAAGAACACTAAGTCCTTCTCCGATCCGGGGTTTCCCAAAGTGTTCCGAGAAAACACCATGTGCTGTGGGATGTTAAAAGTTGTTCTCGGAAAAAAGATCAAATTCCTTCACAATCAAGGAAAAAAGTCTGGACAATGCTGCATCCTGTGTGGCGGAGTGGCGGTGGGGAAACAGCGAGTTTGAGGTGCTGGGAGACCCACTAGTCATGACCCCAATCTAACTTTAATGTGGCTTTCCTCCAGGTTGTGGATCCCAGAATGCCTTCTTCACAGAGCATCTTGTGCTGCAGCAGTGTTGCGTGAAGCAGGTTTTGTGGGACAGAGTGATCTAGAACAGCATTCTTATTTTATTTGTGGTAAGATGGTGGCCCAGAGAGGGAAAGTGACTTGCCCAAGGTCACACAGCTGGGTAGAGACAGAGCTTGGCAAAAATCATAGCTTTTCAGAGTTCAGACGCAGCTTCTTCTGCCCCAGAGTGCTATCTGCGTTTGCAGAGGAGACTTCGCCCCTTGTGTTGATGTGGTCCTGACTACAAATAACACACATTCCCGCCAGCTGTGTGAACAAAGCTCTCTGCCTCACACCCCTCCCTCCCAGAAGGGCCCTAACTCAAAAATGGGGCTGCGCCATCCACGGCCAGGGCCAGGCTCATGAAGTCTAACCTTAGTGAACAACAGAGAGCTGTAAAAACTGCGCAGAGTGGTACAACAGTCGTGGTGGGCTGAGGACTGCAGGTCCTATTGAAATCTGTTTGCCGACTCCACTCCACAGCGACATCCTAAATAATGATGGGCTATAATGAGGTGACAGCTAACAGAGAGTCTAGACTCAGCAAAATACAGAAAGGGTTTCGTAGTTTTGCGGGGCAGAGATGCGACTGGATTGTAACTCTAGGAAAGCCGCTGGGGGAGCTGCCCGTTGTTGGAAGAGCAGGGCGTCTCATGCTTCTGGCTGCACGGGGAAGAGTGCGTGTCTCAGGGTCAGGTTTCTGCCCGGGTTTTGCCGGCTCCCAGCTGGGTGGTTGTGTGTGAGTTGCTTAACTTCTCTGGCCTCAGTTTCTTCTCTATGAGAAAGAACTTGCCCTTGCAGGGCTCACGCAAAAAGTAAATCAAGTAAGGATGTCAGCTCCTGGCAGGCCTCACTGGAGCTGGCTTACGGAACCAGGCGTTTGGTTCCCTCTCTTCCGGATCGTTCTGATGGCATTTGTCACAAACGGCCTTGGTGTTCAGCTCTTTATGTACTTACATTGGTGAAGATACTTTTGATTGCAAATGATAGACTCCCACTTTGAACTAACTTAGGCCAAAGAAAAAGTGTGGTGTTTTGCTGGTTGGTTGTGAGCTGTATGAGGTTACCCCGCGTCACAGTGGCAGGGGCAGAGGTGTAGTTTAGTTTCAGGAACAACCAGTGCCTGGGGCTCAAGTAAAGCCACATTTCTCTCTGTCCCTCAACTCTGTGTCTTCACCGTCTGTGACCAGCTTCCTGAGTGAGGAGAGGAATGGCTGCCGCTGATCCTTGAGGACTCAGGTAAAGTTTGAATATCCGAGAGAGAGTCCCTGATTGACCCAGAATGGGTCAGGTGTTTGCCTAAGGACCAATCAGCTGCCATCGGGGTGGCTGAGCCTCTGAGAACTTCCAGCATCTATTTATATCACAGAGTGAAAGAGAAGGCTTGCTGGGGAGAAGGCTTCAGACACGGGAGCTGTTGGACAGATCAGCAAATGTACGTTTCCAATACCTCCCCTTCAAATCTAAGCTCTCTGTAAGAAATCCAGTGAATAGTTGCTCCTTTTGCTTGTTCAGCTTCTCTCCCACCTTCCTGTGCCAAGAGTGCCCCTTTGCCATTGGAGAACTACCCATCCCCTTCCTGTCTGCTTTGCCTGGGCATCTTACCCGTCCTTTCTCAAATCTGCTCTGCCGTCAGCCCTTCCATAGTCCCATGTTTTTGGCCCAGGTGAGCATGATGCAGGTTGGGCCAGTTGAACTCTAGCTCTTCCCTGAGTGTTTGGCTCTTGAGAGGAATGACACATGGATCTCAGCAGAATCATTCTGTCCACAGTCTTAAGGAACCTGTCCATGGGCTCTCCTGCTCTGACCCCTAGAGCTTATTGGCTCCTGCCCCGCCTAAAGTCTGGTTGTTCACTTCTCTGATCCGTTCTGGAGTTCCCCTCGGTGATCTTCAAGGAAATCTGGCTATCTGTTTAAGTCAGCTGGAGTTGATTTCTGTTGCTACCAACCAAAGGTCCGTAACAGATGCAGGCAGAGGGTAGACGTTATTCACGTTAGTATCCTCCACGCTCGCCCTGATTCCACCAGGCACACAGGTGCTCAGAAGACTTGTGGCGGACTTCTTGGCTGTATAGACTCCTTTCTTTTATTGTTCTCCGGGTCACCCATCTCCTTCCTTCAAAGGGGATTCTAGATCAGACCCAATGTTTAAAACGGTCAAGGGAGAGGCTGGGCTGCTTGGGTTGAGGAAAGCCCAAACCCTGACGTTTCCGCTTCCACCTTGCTCCTTAGGGATGCTGAAGGGACTCTAGTGGTCTCTGGAACACGGTTTGAAAACCTTTGGACCTGAGGGTGTCTCAGGTCCCTTCCAGCGCTAGGGTTCTGTACTCTGACCACACGCCAGGGCTCCCTTTGGATCCTGGGTGTGTATCCTTCTTCAACCCAGAACAGTGCTCTGGATCTCAAGCCTGTTCCATTGGGGCCCCCAAAGACACCTTTCTCTGAAGTAGCATCTCTGCTGAAAAATGCCCGTCAGTCTCACTCAGCTATGTGGTTTATATGTGCTTGTCACTGGGGAACCTCATACTATTTGGGGCGTTTCTATGTCATTAAGCATGAGGCAGCCCAGGTTAATTGAAATTGTTATTTTTGGAATTGAAATTATTATTTTTTTATTAATTGAAGCCATTCCCCAGAATAAGAATGTCACGTGGTTTGGAGTTCACAGCAGCAGCTCTGAGGATTTAGCGCACGTTAAGACTGCTGGATCACAAATGGAGATTTCTGGGCACCGCTTCTCAAGATCTGCGTTTAGTGTGGCTCCAGTGGGTCCCAGGAATCTGCGTTTGTAAAATAGGGAGAATGTGCCAGCATCATTGAGTTGTTTCCTTTTTTTTTTAAGATTGGCACCTGAGCTAACAACGGTTACAATCTTCTTTTTGTCCCCCCATTCTTCTTCTCCCCAAACCCCCCAGTACATAGTGGTATATTCTAGTTGTAGGTCCTTCTAGTTGTGGCATGTGGGACGCCACCTCAGCATGGCCTGATGAGCCGTGCCATGTCCACACCCAGGATCCAAACAGGCAAAACCTTGGGTCACCAAAGTGGAGCGCAAGAACTTAACTACTCGGCCACAGGGCTGACCCTTGAGTTGTTTTCACTCTTAAATGCAGTAATATGTTTAAAGTTCTTTGCCTGGTGCCTGGCTTCATTGTGAGGATTTGATAAGTAAAACCATTATTATTGTTAGATTTGTTTGTGAGATAGTAGCCAGTGGCTTATCCGGTACTGAGTCAAGCAGGTGTTGAAATCAGCAACCAGCCCTAAGGTTAGTGAGCTACTCCACTGTCCAAGTTCACTGTCGTCTCACACCTGTGTCGTTACCACAGCTGCTCCCGCAGCTGGTTTCCCTGACTTCAGTGTCCTTGTTTGAGTTCATTCTCAGAAGAGCAGTCAGAATTGTTTCACTAAAAATCAAACGTGCTAGTATCACCTTCTGCTGACAAGTCCTCCATGGCTCCCCATTGCTTTCAGAATGGAGTCCAAACTTCTCCCCTGCACTCTGCATGGTCTGACTCATGAGTTCCTCTCACAGCAACTTTCTCTCTGCTTCATCTCTTGCTCTCATAGTCCTGCCACCCTGAGCAAAGGGTGGGGTCCCCCAGAGCCTCACGCTCACTCTCCTCCCAGGCTTTGCTCGTCTGGTTCCCTCTGCCTGAAGCGTGCTGGCCTTGCTTTTGCCTGGCCAAAGGCCCTTCAGGTTCCTTTTGGCTGTTACTCTTCTGTGGAGCCCTCCCTGGCTTCCCAAATGCTGGGTTAGATTCCTTTTTATGTGCTGTCACTACAGCCTATATCTCTACTGTCGTAGCACATATCATACTGTATTGAAGGTATCTGGGTACTTTTCTGTGTCCCCTGTTAGGTATTTAGCTCCAGGAGGTGTGGACTGTGTCTTTAACAACTAGTCTTCAAGGCCCAAGACAATGTCTAGCACATAGTGGATGCAAGTGCTCCATAAATGCTTTGGAAGGAAATTTATTTCGGTTGGACCCTAGACAGTGATGGACGGCACAGAGACCAGGATCCAGCTTTACCGGGAAGAGAGCTTATAAGAGTTAGGTAGAGTCATGGTCTCTACCTAACTAAGGTTCAAGGCAGGGCCTCTATCCTGGATGACACCATGGGGCAAGAGAAAGAGCACTGGGCTCAAATAGGAGAGTCACAGTTTCGATGTTGCCCCTGTCACTGAAAGTGCCATGGGGTGGGCAAGTCACTTCACTTTTCTGGGTCTGCCCTGTCCTCATCTTTCAAATGGAGCTAATAAGGCCACTCCAAATAGTGTTTTTTTGGAGAATGAAATAAGAAACTATTTATTTAAAGTGCCTTGCCAATTGCAAAGCTGTGGTCTTCTTTGCTAGGCCATGAGCTCCTTAAAGGCAGGGCATTTCATGTGGTTCATGTGTTTCCCCAGTGCCAGGTACACTGAAAGTGCCAGGTGCAGTTTTGTCGAATAAATAAACAAATGAATAAAAGGATGACTGAGTGAGTAAATGGATGGGGAAAGTGTGGAGCATGAGGGTGCCGAGCAGGAAATGACAGAGCCGCTCAGAACAGCCTTATTGGGGTGCATTGCACATGCGTGTTATTCCTTCCTCCTCCATGGGAACTTTCCTTAAAGTGGGGACTGTTTCCTTACTTGCCCTACCGCTCCTAACTGAGCGCCTTGCATACCCTTAGTCAGTATTTAAGGAACGTTTAGGAGCTAGAGGTGAATTTGTTCACTGTGTGACAATTTTCCAGTGGTTTAAGGTAGGTATATACCATCGTCCCCATTTTGCAGATGAAGAAATGCGGGTCAGAGATGTTTAAGTGAACTGCCCAAGTTTGCGTGGCGGGCAAGGGACCAACCCAGGAGTAGAACCCAAGTCTTCTCACTCTTAATCCAGTGTTTTTTCCACCAGGGAGTTTGTCTCTTTGCCTCCTGGCCTCCCCTGTCAGCAGCGTGTCTGATATGGAATGGTGCATGCACACGCCCAGCGCATCGAGGGCCCTAAAGCAACGGCAGCCCTATGCTAATGAGCAGGAAAGAAGCCTGCAAAGAAGAGCCTGCTTCTGGGGGTTGGTGAAAGTTACAGATGGGTCTTGCTTTTAACTGAACGAGGCCTAATTTTAAAGTGCATTCAATTATTTTTAAGGCCTGGGGGCATTTAGAAATGACCATTGCTAACCACCAAAAGCAGGAATGTTCCGTGACCTTAAGACTGCCTTCTTTGGCAGCCGTCTTTCTCAGGGCTTGCTCTTGCAGGGGAGTGCTGAAATACAGAATTTATGGAGTCCTCAGAGTTTTGGTGGCCGCAAATCACAAGACTTTATCAAACAGAAGGGGAAGCTTGCCTTGGAGGGTGAGAACATGCTTTTCAGACATAGCGATGGGAATACCAACAGGCCAATTCAATTTCTTTTGGGGTCATGGTTTGTAGCTTTATTGAATGTGCGACATTCCCTTTTGAAAGTCCATGGGATGTTTTCACTTCAGAGAATAATTTCCACATACCATTCGACACCAAGAAATGGGTAATTATTATATCACTTGGTGGTTGTTTATCACAGTTTGAATGGAAATAAATTGCTTCAAAGTGAAATCACGCTACATGGTTACCTGTCTGCCCTATTAATCTTTCGTTTAATTTTCTTTATTTTAATGTGCATACCAATGTTTTTGACCTGTCTCATCTGTCTCTCTCATAATTCCCTCCAACGGATTTAAATATGTTAAGAGAAATTCAATAGGTGGGTTAAAGGAAAGCTTGGGATTTGGGAAATGGGGGGTTGGCTGAGAGCAGCAATTTATTTCTGAATTGGCTGTCGTGGTTCCCGTGGTCCAGAAGCAGACTGGAAAGCAGAAATGGGTAAAACACGTGGATATTCCAGCAATGGACCAGCTAGTTAGGCACAAGTTGTTGACTATATTTTCGGGGTCCAGCCCCATCTATAATGCCCACTTTGGCGATATTCCCAGTGATTTCATTTCAACTAATAAAATCCACAAAACAGCACTGCTTTTCTCTCACTTTAAGAGCATGGAATCAGTCTTCCCTGAGCCTCCCTGTTTCTGCCGGTCACCCAAACTCTGAAAAATCTAGATGAAGGGGCTTGTCCACCTAAATTGACAAATTCTTACTGAGGGCCCACTGCACCCTTGATACTGGGATGTGAGCTCTTTTCCCTGAGGGCCTCCCGGTGCCGTGAGGGAGCCTTCGCTGTCCGTGTCTCTCTCTCTGCTCAGCACACCGAGGTAGGGAGAGGTCGGCTGCACTGGGAGTATTTCTAGGAAAGACTCCTTGCAACAGAAGCCGATCCTTCAAAGGGTCTGAAGGTGCGCACGGCCTGGCTGGGATGCACGGAAGGATTCGCTCTTGCTTCCAAGTGGGAGGAAAAGTGAGAGCGTGAAGGAGCCGAGACACGACCCGCAGCGTGACAGTGTGCAGCCAAGTCGCTAGGCCTTGGTTGCACAATGAGAGTAGCCATCGGGAAAGCGGACAGAGGGACTGGCTCAAGGAAGGACGGAGACAGGGGAGTTGGTTTGGGCGCATGAGGCAGGGCACAGCCGGGAGGCACTAGCTGGACAGCTTAAGTTTAAGGCGCCCCAAGAACTCAGTAAGCAGGATAAGTGATATTTGAACGCAATGTTTAAAAAAATCACAATTAATGCCAAAAGTTCCGTGATGAATACATTATCAAAAATTGAAATGGTGACAAGGTCAGTAACAGTGCTGTGTGGAGCCATACTGGAGCCTAAGGCAATACCAGCCCTGTGTTTATTTCACTATTTCATATCTATTTAAGTGTTCCTCTAGGTAGTTTTACTGGACCACAACCCCGCCTGTTCATGTAAGTATTGTCTGTGGCTGCCTTTGAGCCACAACTCAGAGTCTGAGCAGTTGTGAGAGACTATATCGCCCACGAAACCTGAAATATTTACACTCAGGCTCTTTACAAAAGAGGTTTGCCCCCTCCCAGACTGGATGATTACTGCGCTCCCTTCTGGTTCTGCCATTTGCAGATTGTGTTCTCAGTTGATTTAATCGGTTACCTTTGATGCAAGATGGACCCTAGCCTTCGAGAGCAGCTCATCCTCTGCTGGGTGGACACTGTGTTTGTGATGCATTAGGTTAGCGCCGATCGCAGGCCTGCAGCGTGTCAGGTGCCGCGGGCCGTCTTGGGCGATAGCTTGGTGCCTGCAGACCTGTCTCTGCTTCTCCTTACTAGAACTGTGGGCTGCTGGAGAGCCCTGGGGGCATGCAGTCAGTGTCTCCTGAATTCCCCTGGCTGGGTCCCCAGTGGTTCTCAGCCCGGGTCAGCCTTGTCCCTCCAGGAGGCATCTGGAAGTGTGGGGGGAGGTTTAGGTGCTTACTTTGACTTCATGGGGCAACTGGAGTATAGTGGGCAGGCATCAGGGATGCTGAACAGCCCGTAATATGCTGTTCCATCCAATGAAAAACCGACCCTCCCTGAATGGCAGTGGTCTCTGAAAAACAGTACTCTTTTCTTCAGGTGACCCTGTCCTTTGCTTTAATCCGTTGCCAATTTTTGCTTCCTTTTCCTGAGATTACAGTACAATTCTGTGTTTTGCATAATGTTGTACCACTTTAATGGGAAGGCTGGCTTCGGGAAATATAAAAATGGCTGGGTGAGAGGCTTCCGATGATGCTTGCCAGGCTTTCCAGTTATTTTTTTATTGAGTCATATGTATTCTAGTTCATTAAATTCATTTAAGGGAAAAAAAAAGTCTCTGGGAATATGGGCAACTTTCTATTTCCTATCATTATTCACAAAACATAGATTTTTCTTGTACCAGTAAAAAAAAAAATCCTTTTGGTAAATTGACATCTCCTATTTTTCTGGAAAAGTCTTCTTAAGGAATGTCCTCATCTAAGATCTTGCTGTCAAAATAGGATTTGACCATCTCTGGGTCAGAAAATGTGGGGCGAGGGGAAACTGTCTCGTCAGAGTGGTGCTGGGACTTTGGGGCAGACAGCAGGTTGCTTCCTGGTACCTGCACCCTAGCAGCCAGTGTCACTCTGAAGCGGCCTCCCCTCTGGAGACTCAAGTGCTTGCTGGGGTCCAGCTTGATCACTCTCTCTTCTTCCATTTTTGTCTTCTCTTTCCTCTCACTTTCCCTTCTCTGTCAAACCACCCCTTCCTTGGTCCCATCCAGCAGGGCAAGAGTGCATTCTATGCACCGTGGGGACAGACAGAGCTGTGGGTACAATCTGGGGCCATGGAGCCTGATATCTGGGTTAGGTTCCAGGCTTTGCCGCCTCCTAGCTGTGTGGCTTTGGGGAAGTGACTTAACCTTTCTGCACCTCAATATCCTCATCTCTGAATTAGGGGTTAAATAAGTTAATACACGCAAAGCACTCAGAAGAGCTTGTGGCAAATGGTAGGCACAGAGTGACTCTGGCGTGGCTGTGTGGAAGGGCCGGTCGTGGGCCTGAGCAGATGCCCTTCAGAGCTGGAAAGAGCCTCAGGGCAGACGGCCTGGGGCCTTCAAACCTTGCTGCCAACACGGGAGCTGAGCCCAGAGAAGCGCCTCTCAGCCCCTGTGGAGTGGGGGCTGGTGCGGGGCTCGGGGCCCCCAGCTCCCTGCTCATGCGCTCCAGGTGTTAACTCAACTGAGGGGATTATATTGGGGGTAAAATGCTTTTATAGTTTTAAAAAATGTTTATTTTAATTCATTGATCTGTTTATGTCCACTGTATTTACAGATAAAGAAACTAAGTTGCAGAGAAGGAAAGCGACTGCCTTAAGTCATATTTCATAGGTTGGGATTAAAAACAATCAATTAACAAATATTTGTTAATGCTTAATATGTGCTAGGCACTGTCCTGGCCTTAAGTTCAAAAGATTGTCTAGGAAGCTCCACAGTTTCTCAAACCAAGCAGGCCCCCCAATTCAGCTAGCCAGTTTTAAAGGCCCTCAGGCACCCCCGTGTTGTCTGCACTCCCTGGTCTGAGCTGAGCTGTTTCATCCTGAAGGCCTCTTCCCAGACCATTGGGGTCCCCTTAGCTACTGACCTGATGGCTGGTTTTCCTCTTGGCCATCTCGCACCACCAGATACTCCCATAGCTTCCCCTGCACTGACTCCTCATTTCCTCCTTGGCCTCAGTTTTCCTCCCTCTTTGATATTATTGCTTTGGATACCTGGGCAAGGACCTACTGCGCTCTTTTGGTCTTTGGGACCCTTGACCTCAAGGCCAGGACCCACACCAAATACATTCATTCATTCATTCAACAAATATTCTTGTGCACCTGCTTTGTGTCAGACATGTTCCAGGTGTGGGGGATATAGCAGTGAGCCAGAGAAAAATCTCTGTCTTCACTGGAACTTATATCTTCGTGGGTAGTGACATTCAATAATCGAAATAAATTGATAAAGCGCATAGTGTGATAGATGGTTCTAAATGTTATGGAGATGGAAAACAGTTTGGCAGCTCCTCAAAAAGTTAACCATAG
This sequence comes from Equus asinus, assembly GCF_041296235.1. NCBI lineage: Eukaryota > Metazoa > Chordata > Mammalia > Perissodactyla > Equidae > Equus > Equus asinus. The sequence continues at coordinate 66,853,798 of NC_091794.1, forward strand.
AATTGCCATATGATCCAGCAATTTCAGTTCTAGGTATGTACCCCAAAGAATTGAAAGCTGAAACTCACACAGATACAGTACACGAGTATTCATAGCAGCACTCTTCACGATAGCCAAAAGGGGAAACAACTCAAACGTCCACTAGAAGATGAGTGGATAAACAGCACACACGCATACACATATGCACACACACAATGGAGTGTTATTCAACCTTAAAAAGGAATGGAAATCTGACACATGCTACATCTGGATGGACGTTGAAGATACTATACTACGTGAAATAAGCCAGACACAAAAAGACAAATACTGTGTTTTATTTGGAAATATAGTGGAAAATATGTGTTTCTACCATATGAGGCATCTAGAATAGGCAAATTGAGAGATATTGACTTAGAATAGTGTTTGCCAGGAGTCAGGGGGAGAGGGAATAGGAGTTATTGTTTAATGGGTATGAGTTTCTATTTGGGACAATAAAAAAGCTCCAGAAATGGATAATAGTGATGATTTCACAACATTGTGAATGTACTTGATGCCACTGAATTGTATAGTTAAAAAAGATTAAAATAGGGGCCAGCCCAGTGGCATAGTGGTTAGGTTCGTGTGCTCCACTTTGGTGGCCCGAGGTTCACAGGTTTGGATCCCGGGCGTGAACCTACACACCGCTCACCAAGCCATGCTGTGGAGGCATCCTACATACAAAATAGAGGAAGATTGGCACAGATGTTAGCTCAGGGCCAATCTTTCTCTCACACACACACACACACATAAAAGATTAAAATGTTAAATTTTATGTTAAGTATATTTTACCACAATAAAAAATTGCTACAGAGAAAAACAAAGCTTGAAAGGGAGATAGTGTTGGGTTGGTGGTGGGGCGGTTAATTTTAAAAGGAAGGGCTTGGAGCCAGTCCGGTGGTGCAGCAGTTAAGTTCGCACTTTCTGCTTTGGCGGCCTGAGATTCATCGGTTCGGATCCCGGGTGCGGACATGGCACCAGTTGGCAAGCCATGCTGTGGTTGGCGTCCCACCTATAAACTAGAGGAAGATGGGCACGGATGTTAGCTCAGGGCCAGTCTTCCTCAACAAAAAGAGGAGGATTGGCAACAGATGTTAGCTCCGGGCTAATCTTCCTCAAAAAAAAGAAAAAATGAAAGGAAGGGCTTGCTGAGGAGATTACACTTAAGCAAAGACTAGAAGAAGCCATCCATGTGGCTCTTTGGGGGAAGCATATCCCAAGGAAAGGGACCCCATGTTCAGGCACCATGACATAGCACTGACCAGCATGGTCTGGGTGTGGTCCGGGGTGTGAGTTCCAGTTCCACACTTATTTTCTGTGTGACCTTGCACAACAAACTCAGCTTTTCTATGCCTTAAGCTTCTGGTTTTTATAGTGGGGATATTAAAACCTAGTTCAGTTGGTGTCATGAAGATTCAGTGAGCTAACGCAGGAGAGATCCTCCAGCACAGCGCCTGGTGCCGGGCTGACCCTTGGCCGCAGTGCGAGCCCGGCCCCCCTGGGTTCATGGCCAGCATCTGCCCTGACGTGTTTGTCAGCGCCTGTGCGTGTGGGTTAAGTCCCCGTGTCACCCTTGCCTGGCACATAGGAAATGTTGAATAAATGTTCATTGTTTCCCGGCTCCTTGATTTTGATTCAGACAGCGTTATGACGCACGAAAGCGCTTGACATAGTACTTGGCACATTGATGGTTATCAATGTGTTAGTTTTCTTCCTTCGGACGTGGGTCATTCTTTCAGTCCTCAGAAATAAATTAGACACAGTCCGTGTTCTCAAGATGCTCCTTATCTTACTGCCAGGCCGTTTAGTGAAACGTGCAGGTGAGGGTTCCGACCTTCCCCGGGGACTCAGGAGGGAGAAGCTGTGGCCAGGAGTGCACCGAAAGTCCTGTCAGAGGATTAGGAGCCCGGCTGAGCCTCCCAGCCTGGCTGAGACGGGGGAGAGGGTCAGGGAAGGGAGGAAGCCAAGTGCTGTGGTGAGACTCCTCCACGGTGGGGAAGTGGGGCAGGGCTGTGGACCAGCCGTGCTCAGGTGGGGTTTTGCCGGCCTGACTGACGTCACTCCAGCACACTGTGACGTACCCCTTTTGAGGGGCTACGTATAGTGGTGCTGGGTCTCTTCCACATGCCCCTCCATCGCTTTGCTCCTTGCTTCTCCGCTCTGCTTGGTGCCTCAGGAGGCGACCCTGTGTGGACCATGTCTGCTGGTCTCCTCGCCCTCTGTCAGCTCAGCCTGCCGGAACGGCACACCAGAGACCAGGGGCTTAACGGACAGAAGTCTGCTCTCACAGTCTTGAAGCATCGGCAGGGTTGGCTTCTTCTGAGGCCTGTCATCTCCCAGAAAAGCAGTGTCACGTGGTCTTCCTTCTGGACATGTCTGTGTCCGAATTTCCTCTTTGTATAAGGACACCAGTCGTATTAGGTTAGGGCTCACCCTGATGACCTGACTTTAACGTAAGTACCTCCTTAAAGACCCTATCTCCATATATGGACACATTTTGAGGCCCTGGGGGTTAGGACTTCAATGTGTGAATTTTTAGGGAGCACAATTCAGCCCATAAGACCCTCTGACTTTGGGTTTGGCCACCAGGGACATCAGCAGGAGGTTGGGGGTGAGGGGAGCGAGTTGGGGTATTTATCCCCTAGTAGCTGCCTTTGCCAAAGTCACTGAGGACTGAACGTCACAGATCCTGCCAGGCCCTCTCGGCACAGCCTGCCCCCCCAGCCCAGGGTCCAGCCTTTGTAAATAGGCCTGTTGTTAAACTCTCCTCGTGTTGCCCAGTTTGAGTGTCCATCTGTCTCCTGCTGAGCCCCTGCCTGGGGGAGGGGGAGGAGGGCGCAGGGAGAAACGATTTCACGCTGATGCTTATGGTGCACGCTGCGAGTGGAGGCTGCCTCAGTGCACTCACTCTCTTAGACTGTGTTTTCTCAGACTTTTTGTGGCATCCTCTACTGACTGTTTCGTCCACTTAGGTCAGAGGCTATGTGAAGTCGTGAAGGAGCAGATGTGTTTGAGTAGCAAAGGTCTGGCCTGAAAGGCAGCTCCTGCACACGGCACAGCATCGTGGTGGGCAGGCCCCTTTCTCTCTCCCATCCTTTCGTGTCCGTAATTGTAAAATGGAATGGAAGCCTCAAACATTTTGTTATGAGGGATTGATTAAGTTACATTAAATGAGACAGCAAACGTTCAAGAAATGTTTCATTTTCTTTCCTGCATGGAAGGAGTCCCTGCTGTAACTTTATTTTGGAAACGCCTGTGGGAATCCTAACTGAGCAGAGGCAGCAAGGACAGAGAGCCAGCGTCAGTGTTGGGGACCTGACGGGTCACTACAGGCCCCTGGTAGGTGGCTGTCCAGTCATTTCTCTGTTCTCCTCCCTGTTCCCCCTCTGCACAACAGGCACGAGGTAGCAGCCTGCCCCTCCCACTGTGGCCGCTGGGTGCAGACACTGGCCACCTCTTCCACTTCCTCCAGTGCCTCTGCCCTCTGGACACCACCTCACTGCCTCCTTCCTTGTGCCTGGAGGCCTCTACCCTCGCCTTCCTTCTGTCTGGGAGACGCGTCTCTCTCTGTACGCGGGGAACTCTTGCTTCTCCTTGGGGACTCAATGCCAACAGTGTTTCTCCAGGGAAAGCCTCCCTACCACCTTCTCCTTCCCCACGAGGATAAGATCCCCCGTTACATGTTTGCAAACCTCCTGGAACGTGTCCTTCGTGCCAGCGTTAGAACTGCGATTAGAACCACTCACTTGAAACTAATGGTTTCCCTCTGTACCTCCCACGGCATGAAGCTCCGTGAGGGCCGGGTTGTGTCTTTCTTGTAAGAGTCAAGATGGTGTAAAAGCAGACTGGCTGGGTGTCTATTCAGCTCCACCACCTGTCAGCTGTGTGACCTTGGGCATGTTAGTCTCTGTGCCTCAGTTTCCTCATTTGTATAATGGGGATAAGAATAGGGTCAGAGTGAATGTTAAATGTGTTGATAAATGTGAAGTTCTCATTATAGGGCCTGGCACACAGATGTTAGCAATTGCTGCTGAATTCTCTGTTGGCCCTTAACAAAGGTCTATAGAATGAAAAGAGGTTGAGATTAATTTTGGGACAAGGCTAAGGTGAGGCCTGCCCACTTCAGTACGTTCTCTGTGGTTTGACGGATAGTCTGAGACTCGCATGACAAGGAGGCTCCTTGGCAACACTTATCATGCTTCGGGTTATGGTTGAACGTTCCATGACGGGTGGAGTCCCCGTGGTGGGAAGCCTGGCCTGTGTCTCCCGGTTGGGATTGCCAGGTGGATGGTAGGGAGAGCGGTGCAGTGAACCTGTTTGTGAACACAGCCGAGGCCCCTCCACGCCTGGTTCAAGGCAGCCTTGAAGAGAAGGTGGCAACGATGTTGGGGCTGTTTGCCGTCAAGACATAGGTAGCTTGCGGATGTGTGCAGACCACAAATTATTCTTATATTCTGTATCTGCCTTCACACAGTGACTGGAAATCAGGAGCCCTAGTTTCTGAGGGTGTATCCTAAAGGGAGTTGTTCAACCATCTTAATTTGTGGTTTCCTTGTTCATTAAGTGGGGACTGTGCCACAGTATCACTGTCTTATTGATTACTTTTATCCAGTGTCTAATGACCTCATTAACAGATATGTAAATAAGTGCACACACACACACACACACGTGCATTCTCACACTACAGCTGAAATAGCTGTCACAAAGCGCATGCATTAAATCTCATCTTCATTAGTTAAGGAACTCTCTAAGACTATTGCTTATGATCAATTTACACCTCCTTTACAAACAATTATAATAATTCTGATTATCTGGGTTCTTAGTTTGAAACAAATTAGAAATTGGTAGTCAGGGTGGACCAAAGAGGGCAATGGAAAAGGGACAATACTGCCATAAACAGGGACACCAACCACACAGAAGTGACATTAGTTTTAAAATCCTAGTAGTTTGGGGTCATTTTCTTGATGGGCAAACACTCCTCAAAACCCTTGTGATGATATCATTATTTTTTAAAGCAACAGCATTTTAAAACCAGAATGACTCAAATGATGCTCTAGTCCACAGCCATTATTTTGTGGAGTGAACATTAAGGTGTAGGGTAACCAGGACACACAACCAGCCTGCAGCTGAGTCCGAGTTCGAGCCCCACCCGCAGCCCTTCTAACTGTGGTGCTTTGCCCCTCCTTTTCTTGGTCAACAGTGCACAGTAAAGGCCATGAAAGGCCCAGGTCTCTACTGGACACAGAGCCTCTGCCCTCCAGGGACGTATGCTGTCAGGAATCTTTCTCTGCATGAATTTAACTGCTAAATTATTAATACCTTTTTAGGCATTTTTAGATATGATAATTGGTACCTTCAGGCTCAACTTCTGCTATGTGTGTGCTAAGGACACGGAGATCTCCAAGACGTTTTCCTCGTGACCCAGATTCTCTGCAGTGTGTGTTCTAGGTAGGTTATTTAAAATATCAATCAGGAATACTTTGGTAACTGCTTACCATGTACCCAACACCATTATGGGAGCTTAGGGTGACAGGGAAAAGAAAAAACGACTGATGCGATTCCAGCTCTCCAGGAATTGTAACGTCCCTAGAGAGACTAACAGGCGGAAAAACGGTGGGCGGGTCCTCCAGGGCAGCTGGCTGCTGAAAGGTGGAGAGCACAGGGCTCGGAAACCTGCCCTGTCCTCACACCTGGCTTTCCCATGACCTCTGGACCCAGGCCTGACCTCTGTGTGCCTCATCTGTAAAATGGGCATAGTACCAGTGTCTCCCTCCTGGGCGCTGTGAGCATTAAAGAACATAATGTCCGTCAAACACTTAGACCATTTCCTAGAGCATAGTGAACCATCAATAAATACGAGCTTTAGAGTTTCCAGTTCTAGAATAGACACCAGATAGACTCTACGCGTTTGCTCCAGCACACGTCAAACCCTTACTGAGCGTCTGCTCTGTGCCAGGCTCTGGGCTGCGCGATGAGAATGAAGAGGTCAGTAAAGTAGACCATGTCCTGAGACGACTTATCGCTTAGGGTAGAAGGTCAGCAAACTCCAGCCCTGGGGCCAAATGCCACACAGGCCTGTTTTTGTAAATAAAGTCCTAGTGGCAGCATTGAGTGGTAGCAACACAGTAGGTATGACTCCCAAAGCCTAAAATCGATATGACGTGGCTCTTCACCGAAAAAGTCTGCCAAGCCTTCGCCCAGAGCCCTGCTGCTCCAAGCGTGGTCCCAGGGACGCAGCATTAGCATCAGCTGGAGCAGCGACAGAAACGCAGAATCCCAGGCCCCGCCTCAGGCCTGCTGAATCGGAATCTCCATTTTTCATGAGGTCGCAGAGGTCTCTGAATGCACAGTAAACTTTAGTAAGCACGACTCCAGGGGACGTCCAAGACATTTCAGTAGTTTCTCACCCAGGGGCAGTGAAAAAGTGCTGGAGAGAGGCGGGTTTAGGGACTATTTCTTAAGCACTTACTTTGTGTCAGGGCAGCCTCAGCGTCTTCCATAGGGTACCTTCTTTAGTGCTAACAATGCTTAAGAAGAGGATGCTACTTTTTTTTTTTTTTGAGGAAGATTAGCCCTCAGCTAACATCCACCGCCAATCCTCCTCATTTTTTGCTGAGTAAGATTGGCCCTGAGCTAACATCCGTGCTCATCTTCCTCTACTGTATACGTGGGATGCTTGCCACAGCCTGGCTTGATAAGCGGTGCCATGTCCACACCTAGGATCGAACCAGTGAACTCCGGGCCACTGATGCAGAATGTACGCGCTTAACCGCAACACCACGGGGCCGGCCCCGAGGATGCTACTTTTAACCTTAGTTTAAGAAACCCAGACTTAAAGCCTGGGTGATTTTAACGAAGCCTTTCAGGCAGCGATGGCCGTGCTGGAGTTTGAATTCCAGTCCAGACGGCCAGCCACTTGTTCTTCATCATCGTGTCATTCTGCTTCCTGAAAGCAATACAGAGGAGGGAGTGATAGGGATTCACAGAAATCTTGCAGAGATGGCTTAGAGCCTGCATCAGACAGCGTTCAACCAGGAGAACAACATCCACTCAAAGAATGTAAAGCAGAGGAAAATTAACTCCGAGAACTGGTCACACAGCGATGGAGGAGCTGCAGGGCCGTCAGGAGAGCGTGAGGCCTTCTGCACTTAGCTGCAGTGGGAAGCTCGCTCCACCATCAGGCTGCAGGAACAACGCCAGGGATGAGATCGTTGGGGCCCAGCAGCCAGAGTGACCGGGGAGAAGCTGACCTCAGCGGGCCTCTCCAGCGGGGGAGCCAGCCACGGGTCACAGCTGCTGGTGGCGCTGCCCCGGGCAGAGCTGGAGGGGAATCGTGAGCTTCTCTCTCCCACCCTGTGTTTCCCCAGCAGCTAGGGAGTTCGCATGCCGCCTAAAGCATTGGGACTTCATTCTGGTGGGGAGCCATTGGAATATTTAAATAAGATAAATATACTTGCATTTGTATTCTGCAAACTTCACTCTGGCTGCAGAGTGGTTGTTGGATTAGAAGAAACCAAACTGGGAGGAGAGAGTCTGGTTAGAAACCTATTGCACTAATCTAGGTGAAGGGTAATAGGTGGCCGGGCCGTGGAACGTCAGGGGTGGAGCTGGAAGGGATGGCTATGAGAGACCAGCAGGCGCAGCTGGCTGCCCCCCAGGTCTACCCCCTTCCTGCTTCTCTTGCTGACGGAGACCCGATTTGACTCGCGTGCTGACTGTCCGCTTAGACCTCCCTCCAGCAAGGGGGCCCTCCCCAGGTCAGAGAGTGCCTCTTGGTTGGTTCAGTCGTGGCCACCTCTTGCCTTTACCAGGGTTTCGATTAAGAAGGACACGTGATGCAAGTCTGCCTGGTTGTGGCGTTGCAGGCGTTGTGGTGGCCATCTTGGATCTCGGAGGGGCTCAGCTGAAGGAGACAAGCCAACCATCTGGGGATGGAAAGAACTTGCCTTGAAAGGACCACTGAATCTCCTAATTAACCAACTCGGGAACTGTCCTACCGCTGGAAATCTGTGCTGTGAGCCCGGAGTTGCTAAGACAGCCAGGAAGCGCTGCAGACGGTGGCCGTGGAGGGTCAGGCGGAGTGTGCGGCGCTCAGGAGGAGCACCTTCGAGGGGGCAGGGCTGGATGAACCTACTGAATCTACTTATTCACCTAAACTATTCAAGTCTCTTATTTGGAAACCCCTACTCATCCTTTAGAATATGGCTCAAGTGTCGCCTCCTCCAGGAAAGCTTCCTCAGCCAGCGTTCATGTACCTTTCCCTATGCCTCCTCTGCCGGAGAAACTGCCTCCTTGCCAGTCTGTGTGCCCTCCTGATGCTGGGCCGCTGTGTTAGATTCATCTGTGTAGCCCTCATGGTGCCCAGCTCCGTGCTCTGTACTTGTCTGACTCTACATGAGTCGTGGGCGACCTGATTGAGGGGCCAGCCTGAGGGTTCAGAGGTAGGAACGGGGGCCTGAGGGCTGAAGGTGGGACTGGATGCCCACCCCAGGGAGGTTGCAGTTTTGGTTAAGGGCAAGAGAAAGGGACGAGTTAGAGCCCACATTCTGAAGACTAAATTTAAACCCCGCAGGACAGGAGGCTGGTGGTGAACAAAAGGAAATAGGGGCCTGATAGGACTAAGAAGAGAAAAATAAGATGCAGAGAGTTAAGTGTCAAGATCCCACAGGCAAACTTGAAGCCAGGTCTCCGACTCCGTCACATGCGACCCTCTCGCTCCATCCCTTTCCCTCCAGAATGCACAAGAATGGGCACTCGGCTGCCTCTCCAAAAAGACTTGATGATGGAGTGACTGAATGAAACCATTCCATCGTGACTCTTTTTCTAGATTTCAGCTGCTTGTTTCAATGGTGTTTTTCTGACCCCGCTTGGCATTTCAACCAGGCAACATCAGTGGGCTGCATGTTGTTACACATCGACGCAGGTACCTGCTCTCCTCCCCTGCATCCCCCATGCTGGTTCTTCTTGTCCAAGATCAAAGAGAAATATTGTTCAGACTGCAGATGGAGAAACCAGGCTGGCCGCCTTTGATGTCGGGCAGCAGCGGTGCTCTTCCTGCCGATGCAATTTGCAGCAGCAATGTCGAGTCTCGGTAATTGTTTCTCCAACCCCCACGCCACTAGTGTTTTTTATTTAAGGGTAAATTTTCATTTGGCTAAATAAGCAGTTCCTGTCTGCCCGCAGCGGATGGTGGCCCTGAAACACAGGGTGCTGCTGTTGTCGTGAAAACAGAGCGCAGGGGATCAGGAAGGCCTCACGAGAGGCCGTCATGTGGAGTGCGTCCTTCTTTAACTCTCCCTTTTATTGGAATAGTGTAATTTCAGTTTCATAAATACTAAGAGGTTTACCGCTGGGCTCTGGGGCTATCCATCTCATTCACCTCGGAAATTAAGGCTGCTGCCTCCCCTGCAATGTTTCTCTTTGTCTCTAATATCACTTTAGCTGCCTTTAGGAACCAAGCCAGGATGTAAAGAATTCAGACCGTTTTATTTTCCACAAGGTCAGATTGTTCATGATTCCTAATAGAGAACATTGGAAACCTTTTTATTGAGGGGCAGTCTTTCTTCTAATGTACCTCTCCTTCCAGAAACAGTTGCAGTCAAAGGCATTAACTTAAAACCTTAATCTTTGCTCAAGATAATAATAGTAGTCGTGAAGCAAGAGCAGAGGCAGAAAATGCCATGTGCTCGTAAACATATGATAGACACAGTCCTAGATGCACGCACATTATCCCGTTTAACCCTTGCAGCGACTCTGCTAGGCAGCTATTGTAGCTCTGTTTTGCAAAAGAGGTTGCTAAGACTCAGAGAAATTAAATTAAATGTCTCTACTATGCTGTGGGACTGGGATTTTCCTAGGATATGGTGAGGAAGATGGTGTGGATTTTTGCAAGTCTATAAATGACAATCAAGTCAAAAGCGAAGCCGTATGTGACAGGCAGTGAGCAGGGGGCGCGTGCCCCACTTTGCTGAGCGGTGGTTTATAAAGCACTCACGTGCTAAGTTGTTACCCTGTGCCTCTTCCCTCTGCCCAGAATGTCTTCCCCACGGCACTGCCCTTCCCCTCCTGCCCTGGTTTCCTTCATGGAGAGTCTTCCCTGATCTCATAAACAGCCCCTCCCATGCCCTGTGGTAGCTACTTTTGCTAATTTCTTTCATGGCGCTGTCACTGCAGCGCTGCCTTGATGACCGCGACCGTCACCTCCACCAGGCTGTGAGCTCCTTGAAGAGCGTGTCTTATTTGCTGGTATCCCGGTGCCTGATTCTGTGTTCACTGCGCGAGTGGTGCTCAAGAAACAGGCGGATGAGCGACTGAATGAATGAAGGGAATAAACAAACGGTGAACAACCTATTGTCTCGTCACTGAGATGTGCGATTATTTCCTGTCATGACTGGTAGAGTGTAATTCCAGAATCACACTTATTTCCCGGAATGGGGGTCTCTGGCTTTCCTGTTTTCTATGCTAAGATGGAGTTGAGAGGGCACTCAACACTCCTGCCTGATGCCTATTTCCAAAAGGTTCTGTTAAAGAAGATATGACCAGTGTATCCAAAGGACTTCATTCATTAAAGTTCATCAGAAGGTGAGTTTATATAGGTAGGTGTGTGTCCACAAGAATGAACACAAAAAGGACGCAGAGTAAATGTAGATTGGACTACTTTCCATTGGACGCCTTTCAGGAAAATGTCCCTATCGTATGTCTCATTTTTTCAATGTCTTTCAAAATATTCTCCATAAAAATATTAAGGCAAAGCTCTTGTTCAAACAATACCTTAATCTTCTAATGTAGAGAGAAGAGCTCTAAAATAAGAACCTCTACTTGGGGAGACGTTGTAATCCTCAGTTTTGACGTCTGAGCTGTGTATTCCCTCTTTTAAACTCTGGTTTAAGTGTAGGAAGAACCCAGCTTTCTCTCTTGATCTCCTTAGCATAGTAATGCCAGGCTGACATTTACAAAAAGGACTTTACTACACGTGCTGGGAGAAGAGTGGAGGAGAAGGGTGACAGAAACAAACAGAGTAAAAATAGTCGTATGTTTGCCTTTCCTGATAGAATGTGAGCTCCAAGAAGGCAGGAACTGTGCTTAACTCATGTTTATGTTCTATATCCTCACCTGGAACTTAGTAGATGTTCAATAAATACTTGGATGAATGAATAGATGAATGTAGAAAGGAGCGAATAAACCAGACATTAAAGAGTCTGACTCTAATATCCATACATATTGTCACTTGGGTCTTGACAAACTTGTACAAATGTCCTTCTTCCCTCCTTCCTCTTTCTCTCCCATTTTCCATTTCGGCTTCCTGTTTCCAAGTGATGAATGCTGTTCTGCTTCTCGGTAGAGCACACTTCCTGTCTCGCCTGGGTTGAAATCCTGCTCTCAGTTCTGCTGACCCTCTCACTCTAGTTTCCTATCTAGGGATCATGCGAAATGATCACACAGCTGACTTGCCCAGCAGATGTGGGTGGCATTCACTGAGCCCCAGTGTCACGCGGCAGCTTCACAGTATTTGGCTTATTTTTTGAGAAGGAACCTCTAACCCAGAGGATTCTGGAGCAGATCACACAGGGGAGGCGTACAGGCCCGATTCCTCCATCTGTCCTGCTTGCGCCAGGCCCACTGCTCCCAGCTAAGAGGCAATTTCACAGGCCTGCCTCCTCTATAAAAAAGGGTTCCTTGTTTCCCCTCCTGATCAAATACTATTCTTTCATCTCACAGGTCCTCATTAAATGACTAACGTAAGGTCCCAAGCGTACCCCACGCATCTCCTCTCAAGGGCAACCTCACACGTGTAGCCACGTGCACCTCTGTGTTAAGCCACGTGTGTGATGCTGGCCTTTGTATGTACATGATTTTTCAAATGTTTCCCCCAATGTAATCATTATCATTTACTCCATGTTTCCTGTGATAATCCTATGTTTAGGCAACTTATATATATATATATATATATATATATATGTATTTGGGGTTTTTTTCTCCTTCTCTCTGAGGTAAGTGCTTCTTCATTTTACAGAAAAGGGAACTGAGGCTTAGAGAAGCAGAGGAGACTTACCCAGGAACCCACTGGCCAGTAACTGATGAGCCTTAGGCTTGAACCCAGGTCTGTGACAACTGAAACGTAGGCTTTCCACAGTAACCCGCCCCACGCGCACTCGGATGAAGGCATGGCTGCAGGGGCAGCTCTGCGCGGAGCCTGGAGCGGCACAGCTCTCGTTGTGTAGCATTTCCTTACATCAGTGAGTCAGCTTTTCAAACAGAATTGTTTCTGAATACCCCGGGACAGCTCCTTTCTTCCCTGTGGAAAAGAGGAAGACGGTCACAGAAGGGGGACCATGGGCCCAGTGACGTCCACAGGTGGAGCAGAAGGAAAAGTCAGAGGGAGGAAGCCCTGAGCTTCATTTAAACCTCTCGGCCCTGATTCTAAAGCAAAGAGACAATAACAACAATGAGAACAGCTAACCTGTCTGAGAACATTCACTGAAGCTTACCTGGACCAGGAGCATCTCATTTGATCCTCTCAACAACCCTATGAGGTACAGATGATTGTTCCCATTTTCCAGATGAGGAAATTGAGGCTAAAAACCTCAAGATTTTAAAAAGCTATTTAAAGGCTTTAAATATGTAGTTTTAAAATAGGCTGTCTGGAGGCCCTGTTCTGGCTGCAGGCTATCTCTGACCTCATTGTCTGCCCTGCTTCTCTTCCTCTGGCCACGGGGACCTGTTTTCTGTTCCGAAAACACAGTACGCAGGCATCCTTCTCCAGGAGCTGCACCTGCTCGTCTCTGGCCCAGGAATGTTCTGCTTGAACACGTTTGCATGGATCGCTCCCTCTCCTCGTGCTGGTCTCCTCTCAAATGTCCCCTCAGGAAACTTTCCCCGGATGCCACCAGTCATGCCCGGTCCCCTTAACGTGGCTCGGCTGTTTTCCTACCTCTCATTCTATTCTGTGTCTGTCTGTCTGTTCATTGTTTGGCCTCCTCGTAGAACATAAATGTCACAAGCAAGGATTTTGTCTGATTTATTAACTGATGTACCCAAAGCTTAGAACACTGCCTGGCTCATAATGAGCTTTCACACATTGGTTGAATGAATGTTTTGTTAAATACACAACTCAGTTGTCACAGGTTGATTTCGTTGTAAGAACTTTCACATAACTGAATTCACAAAGCACAGACTCGAGCTGGCAACATTGAGTCATGTGTCCTTTCCACCCCTCACACTTACTGAGCCCCGCCCCCCAGGCTTGGGGAGGCACAGACCGCGAGATGCAGCTCCAGCCTTCCTAGAACCAGAGAGCAGTGAAAGAGCAAAGCTGGTGTAGAGACAGCAGCGCTGTGGTGTGGAGGAGCACAAGGTGTCAGGGGACTCCCAAGGAGGAAAATGTGGCCTCTGTCCTCAAGGCCTCCTACTGAGTAAATGAAATCTATCATTTGTCCTTTAGGGTGAGCTTGTTTATTCTGTGATTAGGAAAACAAGAAGGAAGTGATCAGCTGATGTGACTTTATTTTTCCACCAGAAATATCCCTTACACAGGCTGGAAGGGAAAGGAGATGCCAGGAGTAGGGCACGCCTCCACTCCGGGCGCCAAGGAGAAGGAAGCAGGGTCTTTTGCTGTGTTATTGACACTCCAGAACACCACTTATCAAAGATGACAACTTAGAGCTTAGGGTTCATTTTCTCCTCTAAACCACTTGACTGGTTTTTGCCAGAGAAGAACAAATGTCAGCCCCTCCCATGCCAGTCTTCCCATGGTTGGCAGAGCAGGCGCAGTAAGAGCCATCCTCCTCAGAGCTTTCAGACAGCGGGCCCAAACCTCTTGGTGTAGCTCACCAAGGCCTGGAGCCTCGGCCCTGCCCACCACTCTGTGTGTTCTGTCCCCTCTGCACACGTGCTGGGCCCAGCAGTGCCCTGAGTGCACTGTGCTGTTTTCCCTCCCTGGTTGTCTGCCCAGGCCCCTCTTTCTGGAATCCCCTTCCTCTCTTCTTCCTTTGACTGTCTTCCCCACTTCATCCCTGTCATCCTTCAAGCCTGCAGAACAGTTGAAATCTTCTCCAGGAAGCTTTCCCTGACTCCTTCCTGTCTCGCCCCTTCTCCCACTCCCAGCCCCACTCCCAGGCTCCCATAGACCCTTAGAGTGCCTTGCACTTAGCCATCTTGATGCTAAAAGTTTTCTCTGTACTCATGTTTCCTCCCTCTTTAGACAGGAAGCTCTTAGAGGACAAGAATTTTGTTTACGTTTGTCTTTTTAAAAAAATCTCCGTTCTCCTAGAATTTTCTCCCAGGACCAGGCAATTAATGCTTATTGAATTCTGCAGACTGATTAAGGACCTGTATAGGACCTTCGATCTTCCATGTTTGGCTACCGAGGAACAGCTCTCGTTGTGCAGCATTTTGGTTTTGGGTATAGATAAATCAGTGACTCAAAGAGCTTAAAGGAAAAACACGGTACCCACCAGCCAGGCTGGGTTTGGTGTGAACACTCCATATCAGAATGGAAAGCAGGGGAAAGGGGCCCACAGCACCATGCAGCCAGGAGGCAGGAGACCTGGACGCTGGTCTTGGCCCAGCCACTATCTTGCTGCGCTACAAGTCAGGGCCTTTCTCTGGGCTTCTTTTACCTCCTCTGAAAAAAGGAGCACACCACGTGCGGAGAGTGGCCGGGATCCCCTGCAGATCTAAAATCCTACAACGCTGTGTTCCTGCTCACGGATCACACACTTTTTCATGGGCTCAAAGTTTGCATTACAGTGTGTTGCCATCGTGAAAGGTACACTCCTTTACTGCATCTCATTTGGGCTAGGAATCAAGCCTCTGACTTCAGCAGAGAAACTTGGAAGACCCCACCGGTCACGTTTCTTAGAAGAAAGTACATTCAAATGGGGGAAAGAAAAAGAGATGGAGAGTTATCCATTCACTGCTTTTTCAAGGCTCAAAAGTGTAGTTTATTCTTTGTACTGCATTTTTCCACATACTTTCTCATTTAACCTTACTGGAATCCCTTTAAGGTAGCCAGGATGGGCAACTAGGTAGCCATTAATGCCATTCACCAGAAGCTTCTAGCTCTCCATTCTTCTGAGAACACAGTAGGAGCATGATTCCTGGCCCGTGGTGGTGGGGGTACCATGCAACCAGTCTTGTCCAAGGAGCTGTGAGCTTCCAGAAGTGGTGTTTGTTAACTTCAAGCTGAGCATTTAAATGCAGGTATGAGGCCATCTTGAGTTGTTTGTTCCCTCTGCCACGGTGGCCAGAAGTATTCCAGTCAGTGGCTGTTGCAACAGCCTGGATCCTGGAGTGAGGTCAGAGAAGAGCCCCCAGATGAACTCAGAGAGACACATAGCATGAGCAAGTGATTTTAATTGTTTTAAGTCACTGACATTTTGGTGCTATTTGTTACTGCATCACAACTTAACATATCTTGACTGACACAGGCATTAGCCCCATTTTTCACATGGAGAAATTGAACCTTGGTGCAGTAAAATACACAGACTTTCTCAGGGTCGTAAAAACCTCTAAAGTGCCCAAGCCTGGGATTTTGAACTCAAGTCTTCTGACTGCACATTAGTGCTATTTTCTCTATACCACACTGCTTCCTTAATTAGCATTAGGTATTAAACTTGATTTCATTGGAAGCCACCCTGTGGGTCCTGGTTTTCATGAGTAATCTTTGGAAGGTAAAAAGGGAGAGTGACAAGATCACAGACTTTGGAGGTAAGCAGATGTGAACTCGAGTCCCGGCTCTGCTAATTAATAGCTTGGTGTCCTTGGCGTGTTGCTAAAATGTGGTCTCCTAGGTCTTCTGACTCAACCAAGTCTGCAGAGAGTGGAAATTCTGCACAGTAGGGAATACTTACTGCTAATGGTATAATATCAAGCATCAGTGGCTGCATGGGTAGATATATTGGGGTGTGGTCTGCCTTCCCAACATTCTCAATCAGAGAGGCTAAGTGACTTGCCTGAGGTCACGCAGTAAGGGGCAGAGCCTCAGTCGCAACCCAGGCCTCTCTGATTCCTTCCAGTATGTCCCACTGCCTCCCGGATGAAACCAGCTCTGCTGAAACCCTCAGCCCGTGAGGAAGGAGGGGCGCAGCCTGAGCTCAATGATTGACTTCACTGTGGAGAGCCTTCCCATTTCTCTTCCTGTTTGTCGTGGAGCGTCAAGTTGATTTACTCTTTGAATATTCCTCTGCTTTCTCTTACTCCGGCTGAGCGTTGAGAACAGCAGGCATTGCCTTGGCAAGGTTACAGGATAAACTTGCTGCTTTTAGGACATCTGCATCCAGCAAAACCTTTATTTTCTCTCCCCTGGGCATAATCTTGGAAAAACACATCTGTTGTTCCGGGTGCGTACCTGGCTGGCCTTATTTTTCCTCCCTTGGGTGGGGAAAGATTCTGTCAAGATATGAGCAAGAGTTTTCACACCCTCTGAAGTCACAGACCCTTTGTATATTAAAAATATAAACCCCTCGGAATCTTGATTGAATTGTAAAGTTTTATTTAAAAGCTGAGAGCACCACCTGTGTCCCAGCATCCTCCAGTTCTCGGGTGTTGGAGTCTCTGGAGATGCTTTCAGGGTCTCTTCTGACTGAGTCACTGAAGTGTGGGCAGCGGTGGAGGTTTGAGAGCGCAGTAAGAGACAGGCTCCGTGTGTCCCGGATGCCTGCCCCAGGACACGTCTCCCTCCCCTTTCCTCTGGCTAAGCCACATTTACACCTGGCTGCCTCCAAACTCATCCTCTGCAGGGAGCTTTCCAGGACCTGCAGAGGAGAAACAGAGACCAGGCTAAGTTAAAAACTCAGTTCTGCTTCCTTCCTTCATTCATTTTAGAACAATTATTGGGCACCTACTCTGTGCCAGGCTCTGTCGTAGCCGCTGAAGGAGCACCGGTAATCCACGCCCTCACCTCACTGCAGGTTAAACAGTGGAGATTCAAAAAGCAACAAGGCAATTACAATATGGTGTGACTGGTTAATTAACGAGTAACTCACCATTCATTTAACAACACTGAGGGCTGATCATATGCCGAGCACTGGGTTAAGTGCTGGGAATGCAGCAGTGAGTCAAGTGGACAAACTTCTCTGGCCTCCTGAAGCTTCCCTTCAGGTGACGCAGGCAGGTAATACAGTAGATAAGTGTGTGATGCAGTTGTACGTGGTAATGATGAGCACCGTGAAGACAAACATGGGACAATAAGTGGTGAGAGTGTGATGGAGGGTGTGGTTTCAGCTGCGTGTCTGAGGGTTCTCCGAGGAGGTGATGTCCGAGGGAGCCCTGTGATGACAGCAGGGCCACGAGACTGGGTGTGCTGTGTCCTGTGGGGGCATCTAACCCATGTCCGCTGTGACTTTGATTGAACCACTTGATTTCTCTGAGCTTTCGTCTCTTCCTATGGAGGATGAGCAGGTTTACACCCTGCCTGCTCCCCTCCTCTGTGGAAATACGAAGAGAAACCATTCCCCCGCGAGCTGCCTTGCTGTCCCCACTGGGACCTGTGAATTGCTTCCATCGGCCCGTTCTTCAGAAGGCCCAGACTCATGACAGTCTCAGCTTCAGTGGCGCAGATGTGAAGTCACAGACTCGGCTTGAATCCCGCCACCAGAAAGCAGATCTTCTAGCTTCCCTGAGCCTGATTTCCTTATCTGTGTGATGGGAACAATGAGCAGAACCTGTGGTTTCTGGTTATTGTCAAGACTAAGCGAGCTTCTGCACTCAATGCCTTTAACAGGACCTACCCTGCGCAAAGTGCAAAGTGCTGTGGCTGTGTGTTCACTACAATAATGCTGCTCTCATTATAGTGATTAATATTAAAATAACAGCAATTCATGTGCAAGCCTCACCCACATGTCTGGTCTGTCATTGATGCTCAGCAAATATTATTGCCCTTCTCTTCTCTTCCTCTTCTTTCTCCCTCTATTTCCAATGTTGTTTCCCCATTCCCCTCTGTTCTGTTTGATCCAGAGCCAAGAGATCTGGTATCTCAGGTTAGGCTCAAGGGAAAAACAAGGCAAAGGAAATTCTTTCTTCTTGGGAACTTTCTTTGCACGTCTACAGAACTCCAGGCTCTCTTCTGATCGCTTTGTATGTGTATTGGCCTATTTGAGTCTCACGTTGACGCCAGAAGGTGTACATGGTGACTGTCTCTATTTTATAGTTATGGAAACTGAGATATGGTGTAATTCAGTAACTTCTCCAGAGTCCCTGAGCTTATTAGTCAAGGAGCTCTCCAGCCCGAGGCCCTAGAACAAGAACGGATTTAGACTCAGGGCAGTAGTTCTGTAAGGAATTAAGATAGAGAAGAGGTGGAAGTCTTCTCCATATTGTGTCTCTCCAAAGCCTGAACGTGGCAGATGAGATGCAAGGGGAACCTGAACCTCCATATGAGGAGGCTCTGCATGCTCAAAGGCATGTGGTGGAGGGGTGCCCCTGTCATGGGCCCTGCTTCTCCTTTGATCCCCCTCCCTCCTTCCCTGGGGCTGACAAGCAGGTCCACAGACAGTTGTAAATTGTGATCTCTGAGAAAGGCACCACAGAAAGACAAAGGGAATCATTAAAGAGAAGAAATGGAGCCTCTTGCGTTTGAACTTGCAGCCCCTTGAGCACAGCAGTGCTGGGAGCCAGCGCTGCTTGTTTCACAACTCCGGGATCAATAGTCGCTGGCTCCCTGCAGCCTGCCCTCTGGGCACCAAGGTGCCCCCTGGGCACCCACCGAGGCAGGGTGCAGATTCCCAGGCGCAGAAGCAGCACGAGAAGGACTGGATCTCCAGCCTTGAGAAACTGCTGATCTTTCCTTTGCCTTTTTCTTCTTCTGTAAAAGCAGCTGGCTTTGAGGAATAGCGGGAGTACTTAGTCAGTTAGACTGCTGGCATACCCATTGATCTCGGGGAGCTAAGGTGAGAAGAACAATTACCAGCCTGTAACCCTTCTCTACCTTTCTCTCCTCTAGACCTGTTGGAATGACAGGCATCTCTTTCCCTCCCGCTATTTCTCTTTTCCTATCCACTGCTGTCTCTGTCTTCTTCATTTTCATTTTTTTCCCGACTTCCTGGCTTTCTTTCTCTTTCCTCCTCATCTAGGGAGCAATGAGCCCATTTGGTCAATTTCAAAGCCATTCTCTGGTTTGCTGTGGATCATCTGTCCACTGGGGTGACAGCACTGTGCATACGAAAGCTTGAGGAATCAGACAGATGTGAATTCAAGTCCTGGTTTTGGTTTATTTGCTGTATGACCTTGACTTTAGCCTTAGTCTTCTCCTCTTTAAATATGGATCTGATCAGCTTATGAGTGTTCTTGTGAGTGGCCCATGGCAAGTGATCCACAGATGCTAATAATCATCGTCGTCGTTGTTGTTATATATAATTATTATTCTCTGTAGAGAAGGCGTATGAATAAGGTCAGTCCCTGCCTGCCTCAGTCCCACCAGATTTCAGCAACAATCATTGCTCCTTAAGGCTCCATCTTCTCAGGGTCTAAGCCAATAACAGACCAGCTTATGGAATATGAAGCTCTGTCTTCAGAGAAGGGTCTAGAAAAGTCAGATGTGCGGTTACGCAGAGTGAAGGTGGTCTGGGAAGACCCTCCGCCTCCCCCAGGAACAGCACAGGGCTGCAGCTTCCCCATCTGGCCTCTCCGCCTCTCCACGTGTGTCTACTCTGGCCACCCAGTCTGCTCTCCAGTTCCTGGTTGCCGCTCCGGTTTCCCACTGGGATGGGAGCCCAGGCTGGAACTCTCAGCCTGCTGAGACCTCAGGTCCCTGCCAGCCCTGGATTCCAGAGCTCAGGGATTCTTCTTTGGCATGGGGTACGGGTGATACTGCAAAAGCATGGTGCCGGGGTGGCGTAGCTAGGGAAGTTCTGGAGGTTGGCTTCTCAGCCTCCCCAGGGCCCATGCAGCAAGGGGCCTCTGCCACTGCCCTCAGAGCCATCGGCAGTAGTGTCATTGGAAGGCATTGAGTGGGAGGGGAGCAGGATTTATTCATGATTCTTGACATTGGCAGAAATACCCTGTTATTTCTGAAAGAGAGCTGGATTTGGAATCAGAAGATTTGAGTCTGAGTCATGGCTCTGTCATTCACTAATTATAAAAACGTGGGCATGTCATTTAACTTCTCAAAGGCCATCCTCTAATGTGGACGTATCCAGCACAGTGCTTGGTAATGCTAGTTCCTTCCTTTATTAAAACACGCTTGTAGGTGTGGGGTATTCCTCACAGATTCCTTCTCTGCTTGGAGAGACGAGGTGTTTGTAGCCGACTCCAGTGACCATAGAGAAGGTAGTGTGGCACTGAGGGTGAGTGCAGGGACTCCTGTGTGGGACTGCCTGGGTTCACGTCTCTGATCTACTCATCAGCTGGGAGCTTGAGTGAGTTCCTCTACCTCTGTACATCTCCATGCTCTTGACTGTAAATGGGGTTGGTGATATTTGACCCTGACTCATACAGCTGTTCTGAGGGGACATAAAGCTCTTAGAGCCATAACCTTCATAGAGGAGTCCTTGACCCAGTCATCACTACTGTTATTATGTGTCCTACTCACAATAACACCCCTTAAATGCTTCCTTCATCCACAGCCATTTTCTTTCTTTCACTCCCTGGCCATATTTGATTGGACTAGGGGTGGGCCCCTGATCTGAAGTGAGGCCGATCGGAGTCCCTTCCCTGGTAATTTGGGGATGAAACCAAGTAATGATGTGAGTGTGTGTGTGTAAGAGACAGACAAACAGAGAGAGGAGGAAGGACTTGTGACAACTATGCTGAAAAGGTTTGGGACAAACATCTTCCGCCTACTTTCCACCTGGGTGGACAGGAGTGCAGGAAGAGAAACAGGGAGAGACTCACAAAGAGAGATAGAGACAGAGACAGAGAAGCAGTGAGAGACGGAGGGAGGAAAAGAGAGACTGAAGCATGCACACAGAGTAGAACACAGGTGAGAGACAGAGGTGGAGTTGAGCAGCTTTCTAGACCCTGGTTCTAGTGCCTTCTTGAAGCGCAGGTGCATTTCTAACCTTGGGTTCTAGAGGGCACTATTGTGTCGTTGTAAGAAATCCCCTGAATCAGTTGGGATAGGCTAATTTGTGCTGCAGTAATGAGCACTCCCCAAATCACAGTGATTTAATAATACACAGATTTTGCTCATTCTATGTGCCAACCTACATGCTCACCAGGGAGCTCTTTCTTATCATCATCACTCAGGGACACGGTCTTTATCTTGACATGCTTCTACAATAACTTTGGTAGGGAAGTTAATGTGGCAAATGTGCACTGGCTCTAAACCTTGCTCTTGCAAGTGACACGCATTGCTTCTGCTCACAATTTCATCGGCCAAACAAGTCACATGACCACACTTATCTTCAAAGGAGTGGAGAGGTACACCTTTACCATGAAGCAATAAGGGTACCTAGACTATTTCTGAACATCCTCTAATAATTACTGCACCCTCTTTTCTTCTCAATTTGTCTTAAATTGCTTTCTATTAAAAAAGCAAATAAACAAAAAGTCCTAACTAGCAGAAGTGATAAAAGAAGAAATTCTCAGTTCCTTCGGTGGTTGGATCTTAAGTTGGCTGGGACAAACTTCAGTGCTTTTGGACCCTAGAGAAGGAGCAAACCAAAGCGGGGATAGAGTTATGGGAACTGGATGAAAGACGTGGTATTTGAGCTGGGCTCTGGAGAGTGGGAGTATTTGCCTGGCACCTTCCTGTTTCGGTCTTTGAAACTTGAAAATTGCACATGATGTGTTGGATTTGGGGGTTCTGCAGGCTGGAGCCTGCATCCCTGCTCTTTGGGGACCGAATGAGCTGATGAATGGCAAGCACCTAGAATATTACCTGGCACTGACTAGCTGTTGAGGAAATGTTCCTCGTCTTTCCTTATCTCCTTACACTATAATCATCTCTTTTTAGTTACTGCTGCTGCAAAGTTTTCTTCTTATTTTCCCCTGGGGGAATCTAAACACTTCATACTGGCAGTATCATTGGGAGTCGTGTGATTGAGGGGTTTGCCATTTTACTGGGAAGACTAGTTTAATTGTTGGCATAAAGTTCGTTGCCTTGGTGTTATAAGCCAACAGACTTGAGGCTCTGAGATACCATCTGCTTCTCGAAAACATTTTTTTTTTCAAATATCATTTTCCATTTAACTTCAGAGATACATTTTTTTTTACCTATTAGTGGAAATCTGGGGGTCTTATTATTCTTTCCTTATGAATAGTAACCTGTACAATGAAGACAAAGAGATATGGGTGTAGAGTAGTAGTTGAAGCCTCGCGAGATAGCGTTGTATTTCTAAGACACAGCTCTGGAGTGGCTTTCCTCTGCTCTAAAACCACCAGTGGGTCCCCGATGACCAGAGAGTGAAGTTCAGGTGCAGTTTCAGGAAAATCTCCCCTGCTGTTTCGTACTTCCCCAGTTTTCGACTTTGCTCATCTCATTCCTTCATTTTGTACCCTTCCTCTCATCTCAAACCCTGAAATCAGCTGGGCAGCAAAATGTTTAGAATGCAGTTGGTTGCATGTAATAGAAAACCCAACTCAAACCCAACAGTAGTGGAACTTACTGGCTCATGCATTTGAGAAGTCCGCAAGCATGGCAGAACTCTAGGTTGGTTTGAACCTGTGGCTCATCATTATCACAAAGGTATGTTCTTTCTGTCTCTTGGATCTATCTTTTATGGAGCCGATTTCATCTCCTTGACGTCTCAAGATAGCTGATAATATCCCCCTGGGCCGCATGCCTCATACTTCTCTTGGGCAGCAGAGTAACATATCTATTCATTCAACTCCTGAACTAATTTCCAAGCTTCCTCTGATTATACCTTTATAAGTCAGTTTCCCAGTCTGGATTGCTCTGGCTAATGTAATGGTTTGCACTAAATGCCTTAAGCCTGGGTTCTATGTGCATTCCCGAATAAGTAACAGAGACAAGTTGCCTTAGGCCAGCTAGCCGCCTATCTCCACCCCAAACCCTACCTGAATTTCCTAGTTTGAAATTCCCTAGTTGGAATTTCCAAGTCTGTAAGAAAGGACCCTGGAAAGTATGTGTGCTGGGGCTGCAACCATCGGTACGTCTAACACGGTCAACACTTAACCTTGTCTATATACTCAAGATATGTTTATGGGACACCTACTACGTTCCAGGTATTCTACCAGATACAGTCTTAGGCTTAAAGGAAGTTGCATCTAGTGGGGGGAAAGACAAATACAGAACATTCTGAACCTTTGTTCCGGTGCTGTGATAGAGGTAAGCACAAGGCCCTGGATGATCCGAGAGAAGAGGAGAGGAGCTCCACTATGGAGATGGGAGGTGGGTGGAGTCAGAGAGGGCTTTCCAGGGGAGGTGATGCCCAGCAGAGTTTTGAGCAGGAAATTGGATTTAATCAGGTGAGAAGGTGAAAAAAGGGGAGAGGAAAGACTACTATTCCAGACAGAGCACAGTATGTGCGAAGGCAGAGCAGTGGGAGGAAGCAGAGTGGTTTGGGTGAGGCAAGAAGCTCGGTACAGCATAGGGTCAAGAGCGCGGACTCCCACATGGGAATGCCTGGAGTCACACACCAGTTCTACCACCTACTGACCGGGTGATGGGTAAGTTGCTTGACCTCTCTGGGCTTTAGTTTCTCCATTATAAAATAGGTATGATAATAATAATAATAACTACCTCGTTAAGACTGTAAAAGTGTCAGCAATTGTTGTCATGGCCGGGGCCGTGTGCTTGTATGGGCATACGTGCTTATCTGTTTGGAAGAAACCGCATCTGGGACGCGGAAGGGAAACCTAGGGAAATTTGATGTTATGCATTATACTGTCTTGCTTTCCTTTTGGTTTCAGCCCTGACAGAAATCCAAGGTCTGGGAACTATAAAAAAAGTCTTTTCTAAATTGCTGGTCTGGGCTGCTGAGTCAGGGATATTTTGCATGATCATATCAATGTTGTCATCTTATCATTACTATAATCACTGCTGCTTAGCAATTTCCTCAGCTCAGAAAGTGAATCAGGAGAGTTTGTGCTTCAAGATTTGTGCTTTGCAATCAGAGGCATCTTAGATGTTTGTGCTTTGGAACCGCTCTGCTTTGACTCCTGCCTTGTCGTGTGTGTAGGTTTCATTCTCATACCAACTCTGTGAGTTAGGTCTTGTCACCCCATTTTGCACATGAGGAAACTGAGATTTGGAGAAGTTAAGCCACTCGCCTACTGTCATATAGACGGCAGGACTGCACTTCCAGCCCGGGACTGTGGCAGCTAGGGTTTTTGCTTCTGTGTGTGTGGTTTTTTTAATCTTAAAAATGGGATAATGATAGTAACCACCTTCATATTAGTGTGAAGATAAAGTGAGATAGTGCTTGTGAACCAATCAGCACCATGACTGGCCCAAAATTAAATAAATAGAAATAAAGCTTTGATCAATTAGCTCTGCTGCTGCTGATGACATTTGCCTTTCTCATGTTTTTAATAAAGATCAAATTAACTAAGGAGCGTGAAGACAAGTGTAGGGAGGGAAGACCATCCGTAGAGACCAGTATAAGAAGAGTCCATGATGACTGGTCTTGTTACAGTTGCACCCCACCCCCCAGCGCTCACTGCCCCATCTGCTTTATTTTCTCCAGACAACTGGTCACCAACTGACAGACTATATTTTACTTACTTGTCTTTTATTTTTGCATGTTCCCCGCTAGAATGTAAGCTCCCTGAAGGCAGGAATTACAGCCTGTCTTGTTCTTGGCTGTGCCCCCCATCCCTGGAACAGAACTTGGGAATAAGTGCTCAATAATATTTGTAGAGTGAATGAATTAACTAGCAAATTAATACATCAATTTACAATTAGAAAAATGACGTTTCAGGACCCTTCCATTTTTGAGATCCTATGATTCTGTGAGTTTCCATGCATTTCTCAATTGTTCCTGCTTTTATTTTATTTTATGTTTTTTGCTGAGGAAGACTGTCCCTGAGCTGACATCCGTTATCAGTTTTCCTCTTTTTTTCTTGCTTGAGGCAGATTGACCTTGAGCTAACATCTGTGCCAGTCTTCCTCTGTTTTGTCCTCGGGTCGCTGCCACAGCATGGTGTAGGTCCGCACATGGGATCTGAACCCAGAAACCTGGGCCACTGAAGCAGACCACTCTGAACTTAACCACTATGCCATGGGCTGGCCCCATTTATTCCCACTTTTGAGGGCTAGGACAGTGGGAAGGCATTTTGCTGGCAGGGTCCCAGGAACTTCATGAATCTCGAGCCTCGCGTGGTCATGAGCATTTTATCCATGGGTTCATTCTTTAGGCTCAGGAGTGACTGCTTCCACCTTTGGCTGGCATCAGCTGTGTGTCAAACGTCAATACCATGTCAAAAAGCAAGAACATCGTGCTTTTCTCAGCACACACTCATGGAGGGAAGTTGCAGTCACGGTCCTTGCACACTTCTGTTAGCAGGCCAGCAGCTGAGGCTGCACGATCTTCTCACTTTCTCCTTTGATCTAGATAGAGTTCTGAATCGTTTCTCACATGGACTCCAGATTTCCCCCATCTGTCCTATGTGTTTTCCCAGGATAATACAGATCACATCAGAGATAATGTTTTCTCAACTGGATTGGCAGCCGCCTTCATTTCTTACCGAGTACCCTGCTTGAGAGAACTGAGCCTTTTATAAGCAAATGCAGACTCTTCTCATTACTTCCTGTCCTTGTGGCTACTCTTGCTAGACATTTTTTGGGGGTTCTTGTTCTTCTTGGTGTCCCCAGGGCTCTGTTCTACTCCCTATCCACACATCTCACTGGGCCACCTCTCATAGGAGTTCCATCCATGCCCATGGCTTCAACTGCCAACTTCATGCTGAAGACTTCTCTGCAGTCGGGTCTCTCACCTGAGCTCCAGACCCTGATTTCCATTGCGAGCTGGACATCTCCACCTGGAAGTCCCACAGTCTCAACATGTTCACACTTAAATCATCATTTGTGGCTTTAAGCCTGCGTTCTTATTTCCGTGGATGGCAACACCATCCATCTAGTCGCACAGGACAGAAAGCTGCTTGTTATCCATGAGTTTTCTCTCCTTCTCACTCCTTTCTCACTTCCTGGCCTCCAATTGGTCTTCTAGAGATGTGGATTCAGCATCCTGATCACTCACAAAACTAGCCACTCCTCATTTGTATATTCCAGTAACAGACTCTCATCAAATCTCAATTACATGCTTTTAAACCTCTTTGCCTCCAGTCTTTGCTTTCTCAAATGCATTCAGCTCACAGGAACAGAGCAATGTTTCTAAAACACAGCTTCAATCATATCACATGATCTTCAATCATATCAAAACAGGAGTGAGTCTAAGCTTTTTGCTCTGGCCTTGACCCGGCTCTCTGGCCTGTCCACCACTATGATCCTTGGTTTCCTCATCTACAAATTACATATACTAATCCCTCTCTCCTAGGGTCATAGTCAGGATCGAATGAGCTAATCCATGGAGTATGTGTCATATTTGCCCGCATGATGTCTGGCACACAGTAGGTGCTCAATACATGCCCATTCCCTTCCTGCCTTCTTCCTGAACCATCATTTAGAACTGATCAGTGGAGATTTCTCTCCTGTAAACCGAGCCTGAAGCATTTCTACCTGCCTTTCTTTTGCTGCGGCACAAGCTGAATGCACCCCCCACCCTGCCCCCGATTGCATGTCTGTGATGACAGATCATCAAGTAATTAGGGCAGCGAGCATTTGAAATTGTGTCAGGTCCCTGATGGTTCAGTTCCGCAGCGCCTGGCCTAGTACTGAGCGAGGCATGTGCTTCTCTCCATGCTGTTTCCCCAAGAACCCTGGCCTCCGCCTAGGGTGGCTGGAAGGAAGGCAAAGGGAATCCTGGAATACTGGCGCCGTGAGCAAGACCAGCAACTTTCCGTCTCTCCACAGGAGGCTTTTTAGGTGGGTCTTTGGCGGTGGGGTGAAGGATAAAAACATGAGTTGGAATCAGAAGACGTTGGCTCGAGTCCTGACTCAAACTCTTACAACCATGTGTCTAGGAAGAGTTCCCTAAACTTTCTGAGCCTCAGTTTCCCCAGCTCTGAAATAGGGAAAATGCTCTTTATCTCACTGGGTTCTTGGAAAGGTCAGAATAAATAATGGATGAATGACATAAGATATAATTTCAAAATGGAGACACTAAGTGTTGATATTAGATGTGCTGTGCTGAAAAGGTGTATGAGGACACAAAGTGGTATTCTCAGAGCAGAGTTTCTTTTCCACTTACTGTCTAGGTGAACTGAATGAACTTATTAATTATCCTCTCTGAGTCTTAATATATTCATTTTTAAAAAATTATTATTTATTTTTTGGTGAGGAAGATTAGCCCTGAGCTAAATCTGTTGCCAATCTTCCTCTTTTTGCTTGAGGAAGATTGTTGCTGGGCTAACGTCTGTGCCAATCTTCCTCTATTTTGTGTGTGGGATGCTGCCACAACCTGGCTTGATGAGCCATGTGTAGGTCCGTGCCTGGGATCCCAATCTGCGAACCTCGGGACGCCGAAGTGGAGCACGCAAACTTAACCACTACACCACCAGGCCAGCCTCAGTATATTTATTTTTAAAACAGGGATAACTGCCTTCCCACTTCCTAGGATGGGTTATGTATATGTTCTTGGCAAACTGTAAGGTACTAACGATTGTTATTATCACTGTTATTCACGCTAATAATGGTGAATATAATTATTTATCTTTATTAAATCAGGACAGTGAGTAATACTGTTCTTAAGAGGATAGTGCCTCAGTTGGAAGCTATGGACAAATCACTTAATCTCCCAAGTTGTTTCCTCAAATTAAGTTAAGAGGGTGAGTTTGATGGGCACCTACAAAAGGACCTGGTATACAGTAGGAGTGTAATACATAGAAACAGAGTAAGTGCTAAATAAATGCATGTTGGATAAATGAATGAGTGAATGAAAAGTAAAAGTTATCTCATGGGGTTATTTTGAAGTCTATATGGAGTGAGAAGGTGCTTTCTGTGCTCTGGAGTGAGGCACGTGTATGGCAATAGTATCATATGGCAGATCAGTCATAAAACACACCTGGCTTTCTCCTGCCATCTCCTGCCAGCAGTTTCCTCGAACGTGTCTTTGTGAGCTCTTCTAATGCAGCAAAGATGGAGTCCCCACACTCAGCCCTCCGGGGACAGGGCCAAGCTGACTGTGAAGGTCAAGGACGCTGTAGTTTTGTGGTGACACCAAGCAGAAGTGACCGCGATAGACACATTGGAGATGGCTTTGCCTTACTCCATTCCCACTCGTTTTCATATGGTCCCATTTGGAAAAACACTGAATACAAGAGTCAGAGATTTATGGTGGTTTAACCTACAAAGTTCCTTTTGAGGTTCTAGACTGCTCTAGAAATCTGTGCAGATTTCTTTTAAGCTTTACTATGTTCCTGACAAATGGTGAATGAATATGTCTCTTTTTTCTAAATGTAGTTGAATTAAGGAAAGAAAACTCTCCTGTGTGGACTTTGAAAGCATTAGAGAATCTTACTATCTCAGAATCTTGCAGACACGAAGATGCTTAGATACGGGTTTCTACTACAACCTCCCGCGCAGTTTCTTCTACCTCACGGTCAGCAAGTGGCCGGCCAGCCTCTGTGTGCTTCTTGCCGAGATGGGACGCTTGCTGTTTTACTTGGCATCTCATCTGCTGAGCCAGTTTCAGCCTGCGCTGAGCTTTTCCTCCTCCAGCCTACTTCCGCCCTCTGGAGTCTTACAGTGGAAACCTTGTCCCTCTGCGAGGTGTCCCACTTCAAATGTCTGAGAATTGTGCTGTTGTCCCCTCTTCTCCTTTTCTTTATGCTAAGCCTATGTTTAAATTCTTCTTGCGGGACCAGCCCGTGGCCGAGTGGTTAAGTTCGCGCGCTCTGCTTCGGCGGCCCAGGGTTTCGTCGGTTCGGATCCTGGGTGCGGACATGGCACTGCTCGTCAGGCCATGCTGAGGCGGCGTCCCACATGCCACAACCAGAAACACCTACAGCTAGAATATACAACTATGTACTGGGGGCTTTGGGGAGAAGAAGAAGAAGGAAAAAAAAAAAAGAAGATGGCAACAGATGTAACGCTCAGGGCCAATCTTAAAAAACGTTCTTCTTGCTATATTACTGTTTGCAAGAATAATATATGATATTTGTTGAGATAAAGCTTATTATGTGCCAGGCACTATGGTAAATGCTTGCTTGCTTTCTTTTTAATCCTCACCATGGCCCGTGGGTAGGCAGCTCTCCCTGCCCGGCCTTTCCAGGTGAGGTGGGGAGGTGCCGCCCAGCTAGTGAATGGCGGGGCTGGGATCTGATTCCAGGGTGCTGGCTCCAGAGACTGCACTCCCAACCCCTAGACGTGTCCTCCCCCCTTTTATAATGTTACTGATAAAATAATATAAATAGTATTATTTTAGGTACCAATTGTTGGTAGGCTGCTAATTGCTGAGCTGTGTGCTGTTTTATAAACAAAACTGTCATCGTCACGAGAGCTAGGCAAGGAGAGGCCAGTGTGTGCAGGAGACGAACTGCGTGCCAGGGGCCGGCAACTGCTCTCACCTCCCTCTTCGTTGTCAGGGAAGCTCGTTCACTCACGCTTGCCTTCTGCACCGTTCCGTGAGCGCCTTCGCTGTGCCAGGACAGTGCGAGGCCCAGACGTGCAGGCACGGACAGGACAGGGGTCCTTTCCTCACAGTGCTTATGGTGTAGTAGCGAAATCAGCATTAATCAGCTAATTATTATTATTAGTTTACGTCATGATGTTAATCAACTCAAACAAGGATAATATTATATTCAATGGTGTGGAGGATAAGTGAAGTGCGTAATGAGAGTGGATGACAAGGGGTCCGAGACTGTGGGCTGAGGAGGAATTAATTAGTCCAAGGGGGAGCAGGGCGGGGGCAGGGAGCACACTAGCCACAGGGAACAGCATGGGCGAGGCGCTGAGGTGGTGTCGGGATCCAAGGGGAGGGAACTCCAGGGCCAGGGTGGAGAGACAGGCCCGGGGGGCTGGGCCCTGCTGAGCCGTGAGGCCAGGAGGTTAGCGTTTGAAATGGGGAGTATTTGATTTCATTTTGAAAGGATCGCTCTGCCTACAGAGTGGAAAATGGGCAGGTGAAGAGCAAGGATCACAATGCCTAGTGGTATCTCATGAGGAGGACTCTCAGCCCTCGAGCTGGACTCCAGGTGTCTATGGATGCCGTGAGCGGCCCCTCCCGGGGCAGCAGTGCAGGGAAGGGGTCAGGAGACCCCCTGTGAGCCAGGATGCTGCAGTGGGAAGTCTGGCTGCACTTCTTACTGGTTACGCAACCTTGGCCAAGTTACCCAACCTCTTTATGCCTCAGTTGCGTCATCTGTAAAATAACACCTACTTTACGTGGTTATTGTGAGACCATGAGAGTTAATATACACAAAGCACATAGAACAGGGCCTGGCGCATACGCAGTGCTGTTTTGGAATCATCATCATCATCATCATCATTATTTTTTTTTTTTTTTGAGGAAGATTAGCCCTGAGCTAACATCTGCTACCAATCCTCCTCTTTTTGCTGAGGAAGACTGCTGGCCCCGAGCTAACATCCGTGCCCATCTTCCTCTACTTTATACATGGGACACCTGCCACAGCATGGGTTGCCAAGTGGTGCCATGTCCGTACCCGGGATCCGAACCGAGGAACCCCAGGCCGCCAAAGCGGAACGTGTGCACTTAACCCCTGCGCCACCAGGCCGGCCTGTACAGTTTCTGTATAGCATGAAGCAGTCTGTCATGGACCAACTTGTTTATTGCTTCTTTCCACTTACCCTCAGTTCCCTTTACCAAAATGTAAGATTCTTGTCTGCCCGGAAGAAGCTCAACAAATATCAGGTGAATGAATATAATATGATATAATGGTTAAGTTCACTCAGCATTTGAAGCTCGAATTCCTGGGCTCCAGTCCCCGCCGTGACACTCACCAGCCAGTGATCTGGCACAAGCTTTTAAATGCTGGGACCTCCCAGTGCTTGGCCGACAGCATGCATAGCTCAAAGTGCTCAACAAATCTTAGCAACAAAGATTCATTTCATTCCTGGGGTTGTTGTGAGGATTAAATGAGATAATGTGTGCAAATCGCTTACTTAGCACAGTGCCTAGCTCAGAGTAAGAAGTCCATCAGTTTATCTGTTGGCATCAGCAATGGTCTATGCTAAGTGCCTGGAAGGCAAGTCTGTGTCCTCAGCCTCAGTCTCAGAGTCCCCTGCAGTGCCAGGCACCATGCTGTGCACTCTAAAGGTGCAAGAGAAAGGCTGGTCACTGGGTGGGCAGTCCTCCCCTCCCACCTGCCTTTACTCCGAGAACTCCACACCGCCTAGGCCAGTGCCGGCCACTCAGCAAACCCTTCACAGAGGTAATGTGGACCACACTTCAGCATCATCTCAGTTGCTGACATGTGGTCTCCATGGCGACTTCCAGTCCGGCAGTTTGAAGAAGGTGCTTCCAGGCCTGGGGCTGGCGTGCTGCAACTCCAGACACGTGCCGTGTTTCCTGCGTTTCTCAGACAGACTGTGGGTTGTGTGATCATTAATTAAGATGAGAGTAATTGGTCCCAGCAAATAGTTTGCACATCAGCTTGCAAATTGTGTGCACAACAAGGCCCCGTGGTTCTTTCTCTCCCATCTCATGTCTCTGTAGCTGATTCCTTGGCTCCTGACTCCTTCCCCAAATCCCCAGGCCCTTGTCTTACTGTACCAATTGAGGAATAAAGGGGGAGTAAGGTTCAAAATGGAATTTCCTTGGTTTATGGGAAGTCTATTCATGCCCAGGGAGGGAAGAAATAATAAACCCCTCCCATGTATGTGATACTTTGTGATTTTTAAAAAGTGCTTTCACATGTGCAGTTTCCTTTCTTCCTCTCTGGGAAGCAGCTGCTGTTACTATTCAATGTGTTCAGAGCTCAGGCCGAGGAGGTCAAATCTTGTCTCTCCCACGGAGAAGCTGTGGAAACGGCAGCCTGCCTGGGCTTTTCCTGTGTCGCTTTCCCCGTGTGAAATATCACAGTAACTTAGGACCTGCTTCACAGGATGAAAGTGTGGAATAAATAAGATAGTGCAGGGAAAGCACAGCATCCGCACAGTGGGATCTCAAGATTTTTGTTGTGAGTATACCCATTTTACGGATGGGAACTAAAGGCTCTGAGACGTCCAGTTACTTGGCCAAGATCTTTAACTTGTAATGGGCTTGACACAAGTCTAGGCTCCTAAGTAGACACTTAATCCTAGCTACGACGGGCTGAACGTGTGCCGAGCGTCAGGCCCCGGCTCTGCACTGGACGGAAGGGTATGGGGCTTAAGGTGCCCTCTGAGAGGCTGTCGGGGCGAGAGCCTGCTCCCGGGAAACACTTCCTCTGATTTTTTTCCTATGATGAGGTCAATTTGCAGCCATTGTAAAGGTGTCGTTCTTTTCCCCTGACATGACAGGGTGACTTGTCCACTGCCGCAGTTATTGTACCCCCAGGCCATTTCAACATGCTGTTATTTACAGCATTACGACACCAGAGCAGCCAGGAGACTCTGCTGCCTGCCTCACTTTCTGTAATTATTTTGTTCTTTTCTATCCCTAAAACGACCATTTGGTTCCAATGGAATGGGCCTCTTCTGACATTCTGCTATGGAGGACCAGCGCCTCCCCAGAGGTGGGGGCCGTGTTGTCCAGCTAACTGCTAGACAGTGCTGGGTACAGGGCCTCCTCCACCGGGACTGGCTGCGTGCGTGAGTTGATCAATAGATCAAGGTTATTATCTCATACGCTAAGATTTTGGATTCTGGCCTTCTCTGACATCTTAGTTCTGTGGCTCATCTATCCCCACATGCGGTTGTCTCTTTTTCTGTGCTTTCCTGACATTTCATGCAAATGGCTCACCCAGATCCTGATGCAGGTTCTTCTGGGCCCATCCATGCGAGAGTGAGCATGATGCATGATTCCTAGTCATCTAGGGGTTGCAAGTTCCAAGGGCTGGGAGACTTTCTCAAAGCAGAAAGCCACCTGGGTGCCCAGGCCGGCCCTCTGTCGTATGCTGCATCTGACTGAGCATTGTGGCTGGGCTTCATGGCTCCACAGTGAGTGTTTCCACTGTGCACCAGGGGCAGAACCTGGGGACCTTGCTATGTTTTCCTGGGTGTTAGCTTTGTGTCTTTTCATGTTGTTCAGCAGCAGAGTAGCACAATGCCAGATAGGTGTATCAAAGAGAAATCTGGAATAGCTGTTTGGAGGGGCTTTGAGGCAAAAGACCAGTCAAAGGCTGTGGGGATAACGGAGGCAGAGGCCCCCCAAACCTCGCATAGAAGTCTCCCAGTTGGGAAATGTGACCTTATTTGGGAATAGGGTCATTGCAGATGTAGTTAGTTAAGATGAGACCATTAGGGTGGAACTGGTGTCCTTATAAAGAGGGGAAGTTTGCATGCACACACACACACACACACATGCACAGGGAGATCTCCGCCTTTTGAAGATGAAGGCAGAGATCAGGGTGATGCTTCTACATGCCAAGGAGTGTGAAAGGTCGCTTGCAAACAACCAGAGGCTAGGGGAAAGGTATAAAACAGACTGTCCCTCATAGCCCTCAGAAGGGACCTACCCTGCCAACCCCTCGAGAACTGTGGAACGGTAAATGCTGTGGTTTAAGCCACTGGGATTGCAGTACTTTGTTATGGCAGCCCTAGGAACTAATACAGAGAGGCTAAGCAACTTGCTCAGGGTTGCACAGCGGGTGCTCAAATCCAAGTCTATTTCATTCCAAAGCCGTGGACTTGTCCTTGCACACACCCTCCATACCCTGGCACGTCACACCCATGCATGGGAAGGAGTGGGGCCACTGAGGGTGCTCTGGAGTTTGTCTCTTCCTCTAGCCGCTCCTCGTCCTCTGCCCTCCCTAAGGAAGGGAATGGAGTTGCCAAGGATCAAGGATTCTTCCTTCTTCCTCTTCCTTATTGCTGGCAGCACTAGAGGAAGTGGCAGGGAGGCAGACAGCCCCTGGCTTGGCTGGCTTCCCCAAATAGTGGCCTCCCACAGTTAGAATGTGGCATCCCCCTGCCGAGGAACCAGATGCCCCACATAGGAATGCGATGTCACGGCAGGAGGGGGTGTGCGCGCAAAGGTAATCGGGGAGAAGCTGCTCAGGCTAATGTTGCCTTTTGTCTGACAGCCCGTGGCTCCTGGCCGAAGCGGCTGAGAACTGGCAGTTTACTCCAGGACTTGTGCTCACTCCTTTATAAAACCCAAGACAAGTTTGCCTGTTGGCAGTCCAGAACTTAACAGGTACTCAGGCAGGGGGCTCCCACAAGCC
The DNA here is from genome assembly GCF_041296235.1 of Equus asinus. Taxonomy (NCBI): domain Eukaryota; kingdom Metazoa; phylum Chordata; class Mammalia; order Perissodactyla; family Equidae; genus Equus; species Equus asinus. The sequence continues at coordinate 66,888,097 of NC_091794.1, forward strand.
CCACCACAGGTGGCAAGGGTAGCGAGAAGGAAGTCAGCCCTGCCCCCTGCCCGAGTACCCGCTTTCTCTCTCTCCCTGTACCCTCCGACCTACCTGTCTGCAAGGCAGCTTTAACCAGCCCCTCACTTCCGGGAGAAAATGGGCTCAGAGAGGTGAAGCAGGTTTTCCAAGATTATACAGCAAGGAGAAAGAAACCTAGGATTAAAAACTAATCTGTCCACACGAGTCTGTGCTTTTTTCTCTGCAGCACAGACCATAATACTGGGAAGCAGTGGACACGAATCTGGCTGTCTTCTGCATCTGCCCCTAGGCTTAGAGGGCTAGCAAAGGATGGAGAGAGAACTCGGCACCCTGTAGGAGACAGTTTGAACGTTGATTTTCTTCCTAAATTCCAAATCTAACCACGTCTTTTAGCAGGTGAGTCCCTACTGGCTTGCATTCAAGAAAAGGTCCGGACTGCTTAACCTGGCCTCGAGCTAACTTTCAGCTCCTTTCCCCACCTTCCTCCTCCCAGTGCTGCTTCCCTGAACTCAGAGTCCTGCCGCTGATGTCCTAGGCTAGCCCACTTCCCCAGCACTTGCGCTTTTCCCACTTCTGTTCTTGGGCTGTTCTTTCCCCTGGCTTCATATGCCCTGCCCTGCACAAAAAGTCCTTCCCATGTGTCAGAATTCAGTCTTCTTGTGCAGCCCTCCCAGCCTCTCCCAGAGAGTTCCGTCCAGGCTCTCGGTGCTGCGGGGGCAGCACGGCACAGGGCCTGGGCGCCTGCGCTCTGGGGCAGACCGCCTGGGTTTGACGCTTTCTCTGCTGCTTCCTACCTGTGAGACCCTGTGGAAACTGCTTCCCCTCACTCTGACTTCCTTTCCTCACCTGTGAAATGGAGGTGACAATGATGAGTGCCTTCTCGTTAAGGCCATGGGAGGATTCACAGTGGTAAAGGGGTAAAGCACTCCATTTAGGACGCTGGGGTATTGTTAATTCTTTTCTTCTTGTCTGTCCATCAGACTCTGCTCCTGGAAGGCAAGGACTGTGTCTTATTGGCCTCTGTCCCTGCCATAATTCCCAACACAGGGCCTAGTGCCAGATTGGTAAATATTTGTTAAATAAATAAATATAGATATAAATATAAGGAGATGACCACATTTACAGTGGCACTCTCCTGTGTATATCTGGCATCAATCAGGTGACAACAACGTTAATAATAGAATTAGCTAATGTCTATTGAGTGATTACTGTGTGTCAGGCATGGTTTTAAATACTTTGCCTGTTAATTCATTCAATTGTCTCAACAACTCTCTGAAGTAGTTACTATCGCTTTCATTGTCATTTTATGCATGAAAAACCTGAGGTCCCTGGGGTTTCAGTGACTTCCCTATGACTACACAGCTAGAATATAGCAGAGCTGGATTCAAGCTAGGCCGCCTGGCTCCAGTGTCTATGCTCATGGCCACTCCATTGTGCCACTTCCGGGAAAAGTGTGATGGGTGTGAACAGCCCAGGGAGGCAAGAGGAGGATCCTGAAACAGCAACCTGTGCTAAGAGGCGGGATGGAGTGAGGGAGGCAGGATGGGGTGAGGCAGGCAGGATAGGACAGGGTTGGGTGCGGAGCAGGCTGGGAGGTTGAGACTTTTACTGCAAAAGGTCCTGGTAAGTTCCTTGCTTTTCTCTGTGAGTCGGTCCTGTTGTCTTAAAGGAATGGGCATAGAGCAGATGGCCATCAGGCAGCAGGTGTGGTCCTACCCGAGGACAGGAAGATGGATAAGATGACTGCTTCCTTTTGTTTTGTGTTGTGTTTCTAGCATCTAGTGGGATGCCTGACACACTGTCCATATTTACTGCATGACAGTTGAATGAATGAGTGAGGACTCAGACACTCCAGGATTCAGTAGTTTGCACAGGTATCCAATTTCCACTTCTGCTACTTTAAACCACTTCTCATCTGAATGCCAGAAAGCCCAGGTTAGGGGAGAGGACGCTCTTCTTTACATGATGAGATTTTGTGTAGTTAGGAAGTGCGTCTCCCATCACTGGCTCATGCAGCAGTCATCAACGGTCTTGCCTTCCGGAGCTCCAGCGGATGGCATTGCTCTGAATGATGAGGCCCCTGGAAGGTCTCGGTGGAGAGCAAATATTAACACTTTGAATCAATTGTGCCTCTTTGATTACTGAGAAAACCATTCGGTGGCCGGCAGAGAGTTATTGCGCCACACAACAGTCGAGCGTGGGTGATATAGTGGGAGCGGGCGGCATAAATGAGTTTAAGGCAAAGATGGATTTGTACTTGGAAACCGAAATCATCTGGTGAGGTTTGCTGGTAGAATTGCAAAGTACACCTGGAAGAATGCCAAGAATAATGCGAACGGGCCACTGGCTGTCTCAGCCCCTGCTTCCCATCGTGGGCAACTGTAAAACCGGAAAACTGATAGTACCTGCCTCACTGGGTAGCAAGGAGGTGTAGGTGAGTTAACACAAATAAAGCACTTAGAACTGTGCTGAGTAGGTAGGAAGCACTCAGTGAGCGTTAGTCAGCATTAACATGTGCTGGGTACCGTGACTACGGCTAAGAAGAAGAGACTGAGCCGTACTGTCCTCAAACCTAGATGTATGAACAACCAGTCACATAAGTGTTGTGCTGTGATGGCCAAAATTCAGGCATTGTGCAACTCAGAGGAGGGGCTTCCCTAAGCTGGACCTGGAGGGTCGGGGAAGACCTCCTTGATGAAGCGGCACAATGGAAGAGATAGACAAGCAGGAGGTGGTCCAGTGAAGAACAGGGAGAGATGCTCCTGAGCAGCGGGAATAAGCACCAAAGGCCTGGAGGTAAGAAAGAGCGTGTCCGTTGTGGGAACTCAAAGTTCAGGCCTGCTGCCATGTGGAGTTGGTGCATGTGTCAGTGTCCTGGGGCTGCTGGAACAGAACACCTCAAACTGAGAGGCTTAGAACAGCAGAAATTTATTCTCTCACAGTTCTAGAGGTTAGGAGTCCAAAAGCAAGGTGTTGGGAGGTCTGCGCTCTCCCGGGAGGCATTAGGGAAGAGTGATTCCTTGCTTCTTCTCAGCTTCTGGCAGCTGCCAGCTCTCCTGGGCATTCTTTGACTTGAGCTGCATCACCGCAGTCTCTGCTTCTGTCTTCACATGGCTGTCTTCCCTCTGTGTCTCTGTGTTCTCTTCTTACAAGGACACCAGTTATTGTGTTAGGGCCCACCCGAATCCAGTCCGACCCCATTTTTAACTTAACTAATTACATTTGCAAGAACTCTATTTCCAAATAAGGTCATGTTCTGAGGGTCTGGGTAGAAATGAATTGTAATGGAACACCGTTCAGCCCAGTACAGCGGGGGTGACCCAGGGGAGTGGAAATGAATGCAAGTGAAAGGAAGACAGGTGCCAGACTGTGAAGGGATTAATAATAAGTAATAATAGTAAACAACAGTCACAAGCACTTACGGTGGACTGAGAACTGTGGGGAGCACTTCACACATATGAAATGCAGACTCCTTTTGAAGGAGTGAGCATCAGGGTTGAGTGAGGCCAGAGGGGGAAACCGGAGCTCAGAGTTCACAGAGTGCATCATCAGTGAGGGTGCCAGGAGGAAACGGACGGCACACTCGGATCAGGATCCTCAGGGAGGGTTTACAGAGGTATGAGCAGGGCACAGGGAAACCATGAGAGTCAGAGCAGGGCAGCGGGCCATTCCCACCCATGAGTCTGAAAGATGTAGGTAAGGGAGCAGGTGCGGGAACCCTGAAGCAGAACATGTGTGCAGAGGGCCACGCTGTGAAGAGCTGTGACATTTGGTGGAGGAGGAAGCCAGCCCAAGGTGACCACAGAGGGCGGGAACCAGGAGACTTGATTCCTTCTTCCCTCTGGTCTCTGTTGAGACCCCATTGGTCTACCCCAACTAGAAGCCAGAGGACAGAGGGCCCACTGATGCAGTCCATGTCCATCAGCCTCATGAGCACGGAGCCAAGTGGAAAAGACTACAGAGTGGATCCGGAGAGGCAGACAGGCAACAGCTCGCACTAGGACATTAATGAAAAGGCAGCGCTTAGGAACCAGAAAAGAGGCAAGTTAGACGGTGATGAGAAAGACAGTACAACCTCACATTAAGAATGAGCATGGGATCTGGGTTGTGGCAGGCTTGCATTCAAATCACGAACTCCCTCCATCTCCCAGCAGCTGTGTGACTTCGGGCTTATACCTCTGCCTGGGGCTATTGGTCATACACACCAATACAAGTAAATGCTTAGCACAGTGCCTGGCACTTGTAATTAATACTCAGTAAGCATCCACTACTATTGCTGTTACTATGAACAGCACTGAACAGCCATGTGTGGCCATGGGGCCTCTCCTGAAGGCCTGTGGCCCATCGCCGTCACTCCATGCAGCACTAATTCACATTCATTTGTGCCTTGATCCCTTCAACACGTGTTTGTGAGCATCTAGTAGGTGCCGGTCGCTGGAGAAGCTGGTAGCGGTGAGCAAAGCAAACAAAATTTTCTGTCCTCCTGGAGCTTACATTCTGATTGGGAAAATAAACAATCAACAAACAAATACGGAAAACAGTCAAACTATTCAGTGCTACGGCTAAAAACAAAGCAGGAAAGGGAGATGGGGGGTTACGTTGGATGGGGTTGCAGGGTGAAATACAGTGACAAGAAGGAACATTGAGAAGGTGATGTTTGAGAAAAGATCTGAATGGAGTCAAGGAGGAAGCCATCCTAATACCAGAGGAATGAGAGTTTTAGGCAGAGGGAGGGACACGTGCAAAGGCACTGAGGCCAGAGCACATTGGAGCATTGGAGAAGCAGCCAGGATGCAGCACCGTGGGAACTGAGCGCGATGAGGTCAGAGAGATAACAGAACTGAGCTGTGCAGAGCCGTTGGTGTTTGAAGGGCCATGCTCTACATGACACAGCATCGCATTCTGCAGTCTCACATTAGAGTTGTTCTCCCATCTGAAAATTGGGGATAATAATCCCCATTTTGTTTATCTCCTGGGTCCAGTAAAAAGATGGGTTATGATGTTGTTTTGAAAATAATTATTTGACGAGAGAATGTTTTTATTACTTGGTAATTTTGCTTGAGGCCGCCTCCCGCTGCGTGGAAAGACTGCCCGCGCCCTCGAGGCTGTGGCTGTGCTGGAGCATTGCTTGACAGCAGCTGTCGATTCTTTTACGCAGAAACTCGTCTCCTTCCTTTGCCACTTCAACTCTGGGGCCTGGTTTTTAAAACAGCGATTTCTCCCCACTGTGTTCCACGCCCCAAATCTCCTCAGTGGAATTACAGGCTAGTAATTCACAGAGGCCTGTTATTTATCCTATATGCAATAAAGGCTTTCTGTGGGTTATAGGAAATAAATGTGCTTTTTACTGTCATCTGTGGTTCTCATTAGACTTATGCCCTCGGTGGGGAAATATCTTTGCAGGACCAAGCAGTTTTATGTCCAAATGGCCAGTGAGCTGAGAGCGGGCTTTACGTCCCGCTGTAACCAGTGAGCTGAGAACGAGCTTTATGTCCGACTGTAACCAGCGGCATCGCAGGCGGCCCTTCCTCCAGAGCAGGCAGGAGTCGTGAGTTTCTCAACCCACGGAGTGTAAATACTTCTCATTAATGTGGTGGTCTGTGCTTGTAAATAGAGAAGCTGGTGTCCCCATGCATATCTGCCGGTGGGAACATGGAGCTAAGGCGAGAAATCGGGACCAAGAATGAGCGGCATGAGATTATGAAACAGGATGGAGCCATGGGAAGAACGCTTTGCATTGGTGGGTCTTTCAGCCATGAGTGATTTTTTCTTTTTATTGTAGATACAGGAGCTGCTCTGTTATCTTTCTTGGTAGGGGAATGGAAGGAGCAAATGCAGCTAAAATTATTCTTTCCACCAAGCACTTTACATGTACCATGTTTTTGATCTACAAAACAACTATTGAAATTAATGGGATTTTTTTGTTTTTTTAAAGATTGGCACCTGAGCTAACATCTATTGCCAATCTTCTTTTTTTTTTTCTTCTTCTTCTCCCCAAATGCCCCCAGTGCATAGTTGTATATTTTAGTTGTGGGTCCTTCTAGTTGTGGCCTGTGGGATGCCGCTTCAGCATGGCTTGATCCGAATCGGCGAAACCCTGGGCCGCTGAAGCAGAGCGCATGAACTTAACCACTCGGCCCCAGGGCCGACCCCAAAATTAATGTTTTAAGCCCAATTTTATATATGATGTGAAAGGAGATTCAGGATGAAGAGACTTAGAGTTGATACGTAACTGAGCCAGGGTTGAAGCACAGGTCAGCTACACTGAGTCAGACAGACCAGCTTCTCATCCCAGGAAACTTTGTGAGGCTTAGTGCTATCATCTGTAAAACAGGGATGGCCATGCTACACCTGTAGGTTTGTGGTATAAAGACCCAGCATGGTGCTGGTGAGTAGTTTGTGTTTGGTGTGAAGAGAGCCCTGACTCCTGCTCCAGGCTTCTTCTTCCTTCCTCACTTCTTCCCCTCTTTCTTCCCCTGAGTCTTACATACAAGTGAAAATAACCAGCAGGCAGTAGTGTGGGGCCGTGGCTTAGGTGAGATGATAGGAAGTAAGATCCGAACCTTGGTGTCAATCACTAGAGAGTGTGGCTGTCGCAGTGGGAGTCTCTGACTTTTGCTTGGAGTCACAGTGTTGGTTTATCTTGTAGAGTGATTTCATAGAGACCCATTTAAATGTAAATGTAGAAATTGTTTTTTTTTCATCACATTTAGGAAAGGGAAGAGGAAAGTGAATCCGTAGTCATCGGTACCTACCATATGGCAGCTACTTGCATGTATTATCCTTCTATTTCCAAGAGAATATAAGTTCCTCAAGGGCTGGAGCTTTGGTCTGTTTGTGTTGACCACGGTGTCTGCAGCACCTTGGTCACTTCTGTGGCATGAAGTAGAACATCAGTGACTATTTGCTGAATGGACTGTGGCTACTTAGGAACAACACAGCGCTGGGCAAGACCTGGCAGCCACATGCCACTGAGCAACTCGTGAAGATAAAGCAATCTCGTTAACTCTGTCTTTTATTCCTGTAAATATTGCTTAGATTAATCCCCTTTTTTTCCATCACACTACCACATGTCACATCTAAAAGCCCATCATATTTCACTCTTATTCCTGCTGTAGCTTCCACTTTTGTTCTCTGTATGTCTTTCTATGTAGCCAGAAAGATTTTTTTAAAAATATAATAATGTCACTCTCCTGTTTAATATCTGCCAGTAGCTCCGTGCCTTCCGAATGTATACCTAAACCCCTTCAGGGTCACAAAAGCCTGTTGGATCTGCCCTGCTAATGTCCAGCCCCATTGGTTCCTCCTTCTGTTCTGGACTGAACTGCTTTCAGGTCCTCAAGTGGGTCATGCTCTCTCTTGCCTCAGGGCCTTTGCACATAGTATTCTGTCTGCCTAGCACACTGCCCTACCCATCCTCCACACCTCTCCATATAATCCTTTGTCTAGATGACCTCTATTCATTGTTAGAATCTCCATTTAACATCACTTCTTCAGGGAGCCCTGCCTGAGGCCCACCCCACAGGGCTCCCAACTTCACACTTCCATAGTGATCTGCATGGTCTCTTTTCAAACACTAATAGTTTTTAAATCCTTGTTTCCCCACCAGGCTTAAAGCCCCATGGAGGAAGGGTTGGGTTATATCTTGTTTACTGCTGTGTATATTGCACCTCACGCAACACCTGGTGTATAGTATTTGCTCAATAAATATTCCTTGAATACATAATCCTCATTCATTACTAAGAGTATCATGCAAACTAAGAGTCATTCCCACTTTTCAGATAAAGAAACTAAAATAATAGAATTTTAAACTCAAGGTCACATAGCAGATTCGCAGTGACATCAGCATCATGGTGGAGTAAGTTCTTCCCTCGGACTCTCCCTGCTAAAATACAAACAAAAGGACCTTCAAACACCAACAGAGGACACACATGCAACACAGGAGACATCTGGGAGACCCACGCAGCCATACACCTGAAGGTCGTGGTGGGGCTGGAGCCTCTGGAGCAAATTGAAGCTGCTCTGCAGAGAGAGAGGGACCACAGTTAGGGGAGGTGAGCAGCTGAGGAGAGGCACCCCATCCCCATACGGTGCTCCAGCCCCATGTTCACTGGGAAAGTGGTGAAGTGAGAGAGGGGCCAGCTGGGGAGGTACACAGCTGAGGAGAGGCACCCTGTTCCCACCCAATGCTCCAGCCCCACTATTGCCCAGAGTGTGGCGCACTGAGGTGGGGGGTCAACGGGGGGAGGTGCACAGCTGGGGAGAGATGCCCGGTCCTGCCTGGTGCTCCAGCCACACAATCCCGGGGAGCACTGCATGGAGAGAGAAGCAGTGGCAGGTAGAGCACCATGAGTGCCCAGAGCACCATGCAGAGAGAGGCATCAATTGGGAGAGGCATGCAGGTATAAGAAAGTGCCCCATCCCCTGCCTAGCACTCCAATCCTGCAATCACCTAAGAGCTCCACACCAAGAGAGAAGCAGAGGCTGAGGAAAGCACAGGAGAAGGAGAGCACCCCTCCCCCTGCCAAGATCTCCAGATCTGCCATCAGTCAGAGCATCACACAGTGAGAAAAGCAGTCAGTGGCCAGAGCTGGGGAGCACCTGATCATGCTGGGCCGAGAATCCACAGTGCCTGAGCCCCATCCAATGAAGGCACATGGCAGCAGCGACCAGATAATAATGCCATGTGGAGGCGAAAATCCACACCGTCAAGCAGTATGAGAAAGTACATTAAATCTTCAGCCCAGAAGGAAAATGACAAGTACCCAGAAACCAACCCCGAAGACACAGAAATCCATAACCTAAATGACAAAGAATTCAAAATAGCTATCATAAAAATACTTAATGAGTCACAAGAAACCACAGAAAGACAAATTAACGAATTCAGGAGCTTCTTCACAAAAGGTATTGAAACTTTAAAGAAGAACCAATCAGAATTGTTGGAGATGAAAAACACAATGGATGAGATTTTAAAAAATCTAGATTCCCTAAACAACAAAACTGACAATATGGAAAGTCGAATTAACAATTTAGAAGACAATACTATAGAAATGCTTCAGAGGGAGGAGAAGAGAGAACTACTACTAAAAAGAAATGAAGAGGCACTCAGAGAAATATCTGACTCAATTAAGAAATGCAACATAAGAATTATAAGCATTCAAGAGGGGGAAGAGAAGGAGAATGGAGCAGAAAGCTTGTTCAAAGAAACAATAGCAGAGAATTTCCCAAACCTGGGGAAGGAAATGGAAATCCATGTGAAAGAGACTACAAGAACTCCCAACTATGCTAATGTAAAAAGACTTACTGCAAGGCATGTATTAGTAAAGCTGGCAAAAGTCAATGACAAAGAAAAAATATTAAGGGCAGCAAGGCAGAAGAAAATAACTTACAAAGGAACCCCTATCAGGCTTTCAGTGGATTTCTCAGCAGAAAACTTACAGGCTAGGAGAGAGTGGAATGATATATTCAAAATCCTGAAAGACAAAATCTTCCAGCCAAGAATACTCTATCCAGCTTTTCCCAGATAAACAAAAGCTAAGGGAGTTCATTGCCACAAGACCTCCCCTACAAGAAATCATCAAGAAGCCCCTCATAACTGGAAGGGGGGAAAAAAAAACAGGAAAGGGTCTACAAAGCACAGAGCAAGGAGATGAATAGATATGCAACAATCAGAAATTGGCAGCTCTCTATCAGATCAGGTTGATAAACACTTAACTCTTACATCAAGGATAAAGAAAAGGATAACTCCAAAATAAAAATTATGTCATCACCTTAACCATGAACTTAGAACACAAGATGGAATTAGATATGAGAAGAATAACTTAGAAGGGGAAGAGGAAAGGGACAGAATCAGGATAGTCTAAGGAAATAAGAGGCAATCAGAAAATGGACTATCTCATCTGTGAGATTTTTTATATGAACCTAATGGTAACCACTAAACAAATAATTAAAACAAAGACATATGCTATAAACAAGGAGAAAATGAGGAAAACCAACATAGAAAACTACCTAATCAAGTTGGTAGCCTGATATACACAAAACAAGAAACAAAGGATATGCAGAAGAACCGGAAAACATGAGATAAGATGGCAGTATTAAGCTCTCACATATCAATAATCACTCTAAATGTAAATGGACTGAATTCTCCAATCAGACAACACAGAGTGGCAGGATGGATTAAAGAACAAGACCCAACAATATGCTGCGTCCAGGAAACACATCTCAGCTCTAAAGACAAACATAGGCTCAGGGTTAAGGGATGGAAGATGATGCTCCAAGCTAATGGCAAACAAAAGAAAGCAGGCATTGCCATACTTATATCAGACAAAGGAGACTTCAGGATAAAACAGGTAAAGAGAGCCATAGAGTGGCAGTATTTAATGATCAAAGGAACTCTCCACCAAGAAGACATAACACTTATAAATGTATATGCACCCAACACAGGAGCACCAAAGTACATGAAGCAAATATTAACAAATTTCAAAGGAGATTTTACCAACAACACAATAATAGTAGGGGACCTCAACACCCCACTTACTTCAATGGATAGATCATCTGGACAAAAAGTCAACAAGGAGATAGTGGAATTAAATGAAAAACTAGACCAGATGAACTTAATAGATATATCTAGAGTACTCCATCCAAAAACAGCAGCTTATACATTCTTCTCCAGTGCGCATGGGACATTCTCAAGGATAGACCATATACTGGGAAACAAGGCAAACCTCAATAAATTTAAGAAATGGAAATCATATCTCCTATCTTCTCTGACCATTATGCTATGAAACTAGAAATCAGCCACAAGAAAAAAGCAGGGAAAGGAACAAAAATGTGGAGACTAAACAACGTGTTACTGAACAACAAATGGATCATCAAAGAAATAAAAGGAGAAGCCAAAAAATATTTGGAGACAAATGAGATGAAAACATTCCATACCAATTCATATGGGATGCAGCAAAAGTAATCCTAAGAGGGCAATTTGTAGCAATACAGGCCCATGTTAACAGACAAGAAAAAGCTCAAATAAATTATCTTAAACTACACCTAACGGAATTAGAAAAAGAACAACAAACAAAGCCCAAACTCAGCAGAAGGAGGGAAATAATAAAAATTAGAGCAGAAATAAATGAAATTGAAACAAAAAAGGGTGTAAAAAGGATCAATGAAATAAGGAGCTGGTTCTTTGAAAAGATAAACAAAATTGACAAACGCTTAGCTAGACTCACTAAGAAAAAAGAGAGAAGGCTCAAATAAAACTAGAAATGAAAGAGGAGAAATTACAGTGGATACCATAGAGATACAAAAGATTATAAGAGAATATTATGAAAAACTATATGCCAATAAACTGGACAATCTAGAAGAAATGGATAAATTCTTAGACTCTTACTACTTCTCAAGACTGAATCAAGAAGAAATAGAGAATCTGAATAGACCAATCACAAGTAAAGGGATCATCAAAACCTCCCCAAAAGTAAAAGTCCTGGACCAGACGACTTCTCTGAAGAATTCTACCAAACATTCAAAGAAGATTTATTACCTATTCTTCTCAAACTATTCCAAAAATTGAGAAAGATGGAAATATTCCTAACATATTCTGTGAGGCTAACATCACCCTGACACCAAAGCCAGATAAGGACAACACAAAGAAGGAAAATTACAGGCCAATATGGCTGATGAACATAGATGCAAAAATCCTGAACAAAATGTTGGCAAACTGAATACAGCAATACATTAAGAAGATCATACACCATGATCAAGTGAGAGTCATACCAGGGACACAGGGATGGTTCAACATCTGCAAATCAATCAGTGTGACACACCACATTAACAAAATGAGGAACAAAAAACACATGATAATCTGCATAGATGCAGAGAAAGCATTTGACAAGCTCCAACATCCATTCATAATAAAAACTGTCAATAAAATGGGTATAGAAGGAAAGTACCTCAACATGATAAAGGCTATATATGACAAACCCACTGCCAACATCACACTCAATGGGGAAAAACTGAAAGCCATCCCTCTAAGAACAGGAACAAGACAGGGGTGCCCACTCTCACCACTCATATTCAACATAGTACTAGAGGTTTTGGCCAGAGCAATTAGGCAAGAAAAATAAATAAAAGGAATCCAAACAGGCACTGAAAAAGTGAAACTCTCTCTCTTTGCAGACAACATGATCTTATAGATAGAAAACCCTAAAGAACAATCGGAACACTGTTAGAAACAATCAACAACTACAGCAAAGTTGCAGGGTACAAAGTCAACTTACAAAAATCAGTAGTATTTCTATACTCAAATAATGAACTAACAGACCAAGAACTCTAGAATACAATCCCATTTACAATTGCAGCAAAAATAATAAAATATCTAGGAATAAATTTAACCAAGGAGGTGAAAGACCTATACAATGAAAACTATAAGAATTTCCTGAAAGAAATCAATAGTGGCATAAAGATATGGAAAGATATTCCATGGAAATGGGTTGGAAGAATAAACATAGTTAAAATGTCCATACTGCCTAAAGCAATCTATGGATTCAATGGAATCCCAATCAGAATCCCAATGACATTCTTCACAGAAATAGAACAAAGAATCTTAAAATTCATATGGGCAACAAAAGACCCCAAATAGCCAAAGCAATCCTGAAAAACAAGAACAAAGCTGGTGGCATCACAATCCCTGACTCCAAGTTGTATTACAAAGCTATAGTAATCAAACAGCATGGCACTGGTACAAGAACAGGCACACAGATCAATGGAACAGAATTGAAAGCCCAGAAATAAAACCACCCTTCTCTGGACAGCTAATCTTTGACAAAGGAGCCAAGAACATACAATGGAGAAAGGAAAGCCTCTTCAATAAATGGTGCTGGGAAAACTGGACAGCCACATGCAAAAGAATGAAAGTAGACCATTATCTTTCCCCGTGCACAAAAATAGACTCAAAATGGACTGAAGATTTGAAGGTAAGACCTGAAACCATAAAACTTCTGGAAGAGTATATAGGCAGTACACTCTTTGACATCAGGTTTAAAAGGATCTTTTCGAATACCATGTCTACTCAGACAAGGGAAACAAAAGAAAAAGTAAACACGTGGGACTTCATCAGACTAAAGAGCGTCTTAAAGGCAAAGGAAACCAGGAACAAAATGAAAAAACAACCCACCAACTGGGAGAAAATATTTGCAAATCATATATCTAATAATGGGTTAATGTCCGTAACATGTAAAGAATTCACACAAATGAACTACAAGAAAAAAAGATCGAATCAAAAAGTAGGCAGAAGATATGAACAGACATTTTTCCAAAGAAGATATACAGATGGCCAATAGGCACATGAAAAGATGCTCAACATCACTAAACTTCAGGGAAATGCAAATCAAAACTACACTTAGATATTATCTTATATATGTTAGAATGGCTATAATCACCAAGACAACAAATGTTGGAGAGGGTGTGGAGAAAAGGGAACCTGCATCCACTGCTGGTGGGAATGCAAACTGGTGCAGCCCACTCTAGAAAACAGTATGGAGATTTCTCAAAAAATTAAGAATAGAACTATCATATGATCCAGCTATCTCACTACTGGATATTTACCCAAAGAAGTTGAAATCAACAATTCAAAGAGACATGTTCACCCCTATGTTCATGGCAGCATTATTCACAATAGCCAAGACATGGAAGCAACCAAGTGCCCATTGACTGATGATTGGATAAAGAAGATGTGGTATAGATATATAATGGAATACTAATCAGTCATAAAAAAAAGCGAAATCATCCCACTCACAACCTCATGGATGAACCTTGAGGGCATCATGTTAAGTGAAATAAGCCAGACAGAGAAAGACAAACACCATATGATTTCATTCATATGTGGAATATGAACAAACTTATGGACAAGGAGGATAAATTAGTGGTTATTTGGGGAGGATGGTTGGTGGGTGGGCACAAGGGGTGAAGAGGCCTCCTTATATGGTGTATGACAAATAATAATGTACAACTGAAATCTCACTATGTAATAAGCTATTATGACCACAATAAAAAAATCACATAGCAAATGACATGTTTTAGACTCAAATCCAAATCTGACTCCAAAATCCATGCTGTTTCTACTATTCCAAAATGAACTGTTGCAGAAAATCCAATATTCTGCTTACTAGATGTTCACAACATATTTCCTATGCTTGGTACCAATTTACAAAGAATCAAAATACACGAGGCACAATCTCTTCTTCCCTGATCACTCGAAAGGCCCTGCAGAGCCTTTCAGCGTGGCTGCTCAACAACTCTGAGCAGAATTATCTTTGGAAAGGAGTGTGAAGACCATCCAGGTTGTTTGTATTTCCTTTTTTCTGGATTCTGGATGAACAGTCTTTGACTGGACTTCCAACGTAGAGAGACAATCTGGTTTACTTCCTGGCCCGAGCCAGTGTCAATAGAAGAGCATGTATTTCCCACGGGTATGGAATGGCATGAGGGTCTTTCATTCATTCTATTGTGGTTTACCTCAACCATCCCCTTAACTCTCTCTGTTTCAGATTTGGACGTGTGATAACGGTTAGTAGGACACCCAGGCGGGGACTCCATTGCACCTGTCCCACCAGTTCTGTGAGATGCTGCTCATTTTTACATCCACCAGAGGGCATCAGCAGTAGAAAAGGCCAGCCTTCCCCAGGCCACACGTCATACCATGCTGTCCAATACGGGAGCCATGGGCCGCACATGTGGCTACTGAGCACTTTAACGGAGCTAGTGTGGCATGTTAAAATGATAATATTTGGTTATATTCAGTTAAAGAAAATATATTGTTTAAATTGATTTCACGTGTTTCTTTTTACTCAAATGTGGCTACTGGAAAATTTAGGATTACTTATGTGGCTTGCATTCACGGCCCAACATTGTTCAATATAATCCATAAAATAATAAAATAGAGTTTTCAAAAGAACTCAAATTTGAATATAATTTTTCAGCCTATAAATATGTTGCACAGATATCGTATCATAATAAGAATTAGGAGGGATCTTGGAGCTTATCTAGAATGTCCTTATTTTACAGCTAAAGAAACTGAGGCCCAGAGAGATGAAGCAACTTTTCCCAAGGTCAGAGCTGGGCTTTGAATGTAGGCCACCAGCACCAAATCAGTGTCCTTCATTCGACAGGTGTCCCGCAGAATCCAGGCCTCATGGGACAGAATGTCTCGCTGAGGGCCTCCCACCCCGGGCCCCGGCACCAGTGCCTGGCGCTTGCCGGGGCCACTTTACTCAACACCCACTCCGCCTGCGGTGCTTTATCATCCTGCACAAAGTTACGAAGATAAGCGATCTTCAGGCTCCGTTCTCTAGATGCTCACAGTGTGGTACAGAAGATACCAGAAGGACAGTAACTAGTTAAAACCATAAAACAGAGGTTCTGGCAAAGTGCGACTGAAAGCTGATGTGGAAACGTTTCAACCTCACTGGTAATTTAAAACGTGCAAATAAAAATCATGATGTTTCACTGTTTGTTACTTTTTTCATAATCTTCCTAGTTTCAGAAGGATTTGAAGTAGATCGTAAACCTATGTCAAAAAAAGTCAATAGAAAATGGAATTGGTAGAAAAAACCCCAAGTATTCTTTCTGCAAACATGTCCTATGGGGGATGAGGCTTCAGCCCAAGTAAGTGGTTTGACTACATGAACGTGTCGGTTACCACGGGGTCCCTTATCCCAATTTGCTTCGCTTTAGGGGAAGAAAAGTAGTTATAGCCCACTGGATATTTGACGTATGCTGGGCAAAACATTTATCTTCATTTGGTTTAGGAAAATCCAAAGTTCTCTGGCTTTATTCAGTATCAGAATGAGAAGCTTCCTTGGGAGAAGAAGCCAGGTCCTGTTCTGTCCCCGGTGTCTGCCACAGGACTTCACACATAGAGACACTGCGTTCAGTACAGCTTTGCTGAGTCCAGGATGGCACCCACATTTGTTCTGTGCCGCTTACGTGCCCATGCAATTTACAAACCTCTTTATATAAACTAGCTCATTTAATAATCTCAAAATCCTGAGAATTTGAGTCTCAAATTGGAGAAAATAAAACAGAAGCTCCAAAGGTTGAGAAAGGTGCCCCAATTCCCTGGCTACCAGGGAGGGGAGCTGAGGTTTGACCTATAATGTCTCTGGTTCCAAAGCTTGTGTCACTATGTCATTTGAAGGAATAGAAGAGTAGAGGGGAAAAGAGGGAAAGAATACAGAAAAAAAAAGAGCGATCGAGGAGAAGGATGCAAGGGAGGGATGGAGAGAAACACAGAGACGGGAGGGAAGGGAGCGAGCGTGGAATTGTGCGTCTTTAGGCACATAGTCTAAGATGAAAGACAAAGAGAAGGGTCGGAGCTTCCCTGGAGAAAATTATTGCCGGCAATTTAGAGAGAAATTTTCTAGAATGGCAGATTAGGAACTCAACTTCTGTTGAAGGCTTGGCTCTCTGAAGTTCCCCCAGGACGGCCTCCTCTCTTGCCACCTCATTATCGCCAGGAACAATCTGCATGACCAGTAATGAGGGGATGTTAATGCTGGCAGTCTCGGGGCGGGTACTGGCCCTGCGCGGGGCTCAGGTCACAGGTTCAGACCTGGATGCTGGGGATTGAGCTGTGTGGAACTGCCGACCGTCCCCCGGATGACAGTCCATTAGCCCTCCCGCTCTGCAGGGCAGTACTGAGAAGGTGAGCCGCTCACTCACAACCCCTGCCAGCAGATCGTGGAGCAGGGTGTGGCCTCCCGGGTGTCCAGTGCTTCCCGCCGCTGATGCTGACCAGCCTGCTCTCCCGCGGGCTGGAGGTCACGGGCTCGAGGTCTGCCTGCAGGATCGCCTTTGTCAGGATTCTGGCTCTGCCCAAACTCTGCTCCCAACTAAAGCGCAGGGCAATTAGGGAGTCAGGCTGCTCTGGCTGTGCATTTGTAACATGTATAGTTTCTAGGTGTATGTTTCCATCTGTGAGCTGGTTCTATATGGTGGAAAAAACAATGACTCTGGAGTCAGTTTTAGTCCTAGTATCTCTTTCTTTAGCTCTGTGGCCTTGGGCACATTACTTTATGTCTGTGAACCTTGGTTTCCTCACATGTCATGAGAAATGATAACAACAGCCTCATAGGTTTATTTGGATTATTATTATTTATTTGTTAATACTGGTAGCTAACATTGAGTGTTGTGTGTTAGTTTCTATGCTAATTGCTTTATACATATGATCGATAATCTTCACAACTTTATATGTCACTATTGCTCTTCTCCCTAATTACAGAAGCAGAAACAGAGGCTGAGACTGAGTTGGTACATGCAGAACTGGGACCTGAAGCCTGATATTTCTGACAAAGTTTGTAACCTTTGCCGCTATGCTGTACTGAGATCATGAATTAACAAGAGCAAGAGCCTGACACAGAATGTGTTGACAATCATATTTGTCATTTACTAATATATCAGTTAGAATCCAGTCAGAAAATAGAACTCTCTTTATGTGTTTAAATAGAGGAAATTTAATGCGGGGGTTGGTTATCTGGTGATGGAAGAGCTGAGAAGACAAATAGGGACGTTGAGGCAAGCTGGAGATCATTGACGGAAAAAGCCATTGCAGCCCTTAGTCTGGAGGAGCAAAGGAAGGAGGTGGGGCCACCAAATCCCAGACCTTCGGAAGGTGGAACCACAGGGGAGCCGTGGAGAGATGCTCCCCTCCTGGAGATACGACCCAAAGCCAGGAGAGTTGGGGGTAGAAATACTCTGGCTTCTTCCCTCCTCCTACCCTCCAGTCACCCTGCAGTGCCTCAAATTGGTCATATGTACTCAGAAACCCAAGAGGAAGGAAGCTTGGGAAATGTGGTTTTCTGCAAGCTCAACAAAGAAGGACAGAGTAGAGATCTGAGATGAGACAGGCAGGTGCCTAGCACATCTGACAACCCTGTGAAATAGGTAGGTTATCCTCTCAGAATGGGAAGGGTCCCTTCCAA
Organism: Equus asinus; assembly: GCF_041296235.1. Classification (NCBI taxonomy): domain Eukaryota; kingdom Metazoa; phylum Chordata; class Mammalia; order Perissodactyla; family Equidae; genus Equus; species Equus asinus. Next base: position 66,906,090 of record NC_091794.1, read on the forward strand.
GGTGAGCCACCTGACAAAACCCTATTCGTCTATAACCCATGATGTCCTCAAAGTCCCTCCCATTCTGAGGCTTTCCTTGAATCGCAAAAGATTAGTCGTTCTGTCTTTGGAGCTCTGGGGTACTCAACGTCTAGCCTTACTTTTCTCATCTGGAAAATGGGGTCCCTGTTGTGCCACGGATTGAATACTTGGCAGGGTCAACCTGAGAGGATAACCTCAACCTACCTATCTCAAAACTGTTTGTCCCACTGCAGTGGGAACAGAAGAGGGAAAGATATGGATCCATAAATTGGAGGGTTTGGGCTGCACTCTCTGAATTTCCTGCCAACTCTAATCGTTTTTTATCTCTGCTAGAAATTCTGTCGGAGATTGAAGAGATCTGTACTCCATATTGTTTTCACGGTACTTTAAAGGATCCATTTTCTTGTGATGAACTGTGTCCCTGGAGTCCTGTTTACACCGGGTCCATGAGGCCCGTTCATATTGATGGCGAAATTGACACGTAGATGGGGAAAATCTTGCTAATGGGACCTGCTCAAAAGGGACACAGAGTTTTGGTCTCTCGCCTGCCTTCTTAGCGCCAATGGGTTAGCAGCTGGGAAACAGCAACACAGCGGCTATATGTTAGTGTCTCAGCGATCCATTCTGTGTGGATATGCTGTCAGGACATTTTTCTGCAGATATTTCCATTATACATGCCACTATGTACATTCCATTACACACTTGATGGGTAAACTTTGCCACCGACATTACACACGACATTTCAGCTGTTAGGATGTGACACCCTCCCTCTTAGAATGCCTACCTCTAGTTTCTCCCGGTCCCAGTCATCACCCCACTCCCTGGTGGATGGAGTGTGCGTCTTGAAATGCAGATCTAGTTATAACAAAGCCTTCCTTCTCCTCACTTTCCATCCCTCTGTGGCCCACCGTGCCTTCAAGATTATCTAGGCTCCTTAGAATATCTCAGCTTCCTCCGAGCTCTCCCAGTTGCCCCTCCGTGACCTCTGAGTTTCAGGTGTGTTGACCCACTGACCACGCACTTTCACACTTGTGTGCAAATCATCCTTGCCCTTGCCGTCCCCCTGGAATGGCCTTGCCCAGCTCCTGTCTCTGGCAGTGTCGGCGCTCCCTCAGGGGACCCCCGGCTCCCCCCCGCCCCCACCGTTTTTGACTGTGTGTTTCAGTGTGCCATGGATACGTTGCCTGCACAAAACTGTCACTCAATATTTGTAGTTTTGGGTGTAACCGACCTCCTAGAAGAGACGGGACACATAGTAGAAGCAGGTAGCTACTGGGGGAGGAGTTGTCATTCCTCTGTTTTATTCATTTCTACCTTTCTAGTGCCTAACATGCTGTCTGGGACACAGTGCGTATCAAATATGTGTTTGTTGAATATTTGAAGAATTGGAGATTTAAAAATAAGAGTAAAATGCACTCCGTTCATTAAATACGGTGCTTTTAGAAGGCTCCCCTCAGTGTGGACCTGCCTCCGCAGGCCAGGTAGGCACATACGCATGGGAGGTGGGACTTGGCAAGAAGTCCAGTCGTGTTTTTGTTGGAAGCCGGCATCTCTTCATGCATGGCTCTGGGAGTTTATTCTGCTCCCGTTGCTCTGGAGCCCAGCAGCCGCCTGTGTCAGGGCCCCAGGTTAACAAGCAAACCCTCTTCCTGGGGCAGAGGTGCCCTGGCCCGTGACAGACACTAAGGAAGAGCCTCGGTAGATGAGGATGCATATTTGTGCCTTCTACTCTTTATCAGCCATCCACAGGCCCAACCACATGGGCTTTCAAGCTGTCTGGGCCGGGAGGTGGTGTGGGGCCCAGGCCCCTTTGTTAGCAGAGGTGCCGGCCCACCACCCAGCAGTCAGACCCCAGTGCTTCCCTCTTGCTCTCTCTGCCTGGGAGTGGCTCATTGATCAGAGCATTCTTTCCCACCAGCCCTGATGCAACCTCCGATTCCTACACAGTCTGGAGCACAGCAGAAGCCATGCCAGTCCTAGCACACTAGAGGAGTTCTAGTTGCCAATCCCAGGGCATCGTCATGGAAGCCCTTCTCTGTCAGCAGTGTCGGGTAGTGGTTAAGGGTCTGTTCTCTGCAGTCAGACCGCCTGGACTGGAATTCACACTCTGTGCTCCGACACTTGTTAGCTGCATGACCTTGGGCAAGTCACTTCACCCTTCGATGCCCCAGGTTCTGCAACAGTGACATAGAGGTGATGATAAGAGTGGCTCAGGAGTCGGGGCTTTAAAGGAGCATCTATGGGTGTCACACGATAGAGCTGTGGCTGACATCTAATAAGCACTGTAGAAGTTTGGTTCTTACCAGTCCTTCCACAAACATATGCTGAGGGCCTGCTATGTGCCAAACCTTGTTCCGGATGCTATGGAGGGAAACAGATGAAAAGATGTGCTTCCATCCTCAATAATCTCAGCCTACTAGGAATGAGAGGCAAGTAAGCAAATCCCTGTAGAGTTTGACGACTGTCGAATAGAGACTTGCGCGTGATTCCATGAGGGCACAGAGCGTCTGCCCAGGATCCTCAGCGAAGTCACTGAAGCCTGCGCAGAGGAGAAGACACTGGAGCTAACTCTTAAAGGTGGAGGGAGCTTGACAGAAGGATTAGTACGGGAGAATATTCCAGACAGATAGTAATGCATGTGCAAAGATTCAGAGCTAGGGCCCAGTGTGGCCTGTTTGGGGAACTGTAATGTGTAACTGGTGCATGGGTGTGACAAAGCAGAGACAGGTGAGGTGGGGCAATAGGCAAGGGCCAGTCCTTGGGCCCCGAAGGCAACTCTTATGAGCTTGGACCCAGTGTCTGTGGGGAATGAGGACTCCCTGCGAGTTGTGAGATTCAGGGAAAGAAGAGAGAATTGAGATGGGTGCTTTTTGTTGCTCTCTGAGCTATTATGTTTATTTTTAAGAGAAAAAAATGAGTAAACCAGAAATTAAACTTTCGTGAGATTGGTGTTAGACCTGAGTTCCAGTAAATTCACATAGCATATTGGTTCATGAGCTAATCCTATTTGGACATGGGTATGTTTTTAACTCTATGATTCTTCTGAACAAGGTTCTCAATCCAAAGGAAACTCATTTAGCCTGAAGATTCTATACCAATTACATAGTTTTATAAGGTCAAAATAAAAGTTGGGAGTCATTTTATTTTCATCTGTACTGGTAGAAATTGCAGAATCAAGCTGTTTTAATGAGAAAAAGCACCAGGAAGGAGAAAGTGAAAATAGAAGTGTCAGCACCCTCAGAGGCTCCTGCTGCACCCAGATGCTGGAAGACGAGGCCGGGGTGGGCTGTGAAGTCCTTTGACAACATGGTCTCTGTCCCTGAACAAGGTGCCAGGACTTCAAGAGGAATAGACATGAAACACAACATCTTTCCACCCTTATTAAGATTTAATCCTGCTTTCAACAGGATTGCAATGTTATTAAATTAGAGTTTTTTTTTTCTTTTTTAAAAAGGGATTTAACTTTTGCTTCCCTGACATCATAATCAACATGGAACAGATGCAAAGGAGAAATTGTGTGACCACTGGTAATGTGGGCCTGTACTTAACATGTAGCATGTGAAGTTATTAAAATGGAAATTAATTCTCTTTATTACTATCATACCCTATCAATTAATTTGGTTGGAGGTGCTTATGAATATGCAATCGTTCCTCCCTGCTGCCCGCCCCTTAGTCTGTGTGTGTGGAGAGCATCAGTAAAATTTTAGATCCTTTTGCTAGTTTTGCCAGCACTCTTTGCTTCCTAATAATATTGAGAATGGTGAGAACTAACAGTTATTGAATTTTTTCTATGTGCCAGGCACTGTTCTAAGCACTTTACATTGCCTCATTTAATCCTCACAACAGATTTTTGAGATGGGTCCTTTTATTATCCTAAGATGGAAGAGGAAGATGAGGCACAGACAGGGAAAGAGCCTTCCCCAGGTCACCTAGGCATTCTGACTCCAGAATCTGTGCTCCTCGCTGCTGTGCTGCGCTGCGTCTTACAGGTTCCAGAGAAGGGACTGGAATGAGGCCGAGAGTCACAGACACCAACTCCTGTGAGCTGAGAAAGAGTGTAGGGGAGCTGAGATGGGACAGAGGGCTCTGGGTTGGAAGCAGGTGTTTTAGAATATAGATTTTATTATTATTTAGGTATGGCAAAGCCACCGGATCAGGAGACAACTGCCATTAATAGTACAGATCCCAAGAGGAGGGGCATACGACACTGCAGGGTCCACACAGGAAGTTCCAGGCTTGGTCAGGAGGCAGCGAGAGAGGGGGACCACTGGCAAGAGTGTTTATTATGGTTTCTGTGGGAAGAAAGAAGAGGCAGGTGAAATAGGTTTAGAATTGACTAGCTTGAATAATTTCAGCGGACTCTGGGGCATGGGGGCTGTGCCTAGTTGTCTGGTACCTGGCTGGGAGGTGATCAGGGCAGGTGGATAGTGGCCTGGAGTGTGAGAGGTTGTGGGTGTGGGATCTGGATTGGTCGGTTTGCATTTGAAAGGTGCGCTCCAGGAGAAGTGTTCACTATCTCTAGGAATTCGCTCACCCTGGAGGGACAGTCCCTGCAGTAGCAAGACCCTGGATGACAAAGCATCAGAAATACAGAAAATAAGACAGAGTTAATAGAGCAAGGTCTCAGTGAGGAGTGCTGTGGGAGGCCCCCAGAGGGCCCCAGGCAGGAAGGAGGAGGCAAAGGGTGGCAGGTGAGCCAGTAAGACGGGCCTGAGTATACAATGGTCTTCATGATGCCCTGGAGGGAGGGGGCTGGGAATTGGAGGCACTGAAACTAACCTTCAGAATATCCTTTAGTCATTTGATATTATCCATATTGCATGTTTAACTTTTTTTGCACATCAAACCTTGAGGTGTGGTGGGGAAGATTACGACTCATCTTTTCAGCCAGACATCTCCTCCTTGGAAGCAGAGACCCTGTCTTGATCATCACAGCACACCTGCAGGTTCTGAGGTGAGACTTCCTCTCCCAGAGTGGAAGGACCTGCTTCAGACTCTGTTTGTAAATCCTGATTCCTCAATAACACCCCAGCAGGCTGCAGCTCTTCATGTGCCGGCTGCAAACTGGTTTTGGTGTGAGGGCGCCTGCTAAGCCAGGTGAAAGGAAACCAGGAGAGGGATCTCGGTGAATGCTTGATTGGTAACCCCTGGTTCGCAACTGTCTCCTCTTTACTTTACTTTGGAAAAGCAAGACGAACTATGTAAGACGAACCAATGTGGCACCGCAGGGGAACCAAGGACAGGTCTGCTGTACAAGTGCATGGATAATGAGGTGATCTGAACATCACTTGTGTGGGCTTTTTAATCACCAATCCAGAACCTAGGACTCCTTCTGGATTCCCTCCACTCTTCCATCCCCACATCCAGTTCATTAATGTGCCATCTCACTTCCATCTCCAAAGTGTGTCCTGGGATGTCCTCGCTCAAATGCCTCCACCCAAGTCTGAGGAGCCACCGTCAATTGTCTCCTTTGCTTTCACAAGAAGCTTTTCATGGGTCTCTTTATTTTGCCTCTTGCCCTCTTTCAATCTATTTTCCATACGAGAGCCGCATATTATTTTTAAAATATGAAAGATATCAAGTCACTCTTCTGCTTAATGCCTTTTTATAATGTATTATTTAGGGTAGGCTAGCTGCTGTAGCAAAGGGATCCAAAAGTATATAACAGCTCATACACGATAGTTGTGACCTGAATGAGTGAATAGATCAGCAGGGTGGCCCACTCTAAGGAGTCATTCAGGCTCTTAACACATGGTTTCAAGGTTATCCTAGGTTGGATTTCCTCCTGGAAGCAGACCCTGAAACCAGGATTCATATGAAAGTGATCTAGTGAGAAGTTCTTCTGGGAAAACTGATAAAGAAGTGGAGAAGTGGGACCAGGAAGGGGAGGAAATTAAGTCAGGGCACGATATCAAGGAAAGTCCAGGGAGGTAACTGTAACCTGATCCTACAAGGGAAGCTCTGGAGGGGACGTGGACCCACCCGGGAACTGTCCCATCAGGAGAGGGAGCTGGAGCGTTTGAGCCCGTGCCTGCCATTCACTGGCCAAGAGCTGCCCCCGGGGAGACTATCCTCCCTGGATTTCTAGCAATCTGTGTGTGCCGGCAAAGGGGGTGCTGACCCCTGGGGGCAGCCCACTGATGTGGAGATGCAAGTGGTGGCATGTGGGAGAGAAGAAACACCTGGAGTCAGTGTGCAGGAAAACGATACAGGGATCCAAGGGAGAGGGGCGGGGGCTTGGGCTGCATCTGCTACACAAAGGCTCCCTAGGAGCTTCCTTCCAGCGGGAAGGAGCAGGGGGGAAGCTTCCATGGGCCATGCTCAGAAGGGAGTCGCATCACTTCCGCTTATATTCCATTGGCTAGAACTCAGGTGCAAGGCTACATCCAACCACAAGGGAGGCTGGGAAAAGTAGTGCAGCTGTATACCCAGGAAGCAGAAGAGGACATGGGCCTCCCGGCACAGAGAGCCTCTCTAGATACTTGAATAAAAATCTAACTGCCCTACCAGGCCCTGCAGGTGTCTACATGCCTGCTTCTCCAGCCCAGTCACCTCTGCCCTCTGCACCCCCACCCGTATCTGCTGCACCCGGGCGCTACTGTATCAGATGTTGAGAAAATTAGCAGAAGACGTTCAGCCTAGGATTGCAATATTTTGTTATGATGATAATAGTGTTAATTGACCTTTGAGTAAGGGTGTGTGATGGATTGCGATAAAGTAGCTAATGAAACAACTGGTAAAATTTAGTGGAGACTGTGAGAGCCGCAGCTAGCCTCAGATGAACTCATGGAAAGGGGAGAGCCATATCTCTCTGGGCGTAGCCCGAAGCAGCTAGGCACACTCGGTGAGCCGCATGGTCGCATTGTCACTGCTGCAAATTCAGCACCCACTGGCCCAGGGCTGGTCTCTCTGATTACCAGCTGGTAGCATCACCTTGGGCGAGTTAGTTAACCTATATGTGCCTCAGTTTTCTCATCTGTAAAGTAGAGCTGATAATTGTTCCTAATTCCTGGCATCATTGGGAAGATCAAATGAGTCACTATAACAGAAAGGGCTAAGCACTTTATAACTGCTGTTATTACCATTAGGGACATGCAGGCTGCGCAGACAGCCTCCTCTTCCAGCTTCCCTGCCCTCCCACTGGGATGAGGTTCTGAAGGACACTCTCCTGTGAGCAACTTATTTGCTTCTGCTACCTGCAGCCTTACTCCAGGCTAAGGGATGTTTGGAGGCTACAAACAAAAGCAAGCTCCTGTTTAACGTGAAACACGTAGGTGTGTGCATCTTCTTTGTCATTGGGCACAACTTAAATCAAAGAACCTGAGACCTATGCGTCAGCAGCCCTAGAACCGGAGATGATAGCCTCGTCTGTTCCCAAAGCCGCAGCTTCCTTAGCTCACCTTTCCTTGAGAAGAGAGCTCGGTGGGAGTCTGCTAGTCTCTGTTACAAGTCCTGCGTCCTTGGATTGCACGTCTCACAACGCCAGGAGGCGACACCATTGTCGTAGACCGCAGTGGCGGCCATGCACTGTCTTGCTGTCTCAGTGTTTAATGTAAAGTACACGTATTTTAGAGTCATAACAATTTGGATGTGAATTCTGACTCTCACTCATTGCTCGTGTGACCTTGCGTAAATTATAACTCACCTTGTGTACATTCTCTAGCCTCTCCGGGCCTCAGTTCCTTCCTCTTCAGTGAGGTGGCAATACCTGCCCTGCAGAGCAGGCGTTGTTGTGAAGCCCGGAGGGAGTAGAGGTGAGAAGTGCAGCTAAGTGCTGGATGACATCTTAGTTCCTCAGAGTTTGGGTTGTCAATTGCTGGGTAACAAATCACTCTGAAGCGTAGTGGCTTAAAACAGAAATGACTGCTTATTCTCGTGTGATTCTGCACTCAAGGCAGGGCTCCTTGGGGACAGCTCCTGGTGCTCTGTGTGCTGTTGGTTGGGGCAGTTCGTCTGGGGCTGGAGGACCTAAGATAGCTTCTTTCACGTGACTGGCACTGCAGCTCGGGGGGGCTGGAAGGCTGGGTTCTCTCTCTCTCCATCTTTCTCTCCCTCTCTGCCTCTCGCTACACTCTCCCACATTTGGCAACCTCTTCTCTCCACGTGCCCTTCCTCCCCGCTCTCCAGCAGGGTAATCAGACTTCTTAATGTGGTATCTCGGAGCTCTCAAGAGCGCGAAATTCAGTACCACCGTGTTTTTCAGACCTAGCCCTGGCCCTGGCACGGGGCTACTTTGCCACGTTCTATTGGTCAGAACGAGACAGGCAGCTCAAGGGGAGGCCGACCCTACCTCTTGAGGGAAGAAGGAGCATGCATGTACAGGGACGAAAGGGGTCCTGAAGGGCCGTTTTGTAGACAATTCGTCACGCTCAGTAAGTGGCAGCTTTAGTTTTCATTGTTATTGGATTCTCATCAGGGAGAAGGGCCAGAGGCTGCAAAACCAAAACATTTTAGACAAAAAGCCCTAAAAACCAGGCAGACTAGTTCAGCTAGATAGAGTGATCTCGTTCCGTTCCTTCTTTGGGATGGGAAGAAATGATTTCTGGCCTGAGGGCTACTGGGACAACTGTAACCTGCAAGCATTAGATCCTTTTCTCTATTTCCCTTCTAATTTTCCCATTCTAACTGCGGGATCTGGCAGGCTGGAACTGGAACCATGTTACTGATACATAAGTTGGAGAAACTCCTTTATCAGTTGCCTGTTATTGCATAGACAATTACCCCAAAACTTAGTGGCTTAAAGTAACATTTTAATATCTCACAATTTCTGTAGACCGGGAACCTGGGGCAGCTTAGCTGGGTTCTCTGGGTTCCACGTTCTGGCTCAGGCTGCAGTATTAGTCGAGGCTCCAGTCATCCCAAGGTTTGGCTGAGGCAGGATCCATTTGCAAGCTCACTCAGTGGTTATTGGCAGGATTCAGTTCCCAGCAGCCAATGAGACTGAGGTCTCAGTTTCTCTGGCTGTTGATGAGAGGCTGTCTCAGTTCCTTACCACATGGGTCTCCCTATAGGGCAGCTCAGAAATAGAGTATTTAGCTTTGTCAGAGTGAGAAAGCAAGAGGGCCAGAGAGAGTGAGTGACTGCCAGCAAGACGACGTCACAGTCTTTTGGAACTGAGTCATTGGAGCAACGTTCTGTCCCCTTTGCTGTGTTCTGTTTGTCGGAAGCAAGGTACCAGGCCCAGACTATACTCAAGGATAGAGAATTACACAGGGCCCGCACAGCAGGAGGCAGGGGTGACCATGACCATCCAAGAATCCTGACTGTCACCACCCCTTCTAGCAATTGTAGAGTCCTCAAATTTCACCCTATCCCTAGGCAATCATGCCACCACGTGTGGGCTGTAATTAGGGTGACTGTGTGTCCCCATTTGCCTGTAATAAGCCCGGGTTAAGTGATTTAAAAAAAAAAAAAGGGTCACTATAAGTGCAGAATAACAATGCCTTGAATATAAAATATATCAGCAGAAATTTTCATTTTTATACGGTAGAAATGGTTTGCTTGTTTGTCCTTCTTAATTAATTTATTCAACAAATATTCATAAAGTGTTTTCCAGATCTGGGGCTACAAAGATCTGGGGCTATAAAAATACTATCCCTGTCCTTGAAGAAGTCAGATGAGCACAGAATCTTAATAGTACTGCGTGAAAAATGCTGTTGGAGAGGGAACCCCAAGGTGGCATGGAATCAGAGATGGTGACCCTTGGATTGTTCTGAAGGATGAGTAGGAGTTAGCTAAAGGAAGAATGTTTCTATCATCTTCCTGTCAGGAAACAAAGACAACATTCAAAATAGGACCATTGAAGGAGGCTTTACTTTTAAAGGTGAGGATGTGAGGAAACCAGAGGGAATAGTGAAGGCATGTGATGCTCCGCTGGTGCCATCCAGGCCCCATGAGATGAGAGGAGGCTGCAGTGACCAGAATCTGGAAAGTGAAAGCCCTGTAGCACTGGTCTCCTTGAGAGAGGAGAGCCTTCCATAGAGGGATACAGCCAGCTCTCATTGACATTGTAGGACAAAACAAAGGGAATCCATACTCTGACCTCACTCCTCTCTTTCTCTTTCATCCCCTGCCAAACCCAGCTGGAAACCAGAGGACCTGAGCACCTTCACTATGGCCCAGATAAATCAGCTTCCAGGGGCCCAGGGCAGAGTGGAAAGTTTGAAGGTGGGTCTGAAGGAGCAAATAGAAGATATCTGGTACAACGGGCATAGCCAAACCCATTCCAGAGACAGGGACCATAGTGAACTGAGGGCAATGTGAAATGTTCTAATGCCTATGGACTGACAATACCACCTGAAACGGGAGAAAAGAAGGCGTTAAGGCCAGAGAAGCTGGCAGGGGCCAGGTCATGGACGTCGTCCTGGGTCTTTTGCAACATTGTCCTACCTCACCCGACCAGTCCATGCCCACGGTGCAGTCAGATGGCGCCTGCTGTTAACATAGACCCATTCACATGGTCCCTTGCTGAGCTGTGCAAAAGAGCTTAGATTGTACTCTGAAGGTGGTAGGAGAACTTTTAGCAGGGCCCATGTGTGATCTGCTCTTCATATGGGCAAGGTGGCTGCCAGGTAAAGGGTGGATTGGAAGGGGCCTGTTTCCGACTCTAGCTTGGCCCCTACTGCTTAAGACTTAGTACAAGTTCTTTAACCTCTCTGAGTCCTAGTCTTCTGGTTGGTGAAACACAGGCCGACAATGCCTGCTATCTGAACACAGGATTAGATAAGATAGACATTTTAGAAAATTCAGAATGCTCAACGTAAGTTATTAGTAGACAGGTCAACGATTGCTTTTAACAGGGAACGGAAGTGAGAAGGGAATTAGAACTGTGTGCACCTCTACATGCCAGGCATTGTACTTGAACCTTTTACGTTTCTTATTCCCTTCACTCTATGCCATAGCCCCTGAGATAGCTGTTACCTCATTTTACAGAAGACCAAAGAGAGGCCTATTTTGATTACTGATTAGGTACTGTGTACTGTGCCTGGGAGATAGGAAGGTAAGTAAGAAAGAGTCCTTGGCCTTTAGGAGATCATAATTAGGGATGCTTAGGTCATTTAGATCAGTGCTCCTCACATTATATAATCACCCACCTGGCATCTTGTTAAAATGTAGGTTCTGGCTTGCTAGAATAAGATTCTGGCTAGAGATTTCGTTTGTGTGATACTCTCCCGGATGATGTTGACCACGCTTTGAGAAGCAGAGTTGAGAGGGCCAGATTCAGCACACGCACACACATTTGTGGAGTTTTTTTTGTGTGTGTATAGAAGATTGGCCCTGAGCTAGCATCTGTTGCCTATCTTTTTGCTTGAGGAAGATTGTTGCAGAGCTAACATCTGTGACCATCTTCCTCTATTTTGTATGTGGGACACCACCACAGCACGGCTTGATGAGCAATGTGTAGGTCTGTTCTGGGATCCAAACCCATGAACCTGGGCCAGCAAATCCGAGAGCACAAATGTAACCACTGTGCCACCAGGCCAGCCCCCACACATGTTTTTATCAGTACTCAGCAGCCATGATAGATTGAAGCAGGGGGAAGATCTTTCACAGCAATTCCAACCTCAGGAAACAGGGAGGTAGAAGGGGAAACCATGTGCCCTAATATTTAACTGAAGCAGCTATCTAAACCCTCCCTTGTGTGGGCTGAGCAGAATATTGTTTTTCTGCCCCTTGGATATATCCCATTATGAGCTTTGATCAAAGCAAGCCTTTCCCTTTGAGGCTTAGGGCACATGTTAATGACTTTGTTATTTGCATGTATCTACATATATTTGCAAAGCAGTTCAGCTGCTTCTGAGCAAGAGGAGGGATAGGGGCTGGTGGTGGAGCCTAGGGTTTAAGCTTCTCTCTAAAGCTTGGTCCTTAGCATCTCAGCTTAAAGGAAATCCAGCAGCAGAGAGCTGGAGCAGTCCTGGTGATTGAAGGAACTAAGAACTGAGTTTCCAGCTGCTCAGCTGGCTGACCACTCCCAGCCATTCACTGGGGATTTTTGCCCTGGGGAGTTTTGCCTCATTTCAGGTCCTGCCTCCCACTTTTCCATCCATTTTACCCATTGCTGCCCAAGTATCCTCTTAAAGCATTTCTCTGAATAGGTCACTCTCCTACTCAGATTCTTTCCATTGTTCTCCTTTATCTGTGGGAGAAAGCAAATCTTAACAGGACATTCAGAACCCTCCCGACATAGCCAGGTCCTAAGGCATGGCCTCAGCTTCGCCTCCACAACCTCCCTTTGGTCTCCATGCTCTACGCCCCTTAGAATTCCCGCTTTCTAGACTTTACTTATGTCATTACTTCAGGGAGATGACTTCTCCTCACTTTCCTCACTCGTGTCCAAACTCTGTCCAGCCTTCAAGCCCTAGCTCAAATCTACTCCCTCTGGGGAGCCTTCTCAGAACTTCCTACCTGAAGAACTTCTCCCCTCTTCTGAACTCTCTTAGCATTTTATCCATAACTTTCTTATTGCGTGAAGTTCTTTATTTGTTCGTGTATTGGGACTATCTTGGGTCATTGCGTGTCTTGAAGGCTGTCCACGTCTGGTCATATATATGTGTAGTAAGTGCTCAATAAAACTTTGAATGAGTACATGAATGAATGAAGGACAAGACAGATGTCTTCTAACCTGTGATGTGATGGCAACACGTCTCCAATGTTTTCAGTCTTTCCAAACAGACTTATTGAGCTCCTGCTCTGTTGTAGGCCCAAGGTTCTGGCAGCACAAAGGTAGAGAGGAGGGTCCTGGCCCCCAGGGGCTGTTCTGGGGATGGAGCCATCTCATGTGCTTTGTTTAATTAGGTTGGCTTCATGCCAACTGGTTGCTTAATAATAAATGATTTGCAAAATCTGAAAACATCTGATATTTTTACAGATCAGTGACCTGTTAGATGAACAGGCTAAATCTTGTTTGATCTGTGCTTCTGTTCATTGCAGCAGCCTTTCGGCAACGAGTGCGACAGCAAATTGGGTTGCTTCCCCATCTTAAAAATAATAATAGTATATATTTATGGTAGAAACCTTGGAAATAAAAAAAAATGAGTAAAAACCACTTGTAATTTCACAAAAAAGAACTCCATGATTGTTGACATTTGGCATATTTCCTAGCAGTTTTTTATTTGTTTTGTTTTTAGGAACACACATACACAAACACAGTTGGAGTCATGCTTTTTGTTTCCTGCTTTTACTTTTGTTTTTTACTTAATATTGCACTTCTTGCATATTTTTCACGTTGTTAAAAATTCTTAAAAATGATTTTTAATTACATTTAGTATTTTATTGTATGGATACACCATAATTTTTAAACCAATTCTTCCTTATTTGCAAAAGCTAAAAATTGGAAACAACCACACAATGAACATCTTTGTGTGTCAGTATTTTTTCTTACCCAATAATTTTTTGGCATTCTTGAACTGGAATTCGTGAGTTAAAGGGTATGAACATTTTAAAATCCTTTCTTTCCCTTTTCACCCATTCTTTTTATCAGGAATGGTTATTTTTTTTTCTCTTATTTGGATGCGCCTGGCCTCAATTATTAAATACTCTTTTGTAATTAACACAGGGGCTGTGGCCTCCAAGCCTGTTTAAGGCACTCGAGCAGCTTCAAGATGGCTTTGGCGGTAACAGCCCCATCCTTCAGTCTCTGCTCTGCTGGCTGCTGCTGCTGCTGTGGATTTGTTTGTGGTCCTGGTGATGGATTTTTGTAACAGCAACTGTAAGTGGACTTGACATCAGAGACACTTTGTTTAGTGCATCCAACCTGCGTTTTGATCTTTAAACTAAAATATACTCTAAGTGCAGTTTTGCTCTCAGACTCTTAGAAGAGCAATCCCTCTGAGGCTGCATTGAATTAGCTTGAATCACCAGCTTCTCCTTGCTTACTGGGATGGGGGCTCCCCAGCCATGGACCCCTCAAGGTCTTGTTTCTCATCTTGGTCTCTTTCCACTGTGGGGGAAGCAGGGAGATCGTTGTAGTTGGCCTTAATGCTGGAAAGTGTAACTTCACTTTAATGGAACCTACTTATAGAACTCTCACATTTGTATAATGCTTGGCACTTTACAAAGCACTTTCAAGGACATCAGCTAATTTGATCTTCACCATCTTTCTGTGAGGTAGGAGTTCACACCACTCCTGTTTCATAGATAGAGTCACCAAGACACAGGCAGTGCTGGATGCGAGGGCTGGTCATGGAAGGAACATGGGTCTTTGGAGACACATACACCCAATTTCAAATCAACTTGGCCACTAACTGGTTGTATGGCACAAATTCTTTGAGCATCGGATTCCTCATCTGTGCAGAGAATAGTACAGTTGATTCTTATTTTTTGCAGATCCTTTGCAAACACAACTACTTACTAAAATTTGTTTGTAATTCCCAAGTTAGTACTCACGGCACTTTGTGGTCATTAGCAGATATGCACAGAGCAACCAAAATTTGAGTTTCTCAATGCATGTGATCCCAGCCAAGGCTGGACAAGACCACGCTCTGCCTTCTTGTTTCAGCTCATACTTTAAACAGGTGTCCTTTGTGAGGCCGATTTAGTGCCATGTGTTTCACATTTTTGTGCTTTTTGTTGGCGATTTCACTGTTTAACATGGCCCCAAAGTATGGTGCTGAGGTGCTGTCTCTGTTCCTAAGCACTGCCATGTGCTTCATGGAGAAATGTGTTAGGTAAGCTTCATTCAGGAGTGAGTTATGATGCTGTTGGCTGTGAGCTCAATGTTAATGAATCAACAATGTATAATAAATGAGGTGTCTTGAAACAGAAACACACATAAGGCCAGGTTATGTTTTGATCAGTTTATGAAAATGTCGTGACCAGAGCCTCACAGGAACTTCACTGTGCGTTTCCCCTAGGAACACCGGTTCAGTATTCACGCAACTTTATAGAATCTGACTATTGCGAATAAAGATAATGACTACGTCTGTTTTATGAGGTTGCTGTGCACACTAAGTGAGGATGTTTGTAAATGCCTCGTGTGTATGTTCCATAATGGAAGACTCTTCTACTAAACGAGGAAATAGAGGCTCAGAGAAGTTAGCTGCCTTGTTTAAAATCGCTCGCCCGAAAATGGCTCGGGTTGGT
Organism: Equus asinus; assembly: GCF_041296235.1. Lineage (NCBI taxonomy): Eukaryota > Metazoa > Chordata > Mammalia > Perissodactyla > Equidae > Equus > Equus asinus. The sequence goes on from NC_091794.1 coordinate 66,921,192, forward strand.
AGCAGATAAACTGGGTCTGCCTGAATCCCAAAGCAGCAGTCGTCAGAGCACACGAGCTCGGCCCAGGAAGAGCTCCACGTGGGGGTGAGATGCTTCTCGCTTCCTTCGGGGTTTGCTCTTCATTTCAGCATTTTGTCCACGTGACTGAATTCTGGAGAGCCCATTTAAGCACTGCCATCATCATCTTTGTGCCAGACCCAGTGCTAACCACATGCCATCTGGTATCTCTTTTCATCTCACAATGATCTTGTAAAGCAGGCGTTATTGTTATTGTCACCATTTTGGAGACACAGAGACGTTAAATAAATTGCTCAACGTCATACAACTTGAAAGGAGAGCAAAGATAACAATTCAGGTCTTTGATTCTGAGGCCATATTCTCAGTCTTGACATCAGAGAGTCCCAAACTCTTGGAGATTTTATAGACCAATAAAACAAGCAAACCAAAAAAAGAAGAAAAAAAATGGAGAAAGGCCTAGAGAAAGAAAGGACATTAAAGAAAAAGTTGGCATTGATTATCATCATTACTTTATTTGAAAAAGTCTTTTTATTTATTTATTTATTTATTTATTTTACTTGAGGAAGATTGGCCCTGAGCTAACATCTATGCCAGGCTTCCTCTACTTTATATATGGGTTGCCTCCAAAGCATGGCTGATGAGTAGAGTAGGTCTGCACCTGGGATCGGAACCTCGAACCCGGGCTACCGAAGTGGAGCATGCAGAACTTTAGCCATTTGGCCATGGGGCTGGTCCCCAAGAAAAATAATTTTAATATCGTAAAAGTATGAAGAACTTAACCTCAGATTTAAAAAAAATCCAAGCCATTCACTTTATGAAAACCTCACAACATTGTCCTTCTTTTCCTCATTTCACTCAGAACAAGACTTTCCTTGTCACAGACAGTGGCCTTCGGCACCCACCACTCTGCTTCATTCTAAGTGACTTCCACTGGTCTGGGCCTGAGCCGTGTTGCATGTCCAGAGCAGAGGACTGGATCCGATGGTATCTAAGATCACTTTTCAATTCCCAGGATCGTTTTAGAGTTTGGCCCATTTCTCCTTCCAGCCCAGAGACGAAGAGGAAGCTGGACTCCTGTGCATTATCTGTCAAGTCAGCAGCTGCTGCTCCATCAATCTTGCCCTTGACAGGAGCAGGCACCTTGCGAATTGACCTCCAGGAAAAGAATGAATGCTTAGTGGTGGCAAATAAGTTGCTTTAACTATTGGGAAACAGAGCACACACATAAATCTCCTGTGGATCTATATTCCTTAAGGAAATTCATCAGGGAAGAGAGGCAACTCACGGAAGACGAGGGCATGACTCTCTGCCTTTTTCCCCCATGAAGTGGATACCTTCAGAAATGGAAATGGCCCACAAGATAAGTTCGCTTGAGGACTCTCCCACTTTTCCACTCACTCATAAATCATAAATCTTCCATTTTCCAGGCCTGTGCTCATTTGCTAAAATATTGATAAAATAATAAGAAAGAACTAACAACAAGCACGGGTTATTAATACGAATATGATGCATTCTGATGATGTGCTGGGTTCGTAGCATATTTAATCCTCATAAAAGCCTTGTGAGGTAATACCATCATCATCGTCACTTACGGATGCAGAAACGGAGACGCTGAAAGGTGAAGTAACTCGCTGAAGAGTAGGAGACCTGTAAGCTGAGCCCAGACGTCTCTCCCTCCTGCTTCTCAGCAGTGCACTGCTGCCTGGCCTGTGCCCTCTTTCTGTATCTTTTCCAAATTTTGCCTATGCCCTCTTTCTGTATCTTTTCCAAATTTTGCAACTAAATGTCCAAGTTTTTAATTTTTCCCTTTTGGTAACCATGTAGGAAAATAGCTTGAATCAACACAATTAATATTTATGAATCTCACTGTGTGCCAGATTCAGAGCTCTGGGGACACGGCTATGAAGGGCAGACCCCTAGTTTGAAGAAGTACCCATTCTATGAGGGAGACACGTACACAAATTGCTATGATATAAAGCAGTCTGTAAGAGAGGCATTAGAGAAGCTGCATGAGTAAAATGCTGTTTGAGCTAAAACTTGGAGAATGAGCGTCAGGAGTAACGGTGCCCTCCAGGTGGAGGTGAGAACAGGAGCAGTATCTGGCGTCAGAAAGGGCCCCGCGCGATCTTTGTGGTAGCTGGACTGTGGGATGTGTGTGGGTGATTGCCCTGGAAGATGGCGCTGGGGTTGTCCAGGGGTCACATTTTGGAGGGACTTGGCTGCCATGCAAAGGAGACGGGATTTTATTAAGTAGCAATGGGGAGACCCCAAAGGTAAACACAGGAGAAATATTATCAGAGCTGAAATCAGGATAAATATATCCTAAATTTATGACTACAAGTCTTATATATCATCTTTCTAGCTCATCTACTTTTAACAGGAGACAAGAGAGAGAAACCAAATCTTGCACCTGAGGTGAGGGGACTTAAGACGCCAGGGCAGAGCCTTGGTTCCTGGTTGCCTCAACCAAACCACCTCGATGGGTGGTTCCCAGATGTGGTCACTCAGTTGAAGAACCGGGAAAACCATTAGAAATCCAGATTCCTGGGCTCTGCCGCTTTGAGGTGCTGATTCAGAAGCTCTCTTCTCTGGACTGGCAATCCACGTTTTTAAAGCTGGCCAGCTGATTCTGATAGCCAGTGACTTATGGAACTACTACTGAGGGAGGCACTGAAAACACATCTAGCAACGTAAGGAATTTTATTTAAAGAGGATCATCTCTGAAGCATCCCAAAAGGAGTTTATATTGCTAGAGATGTGTATTAGTCAGGGTTTTCCAGAGAAACAAAACCAATGGGATGTGTGCATGTCTGCATGTGTGGAGAGAGATTTTTAATTTTATATATTTACATAAACAAATATGTATTTTTATTTATATACAAAGAGATTCGTTATAAGGAGTTGGCCCACGCAGTTGTGGAGGCTGAGAAGTCCCAGGATCTGCAGCTGGCAAGCTGGAGACCCGGGGAGAGCCAAAGCAATCGCTCCCGTCAGAAAGGGGCAGGCTCCAGCCCCAGGGAGAGCCAGTGCTGCCGTTCAAGTCTGAAGGCAGGAAAATCCTGGCTGCCACTCTTAGCTCTGTGGGCTGTAGTTTGCTGACTGTTGATCTAGGGGAGAAACAGCCTGACTCTTCAAGTAGGAAGCCTGGAAATGAGGATGAGGAAGGAGCCACCAGCCCCCACCCAGGATGGGGGTACAGGCAGGGGGATGACATGGTTTATTATCCAAATAGGGGCCTTGGGAGAGTGAAACGGGGCACTAATAACCAGGTAATTTAATGAATGATGGAGCCAGGGCAGCAAGACTAAACCAGAGCTCTCCCGTGCAAACCGGGATGTGTGGTCAGGTCACCTAGCGTGTGGGCAGGGAACTGCAAGCCAGAACTCTCCAAGGATGGGGCCTCTGAGGTATGCTATCAAGTATGGTAGCCACCAGCCACGTGTGGCTATTGAACACTTGAAATTTAGTGACCGAATTGAGATGTGCTGAAAGTGTAAAATACGCCTCAGTTTCATATTGAAGAATTAGTATGAAAAAAAGAGTGTAAAATATCTCATTAATATTTTTATGTTAATTAGGTGTTGAAATAATATTTTAGATATGTTAGGTTAAATAAAATTTATTTAAATTAATTTTGCCTGTTTCTTTTTACTTTTTAATATGCAGCTACTAGAAAATCTGTGGCTCCCACACCTGGCCGCGTTCTGTTTCTGGTCACAGCACTGCTCTAGGGAGCCCTCAGACTCACCGCTAGACAGGAGGCAGCCTTAAACATCTGTGAGACCCAGGGACCCTCAAGCTAGTGCAGGTACAGGCGAGACCTTTCCTGCCTCGTCTGGCTGCTCGGTTCTCACCGGCCACCCTGGTTGGGGTGGGAGTGAGGGCTTGGGAGAAGAGGCGCAAGAAACCATATTTAGCTCACAAGCAGAGGGAGATCAGAGAAATAACTCAGAGGGAGCTTCGGCCAGCCATGCCTTCTCCCTTTCCCTCCGTGGGTCCCCATCCTGAAATGGCCAGAACTGAGAGATGGAAGATTGGCACTACATCGCGGTCAGGCTTTGATTTATATCTTGGACTGGACGTGCCCATTTCTGAACGGAAACTGCATTTGTGATTTAAAGATCCTGGAGAGCAGTCTGTTACCTAAGAGTGAGCATGGCGGTCGTGGGTTTTATTTATTTATTTAAATTTATATTTATTCCTGTTTTTTTTGTTAAAGATTTTATTTTTTTCCTTTTTCTCCCCAAAGCCCCTCAGTACATGGTTGTATATTCTTCGTTGTGGGTCCTTCTAGTTGTGGCATGTGGGACGCTGCCTCAGCGTGGTCTGATGAGCAGTGCCATGTCCGCGCCCAGGATTCGAACCAACGAAACACTGGACTGCCTGCAGTGGAGCGCACGAACTTAACCACTTGGCCACGGGGCCAGCCCGGTCGTGGGTTTTAAATCTAGGGGTAGGGAAAGACTTCCCCAGTGAATATATTTATTTTCCATTCTATTATTTCTTTCTTAACTTTCTACTGTGAAAGTTTTAAAGCAAAGAATAAGGTAGAGAGAATAGTATAATAAACTCCCATATGCCTATTACCCAGTTTCAGCAATCTCAATGTTTTGCCGATTTTATTATATCCATTATCCCCATTTGGGAAGTGGGGGCAGGGACTCATGTATTTTAAAGAAAATCCCAGACATTATATTTTTATACTCATAAATACTCCAGGATATAAAGAATAAGGATTTGCTTTTAACATAACACGTTATTTTGAGAGGACAGCGGGAAATTAAAAAGTAAGGGTATTTCAAATATGTATTGAATCCTGCCTGTGAGCACACTGGTATCAATAGTAATAACAACAGTGGCAAAGTGCAGGGACCTTCGAGGTCATTTATCCCCATTGTCTTGCGGAAGCTCACAGTGGGGAGGGGACTTGCCTGGAGTCCCTAGAGGAGGATCTGGGACTCAAACCAGGTCCACCCTCACAAGACCGAGCGAGCTCACTTGAATCTCACTTGAAGAGATTTGAACTGAGCTTCCTGACGGACCCAAATGAGTCTCTCTAGCACCTTGAAGGCATCCCCTTTGCATTTCTGTCCTGCAAGCTAAGAGTCACAGAGGAGCTTCTCAAGGATCAGTTGTCGTTTCACCCACATATACAGTTTGGCGGTCTGCAGGGGCGGCTGTGTGGCACTTAGTGTCTTGGAGAGCCCTTGAGTGACGCTTCAGGGAAAGTCAAGGGCAGGCCGATCCTCGAGGCATCCAGGTGCTTTGAGGTTAGAGGCTTGGCTGCTGAGGAAGGGTTTTATTAAGGGCTCTGTCCAGGTTCCTCAGAGAGGGCAGCTAATGACCCAAATTCTCCAGCAAATGGACCCTTCTGCCAACCTCTTGGGAGCCAGCTTTCTCGGAGTGTCAGGAAGAGCTTTGCTTCCTAAGAGGAGAAGGAAGACTGTCCAGGCCAACTGCTCTGTGGCCCTGGCCCCCAGCCCCTTAACTGCTTCTGAGCACGGCGGCAGCCTCGGCTGCTCCGTTCATGTCACCTCAACTTAATTGGATGCTTCGTGTTGCTTAGAAGTGATCCAGATCACTCCCCGTGCCCCTTCAGATCCACTGCTCCCCGCTTTCGTTTTACCCATTTTCCAGTCTCTCCCCTGTAGCCGGCCTACATTTGTCTCCAGACTTCCATTCTCATAGGCCACTTCTGCTCTGACAATACCAGTTGCCCTTCTGTCACTATTCTCTGTTTTGGTTTCTTGGCCACTTGCGTGCTTTTCCCGTTTTTCTAGCTATGGGTATCGTATGCTCACATCCCTCTTATTTTTCCATTTAGTCACATGGGCCCCCTTCTATTTTTATTAGTAGGAATTCCCTTATACCCCTTTAGAAGTCTCTCTCCCTATGGTTTTATCTGGAATATTTGGAGTTCTGTCCTGGCTCTACCACTTGCTAGTCATGTGAACTTGGGCAAATTACTGAACTCTCTGATCTTCAATTTCCTCTGCATGAGTAGCAATAATAAAGTAACTAACTCATAGAGTGGAGGGTCAATCTATGAAAACATTTAGGACAGTGACTCGCACACCATCAATGGTCATGCAGGTTACGCACATGCTCACTCTTGTGCCCAGTGCATGACTACCGCACTAGGAAGGTTAGGCATGAAGAGAATCCCAGTCTCCACCACATGATGAGTTCAAACTAGTCTTTCCTATAAACCACTAAGCTACGGATCTGAGCTTGGGTCACAAGTTCAAATGGCATTTTTCCTATGGTAGCTTCACTTCCATGACACTTGCTTTGTTGGTTGACATCATTTGGGAACTAGCAAGATGTGGGTCTTTTTCTTCTCAAGAGCCCCCTTGACCTCAGCAGATTTTTTTTGGTTTTTTTTTTGGTTATTTTTGAGGAAGATTAGCCCTGAGCTAACTACTGCCAATCCTCCTCTTTTTGCTGAGGGAGAGTGGTCCTGAACTAACATCCATGCCCATCTTCCTCTACTTTATACGTGGGATGCCTACCACAGCATGGCTTTTGCCAAGCGGTGCCATGTCTGCACCTGGGATCCGAACCGGCAAACCCGGGGATATGGAGAAGTGGAACATGCGTACTTAACCGCTGGGCCACTGGGCTGGCCCCAACCTCAGCAGTTTTATCCAGTTTGTCACTGGGGGTCAGCTGGGCTGTCAGGCCACCTTCGGAGAGGAAGGCTTTGTCCACAGGGCCTGCTATGCTCTTTCCTGGGAGGAACCATTCACAGAAGTCCTAATGTAAGCTGGGGTTGTCCATTTGTTGGAGAAGTAGCTGGAGTTTCTCTTGATTAAATACTAATTATGCGGGAGATGATGCTGCTGAGCTAATCTCACGAAGCGCTCTGTTACACAAAGTTCCTCACGTGGAGACGTGGTCTCTGTCCTCAGTTTATTGTCTAGTGAGGAAGCTCAAATATATTCAAGGCTCCTTACAAGAATTCTAGAGATAATGGCTGTAGAAACACAAAAGAAAGAGTTATTTTAGGTGATTAGCGGCCGTGGTTTCGTGTAGAAATGGATTTTAAGCACTTTCTTGAACATAGCCAATATGAAAGGAGGGAGCTCTTATTAAGCAGGGTAGCCCAGCTTCACGTTGCCTGGAATTACAGGGGGACATTTCCTATGCTATTGAATTCAATTTCGTATTCCTCATTCTACGTCCTGGTTATACAGACAGGTCTTAATGCAGAGTAATAATTGTGTGGTTCTAGTGGGTCAGCAGAACAATAGCACAGTGAGAGCAGTTGTGGGGGATGGGTTGTGGACTTCTCTGAATTTGAGAGAGATGTTGTCCCTCTTGGAAGAAAGCTAGTTGTGGGAAACATTAAAAAGAAGAAGAGACCACATCCTGCAGCTTCTCTGGGGCGCGGAATGGATTTGTTTCTCGTTCCTCTACTTACAGGATTTAAAGTCATGGAGTTACTGACTGTCAGATGGGAGGGGCCTTCAGAGTCCAGCCGTTTCGACCTCCTCCAGGACAGTGACCCTTGTTACAGCGTTCCTAGTTGCGGCTCGATTAGTCCCACTGATGAGGAGCCCTCTACTTAATAGGAATATTCCAGAAATGATACAGTAGGACATTTGTTGTTCTGAATATCAGACAGACTTGGGTTCAGATTTACCCTATTAGTTTATGACATTGGACAAGTCACATCCTGTTGGGTCTCAGATTTCTCATCTATAAAATGGAGAAAACAATGCCTACCTCATGGTGTGGTCGTAGATATGAAATAAGATAAAATGAGAAATATCTCTGACCTAGTGTCTAGCTGATGGAGTAAATGATAATTGCTAGCAGGTAGGCAATAAACGTTAATTTATTCTCTTCTTCCTGTGCTAAATATTTTCCTGCCTTCTGGGGTTGAAAAATGGACCACATTACTGATGACGTAAAAGTTGTTAATAAGGCTATAAACATGAAAGTGTGATTTTATTTCCTTTCTATTATCTAAATTTAATAACTCATGTTATCAATTCGAAGTCATGGGCATATGTTCCAACAGGGAATGGGGCCGCTATAGCTGACCAAAAGAACTTTCCCATAATTTAAAAATAAATAAAATATGAATCGCCCTAGTGTTCTGAATCACCCTTCAGTTTTTGACCATCAAAATGTCCTGAGCCATTTTAGTATCTCAGAATATTAGAGCTAGAAGTCATTTTAGAGTTATTCTATAAGGGCCATTCATTTTATAGATGAAGAAACTGAGGCCCAGAGAAATTAAGTGCCTAGTTCAAGGTCATGCAACTAATTTCTGGTGAAGATAAGATTTCAATATGTCTCCTAACTCCAAACCCCATGGTCTTCCCATGCTCTCTCATTGCCTCTTCCTTGAGTAACACTATTTTCAAATGACAGCCTCATCTTCCTGCCTAACCTACAAGGTAGTAATTACACAACTAGAATTTTTCTCCTGCTTTCTGCATCGTCTCTTACCCTGAATCTTGCCCACAGGAGTTTGACAAGACAGTACAGCTTTGAGTTTCTCAGGGAAGACCGGTAAGGGTCTGGAGGAGAGAGAGGTGTCAGTGTGGGCTTAGAAACTGGGAGTGATTATGAAAACAATTGACCCTTTTGATTCCAGAAAAGCAATTAATAGGATTTAAACAGGGATTGAAGGTCAAGTGAAATGGGTACTAATATGTTTGCAAAGATACATTGACTCAGATAAACTGGACTATGTTTCCATCTCTTAGAGAAACAAATAACTATTTGGTAAGGCTTCAAACTGAGAGTCGTTTAACCAAGGCAAGCTGAAACGTTGCTGGTTTGGAGTGCAACACAGTAAAAATGAGCTTGTTGAGGAATGTTTAGATGGCGACTTCGTTTGCTTTCGGACCCAGGCAGGGCATGGGAGATCAGGATGGCAATTTGAAATGATAGTGAAGACCCTGTTGAAATTTGTTCTTTCAACATATATTCCCCTACTATGTGCCAGACATTGGGGTAGGTATCAGGAATCGCACCATACTCGTTCATTTAGTCATTCAACAATCGTGTTATGTGCCTGTGGGATGCTTGAGACAATATCCTGTGTTCCTTCATCATTTTTTATACCTTTATCTATTCATTCCGTAAATATTTCAGCCTCCACTGCCTGCCAGGCACTGTGCTGAGCAGTGCATATCAGGTGCAAATCTCAGGCTTTCTGGATAAGACTGTAGGAAAGAAGAATCGAGCTATTTAAGCCACGTTTAAACTGGCTCTAACCTCATCACTGCCACCAAGGCCAGAAGAAAGTGCCACTGATACTTACCATCAATTGTATTTAAAACCAGCTCCTACCATACCATAGGCATAGTGTCCCAAATTGGAATTTGTGACTGGCTTATTCCGGCTCGCAGCTCTGCCTCGCCCACTCTCCAAACTCTCTTCATTACTCCACGACTTTGTCTCCTTGAGTAGACTGTGAACCCCCTTAGAATAAGGAGTCGGTCTTATTCATCTCCGTGCCCCCTCCTGAGACCTAGTCCGACAGGTTGCACACAGCTCTTCCCTCTGCATTGTTTCTCTTTTCCCCCTACCTTCCCTCATTTTCCCCCTTCTACTATGACTTCTTTCCTCTTTCTTTTCTTTTCCTCCCTTCCTTCTCACCCTATTTTCTCTTTTTCTGTCCCCCCTCCCTCTTACCCTGTTAAGCCGGCGACCACAGCAGGACGATGCTGCCACTCGTGGAGCGGGGCTCAGGTCTGGACTGTGCTCTCCTTTCTTCACAAAGCTCGCCGCCTTCCGCCCCCTGGGTCGCCCTGGCAAGTAGGTAGCATCTGTCCAATTTAGAGGCGAAGCAGAGGGAAGAGGAGGTTCGGGGACCTGCCTGAGGCCACAGCAGAATTTAAGCTCGAGTCTGCCCAGTTCTAGGGCTGTGCTCCTTCAGTCACCCGCCCGCCTCCAAATTGGCAGCGTGACTAGGAAGATGGCAGGGCACGGGCAGGCAGAGTGTGACTTGGGAAAGAGCATCTTGCTGAGAACCCCTAGCCCTCAGCCCTTGGTACTCGGGTTTTCGCCGTTTTCTAGGAGAAAGCCCTGCCTGGGCGCAGGTCACGGTCCTGCTTGGCAGAGAGCAGAGTGGCTGACTCCCAGCATGGGCACTTTGGCGCCTGGGTCCAATCGCTCGGCTCTTGTGCTGGTGCCATGTTTGTCAGGGGCTTTTGCCAAAGTGAGACTCAGGTATCATCCTGGGTACGCACCGATCAAGAATTTCCGTAGTCATAATGTGGTTCAGAAAGCGAGCCCAGTGCAGGCATGTACGAGCGGGGGATCGGGGTAGTGTGGAGGGCCTGGGCTTCCGTGTGGGGACAGACCTGCCTCTCGTTCTGGTGCTGCCACCACGGTGCCACTGTGACAACAGCATGTGATTGGATCTTTCTTAGATTCAATTTCTTTATCTATGAATAAGGATAATTATACGTGTGCTCAGATGTGAGCACCCGAAGATCAGCGCTCTCGCTGCAAAGGGCCTAGTGCAGTGCCTGGCACGCAAGTTCCGATGGCGCAGGCACCAGCCAGTATTTACCATATGTCCGGAATCCCATCTTAAGCTCCGTGCGGGCAGGGCCTGCCCTGCTTTGTGCACTGTTACAGTCTCAGTTCCTGGCGCTGTGCCTGGCACATGGTAAACTGTTTTGAGGGCATGGAGGACTGACAGGTATTTTACAGGTGGGATTGATGGATCACGTGGCTGGTTCACTAATGACAACAGAGTCAGTGAAGATGACTTGAGGGTTTTCATTTGAGCAGCTCAAGGTTATGATGCCACTTGTTAAGTGGGGAATGAAGAGGAGAAGGAGCCCTAGAGATGAACGTGGGGAAGACGAGATCAGTTTTGAGTACGTGGAATTGGATGTGCCTGCAGGATATCAAGGAGGATTTGACTGAAAAATACATAAAAACGTGTATATGAGGTTCAGTGGGGTGGAGGGGCTCCATAATGCAGCCTTCACTTCGGGAAATCATCCTCGTATCACTTAAGACACGATGAGCTGCAAATAAAAAGCACTGACTCAGGATGGCTTAAACTAGGGATGGTGGACTGCTGCCCGCAGGCTACGTCCGGCCACTGCCTGTTTTTACAAATCACATTTTATCGGAGCACTGCCGTGCCCATTCATTTATGTATTGCTATGTATTGTTATGGCTGCTTTCATGTTACAACGGGAGAGTAGCTGTTTCAGAGACCATATGACTGGCAAAGGCTGAAATATTTACTCTCTGGCCCTTTGCAGAAAGAAGAAAATGTGTTCACCCCTGACTTAAACAATAAAGACATATATTATCTCATTCAGGAACAAGACTCAAGGTCAGGTTGGTTCCTTGGTTCAAGCACGTGATGGGCAGCCAGGGTCTTTCCGTCTCCCTCCACTCAGTGTCCATCTCAGTGTCAAGTTTCCACCTCACACTGTGTCCTCGGTGGGTCTGCTTTGCCCCAGGCTGTCTCCCAGACTCATTTCGAGGTGGCAGAGCCGGTTCCCTGCTTTACCTCTGGAAAAGGCACATCCTGATGCTGAGGAAGGGCCGCGTCTCTTTCTTGTGTCCTTCTTTCAGAAGTCTCCCAGCTTCTCCTTGTGTCTCTTGCTCTGGGATTTACTCTCAGGTCCCTTCCCTTGTAAGGAAATGGGACTAACAGGTTGGCTTAGACCAGTGCTTCTCAACACTGGCCATACATTCGAATGACCCCTGAGACTTTTAAAAAGAGAATCTGCAGCAGGACCCTGAAGGCCGGGTGCCTGCTCAGGACCTGCTGGCCAGGGGTAGCCTTGGCAGCTGGGCTGGACTAGACAAGATGTTTGTGCAGTTAAGCCAAAGGCAGCATAATCAGAAGGATAAATTGTGACCAAGGAGTAACGCCAGACTTCAGAGCCAAGAAACAGAATTAAGTGTCAGGTCTGGGGGGCAAAATGGAAATAGGAAAATGAGCTAAGAGTGTGAAGAGGTGGGGGATGGTGGGGGGGGGCGGGCAAGAGGATGGACGGGAGAGGTTCAGAGAGATATGAACAGCAGGGCTGCCCAAGGCCAGATGTGACACAAGGCAGGCTCTGAAGAGGAAAGATAGTTGCCCTGCAGAGTCGAGGGGACCGTGCTGGACCAGAATGGTCAGGCCCTGGGCTCCCTTTGGCATTGGTCAGCCAGCGTAGTTGAGGCCAAGGCTGCCATTGGGCTGCCTCCCTGCCCGCTCCTGTTTGACTCCAGCCCTCTTGCTGGATTCACAGGAGGAGCCTGCAGTTTTGCTAATTAAACAGCACCAAATTCACAATAGGTTCCTGAGGCCTGAGCTTGGCATGAGCCCTTGGCAAATGCCGTAAAGAGGCTGAAGTTCTTCTCTAGTGACCACTACCTCCCTGTTCCGGGTCCCCTCCTTTCTTCTCTGTTTTCTGTCTCCTCCTTTCTTGGGGGCCAGGCCTTCTCCTGCCAGCATCTGTGTTCCATCCCTTCCTCATCCAGTCAGGCAAATGCATTCCCTCAGTCCATTGGTCCATTGACATCCATTCAGTCTTCTTCTTTTTTTTTTTTTTTGCTGAGGAAGATTGGCCCTGAGCTAACATCTGTGCCCATCTTCCTCTATTTTATATGTGGGACACCGCCACAGCACGGCTTGATAACTGCTGTGTAGGTTGGCACCCGGGATCCAAACTGGCAAAGCCTGGGCTGCCAAAGTAGGTCATGTGAACTTAACCACTGTGCCACCAGGCTGACCCCATTCAATCATTCCTTTAACAAATGTTTGTGAAACATCCACCCGTGCCTGATACCAACATGCTTTCCCCCTGAGATGGAAGGTCTCAGAATCCACTGTCGGGAGACTCACATGGGCTGGGCAGACGCAGGTTTATAAACAAGCAATCGTAATTTATGGGGACAAACTATGGTCACAATATGATGTTTCAAATTCTGAGACCAAGCAGTGGGCTTGAAGACCTGGGGGCCCAGGAGCACCATCTCCACTTGCCTCTTTGTTTGGTGCAAGGCACACCCCCCAACGGCATGGATTCAGCCTCCCCATCTGCCACAGGAGCCTGACAGTGACTGCCTGGACCCCCCTTCACCGACCCCTGAGGCACAGGGTCCACAGCACACGTGTCAGAGGGGTTACCAGACCATGTGACCTTAAGGACAGGAGTTTTATGCATATTTTATTATTCTGCCCCTTCCTGGATAAAAACAAACTTACAATAATACCTGAGAATCTAATTCTGAAGTTCAAACTCTCCTTTTATCTAATGTAACAGGGTGGGAATAATATGAGCCTTACGTCAGACAGACAGAGCTGTGTTCAAAACCTGATTCTCCCGCTTCATTGTTGCGTATCCTTCAGCAAATTACTTAACTCCTCTGACCTCTAGTTTCCACACTGGATTAGGAGTAACACAGTAATGTCTGTTTGCGCAGGTGTTACAAGGAATAAGTGAAGTTGCATATATTTAACATTTATTAATTATGGAACCCTGGTGCATAGTGAGCGTTCGAGAAATGGTAGCTGCTATGACGACGACGATGATGATGATTATAAATTGTATTATTATCAGCGGTGTGCTGGTAAATTTTTACACTACATCTTCTCGCAAAAAAGAAAAGGAAAAAAACCCCATGGTTTGCACATTTGTCAGTTTCTGTGGTGTAGCACTCCCACCGTGGCTGATTTCAAGCTACTGTGACATCACTGAATGAGGAGTTGGGAAGTGATGTGCACAGTTGAGCTGGTGTGCACTCTCCTGAGCTGGTGCAAGCCGGCTCCAGCACACTACTGAGTGTTATTAATATCATTCACATAAAACATGGGCAATAGGCAGAAGCAAGGAGCAACCATGAGTTGGAGACAGCCATCCAGACGTATGGGAAGGAGTCTTGGCTCGCCTGTGCCTGACATTTACTATCTGACAACCTCCTTCTGGGGATGATCACTCATGTCTTAATTAAGGAATCAACACATGTGTACAGGCTTGTTATTATTAAAGGAAGAAGCCCAAGAAAAACTCTAGCATCTTTGTGGCATGTGTGGCTCGGGCCGGCACTGCTGTGGTCTCTGGAAGAGCCTGTCTCCTGTGCAGCCGCTCACCGTGGCTCAGAGAGGCCTTCCTTGCTGTGTCTGTACCTGGTATCCCAACCACTTTTCTAGGGTAAAAGGAGTCAAGGTTACCAGATTACTTTAGATCACTTGGGAGTTTTCATGCCCAGTTTATCTCCGTTGTAGAGTAAAAGAAATAGACTCTCTATTAGTCAGGGTAATTTAGCAAAAGCTGCCATAACAAAAAACTCCTGAAATCCCAATGGTTTAACACAACAAAGGTTATTTCTCTGATCACAGTTTGAGGTGGGTTGGGGAACTTTTCCTCCAAGGGATGACTGAGGGCTGTTCCCTGGCCAGAGCCCAGGCACATGGCTCCTCCCTCTAAGGAAAGTTGGGGAATGTGGTCTTCTTGGGGACTAAGCAGGAGGAAGAGTAGACGTAGTCAGTCCACACTCCAGAGGCTCAGTGGTGAGACCGGCTAGATGGTCGATGACATGTGGGATGTGTAACCCTTCCAGGCCTGGCTCTAAACCTTCTCATACAATCTGCCACACCCTCTCTCTTCCTGCTTATTGGTGGGCCAGATGGAGGGGCCCAGACGAGGACTCTGAAGACAGCCCATGGGCGGAAGGGATACAAGATGGAAAAGCCTGGGTTCCCAAGTGCCCTGTGGAAGAGGGCCTCCGGCACGCTTCAGACTGTGATGTGAGCGATAAACCTTTGCCATTCCAGGCCGCTGGGATTTGAAGGTTGTCTGTCTCGGCAGCTGTGTTAATTACTCTGGTTCCTTCTGAGTGGATCCAGAACTCAGAGTTCGTACTTCCTCCTGCCCGGTATCTCTGCTGTCAGAACCATACTGTGTTTTAATTGTCTTCTGACTGGTCGGTCTTCCTCACACCAGACTGTCAGCTCCCTGGGGTCAGAAACAGTTTGTGACTCATCTCTGTATCCGCAGACGTTGCACAAGCCTCAGAGAATGTTTGTTAAACATGTAAACATGCAGACATGTGTTGGTTAAAAATATATATGTGTGTTCAATAAAACATTTGTAGAGGTTGTGAAGGAAAAAGGAGGTGAAATAAGAGATAAATTATTGTTTCTTTTATTATCTTAAATATTTATGTTATAAATGGAAAAGAGAGAGGAGATCAGAAAATAAGTCATTAAATATTCAGGCTTATAAGGTAGAAAGATCTGATTTTGCATCTTGAATGTCACTAACTGTGTGACCTTAGGCAAATTACTTAACCACTCTGTACCTCAGCTTTCTCATAAAATGAGGATGACAATGGCTAACTCCAAGACTAACGGTGTAAAGATTAAATGAGATGATGCCGTGCCTTGATTTAAAATGAGGAGTTTGGACGAGCTGGCCTCCTTCCAGCTCTGACGTTTTCATTTACAGAGCACGAATGAAGGCTCCTCCACAGGCTCATGTGAGAACACTTACTTACCATCAGGGTCAGGTCCCCTGGTAGGTGTTATTTTCCCCATTCCGTTTGCATTCCGCCTAGGAGGCTAGGAAAGCAGACCCTGCTGGGCCAGGCTCAACAAAGATGAAGGCAAAGGCCTGGTGCATTCACACTAAGCACGAGAGGCGGGGGAGGCTTCTGTTCTGTGGTTCTAGCCGTTGGGCAGGACACTCCACCTCTGTGAGCCACAGTGACCTCCCCTGTAAAGATGGAGGTACGACTACTGCACAAGGGTTCAATGGGAAGGGAGTTTGCGAGAAAATATCTAACACTAGGATGGCACATAGTTTTCGTTTTCCGGCATCAGCGTCAATCAGTTGGTAGTGGTCGCCTGGCAGGCCGTGCTGAGAAGGACATGGAGGCTGCCTCTTCCCAGGCTGGGTGTGGGGAGGGAGCGCCGATGCGTTAGGGAGGCTGGGAGCGGTGTGGGAGTGGAGGGAAGCACCTGGCTGTGTTCTGAGCTTTCTGCAGGGCCAGGAGGCGATGCAACAGCGGCAAACGTTAGTTGAGTCAAGTGGAATTTGAACACAGTCATTGTGCCTCTCTCAATTTTTAAGCAAATAATTGAAGTGGAATATAAAGAAACTGAAATGGGATATGAGAAAATTAACATGGAAATCACATTGCAGGCACTTGACAAAACTAATTAAACTGGGAAATGCAGCTAGATTTTTTTGGTGCATAAACATTCTTCTTCTCTTGCAACAAGGGGGTAAAACCGACAAGTGTTCAAATTGCGCTTTTATGTGTGTGCTCTTCCAAGCATGCGTGGCGCTTTGAGGAAGCTGCTGCTGTGTTTGTAGCAAGAGACTCTGTAATTGCTCTGAGAATTCCTGGAATTTTTCGGATATGTGTATTTTTTCCTGAGTGAAGGCAAAGCGTACTGTCTCTTTCTGTTATTCTGTAATAAAGGAATACAGCTGCTTGCTAATCACGCGTGTGGCCTTGAGCCCCGGTGTTCTCCTCTCTAAGGTGGGAGGATCCTGCCTGTGTTGTGGGCCGTTAGGAGGGTTAGAAGAGGGTGTGGATGTGACGGTGCTGAGGAAGGATTCAGACGGTTCACACGTTCCGGGTGAGAGTTAGCAACAGTACAGCGCTGGGGACAGGTGCCAGATGGCCGAGGCTGGACTCCCAGGCCTGCCACGGACGCTGTGTGAACTGGAGCAATCCGCTTCACCTCTCCCTGTCTGTCACCTCGTCTGGAAAATCGGAGAAATAATAGTAGCTGCCTCCTAGGGTTGTTACAGAAATCCCCAAAATTACTAAATACTAAACGTTTAACACGATGCCGGGCACATAGTGAGCGCTCAACAAATTCTAGCAATCATCGTCACCACCGTCATCATCATCATCACCATCATTATTAAATATGAGGGAGTATAGTTTAATGCACTACATTTCTGAGTTTGCTGGAAATATCATGTGCTGTTCTGGGTGCTATGGTGACGTCAAAGACGAGCAGAATGCACTTTCAACCCTCAGGGACTTTACATCGGGGTAACGAACAGTCATGAAGCAGAGAACAAGTGTACAAAAAGCTAATTACCTTAAAGAAGTTTTTTTTAACTTTTCCTCTGAAAGGGGAACAGAACCTTTTTCTTATGATACTTTATGTTATCAAAAGATCTTCACATGCATTGTCTCGTGTTTATCCTCCTACCAACCCTACATCCCATAAAGGATCATATATCCTGTAGGATAGATGGGATGGCTCCCAATGGTGCATGATTCCCAGCAAGCTGTCCCCTGCGCAGTGGCCTGATTTCAGCATTCCTCGACAGTAGGCAGTACATAACAAAAATGAAGTTGGAACATTGTTCATTGCTCAGCTGGACGCTTCTGAAATGTTCCGCAGCATACAGCTTGAAAGTCACCACCAATTTAAATGGCTAGTGTGAAGCAATGGTAATATATTGGAAAAAGCACTAGATTTAGGATAACTGCATTTTTCCACTTTCTAGGGATATGATCTCGGACTTAGCTGGCCAAATCCTTGGGATCTCATTTCCTCATCTGTACAGAGGGAAAACGCCGTGTAGCTTTCAGAGCTGTTCTGGGGTTGAAATGAGAGAATCTTTGTGTATATTGCTGGTCTTAGCTCTTGTTAGTAGCTGTGTGTACACGGTTTCTGGAATACGTGTGGATAAATATATACATTGTGGGTGTTATTTAAATGTCCCTATTAATAGTCCTGCTATGTGAGTGGCACATGATGCTTGACCTGACCAACCCTTACGGTTGTGAGTCTTCCAGAAGAATGTAAATTGTCAAGCACCACAACGTGGCTGCAACAGAATACGGCAACGAGCTCAGGTGGTTGAGTTGATGAGCTCAAGAACCGGGACTTGCACCCAGGTGCTTGGATCCGGATACCACGCTGGGACTTGAATATAGTAAACAAGGCGGTTTGTTTTTTGCTGCACTGAAATGTCTCATTTTGCTATAAAACTAAGCATTTCTCTAAGTTTATTACAGGTGGAAGATGGAACCAATTTTCTTTGACTTTTTTTGAATGAAAAATATTTTTTTATGATATCAGAAGTTCTGTAATCTGATCTCATACTTTATTTCTATCCTTATCTTTGTAAAAAACATTTTTTGCTGAGGAAGATTCACCCTGAGCTAACATCTGTTGCCAATCTTCCTCTGTATGCAAGCTGCTACCAGAACGTGGACGCCAATGAGTGGCATAGGTCCGTGCCCAGAACCAACACTGGGCCACCAAAGCAGAGTGTGGAACTTAGCCACGGGGACTGGCCCTCTACCCTTATTTTTTTATCTATCTTCATTCACACTCTGAAAGACTTCGATTTCTCTGAACTTAATCCGTGCTTTCCAGCCTCCATGTTTTTGCCCTGGCTGTTCCTTGTCCTGTAAGTCTTTTGAAATGTTAATCACTAAATACCTGACCTTTTAAGACCTGGTCAACTGCTTCCTCCTATAGAGATCCCTCCCCACCCCTCATCCTCTTTCATCTAAGTTTCCATAATGCTTCCTCCACTTGTTTTTTAAGCAACTTTTGTTACCGCACAAAATTAGGGTTCTCTGCCCAATTCCCGCAACCAAAGCCAATTAATTATGGCCTTGGCCTTTGGGGGAGAAATTAATTTTTATTCTGGGAGATCCATCTGCAGGGAGATGGGGCGTGTGCCCTGGGATCTGTCTTCCCTATCCAGGATTTGGGGTGAAATTTAAGAGTTTGGGAGAACTGGCTGCACGCGGACAGGCTGGCGGGGCAGGCTTTGACTGGTGGGCTGCAAGTGTGTATGGTGAGGTTTAAACATTCACGACATGGCGGGGAAGGAATTTTAACACCGCATCTTCCTGACTGAGGGACCCCTCGCTTCTGATAAGAGTCCGACTTTCAGGTTCGGGTCATGTCCCAGTCCTTGGGTTCCGTAGGGAGGAGGATCTTTAGTTCCGAAGTCGTTTCGGGTCACGATTTCTTCTTTTATGCTCTGGCTATGGGACTTTGCAGTTTTTCTGAAAGACAATCTTAGTCCCTCTGTTGGTAAGGGGCAGAGCCAGGTGAAGGTCCTGGAGGGCCTGTGGTCACGCTTTCACCTCCACGTGGCCTTACAATGAGTTACCACATGATCCAGAAAGCCCAGACATTTATAACTTGGGGTTGGAAAGCACCCTGAATCGGGAGTCTGGTGGTTCTGCATTTGAATCCCAGCTCTCCTATTTCCTAGTTGTGGGATCTTAGACAAGTTAGTCAAACTTGCTGAGCTTCAGATTTCTTATCTGTAAATGGAGATAATATTCACCTCTCAGGGCATAAGGGTGACTGAGAGTTCTCTGCATAGCGTCTGACACATAGTAGGCACTCAAGACATAGTGATCTCTCTTCTTTCCTCTCCTGAAGAATAGGATATTTGTATGTTACTTGCCTAAGCCCCATACACAGTGCTTGACACGTGGTCGGTAGTCAGTGGGTATTGTAGGTAGGTACTATGTAGATATTGTAATTATAAAGTAATAGAATTTATTTGATTTACAAACGAATAAATGGATGGACAGATACATGGAAGAATGAGGTAGAATATGGTCCCCAAAACAGAAAAATAAGTCTGAACTTTGTAAGTGTTTAGTTTCCAGGTAATTGGTATTTTGTTGTATTGTCTATTTTGCTATTTTTCTTTTGGATCCATCGTGAGGAGGGAACGTCTCCAGGCCCCTAGGCGGAGGGGGCTATCGTCGCTGCCTTTATTCCTCCTTCCGCTGTCTCTTTGTCTTTGAGCAACTCTCCGAAGACACCACACCGTTCTGTCTTCAGTAGGTTGGCTGGGATATGCTAAAAAGAGGTTATCTCCTGGAAGGCTAGTACCAAACATGATTGACATGACTTCCATTTCTGAGCCCTGCCGATGTCTCCCGCCCTTGAGCAGCTGACGCCAAAGATGCAGCTGATATGCAGAACTTAAGCAAGCGCTGTTGCTCACGCACTGGCTGAAGTCTCCATCTGCGGCTGTTAAAGTGGGAAGAAGAATTAATAAAATACATGTTGAAGCTTGAAAGAATAATTAGTGGGATGTTATATGTTTTGGCTGCAAAGCCTTCTCCACATTTAGCATGAAGCAGAACCTTTCTTCTAATCCTTCTGAGGATGAAGGATTGGCTGGAACTAAATTGGTTTTCTTTGTGCATCTTGAGTTTTTTTTAACGTTATCATTTTTAAAAATTATTATTTTCCAAATTTCAAGTAAGCTTTTAATCAGCCTCTTTGTGGGGTCTGCGTTGTTTCTGGATTTGCCATCTTTTCGTCGCACGATTAGCTGCCGCTTGGGCCCTGATAAAAAGAAAGCGCTTGAATTGTGGGCTGCAAAGAGCTTAAATCAGGCATCTTTCACGGGGCGCATCCCGTTGCTATCAGGCCTGCAGTGGTGGCTGCTAACAGCCCAGCTCGCCAAGACGTAGAGTGAGTTATGGGTGTACATGATAAACTAACATCTGTACAGTGCATCTCAGAATGGGTGTCAGGGAAGCTGAAGACAAAGCAGGATGGCATCATTAGGGCCAGATTTAAGACTCCAATTTGTGTTGCATTTGCATAACAATGCACAAAAGCAACTATTCACTGTTCTCTTTCAGAATCCACATGTTTCACCTTCACAAGAACATTCCTGAGGGAGGGAAGGCAGAAAGGAGATGCTTGCAACAGGAATTCAGTCAGGGAGAGCATCCTTTCTGGAGACTCAGGATTCACGGGGTAGGTGAGGAAACCCTGTCCCCAGGCCCCCCTGAGCTTCTCGTGCAGTCTCCCCTGCCCTAGTCATGGGCACTCTGGGGCCTGGTTTGTACCAGTACCTTCTCTTCTGGCCCTGAGTCAGTGTCCACGCACGTTTTTCAGTGAACAAACATTTATTGAGCATTGTAAGGTCAAGTAAAAGCCTTGGAGTCCCGAGACAGGAGCCCGTGTCCTGCCTCAGCCACTTTCTACCTTTGGCCTTTCCACTGAAATGGTTCACCTTTGTGAGCCAAGCACCTTGTCTCTGTAGTGGGGGTGCTAGTAAGACTTGTCAGAGTTAGCAGGGGTTGCGTACTGGCTTTGCGAGGAAAAATGCTCAGCATATCTAGTACTCACAACAGTCCTTTGAAGGTGATAATCCTACTTCCTTCTCTTTTCTCTTTTTAATATATGGGGAAACAGGGACAACCTGTCACTCAGCCTCTGAGTGACAAAGCCAGGAAATTTCAGTGTCACACGAAATTTCCTCACATGAAAGAGGCTCATCAATGTCAAAACGGTAAATATTTTTTGACCACCTCTGGGTGTCAGGCATGGTGCCAGGTGCTGGGAGTTCAATGGTGAAGAGAAGCAGAGATGGCCCCTGGCTTCACAGGACTCTCAATGGGTTAAGTGAGAAAATAGATGGGGACATGCTCCAAAACCTCTAACGTGCCGGTCCTATGCTCCACTATCGCTATTTTGCCACTTCTGTGTGCCTTGGGAAAAACACAGGCTTTGGAACCAAATAGACTTGGTTTTGAATTGTGACTCTGTCGCCTACTTATTGTTTATACTCGGGCAAGTCTCTTGACCTCTCTGAGTCTTAGTTTTCTCATGGAAAACATATGAACAATAAGTGTTCCTGCCTTCAAGAGTTGTTGTGAGAATTAAATGATATCATAAGGGATGGGACACAGATGCCTTAGCAAAATGCCTTGCCACAAATTAATTTCTACACAGTATTATTATTATTAATCAACCAGTATGGCTGGCATACAGCTGAGCTGCCATGACCTGAAGGATCAAAAGGGGTCTTGCTATTTATGTCTTATTCAGTATTCTTATGTGACCTTGGATCTTGAAGCATTGATTTCTTCTCTTTTTTGCCGAGGCCAGCACACAGAGCCCCTCCTGGCCACAGCCAGCTGTCTGGGCGTCCGGAATAGGGATCCCCACAAGGATGCAACATGTTTGTTCATTCCTCTTTGAAGCAGCCTCCCTTGAAGTTGCAGTTGTTGCAGAATCACAATGTTCTCTGGCCACACAGCCGGGAGGCTCTCGGCACTGTGATGGGATGGACCTTGTGTGTTCTGAGTGACGACGATCCACTCCGCTCCCAGGCCCCGGCCCTGTGCCCTGAGTCTCCCGCTTTGGCCCGGGTACTTAGGCAGACTCCTGTATTTCTGCCGTGCCTGTAATGCCTCCTCCTGCCCCCAGGCTTCCTAAGTTGTATGATCCCCAGTGGGTTCAAAGGGCGTGGGCACGGGAGGTCTTACTGGGGGGATGAAAATGTTCTCAAACTGATTTGTGGTGATAGTTACACATCTCAGCAAATTGACTAAAATCATTGAATTGTGCACGGAAATGGGTGAATTCTAAGATATGTAAAGTATGCTTCCATGAAGTTAGAAGCAAAAAGGGGGGCATGCATTTGCGTACCCTGCTCACTCTAATCTGACAAAAATCTCAGTTCCTCATCTGTAAAGCAGAGAACCCTTTTAGCAAATGGCTTCCTTGCAGCTGAGAAGGCTGTGACACCATTTTATTATCAGTGGGAGGAAGTGTAACTGTGCTAGAAGAGAAAAAACCTTGGTGGGGGCGGGGGTGGTAAGTCCTGTGAATATGTTTATTTTCCACTCCTCAGGAGGCCACGGGGCGTGAGGTTTGAAATGCACGTAACATTTTTTAAAGAGACCTTTTCAGAGCACCTCTCTGTGGTGGCCTTGGCTGCCTCTGTCCCCCTCACAAACACTGTGAAATGATGATGAGAGAAGAGCATGGTGAATGTGTCTGGGATGTTCGCTATGCCCCAGGCACCAGGTACACATTTTTTCTGGGTAATCTTATTTGAGTCCCACAACGACTCCGTCAGGGGCATTCTATTCATTCACAGACGGAGAAACTGAGGCCCAGAGGTTAAGCAGTGACACTGGCTAGGAGGAAGCAGAGACCGACCTCACAGAATTCTTAGGCGCCTCCCAGACCTACTGGATGAGAAACTCCAGAATGCGCCCAGAAACCTGATGTCCACTCCGGCTGGAGAGCCACTGCCTTAGCCACACTGCTTGTCTGCTCCTGTGCCTGGGACTCCATCGCTCACAAAGGGAAGTCCCTGAGAGCTGGCTTCTGATGGTGGGGAGTGGGGAGTGGGTGTCTGTTCAGTGTGGCCCCCCCAGCGCTGCCATGCCTGTGTCCCGAGAGCAGCTCTGCCTTACAAGCCAAACCCGTCCTAAAGGAAACTGTTTATAAAAGTCAGCTTTGAGGTAGGAAGAGTTGAGCTGCTGCAGGGTGGGGCCAAGTGTGGGGGACAAAAGTGACGATTAGTAAGGTGTATCAGGAGCTTGGGGAGCCAGGCACTGTTCTAAGAACTTCATATGTGTTTTGATTTCATCATCCCAACAACGCTTTGGGGACAGTGTTGTCGCTGCCCCCTTTGTACAGATGAGGACGTGGAGGTAGAGAGGGTTTGCGGAGCTCACGTAGCTGATTGGGGGCAGAGCCAGGAGGCAAATCCCAGCCGCGTGGCTCCTTCTACCCCACTGCCCCTACCCCGAGCGTGGTCCCGGCCAGTGGAAGCTGCCTGGCTCGCTCTCATGGCATCTCATTTGTTGGCTTCTCTGTGTTTCCTCAAAGACCCTCAACCTTCTTAATAGGATGCCTGGTAGAGAAACTGCTGAGGCGGCTGCTGCCAGCTGTGTGTACCAGCCAGCCCCACTTACATCCCTTGCAGGCCTGGGGTTGGAAACCTGGGACTTTCAGGTCAACCAAGAGCTTCCAGTGGCAAGTAGTACGGTATCCCCAGCCCTGGCCTGCCCCGGAGTCGGAGCTGCGCTCAAATCCCGGCTCTGCCACCACCGAGCTATGGACCTCGACCAGGGCATGTAGCCTCAATTTCTACAAATGGAAAAATATATATGCATCTGTATAATACGCATGCATGTACACACACACGTATAACATGTGAAAATAGTGCCTATCTTCCTGACCTCTCTGGGGCAGCTGGAAGAATGAATGTACGAGTGGAAGTGAGAGATCCCTTCAGGAAACGGCAGCTCACTCTGTGGTGGGGAGCGTCGCTTCCGGCCTCCTCCGCCTGGCTCTCCCAGCTCCATGGTTCTGATTCTTTTGCAGCTTCTCTGCCTTGGCATGAGTCTGTTATCTCAGTCTCCAAAGCAGAGTCCCGGAGGGCCCAGCGCTAGGTCTGGAATGAATTACATATGCTAATCTGTTTCCCAAGTCTCTTATCCCCACGTTCCACCCTTCAGCTTTGAGCCCGGGGTGGCCAAGGAAGGCAGGGGCTGGCTTTTATGCTCTCTTTTATGAGAGGTGGATTCTGGACTTAGAACCGGGCAGAGCAACGCTGGACAGACTGTGGGAAGGGGCCGTGTCAGTTTCTGCTTTCTGTTTGTAAACTTCAAGACCAACAGGTCTCGGAGCAGTCATATGACAGTGATGACCAGCAACATTTCCCACGTGGCCACCTGCCCGGGAAGCATCCACAGATGCCAGTCAGAAAGCAATGACCCAGTGGACTTTCAATCTAAGCTGAAGGCACTGACACGAGCCCAGGGTTTGGGGGAGGCAGACTGAATGATGAAGCCGACGTGCGGAGCGGAGCAGTCCTGACCTGCACGGGGGTAACTGATGCAACAGAAGGGCCTAATGAGTTGGGTTAATGGACCTTTCCTCATTTGGAGCATATTTTAGAGGAAAGTAGGGAATTGCATGTTTAAGGAAATCCTTGAGCACTGTGGCTAAATGAAGAATTGTCCGGTAAAATGAAATCTCTTCTTGTACAATGCAAATTTTAA
Organism: Equus asinus; assembly: GCF_041296235.1. Lineage (NCBI taxonomy): Eukaryota > Metazoa > Chordata > Mammalia > Perissodactyla > Equidae > Equus > Equus asinus. The sequence goes on from NC_091794.1 coordinate 66,945,972, forward strand.
ATAATGTCAATTGGATTTCCACGAAACTGAGGGCCAGCTATCTAAAACATGTCAGAAAGAGAAACCATAAAAATCACATTTCTTCTTTGAGGTTTCTTTCGTTAGTGAATCAGAGAAGGTGTACTCAACAGTCTGAAGAAGAAAGGAACTGTTATGATGCCTACTATGCTGGGGTCACGATGCCAGCATGTCACATCTGCAACTTCATCCAATCCTTACAATTACCTGGTGAAGGGGGACAGGTATCCCTGTTCCAGAGTTGGGGGACTAAAGGTGCCAAGAATTTAAGTGATTTTTCCAGGAAGATACAGATAATAAAATGAATGTGAATATGATGTTTATTAATAATATTCATAAAAATAACTCGTATTATATGCCAGACACTGTCACAAGCACTTACATGCATCTTGGTTAAACCTTACAACAGTGAACCAACACACGAGATAGTATTGTCCCCATTTTACAGATAAGGAAAAGGACTCAAAGGATAAATAACTAGCCCAAAATCTGAGGACTAGTAAGTGGTTGAGCTAGGATTCAAACCCAGTCTCTCTGGATCCAAACTCTCTTATTTCTTATTTAGTTTGTTTGTTTGCTAGATATGTGCTGTCTATGTGTTCTGTGTCGTTGGTATCAAGGCCTTCATTTATTTACAATGTTGTGAGTCCCCCAGTATAATAGGCCTTGCATTCTAGCCACTGATCTCTTGGCCTCAGGCACCTAAAGAGAGACTGTTATCCCTGCTTCCTAGACTGACTCCGAAGCTCGAGGAGGTGTAGCAGCTGTGCAGACCTCACAGAGGCTGAGCCGTGAGTGAGGTCCGTTGCACTCAGAGCCTATGTTGTTTTCTACATCCTGTAGACCATGGAAGAAAAGAACATGGATTTCAGGCTGATGAATATGTTAAGGTGGCAGAAAATAGGTAGGTTGAGAAATTTGCCGTATTTAAGAACTATAAAATTAACTCATAACCTACAGACATCAAAATATGCAAAGTACCCACAAGTTTAAAAGAAAAAAAGGCCTGCTAAGATCACACCACACGGCCTGTCGATTCATCAGCTAAGGAGGGAGTCACAGACTAATAGAAAAAGGGAGGCAATCCAAAAACTCAGAGCTTAATGTTTTGAGTGGCTTAAGACTCAGGTGAGAGTATGAGTTTCTTGTGGCTGCTATAACAAATACAGTCGTCCCTCAGTATGGGGCGGGGCGGGGGGGATTGTTTCAGGACCCCCGCAGACACCAAAATCTGCTGGTGCTCAAGTCCCTTGGTCACCCCTCAGTATCCCGGGTTCCGCATCTGCAGATTCAACAAACTGCAGATCTTAAACACTATCCATGGTTCATTGAATCTGCAGATGCGGAACCCTTGAGTATGAAGTGTTGACTGTAACCATAAAATTGGTGGCTTAAAATAGCATCGGTTTATTCTCTCACAATTCTGGAGGCCAGAAGTCCAAAGTCAGTATCACTGGGTTGAAATCAAGGTGTCGTCAGAACCACAGTCCTGGAGACTCTGGAGGACATCTGTACCTTCCATCTTCCAGCTTCTGGTGGCTGCTAGCATTGCTGGGCTTGTAGCTGCATCATTCCAATCTTTGCCTCCATCTTCACGTTCCCTCTGCTCTCTGCTTGTGCCAAATCTCCTCTGTCTCCCTCTTGTAAAGACACTTGTGATTGCATTTAGGGCCCGCTAGGATGATCTCCCTATCTCAAAGCTCTTGACTTAATCAGGCCTTTAAAGAGCCTTTTTCCTTCTAAGGTAACATTTACAGGGTCCTGAGGTTAGGACTTGATGTCTTTGGGGGTCGTTATTCTGCCCACCACAGTCAGACATGAGGCCGTAGTGCGCCTAGGCAACAAGAAGATTGTAAACTGCCATCTTTCCATTCCTACACCTGGGAGCCCCTCTGCTCTCCGAAGTGCATGCTCACCCCTGCTGAGAGCTCGGGAGAGGCTCTGAGAAAGAGCCCTTTAATGGAAGGCAATATGCTGGCTGAGGCTTCACTGAAACAGAAAAAAGTAAGCGGGGGAATGGGAAAAGGAAGTGAGAGGTGAGGGGAAGGACTGGAGACCTGAGGTGTAAGGAGAGGAGAGGGAGAGAAAATAGGGAAACAGAGAAAGGGGGACGAGAAGACGGGATTGAGAGAAGCATGAAAATAAGAACGATTTAGAGAAAAGCGAAGAAAAATAAAATGGAAAGATTGAGAACTTGAGAGAGAAGACAGAGAGGGAGGGCAAAGAGAAGATGAGGAGAAAAAACCTGAGAGAGAGGAAAGATGGGAGAGAAGGAGACTGATGGGACAGGGAGAAAAAAAGACGGTGAAGGAAGACGGAAATGAGGAAGAGTGAAAGGCAATAAGTAGGAGAGGAGAGGAGCACTGAGAGAGAAAAGAGAGACAGAGGTGCGAGATGGAGCAGGCAGAGAGGGGATGGAGGGCGGCAGAGCTGATCAGACCAGGAAAGACAGTCCTGTAGGGCTCCAGGAAGGTGACAGGCGTCTACTTGGGAACGTGCTGCGGCCGGCGCAGCAGCTGCAGGTTACAGAGCATGCTCGTCGGCTGCTGCGGTCTAGCAATTGCCCACACAGGTGTTTCATTCTGGTCGCAGACCATGGCTTGTTAGAGGACACCGTGCTTTGGAGATGCCACATTATCTTGTAAGCACATTTCACGTCCAAAAGTTCCACTAAGCATAATATACCAAAGACTTATTGAGTTTCCATTCTGTGTAGCTGCCAGGCTCCAGCACAATGATTTTAAAATGGCCGTTTTGATCATGAATTTCCCGACGTCCAAGGGCAGTACAGGCCTTCCCACAGACTGTTCTCCAAATCAATCACTCAACCAGCCCTCTGCCCTCTCTCCCTCCCATCCTGCCTTCCTTCCTTCCTCTCTCCCTTCCCCTCTCTCTCGCTTCTTCCTCCTTTTTTTCTCTCTGAAGATTTCTTTCTTCCTTCCTTCTTTTCTCCCCTCTTTTGCCTCTCTCTGTTTCTCTCTCTCCCTCACTTTTTCCCCCTTTTAAGTGTCTTTTCACAAACAGCATAAAATTGTAGACTAGGGTTTCTCAATCTAGGCACTCCTGACCTTTTGAGCTGGTTAATTCCTCGTTGAGGGGGCTGTCCTATGCACTGTAGGATTTTAGCAGCATCCCTGCCCTCTACCCTCTAGATGCCAGTTACACCCCCAGCCCCAAATTGTACGAACGAAAATGTCCCCAGACATCACCAAGTGTCTGCCAGGCAGGCAAAATTACCCTTAGTTGAGACAGACCCTGTTCTGTAGTCAGATGTACCTGAGCTCCAATCCCACCCCACTGCTTCTGGGCTGTATGAACACAGGCACATCCTTCAGACGTTCAGATGCGTTAGAGTCACCCGTAGGGCGTGTTAAAGCACAGAGCGCAGGACCCCACTGTCGATCTGGACTGGGACCTGGACATGTGCATTGCTTACGTGTCCCCAGGTGCTGCTGTTGCCACTGGTCCAGGACCACACTTTGAGAACCACTGCCCTGCCTCTGACCTACCTGATCTTCAGGATCTTTACCAAAAGGTGGAGTTAGTAAGACTTCCCTCCCTGCTTGTTCTACAGATTAAGAGAAATAATGTATCTAAGATACCCAGCACATGAACTTGGTCCATGCTGGGTGATAAATACATGGTAGCTCATAAAGAAAGTCCTCTTAAAGGAAGGTTGGTCTGTGACAGGAACTTTGAGGATTAAAAATGTATATGAATATATTCACAGCAGCACACAAATGTTACCATTTTTTACAAAAGAGGTTCAATGGCTTTTTAGTAACAAGTACAGGTGTTTATTAATATATCTCTCCTGGTGGGATCACTACCCTGCAGTGATGGAAGATAAATGATGGAAGCCAGCATTCCACCTTAGATGCTGGGAATCTAAAATTGATACATCCATACACATGCTTGTTAGTAAGCCCAAGCATTAACTCTGTTACTAACGTCCAAGAAGAAGGAGTATCTGTGGATAGTCTTGCCTAAAAACCCTCTAACATCCTCTCCCCAGCTGAAAGGCAATTAACATTTGTCTTACATCCACTGTGTGCCAGGCAATATGCTAGATTATATACATATGTCCATTTATTTCTCAAACTGCTCTGGAAAGGGTTATCCCTATGTGTCACATTAAGAAGCTGGGGCTCAGAGAAAGGTTTATTTGCCCAGTGACACCCAGCGAGCAAATGCAGTGCTGGGATTGCCCCTCTGCTCCGAGTGACTCTGACTCCTATACTCTGCAGCCCAGCGCTGCACGCTGCTGGCAAGTGCAGGTGGGCACAGACAAGCACCTTGCTGTTCAAAATACTATGAGCCCAGTGTTTTGAAACTCTGTTCACATGCCTGTTTCTCTAGTTAGAATTGGAGTTCCTTTTTTGAGAGCAATGGATCTCTCCTCTTCTGTGTAATCCTGGAGCCTGCCAGAGCATAGTGAATGGCATGTGATTGGCACCCGGTGCTGGTAGGGTAAATGAATGCATAAAGTACTACCTCAATCTATCAGTTGGGAAATGTCACTGAAGCAACATCAGATTACATGCCAGGAGTTCTGGGTTCTGATCTCAATTTTCCACACATTTATTGTGTAGCCTTAGTGAAGAAGTCACTTGCCCTCCCTACTATGGACTGAATTATGTCCTCCCATCCCCAACTTGACTTGTCCAAGCCCTAACCCCCAATATGACTGTATTTAGAGACGGAGTCTGCAGGTAATGATGGTAAATGAGGTCATAGGGGTGGGGCCCTAATCCAGTAGGACTGGTGGCCTTATAACAGGAGAAATAGAGAGAAAGAGAGAGAGAGAGAGAGAGCTCTCTTTCTTTGTGAGCACAGAAAAAAGGCCATGTGAGGACATGGCAAGAAGGTGACCATCTGTAACCCAGAAAGAGAGCGCCACAGGAAATGGAATCTGCCGGCAGCTTGATCTGGGACTCTAGCCTATAGACCTGTAAGAAATTAAATTTCTGTTCTTTAAACCATTTTGTTATGGCAGCTCAAACAGACTAATATGCTCCCCAACCACATTTTCAAAACAGGAAGAATTTATATTAGATTAACCATTTCCGGTGAGTTTCCTAAAGAATGCCAGTTTTCAGCAAAATGTTAATAGCTATGCCATCAAAATGAGTTCTGTGGTTAAAAGAGTTGGGAAAACCCTGACCATTCTGTCCCCTTCCTGGAAATCCATGGGCTCATATAAGGTAATAATAAGTCCTCTAGGAGAAAGGAAAAACAAATCAAATCAAATCAAAACCCCTTTTAACTCTGTTTAACCCAACAGTTTTCAACCTCACCAGGTAGGTCATATGTTATTCCCCCGAATCCATCTTCTTTTATTTATTGTTGTTTGTCTTTAACAGATGAGGAAACTGAGGTTAAGAGAGCTTGGAGAGCCTCCACCGGGCGTGCAGCCAGTAGGTGGCAAGTTCAATCCCGTGTGTCTCGGAAACCCGGGCTCTTTTCAACAGACCATCAGCATCTGATTTAAGGCATCCAATCCAAATGCTTCTCTTCTGGAGAATCAGCAGTGGCAGGTTCTGGGCAAATGGGCAGAGTATTAATCATAATATTTGCTGCCATTTATTGAGCATTTAGTATTCGCTAGGCACTGTTCTAAGTGCTTTAAACATATTAAGGCATTTGAAATTCACAGTGAGGAAGGCACTATTATTATCTCAGCTTTACAGCTGAGGAAACTGAGGCGCCAGGTCTAAGGTAAGTTGCTCAAGGTCACCTACGAGGCTAGAAAATGGTGGAATCGAGATCTAACCCCAGCCCATCCTGGCTCCAGGGCCCACACCCTGTACCTGCATATCTCTATACTAGACTGCCGCCGGCAGTGTATGCAGCATTTCTGGAAGTATCAGGGAGAAATCACAAAAAGGCAGCTCAGAATAGGCAAAGAGCTTCTAAGAGAGTTTATGAAAGGCATTCATTGCACTCCTACCTTTATTCCTCAGGAGAACAGACAGTGTAGAGAATTCTGAAGATATTGTATTGTTTTTCTTCTGACACTGATCATAATTAGTGCAACGATTTGCAAGGTCCTGGGAGGGAAGAAATGATGTGCTCAGCTCTATGTTCCCCTACCTGGCATGGTGCCTGGCTCGCAGAACAGACTTGGAGTCGTGGAACTGAACTGGAGACCAATGTACTTCAGCCCGTGGAAGCAATGAGGTGGTTATTTGGGAGCTAAATGAGATCTAAATGGTCATGATTCTGCATTCAGGCAGTGCTCTCAGGGTCAGATTCTTCTGCTGGTTGGAAATCTCCACTTCCCCCTGCCCTCACCCCCAGCTCAGCAATGTTTCTCTAAGTTGTGTTGCATTAAGCTGGTCAATGGGGGTGTCCTCCCCAACCCTGATTCTCTGGCCTCTCCAGGATCACCAATAGCACTTTTATCCCCAAGAAGGGTCTGGCTTTAAAAGAAATCTCTAAGGAAGAAAAACTTCTAAGAACCCACTGTTTAAAGAAAGAGTCATAAAACACTTCTATGCTAAACACTGAGAGTCTCAGAAATTCCTTGTCCCAACATTCAGGGAGACTGAAGCCCAGTGAGAGGAAGAATTGACCGAGCTCATGGGGAGCTGGGACGGGAATGCAGTTTTCCGGTTCTCAGATCTACAGTTTCCACTCTCCTGTGTTAGTTTGTCACAATCAGAAGTAACATGCTGCCCAGGTGATTTGACATTTGTGAAAACAGCGTAGGTCAACCAGAAAGGACCAACATAAAGGCTCGTGAATGACAGTCATAATTTTGAGAAAAGATGCGGAATGTGAATTTCAACGCAACGGGTGAAGTTAAGTTTCCGAAGTTTGGGATCCTCAGGAGACAGGGCTATGACTCCCTTCACTACACTAAGGGGACACATTTTGTTTTTTATGGGATTTAGCCTGAACTCTCATTTATCGAGCGTCTACTATGTGCCAGGAAAGCACTGGGTTTTTTAAAGATACACAGCCCCATTTAAGCCTCACCACAACCCTGAACGGGAGATACCATTATCCTCCTTTTTCAAATGAAGGAACTAGGGTGCATACAAACTCAATGACCTTACCAAGGTCACACAACACAGTTATAGTCGAATCCTAGACTTTACCCCAGATCCTCCACGGGCTTGGTCTGCGTGGCTTCTGTGCCTTTTTTCCTGAGGAATCTAGGACTCTTAACAACAGTTTGAAGACACCTGCCCACCTCAAACTTTCAAAGTTTTCAAGGTTACACTGTAACTCCCTAGTCTCTTTCCCTAGAGAGTCTTGATCTTGATAACTGCAAGTTAAGGTTTGTTTGAATAATCCATTAATGTAGAGAAAATTACCTTCTCATTATGAAGTATTTTCTGTCACTTTAATACTAATTACTCTAACCATATTTATTGAGGATTAATGACTGAGCAATATTTTATTAATAACCAACTGGCATTTATTATTGCATAAATAATAAATAGAGTGCCTCATTAAATATAAATGCATTTTTTATTTGGGCACCTTCATTGAAAGTGTTGCCAAAAATTTGTGCATTGATTAAAAATCTCATTAACATGGTGGCTAATCTTGTCTTTGTGCCCCACCCAGACCCCCAAATAAGAGTCCTTGTCAATTCCTGCACAGTAGGTAGACTTTGGGATGGTTTGTCAGCCTGTCAGGAGAAGCCCCTTTAACAATGCACAGCTGCTATGAATTCCGTTGCCATGAGAACCTCAAGTTTTTGCTTTTCTCTCACTTTGTGTTTACATTTGTAACCTGGCGTTAGGAGGTTTTGACATTTTCAAGCTTGAGGACCTGTAAGTTGCTCCTCTGAAATCATGGACGCAGAGGAGCAGAAAAGTCCTGTTACATGATCTTGCCTCTCATTTACAGCCAAGGAAACTGCAGTCCATAGAGGGGTGGTGACTTGCACGGTCACACAGACACTTATGAGCAGAGCACAGTCCAGGACTCGTCCCCTGCCCCATAGATTTCTCTCCGCTGTACCACACCGCTCAGCCCCAGTAGTTCTTTTGCTATATTCATTTTTGTGTGTGAGGAAGATTGTCCCTGAGCTAACATCTGTGCCAGTCTTCCTCTATTTTGTATGTGGGATGCCGCCACAGCATGGCTGACGAGTGGAGCAGGTCTGCATCCAGGATCCGAACCTGCGGACCTGGGCTGCCAAAGCAGAGCATGCAGAACTTTAACCACTCAGCCACAGGGCTGACCCCTCTTCTGCTGTATTCTTGACTTTTGCCAAAGGTGTCATCTGTCTGTCTCTTTCTTCTGAGTTCTTTCTTTTTTTTTTTTTGGTCACTAAAGAACCCAAATATCCCCAAGCTGCCTCACCTTGTTTACAGTTACATTCAAATTTTTCAGGCTGAAAGCCCTCCTACCAAGAATTCCATCACCTTTCAGAGTTGTCCCCAACCTCAGAATCTCCAAGTGTGCCCAAGGGGTGCTCACCTCTTCTCATTAGGCCAGTCTGTGTGCCACATGTCCGGTCTGCCCCCTCCTGTCCAGTCCTGGCCCCCTTGTTGGATGCTCTCCAGGCATGGAGCCTACTGAAGGAGCCTCTATTGCCACCACGGTCATGGCCGTCATGAGATGGCCACTGTCCATGCAGAGTTGCTTACTCCCCATGCTCCAAAGCTGCTGGTCCTGGAGATGCTGGAGCCGGGGACCTGTGGAGGGACGAGGCCTTGCACCCCAGCTCCTGCCGTGCTCTGTGCGTCTGGGCCCCACAGCAGCTTAGCCTATGTGCCACATCCTACAGTGTCTTGTGGACACAACTGCTTCAGTTTCTGGCCTCACTTCTCTGCCCAACTCAGCTCCAAGCTGGACTGGAGATGAAGAGGGGCGGATCCCGTCCTCAGCCATCGTCATCCTCCTTTTCACCCCGAGGCTTCTGCTCTCAGATTCTTTCCTCTTTCAAGCAAAAATGGCACAGGGTGAAGGGACTGAGGTGTCCACAGAGCACAGTGGCCCGGCTGAGACAAACTGGGGCAGTCTGTCTGTATGCGGAGCTGACGGCCAGGGAGTCCTCTGGTGTCCATTGATCTGGGCAGTGTGTAGGAGGACCTTAGTGGCCAGTCCTTCCTGAAAGTCAGAGGGCCTGCAGCCTCTGCTGTTACTGCTGTCGGTTCACAGCTGGAATTAAAGCGTGCCTTCGACAGTAGCAGGGGGCGTGTGTCCCCCAACAGACCATGATTTTTTTTAAGGGCAGCGATTGCTTTGTTTTTTAATTTTAATTATTTAAATTCTGTAACTTCAGTGCTTAGCACAGGGCCTGATACATAGTGGGACTCCCAGTGATACTGGTTAGGTGTTGTTGAATGAATGACCAAATACCTGTTTCCACTGGGGTTAGGATTGCAGGAACCACTCCAGCCAAGCTTTCTTTGACCTAAGGAATGGCTGAAGGCTTTGAATAAAGGTCTGGTCCAATTTCCAGCTTGAACCAACACAATGAGCTCTAAAACGTGACATTTGCATCTATTTCACTAAGACTCTTGCCCCCCCTCCACCCCCCTCCAATCCTGTAACAATATAAGTCCTCATTCCACTAAAACTGTGTCATTTCTTTAGCGTTTTGAGGGTTAGAAACTAGGACAAGACTATCAGCCAAATGCAGCGGGTACCAGTGTACTGGCTGTATATCTTATCAGATATTCAAGAAGGCAGCAAGAAATGTCACAGGGAGCTTTCGACAAAAATATTTAATTAATAGCAACAGCTACAGAAATGAATAACAGCATCCAGGCAATTACAGTGTTCAGTAAAGCAGCTCTCCGAGGATGGGGTGGCAGCAGATTACTGACTGATGGACTGCATTTAAATATGTTATCTGCTCATTGGAGAGACCGCTGTGGGTGCCTCTCCTCCAGGACATGGCCAGCAGTAGTGTTATGATTGTATATATTTTTTAATGGAGTAACAAATTGAATTATCTGGGAGAATGGTCAGAGATTTCTGACCCTCTGAAATATCCACCAAGTCTTTGACCCCACCAAAGACTGTTGGGAGCTGGGGATAGCCGGAAAGCACCCTAGATGTGTTGTGTTTCAGGGGAAGAGCGCTCATCGAGTGTTAGTTGAAGGTCAGTGGGGAAATTTTAGGGCTCCAATCCTGGCTTTATGGCCTTGGATAAGTTAGCTCCCTTCTGTAAACCTCAGTTTTCTTCTTACTTGTGGAAAGGTCTGCCGAGACTTCCCGAGCAGTGTGGTTGTGATGAGGAAAGACCACTGCTAGCATAAGGAAGCAGTTCAGTAATGTCAGTCTTTTCTCTCCAGGTGACTTCATCAGGGCTGAGGAGGTGGGATTTGATTTCCTGGCCGTTGAGCGGCCCATGGTAGGGACGCGGGCTCAACTGGATTAAATGGGAGTGTGCCTATCTTTGAACTTTATATATATGGAATCATCCAGTATGTACTCTTCTCTTCGATGTCTGGCATCTTTCACTGGACAGCATTGTATCACTTTTTTAACCAGTTTTTTTTTTTTTTTTTAACCAGGGCTTAAAAAACCCTATTCATGCTCTGTGAAAGTGACAGTGTTAACCGCAGGGAGCTTTGGCCGACTGCTCGCAGGTCCCCAGTCTGCATTGTGCCTCTGCGCTTCTCTACCTACGGGTCTCTCTCCCCAACTTGACCTTCTCAACGCCTGGGCATCCAAGTCGCCCTTGAGCCCTCCACTCCTCTCGAGGGTTTCCTCTGGCCTGCACAGCCTGATCCTGGGCCTCTCTCCTCTGAGCCTCTCTCCCACAGCCCCTGTGCTTGCTTCCACTGCCACGGCGCTGCTCACACTGCAGTGTCCTGACTGTTCCAAGTCCACCTTGCCCATGAGGGATGACTCAGGGGCAGGAGCCGTGTTTTATTCTGGACCCCCAGCACAATGCCCAGTGAAGGGTGTGTATTAGTCAATGCTTGTTGAACTTAACTCATTGAGTTAAAACAAGATAGCAATGATATCTACAAGACTAACTCAAAAAATGTAGAAGTTGACCCAAATCTTAAGTTACTAGAAAAGTTACTGATTGTGAACACTTTAGAGAATTATTCAACACTCATTGGACCTAAGGCAAGCTTTCAGTTATAGCTTCTGTTTCTATTAATTTCTCTCTGGCCAGCAGAACTGAGGAGGCATTAATCAGTCCCACACTTGTTACTGTAAATGGGTATGTGCCAAGCATTGTGCTGGACCGGGGGGAGTTAGGGTAGAGAGCGAAGGAAAGGTGACCCAACCTGCTTTGCAGATTTGTTAGAAGAATTGCATATGGCGCCACGGAGAGCACAGTGCTTGACCACAGCAGACACCCTGCTGTGCCCCTTCTCCCTCCTGCCTTCTACCCCTGCAGCAGGTGTGTCCACAAAGAGTGCTGTGACCCTGTGTCCACAGAGCCTGGGGTGAGCCCTGGGCACGTATCTGAGTACCTGGTGTGTGCTCCTTGTGTGAACAACTGTCCTTCTCATTTCTTTCTCGGAATTCCTTCTGGGATTGCCTTGCCCGAGTCCACGTGGTCTGGCACTCTGTTTCTGGGCCCTTCTTCTGGGACCTGATCATGTGGGCCCCCCTCACTACTGCCCCTTATTGTCCACATTGTCCAATGCCTTCCCTCCTGCTCTTTCCCCGGTCCTCTGTCTGGACCTCTGGGGAAAGGCATCAGGTCTTGTGGACAGAACTTCATTTCATGCTCAGAAAGACCTGTGCTGGGGCCCTTCCTCTGCCTCTTAAGTCTGAGCAGCCTTCAGTGAGTGGATTAACCCTTCCGAAGCTCAGTTTCCTCATTTGTAAACAAAGCTCATGGTATTGTCCTTGCAGGCTTGCTGTGAGGATGGAAACAATACATATGTGCAAGACACTTAGAGTTGAACTGGGAAAAGATCAAACGAATGGACGTAGTTATGCTTGGAGGGAAATTAAACAGGAGTGGGCTTTGGTTGTGGTGAAGAGTATGGGGTTTGTAAGGAAACACATGTGGGTTTGAAGACTGTTTCTGACATTTACCAGCTGTGTGTTCTTGGGCAAGTCACTTATCCTCTCTCTGTCTACCTTGTAGGGTTGCTGTAAAAGATAAGTGAAATGACATAGTTATGTACTAAGAGTTTAAAAAGTACCATTACCACATCAGCATCATCGGGATTTTGGACTTGCGTGAAGTCCCAGTTTACTGTCACCCTGGGAGCTGATGAGATGCCTCTGCCGTCTGACCAGCTCTCCCTTCTTGGCCTTGGCTTCCTCCCTTCTGCACCTTCTCATCAGTGAGTTCCCAGGGTGCATATCAGCCTGACTTGGCTGGATTATGACGGTCAGTGTTGAAAATGACATATACAGGTCCTGACGTATCATGGAGAAATGGCGCATCATTTGTCTCACTCCCACCACTGCTTTGAATCTTGAGGGGGAAGGAAATAGAGGAGGAGGGTGTAAATGATAATGCCGAGTCCCAGAAATTAATGAGGTAATGGGTGAGCACATTTCCATCCAGATGAGCTGGGGTCATGTTTCTGAGAAGGAACAACAAAGAGGAAGAGCTGATTGAACAAGCTCAAAGTGGAGAGCAAGCAAACAGGCTGAATAAATCAATGTCCAGTTGAGTCTTATTTGTGGCAATTACTTCTCCAAGCCTCCAGTCCCCAGCGCCCCATGTGTGGGCTACAGATGCTCATTTAGCAGCCCCAAGTTTGACATCTTAATGTGTTCCTTCCCACGTTAAAAATGGATATCTGCTTCGAAAGTCATACATGTCGTTAACGGTTCCATCAAAACCTTTCTGTTCAAAGAAACGGAGAGAGAGGGAGTCAGAGATGAGGGCATCCTGATGTGGTGGAAGGACAGCTACCTGAGGAGTCATGACATTCGGCTTGTAGTCCTGGCTTCATCCTTGACTAGCTGTGTGACGAAGGGCAGCGCACGCCACTTGTCTGAAGCAAAAGATAAATAGGTTTCTTATCCCTGCTCATTGGTTCTTTTTGTCACTTGTGTCTCATATGGTTGTTGAAGTGCTTCCTGCTGGTCACAAAGTGAATAAGTCCTGTTGGCAGGGGCCGCCGGGGTGGGGGGCTCCAGCGAGAGGGGCATCACAGGTGCTGCTCGGAGCTCTTTACTTATATTAACCCCTTTCATCTTCATGTCTACGCCATGAGCCATTAGCATCACTATCCCTCTTTTATACAGGGAGAAAGTGAGGCAGAGAGTTTGAGTAACTTGCCCAAGGTCACATAGCCAGCAAGTGGCAGAGCAAAGATTTGGGGCCAGGCCCACTTGACTCCGGAGTCTGTGTTCCCTTCACAGAGGGCAGGCCTGTGGACCCCAGATGGCCCCTGAAAATGCTTCTGGAGCTGAGGAAACTGGGCTCTGGAGAATTATGGAGCTGGAAGGGCCCAGAGCTGAGGCTGTTAAGGTCTGCCAAGATTCCAGGCTGCTCTGCTCAGATACGCTTAGCAGAAGCCCGTGTTGGGAATGCCTGGTGATTCTAAAATGGTATTCACATTTTTTTAACTTTGTGAAGAGGCTCTGGGGTGCTTTGGCTGGTAGCCAGTTGGAAGTTTCAGGAATACTGGCTACTGAGGCCCCAACTCCATCTCTCTCCATTCTCCACCCCATCTCTGAATTTTCCGTTAGGAAACCACTTGGATGCTAATAGCCAATCAGCACTGTGCTTGAATTACAGTCTGAGGGGTAAGAGTCCCAGGGGAATCCTGCCTCCTTACAGGGCAAGGAGAACTCACGGGAAAATGAGTCTCAGTGAACGAACCTGTCCTAGCTCAGAGGGAGGGGCTTCTCCCAAGCGGAAGGAACTCCAGTTTCTTGAATGCCTGTTGTGCAACAGGAATTTACGTACATGGCCATCTGTAATCCTCATACTGCCTGAGACATATTTCATTTTCTTCATTTTGTAGATGAGGAAATGAAGCTCAGAAAGGTTAATGGACTTGCCCAAGATGACACAGCCATAGAGCCAGTGAGGATGAGCACTGGAACCCGGGTTTGTGTGATTGTAGATATCCTGCCTTTCTGCTCTGGCGTCCTGCCTCTCCTCAGGCAAGCTCAGGGCTCCTCTTCCCTGGCAAGCTCAGTCTGCAGGCATTTCCTTCTGCTTTTCTCACCGCTTTGCCTGCAAAGCTGAGGTGGACCTGTCACCTCACACATGCGTCATCTCTACCCGCTCCAGGGCATCTTCATTTTGAACACAGATGAGTCTCTTCTGGGTGGGACCAGACTGTAAGTGCTCACCTGGCCCTAAGCACAGTGGGACAACCCAGCTGCAATCTCAGGGAGGAAAGGATGAGCGAGTCCTGCCATCGGAAGCTCCAGGCATGTGGTCACAGCCCAGCGCGCTCGTCATCTTCGTTGCTTAGTGTTCTTCCCCATTAGCAACCTCCGTGTTGTTCTGTACAGAAATCGCTCCCACTTTGCAGGGGACACTTCACAGCACTCCCCCTGCCCCCTCAACTCCTTCACCAGCAAATTAAAACTCCCCTCGGCCCCAGGAGCCCCAGCAGAGGCATCTTATAGAGATGGTGATTAGTGCAGCCCCCTGAGGACCTGGTGGGAAGGACGAAGGCATCTCTTTTTCTAAGCTGAGCACGCTTTGCCTTTTTTTGACCTCTCTTAAGGCACTTATTACACCCTGCCGTGGATGGTTCATTCATTTGTTCATTCATTCATTCATTCAGCAAGGTTACCTAGTGCAGTGGAAGGAGCACCTGCCTTGACTTTAGACACCCACCCAGTGCGAATCCTGGGTTCTCAGCTCTGCTATTTGACTGATCTTTTGCCCTTGGATAACAGGTTCACTTTCTGAGCCCCAGCTTCCTCTTCTCTATAATTAGGGAACCCAAACCACCCTTATAACCTTGTGGTGGAGCTGAACAAGATCCTGTCAGTGAAATGCGTCTTGTAAAAGGCAAAACAAAACAACAAAAAATTCACATAACTGTGAGTTTCTATCAGAGAAGATAGAGTCCAGACATGGCTGTGTGGCTGGGTGGAACTGTCTGCTAGAGGGGCTGATACTGGGCCAGAAGCTGGAGTTCCCATTATCTGAAGAGCATCCTATAAAGGGAGCCAACTTGTTCTGTGTGGTTCCAGAGGAAGAACCATGGCAGCAGGTGGAAGTTCCAGAAAGACAGATGTTAGTTCTATTTGCAGATGTTTTTGTAACAATCAAAGCCATTTAACATATGTAGTATCAAACAGTTAATGCGTGGAATCTCAAGTTTGAAAAACTAGTGTGGAATCTCAGCTCTACCCCCTTACAAGCTGAGTGACCTTAAACAGTTTATTTAAACTCTCTGACCCTCAGTATCCTTATCTATGAGTTAGTAATAATGCTATCTCACGGGTTTTGGTGACCATTAAATAAGATGATGCATGTAAAACCCAGTGCCCGGCATGTGGGGAATATTCAATAAATGGTAGTTAATTCCAGGGTGAATACTAGTTGCTAGAGGCCCTCAGCGGTGGTAAGCGTCCTGTTGGGAGCCGTGGAGAGGACATGCCTTGGGGTCAGCCTCAGAGGTGGTTTTGGACCGGAGCGCCATGATGAAGTTAGAGAGCAGGAAGCCTCCTGCTCTGTGTCACAAATAGGAGCTTTCAGAAGGGGGTGTCTCACTCTGTGGACCCCGCTCCACGTAGAAGAGAAGGTGAAGCAGCAGAGAACGCGTGGCCCCTGTCAAGGAGACTGGAGAAAAGATAGCGGGGCGGCAGGCTGGGCTATTGCTGCCCTTCCGCCCTCCTGTGGCTCCCGGGCTACAGCGGGGCTGAGCAAAAATCTCAGTACCGCCTGGTCAGTCCTCTGCTGTCTCTGCGTCAAGTGTGAAGGGCACAGCCTGGAAACACATGTGATTAGCTGTGTCAGGTTGAACCAGTTGGTTAATCTCTGAGCCTCGGTTTCTTCATCTATAAAAAGAAGGACTAACAATACCTACCTTATGGGGTTGTTAGGACAGGACATGCTGATGCATGCTGGGGAGCCCGTGCAGTCTCTCAGGGGCTTGATCACTTTGTCATCGCACTCTTTTTGAGTACACTGACAGCCCTGGATTGTGGCGGCCCTCGGGTCTCTGTGCTGGTGCAAGGCATGAAGAACAGTAGCCACGCATTTTTTCATAGTCTCCCGGTTTGGTCAGTGGACAACTCTGTCCAAGAGACTTTGACTCCTGTCTCCCAAGCCTCATCCATCCTGCTGCAGCTAACACTCACAGCCGTTTTTTGCTTTCTCTTTTTTGAGGGCCTACTATGGGTAAGGAACCACACTGGAAACCATGTTTTTTCTCGTTGAACCCCCCACACCTGGCAGTCATGCACGCATTCTTTTGAAATGCTGACTTTCTCTTTAGGACACTTAGTAAGCACTATCGTGTTCCGGGCGCAGTGGGAGGCAGTGGAACACAGAGCCAAACGTCACATATTCCCTGTCTTCAAGGGACACCAGCTTGAAAAGGAATTCAACTAGTAAAGACAAAAATTGTGATGTGGATGCCATTATTTCCACAGCACCCATGCAGAAACAAAGGCTTAGAGAGGTACAAAGATACTAACGCGGGTGTTCAGTCCAATTTCAGCCAGGCCTCCTTCAAACTGGAGTTTCCTAAGCCCCTTTATTGAACTAGATGCTGTCCCAGGTGGACAGGTGCGTTTGGGAAGAAAACAGAAGGAAGGGAGGAGGAGAGTAGATAAGGAGCAGAGAAATGCAATTTAACTGACTTACAGACCCTTTTAAGCAACTGACCTTCCTGCTTTTTGCAGAACCTGTTGAGCTAATAGCGTGTTGGGGGGTGAGGAACTGGGGGGGGGGTACGGGGGGAGGGGGAGCCGGCAGTGGTGCCTCCAAATTATTAACCACACCTGGGGAAATGTGTTTCTCAAACGCAAAGTAAAAGTACCTGCCTCCAAACTCTAAGATCTTGTTAAATGAGCTAATTCACCTACTGCTTAATTTGCTGGAAGCCCTATGAGTAATTAGGCTGCTGACATCTTCCAAAATTATATTCTTAATTGTTGCGTTCTTTTGCATCACAATGAAGCTGCCCAGCCTTGCTGCTGGAGTGTGGGCCTCCTCCCTGCCGGGCTCCCTGTGAAAAAGGAGTTTTGCATTTAGCACACTTACCATCATGAACGTAATTAGGGGGAAATATTAATTAGAAACACAAGACTACCCTGGAGATCCAGCAGAATATTTGAAGCCATGGGTTTGGTTGTTTTCATTTTTATTCTTTCTTTTCTAAAGCTGGTTGTGAGCCCTGAAATCTTGCAGCTCTTATTTCACCAGGGCGAGCTCCTATTTCTTGATATTGTTTCCAACAATTTATAAGTGCTTACTGGAGCCGTGCTGCCTTGCTTTGGCTTGTAACCCACAACACGGTATTTCACTCCTGAAATGTTGCGTTCATTTGTCGTAGTAAATGTGAGTGTGTGTGTATGTATGTACGCACATATATATATGTTTTTATATTTCTGGGAAAAAGCAGCATCTTCCTTACATAAATAACACTGTTCTGGGGAAAACGTATGCTGAGCTGTTTCCCAGAGAACCACCACAAATGCATTTTGGGCTCTCTGTAGATAAACTCACTAATTACTCTGAATTTACTTTAGTACTTGACTGGGGATTGCTTTGAGGTCATTATGAAAGAATAAGGAGGCTTCTGCAAGGAGAATTTAGAAAGAAAATACTTAGGAAACATCCTATTTTCAGGTTTCGGTGTGAGTAAGCCTCCCGTTGCTGACAGTGACAGTGACAGTGACAGCCCTGCCACAGAATGGTGGGGCTCGTGCTCCTTGATGACTTTTATTTTGGTACAAGTTCAGCTGTGTCCTGTCTGCCTTGCGCTTTCGTTGCCTGGGAACCTCTGTTGCCCTTGCTTCTGGCTGCTGGAGAGCTGTTTAGCATTCGTGATTGTACTTTGGATGGCAGTTCTGTGCCCAGGCTAGTTCTCTTCTGCTCTGCCCAGCAATCTCATCGACCGCCCGGGATTCCCATCATTCAATGCCCAGAATATCTTGGCTGGATTTCGCCCCCTGAATCTTTCAGTGTGGCTTGAAGTAAGGAGATTGCTCCAGTGTTTGGGAAGAGACTCTTTCTAGTTCTCACTCTGCCACATGCTTTCTGTGTGGGCTTGAACAAGCCATTTAAGCCTTAAGGCTTCTGTTTTAGTTTAATATGTTAAAGGTCCAGGTTCCGTGTGCATCTTGGGTGCCAGAAATCTGACTCAGAGAGATCGAGCATTTGAAGGTTTTTCTCTCTCTGTGTTTTGCCTTCCTCAGGAAGAAAGACCAATGACCTAATCGAGTAATGGGAATGGGCAAGTGGCTTCAGGGTGCACTGTAAGAGAGTTTAGATTCAAACGGACCTGGCTGCAAGCCAGCTCTGAATCTTAAGAGCTCAGTAACCTCCTTTCCCCCATCAGAGCCTCCATTTTCTCTTGGCAAAGCAGGACCATAAGACCTACCACAAACCCAGCCATGGAAATGAAATGAGAAAATGTTGGTGAAAGTCATCAACACAAGGCTGGCACACGCATGGCTCTCAAGAAAGGTTAATTCCCATCCTATGTTCCATTCCATCCTCTTTGAAGGGATGGAGTGCCAGAATTGAAGTCGTAAAACAGAAACTAAAATCAGTAACCAGTAGCAGAAGGCAATGGGTGTAGCAGAAAATGGGGAGCCATGTCATTTAATGATGGTAGAGGACTTTTATTTTTTCCTGAGGAAGATTCGCTCTGAGCTAACATCTGCTGCCAATCCACCTCTTTTTTTTTGCTTGAGGAAGATTGTTGCTGAGCTAACATCTGTGCAGTCTTCCTCTACTTTGTATGTGGTTTCTGCTACAGCATGGCTGACAACTCGTGTAGGTCTGTACCAGGAATACCAAGCTGTGAACCTGGGCCACCGAAGCTATGTGGGTTGACCCCGACAGTAAAGAATTTTGCTCTCTCAAAGACAGCTTAGGAAAGGTAAGGTGTACGCCTTCTTCCTCCTCTGCAGCAAGGTTTCTTAAAGATGCTGAAACCACAATGGAAATACACTCTAACCACTGCTTACTGAGGCAGGCTTTGGGCCTGCTAAGGGAGACGCATAGACTAGCTCTAATCTTGACACCAGCTTGATGTCACATTTTATAAAGAAACACACACAAAGTCAGATGCTTAAGAAGGAACAGAGCTCGAGCTTGAATGCTTCGATTCTAAATTCACAACTCCTGTTCTATCGCCATCAAATATAGGGCAGAAAAGCACAATGGTCGTTTAAGTGAACCACACAGCTGACGTTTTTGCTTAATATGGGTGCTTTACCTGAAACAGGTTCTGGTCTAAATGGCAGTTCACTTTGCATCCCCAACATCTGGGACATGGTAACTGCCCACTTAAATGCTGAATAAATAAATGAAGAAAAGGTTAAATCTAACTTAAATTGGTCACCAGGATAAATCCACACCTCACCTGAGGAGGGCGCCGAACTCTCTGTCCTGAAATGAACTTCCTTATTACTTGGGAGTGCGCCCTGGTAGGTGGAGCATGTGCCATCGTTGAAGGCTCAGGGGCAGAAAATGAAGGTTGACTTCCTACCACCGAAGGAAGAGAATTTTCCGTAAAGCACAGTTAATTCTTGGGATTAGATTTTGGCTTGAAGGCCAGAGTTAGCTCTCACAGAGGAGCGCTGGAGACCTTTCAAATGGCAGATGGTGGAACTTGACCCTAACCCGCCTCTGAGCTCAGCTCTCACAAGCCCATGGTGGCCAACATGAAATAAGTCAGTGGCCTTTCTCCGTTTACCAGTGTTCCTTTCACCAAAGCCTGCTGACAGTTGATAGAAATGCAGTCTGTGGTTAGCTGTTCCACAGAGGCCAGTGGCAGAACGGCTTCTCAGAGCCACTTCTTTTCTTGCCAACCAATTTGGACATTTTAAAATAAAACAGAAAAGCATGTGGCAAGGGAAAGGAAGCTAATGTTTACTGAACAGTGTTCTGTCTTAGGCACGACTCTGGGCGTCTTCAGTAAAGTAACTCATGTAATCTTTACCAAAATCCCGTGACATGCATTGTCCCCCTTTTACAGATGAGGACAATACTGCCTGTTCAATCCTCAAGGCATCTGCTCAGTATTGAATTCATGTCAGGAGGCAATAGAGACGAAGGAAAATTATAATGTGATTTTGCCATATTTTTCAGGGTATCAGTTTGGGCAAGGGTGGGCACACACAGACAGAAAATATATAAAACCAAGGTATTGAAGAATTACAACCCCATACACACACATACGTAGTCTCATCGCTGAGGTCTAACCATTGCTCACATTGAGGTTTTCTTCTACCAGCGTTTTTCTAAGATGATAAAAATTTTATTAGATTATTACTGTACGCACAATTTAGAATCCTGCTTTTTCACTGATCATTAATTTATTTTCCATGTTGTTAATTTAAACTCTGTAAACATAATGCTTACTAACTGCATAATACCCTAACCAGTGGCTGTCTCTCCTAATGTTCTCGCCTCCTTTTTCCCCTCTTCCTGCATCTCCTGCTCCTCCTTCAGCTTCAGCTTCTCCTCCTGCATCTCCTGCTCCTCCTTCAGCTTCAGCTTCTCCTCCTGCTTCTCCTGCTCCTCCTTCAGCTTCAGCTTCTCCTCCTGCATCTCCTGCTCCTCCTTCAGCTTCAGCTTCTCCTCCTGCATCTCCTGCTCCTCCTTCAGCTTCAGCTTCTCCTCCTGCATCTCCTGCTCCTCCTTCAGCTTCAGCTTCTCCTCCTGCATCTCCTGCTCCTCCTTTGCCTCTTCCTGTTTCTCCTCACCCCTTCACCGTCTCCTCATCCTCTTCCTTCCTTCTCCTTCGCATTCTCGTCCTCCTCCTTTGTCTTCTACTACAGCTAGTAGTCCTATGACTCCTTCACAGCTTATCTTTATTGAGCGCTTTCAATGTGTTAGACTCTGCGTTAAATTCTTTCCTTGTAAAATCTCATTCAATCCTCATAGCAACTCTATGAAGAAGATTCTGCTGTTACGCTTTATAGAGGTGGATATGGAGATGAGGCAGCTATGCACAGAAAAGTTAAATAATTTACCCAAGGTGACACAACTAAGAAGCAGAACAGGGACTTTGTTTTCTCCGATTCTAGAACTGAAGTTCTTAACCACCGCCCTTTCCTTGTTGTTAGGCATTTAGGCTGATTCCAATCTTCTCCTGTAATATCCGTGTGTTTGTGTGTAGTTACTTTTGATTAGTTTATTAAAAGAGATTTATAGGAAAGGAATGATTGAGTAAAAGAGCCTGAATATTTTGTGGGCTCTTAATACATGCAGCCAAGTTGCTTTTCATATTTTCATATTTTCGTATTTCTGCCAGCAGTACATGAGAGTGCCCATTTCATCACACATTTGTCAGAAATAAAAAGGGAAACAAAAGAAGAAGCAAAGGACCTCCATGACTGAGTTTCAGACGTGTGCAGTATCCGAGAGTTCTGGGGCTCCCGGTTATTATGGGTGTAGGGGTGTCTTGGGGAAGGTAGAGAGAGAAGCAGCATAGAATGGGGTCAAGAAAGTGTGTTAGAAACATTTAGAATCAGAATATTTGGATTTGAAACCACTCTACCATTTACTAATTGTTGGCTCTGAAATTTCAGTCTCTGTTTGTTAATTGATTTCATTATTCCCATTGGTCGGGGGGAGGGCATGGATAGAGTGGAGATTAGGAAAACTTTGGAAAAGTGGGGGTGGTTCAGTTGGGCCTTAGATATTGGGATAAGATTTCAGTTGGTGAGGAGGTAACAGAAGGGCATTTCAGGTAGATATGGCTCCTGAAGCAAAGCCTGGAGTCCATGGGTTCTTCTGGGGACAATGCAAGCCATGAACACTCACACCGGGGAGCAGTATTGGAGTCAGGGTTGGCATGGCAAGCTAAATAGCATTCCAAGGAGTTTGACCTTGATTTATAGATAAAGAGATTCCATGAAAGTTTGCTCCCATTGTTGCCCAGAGAGGAGTGGCTTGACCAGATTTCTATTTTTAGAAGACAGCTCTGAGTAAACAGTCAACCAGAGAACAAGACTGGACAAAGAAGCACTAGTCAGAGAAGGTCAAAACAGTCTAGGCAAGATGTGAATGTGTCCTCACTTAGTTCAGACAGTAGGGTGACAGTGGCTGTAATAGAAGTCCGTACATCTTAGGGCCAGCTCAGAAGAGGGATTAATCAGTTTCCACCCACAATAGAGGTCAAGGGAAAGAGTTTGGAGAACTAACATGTGTTGAATGGGACAAAACGAGCCTGTAAGAAGGGTAATCTTATCCTCATTTTATAGATGAGTGAGATGAGACTCAGGTGGGTCAATCAGCCTACTCAACATTATACAGACAGAAAGACAAATCCCCCTCTACTCCACCACCTTTCAAGGTATCCTAGAGGAGGTGGCATTTCAGCTGAGCCTGGCAGAAGACACAGTCCTTCTCCAGGTGGACAAAGATGGATGAAAAGAATTCCAGGCAGGGAAAACAAGCCAAGGCATTGCACGATGAGAGTCTGTGGTCCTTTTAAGAACGTGCAAATCTGCTTTCAGAGACATGTAAACACTGGAGTTAGTACTCAGTTGCTAACTGAGTGTTTACTATGTACCAACTCCTATTCTTAGTGCTCAACACTTATGAGTCTTTCCATTTTGCGTGGAGTTTACATGTAGGTATTATCATGCCTTCTTTAGAGATAATCAGCCTGAAGATACAAAGCCATTAAGTGAATTGCTCAAATTCATACAGCTAGTAAAGGTCAGAGCCAGGCTTTGTCCTAAGATGTCCTGGTCCAGAGCTTTTAACCGCTCTGCAATATGGCCTCTTGTGTGCAGTGTGGAGCTGGGAGCCAATCTTCCCTAGTACCAAAGTGGAAAGAAACAGTGGAGTTCATTTATTTTTTCTTCTCCTGAAGAGGACATGAATGCCTTTGATGAGGACAGAGATCAACCAGGGTGACGTGGATACACTATTTTTTTAAATGAGTATGACAATAATAATGACAGCTACTATTTCTAGAACGATGCTGTTGACCAGTCACTGTGTAGGATGCTCTATACATCTTCTTTCCTGTGCAGACCCCACTGGGCAGGAGACAATGTGTTCCACCAGAAGAATAACTACTGGCTGCTGGTGTAGAAATGGAGGGAGAGGTAAGCATTGTAAACCATGCTAAAGAATGTTGATGTTGTCTTTAGGGCAGTGGGGAACCAGGAAGACTTTGAAGCCAGTGACTGATAAAACTGCGTTGAGAGTTAGGAACTCCATCTCTGGTGATTATTTGGGAGAGGAAAGGGAAGCTGATTAGGGAGTGTTAGGAAACCAGAGGCAGCTGACTGTGGTAATGCTGATTATCCGCTAAGGGCCTGGACTAAAACAGTGCAGTGGGAATGGAGAGAAGGGGATCAAGTCAGACTCAGTAGGACCTAGTGTCAAATTGCACGCAAAGAGTGAGGGAAAGAGGCGTCAGCAGTGGCACCCACTTTCTATCTTATCTTACTGGAATCCGGAGATTATTTCCTTGCTTGGATGGAAAACTATATCTTTGTGGAGAAAGTGTATCTAATGTTAGGGCCAGGAGCAATACACTTGTTTTCTTTTCCTGTGCAGAGAAGGCTAAAAGTGTCACTTAGTGATATGCACGAGTAATAAACAGCCAGAACCCGCCCCCCCCCGCCCCGCTTAAGGAGAAAAATTATTTTCCTCATAACTTTGATGAGCTTGATGAATGTTGGGCTATTGTCCCAAGCACACAAACCACCCAGGCGCAGGGGAAATTATTAATATTTTACTCATGGACTTGGTTGAGCAAACACAATGAAATCAGGCTTGGTGTCATTGCATGCTGGAAAAGCAGATGGCAGTCGGAAGCAAAGCTGCATCCGGCAGTTTGAAATTTCAAATTACATCAATTTGAAGCTTTGCTTGTGCCTCAGGCAAGATTTCTTCTCAAATGAAGGAGATAGGGGAAGCGGACCCTTTACTCCTGGGCTGGTTTGGCGGTGGCAGCTGTATGGCGCACTGCTTTCTATGATGCTGGGTGGCCTGAGAGGTGGGACGGAAGTGGGCTACTTCTGTCCCAAGTTCCTGAGTACAGTCCATGGGAATGACAACCAGAGAAGTCCTGGGTCTCTAGGATCTCATCAACCAGGCCTCATTGGCTGAAGCCTCTAGTCTCAAGACTGTAAGGGCCTCCATCTTTGCTCTTTCTGACTTGGCCTTGCCAAGAAGTGGCCCGATTTGCCCAGGTCAGGGGTTCAATTGACAACTGGAGCAAAGAAGTCCGCAATGTTGACAGCACTATAGTTCTCAAAACTATCGCTGGCTATCATTAGTAGGTAATGAAATGGCAGGTGTCTTTGAAGTGCTTCAGCTTGTCCAAAGCACATTTGTAGTTCTGTGGACTGGCTGGCTTGGCTTCTATCCCTTCAGTCTATTTCTTTTCCCTGGAAGCCAGTGATATGAGTTCGTCTAGACCAGTGGTTCTCACCCCAACCGTACATCATAACCATCTAGGAACTTCATAATAATACATGTCATCAGGCGCTCCCTTTGGAGATTTCAGTGTCATGAGTCTGGGATGTTGTTCTCAACTGTATTCCTAGCGACCAGCACAGTGCCCAAGATGTGATAAGCATTCAAACTTATGCGTTGAATAAACAGATAAATTGAGTAACATGCAGGTCCCCGTACAAACCATACACTCCAGCTCTATATTCTTGCACGTTCTGTTCCCTTAGCCTCAAATACTCTTCCCCTTTTCATTCCCTCATCCCAACCTAGATAACATCTCTTCTTTATGACACAAATCATGCATTGCTTGCTTCAATTTAAATACGATTTGTCAGTCTGATAAAGTCTGCTGCCCCGCTCTGTACCCCATACCCCACTGTGCTGCCTCCTCTCACGACGCTTACCATCTTCGATTGCAAGCTCTGCCTTGGTGATTGGAGGTCATGAGCTCTTTAGAGCTGAGACTGGACTTTTCTATCCCCAGTACACTAATTTCAGTACCTGGAACATTGTAGGCACTCAATAAATGGCAGTTAGCTATAATAATAATTACTATTTATATATAGAATGGCTAAAGATTAGTATATGCTAAGATAAGTATATGCTGTATTTGTGTATATAGTATATGTAGCAAACACATAAAAAGGGTGGGCACACTAATGTGTACATGATGTCTGGCATAGCAGATGTGTGAGGAGGGGTGTGTGTAAAGGGGATTTCCACATCGGCTAGGTGTGTAGGTCGCTGGCTCTCAATCCTAGCTACCTAACAAATCACATGAGGGTCTTTTTCAATATACAAATTGTGGGGCCCCACTGCCTGGAAATTCCAATTTAGTATATCTCAGGTAGTGCGCAGGAATTGGTATTTTTAAAGATCCTCAGGTATAATTCAGGTTCCCAATCAAGATTGAGAGCCATTCATTAAGTTGGTCAGTATTTATTGAATGCTCCTTGTGTGCTAGCACTGTTGTGGACTCCAAGGACCCAACTGATGACCTAGCCACAGTTACTGCCCTTGTGGCTCTTGTATTTGAGGGGAGAGGAGGGTAAAAGAAGCAAATAAATCAATGAATACCCAAAAGACTTTAAAATGGCACTACGTGTTGTCAGGAAAATAAAAGAGGGTAATGAAATAGTAGTGATAGGTGTGGTCAGGGAAGTTCTCTCTGAGAAGGTCATGTTTGAGCCGAAACGTAAATGATGAGAAGGAGGCAAATGAACACCTAGGGTGAGATTTTGGAGACTGCAAACACGACGGCCCTGAGACGGAAGTGAGCTTGGCATGTTTCATGAGTACAAAGCAGGCTAGAGTGCCTGACCATGGAGAATGAAGACAGGGCGGGGCAAGTGAAGAGAGAGAGACGGGGAGGGAAATCAGATCATACACAGTGTCGCAGGGAATGGTAAGGAGATTTATCTGGAGTAGTTGAGAAACCGTGTTGGGAGGTTTAAAGTAAGA
Organism: Equus asinus; assembly: GCF_041296235.1. NCBI lineage: Eukaryota > Metazoa > Chordata > Mammalia > Perissodactyla > Equidae > Equus > Equus asinus. The sequence continues at coordinate 66,971,932 of NC_091794.1, forward strand.
TAGTGAAATGATCCCCTCAAGATTTTAAACGGCCCCTTTGGGTGTTGTCCTGAGAAGTCACAGGGAGGCAAGAATTGCAGCCAAGACTGGCCACTCACACAGTGGTGTGGAGAAGAAGTGGTGGTGACTTGGAGGAGGCTGTGGCAGCAGAGGGGGAAAGAGGTGACAGGCTTGGGGATGTTTTGGAGGTAGATCTGGGAGGACTCATTAGCGGACTATCCAGGCTTCGAGGGAAAAAGAGAATTTGAGGGTAACACAGGGTTTTGAGCAATTAAGCGGATGGTGATGGCATTTTCCAGGGTACGTTCAAGTGGAGTTTTCAGGGATATATATTCATTATGTATAAGGGCTTTGTGCTTTTAAAGTTGACATACATTTGATATAGCCACGTAACGTACCTCTGTAGAATTGATATTTAGGAGAGATATATTGTATTAGTTTCCTGTGGCTGCTGTAACAAGTTGCAACAAACTTAGTGCCTTCAAATAACAGGAATTTATCCTCTAAACAGTTTTCAAGGCTAAAAGTCTGAAACCAGTTTCACTGGGTAGAAATCAAGTTGTCAGCAGGGCCAGAGCCCCTTGGAGGCTCAAGGGAAGAATGCATTCCTTGACTCTTCCAGCTTCCAGTGGCTGCTGGCATTCCTTGGCTTACAACTGCATCGTTCCAATCTTCAAGGTCAGCATCTTCAAATCTGTCTGCTCTGTCCTCACATCGCCTTCTCCTCTGTGTGTGTGTGTGTGTGTGTCAAATCTCCCTCTGCCTCTCTCTTAGTGGAAGGTGTGTGATAAATTTAGGGCCCACATGGATAATCCAGAATAATATCCCTATCTCAAGATCCTTAACTTAACCCCATGTGTAAAGACCCTTTTTCAAACAAAGACAACCTTTATAGGTTCCAGGGAGTAGGAACTGTCTACACTGAGGTATATACAGTGCAGAGAGGAGTGCAGATTATAGCTCAGTTGGGTGTATAGCTCAGACACTTGGCTGTCTAGGACTGTGTGTGAATGTGTGGGCCTCTCCTCTCCTCTGTCCCCACACCAAGAGACACTGCCAGTCACTTGGTTGCTGCTGAGAAAGTGTTCGTAACAACGTAAGTGTTTCTTGCTTTCCCTGAAAATCCAGGTGAGCTGTAGCTCCTGAGGCCGTCCCAAGAGGAGGCCTCCTGTTTGGATTTTGTAACTGGTTATGCTTACTTTTACCCTTTGGGGCGACTATTTTAATTTTGAAAGTGTTTTAGAGTTTTTTCCTAACATCTAAGTTTATAAAGCCCCCTTTAAAGTAAAAAAATGATGTGCCTGCCCCCTACTACCATGAGAATGGTTGTGTGTGCTTCGTGCCCATTGATTGAGAATTATACACTAATGGAAAGTTAATATCAATTTGCTTATGCTTTTGAATAAAGGTATACTTTATTAATTAATCCCAATGGCATCTACCGAGACTTAAAAATGCTTCTACCTGCATATATGTGATGTTGTTTTCAAGTGATAGATGTTCAGTGTGTGTATTTTCATGGTGCTTTCAAATAACTCTAAAAACCCTTGGGGGATCTGTAGCCCACAATTTGGGAGATAATATAGTGGAAGTGAGATTCACAAACTGGTAGCCTACAACCCAATTTGAGTAGCAGATGTGTCTGGATTGGCACAGATTATTATTACTGTATCGTTAAGACATAATGCCTTTAGGGGGACCTGCGCTCTCCTAGGGTTCTGGTCCCAGCACCCGCAATTTTACTAAACCTGCCTGCTTCACTCCTTTACAGCCTACTTGGCTCTTGAAGACATTTGATTTGTGATTCCTTTGTATAAAATGATTATATTCCTTTGACAGAATGCAGCTATCTACAATTGGTAACGTACTTTGATATTTCTGACCTCATTTCAGCTTCATAACCCCCACCCCCACCATGTGATAGAGATGAGATGACATCATTCCTATCCTAAAGATGGGTTATCTGAGACTTAATAGCTTTAACAACTTGCCCAGTGTCTCCCACCTGATAAGTGGAATTGCTGGATCTGGAATCTAGGCCTCCTGACTCCTAGAAAGATGCTCTTTTCCTCACGTTACACTGTCTTCCCTGTAATTTGCCTGAATGCTAGATAAGCCAGCTGTTACAGTCATTGGATAGCCTTCAAAATCAGATCTGAAGAAACAGGAGTAAGCAGCTGACCTTCAACAGAAGCATGGGAGTAAATCTGCCCATTTCAGTTCAAGACACACGTAAGTGAGGAGAGGTAATATTCAGGAAAGCAGATACAGGAGTTTGTAAACAATAGAAACTTCTATCCAAGCCAAGAGAAAAGCAGAGATTGTTAAAGGCAGAGAGCAAAGAGTAGAAAAAATACAGTTGAAGAAGCCAGTAGATCTAAGCCTTGACCTGCACTGCCTAGAGAAAAGTCACCCCTCAGAGCATCTGTTCTGTTCCGTTCTTCATCTTTAAATAGAGACCATCATATGAAACCACTTCCTTGGGTTGCCATCATGGGGATCAAACAGAGGCAAAAAATGTTCTGAAAACAAGACAATGAATAATAACTCTATGGTCCGAAGCCCAGAGGCTTTCAGATAACTTTTTTTCCTCCATGGGGAATTAATTTTCAATCTATGTGGTCACTGAAGTTTTTCTTGTCTCTCATAGAAAATTGCGGGTTTCTTGGGAGGCCCTAGATCTCTGTGACAGACCTCAAGGACAAAGATAATTTGAAAATTGCATGGTGAGTTTCCATAAAGAACATTGGGCCAGACGTCTCATACATCCAAGTTCCTGATGGATAAAGAAGTGCAATGTTTACTTTAGGCAGTTAGGCTCTAGGAGGCTGGATGTGAAATTAAGCGACTGTTTCAGTCCGTTGGAGCTGCTGTAACAAATTACCATAGACTGGGTGGCTTAAACAACAAACGTTATTTCTCACTGTTCTGGAGGCTGGGAAGTCCAAGACCAAGATACTGACAGATTCAGCTGGTGAGAGCCCACCTCCTGGCTCGTAGATGGTTCATCTTGCTGTGTCCTCACACGTCCTAAGGAGCGAGGGAGCTATCTGTGATCTCTTTTATATGGTACTAATCCTAGAGCCCTCATGACCTAATCACCTCTCAGAGGCGCCACCTCCAAATACCATCACAATGAGGAGGAGGCTTCAACATATGGGGCCACAAACATTCAGTCTATAGCAGTAACGATGGGCTTTGGATTTGAAAAGACGGTATTTCTTGCTCGTGTTGAGTAAGCACCAGCTTTCCCCAGTATCTTCTGAGTAGTCTATTGATTTTAGCTGAAATGCTCTCCAAAGGTGACAGGTCACCAGCAAGGATAGAATTCCTCAAATGCCATAGATATCCTTTTTTATGCTCTGTTTTCTAGATTCGATTTTGGCTTCAGAACATCTCAGCAGGAGCTTTGGGAAAATCAGTGAAGGGCCTGGTGGGGTTTTCTGAAGTTGCATGGGTTTATGGCTGATCCAACTGGCTAAGCTAAACCTCTGAAGGAGAGGCGCATGAGTGGCTGTGATATTCTCTGCTCACACGTTTTGGACTGTTTCTGAAGCAAAGCTCTCTCACCTCTAGTTGGAATCTATTTTTCTGTGCACTCTTAGGATTTATTGACTATGACCCTAAAAGCACAAAACTGATCTAAAATAGAAAGGTAGTAAAGCCCCGCTTTTCCAGAATCCAACCAGGCAGAAAGGTAACTAGACAGGATCTTGCTTTCAGAGATGTTCTATGAGGATCGTTGATTCCATTGCAAGAATTAAATGAGACGATGTATTTTTAAATACCTGTAATTTTCTCTGTGAGGAAGCAGTTTCTAACCTATCTTAGAATGAGGGCTCCTTTTTTGACATTGATAAGTTTTGTGATGCATGGTAATAGTTTTACTTTGGTATCTATTAGATGAGAAGGGACATGAGGACTAAAAGCTACAGTGAATAGCACAGTCCCATTTTTAAATGAACTCAGATGTTAAGTAGATACAAATGTTACATAAAGACACACACATATTAACATTTATGGAGCTACACACATACATTTGAAAAATATTAATTTATATATCGCCAAGACATTATTTTTTCAATTTACAGACAATATTTGGTGGATATACAGATTCTTGAACTCCCTGTAAAAATTTTATGACTCTTCTGGGCTCTGTTGCCCACTGGTTGAGAAATACTGAATTCTTAAATTAGTTTTGCTAACGCTGAAAAGTGAACATCCTTATACAATATGTGTGATGATTAGGTGACCAAATTATTCAGTTTATTCCTCAATTATTCCAGATACACAAGAATGATAGAGAAAAGTTTAACAATTTATAGGTGTCATTTCTTTGCCTCTGATCAGCCAACATTTTAACAGTAGACAACTGACACAACACTTACAACACTGGAAGGTGTTTTAAAGATGGGAGGTCCTATAATACAGTGGAAGAAATCAGAAAGACCTGGATCCGTGGCTTCTTGGGTTCCACTGTTTCCAAGTTGTGTGTCTTTGAGGAAATTAGGCTTTCTAAATTGCAGTTTCCTGATTTGAAATCTGGGCATAAAAATACCTACTTCACAGCATTGTTGTGCAGCTCTGCATATGGCAGGCATTTGACAAATAGTAGCTATAATCTAATCTACTCCCCATTTTACAGATAAGAAAATTAAGGTCGGAAAGACTGAGACTTAAAGGAGACAAAAAAACTAGTTCATGGCAGTGCAAAACAAAGACCTCCTGCCTCATACATCCGTGTTCTACCACAACTTCAAAATCTGTACTTTCCGCTTCCTACATTCGAAACATTCAGACAAGTTTTCCAGGCTGGAATTGGCAATGGGGTAACAGGCAGAGGTTTGTTTTTTAAAAAAGATGAGAGGAAAACTTGCAGAAGCTTTTATCCGGATTCTCAGAATGGTTTTCGTTAAGCGCTACTTTGTCCCAGGAACTCAAAGGTGGGTTTCTGCTACTCCTGCCTTCTCTGATTCTTTTACCACTTGGAAAGCCCTGACGTTCACAACTAATTAAGGAGGGATGGAAAAAAAATTATACCTCTGTTGATGTTATTGTTTTAATCTATCTCAAAAGCTTCTTAACAGCAAGGCAACGAGCAGTAGACTGAGAGTGAGTTCTCTCTGACAGAGAGGGCACAGGAGACCCTCGAATGATTTCCGTGAACCCATTACAATTTCATTCAGTGATATTTGTACTTTCTGTTGTTACAGATTCACACACACACACACACATTCACATACTCTTTGAGATAAAATCCCAAGATCTGCTGAGTCTCAAGACAGCAGGGAGCCCCAGAAAAGAATAAAATATCATTTGTACTGTGTACTTATTATATGTCCTGAACCATGTTTTCTCTTTCATTTTCTCATTTAATCACCACAACAGGCATGTGTCCCCATTTCACATAAAGTAATACTAAAACTTTATGAAATTAAGATCACATAGCTAATAAGTGTCGGAGCTGGGATTCAAAAGCATATCTTTATCATCTTCATTATAATCAATTGTTATAACTGTCATTCATCATATTCATTAAAATGCCTAACATTTATTGAGCATTTACTACCAATTGAGTCCTCTTCGAAGTGCTTTAGATAAATTAACTTATTTAATACACTTTATATGTATTTAACCAGTTTATTCCTCATAAAAACCTTCTAAGGTGGGCATTATTATTGTTCCCAAATTTTACCAATGTGATGAAGCTGAAAACCCAGTTAGTTTAATTCCAGAAACTGCACTCTTAACCACACTGCTCAGTTTGAATGCAAACCAGGTATTTTCAACTCTACTCCTTGCTGCCTTAGGACTTTCAGTTCTGGGAGGTCATTCAGAAGCCTCATGGGAAGTAGGGAGCACATCTGCTTGAGAATATGGTCCAATTAAGGTAATGCTAAGTAGGAATCCTCGAAGCTATTATGACAGCATTCATCACAGCCTCGACAGTGGACAATATAGTGGACAATAGTAGATACTGTTCAGGATCAAACACGTGAGCATTAGTAGGTCATCTGGGTCCCTTGCTGCTTAACAAAGCAAGACATATTCTAATGTGATTTAGCAGTGTGACCAAGCCTTAAGGAAAGGCTTAAGGTGGCCCACACCTAGGACAATGCTAATTAATAGGTACCGGATGAGGCAATACAATCAGCACCTAGGACAGCTCCAGTGGCACTGGGGCTCCCAAACAGAGCTGAATTGCGATTGGCAGCTTTGTGCCGTGCAATTGGCCCTGCCCTAAAGCTAAAGCTTTAAAAGCTCTTGACGTCTTTGTCCTGGACTTAAAACAGTGGTTACTCACCTTCTTTGTGCATATAGTGGCCTAAAATAGCAACAATGTGCTATTTCTCACGATTTTGTAAGTTGTCTGGGCAGATCCTCTGCTGGTTTCCCCCAGCTCACTCATGCAGCTATGTTCAGCTGGAGGGTTCAGCTGAGTTGAAAGGTTCAAGATGGCTTCAGTCACATGGCTGGTAGCTGGTGCTAGATTTTGGCTGGGCTGGCTCGTTTCTTCTCCATGTGGTTTCTTATCCTACAGTCAGCCACGCCAGCTTCCTTACATGAAGGTGATAAGGCAAAATTACTCCTCTTGAGATCTAGTCTCCAGAACTCAAAAAAAGTCAGTTCACCATATTATAATGGTCAAGACAAGTGGCAAGTCCATCACATATTCAAGAGGTCAGAATATTGACTCCACCTCTTAATGAGATAAACTGCAAAGAGTTTGCAGCCGTATTTAATTTATCACAGCCTTCTCAAAATAACTGGTCAAGATAGGCCACAGTGAGAAATACCAAAGATCTTCCTTGGTTCTTTAATACAATCCCACCCTATCACATTCTCCATATAACACTGTTATGTTTTGTATGTGTCTCTATCATAATACTAATTCGTTTGTGCATCGAATAAGCAATTACTGAAGATCATTTGTGAGCCAGGCTGCTGGAGATGGTTTGTAGGTTCTCAGTAAATGTTGGATGGAGAGATGAATAGACTTCCAAATTGTGCATGCTGTGTTCTTTCCTCTATGAGTGTCTCCAGTTTATGTTATCTGAGCCATGTGGCTGAGAACAATGATTGGAAATAATAATCAACAACATTTATCTAAAGCTCACTACATGCCAGAAACTATTAATTTTACATATTTATTTCATGTATCATATTGATTTTACATTTGAGGAACCAAGAGTTGAGAGACTTGAATTAGATTGCCCAAGATGATGCACCTATTAGAACTTGAACTCAGGACTGTCTGATTCCTAAGGCCATATTCTTGATGATTGAATTCAGTTCAACCAACCCTATTGCCTTTCTGCATTCTTTTCTGAAAGAAAAGTTTACAAGTTCATGTGAAAGGAAACTTACTTGAGATAAACATTGCCATCCACTACTGAATAAAGTAGAAGGGAACTCAATACTCTCCAAGATCTGACTTCAAACTGCTTTTCTTGCCTCATTTCCTACTTTGTCTATCTATAGATTCCATATTCATACCACATTACTCACTCTTCCTATGATATGGCCTCCACTACCATAGCTCTTTGTCTTTGCTGATAATGTTCCCTTCATTCTTCACACACTGAAATTTTTCTTGGTGTTTATAGTTAGTAAAAGTAACTCTTCTTTGGTAAAACATTCTTTGTATTCCTCCAGTTGCCGTTAACTACCTTTTGTCAATGTTTCTCCAGCGAATAAGGTATGCCTTTATTTAGTCTGAGTCTATCCCAGTTCAACGTTTACAGTGAACTCCTTCCTGCCTCCATCTCTGCTCCCTTCTTCCCATTTTTTTACAATAAATCTCACATTTCTGCTCTGTCCCAGGTACAATGCTATAGCCTAGCATTATAGAAATAATTAAGACATTGACCCTACCCTCAGGAACCTCGCAGTGTTCAGTACAGAGAAGCCATTGAGTAAGCACTAAAGATGTAAATGAAGGAGCTTGCCTGAGGGGGGAGTCAGCGGTGTAAACAATTACCATATCAATTGTCTACTAGAAATATGGGCAGTGCCTCACGCTACAGACACTCAGTAAATATTCGTTCATTTATTTACTCTCTATAACAAGACAGGCCTAGGTTCAAATCCTAATCTTACTCTCTCAATAACTTTGAGCAGGTCACTTTAACTTTCTGATGCTAGGTTATCATATCTGTGAAACAGCCAATAATACTAACCTTACAGGGTCTCTGTGAAAATTAAATATGCAGCAAACGCCTACAGTAAGAGCTCAATATATTTTAGCATTCTAAACTCCTCCCTAACTGAATTCCAGAAGGAATATGTAGCAATTCAAAATACATTGTTGGATGGATGGATGAATGAGTGAATGAATAAGTGAATGAATGAGGCAAGGCTTGAGTGGCGTAAAACTCCAAGGCATGATGACACAGACAGGGGCAAGAGGGCATCACTCCCCTCTGTGGGTGCTCTAAGCCCCCAAAGCTCTGGAACACGCCCTCTTCTGCTACCCTACCTCCTCTGCAGAGGCCGTGCCACTGCTCCTCCCCTTCACAGGGGGCCCAAGCAGCTTGCCTTTCTTCTCTTTGTGTGTTGGGGATATGTGATTTTACTGTCAGCATGGTGTTTCTAATGAAAGGCAAATAGTGTCCAATGTGACTTGGAAAAAAACGTACAAACAACAACAAAATTATATGTTCTTTTTTCCTGTAGTGTTCGCAGGGAGACTATGTGACTTGTTTGCTGTCAATACAGCTTATAATGACATGGTGCACGGAAGCACTGCCAAGTGTGTGCGGCATTCATTATACGCATGTATTAAATGTAACGTGATATGAGTTTGGCAGCAGAGCAGATGAGAGCTGCCCTGGGGCTAATTTGGAGTTACAGCACCTCTTCCCATGGGGTGATTAAGGGGGAGTAGGGAATGTGGGCAGCAGCATGGGCGTGTGGCGGGGTGTCTAGGATTTTCAGGACTGACTCTGGGTTAGGTTGAGAGACAATGTTAAAGCTCAAAGGGTCCTTAAAGATATATCTTCTTTCAGCAACAATAACAAAAACATCATTTAATAACCAATTCTTGAGCTGCTACTAAGTGCCAGGCTTGTAACAGGCCCTGGGAATAAGATGTTTCACCAGCCTTCAGGAAGTTCACAGGTTAGTAGCAGAGAGAAGCAAGTGGACAGAAAATGATGACACACCATGATGAATGCAGTAAAGTTGATAAAGGCTGAAGCTGATATCAAACTACAGAGGAGGATACCTCAACCAGCCTGATGTCACTTCTGAGATGCCTTCCCTGACCCCTCCTAGAAGACCAGGCCACCCTCTCCTATGCTCTCATGGCACCCTGGGCTTTTCCTTCATCGCGTTTGTTGTGTGTGTGCTAATTTCACCAATGTCTGGCTTCTAGACTCTGAGCCCCGTGAAGGTAGGGATCTCATTTATTTTGCTTATCTTATATCTCCAGCACCCAGCACGGTATCTGGCACATAGTAAATGCTTCAATGATATTTGTGGTTGAATGAATGAGTACTGTCATATATGAGTCATCTGGAAGGACTGGAAGAAAGAAGCCAGGTAAAGAGGGCAAGGGGAAAGGTGGGCCAAAGGAAAGGGCACACAGCATGTACAAAGGTATATGAAAATATGGAGATGAGAAAGTGCAGGACAAAATTGGGGGAAAGGCAATAGGAGTGGGCTGTTGGGATTCTTTACCATATCATTCATGTTTTCTCTAGTAAGGCAAACACTTAGGTGAGAGGCCAGACATCACTGATAGTCTCTGGGAGGAAACATACAAGAAACCCTGGACTCGATGGAGATGTCATTTGGGAGGCAGATGGGAGACGAACAAACATTTGGTGATGAGCTAGGCGGTTAAGGCACTGGTGTGGCTGCTGAATCAAACCATGTCAGAAGGAGAGTTTAGCTAAAGAATGTTTAAGAAGTTCTTCTCTAAGTGGCGAGATGCTAGTAGGAAGGGACATAGCGATTGCCTAGTTGATGAAGCTTATGGGAGGAAATGGCTGGACAGAATACTTCTGAATAAAAAGGTCTCATTAAACACGCATTCATACCCATGGAAAAAATAGGAGGAATAATATAACAGTGACTAATGTTTTCTGAGAAATTATTGTATGCCAGGAAGGAACAGTGATAATAAGCTTCCATATGTTATCATATTCAATATTCACGACACAACCATAAGAACGGCACTGTGAAGAACTCACTGAAAGATTAGATGAGGAGACCCAGCAAAGTTAAGCAACTTGCTCAAGGTCATCCAGCCAAGCACAGGCATAGCCAGGACTGAAATGGAGATCGTTTGACTTCTGAATCGACTCTTTTAACTACCAAGTTAAAGCAGACTTTAAGACAGCCACGAGGGACTGAGTCCTCCATTGTCTGGATTCAAATCTAAGCCCACTTGGCCTCTGGATCTTATGAACTCAGCATTAAGACTATGTCTTGCCCATCTATTGTCCTTTCAGATGAAAGAATTTGGGTCCAAGTCCCAGTTCTTTGCGAACTTTTGACATGCTTGTTATCATATCAACCCTCACGAATTTGGAAATTTACAGAAGTTTTAGGAAGTGACTCTTGAAAATACTCAGGTCTACTCTGGTTCAGCGTGACTGGAGGGTAGGGAATTCAGTTGCCCAGAGACAATGCAGGGGGTGGGTGAGTCAGATCACGGGAAGCCTGATGTGGCAGAGAGAAGAGGCTGACCCAATTGGTACTTTCAAAAAGGTGGAAATCGAAAACTTCAGAGGTTAAGGGCTTTCCGCAGTACTTTGTAAAAACGATATGCATATATGCATGTGTATGTATATGCACATTATATAATATGTATAATATATAAACATGTAAATTATATATACATACACATGTATACAAACACATGTGTTACATATTATAACACACATATTGTATATGCACTCATTATATATACACACACACACATACATATATACACATACGTGTATTATCATAATTAAAAATATATAAATATACGTATATACATATTTACCTTGACTTGTACCAGCTAACCTTTACTGAACCCTTTGTACCTTCTATGCTGAGCCTTCACAAGCATTATGTCATTGAATCTTCACAACAGCCAGAGGAAGTAATTATCTTCATTTTTATAGTGAGAAAAACAAGGTTCAGAGAAGTTAAGCCACTTGCTGAGGCCACAGTATTAGTGACTGGCTGAGTCAGTATTTGGTCCCTAGTCTGTCCGACTCCTCCAGGCCTATTCCATTAACAGTCGCGTGACTCTCTCTCTTACCTGCTGCTACCTATTTATAGAGAGCTCTGCAAGCAGGTTCCTCTGTGAGCTGGCTCCTGGAGAGCTCCTAAGGGTCAAGGCTGGAGTCTAATTGTCTGTGTCTCCATGCCTTAGCCCCAGCCACGTCAGCACCTGTGAATGTTTGCGGAGTAAATGAAGGAGAAAATTGCCTCAGTGTACCTGGATGTTGAGTGATGGAGCCGGGCTAGAACCAGACTCTCTGAGCAGAGCACGAAGGATCTCTGTTCAGCTTCCAACAATCTCTTCCTCTGAAATCTAGCACTTACAGCCATTTCCTCTTTCTGGGTAAGTCAGCAGATGCAGATACAAAGTCCCATGTCATCTTTTACACTATCATATTTCTTAGTATTTCTTAGTACTTAACGCTTGCGTGGATTTCCCTTTTTGCGAGTTTCCTTCTCTCTTACTGTACCATAAGCTCCTCAGGAATTAAAGGGAGATAGAGGAAATTCACATGTGCTGAGCCTGTATATCATGATGAACGCCATATCAAGGCCATCACGTGCATGAGTTTATTTGATCTTCATGATAATTCTTAGAAACAGTTGCTATCTGCCTTTTACAGGCGAGCCAGTTTGGGCTCAGAGAGTAATATAATTTGAGTGATAACACACAGCAAGAATGCAGCAGAGCTGAGAATCAAACCTAGTTCTTTCTGACTCCAAAGCCCATGATATGGGCACTGACTGTGCCACCTTAGCCCTAGTTGCCACATGGCCCAAGCTTTCTCTGCCAGAGATGCTCCCTACCCTCCTCGCCTCCACGCCTCCTCTGTGGCAGGGCCTGATGGCGGCAAGCCCGGGCAGCACGGAGGGCTGTAGCAAAGTGCGCTCTGGCATCTCAGAGTGCGGCACAAGGTATGCCAGTGAGAGAACAGTTGGTGAACAGTTGGCGAATGGATATTTTTATGCAAGGGTTGCCTAGAGAGAGGGGGGAAACAAGTGAAAAAAACTGTTTATAAAGAAGCCACAATTAATAAGCTCTTTGTTAGCTTTTGGGATTAGATTTTCAAGTCCACTGCTTTGGGTTTGAAAGGGAACAGAAAGGTCCCTGAGGAGCCGAGCTCCCCAGCTTCTGAAGCATGAAGGCGTTAGGAAACCAATCCAAGCTTGAGTGTGTTGAGGATTTCAATTATTCAGCAAGGAGTACAAAGATGCTCTGCATTCCTTTGGACAGCTTCTCATCCGAGTTGTTTATATTGTGGCATGCACAGTGGGGGGGGAGGGGGGAACTTAAGAACTATAAGATGACAAAGGAGGGAAAAAAGGAAAAGGAAAAGAGATCAGAGGATATCTGAGAGAAGTGTAACCACTCTAATCCCTTGCCTAGCATTTTACATTCCTCTCTGGGCCTCAATGTTCCCAGCTGTAAAATGGGGATAATAGTATCTATCAAAGTGGCTATTGTGAGCCTGTGAAAAAGGCCCTGTAAACCTTAAAATCATTTAGAAATAAGAATATCAGGTTTTATAGGGCACTTTTTAAAATAAAATCCTCCACTTCCTTTATCTCTTTTTGCACATAAGTTTATCTTGTAAGCATTTATAATACTTATGATAATAATAGCTGCCATTTGTGGAGCGCTTAGAATGTGCCAGATCCATATTTTGCTATATTTGACCGTTGCAAGGACCCTATGAGGTGGTCCCACTTTTCAATAGAAGTGGGAGCACAGAGAGGTTAAGTAATGTAACCAAGGCCAGTAAGGAGTGGCATCAGCGCTCAGAGACCACTCTGGAGTGGGCAAGTTGGTCCAGAGTGTGAGCACTAACCACTCTGCTGTGTGCCAGGAGCCCCACAGCCATCCAAAGAGCTGGCACAGGGACAGGTATCCTGTAGGTTGAATTGTGTCCCTCCAGCCCCCCAAATATGTTGAAGATCTAACCCTCAGTATTTTATTTGGAGATAGGATCTTTGCAGAGTAATCAAATAAAAATGAGGTCATTAGGTTGGGCCCTAATCCAGTTTAACTGTGTCCTTATAAAAGGGGATATTTGGAGAGACAGATAGGCACAGAGGGAAGAGACACAGGGAGAAGACAATCATGTACAAGCCAAGGAGAGAGGCCTGGAAACATAGCCTTCCCTCACAGCCCTTGGAAGGAACCAACCCTGCTAACACCTTGATATCGGACTTCTGGTCTTCAGAACCACGAGACGATAAGTTTCTGGTGTTTAAGCCACCCAGTTGGTGACACTTTGTTATAGGAGCCCTAGCCAACTAACGCATCTTCCTAACCACTTTTCTGCATGAGACACTTCCTCTGGAGGAGGGAGAGACTAAGGTGACTTGCTCAGATTGGTAAGCGGGATTGCTGAGATTTGCGCCCGTTCCCCCCTCCACTCCTGCACACGGATTGCTGGGAAAAAAAGCTCTTTGGGGGTGGAGTTTCTCTTGGCTTTGTTCACTGCTGTGTCCCAGAATTTACATCAGTGCCTGGAATATTGTAAACCGACACTTACTGAAGGAATGAATGTTCTTTCTCCCAACTCAGAGCGTCACAACTAGGTTAAGATGATAAAAAACAAAACAAGCACATCACCTCGGATCAAGAGTTCCAACAACTCATAGTAATGGTCACAAAAAAGTGCTTCATGCTTTGTATACAAATACTCTTCCCACAGTCAGACACAATTATGAACAAGTTTTCAAACAAACTCTTGGAAGTCTTATTTCATAGACTTGTCAGGTACAAAACTTCTAAGGTCCTAATTAATATTTATATTTGGAAACCATTGACTCACGTGACTTCCTCCCTCTCTGGTTTCTGCACATGTGGCAGTGTCATCAGACATCTTCCTTTCTGTCTCATCGCCACTCCTTGGTTTTCCTTTACCGGTTATTCCTCATTCCTCCAAACTCTAAATTCTGGAGTGCTCCAGGACTCACTTTTCTCAGTCTAGACTCACTGCTTTGGCAGACCTGTCCTGTCGTGTGGCTTTAAATGCTATCTATGTGCTGACAATACCCAAATGTATATCTCCTACCTAGACTCCTATGCCAAACTCCAGACTCGTAGATCCAATAATCTACATAATATTTCCACTCGGATGCCTAATACACATCTCCGAGTCAATATGTTCTAAACAAAACTCCTGATTTCTTCTCTTACCTCAAGTAAAATACTGCTCCACCTGTCATAACAAATGCAGCTTTATCCTGTTCCCCTTTCATTGCTTAGGCTCAACCCTTGAGTCTTGCTTGACTCCTCATTTTCTCTTACACCTAGTGTCCAATCATTCAGCTAATCTCATTGGTGTTACTTACAAAATGTGTTTCGAATTTGACCATGGCCATGTGTAACCTCCACTGCTGCCACCATCTTCTTCGCCTGGATTATTGCAAAGCTTCTTAACTGGTCTTCCTGTGTTCACCCATGTCCCCATGTAATCCCTTCTCCACGCACTTTCTGGGCAATTCCATTAAAATGTAAGTCAAGTCCATAGTCCTCTGTCCAGAATCTTCCAGCAGTTCTATCTGATTGAGCTCTCCACCCACTACCTCTTTGACTTCATTTCCTCATTCACTGGATCACGTTCAATTTTATTTACGTTGACTATGATCAAGTTTGCAAAGAAACAAGAGTCTGGTGGACATAAGATTTTTCTGAGGGAGTAATCTCAGTTTAATCCTTTGAGTAAGCAACTCTCCTCCACATCCACTGTGCCAATGTTTTCTAAATATTGCTCCACAACTTATTAAAATATTCACTTCATTTGCATATATTTTTTCTCATTATCATATCGTTAGGAGGAGGAGGAGGAGCCAACCTAAAGTGGTACAAGTGCCGTTATAGCCTCTTATCTGTTTTGGTCAAACTTCGTCTGAGTGAGGCTTACCTTAGCCTTATAGTTGAAGCACGTGAATGAGTTGCAGTCTCCTTCTTGTCTTGCCTGTTTTCTGAACTCGTGGGTCTGCTGGGTGTCTTCTCTCACATGCGTCCCCTCTCAATCCTTTCTACCCTGTTCCCTGCCCCGGGGGACTGCTATATGGAGTGTCTCAGTGGACTCCAGTGCCCTTAGGCTTCTGGATGAAGCGAGGAGGGAGGAGAGTGAGGTTAAGATGGTTTTTTCCTGGTTCCCTCCCTGTGAGATCACTTTGGGCTGGCTGTGTCCCAGATGCCACTAATCCTTTCGAGGGGGCTGCTCTGCGGAACTCTCTCTCATTTAGGTTTCTGATAATGGCTCTCTCCTACCCTTTCCCTCCACCGTGAGGGTGTTAACCCCCACTGTTATTGCCCCATCCTTTAGGGTTCCCTTCCCTTTCCTACACCTTCATAATTAGTCCTTCCTTGAGCTACTCTCATTTGAGTGTGCCACCAGTTTCTCCTTGGGACCCTGACAAATACGCTGAGTGATCCATAAATGTGCCCCTGACTTACTATGTTTTATCTGTGGTAGTTGGACATGATAAATTCTGTTCCTTTGACACGAAACCTTCTTTTTCTGATCAGTACTTCTCAACCAAACTAGAAAAAGTCTATTTTGCCTTTGAGAGTGAGGTTCTGAAGCTGAACTGACCCATTTTGTAACCTTGAATTAGACAATAGCCACGTGCCTTTACTTCTTGGCATTTCCCTTTCTCCCAGATCTTGTACATTTTTAAATAGTATTTATATGATGTTACAGACTGGTGTGGTAGGCACATTTTAAACATTAATTCATATTCCTTCCTCTTCACCTTGGTGCATTTGTTTTTTAGCTTTCTTTTTCTGCTTCAGTGTGATTAATGCAGTACCTAAATTCAGTGGAGCTCGTGGAGTAGCACAGTGTGTAATTTGCAGTCGGATAATTTCCTCATCAGTGGGAGTTGCTTTGGTGCTAATTTGGGCTGTACTCTATTTCAGTCCTTTGTCTCATTTGTAAAGAGCATATTGTATTGTTCCAACTTCCACACTTTTCTTCATGAGTTTCGCATCGTGACTGAAAGTGAGACTAGAAAATCCATTCCACCCTCAGATCTGCTGATTTTAGGGCGTGTATACAAAATGGCACCATTATTAGGGAAAGTCTCCATGCACCAATTTCTGGATAGAGAGCTCTTTCTCTGTTCTTCAGTGTTGCCTTCATTGGCACTCAGTGGAGACACTCTGGAAAGATCGCTGGACTAAGATTAACTGCGATCCCTGATTAACCTCAGCTACCTGACCTTCTGGGCCTAGAGTCTAGTTCATAACAAGCAAAGCCGCCCGGGTCTGCTCACAGGAACAGCGTAAAGAGAGATGGCTGAGGTGAAGCCGGAGAGGTTAAACCAGGAGGAAGAAGACCAGCCATGAGCCTTGAGAGAAACAGCACATTGCAGAGGCTGAAAGCTGGAGTGTTGAGCTCCAGAGCTCAAGCTGGAGGTGGAAATAGAGCAGACTGTAATCCTAAGGTAGAGTGCATGAAGAAAGTCTTCAAATATAGGGAAGGTAGCAGCAAAATAAGGCGTGAATATAAGCCAGGGTCCATCCAGGAACAAACTGTATGAACACAGTCACCGTGCCTCCCTAAGGGAAAACTCGCGTGGTCCCGCCAAGTCAAAGACCAAAGCTGGACTGAGACCTTTGCCTCTCTGAGCCCCAGGGCTCATTTCAGTTGATAGGGGATAACATTCCCTGGCCTGTTTGTCACCCAGGTCTGTTGTAGGACAAAGTGAGATAATAGGTGTGAAAGCATTTTGTAAACCACAAAGCGTTACACGAAAGTGAGGATCCAGCAGGCGTTTCGCCATGTACAGCAAAACTCTTCTCGAAGAGGCCACGTGCCCGGTCCGTTGGAGTCAAACCAATCCTGAACTCCATCTCCACAAGTGATGCATTAATTAGGAGAGAAACTATACTCAAAGGAATTTAAACAAAAAAGTCCACCAAAGGCTAACTGCAGGAAGGTCGGTGTGCGGCCGGGCTTGCAGGATGAGAGAAACCTGGTCTCCAGGCACAAACCCGCCTTGCTCCATGTGGTCTCTCCACTTCTTCCTGTGGTTCGGCTTCTCTGGGCCCCTATCACAGCTCAACTTTCTACTAAAGGCTGAAACATGGTCCCTGCAGCTCCTAGACCGACCACTTCCCAGCATCACCACCCAAAAGGCATAGGCCCTCTCCCCTTACTTCCATTTCAGAAGATGCTGAGAGAACTTGTGCCAGCCTCGGTCACATGCCCATTCCATGACCAGGGCAAGGGTACTGTGATTAGTACTTCTGCATTCCTTGGATCAAGGAAGAAGCTGTTCCTCTACTCTTCCTGGAAGGGAGGGTGCCAAGAGGACAGAAAAATAGATGACCACTACAAGCATCTAGATAACACTACATCCTGTAAACTAGGTCTTGAACACTAAGACATCTGGACTTTTTAGGATGGCCCCCCTTCCCCCACTGGAAGCACATCGGGAAAAGTACTGGTAGTGAATTAGTCAGGGTCCTGGCAGGGAATGTGGTATACTCAGAAGGGGGACCTAAGGGGGCTTTAGAGAAGGGACTATTTACAGAGGTGTGGGAAGGGTTAGGGAAAACCAGAAAGGGGTGGTGAAGTATCCAATGGCTATCACCAGGCGGAAACCATTTGTATTCCTTGGCCTGATAGGGAAAGGGTGGGGGGAGGGTTATCTGAACCCACTGAGACATGGAGCTGTAGGGGAGGGCCCGCCCCTGCAGACAGGAGCTGTGGCCTTCAGTACAGGGACCTGCAACTGGCAGATCAGTAGGAGAGGAGCTGGGGCACAGCCACCTTCTCTCCTTCCACCTGCCTGCTCCATGCTGTGCCTCTCATTGGCCAATCTCAGCTAGAATCCAGAAGTCAAGGCGCCCAGCTTGACGCAGTCCTTAATAGTAAGATTCCCAGGACACAGAGCAAGGTGGAAAGGGATGGAAGGGCACCTGGAGGTGCAAACAGAGGCTATTGAGCACAAAGGCACAACTGCTTCCTTTGGCTCAAAAGACAGGCCTAGTTCGAGTCCACTCTGTAAGAGGAGACAATCTAAAAGAATCACGGGATTGTAGGGCTAGTTGGGGCTTTAGGGTCACTTAGACCGGGAAGTCACAAACTTGTCTATATCGAGCGTTCAGGTATGCTTTGCACGGCTGACATAACTTTAAACCCAAAAACCAAAACCAAGCAAACGATAGGCAAAAGACTCCTCAGATATTAACATCAACACCCTTACGTACTTTCCATTGCCCCGCAGTCGTCATCATTCCCTGTTGTCTAACACCTGCCACTATACACAGTCATGTCTCCTAAAGTGTTTCATCTGAGGACCTGTGATAAGAAAAGTCAAACTTCTTCATTTTTTCAGATAAAGTAACTGGGTCTAGAAAGGAAAATCTGTTTGCCCATGGCTGCACAGCCTTGGTGGGAATTCTCTCTGTCTGCACAGACAAAAATAGAAATGTATAAATAGGAGGAATGGATAAAAGAGGTGCTCGTCTACATAAGATGGGAGCCACCTTCGCACATGGGAGTGATGCTTATTTGAAGCATAGATTATGCAAGAATTCTCCCTGCTCTGTGTGGCCCCAAGCAGGGGAACTAGGATCTTGGGGAAAAGTGATTACGGCGGGTGCAAGTCAGAGCTTGCAGACGACTCTTCAGAATCCACTGGCCTGGCTCTTCATCC
The DNA here is from genome assembly GCF_041296235.1 of Equus asinus. Taxonomy (NCBI): domain Eukaryota; kingdom Metazoa; phylum Chordata; class Mammalia; order Perissodactyla; family Equidae; genus Equus; species Equus asinus. Next base: position 66,990,802 of record NC_091794.1, read on the forward strand.
TGCTTCCCATCTGTGCAGATGGGCCATTAACAGAAAGTGACCCGCCCTTGGGTTGGACTCTATGAACCCTCCTCCTGCTCTGTGAGTGGAGCTGATGCTGAGTTGAATTGGAATGAGAGGAATGTGTCTCCTTGGCTCTTTTTCCTGAATGATCTTAAATTTTATCCCATTCTCTTCTGGCGGCCTATGGGTGGAGGCTTTTTGTTGTCCTCCATTCAGAATCCCTCACTTTCCTCCCAGCGAGAATCTAGAAGTGAGTGTCCTCTCTTCGCCTTACTCATTCCTCTCAGATACTCACCCTCTTCTCCACTCAGACCAGGCTCTTCTCTGTCCCCACGCGCCAGGCTTATTCCACCTCCACACATATCCTCAGGGTGGGTTTAGTTAGGACGTTGGTTCGGTTGTAATAACAGAGATCAAGCAGCAGCGGCTTAAGAAGGAAGATGTGGTGTTTTCTCGTGTAAAATTGGAGCTGTTGGGCTGTCTGGATGAGCAGGTGGCTGTGTTCCACAAGGTCACCAGGAACACAGTTCCTTCCGTCCTCTTGCTTCATCATCCCCCTGTCTGCATGATCAAAGATGACTCTCCTCCGCCGCTCCCCCATGGCAGTTCTCACAAAGCGGGTGGAAGACGTGAAGAACATACAAATTCATCCTAGGAAGTGACCCACAGCAACACTTCTTGTCGTGTTCCATCATTCAGAACTTACTCATGTGGTCATGCCCAGTGACAAAGAAGGCTGGAAGTAGAGTTTCTAGCTGGACAGCCACATGCCCGGTTAAATGGAAGAGGAGGTCTGTTAGTAAAAGGAGGAAGGGATGAAAGGATGTTGGGAACCTGGGAGCACATTTTTCTAGGATGTATATTCCAACCAGAATGGCCTCCTTTTGCCCTCTGTGAAACCAAGACTCATCATCTTTCAGATACTAGTTTAAATCTGCCTCCAATTAAAACTTCCCAGGAGAGCCATCCTTCAAGACTGACTTCAGCATTCTAAAAGGACCAGGATGAATGTTGTGTCTGCACCCAAGGAATGCACAAACACTTGGTTCAAATGCTAAGCCACCCCCCAACCACCTTTGCCATTGTACCCCATTCAGCTAAGGGAAAGAATGATGCTATGAGCTAGCATTTACTGGGCACCTACCTACCAGATACTGTGCTCGCTGTGTAATGAGAATTACCTCATTTCATCATCACAATTGCCCTGTGAATTAGGTACTGTTGTCCAATTGCAAGATGAGGAAACTGATACTCTATGAAGTTACTTTCCCAAAGCTCTCCAGCTAGGAAGTGTCAGATTCAGAATTTAAACATAAAACCTCCGGCTCCAAGGTTTATTGTTCCTTTTATCACTTTGAAACTTTTCTATAAAGAGCTTTGCAATAGGGAAGCTTCAGAGAACTGAAACAACTGAGTAATTCAGTGTTGATACATTGGTCAGACTGGTAATTTGAATAAGATACACAAGGTAAAAAATTCCAGCCAATTTGTCCATTGTGCTAATTTAATTTTCTAGGGGAGTGTATGTTTCTTTGTGAATCAGGCTTCTCCTTCTCCCTGACAGGTTTTAAGAAAGCAATAAAGGGATTTATTTCTCTCCCCTGTTTTCATCCTTTCTCGATTCCTTCCATGATTCTCTCTTGGGGGAAAGGAGCAGATTGAAAACTGTGGTTATATATGTAACCATTAAAATAGATGCTCTGCCTATAAAAATGAGCTTGTGCCAGGGTCCAATAAATTACGTGCTAATGTGCCAGCTCCCCAGTCTGCAGGGCAATTGCAATCATTCTCCTCTTCAGAGTAGCGTGATTCTGGGCCTCGTCATTTGTTAGTTTCTTGACCCAGCACAGCTGAGGACTTCATCTGCATTCAGTTAGACAAACATTCTTGAGTACCACAAAGTGCCTGGTGAGGAGCTAGGAATTGCAGATCAGAAGTGGAGGAAACACAGGCCTTGCCTTCAGGGAGGTGAGAGTCCACAGGAGAACAAAACAAGGGAAACAACTGTAGTGCTATGAGGTTTGCCAACAGGTGACGTGTGTCCAAGGTGCTCTGAGCTGAAATCAGGAGGAGCGGAAATGTCTGAGCTGAGTTTTGAAACACAGGAGCTAATCAGATGCAGGGAGAACCTTCCAGGCAGAGGGAACAGAGTACGCAAAGATAAAGAAGCATGAGACACATTGTTTTGGGGCCCATAAGTGGATCAAGAATTTTGCTGTAAAAACTGATCATGTCAATTTAAGACCTTTTTTTGGTGGGTGATGGATTGGAGTGAGGGGGTTAAGCAGGAGAGTAATCATGTTTATGTTTTAGAAATATCCCTCCTGGCAACGTCAAGAGGGCTTGGAGAAATCAGGGAGGCCTGTTGGAAAGCAGTTGCAATGACCAAAGATGAGAAACAGTGAAATGTAAGGTGTATGATGTCTGGGACATGAAGCTAGAGAGCAGCTATGGGAAAACAGTGGACATCTACTGAGGATTTACTGTGTGTGGGCACTGCCCTGTGTCACTGCAAGGAGGAAGATACTGTTATTGTCCCCATTTTCCAGATAAGAAAACACAGGTGTTGAACCAGAGCAAGGAATGGCAGAATCAGCATTTGATCCCGGTCTGGCCCTATGCCTTCTTTCTAAGCTCTGTAGCGGCTGCTTTAATTTGATTTTCTTATTCAAATACTAGGCTTCCTAAGTTTCTCTCTGAAGGTCTTAAGACAAGCTGTCTGGCAGTGCATTAGGAAGAGGATGGATGGAACAGAGTTGGCATTTCACCCCTTCACTTGACTAGCTTGATATCCTTGAAAGCATGACAATCTGCGTCCTCATCTGTGAAATGGAGATAATCATACACACGTCATAGGATTTCTCCAAGGATTAAGGGACAGTGTACATACAGTGTCTCCCACAGTGCCTGAAACTTAGCAAGCAGTTCTCAAGTACTAGTTTCTTTTTCCTTCCCTCCCCTTGGAGAATGCTGGCGCTTTTGCAACTCCTATTAAAGTTCTTTATAAAGACGTGAAAATTCTTAGGGTGCTGAAGAGAAGTGAACTCCAGCTGCCTGTAACACTATAGGTGAATCTTGGAAAACCAGCATTGGATGAGAAAAGCAATTCTCAGAGGACCACATGTGGTATGATTCCATTTTTATAAAAGCACAAAAACAACCAAATCTAAATAATGTATTGTTTGGAGATATGTGCATCTGTGGTAAATCGTTTTTTAGAAAGAAAAGGATTGCTTAACACAATGTTAAGGATGGTGATTGCTACTGGAGGGGAAGGCAGGGAGCCAGGATGAGCAGGGGCACATAGTTGGTGAACGGTAAAAGCAATGATGCATTCGTGGTGAGTGCATGGATGTTCGTTTTATTATTTTTATCATTATTAATCTTTTGTAGGTATTAAATATTACATGTATTATATTTAAACAAATAGCAAAAGGGCAAGAGTATTCAAGGAGGTAGCCTAGGGTTCAACCTGGGTTGATTCAGAACCCAAACAAGGACTCAAGGCTCTATATCTTGGCTCTGCTTCCTCCAGGTTAGCAGCTTTCCTAATCTGGACTGTGGTGGCTCCCCTGGCAGCTCAGACTCAAGTCATTCTAGAAACCAGTCCAGCAAAAGCGAGCTCATCTACTTCCCCATCAGCATAAGTAAACGGTCCAAAACTGAGCCTCATCCGCCCTGACTGGTCTGCTGGTCATGTTCAATGCCGAATCACTCCCTGAGGCTAAGGCTTGCGTTGATTGGTCTAGTCCAGGTCATATGCTGGACTCCTGTGACCTGGGCTGGAATCAGCTTAACCCAAGGCACGTTGGTAAAGAATGAGGGGAATGGCTGGCTGCTCCAAAGCCGAGTTAGGATGTTAATGCCACACCAAGGAGCAGATGCCAAGGCCCACAGCAGCTATTTAAAATACCTTGTATTTTTATGATTACACAAGCAATGCATTTTTACTCTAGACATTTTTTTGAAGTTTAGAAAATAATAAAGACAAAAATAAAGGTCACCGGCAAGCTTACCACTCTGAGAAAACCAGTGTTGACTCTTGGACCTGCGTCCTTCCAGTTTTTTTTCTGTGTGTTTGTTGCATTGGTGATTGTAAATTAACTATATAACCTGTCTTCTTTTCACACGTAATGAATGCATCATTAGTGTTTTCACAGGCTGTTAAAACTCTGTGTGACTATTTCATTCAATAAGTTTTTATTTAATAGTCATCATCAAGCCCCTATCAAGTTGTAGGTGTTTGTTAAGAGTTTGAAATACTGAAATAAGTTGCACTTCTTGCCCTCAAGCTAAATTCATAGTCTACTACTAAGCAGTAGTCTGGAAAAAAAATATATACATATGTGTATAGAGCAGAGCCTCCTACCCAAACAAGGGTTTCCAGGGATAAGCCTGAGTTTAGTCTCTGAAGAAGCATAGGATTTTGGCAGTTAGGAAGCCGGTGAGAGTAGAGAAGGATCCAGGTGAAGAAGATGGGATAAGCAAGGACACAGAGGTGAGAAACATTGTGGTGCTTCTTGACCCAAAGTACAAGGCGCGGAGCGAAGAGAGAGGAAGCTGGAGTGGAGGGTGCTGGAGGGCCTTGTAAACCCTGCGGGAGGAGCTGGGCTTCTCAGAGGGAGGCCACAGTCTGCTGTAGTTTGGGAATGTGATCTGTGCTCCTGCTCAGGACACACCACTACCTGCATTGCCTTTCTTGCAGGTCCTCTGTGTGCCTCCCTGGCTACACAAGCTTTAAGGCAAAATAACGAGCTGCCCACTCCATAAAGCCTCCTGCCCCCGGCTAAGGCGAAGCCAGCTCCCTCCAGCCTCCATAGGCATTGGCCTGTCCGTCTGCTGCCATCTCGGGCACCTTGGCGGTGGGTGTGCTAGAACTGTGTGTGAGAGTTCATTGTGTGCACCTCTAGATTGTCCTCTTGAGACAGAAGGCATGCAGAAGGCCTTGTTTGAATCATCTTTGTGTTTCCTTCCATATCTGACGCATGGAAGTGAGTCAGCTAAACACTAGGGAGTTGAACTATCTATCAGCAGTTTTCAACTGAGAAGACTTTTTCCTCCACGAGACATTTGGCAAGGTCTGGAATTTTTTTTTTATTATGACTGGTAAGGGAGGTGCTACTGGGCGTCTACTGAGTAGACCCAGGGATGCTGGTAAACATCCTACAATGCACGAGATGGCTCCCACAACACAGAATTATCCAGTCCAAAATACCAATTGTTCCGAGGTTGAGAAAGCCTGAAATAGACTGAGTGAAGGGAAGGGGCGCTGGGTGTTTCTGGTCCTGGCTCTGTAGCTGTTTCCCTAGGCGACCTTGGGCAAGTGTGCTGTCTCTGGGTCTCAGGGCCATCAGCTGGAGGAAGTCTAGTATGGAGATCACATGCTGTGGAGTCAGATGAAGCTGGGCTCAAATTTTCACTCAACTCTCTACCACTTGTGAGGTCCGGGGCAAGTTATTCTTTATGCCTCTGTTTCCACTTTTGTAAACAGGGGTTATGGGGTCTACCTTGGAAAAGTGTGAGATACTGAGATAATTTATGTAAAGCAAGACCCCTAGCACTTGAGACATGGAGGATTTTCAATAATCAGCCTTTCTATGACTCTACTCCCATTACTATTAGTAGAATAAAGGGCTTGGGAATTAATCCTAAAGTCTTTTCCAGCTTTAATAATCCAGGACTCTGATTTGTCTTCTCTGCACGTAAATGCCAAATGTTTTCACTCAGCTGGAACAAGGGTGGTGGCCAGGCATGTGGAGTAGATGGGATCCCAGCAAGTAATATACAGCACAGACCAGGAAACTTAAGGAAAATTTACTAAAGGGATTATTATAAAGGTGCGGGCGGGGTTTCCGGAAACCAAGAAGGGGTAATGCAGACGCCGGGACTAGAGCTGTAAGTCTGAAGGAGTAAGGCAGGGAACAGTTGCTAGAATCCTTTTCCTCCTCCTCTGTCTCCTGCTGGTGCTCTCATTGTCTGAATCCAACAGGAAGCCAGAGGACAAAGAGCCTGTTGATGCAGCCTTTATGTCAATCTTTGAGGACACAGATCCTGGTAGAGAAAGTGGAGAGAGTGGATCTGAAAAGTCAAAGCAAATGTGATTTACAGCACGGTCTTAGCGTCTCTGGAGTCACAGGTCGTCTGGGGTTTGGGCACCGTGGCCTGCTGTCAGAGTCAACATGTCCGTACCTTAGCTCTTTGCAGGGGAGAGAAAGCTCCACATGTGGTTGTCTGCCCCACACTCAGTGCATCTCGCCCCCAGACTCGGGGGAAACACAGCTCCGTTGTGATAAAGGCTTCTGTGACTTCTCTGAGTAGTGCTTCCTCAAGGAAGAAAGAGGCACAGGGAATCTCCATGCTGGGAGGGGGAAAACGGTGGCAGCTGCTTTGGGAAGCAGCGGGACTTGGTGGAACCCTGGTGACCTGAGTCCCAGCTCTGGCTCTATCACTTGCTGGAAGTTTGTATATGTGTAAGTACGTGTGTCCATTTTTCTAGAAAAATTTGATTAGATTTTCCAAATGAAGTATCACGGAGAGAGAACTTTTAGAGGTGAATTCATAAGACAGTACAACAAGGTTCTAAACTTCTGATTCAGTAGAACAGCAATAAAAACAAACAAACGAAAAAACTGAGACAGTATTCAGGGTAGAGAAAGTACAATTAGAGAGTGATTCCATAATCACTCTTTGTGGCCCTGCCTGGAAGAATTTGGGCCAGAGGGTGCAAGCTGCAGGAAGGAGATATTAGCTCCAAATAATAAAGAACTTTCCAGTAATTAGAGATGTCATAAAGTTGATTGGGAGGGACTGACACATTCAAGAAGATGCTGAAAGATGGCTTTCTGAGCATTCTATATTAGAGTAAGTAATCAATAAGGTTTCTTTCAACTTCCAGGTTTCAGTGTCTCACCAGAACAGAGTGTGAAGGTGGTAGTGACCAGGGTGGAGAGAGAAGAGATGTGTGTTTGTATGTGTGTGTGCTGCTCTGCCCTTGTGTGAGGCAGCATGATTATGTTATTGAGATGTCACAAGCCGGGGAGTGGGCCAGTGGATGGCTGAGCAGGTGCAGGGAGACAGATGAGCCAGCCCTTTGTGGAGTGTCTTGCCAAGCTCATAGGTGTGTCCATGCCCACTAACACAAGCAGCCATTATAGACACTTCCAAGCCAACTTGATAACCTTGACTCTGACCAAGGCTAGGAGCCATGGAAACTTCTCTCCTTGGAGGTCCCCTAGGTTCTGAAGGCTGGGGCCAACAATAAGCAATGTCTTTAAAACATCCTTACATGAGGAACCCCAAAGCACAAGTGACGTTATTGATTTATTCACTCATCAGATATTTATTGAGCACATATCATGTGGCAGAAACTGTACCAAGTATTAGAGATACAGGCATGGATATGGGGGAGGGATAAAGTTCATATTTATTGAATGAAAAACGCTTAATAATCATTATCTGATTTAATCAGGATACCAACCTTGCAAGATGGGTATCATCTTCATCTGACATTTATAGGAAACAGGTTAAGCAACCGTCTAAGGTTCTGAAGCTGTTGAGTGTTTGGACTTCAGATTTGGCTTCAAGATGGAATCATTGCAAAGCCCGTGTTTCCCTCCTTACATGGAAGTCCCTGCCCTAAGGTGCCTATAGCATCATGTGGGGCACACACACGTGAAGAAACACCTGCAAGCCCATGCACAGTGCAATAGGGTGTGGCTGAGTGAGTACTGAAGAGCCAGTCAGTTCTAGCAGACTTGTCTGAGCAGCTGGTATTTGAGCTGACCTCTGAAGGATGTGTAGATACAGAAAGGGTGGAAACTGGGAGGATGGAGTAGGGAATTCCAGGCCCAAGCAACAGGGTACCAGGCAAGACAAGTGGAAGACAGTCTTGGTTTGGGGAAAGACCAAGCCAGTGAGGTGCGCATGGGAGATGGCTGTGGGCTTTGAGGTTCGTGGAGTCAGTCGGGAAGAGATTATGAAGAACTTTGGGCTTTAGTCTGAGTCAATAGGAAGCCTGCCCAGCATTTCTCTGACGGGGTCAATTTGTGTTTTAGAGAGAATGACTTCGTTAGTCTTAAAGTAGAGTGGTCGGCAATGGGATCCAACATTTCTCTCATCTCTGTTCATCCTCTCTTCAGGCAGGAGCAGGCTGGTTCCCTATTGACCTTATTCTTTCCGCACCAGAACTCTCACTGGCCCTCTCTCCCATTCTGTCTGTCTCCTTGTAAACCAGAAGAAAATGCCCCAGGCCCATGCATGGCTCTCTTGTTATCATAAATCTCTGCTGTGAGTGTGGGAGATGGTAGGTTTAGGTAAATACATAATATCAAACAGCTCCTGCCTTTCCAGAGTCTAAAGAATTGTTATTTGTGTATCTCCTTCTGCAATTTATGGCCGTTCTGGACGATGGGGAGTGTTCTCACAGCCACTGCCTATAAATTATGTGCTTTTCCCACTGGTGAATATTCTTGATGGTTAATAACTATTATTTCTATTTCTACAGGCTGTACTCAGATATACATAGTAAATATAGGCATGTTGGGTGATGAGGGCCAATTTATCGTGACTATTTAGAGCACAGGGCCAATGGGGAATAGGAGCAGGGTTTGTGCTTCTCTGAACAGGCTCTTCCAAGGGGATAAGGGTCTCTTCCGATGGGGCCGTGGGAACCATTTGCCTTCCAACACATACCAGCCTACCGCAAGATGGTTCAGCTGTAACAGCTCAAATAGTAATTGCTTGTGTTGATTTTTACCACATAATTGACTGCAATTGGGTTTACTCTTGCATTATATTCTCATTGTTTCTTGATTCTTAATCAAAGCGTTATTTCTCAAGATGAAGACAATATCTTCCAATTCAATACCTTCAACTCTTGTTTGGTGCTCTTTGGGTCTAGTGGACTTCTAAGGACGTGCCTCCATCGCTGAGACCAAGCCCAGCATCTCCAGTTTGCACAGGAGAACTCCCAGGTGTGGATGCAGTGAGAGGAACATGTGGTCTTCCCCGAGTTTTCCTTCCTTCTGGGTCATTTCCATGTTGTTCTCATCACTGCTACCCCAGGATCTGCCTCCTGTACAAGTAACAGTAATATCCCAACCCTTGGTGGTGCTGTGGTAGATCTCATGAGCTGGGCAAAGTTTCTTAACATCTGCTGTGGCTGCTTTTTCATCCGTCATTTGTTGGGCCGGAATGTTCTCCCCAGACACGGTGCCAGGTGGGCGGGACAGAGCCGTGGGAAGGCAAGGCTGGCTCGAACCAGAGCTCTGTGGGGAAGCTGACCCAACTCTTTACCAGACGCACAAGGAACATGCTCCCTGGCCTCGCGTGGCTTACTTTTCACATCTGTGAAAGGGGATCATAATGCTTGTGGAGAGCAGCACACATTGCCTCAGGAGCTTGTGGCCTAGTTGGGAAAAAGTCTGGGTTTGGAGCAAGGCCGTGGACTCTGCCTCCCCTGACCTGAGGTGTCAAATTCTCCAGGAGGAAGTGACTTCTAGGCTGAGACCCCAAAGACAAGGAGGAGTTGGCTAGATAAAAGCAAGAGTAGAGAGCAGGTAGGGTAGAAGGGAGACCTTTTTTGGAAAGATGAACAGCTTCTCAGAATTTTGAGGATGAGAGAGAACATGATGGGTTGAGTGAAGCCTGGCAAATCTAAATACGCACCTGGCTTGTGAGAGAGATCTCGTCCCTCCGCCATGTGAGGAGACAAGAGAAGGTAGCCCTCTGTAAAGCAGGCAGAGGGCCTTCACCAAGAGCCCAACCGTGCTGGCGCTTGGTCCTGGACTTCCAGCCTCCAGAGCTGTGAGAAATCAACATTTGCCGTTTAAGACGCCCGGTGTACGATGCTGTGATAACAGCCTGAACTAAGGTCATTGCCTTATTAGAAATTGGTTTAATAACTCTGAAAAGTAACGAGTAGTCAGGAGACACAGCGAATATTTAACAACAACTGATGTGGCCCTGCACTGAGCCAGCAAAGGGAAGCGGGTAGTGCAAGAGCAGGCGCCTGCGCCCCCCGGGGTTAACCCTTCAGTTGTGGAATGTGAAGAGGTCCTGGAGGAAGGACAGTGGCTGTTAAACAGCACAGAAATATCCATATTGTATTGTAAGGAGCAGTGTGACCCTACCAAAGCATTCTGCCTGGAGATCAGTCCTGATTGTAACCGTCTTTCACATTCATTTACAACCGTGTACTGAGCGTGGATCAGATGCCACCCACTGTCCTGAGAAATTGCTCCTGCCCTCGAGAAGCTCATAATCCAACAGCGAAGACAGACTGGAGAGCAGACATCTCAGCAGCAACATGACATATTCAACAATAGAGCACTTCCCACCTCACAGCCACTGTGGGAAGTGGGTGTGCAGTGTCGTTAGCCCTGTTGAACAGGAAGAAGCAACTGAAGCTCAGAGAGGTCCTGTGCCTTGACCAGGGTTACACAGCCAACAAGAAGTGGAGCCCAAATACCTCTAACTCTCAATCCAGAGGACCACGTGAAAAGGGATTTCCATGACAGGAGGAATTCATGAATTCTGCTTAGCTCACGTCACAGCTAGAGACCAAGAATGTTCTCTGACACAGTCAGCAGCCCTCACTGTGGGGCCATCTGAACAGGAGCCCATCTCTGCCTGTGGGCAAGGTCATGCGCAGGTCCATGGCCGCTGAACTCGCTGGACAAGAGGCGCTGCAGCAGCTGGGGCCCTGTGTCTCCTCTCCCGAGAGAGAGGGGCACTGGGGGAGTACATCAGGCCTGCCCCATGACATCACCACCTCGAGCGGCCAGTAAGGAGGGGCCACTGAGAAGCAGGAAAGAGGGTTTGAGTCCTTCAGCCCGCAGCCTGGCCTGGGTACTTCCGCACGGCCAGCAGCAGGTTTTGAAGCTGTTGGCTTTTTAGGCTGGGGATGCTTTTTGCTCAGAGCATTTCATGTGGCCAGGGGACTTAAAAAAGCTCCATCTCTGAGTGCTGGCGCTCATCCTGGAACCTCTCCAGATCACCTCCCACTTCCTTCACTCCAGCCTCCTCTCCGCATCCTCACCTGCTTCCCTTGGCATCTGGATTCCCAGGGTCTCCACAGTTGCTATAGACTCTGATGGCCTATGGGCTCTGATGGTGTGGAACTCTGCCTCAGCCTCCGCCTACTCTCATGAGCACAGTTTGCTAAATTTTCTGGTACAAGTGGGATGCTGGCAAAGAGCCTCCAGGCTGGACCGCTCCGGCAGGTAGACCTGAGTGAATCGATTTCAGGCTGCCCCCACCTCCCCTCATCCCCATCCCCAGCCACCAGAGGGAGAACAGCTGGGAGATGTCATGCTGGGCTCCTTCCCTCCATAACTGTGCCCCACAGACATTATCACGTAATTCCAAGATGAGAAGCATTTTTTTGTGCCTTCTATAAATATTAACCAAGCACCAACTATATGCCAGACTCAGTTTTAAGCCCAGCAGGATGGAGATCTGCAAGACCAGGACTTTGCTCTCCTGGAGCTCACACTGTAGTCAGGCAGGTCAGCAACTAGGAAGTCAGAAAAAAAAAAAGACTAACCAAAAACAATAGCAAATAGTGACCATGAGAAAATAAAGCAGGTGATGGAGTAGGGAGCAAGCTGGGGGACTAACCAGCATTAGTCAGGGAGGCTGTTTCTGAGAAGAAGTTATTTGAGCCAACACTGAAAGCAAGAAGGGACAGCCATGTGAAACTTACGGGGAGTGTATTATAGACAGCGAAGAGCTGGTGCAAAGGCCCTGAGGTGGGAGCAAGCCTGGCGGTGTCACAGAAGAGAAGGAAGCTGGTGTGGCTGGAGCAAAGAGAATCAGCAGTAGAATGAAGTGGCTCGGATGAGATTGGTGGGGTGGCAGGGCTGCAAACGTGGTGGATTAAGCCCTCACAGAGAGTTTGAATTTAGTTATAAGAGCAACTGGAAGCCACTGATGGGTTCCAAACTTCTATGTTTAAAAGTCAAAAGAGGGGGGCCAGCCCGGTGGCGCAGTGATTAAGTGCTCACGTTCCGCTTCGGCAGCCTGGGGTTTGTCGGTTCAGGTCCCGGGTGTGGACATGATACCGCTTGGGACGCCATGCTATGGTAGGCATCCCACATACAAAGTAGAGGAAGATGGGCACGGATGTGAGCTCAGGACCAGTCTTCCTCAGCAAAAAGAGAATTGGCAGCAGATGTTAGCTCAGGGCTGATCTTCCTCAAAAAAAAAAAAAAAGTCAAAAGGGTTGTGGTGATGAAGAGGCAAAAGAAAAGCAAGAAGACTGGCTGGGGCCTGAAACAGTGGCCCAGCCGAGAACTGACAGGGGCGTGGACTGGGAGAGGCAGAGGAGGAGACGGGTTCAGAATGTAGTCTGAGTTCACTGTGACTGAGGCCCAGGCTCCAGCCAACGATCACAGATGGAAATCCAGAGGAAGCGAGCCTTCCACTCTCAGGGCCGATGGTCTATTCGAGGGCTCCTGTCTTCTCTGGAATAACCCTCCTGGGGCGCTTCGTACTTCACTATGCAGTTGCTTTTGTGATCCTCCAAAAATGAGCCCATTTTCCAGATGAGAAAGCCAAGGTTCAGGATGACTGTGTCACTGCTCCAAGGTCAGAAAACTGTGAAGCCTGAGCTTAAAAGCAGATCTTCCACGATTGAGCCCATCCTTTTCTTTCTACATCTTTCTTACCATTACGTTCAGTCCACTGTAGAAAGAGAGGCCTGTCTTAAGTATCCTGCGCCACCTGCCGAGTCCAGCAGTTAGTCCTAGGACTCGCGTGCCGTGGACCGCCCCGTCCAGCATCTGCCCTGGGTGGAGTTTTCTGATGGTGATCCTGACTCTGATCCCTTATTGCCCTTGGTGGTTACTTAACCACTTTGTGACTTGCTTTCCTCATCTGTAAAATTCCGCTCCCAGAATCATTATAAATGTTAATGTGATTAATTCAACACTGAGTTGGTATTGAATAAATGTTCTTTTTCTCCTTCTCCTAATGTTGCCATCTCCCAACCTATAGACATTCACTACCCCAGCAGTAATAATCTCAAATGAAGGCAGACACCAGTAAATCATCCCAGTAATAATATTCAATGGTCCTTGAGCAGTAGGTCACGAGCTGTGGCGAATCTTTCAGTCCTTACCTTGAGTAATCCTCTCAAGAACCCCATGATGCATGTATGAGGATTGTTATGCCCATTTTACAGAGCAGTAAGTCAGGCTCAGCGAGATGTAACACAGCTAGAAAGTGAGAGAGTCAGGAGACAAATGCAGGTCCCTCTGACTCCGGAAGAGAAGCCCCTAACCACTGAGCTCTCCTGCCTCCTGTGCAAGACTAGCTGTGCTGCTCTAAGGGCCAAGTTGCCTTACTAATTGTCCTCTGTGGTGGACATTAGTCAGCATAGGGCCTGAAGCTGGTGGCAGGAGATGTAGACCTCAGTTAGGCTTTGAGTTTAACTTCCAGAGAAGGGACAGAAGATGGAGTCTCAGAAGCTGCTAAGTGAATGAAATTGAAACAGCCAGAAATGACCTGCCTCGGGGGAGGCAGACTCGCTGCTCCCTGGGTCACGGAAATCTCGTCTCCTTCCCGGCAGAGCGCGGAGCAAGCAGGAGCCACATGCCCGCCTGACACTTTGCTCAGATGAGACTTTAAAGAAGCTTGGAAATTCAAGCCAGATGCAGAGAGAAGGCTCCCCGGCACAGTGTCTGCGTCTCAGGGTGACCTTGTGGCAGTGAGGCGGCACAGCGCTGCGCCCCGAGCACGGGTCTTAGGGTTAGGCTGCCGTGGGTTCAGCTCCCGGCCCCATCATCGACTGGTCTTGGCAAGTCAGATTCTTCACTTGTTAAACATGGCTCTCAAGACTGACTCAGCAGAGTTGTAGAGAAGAGTAAATTACACCAGTAAAGTGCTAGGTGCTAGCACATAGTAATCATTCTCTGCATGCTAGTCACCGAGGGCTTGAGTGTGAAGACCTTGGAAGGGTCCCTGGAACATATGGGTATTTTATCAGCTGTACTTAGTGTTGTCTTAGTGCTTTTGACATTGACAGAACACAACTTTCTCTTAACCCTTGTTCACAACACATCCAAAAATAATACAACTAGAGATATAACTCCCTGAAAAATTCTGTGGCTCATAGATGTTTCATTTAAATTATTTTCAGATAACTCTAAGTCTTTTAAAATCCGTATTCTCACAATGAGATACGAGTACACACCCCCAAAATGGCTAAAATTAAAAAGACTGACAACACCAAATGTTGGCGAGGGTGTGGAGCTCTTATGTTCTCATACATCGTTAGTGGGAGTGTAACACGGTGCAGCCACTCTGCAAAAGGGCCTGCTGGTTTCTTACAAAACTGAACATGCATCTGACCTGTGACCCACCAGGTCTGCAACTTGCCACTTAGCAAAAAGAAGGAAAACACAAAGTAGGAGAAGATTTTGACAAGAATATTCTTTATAGACTTGCTTATTCCAGCCAAAAATTAGAACTAGCCAGGTGCCCATCGATAAGAGCATGGAAAAGCAAACAGTAGTATATTCATACAAATGAATACTGATCAGCAGTAATAAGGCACACATTGATACGTGCAGTTTCATGGATGGATCCCAAAAGCACTATTCTGAGTGAAAGCAGCCTTACCTAAGGGTACATATTGCGTGATCCCGTTTGTGTGATCTAGAATATTGTGTGATCTAGAATAGGGAAAACATATTGTGAAAAGAAGGGTGGAATAATGGTTGCTTCTGGAGTCAGAACAGGAATGAGCTTCTGGGGTGACTGCGATGTTTTCTATCTTGATAAGGGCTTTGGTTATAAACTATATGCATTTGTCAAAACTTAGCTAGAATGTGCATCCCATTGTATCTAACTGTTACCTCAAAAGAAAAAAAACTGGAAGCATATGTTGAGCTCTAGTTAATGACATCTATGCTGTAGCATTTAGGGAGAAAGTGCACAGATGTACGCAATTTAATTAAATGTATCAAAAAGTAAGATGGACTGATGGATGGCGATAGGGATGATAGATATGTGATGAAATAAATAGAGCAAAATGTTAAGTGGTAGGTATATGAGTGTGTATTATAAAATTATTCTGTATGTTTGAAGGTTCACATAATGTTGGGGAAAAGAAAGAGAAAGAAAAGAATTCCTTAAACAGTTACTGGCCTTCCAAATAAAGAGATCACTTTAATGGTCACACTGAAAGCCTGAAACATATGCGCTGTTTGAAGAAATGCGCTTTCAGGTTTGTTGTTAACTTTAAAGTTGGTGAGCCCTGACTTACAGGCCACGTAGGGTCAGGGTGAAATGTGATTTAGCGAAAGAATGTAATTGACAGTTCACAGTCCTGCGTTCTAGTGCCATTAGAGAATTTTTCTTTCAGACTTTGTTCTAGAGTAGTTTTAGGTTGACAGGGATTTCCCATACACTCCCTGCGCCATACACGTGCATAGCCCCCCATTATCAACAGCCCGCACCAGAGCCTGCATTTGTTACACTGATGCACCTACGCTGACATCATAGCCACCCAAAGTCCCTAGTTTACTTTAGGGTCTGCTCTTCCTGTTGTACATCCTATGGTTTGGACAAACGTGTGCTGACATGCCCAGCATCGCAATATCAGACAGAAGAGTTTCACCACCCTATAGAAGGTTTTGCCACTAATTAGCTCCTGTTGAGTGAGGAGGTGACACTGGTAGCTATGGATGGTTCCTTTAAGCCTGATGGTGGGCCATATGTAGAGTCACTGAAGGGAGACTGAGGCCGGAGCTCTCACTCCACGGGGCAGCCTACGTCTCTCCCCAGACTCCCCAGGAAAGAACGCTGGAGAGCTGTGGAAAGGGGCCTACTTCACGCAAATACAGAGAGTTAGGAAGTCCTTTGTGTACAAGGACGGACTGTCTTGGCACAGTACTTATTCTGAGCTTCATTTGACAGTCACAAAGTGGTCATCATCAGCTGCTTTTCACAGATGAAGAGACTGGAGATCAGAGAGGTTAATGCATTTGCCTGTGGTCACATAACAAGGGAGTAGCAGAAGTGGTACTTGAACCCAGCCTGCCTGGGTCCCAAGTTTGTGACCCCCTATCACTTCAGGCTGTTGGCAGGGGAGATGTCTTCTGGGGGACTTCGATCCAGGCTGCATTTTCCCTGAGACACTGTATTATCCAAGGTGATTGGGTATAATGAAAATTGTTCCTTTATCCTTGTATTGTTTTTTTGCAACTTGAGGCTAAGTCGGATTCTCTAACTTGCCTGGGAACTAACCCCTACGTATGACATTATTTTGAGGAGAGTTGGTATCCAAGATGTCAGTCCATGACTTACAAACTTTTGAGGCAAGCTTTCCGTAATCTAGAGGGCATCTCTAACAGTCACGTCTGATGCTCACACATGGCTTTGCTGTTTACAAAGTTCCTTCCTGTCTGTGTTCTTGTGTAAGCCTCACGGCCAAACTGCAAGACAGGGAAAACAAGGATGGGATCATTGTCTCCATTTTGTAGAAGCCAGGGAGACAGGGAGAGAGGTCCCGAAGTTTGCCCAAGGCCGCACAGCTGGGTGAGGGACCGAGCCAAGTCGAGACTCCAAGCCCCCAACACCTGCTTCAGTGCGGCCCACACCTCATTCGCTTCTTATCCCATTTTGGCTCCACGCCTCTAGACCTAGGCTAATTTACATGTGAAATCTTGAAGTTCTTGGTAGGTGACCAATACATAATGTGTCACTAATGAGATAAAGTACAATTTCACTTTTGTTACAAAGGAAGAGGAACTCTCAAGGGCATCGTAATCATTGGGCCTTTCTTAGTGGAACTCCGAGAGTTTTACTGGCGCGGAGAAAAAAATCTGTCCTCACAAGGACTGGCCTGCTGGGACTCCCATCATCGTAGCCATTTTGTGGAGAGGAAAGAATATTAGGAGATTTGGTCCAGGGTCACTGGCACCCAGGCCGTCAATCACACAGTCTCAGAGGTGGAGCAAGGAGTGGGACAGTGACCCCCGCGGAATCATCCATGAGAGCGTGCTCCAGCTATCACGTTGTGTAATGTATTTTTAAAAACTCCAAAGAGCACTTGTCAAGGAGCAGGTGTGGACATCCCATGTGACAGCCTTGAGACTCATCAGCAAGCCTGTGTCCACCCTCAAAAGGAAATCAGGGTCAGCCCTAGAGAAACCCCAGACCTCTGTACCCTCAGCCTGTGAGAATTTGTATTTTCATCTGTGAAGGATCATGCCTTTGCTTAAGGCATCTGGTCAAGCCTGCCATTAACTTAGTTTGTGAGCTTGAGTGAGTTGCTTTCCATCTTTGGGCCTCAGTTGACTTTTCTGAAGAGCAACAGCTGGCCCAGATGACATATATTCTTTTGAGCTGTGAAGAAAGAAGATTCTTACCCAGAGAACTTGTGGGCATTTCTTGAGGTCTGAGACTCTGCCAGCAAGGACTGCGTTCTGCTCTGTGGCCCCAGGCTCTAGCTGGATCCTGACGCATAATGTGGCTCGACGAGTGTTGAGTGGGTGGGCACAGTGGTGCAGCCCCTTTGCTCAGGCTGAGCAGTGCTCCTAGGAATCCTGTACATCGCTTGCACGTATTTCCAGGGCGACCCACTTCCTGCTGTAAGCGCTGGCTGTTAATCATCCCGGAGACCTGTCAGAATGCAATCCCTGCCTCCAGAGTTCTCACGAAGTTCACAGGAGACCACGACCATCTCTCCAAAACTCCAGAGGGCTGAACGACAACTGGTCAGCCAGGTTAGAGAGTGACCGTGGGACTCAACTCAAGGCAGACTGTCACAATTGTGACAGGTCCTTAGGGTTAATTTTTTTTTTCCTTTTCTCCCCAAAACCCCCTGGTTCATAGTTCCATATTTTAGTTGTGGGTCCTTCTAGCTGTGGCGTGTGGGACGCCGCCTCAGCGTGGTCTAACCAGCGGTGCCATGTCCGCGCTCAGGATCCGAACCAGCGAAACCCTGGGCCGCTGAAGCAGAGCGAGAAAACTAAACCACTTGGCCACGGGGCCAGCCCCATGGGCTAATTTTTAAAGTCAGGAGTAAAAGATCTTCTTGGGAGACAGGCTGCCCACTAGTCACTAGATGGAAAACTAGAGTTTCCTTCCACACCTGTGATTCTGTGTTTATCAACCTACTTTCTACAAGGAAAGTACACAGATATTTATCTTAGAGGATATGGGTTTGAATCCCACTCTGAAATTTACTGATCATGTGACTTTAGGTAAATCTAGTACTAGAGTACTAGCACTATTAATAATAATGTTAATAATGTCAGTAATAAAAATAGTGATAATTTGATAACTAACATTTATTGAGGGGCTGTATATGTCAAGTGCTTTGTTGACTTTTCTTTTTTTTACCTTACGTTAACTCGTTTCATCTATTTGAAGGAGGACCAATTATTACTATCCACCAGATGGGTAAACTGAGGCACAGAGAATTTAAGAAACTCACCCCAGATCCCCCAGTGAGAAGGTGGCAGATCCGGTGATTTACTCTCCTGTCTGACTTCAGAGTTGGAGTTCTCCATCAGTAAAAGTCTGGCCCTCAGTTCATTAGACTGTACAACTGATATCATAAATCTAATCATTCTTAGAGGGTAGTTATAAAAATCAAGATAAGTTTCCACTTGTTTGTCTCTTCCATCAGACGGTCAGATCCTTGAGGTATGTGGTTCATCTGGGGATCCTCCCAAGTGGCTGATTCATACACAGTGCTCATTAACTATTTCCTGAATAGACACACGAAGTAATGGAGAGAAGAATAAAAAACTTCCTTAGGAAGAGTCAAAGTGTTATACAAAGGTTATTGATTTATTTTTTGATGTTTCAAATTTGTGCTTAGCCTGTTTAACGCATTTTGAACTTGCAAGGTGGCCATCAAAAGAAAGCTACACAGGAGTTGGCCCGGTGGTGCAGTGGTTAAGTTCACGTGGTCTGCTTCAGTGGCCCAGGCTTCACCGGTTCGGATCCCGGGTGCAGATCTACACACCACTTGTCGGGCCATGCTGCGGCAGGCATCCCACACATGAGTTAGAGGAAGATGGGCACAGATGTTGGCTCAGGGCCAGTCTTCCTCAGCAGAAAAAGGAGGATTGGTGGCAGATGTTAGCTCAGGGCCAATCTTCCAAGAAAGGAAGAAAGCAAGCAAGCTACATGTTAGTCCAGTGAGTTTAATGGCCAAAGTTTTGTCTGTTCAAGTGTTCTTGCTAATTTTTCTCACCTCACTTGGATTGTGTTTGATTTGTGTTTGTGTGAAATTTGGAAGTGAAATTTCTGCCCTGTGTTTGTACTTTTTCTGTTCCTACTAAAATTATGTTCCATGTTTTGGAGTCATTTATTATTAATGCTATTTCTGGTAGGAGGAGAAACAAAAAGTGTTTAACACTTAGCAAAACCCTTGTGATAACCCTGTGAGGTCCGCGTTTTAGCCTGTTATACACAGGACCCCCCTGGGACTCAGTCATTCCCTGCCGTCAGTCATTCACCCATCCATTCATTCAGCACACCTAGACTGGGCACGGGTCTGGCATAGGCTGTCACTTCAGACTTAGACTCTGTGCTAAAGGAATTTTGTGGAGGCCACTTAGGGCTCAGTGAAGGAGCAATGGTTACCTCACCTAATAAATTGCTAATTGCCAGTTGTACATCCAGAATTACAACCAGGACTGCAGCCTGATGGCTGTCACTACTGATGTCCTAATTCATGGACCCTTAAATGGAGAGGTGTGGTTTGCCAACCTGATGCCATCAATTTGGTTGTCTCAGGAGCTGGCTGAAAGAGAAAGAGAAAGAGAAAGAAAGGAGGAACAGATGGAGGCAGGAAGGCAGGGAGGAAGGGAGGAGGGGGGAGGGAGAAAAACTTTCTTTTGACCACTGCATTTCTTTCTTCCTTTTTTTCTTTCTTTCTTTCTTTCCTTCCTTCCTTTCTTTTATTCAGTCTTTCTTTCTCCCTTCCTTCCTTTCTCCTCTGTCCTTCCCTCTGTCCCTTCCCAGCTCCTTTCCCATCTACTTAACCACAGGCCTATACTCTAATGATTGACACTGAGCCTATGACTCTGAGGAGCTCAGAGTCAAATGAGGAAGAAAGACGCGTGAGGAATACATGATACACATTGTTTTGGGAATTATAATGGAGGAAAGTGTGGGGTACGGTGGAGAGATGAAGGAGGGGCAGGTAAGAAGGGGTCAAGAAGAAGTCACTTTTGAGCTAAGTCTTGAGAAATGAGTAGAAAGCACTGACAGAGAATGAGGGAAGTTCATTTCCGTCCAAGGAAACAAAAAATGCAAAGTCATGGTCACAGAACAACCCAGCATATCTGGAAAACTCCCAGTTTCCTTGGAGTATAGCATTCAGGGTATGAGTCGAGTAGTAGAAGGATGTAAGAAGCAGGCATGAACCTCACGCTCCCATCTGAAGCCATGATTAAGTCCTTTCTCCATGTATCACAAATCAAAAGCTCTGGTCAACGTGGGGAAATCTGACTAGCCCATCCTTTTCTAACATGTATTCTGCTGAATACCAGTCTTGGTAACCACACGCATGCAGCCACACACGCATGCAAACACACAAGTGTATGTACATACAAGATCTGAGGAAAAATAAATTTGGAAAATAGGCCCGTTGGCACATTAAAAACTGAGAGAAATTTTTCAGCTTGGATTCTTAGTTTGTTGAGGAACATGGACTAGCATCCCATAGAACACACTTCAGGAAAATCTTTCTGAAACTTCGAAATCCTGAAAATGATGCCCTGTTACAACCTTCAGAAACCACCAGGGCCTGGACATACTGGGCTGGAAGCCATGAGGCTTAGAGTCGTGCAAAGGTCTCCTTAACGTCACAGGGTGTGACTGAGTGAGAATGAGCGTTCAACTCTCCTTTTTCTGGTCCGGTTCTCATTTTGTTTCACTAATAAATGGTCCAACTAAAGTCAGTGGGCGTTTATTAGTGACTCCGTCTGCCTGCCATTGTGCTTCGTGCTGAAAATGATGCTGAAGTTCACGCTCCAGTGGGACAGATGAAACCACACAAAGGAATGGAGAAATAGTGTCGGGCAGGGCACACTGCCCTGTGGAAGAACAGAATGGAATTTTTGGCTCAAAAGGAATGTGTATATTTAAATGTTGGTAGATAGGGCCCCACGGCCATCAAAAGGGTTGTGCCAATTTATGGTCCAGCAAGAGTGCACGCGATGTCTGTCCAGGTGACAAACCTTTATGGTGATAGTGAGACCAATGGTAACTCACGTGTGCGTTGTCTTATGTTGGTCAGAATGCCTTGATATCTACTACTTAGTCACCAGGACAACTCAGGAAAGGAGATACTCTGTATTCTAATTTTATACACGAGGACATGCAGACTTGGAGAGGTGGACCGTTTGCCCAGCTAGTGGATGGTGGAGCTGGGATTTGAACCCAAGTCTCTCGGAAGTCAGAGCCCAGACTGACACCAATGTAGCCTTGCCAGAAAGGGCTTTCCCAAGCCCAGACTTAGACTTCTCTCTCCTACAGAGTGGACGCCCTCTCCCCAGAGTTCAGACATCAGCTGGGTAAGGCCTTACCAAGAATCTGTTGAGGGCATTATAGCCCCAGCGTGAGCGTCAGACGAACAGACCTTGAAGGTCCTTTTCTGTGCCCCCAGTTCATGGACTAAGCTAGCTCACCACTCAGCCTTACTAGCTGCATCAATAAAAGGAAAATACTATGGCCTGCCTCTCCCTCTGTCAGAATGTCGTAAGGGTGAATGAGCCTGTACGCCTGAGGCACTTTGAGCAACTTCGAGAAATAAACTCTCTAAATCGTGTGGGGCCGGGGAGGTGGCTGCAGTGACGGGGATCGTTCAGTCCATCTGGCCTCCCCTGGGCCTTTATTAGAAGTGAGTTCCCTCACATGGATTTATTTTAAACACAAGGACAAGTATGCACATGATGCTCAGGCACACACACACTGAACTATTTCTCCCAACTCACAGGTGCGTCATATAGAGATTCACAGATTTTTTCAAAAATTTTGTTTTTAATGAGGCTTCCCCTAATCTGACATCCTACTTAGTCCCTCAACTTACTCTAAGCTTAGCATCACAGCGTGATGGCTCATTGCCTCCTGTAAGCTTCACAGCAATCCTGCAAGTTAAGCCTTATTTGTTACCTCCTTTTTCATATGTGGACAGACACCAAAGCTCAGAGAGGGGAAGTTTCTCTGTCAAGATCACACAGTAAATAGGGGCAGAGCAGGGATTAGAACCCAAGTTGTCTGATGTAGACTGTCCTTTCATCTTCCAAGGCTTAGCTCAAGCTTTACGCCCTCTGGCTCGGGCCCTGTCACATGCTTTGCTAGCACTGTCTGTACCTGTCCCGTGATGCCATCTATATACGTGTGTATAGAGGTGTACATTTCAATAAGCTCCAGTGAACTGTGGCGCCCCTTGAGGGCAAGGATGGTGGCTTCTTCATTTCTGCATCCCCGCCCTTAACACAGGTCTTAAGCCGCAGTGCTGGAGTAGGAAAGGAACCGCCAGTTTTGAGGGCCTTTTGTGTCAGGCACGTGGTAAGTGCCTTTAATCCTCCCTACGCCATGAGGTTGTCCATCATTACTTCCCAGCAGAGAAAACTGAGACTTAGGCAGTATAGTCACATGTCCAGGGCCTCACAGTGGATGGAAGGACCCAGCATTCAAACGGAGGTCTGTCTTACTCCAAGGCCTGGGCTCTTGCAAATATACCATCACCCCCACATCCACCCCATGTGATTAGCATGAAGTCTGAAATCTAATTTTTTTTTTTGCAAATAGAGTTCTTTTGGAACATAGCCATGCCCATTTGTTTACACATTGTTTATGGCTGCTTTTTTTTTTAAACAGCTTTGTTGAGATATAATTCACATAAGACATACTTCACCCGTTTAAAGTGTATATCCAATTAAAAAAAATCATATCCCATTCTTACAGGACAAGAGGACAGTAGGAGACTGTTGCCTTATTGGTGTCAGAGGTGAAGCAGTGCCCGCGTGAGCATGGGCGGTTCCGGTCAGGGGAGGTAGGGGCCGGGCAGGGGGCTGATGGGCAGCTACAGCAGCCTCCGACTGAGCGCTTTGCCCCAAAGGCATTAAGGACGATAGCAGATGAGTTCCCAGAAGCACACGGACAGCTGATTTCAGAGCACCCATGGCCTCCCCTCTTTGGAAGAAAATATACCCAAACAACCCATTTGTCAAGGTACATGCCTCTGACGTGCAATTGAAGGAAAGGAGAATGCTGGTGGTGAACCGTGGGAGGAAAGGAGAATGCTTGTGGTCGTAATAAAGGTAAAAGAAACACTGTAAGACATGCTGTGAGCGTTCAGAGGGAGATGCGGCCGCAGGAGTTTTCAAAGCCCTTTCCATCCTTCTCTCATTTATCCTTCGTTCCAACTGTACAGGCAGGATTATTCTCGGTGTACACATGAGGGGCCCCAATGAACCCTCCTCTTTAAGATTCAGTTGACTCCGAGCCCACGTCCCTGAAGCACAGGCATTCGAACACCAGGGCTCCCTGGGGCCCTGGGGCTCCTCGGTCTGAGGCTACCCTGCAGGGCAGAGAAGGGTCAATGCCCTGGGCCCTCAGATCTGGCCGAGGCCGGGGGACCAACACCCCACGCTGACTCAGAGGGGAGAAGGGGAACTGGGAGAGAAGGCGAGGAGAGGGCAGGTACATTTGGAGAACAGGGTTCAGACTGGGCCAGCTGACGGGGACCACCAGGGAGCAGTGGGGCTTCGTGGTTACCGGCGTGCGCCTGTGGGCTGTGGAGTCACACTGCCGGGTTCCAACTCAGGCTCTCCTACTGATCAGCTGGATAACCTTAGGCAAGTTCCTTGACCTATTTAACAGGTCCGTGCCTCAGTTTCCTCATCTGTAAAATGGGGCTCGTTATTGTTTTCTCATAGGGGTATTTTGAGAACTAAATGAACTACTTATTTTTAAAGCCCTAAGAATATTGCCTAGTACGTAGTGAGCACTCAGACAGTGGACTGCTATGATTTTACACATTCAGAAATTCTGGTTGCAGCTAGAATATGGAAGGGCTCGGAAGCCAGGCTGTGAAACTCATCTTTGATTCCGTAGCTTTTGTTTTTTGAACGTGATGAAATCTGGGCTTTGGGGAGGTTTCCCTGTGTTAGGATGGATTAAAGCAGCAGCAAAACTGGAGTCCAGAGACCAGTGGAGGCGATGCTGCCAAGGTCTGCATGGTAATTAGCTGTCTGGGAGAGAGGAGGGCCAGCCCCGTTGACTGCACTTGGGCCTTGTCAATGCCTGTCAGATCATCTGCTCTGCGTTGGTGGTTTGGCTCTTCCGGCCCAGATTTCGCTGTCAGAGAGCATTTTGCCTATTACTTTATAGGAAGTAGGGATCATTTTCTTCCACCTGCCTGGGAGAGTGACTGTCTTTATGGAGCGCTGAGGAAGAAAGCCTGTGGTCTCTGCACAGAGTTGCCAACTCAAGAACTGGCAGCAGGCTGGAAGCATCGTCCCCAACAAGCAGCACAGCTGAGCTGAGCGCTATTTTAAGGATGTCAAAGGGCTCACCTAAAATTCTCCTCCTGGGACACAGCCTAACAATGTGCCATTATGCTGTTTCTGGGCACTGGTGGGCTCCAGGCTCGCCTGCAAAGAGAGTCTCTCTGAAGATTAACTCCTGCCACACTTGCCATCTTCTCGCTTCCTCCCAGGACAATAATTGTACAGTCTGTTGGGAATTGGATTCAAGGGGCTCTGAGCTAATCGGCTGCTTGGTCCCTTTTCTCCTCCCCATCACGCACATACCCGAGCCTTTAATATACCATGCATGGGCTCTCTCCGACTTTGCCTCTCTATCCTGAGCAGGGCTTTGGCTAAATGTGGTGCCCAATAACTTCAAGGGATCAAGTGCTTTCGAGAAATTTTCCTCCTAAGAAGATGAGCTGTGGGGAATTGAAAGCACGGCTGCCAGCTTTGATGTCTTAAGTATGAAATTTCAATGGCTTACCAGCTGCCAAGCTCTGGTTTTAGTGCAGACGGGGTAAGGTTTAAGGAAACAATCATATCACATGCCCTGTGGGTGACAAGTAATGACGGAGGAAACCAAGGACCCAGGGAGGAGAGGCCGGAGATCCTGACCTGGGCTCTTCAGCTGCCCTGGGTGATCTGCTGAAAATCTTTCCTTTCTTCTTTTTAGAGTTAATTTGGTTTGGTACTTTTCCATTGTAAAATACATGCTTATTATCAGAAATTCAGAAAATATGGAAAATTGGAAAGAGGAAGGCAAAGTAGCAATTTTGTCATTCCCCAAAGAGAAACATTTTGCTGTATTTCCTTCCAGTTCTTTTTCTAAAAGATTTTTTTAAAAAGCTGTTATATTAGTTCTTTCTTTGTCAGTCCATTTACCTTCCTACATATTTACTTATCTGCTTATCTCGTTGGATTATATGATCGTCCTTGTTTTTTGTTTATTTGATTGGTTGGTTTTGTTTTGCCCAACCAACACGGTAAAGTAAGTTTTTTGAGTTAGTGCGATTTGCACAGGTCCTTGCTGGTCCAGGGATTCCTAAGAGTTAGGGTGCATGAAAATCCCTGAAGAGCTTGTGAAATGTGGGGGTGGTGCCTGGGAACCTAAATGTTAACAACCGCTGTTGGTGAGTTTGAGGTATGTGGCTCATGGACCACACTTTGAGAAACATTCACATCAGGCTAAATGGCATGGTTATGTTGATCCACTGAGTGGGTTTTTCATATGCCTATCCATTTCCATCGTAGTGGGTTATGTGGCTTGTTTACAGTTTTTCAGTAAGTATAAAAAGTGCCACAATAAACATCTTTGGCCATTCATTTATTCATTCGTTCCACAGACATTTTTGACCACCTGTACATGGTAAGTCTTTTTCCAGGTGCTGGGAAGGCCAGTGACCAAACAGATCCAATTTCTGTTCTTCGTGAGCTTTTGTCTATCAGAGAGAAAGAAAAACAGAGTCACAAAGTTAGATTATTGCAAATTGTCTTGCTGGTGTGAAGGAAAGATTCAGAGTGCTATGGGGAAGCAAGTCATTTAGACTTAGAGGCCAGAAAAGCCTCTTTGAGAAGGTGACAGGTAAGTGAAGCTTGAAGGGAGAACAGGAGTTAGCCGACATCACTTTGAAGATTTGCAGAGGCAGGATTATTGGATTAGAGGGTACTGACTTTTCAAGCAACCTTCCCAACCTCCCTTCCCGCTCAGGTTTCCACGTGCATGTTCAAATGTGCAAGATGTGTATCTGTCAGGGTCCAGTCGGGAGAAGACAAACAACATTTGAGATTTCACACAGAGGGGGTTTAATCAGGGGATTAATTATAAAATACTTTGAAAGGTTGAAAGAATGAAAGGGAAAGGTGAGGTAAGCCAAAGATTGGTAAATCCAGGAAGCAGCTATGGTACCCAGTGAGTGGACGTAAGGAAACCTGTGATGTTTCCAGCGCCCTGCAGTCCCATCCTGCTGAGTTGCACTGACAGGGGGCTGGGGGGCCAGGCTGTGCTGGAACCAGAGAGAAGGGATTGCCGAGGCTGGTGCTGGAACCGTGAGAAGGCACTGCATGTGCTGGCACCTCCAGCTGCTGGGCTGTCGTGCTGAGCTGCTGAGGATGGTGATGAGAATGCTGAGCTAACACTGCATGGCTGATGCTGGGGTCCCAGGGGTGCCTCTTGGCTGGTGCTGCGATTGTGGAGGAGCTGCTAGCTTTGGCCCTTGGATCAAGGAAGAGG
Source organism: Equus asinus (assembly GCF_041296235.1). Classification (NCBI taxonomy): domain Eukaryota; kingdom Metazoa; phylum Chordata; class Mammalia; order Perissodactyla; family Equidae; genus Equus; species Equus asinus. The sequence continues at coordinate 67,017,541 of NC_091794.1, forward strand.
CTTTGCGCTATAAGGGAAGAAATTGCCAAAAGATGCCGGAGATCCTAACTGTCTGCTGCTGCTAGAAGGATGCTGGCAGAAACTGGAAGTAGAAAGCAAATTCCTTCTCCTTCCCTCCTGCCTTGCCATATCCTACCAGATCTCACCATTGACAAAACCTAAGCAAAGTCACCAGGCCAGAGAATATGGGAAGTGCAGGTTTGGGGGTCTCAGGCAGAGAAGAGCAGAAAGGGAACCTGAGACTAAATAGGCAATGACCAGCACACAGAGATAGGAGACATCCTTTTACCTGTCGCCCTTCCTCCCCTAAACTTGCACACTGCCCCTGGGGAAGTTAGACCAGCTCAGTGGTTGTCCATTCCATGGCTCCTCTATCCTCAGAATATCCTTTCTTTTCTAAATGTCTTTGTGCATAAATCTGACTCTGAGTCATCGAAGTCAACACTCTATGTAAAAGCTGGATGCATGTGGGATGAATGGATGACCAACGCATGAATCGCTGCTGCTCCTAGGTATTGCTAAGAAGTTGGTGCTGTGCTAAGTGCCTACATTCTTGCTTTCAGTCAAGCCTCACATCTGTCCTTATAGATAGCATTATCATTCCCACTTGGCAGTGTGACTGAAGCTCCAAGGGGTGAAGTGACTTGGTCAACATCACACATCCAATTTAGTGATGAGATCCAAATCCAGGTCTGCTGGCCGCCATAGCTGCTATTTTTTTAGAAACTTCTGTAATGTAGGCCATTTGAAGGCCATTCTTCAATGAGCCTTAGAGGCAGGTGGAGAGCAGCTTGTTGAACATAGCTGAGTCTCCATGAGGGTATATTGCTAGTAGCCTGGAAGCTCACTGACCCTGGAAGTCCAATGGAAATGCCAGCCATGACATTTGAGGCCAAGATGTGGCTGCCGGCTCCTGTCTGAAAACTCTCCCCTGACCTATTCCTAACACTTGGCATTTGAGTGTTCCGTTGATTGCAGACCATTTAAATGCAGCACACAGTTGACTGTTAAAACGGAGAGTGGGAAAAAAATAGAAAAGAAAGTACACGCTTGCCAGAACAGTGCTGTGGAACGGCTGTTCCCTAGGTATTCATCTCGGTGCGTCTAAACACCTATAATTAAACCAGCTTTGGAGCAATGCCTCTTGGAGAGGGCGGAAGAATGAGTTCTGCAGCTTTTGGATCCTGTTCTTTGTATACACTGCTCAACAGTGAAGATGTTCAAAAGAGACCAGATGCTGTGGCTCAAGAATGCAATTGCCCACCTATCAGGGTGAATGGATGATGGTCTGGTATTGGGGACATCCCAGCTCAGGGTAGCAAAGGGAAAGAGACAGGTGATGAATATGGTGACGTCCAATTCTCTGTCTGTACCCCTGTTTCATTTCCTTGCTGGGAGTTTTATTTTTGTGCCCCGGATGCGGTGATTTCTCCGTAGCTTTGTGTTAAGTAGCTAATGAATGGCGGCTCGAGTCAGCTGTCCTATTTATGAAAGTCTGGAGCAGGCAGAGACACTTTGCTCATCTGGAAAAATAAGTTGGGATCAAGCTGCATCTTCTATATAAACACGTGAGGCACTGCTGTCAGAGGCCAGTAACAGCCAACGCTGCCTGGCTTCACATGAATCATTGAAATGACCCGAATCTTCCGTCTGAGTTGATTGTAGCTAATGTGTGCCATATAATCTCATATGCTCAGAATGTCTTGTGAACCACGCAAGCTATCAAGATACAGTTTTAATTAACATTTGCTTTTTAGATAATATACGCAATTTATTTTGGCAGGAGTTCATTGAATGTAAAATCTACATAATTAAGATACTAAACCTGCAATATTTTTTTTCTTTGCAGTATTTTTTGCTAAATGACACAGATTCAGCAACATTTATTACCCTGTAGATAGCTGCAATGGGCAATCACATTTCATACTTTCTTTTTTTTCTCTTTGCTTCTCTAACCAAAGGATATGAAATCATACAGTCGATTTTGTTCACTTTTCAGATTTGAGGGTATCAGATCTTTTTCTTAGTTCAATTGGACATTAAAAATAAAGCAAAGAAAATGCATTCATGATTTCCTGCACAGAAATCTGCTATAAAAATATGGCTTATTATAGAAATTAATGTTATTTTATGAGCTTATTTCACTAAGTTTTTCACCACCATGCTGGGACTCTGGGTGTGATCAGCTGAGAGTGGCTCACTAGAGGAGACGTCAAAAATCATTAAGGAAACTCATTTTACGAAGACAGCCATGGCCTTTCCATGTCAGATTGGAAATGGGACTTGTCCAAGGTCATACAACACACTGGAGCCAGAACCAAGACAAGAACCCACGGCCCTTGACTAGCCCAGTTCATTTTCTGCTGTTCCAGCTGTTTCCCTTTAAGAAACCAACTGCCCGCTGCCCACAAGGAGCTTCCTCCTCCTTCATGAACTCTGTCTTCTAAACTTGGAAATGCCTCCATATCATGTAAAATAGGTCTGTTTGGAAAAAGATGGAAAAGAGACCTAGTTCTCAAAACACTTCCCTGGAGTGAAGGACAGCACAATGGCTGAATCACAATGGCTTTGTTCTTTGTGATAATCCGGATAATTGGGTCAGAGGGCTAATGACTTGGCTGCACAAATCTGAGCCATATGCTTGCATGATTTGCAGCCAGCTGCATGCCCACAACGAGAGCGGCTCATGATGGAAGCCCGGGGCCTCAGCTGAGGGAGCGGCAGCCAGACCAAGGTTGGGAGCGGGAAACAGAACTGCCCCTGGTTATGAGGCCATTTTCTAGATCCTCCCTCTACCCCTTCCAATCTGCTCGATTTCTGAGCTGCCAAGTTCCTCACAGACAGCCCTTGACGAGGGCCTTCCCGAAGTCTCTGACTGTGCTCAGAGAGTGGTAGGCAGGGACCGCGCCAGTGTCAGTCTCTTCCCTCAGATCCGTGCAAGCTGCTAATTAGTGTCAGTAATTGCTGGAGGAGAGGATAGCTGGCTGCCCATCAGCATGGGGAAGGAGGGGTGCTACCGCCCCCTCCCGCCCGGCTCCCTCCTCTCTAGCATGAAGCAATAAATCTATATCAGTTAAATCGGCTGTTGGGCTGCTTGTTGAAAAGGACGTCAGTGGAGTCGTGTCAGGTTAATGGGTTTAGCTAATGTATGGGCATAAGGATGAGTAACCCGATCAGGTCTCATAGCCAAAGGCAGGAGGCTGGAGGTCTTTGAGAGAGTCATCAGAGCATAGGGCTCACAAACAACCTTCTGAGGCCCCGGTCTTCCAGGAGAGATGTCCCAGGAAATCTGTTTCTTGGGCAACTGTGTTAAAGAAAGAAGAAAATAGTGCTTTATATCTGTGAGCTGCGCACCAACAGATGGTGGGGAGGAACAGAGCGCTCCGATAGCACGCAGATGGAGGTCCCACTGCCGGTGCTGCCACTAATAGCTGTAATCTGGGGCAGATGAGCTTCTCTAAGCCTCAGCTTTCTCATCGCTACAATGGGCCGGAAAGAGCATCCATCTCCCAGGGTCCTTGAGAGGCTGAAATGAGCTAACACATACACAATGCTCAGTACAGTGCTTGGTATGTAATCACCGTTCTTGGAGTATGCACTTATTAAATGCTATGAATTAGGTTAAAATATGTAACACAGCAGGTGCGTGGGTGCTTCCTAGTATATTGCAGTGTAAAATCATGTAGATCTCAGAGATCTTTGCAGTCAGGTCAGGAGACCTACTAGTTTCTGAGGACCCCATGATGAGTCTCTCTTCACCACCCCTCTGCCACCTTTTAGGCATAGGTATGTGAGGAAGATGTGGAGGAATCATGGTCACCAGGTATCTGTGCTGTGCGCAGTCTCCTGCATCTGTGCGTGCAGCATGCATTAAGGGCCAGTGTGGCAGTCCTAAGGGCCCTGCTTACGTCCTGATGAAGCCTGCTAAGATATACTGCAAAGCCTCAATAACTTGGATAATAACAATATGGGGCAGTTGTATTTTTGCTCTATTTGCATGTGATGCAATTATAAAATAATGCTATTGGTATGTGTGTATACGTTTTTACCTTTTGTTTCCCAAAGGTCTAGGTATTTTCTTTGCCTACAATATTTATTTGCTTAGCAAATATATAATGTATGTATTATATTCGTATTTTTATATGTATGTTTGCTAAGAAAATGTGTACTGCCTATGTGCATACACATCTATTCATTTATTCATTCAACAAATATTTATTGAGCACCGAGTAAATTGTAGAATTTTAGAGCCAGAAGGGACTTACGCAGTTATTCTATTCAGGGGTCTCAGTTTAGAGAGGATGAACCTGGGATCTCAATGCGACAAGGCCTGCCCTCTTCCTGGGTACCCTCCTCCCCTGTCTTCACTAAGAGTCCATGGTCCATCAACATACTCATTCTAGTAACAGGCCTCAATAGCTTTCCCCTCCCCCTCCGTCCTACTTTGCTGTCCAGACCACAGTTCCCGAAAGCCTTGCTGTCCTCCGCCCTGCCAGTCCCAGAGCAGCTGCATGGAGCTGGGTGAAAGCACGGAGGCGGGCAGCCTGGTCACACCTCATGACCACAAACCTCCAGCTCAGAGAGTGTGGCAGGGTGGTTAGAGCTAAGCCACATGGCCTGGGTTTGTATACTCACTCTGCCATGTTCTAGCTGTGACACCATGGGCAAGTCACTTAACCTCTGTGCCTTATTTTTCTCATGTAAAATAAGGATACTAATCTTTATCTCATAGGATTGTTTTGAGGATTAAAGAATTCAAAATATATGAGGCATTTAAAGAATATCTATCACTATATAGGTATATGTTCATTATTATTCTATACTCTATGTTGTCATGCAAACTCTTCTGCATACACAATGGCTGCTGGGGCTCCAAACATCCAAACCACATTCCAGGCAGCAGGAAAGAAAAGGGGGTTTCTGCCTGTTGAGTCAGTTCCTTTAAGGATCCTTCCCAGAAAGTTGTCTCAACAATTCTGTTTGCCAGCTTCGTGGACATACTGAGCTGTCAGAGAGACTGAGGATAAGACGTTTATTCCACACAGTATCGTGCCCCAGTGGGGATACTGTTATTGAGGCAGGAGGGAGGGTGGCCTCCTTGCAGGCAATGGTAGACTCTTACATCCACATGGCCAAATTTAATGGATTCTTCTCTGCCTTCCTCTCACTTAACTGCCTAGGAACATTCACCCCACTCCTCCATAGACATGTGTCTATCTTAGCTTCTCTAACACCACCCTCCTGGTTTTCCTCCTACTTCTATGGCCACTGTTTTCCCATCTGTTTTCCTGGATCCTCCTCTTCTCCCCACTCTGGATGTTAGCGAGCCCCAGCTTTCCCATTGATCCTTCTACCCTTCTCCTCCTACACTCACTCCCACGGTGTGGACAGCCTATCATGCTGGTGATTCCCAAGTTTGCATTTCTACCACAGACTTCTACCCTGAACTCCGCATGCATACCTACGTGTCATCTCCTCTCACTTATATATTGAATAACCAGCTCAAAATTTACATTTTTACAGCATAAGTCTTGATTTCCCATCAAATATGTGTCTCTCCCAGCCTCCCCCGTCTCAGCACATGGACACACCACCAATCTGCTTAAAGTCTGGCACTTTAGAAACCATCCTTGGTGGCTGCTTATCCTTGAATCCCCCACTCCCATTTTCAACCCCCAAAGAATTCTCACATCTGTGCAACTCTTTCCCCTTGGCGAACACCACTGTTGTCCAAGCCAGCAACATCCGTCACCTTGACCGCTGTGACTCCCTCCTAATGGATCTCCCCATTTCCGTGCTTTCTCCTGGGGTAGAACAAAGAGCGTTAGCGCCAGGACTCTGGAACCAAACCGCCTACGTTCAAATCTTAGCTCCAACGTATACTAGCTATTTGACTTGGACAAGTTTATTAATTTTTTGTCTCAATTTCTTCATCTGTAAAATGAGAATAATAATAGTGCCTATTTCGTATGTTTATTGTGAGCACTAAATGAGTTAATACATGTAAACAGAGCAATATGATAAGCACAATCAATAAATCTTAACTATTATCACTAGCTATTATTACCATACATTTTTCATGGAGCAGCCAGAGAGATCTTTTAAAAACATAAATTAAATCCTATCGTTCCTGTGCTTAAAACTCTCCAGTCATTCCCCATTTCAGCTGCACTGAGATTCTAACACATCACCATGGCCAAAAGTCCTACCTCACCCGGCCCTTGACTCCCACCGTCTCTGCTCAGAGCTCTCTCCCCATCACTCACTATCTTTCAGCTACACCCGCTTTATTTTGGGTCCTTTGGTACGCCAGGCTTAGGGGCCTTGCTCCTCTTCCTTCCTCTGCCCAGAATGCTCTTCCCTCCCCCAGCTCCTCACAGGGCTGACTTCTTTTCTGTCGCATCAGCTCAGTTATGTCCGCCTCGGAAAGCCCCACCCTGATCGTGTTCCTAAAGGAATGCACCTGCCCTGGTCATCCTCCCTATTCACTTTCCACTGTACTTGTCATTCTCATCATCTTGGTGGTTTATTTGCTTGCTTATTTTATTCGTCTCTTTCTCTATTAGAGGGTGGGATTTCTGAGCACAGACCTCTCTTATCTTGTGTGTCATGGGTCTCAGGACCTGATACAGTGATGCATGCAGTCGGTGCTCACAAACCAGCTGGCAAAAGAAAGATGACCCTTGAGCAAGGTTGTAAAGAATAAATAGGAATTTTCCAGATACACAAGGAGAGGCAAGGATTTGAGACAAAGGGAACAGCACTTGCAAATGCATAGAGATGTGAAACAGAGTCATGCCTTGCTGTTAAAGTGTGGCGTGGTCCTCAGGCCAGCAGCACGAGCTTCACCTGGGAGCTTGTTAGAACTGCAGAATCTCAGTCCCCAGCCCAGACCCACTGAATCAGGAGCTGCCTTTTAAGAAGATTCCCAGGTGATTCCTTTGAGAAGCGCTGAGGGAGTGTGTTCAGGGAACCAGAAAGAGCCATCAGGACCAGAGCACAATGGACCACGGGGAACATATCTGAAATATGAGTTTAGCCACATGTGGCAGGCCCGGAATAACAGTGACTTAAAAACACCAGATACGTTTATTCACGTCTCCCATAAAAGTGTGAGCTAATATGGCTGCTTTTTGCTGAGTTGATCAGGGGCCTGGCCCATTCTAAGTGGTCTATAAAGGTGAATTTTCCTTCCCTGTCCTCTGACAAAGCTTGTCTGAGATTTTGAGCTGCCACTTTGTGCTGGGTTGAAGCAGTTGTTTCTGGCTGCATCCCCATAATAACCCCTGAGTGCCAGCTCCCTGGCAGGCCCCCGTGCTGGGCACTGGGGACACAGTGATGAGGAGGTGTGACTCCGTCCCTCCAGAGCTCAGCATGGAAATAGACGTCGTGATACAATTCCAGATTTCTCCCTGCGACTTCTCAGGTTTCCCTGTCAGCAATAAAGGTCGGCAGGGTGAGTAGGAGGGTCAGGAAGTGAAGCCTCTGATGACTGAGGTTGGGGAGAAAGAGGATGGGAGGGAGCTGGAATACTTAATATCTCCTCCTTCAAGATACTCAATTGGAGCAACGGAAAGAATAATGGATTCCAACACACTGAATAATACAAAAAGACATCCATGAGTCTAGACTGATACTAAAAACTGGAGGGGGAAAGGGAAAGCTCTTTCATAAAAGAAACCAACTAATGTATGAGGAATGGTAGAATTAGAAAACTACTATTTTGAAACCACTGGTATGATAATTGATTTAGGTAAGTATTAACAACGATGCTTAAACCATCGAATTGAAAGTTGTTTGGGAAAAGGCTGTTCATATGCCCTCAAATAGCGTCCCCCAGAGTACTGATTCATTACAAAGGGAAAAGGTACCTTTACAATGAGGACATCTGGCGAGCACTATATGAATCATATGATAAATTTAATGTCACCAATGATGAGGCTAACTGGAATCATGGGACTCAAATTTAGGATCATTCTGAAGAGCAACTGGCTTCTGCTATTCAAAAGTGTCAATGTTGTGGGGAAAAAAAGAGCTGAGGACCAGTTTCAGATTATAGGCTTACAAGAAATGACAATTAAATGCAACACATGATCCTTGATTGGATCCTTCATGGGGAAAAAAATGTTCAGAGGACATTATTGGGACAATTAAGGACATGCGAATATGGACTGTCTATTAGATAATAGTGCTCTAATGTACTGAGTGAGATCATAGTATTGTGGTGGTTATGCAGGAAAATGTCCTTGTTCTTAGAAGATACATGCTAAAGAATTTAGGGGTAAAGGGTCATGATGTTGCCAACTTACTCTCCATTGGTTTAAAGAAAAAAATAAGGAAAAAGTATATAGGGAAAGAGATAAGACAAATGTGGCAAAATATTAAGAGTTGGTGAACCTAGGTAAAGGGTATTCAGGTATTCATTGTGTTATATTTGCAACTTTGAAGTAGGTTTGAATTTTGTTTTAGACAAAAAGTGTCTTTTACTCTGCCCGGTGGTTGATCCTGTGCAGACTGACTTCAGCATATACAGCGGATCCTCAGACTCGCCTCGTCTGAAGTTCAGCCTTGGCTGGCGGCTGGCCCATCAGTTTGCACCCAGGAAGTGGGGTTGGCTCTGAGCAGAGGGGACGGGGGAGCTGGGGCTCTGCAGCCTCAGACTTAGCCTGTGCCTGAACCTCACCCACATCACCTGCCCTGTCTTTGGAGAGTCTGAGCTCACAAGCCATGACCACAGCGCCTGACAGGTTGGAAGCACTGAGGAGGAAAGCCTGCTCTCATTTTGAGCAGAGACTGAGCCCTAGAGCGCCTCCTGGATCCGGGCCCCTCTCCTGCTGCCCAGGGAGGGTCTGGGAGAGAGGCCCAGAGCATCAGGGTGGGGTGGAGCTCTGGGGTTTTATCTGCAGGGGTTGCAGGGGTGGGGGTGTTAGTGTGGGGAAGGGAGATAAAGATGAGGTGAGATTATAATTGTGAGAGGTGGGGAAGAGTGAATTTCAAAGAACATTTTTAGTCACAGATGGTTGCAGAGAAATAGAACAGCACCTCGTCTTCCGAGCTGACTGCAGGGGGGGCTCGCTAATGAACACATTGATTCCCAGCTCCTCGGAACAATAGCAAATGCTTTTGCAGTTATTAATTGGGCTCCCACAGCAGGTGTGGGGGATGGAAGGCACCGGTGATTCTAAGTTTATCTTGGGGGGTTAGGTGAACAGAAAGAGAACTTACGGAGCAAGGCTGCAGGTCACATACTATCATACCAGGAGAGCTGGACCCCAACTCTCAACCTGGCTACTAAGCAGTTTAACCTCTTTAATCCCCAGTTTTCCTCATTGGTAAAGATTAGAATAATAATTTGCCTTCATGTGGATTGTGTGAGAACGAAATGAAATAGTTAACACAAGTAAAAAGTACTTCGTAAGCTGTCCAGCACTATATGGTATTTGTTTATCTTATTGTCAGTCATTTGTTCAAAAAGTATTTATCAACCACCTACTGTGTACCAGGCTCTGTGCTAGGTTCAAGGAATATAGCAGTGAACTGGAACATATAGTCCCCGCCCCCAGGGAACTGGTGGTCCAGCAAAGAAGAGGGGCCGTGGACCAAGGATTACAGGTGTGCTGAGATGTACCAGTGGCCACTGGAAGCATCAGACAGGCTGATGGGGAAGTGAGGGAGGCCTCCTGAGGAAGGAATACCATTAGGGAGATGCATCATAAGCAGCAACACCACTATCCCTGCCCCTGGAGCAGGGTCGGGGCTTAAACGCTGACCGTGGTTGACCAGATGGACAAAAGTCTGAAGCCCTGTGAAGGACTTCCATTTATTTCCTGATCGAGGAGAGGCTCCTGCAGTCTTACTAACGTTGCCTAGCCTTGTCTGCTGTGCAGATTTCTGGGACTGGCTGGCATCGTAGAACAGGGCATCCCTCAGTCTTGTGAGGCTGACACCCAGATAACAAGGCTTGAGCTTTCCCAAAGGGGTTGGATAATTCCTCTCCCCTCCCAAATAAAGAGACAGCAGGACACTGAGGTCTTTTCCAGGTCCACCCAACCCCCCACAGTGCTCAGCTATGTGCCCCTCCCCACGGGAGACTGCCTCCATCCCACAGGCTCAGGGCCTGCAATTTCCCCTAATATCTCTACCGTGAGCCTATGCGCAGCGGCACTCGTGGTATTTGTCCCCAATCCTCGCTCAGCACGGACTTTTGTAAAACCACTCTTGACAAACAGGACTTCTGGAGGTTGGCAGGATAGTCTAGGATAGAAACCATATGTCAGGGAGACGAGAGGTTTGCACTCGGTTCCACTGGGAATGTAGCTCCTGAGAAGACACTGAGAGAGAAATGCAGTGCCGGGCGTTGAGCGCTCGTAGGCAAAGGTGCCCGTGTCCAGTCAGGAAGCGGGTCATGAACAAATGCTGCCCGCGGTGCGAGGGTTAAACAGAGGTTGAATGAAGCGTCCTGAGGGTTCTGAAGAATCTTTCTTGTCTGTCGTTCACTCTTGGGTGGCTTTGTGCATACCAGCAGATCACTGCGGTTTTATGGGCTCTGGTTTCCTCCCCGGGTGGTGCTGGTGGTGATAAGGGAGGAAGTGGTGGTGCTCCACGCGTGTGATCGGTCAGGACAGGGAGCCGGGTGGGGCCAGCTGAACCCAGTAACACCTAAGCCCCTTCAACTGCTTTGACCTTTATTCTGCGAAACCTCTGTCTGCCCTGATTATCCACCAGCCTACAAAACAGTGCAGGCGCTGCGTGTGTTCTTTAGAGAGGTGTTTCCCAAACAGGACAAAATGAGACAACGTTCTAAGGGCTCCCACATCTAATACTGGGGTCAAGTCATACACCTTTCACTTTGCATCCGGGACCCAGAAGTCATTCCCATCCCTTTTGGTTTGGAACACGTAAACTTCGTACACAGGCACAATTAGGAAGTAGCTTCTGATTCATGAGGAAGTTTTGTGTCCTGTACTCTCTATTGAAGACTTCATGAAAGAAAGAAAGGAATAAAATTCACACGTTTGCAAGAAACTGCTAGTGTCTGAATATCTTCCCACAGGCAGGGAAATCTGGTACCCAAAAAAAGGTGACTTTCCACATATGAAAGAACATGTTTATTGACAATGTGGATGAATAAAGCCATTAAGTGAATGTGGTTTAGGTTAAAACAAAAAAGCTGCCACCTTCTTCCCAGTGTCCAGAACAAACCAACCCCTCCCCCACCCTACCACACAGGGCGAGAAATGGGTGGGGAAAGACCCAGTTTGTCTCCAGATTCAGCACACACAGAAATGGAGATACACGCCAAGAAGATCAAGGACCGGTTGGTTGTACGTTCCGAGCACTGTACACACATCAGCTCACCTTGTCCCCCAGCGTCCTGTGCGTGAGGCGGCCATGACCATCCTCGTTTCACAGGTGTGCAGACAGAGAGGCCAGGTAACTCGCCAGCGAGCGCAGCGCCGAGAAGTGGTGGTGCTGGGGTCTGAACCCGGCGAGAGCTTTCGTGTCTGCCGACTTAACCGCCACATCTGCTGCCTGACGTCACTTTTCTTTTTTTCTTTTTAAGTCCCCTCGGTCCAAAGTCTTTCAGATTTTATATAAAACCTTCATCAAAAAGTTGACTATCATGCACATGGAATCTCAATGTTATTTCTTAGAACTTTACGTGAATCTACAATTATCTCAATAGAATCATCATTTGAAAGAAGTTTTCCAGCACCATACATGTCTAAAAGCAGTTTTTAATGTACAAGTGAATTAAAATTTAAGCTGCAAAACAACCGATTTTAGAGTTAAAATCACTCTGTGAATGTAGAGAAGTAATTTATAGTGGTATCCCGGCTGTTGGTAGCAGTAGCCTGGAAAAGGAGAGGGTCAGAGTCCCTGCGAGACTCTGTCTTGGGAAAGCCCCCTAAATCGTGTAAGCCTCAGTTTCCAGAACACGTAAAACAGAGCAGTGATGCCCACGCCGTTGCATGGTTAGGAAAAGGCAGATGTGAAGTCAGGTTTGTCTGATTCCAGAGTGGCCTGCTCTTAGCCGCTCTGTGCTGCCCTGAGTGGAGGTGCCAGCTGCAGGGAAGAGAGCCCAATGGGGCCTGTCTGTAGCCCCTGTCAGCTACCCCTTCAGCCCCTTTCATCTGCCAGTTTCCCTGGAACTCGGTCCTTCCTGCTGGGTCTGTTCTGATTGTCATGTTGACTCCGCCGTGGTTGGAACCTGTGCTCTTCCCAGTTCAATTTGCTTCTGTTTCCCTTTCCAAGTAAACTGGATTTGGAGTCAGTTTCAGATCTGCTTTCCGGTGTAGCTTCTGGCAAGCCACTTCCCCAGCTGTCTCGGGTTTCCCATCCATAACCTCAAGTATCCATACAGGGTGCGCTGGCCTCTACAAGGTGCCGGAAGCCCCTCCTCCTCGAACGTCCCTCCATCCATTCCATTCAAGGAGCGAGAAACTGCTGCTCCATCTCTGTGCAATCCCACAGCAGCTCACGCTGGCCATTTCCCCAGCCCCATACGATCTGGGCCCGGGAGACGGTGGGGTGGTGAGGCAGCCCAACCCTCCAGTGTGTGAGGTGTCTGTCACGGAGGCAGGAGCCAGGCTGTAGCCAAGGAAATGGAGAAGATGCTGTAATTGGAGAGACTTTAGTGTTGCTAAACTGAAAATTTTGTGAAATCAGTTGAGAGCAAAATCAATATGGGATTTTTTTTTTTCCACGTTGAAAAGACAAGATTCCCACACAATTAAGAATTGGGCCATGGTTTCCACACTCTGCCTGTCATGTTCTGTGGTTTCTGTGCCACAACTGTTCATCAGAAGTAATTAAACATTTTCCCATGGGCAACAATTACTTGCTTAAAATATTATGAGTAAGGAGAATACATTTATAATTACCTAACCTTTCTGAAGGTGAAAATATATATTATCCTTTGATGGAACAGAAAAAGGAGATCCAGGTATACCGGCGCAGCTCTGTATCCAGCCTGATTACACTAATTGCCTCAAGGAATGCAACCAGGCTTTCTACACACCCAAGCCTCCGCTTACCTTTTCTGCTACTTCTAGGCATCGAATAATGGTCCCTCTCTTGTTGCTTTTGTAAGCCGTTGAGCGGCCAGCGGTGCTGGTCGGATTGCAGACAGCCTCTCTGATCTGCCCCTGCGGGCTCTGGAGGGGGTGACACCTCTTTTCTTTGGAGTTAGCTTCATTTTTAGCCACATGCAGATGCCAACCATGAGCTGGGTGTTTCACGTTTTCACTCGTTTCCTGATTTTGCCTTAAACGCACACACGGTGCGAACAACAACATAATAATCACAACAGTTAACGCTTACAGAGTGCTCACATGCTGTTAGGCATTTCTGAATGCTTTATGTATACTGTCTCATTTAATGCCCACAACAATTCCACAAAGCAGGTTCCTATTAATAGTCCCATCTTACAGATGAGAGAATTGAGGCCCAGAGATGTTAAGTAACTGGCCCAGGATCACGCAGCTAGCAAGTGGTGAAGCTGCAGTTGGGTCCAGAGTATGGCCTTTTAACCACTACCCTGAACTCTCTCTCAGATTTCTCTATCAAGTCATTTTGGTTCACTGTTTTTTGTTAACTGGAAAAGAATATGTTTCCTGTAAGATATTTCTCAAAAAGCTGACTGCAGTGAAATACTGCTTTCACATTGAAGGCTTTTTTTCTGCCTTGTCTGTCCTTCTTGCTGGTGTTTAAGTCTACGAGCAAGCGTGTAATAATGACAGCAGGAACAATGACCACTTGCCGAGTGTATGTCTTGGGCTAAGCACTGAGCCAGGATATTCACTTCCTTCCTGTCTCTCTCCCCTTATACAACATAATGATCCAGGGTGGATAATATCATCCTTGGGTTACACATGGGCAAACCGAGCCCCAGAAGGGTGAAGTGACACGACCAAGGTCACACAACCGGTAAGCTGTGCAGCAGGGACTTCAAGGCATATGGCCACCCTACTCAGCCAGTTTTATCCCACGTACTGTGTGCCAGGCCTTGCCCTTGGCTCTGGCAATACCAACATGAATTAGGCCTCGCCCCTGCTGCCAGACAGGAGCTTGACTGGCTCACACACCCGCCATGTTTTGGGGTCACCAACTGGTGTAGCTGCATGCATGCTTTCCTCTGAAATGTTCTCTCCCTTATTTTAGTAGAACTGAGTTTTGACAACTCTTCCACAGGATCTGAAGTCATGTAAAATTTTGTTGAGGTTCTGCAAGGTGTCTTGGAAAGCAGCAGGATGTGTTTCTGTGTTTGCACACATCCTTGGTACACGATCCTCTCTCACAGCTCAGTTGCTCTCTGATTGTGTCTCTCTGTTCCACAACAGCAGGCTGCAAATCTCAGTGTCCAGTGTCATCATTTGAGCTAGATTACTCTGTCTCAGGAATTGTCCCAGCATTCTGTGCTAGGATTACAACAGAATTTAAAATGTGGGGTCTCCCTCTCAATGAGTACAATTAATTCTTCTTATCTTTCAGATTCTCTAGGAGCAATGGTATGATGGTTATGACCACAACTCCAGAGCCAGACTGCCTGGTTTCAAGCCTCAATTCCAACACTTACCAGCTGTGTGACCTTTGGCCAATTACTTAGCCTTTCTGTGCCTCAGTTTCCTCATCTATCAAATGAGGGTGATGAACTCATAGTGCCACCTTGTGGGTGGATTGAATGAGTAAATGTGCATCACTACTTGGTCCCAGGGGCTGTGTAAGTTTGGGCCATTGTTATTGACAGTTATCCACAGTCTTGAATTCCATTGATAATTTGAAAATGACTTATTTTTAAGAAAGAAAAATAGTGCTTCACTATCTACTTTTTTCAGCTCTCAAAGGGTTGCTGTGTTCTTTAAATTTCCGTTCTGGTGATTGTACACAGCCATTCAGGTCAGGATGCTCTCAATGCAAGCCTTCCATGGACTTTCCCTGCAGACGGGAGGTCTGCATTGCAGCACCTCGCTACGGTTAGCCCAGACCGGTTTACACGTGTTGTCTTTTTTTTTTAATTAATTTTTTTTTAATTGCAGTAACATTGGGTTATAACATTATATAGCTTTCGGATGTACATCATAATATATTTGGAATTCTGTGTAGATTGCATCATGTTCACCTCCCAAAAACTAATTATAGTCCATCCCCTCACATGTGAGCCTAATCACCCCTTTTGCCCTCCCCCCCCACCCCCATGGTAACCACCAATCCAATCTCCATTCCTATGTGTTTGTTTGTCATTGTTTTTATCTTCTACTTGTGAGTGAGATCATACGGTGTTTGACTTTCTCCCTCTGACTTATTTCACTCAGCATAATACCCTCAAGGTCCATCCATGTTGTCACAAATGGCTGGATTTCATCATTTCTTATGGCTGAGTAGTATTCCATTGAGTATATATACCACATCTTCTTTATCCATTCGTCCCTTGAGGTTGCTTCCAAGTCTTGGCTATTGTGAATAATGCTGCAATGAACATAGGGATGCATGTATCTTTATGCCTTTGTGTTTTCAAGTTCTTTGGATAAATACCCAGCAGTGGGATAGCTGGATCATATGGTAGATCTATTCTTAATTTTCTGAGGAAACTCCATACTGCTTTCCACAGTGGCTGCACCAGTTTGCACTCCCACCAGGAGTATACAAGGGTTCCCTTCTCTCCATATCCTCTCCAACACTTGTTGTTTTCTGTCTTGTTAATTATAGCCATTCTGACCGGAGTGAGGTGATACCTCATTGTAGTTTTGATTTGCCTTTCCCTGATAGCTAATGATGTTGACCATCTTTTCATATGCCCGTTGGCCATCCATATATCTTCTTTGGAGAAATCTCTGTTCAGATCTTTTGCCCATTTTTTAGTTGGGTTGTTGGTTTTTTTGTTGTTGAGTTGTATGAGTTCTTTGTATGTTTTGGATATTAACCCCTTATCTGATATATGGTTTGCAAATATCTTCTCCCAATTGTTAGGTTGTGTTTTTATTTTGTTGATGGTTTCCTTTGCTGTGCAGAAGCGTTTTAGTTTGATGTAGTCCCATTTGTTCCTTTTTTCTTTTGTTTCCCTTGCCCGGTCAGACATGGGACTTGAAAATATGCTGCTCAGACTGATGTCAAAGAACATGTGTTGTCTTTAAACGGTGCGATGCAAGTGGATCGTTTGAATCAGTGCAGATGGTAAACCTCTCCCTGCTGGCTCGCACCCCCACCAGCCAGTGTTTCCTGTTGTACACTGCATAGTAACATTAACCCAGGCCTTCCCCTCTGCTGTTGCCCTGTACACACCTTTTTCCACAGGGCAGCCAAGGTGATCTTTTTTCAAATACCCATCAGATATGACACTCTTCTGCTGAAACCCTTCTAGTTTCTTCCTTTTGCACTGAGAATGCAATGTTTTAAAATGAACTTACTCTCTACTGATTTCTTAAACAGAAGACTCAAATGTAATTTTTTATGACTGAGGACTTTGTCCTCAGTCTCATCATTGTGACAGGATTGAGTTGGTGTCAATAACTTCCACTGTAAGTGACAGAAATCCAACTCTTACTAACACAAGCAAAATTGAACTTATTGGCACATGTAACTGAGAACTTTTGGAGTGATGGTTGTGTATGAAGCATGGTTGTATCCAGGTGCTAAAATGAGTTCATCAGGGTTCATTTTCTCTCTCCATCTGTGGATTCTGCCTCTCTCTGCTTCTAAATGTGTCACGATTCAGCCATATTCACTCCTTCCAAAGGGAGCTCTACATTTGCAGCAAACAAGATAATTTTGGCAGTCTCAGGTAGAATCCTTACAGGTCTTAGAAGAGGAGCCCGCTTCCTCAGTATCCGTATACCAGTTCTTGTGGAAGGACCCTGAATTGCTCTGCTTGAGTCACATGCCAACCCCTAAGGCCATTGAGCAGATAAGTCATTGTGATTGGCAGTTCCTCCAGAATCCCATGGGATAGACTAGCTACAAAAAGGATGCTCTGTAGACTAAAGCAATAGATGTCTACTAGTACCGTAGGCTCCTTAAAAAAAAATACTGTGTGCTGGGCACTGTGGCAGAGAGATGAAAGATAAAAACACAAAAACCACCCAGAACTGAGCATGCGGATGCAGGGACATGTGCATAAACCAGAGACTAACATAATGTCATCAGCTGTGACCAACACACAACATGTTCTGAGAGAAATGCTCATTGATCAAATAGGAGTTAATTGTGCCAGGGGAAATCAGGAAAGACTTCACAGAGGAGGTGATATGTGATGGCATTTCATGATGGAGAGAGAGAAAAGAGCATTTCAGGTGGAAGAAACAGAACATGGAAAGATATGGAGCTATGGAAGAGGATGGAATAGTGACAGGTGAAAGGCTGGGCACGTAGACCTGGCAGCAGAAGTGACTCTCTTTCCTGAGTTCATCTTCACGCTTCCTCCCCAGTCACCCCCACTTCATGCTCCCCCCACCCCCAAGGGTGCTATTATCCCCTCAGAGACTGGAGAGACAGCGTGTATGTCCCTGGCCGCTGCGCAGCCTCTCCTTCCTCACCCTGCAGACCTGCTCTGGCCCCCATGTCCACAGTCCGCAGGCGGCACCACCATCTACTTTACTTACCTGTTACCCTCTCCCGGGCCATGAGATCCACCCCAATCTTTCTGCTCTCCAGCCCTCCTTCTTTCCTGTGTTCTGTTTTTCCTATTGTTGCTTCCATACTTTTCAGCCTTCTTATGAAAAGAAAGACCACCACTTTTAAAGACCATCGGCCAATCAGAACATTTCCTTACTGCAGTGATCTTTTCAGCCCGGGCTCCATGTTATGATAACCTCGGAAGCTTGTAAAAACTGTCCGATGTACAGGCTCCGCCCCTAGGTCTGCTGGAGCCTGCACTTCAGTGACTCTAAGATGCTGCTTGGTTCGCTCGGTGTGCAGCACACCTCACGTCCTCGCCTGAGTTTCGGAACCTTCTCATGGAGGCCTGCTCGTGGCTCCCCTGCCTAACGGTCCGGCAGGGGCAGAAGGCTGGTCCCTTGATGGCCACCAATACTTTGCTGTAGTCAGGTTTAATGAGATATTCCCAGGCTTGTTACACTGTTGTCTTGTTCATAAAAATTATGTTTTAGCCTTCAGGACATCTAATTTTGCAAGTCAGTGTCGGGTACAGAGCAAATCCTGTCACTTAAGAGCAGCACATTCCGTAATTTTAAAGGTCAAAAACTCACGTGGAAATTAGACTCAACTATTTAAATACATTGACTTAAACACACGCAACAGAAAATGTGGTCCTACAACAGCCTGGCTGTTTATGCATATGTAAATTAGTCCATTAGATGCACTGATAACTGGTATCTCAAGTGCTCGCTGATTGTCCCTGTAGTGTGGTAGGAAAACACTGGTAAATGCAGGAACTGTTCTGTTTAAGGACGTTGTAATAATAGCACTCATTTATGGAGTGTCTACTTTATGACAGGCACTACACTGCAAGTTATTTAGTTTACCTCAAATCCTCGTAACGATCTTGCAAGCAGATCTTGTAAACGGAAGGGAACAGTTACAAGTGCTGAGCTAGGATTCCACGCTAGACCGACTGAGCAAAACCACTCCCGCCTCTGCACCACACTCTTCTCATGCAGGACCGCACTGTACGGGAGCACGCTGCGTGTGCCTGGGCGCCCAGGAGCGGGGCTACCTGGTGGAGGAGATTCTGTTGCTAGAACCCGGGCCCACACTGAGTATTATTTTCTTTTTACAAAATATTGCTGATCTGATAAGCGAAATATGATGGCTCATGTTAATTTGTATTTTTTATTCAGTTGTTGGTTCTGATCAGTTTCCTTATTTTTCAATGGTTTGACTTGAGTGCATTGCACTGGGAATAATTCAAAAGACAGGGTTGGGTTGGTTTGTTTCTTTGAACAAGTAAGCTAGAGAAGGGGAAAAGAATCATTACCTTTTGAGCACTGATTTTAGTATTTATCTACATAACAATCATCAAGGTAGAGAAATACAAATTCCCAGCCACCCTCACCAAAAGATGACAAAGCATGTTTTCTTTCTTTTTTTTGGTTGGTTGAAAATCATGTCTTCTGTTTTGCATCTGGGAGTAAAACTGAGCTCACTCGCAAAACGTCTATTTTTGATAAATTGAGAACAAAAAGACCAAAACTAATGACTTCCACAATGGAAGGTGTCCTGGGAAATACAATATAGAATAGTGGACTTGGGCGCTTGTTTACTATGATTCTGTATATCCATCTGATGGGGAGTATAGTTTTCTTTACACAAAGGGATCCAGGGAATAGTGAATCAGGAAATAATTGACTTGTTCTGGTGTGTCTGTGAATGTGCATTTTTATCTGATGGCAAATATGCTGTTGGCCTTTGAGTCAGTCACCCACCATAAAATTTCCTCAGCCTCGTGTGCACCCAGAGAGTGTGCCCAGCCCCCCCCAAAGAAAACATTTCAAATTAGCATTAATCAGCCAATGTCGTGGTATTTCGGGCCCTACGGTGAAAGCCACCTACTGCAGCGGAATGCCATTCAGCAGGCAAGAAGTGATTTGCAATATAATTTAAATGAAGAGTTGGTTTCCTTTCCCATTTCGAGCATACCAGTATGGAAAACGGATTGTCAGACATTCCGGTGGTGTGCATCAACTTGGCTATTCACTCAGAAAATGAAGTTTCCTGAGACACCGGCACATTTAATTTATTTCTTTTTCCCTATGAAGTTAACTTTGGCTTGTTAAATACAATGACTATCCAAACCACAGAAAAACCAACACCATTAATTTTAATGCTCATAATGTAGTGGAAGGAGATTATATTCATTTGGGATTTTTTTTCCTTTTAATGGAATGTTTACTTGCCCCTCTGCTTATGAGTTAATTATTATTTTCCTTCCATAATGTTCTGCTTATATCCGAGCAGCCAGTGTGTCTATTAATGTCTTGCATTTAAAAAGTGCTGGTGAATCTATCATTTTGCAATGTCTATCAGTAAAGCATCAATAGCTTGACAGCATGGTGAGTGAATATGTGGCTGATAGGCATGCCATGAGTCCCTTACAGGATTCTCTCATCTATTTTTATGAAACATTTAGTTTTAGTAGAGTTTCTTTTCTATGCTTTGATTGGGAGAGTGAATGACTTTTCAGTGAATTATATAGCAGAGAGTTACGAATTGGTGTCTTTCCTCTCATCATGTGGGTATTTATTTTTAATTCATCTATTTATTCATTTAATAGACACTTAGTAAGCATCCAGCTTATGCCGGTAGTATGCTAAGTATTATGGATTAAAAATCATCAGGACATAGTCCCCTCCTCAGGGTGCTCCTACTTCTGAGCCGGAATTGCATCCCAGTGAGAGGAGCGGCACAGGTGGCCCGGGCACGGGGGAGTGGAGAGGCGCGATGGAGGGAGCCCTCCCTAGACAGGGGCCCTCAAGGGAGGCTTTTGGGAGCAGGAGGTGCTACAGCTAGACCCTGGAGGCCCAGGCCACGAGTTCTTCAAGTTGTCAGTGAAATGATGGATGAGGGTGGGAAAAGGCAGTTGAGGTAGAGGGAATAGCGAGTGCAAAGTTGTGAAGCAAGCCATTGTTGGAAACCTACTATATGCTATTTAAATACTGATAATATAAGCTGACGTTTAAGTGCTCACCATTTGCTATACACTGTTTCAACTTCTTACATCTGCAAAATCGGTTAAGCCTTATAATGACTCTTTGAAGTAGGTAGTATCAACATCCCCTTTTACAAGTGAAAGTCAATGCCTGGAGAGATTCAGTAACTGGACAAATCCCTCACAGCTCGTAGGATCAGGACCAAGGCTGGGACTCAGGCCCTCTGACTCCAAAGCCTGCAGCTTTAAATACGGTGCTCCTGGCCTCTCTGCCCTCTGGGGTCTTCACTCCAGCCATGCAGATAGACCTGCAAATAGTGACTGCCCTTCATGACTGTGTCTAAGTGGGGATGATAACAGTCCCTGTCACATGTGGAGAGGATTAAATGAGATATAAAATATTTAAAGTGCTTAGAACAGAGCCTGGTATGTAGTGACACACTGGTTAACTGCTGGTATTATGATGATTAGTGTCTTAAAAGTAGTAGAGCCCAGGACCTTAGGAGTTCAGTAGAGCTTAGGAGTTCAGACCACCCAGGGGAGGTTACCGCCAGGCCATTGGTCAAGATGCGCTTGGAGGTGCTGGCAGTTGATGTAGACCTGGCTTGCTTAATGGTGGAGTTCCTAGAGACAGGACCTGGGGACCAGGGGAGTATTTCAGCAAGACAGGATGGAGTGCAGAAGTGGAAGCAGACCGGAAAAGTAAATAGATTAATTTGATGAAAGCAGGGGGTCTCTAAAGAGAAGCTGGGAGAGTAAGATCAAATCGATGGGTAGAAATTGTTTCCAACTAATGATGTTTGTGGGAAGGATTGGCATTGTCTATATCTTGTATTATTTAGCCATCAGAAAAATTTTCATGGGATTAATGGGCTCCGTTTTTCCATATGAAGGAAATGAGGTGCAGAGAAGTTATATAAGTTGCGTAAGCTCATCCAGCTGAAGAGTGATAGAACTTGACTTGAACCCAGGTCTGTGTTTTTAAAGTGTCACGCTCATTTGACCACACCACACTTTCATTTTTGTAGCACTGAGCGTTCTGACACATTATGAATATTCATAGAATATTTTTTCTAGTGAAAGGAATAGGGGAAAAAAGTAAGAAAAATGTAGAAATGTGTTCTTCTTATCAATCATCACCATTTTCCCGGTTAATAGCCTGTGTCTACTTTCATCCAAGATGGAAAGAACTGGTCTCTCTCTTTGATTTCCTATACACACACACAGCCCTCGTGTTGCCTATTTGTGCGTACCTGTTACAGCACATACTATAGGTAGCGCATTAGCACCTGGAATAAGAGCTCGATGGTTAAGATTTGGGCTTTGAAGGACCCGGTGCCAGGGCTAGAAGCCAGCGCTGCCATTCACAGCTGTGGTCGCAGGCAGGAGTCTTTGGTTCTCTGTGTTTCTGTTTCCGTATCTGTTTAATGACATCAATAGTAGTACCCATATCAGTGGGTTGCTGTTAGGAATAAATGGATTAATACGTATAGAGACTAAAAACTGTACTTAAAATGCTGTGATCGCTCCTTAAATATTAGCACTCTTATTGTCGTTATTGTGCCGTATCTCATGTCTCTCCAAATAAAGAACTGTGATTGCCTGTGTTGGTGAGGGCACGGGAAAGTTGTCTTTTCATATATTGCTGAAGAGAGTATGAAATTGTACAGACTTTGTGAATGGTAATATGACAATATATCAAAATTTAAAAGATATGTTTTCTGTACCTAATAATTCCACTTCTAAGTACTTATCCTGGAGATGGGTTCACACAAGTAAAAACGTATAATTTGTACCTTTTGAATTTTAGTCTGTGCGTGTATAACCTAACCCAAATTTTTAAAATAAAGGTCCCTGAGTGTTTTATGCTTTGTTTGTACCCTCCACATGGTCTAGCACAATGCGAGGCGCAGAGACACTGACAAATTCCCTTTTGTTCAGCCCGGCACAATTCCTACGGTCTCTGTGCCCCAGACCCACCAAAGGCACCGCTTACGTCTTAGAATGATGCTTCACCCTGAGCCACTCACCCCAAACTCCATGTGACAACTAACTTTGTGCTCCAGCCGCTTTTTTTCTTCATTGTTTTGCTTTCCGAATTGACATACACTTTTTTTATTGCAGCTGTGTCCTTGGCCTCTCTCGATGACTATTCCTGACTCGTGGACCTTGCGATCTTGGGAAAACATCATCCAATTTCTTCAATCTAGACCCTGGGGATCCCCCTTTTTCACAGCATCACCCCCTCTCAGCCTGGACACATTGACCAAACCATTTTCTAGTACACGCGTGAGTAAGATGCTTGACTCTTTTTATGGAAATAGTTCAGATCACCCATTTCCCCCGCCACACCCTTCACTTCTGTGCACGATTTTGTTTCTCTCAAAGCCGTGCCAATTCTCTTCCTTTCTGGAACTAACTGCCTGGCCGGTAGTTAATACCCTCAGGTTCATTATCTGTTTAGTCACTGGCTTCTTCAAGGAGGTGGTAGCCAGCAGAATCTAAGGATGGAAGGCACAAGCCTTTGTTCTCCTCCTGTGTGGTTCCATTCAGGGTTACTTGTCTCTGACTTAGATTGGAGACTAAATGGATTAGAATAAAACCAATTTAAGAGAAAAAAGAAATGCTCACAGACACAGAAATAGAGATTCCTGCTATCTTGGCTGCCTAAGATCTGCAGGCCTCACCAAGGAATTTAAAAAGTAATGTTTCTTATCATAAGTGACAGAAATATGCTGCTTTCTGCATCAATAGATATGAAGATTAAAGGGTCTGACCGTATTAAACAATTTTGCACAGCACCAGGCACTCTGGGCTCTGCTCACTGCCTTATTACCCTTCATCTTGTGGCTATTTCAGGCCCAATTTAAGAATACAATGCAGTCTGGCTTTGCAAATTGACATCCTTTAATTTAAACTGTCTTGTAGGAGAATTAAGAAATTATGGAACAATTATTCACCCTCAGTTGAAAGCTAGATAGCATCCTGAGATCCTGGTCCATTAGCCATTTAAATAGATTGTCACATAATTGAATTACACCTTTGCCCCCATAATATCTTGTGGAAATATGTTGGTGTTTCGTGTTGGTAAAATGCTCCTATAAAAATAGAGTAGGGGTCAAGGTTGGAGATTGACCTGGGTGTCAAAGAAAACCTCAGAGTGGAGAGGGCTGACACGTCGAGATTTTGTGCTGGAGGTTGATGAGCAGAGCAAGCGTTCCATTTGGAGTTCAAACGGAAGTTTCACAGATCAAAACTGTATACATGACGTGGGGAAGTATGCATCCTCCCCTCGCATCCCTTTGCATTGTCCTTCAGTGTTCAGCTGAAGTGCCCGCTACTCATTCTCGAAACTGTTTCATTGTAACCTCCCCCGTGGACAGAAACACTGGGTTTGCTGTGCTCCGGACGTGTCTTCCTGTAGACAGTTCACTCACAGCCCTGCCGCGATGGCGCCAAGCCTCCTGCACCAGGCGGTATGGCTGAACCAGGACCCGGGTCCCGCTCATCCAGGATGGCAGAATAAGTGTTTGATGAATGAGGATTTACTTGGAAGTCTCAATGGTTTCGTGTCTAAACTATTTTCTTTTGTGGAATGGGAACCAGAAGGAGGTGGAATCTATTAGAAATTTTTAAAGCACCATTCTTAAGTAGGGATTTTGCCCCACTTACATCATTACACCATTTCATCGAGGATTTATTAAACACCAACTCTATTTAGCAAATGTTTATTAGGCACTTATTATATGCAGACCTAGGGTAGGTGCTGAGGGGAAAAATAACCCAAACCTATTTCATGTTCTTTAGAGGAGCTGAAAGCCCCTTTAAAAAGCCATTGAGGATTGGAGAGTTCTGCAGGAAGCAGACCTGGTGACTGAAAGAGCAGGCAGATGGCTGGGGCATGCGCCAGGACCATAAGCAGGGACGAGGGTACATTCCATTCCATTCCTCTCTGGCTTCTATGGCCGTTGGTCTGCCCAACCTCCTCCCTGCCCCCCACCCCTCCACATCATCCATTTGGGAACCCAGCAGAGAAGAAAACTCTTAGACTAACGTCCTGTGGTCAGGCTGGATGTGTGCCTTTCATTTGAAAACTCCCCCAAAGGAGAAAGATTCTAAAGCACTGTTCCCCCTGCCTCACCCCTACCCCAGCTTCCAACTCTCCTCCATATTGTGCGGCCTTCCACGCCTTCATAGTCTTTGTCTGTTCTGTGCGGCACGAGAATCTCTCTCTCTCTCTCTTTTTAAAAGCTCTTTACCTTTTCTTTACCTTTATCAAAGAACACTCTTGGAGCTTTAACACCCAACTACAGCTATCCTCCTGAATGTTCCTGTGTGGAAGGGATTAATCAAGTCTGTCAAACACTGAGCTGTAAAACCTTTAATATTTCTAAAAGGTTTAAAGTCGGCATATTTATCACATGCATCATTGAGAATAATCTTTCTTTTTATAAAAAAATAAATGCTTACTGTAAAATATTGTAGTGATGAGCACAGTGGGTAAAAGGTTCACACAGGGGCCCAATTGTGATACTGGAATGGAGATTCTGGTAAAATCTTCCTCTGACGTCATTGCCCTGGAGGCCACCTCTCATCTACCACACTTCTATTTGTGTGCATGTTTTTTGTTTGTTTGTTTGTTTTATTTTTTTTTGAGGAAGATTAGCCCTGAGCTAACTACTGCCAATCCTCCTCTTTTTGCTGAGGAAGACTGGCCCTGAGCTAACATCCACACCCATCTTCCTCTACTTTATACGTGGGACGCCTACCACAGCATGGCTTTTGCCAAGTAGTGCCATATCCGCACCCAGGATCTGAACCAGTGAACCCTGGGATACTGAGAAGCGGAACGTGTGCACTTAACCGCTGCACCACCGGGCTGGCCCCTGTGTGCATGTTTGATATTGTGGAATTCTAGAATCTTCGTGCTCGAAGGGAGAGGAGTGTAGGAGAAAGTGATTAATTCTTATTGAGGGCCTGTCGCGTCAGGTATCTTGCTGCATGCTTTACGTGGTTGTCACGTTTTAACTTTCACAGCAATCCTTACAGTAGGCACCAAGACAGCTGACTCATAGACAGGGAAACTAAGATTCCAAAAGGGAAGCAATTTTCTCAAGATCACATAAATATTCATTTGTATATCTGGGCCTTGACCCTAAGCCTGTCTAATTCTTTCATTCTGTCCATGTGGCAAACATCTAGCAAATGTCTAACACAAGGTGGTGCCCGCTGAAGAGCTGCCGAAGCCATCGTGACCGTGAACGTTAAGGTTCCTGGGATTTTTAATGAAAGATCTGTATTCTACAGACAAAGAGACCGTGGAGATGGTTGGTCCTGAGTCTGAGAATCCGCAACGTACATTTTAAGGTGTTTCATGCAGCAGTGGTGTAGCGAGCCTTAGAGTAGGGGAGATTCACACAGGGCTTTTCGTTAGTATAGCTAATGCAGACACCATACTTCACTATTCATCTATAACGTGGTTCACTTGCACAGCCTAATTTAGTCTAGTCTGCAGCACTGTGAAGTAATATCAGCACTACTCCCATTTTACAGATCGAGGAACCGAGGCCCAAAGACATGATAAATCCTGCCCAGGGCATTCAGCTAGAAGCAGCTGAGTTGATGCTCGAATTCTGCTGGTGCCAAAGCCACAGTCCTTCCACTATACTATATCTTTAAGACATTTGGTTATTATTCCTAAGAATTAAAAAAATCAAGTTGTGAGCTTGAAAAGACCTTAGAGACCCATCAGTCTTATTTTCCAGATTTGATGACTGAGGTCCAGGCACTGAAAGTCACGTGACAGGGTCCCGTGCTCTGTGTACTGGTAACGGAGAAGAAGGTGGATTCATTGGCATGGGAATGGGTGGGCTAAACCAGGGAAGGCTGCACAGAGGTGGTGAGTCTTGATGATGTCGTGAAAGGAGGAGAAAGATTTTAACTGGGGGAGAAGCTTCAACACGTGATGCCAAGGCAGGAGAAAGGCATGATTGTGTTGATCCCATGGGCAGGGCCCTCCAAGGCAGCTCAAGTTTGCTGTTTCAATATAATTCGTTGTGTAATTGCATCCCCAGACTGCCACCATAGTGCTGCACATACATGTAATTAACCGCCCCGCCAGCCAGACGGGGTCCTCTGCACACCTCCACTCCGTGCTCCAGCTCTGCATCAGAGCAAGCGATGCACAGAAAGGTCCTGAGGTGGGGAGGATTTGCAGTTTCAACGTCACCTTTTCTATGAGCACACCTCTCTGCGGTTACCAAATGTGCTGGGAGGAAAAAAGATAAAAGATTTAGAAGGAGGAACAGCTTTCTGCTCGTAGGATACTATGAAGACAACAGGCCCGTTTCTGGAACTCTTTTGGGTAGGCGAGATGTTTCCCCAGTTTACATTTAGCAAACTGTAATTAGCGCCAGCAGGAGAGGAGAACGACTGTGTGGGGAAACAAGACTTTCCTCTGCACAACAGCCTCTGTTCTGAAGGGCAGTCCCCAGCTCTGGGCTGTTCCTGTGGGGAGGCCATGTACAGGTGCCCTAGATAGTGGAAGGGCCTGTTCTGCAGGGGAAGCACTTGCATGCAGAGGCCACTTGATGATCCACTTCAGATGGCAGAGGGACCTTGCTTAAGTGTCAGCAGGTTGGAATCACAAGGCTTTTTATGGTTTCATTCATTCCATAAGCACACATGAATCCACACCCAGGTAAGCCCTACTGTGTGCTGAAAACACTGTGTTAGATGCTAGGGGCTACAGATCCCACATGCCTCTGGGAGAGCCATGCTTGTCAAAGGCAGGTTTGTGGCTGGATACGCAAAGAATCAGCTGAAGCTTTTTGGTTTGGGGACCCCTGAGTAAAGTAAAGTGGTCCTCTATTAGTTAGGATAAGTAATGCTGGCTTCCTTAACCAACAATTCCTCCTAACCTAAGATTTAACACAATCAAAGTGTATTGTTGTACTTAATGCAATCATTCAGGGACACAGATTTTTTTTCTATCTTATGTATGTCACCATCATCTTCAACAGGTGGCCTCTAAGGTCTCTGAAGGAGGTCTCTGAAAAGAGAGGGGAAGATCCCACTTGGAAGATTTTTAGGGGCCATTTCTGGAAGTGGTGTCCATCCCTTCCACTCATATGCCATTGGCCAAAATGCAACCATATGCCCCACCTTCACTGTAAGAGCCTGGGAGACGACGCTTAGCTGCGTGCCCAGGATGAGAATGAAACAGCTTAGACAGACGCATAGTCTTGTCTTGACATGTGCCCTTAAACTCGGCTCCTATTCAAACAAATATAAGATCCTCTAAAAGCTTGCCCTGCACTACCACTTTGAGGGGACCTTCCAGGGAAAACGATCTTCCGGTGTAGAGTGGAACTCTGCTGGTGAGAATTGAATTAATATGAATGCTCTGGAAGAGCCTGAAATGACCTCTTAACTTTTGACCCCAGAATTCCTCTTCCAATATTTTATCCTAAAAATAGAAATTACGAAGATTTTTAAACAAAGAGGTTTATTTCCATGTTCCCTGCAATTTTGAAAAAGGCAAACAACCTCAATTTCCAAAAATGAGAAAAAATGTTTCACTGAAATTTTTCACATTCAAATAACGTAGTCATTAAAGAAAACACATTTCTAAAGACTTTTTAATGTTTTTCACGGCATGTGGACACGAAGGTAGGCATCAGAACTGTGTATACATCAGGACTCCGATGTTGCCGCAGACCTATGTTTAGAGGTGTCGACGTGGACAGTCAAAAGGCACAGACCATGCAGTGAGGTATCCGGAGTGCATTTCTCTGTGCAGTAGGATAAGGGGCGCCTTTATTTCCCTCTTCATATTTTTCTTCTAATTCTGATATTATGATGAGTATGCTGAGCTTTCGTAACTAGAAAAATAAATCAATTAAACATTTTTAAGAAGTGAAGTGGAAAGAGGAACAGCTTTGGACCAAGGCTGACTCATGGGGGGGTCAGGGGATGGATGAATTATCCCAAGTATCTCAGGAGGGAACAGCCAGAGGGCATGTGCAAGCCCTGTCCTGGAACTGTGTCAAGTCCAGAGGGGAACAGCAGGCTGGAACCCAGAGGCCATCATAAAGGTCAGGATTTATGCAGACTAAGGGGACCCACAGCAATTTCCTCAACTGGATTAGAGAGTACAAATCTCAGCTTTGGCTTTCAAAATGGGAAAACGGAAACGATTTAAAAATTCAAGATTAGGGCAATGGGTTCAAGTCTTGGCTCTACTGCTTGTGAGCTGTGTAGCTTTGGACAAATGTTTTAACCACTCTGAACCTCACATTTAAAATGGAAATAATGCCACCTTCTTGATGGCGTTGCTGTGACAGTAAACGTGATCATATTTTCAAATATTTGACATGTACATATATTTTACTAAGTGGGGCCCAGGGGTCAAAATATGAGGGCCTTCAACAGTTAGACCTGTGAACACAAGGTTCGTAGAGCAACCAGAAACCAAGGTGGGGATGGGATTGTGATGTAATGTTAGTATTGATCAGCGCCTTTTCTTAGCATCGAGGGAAACAGAAGAGACAGAATCCAGCCCGGCTCACGGAAGCTTGGGGCGGTTCATCTGTAGCGTTGTGGAAGCTGAAACCGGTGCGCCCCCCAAGCTCCAAGAGGAGCGCTCTGGGCTCAAGCCCGTCCTCTTTTTCACTTTTCACAATCCTCTGCAGCCTTCATTTCCCACCTCCATCCCTACCCCAACAGAACCCTAACCAGGACCACCTGGAGCTTCAGCCTGGAGGAGTCTCTGTTGCAGCAACCCTCACCTGAAATTTGGGGATGTTCATCCTGGGAAGCGTCCCCCATCTTTTCTTTGCACGTTCGGCTCGGCATCCAGGCAGTCAAGGCTCACTCCACATCCCGCCTGCATATCAACTAGGAGCACGGGGAAGCATCCCCAATGAAATGTCCCAAGAGAAATATTCAAAGAAAGAGACGATAGGCTCTCACCGGATGGCTCTGTGGAAAGGGGCACTCCGGTTGTGACGCAGCCCCTTACAGAGTCAAAGGAGAGGGAAGTCAGCCCCAGAAGCTGTGACTTCACATTCATCCTAGTGAGCTTAAGCTGCTAGAGCAGAATCCCATAGACTGGAGGCTTAAACAACAAACATTTATTCCTTACAGTCTGGAGGCTGGACCCAACCAACGTCTGTATGCTGGCAGATCCCGTGTCTGGTGAGAGCCCGCTTCCTGGTTTGTAGGATCCATCTTCTTGTATCATCATAGGGCAGAGAGAAGGGAGAGGGAGCCAGCTCTCCTGCCTCTTCTTGTAAGGGCTCTAACCCCATTCGTGAGGGCGCCACCCTCATGACCTAATTACCTCCGAAAGGCCCCACCTCCTAAAACCATCACTTTGGGGACTAGGATTTCAACATATAAATTTTGGGGAGGCACAATCATGCGGTCCATATCAGCATCCCTGATGCTTAAGCAAGAGGTCTTGCACCACTTTCCCAGTTCCGTCTGAAGCCGGTCACAGCAGATCATCACAGCCAATGGCCCAAGTGATGAATACATACAGGTGCCAGATATCGTGCCCAAGCATTGTCACACAGGTACATCTGACTCTTTCGTTGTCTCCTGTTTCCTCCAGCAAGAAGAGTTTTGTTTTTCTCTTATACTGACTGCTTATCCCCTCTTCCAGGTGCATCTTTCTTTCTATGGCTGCTAAACTGAGCAAAACTGGGAAGGGAGTCCCTGAGAAGGTGCTGTCGGATGTTTTATTTTGGTTGTCTATATCCTCTTTCACTGCACAGTCAAAGAGGATGGATTTGCTGATGATCCTGGAGTGTCCTTGAAATTCACCCTAAAGGTCTTCAGCTTAATTTAAATAGTGTTCAGTGACTTCTAAGAGAAAACAGCATAAAAGAAGATTACTGTCTGCAGCTTAGAGACTCCTCCAAATCCTAGGCTGGTCTCTGAGTTACGCTGCCAAGGAGTGTGTTGCTGATGACGCTGGATGCCCCATAAATTAATGAGGGCTGGGCTTGGAGGTGACAACAATTGCGGAGTCTCTGGAGCAGAAAATGCAACACTAATACATATGTTTCAGAAGTGTCCTCTTGTCTATATGTTTGGAGGAGAAAGTGCTGATGAGGATCAATTTCATATTGACTTCAAATTTTTCAATTGACCTGGAGCTCTTTTTATTAAATAATGTGCACAAGAACATTTCATCCCAGGCCAACTTGATGGCTTAGAGAATTCCCTTCAGAGTATGGCAACCTAGATAGGATTAGAAGTGCAATTCGCTCCTTTTTTCTTTTATTCATCCTTTAATATTTATTCAGCACCTGCTACGTGCTCGATTCTAGAAACTATGCTAGACTGTGCGTAAGACACCATCTGCCCTCAAGGAATCTAAAATCTAGTGAGCTCAACAGACGCATCAATAAACGGTCATGGCCTAATGAGAGGTGTTCTTTGTGGAAGCGCTGAGGGGGGACTCAGAGAAGGGGTCCCGTGTACGTGGTGGGTACTTAGCTCTTGTTGAATGAATGAATGAATGAATGAGATGGCCCTTGAGCGGAGATTTGAAGAGAAGGAGAAACTGAAAAGAAGGGAAAGGGCATTTGGGGCTGAGGAAGCAGCGTGGGCAGAGACAGGAGGATGAGCCGTTTCAAACATAGCCTGGGTATGAGGGGAGGCGGGAGGCAGGCTCCAGGTAGTCCAGACCAGACTAAGGACCCTGGGTGTGAAGCCACCCCCTGTGCTGACAGACATTCTCTTGGAAGGCAGGGTGGACCAAGAAGCCTTGCACCCTGCAGAGGGCAGGTATCAGTGCACAATGAATGGCCACCCGGATACCCTATTTTCCGTCTTTGCAGTGGCGCTCATACGTAGAGTATGTACTTACGCGTGGGCTCACCTCCTTTGGACGCTTTCCTCAGGAGCCAGCGCAGTAGAACCAATGCACCTGCTCTGAGAAGGACCTGGTTCAAATCCTGGCCCTTCCGTCCTGCCTGAGCAGACCCTCCTGCTGCTGCAAAGCCAGCCTGCATCTGCGCTTTTGCGCGTGTTGGGCAGCGCGTTGTGATGGTTCTTCATTCACTGCCTCCCCGCACTTTTCTCAGCCAGGCTTTCCCTCGTTCTGAGTTCCTGTCTTTGTGTTTGTTGCTGTTGCTGTTGCTACTTTGTTTTGTTTTAGTCTTGTTCGAATGCTCAGGCCAGTCTGGGGAAACATGAGTATCGCTCTTTGGAGCATGGACCTCTGGGACGTCGTGCCTGGGCAGGTTCAAAATCCTGCCGCGCTCCCCTGAACTTGACTCAATGGCTGCAGTGGCCTGGCTGATTTACGGCTGTTTCTTCCCACGTTTGATCTTAGCAAACAGACAGCTGTGATGTAGAGGCTTCATTCTCCTCACCTGCTGGCATCTTCATGTTTCGTCTAATGGCTTGTTAACTGCTCTAAGGACAGGCGCTGCCCTTCTTGGCTGCCATTGAGAGCGGTCTCTATGGTAACCGCATCACATTGGCGACCATGCTCATTCTTCAAGGCTTTCCCTCTCCATTTTTCTCTGGTGGCTTCTGGGTAACCTGTAATGGTTGGAGCCCTACCTCACCCTGCCAGGAAGGCACTGCGGATTTAAAGCCTCACAAAGGAACTTAATAAGACACACTGCTTTCCTCTGGCCTTGCTGCTTATGCCGTGTTGCGCTTGGTCCAGGCCTGCAGGGAGCTGTCATTCCCCCTTTCTCATCACCCCTTTTGGCGTTCCCCAGGTGTTGCTCTCACCCTCTCAGGAAGCTTCGACATGGTTTCTCCAGATCTGTCTGCTCTCTGCTCATTAATATCTTGCAACAACCCCTCTGAATCCTGGCATTTGATTTGTTCTTTTTCTCCTCATTCCCCTTTGTTCAGTCATTCGCTCATATCTTCAGAAGTGACTCCCAAGCTCTCTGGTCTTCATCTGTACCGAAGAGATTTGTGTCAAAGAGACTCACGTAGACTGTTCAGACACAACATACGAGGAGAGAACCGATTTATGTGTGGGAGGACTCTAGCGAGTTCAGCAATTTTTTACTACTCCTAATAGGAAACATTTATGTAGAGTTTATCATGTGCCAGTCATTGCGGTAAGCACCTGACATCGTCATGGTACTCCTGAAAGTTAAGTACTCTTATTGCCCCCATTTTACAGATGAGGAGACTGAGGCTCACAGAGTTAAGGGATACACCCAGGGCCCCCAGCTGTTAAACGGCAGAGCTGGCACTTGAACTCTGGCTCCAGAATCCATGCTCTTCACCACTGGGCAGCGACATTTTCCCTGAATGTGTGTTTTCCCCCATCAGGAATGGCCTGTTTCTGTGAGGCTAAATTGTACCCATCCACGATGCCAGGATTAAATGCCACCTGCTTTGTGAAAGCACCCACCTTCTTCCACATTCAAGACACAAGCTCATTTTTCATTCAGCAGACATCAAGGTGCAGTGGGTACAGCCCAGTCATTCATCCATCCAACACGATTTGCCAAGTGCCAGTAGTGTTTCTGTGCTAGGCACCTGGCTACAATGGTGCATTGTACATATATGTATCTGTAAACTATCTCATGTCCTCTATGTATATGTGTATTTATATATCTTTATAGTTGTCTATTGATCAATCAATCCATTGATATTAGGGCTGTTTTTTCAATCAATTCCTCCTGCTTGTTAATGTGATAAAGCTCACCTCCTTAGCCTAACATTTAAGATCCTCCGTGATCTGGCCTCAGATACCTTTCCAGGCTTGTCTCCTAACAGGTCTTGCATCCTGGTCTCCAGCCACCACCCCGACCCCATCTCTAGAAAATGTTTCCTCATTGGAAACCATCCAAGCACAATCACATCCCCTTGCATTAGGTCAGCCTTCTTTCTCTGCCTCTAGGTCCCTTTTCACATTCCCCTTCTCGTATTTCTCCTAACCCAGATCCTTCCAGACACCAAGGCCAGGTTCAGACACCCCTCCTGATCCACACTCCCATCGGCGAGGAATCAGCCTGTGCTCCAACAACAGGAGCACGGCCCGCTGCTACAGCGCCTGCAGCTCCAAGTCTTAGTGTCCACTCACGCGTTTGCCCTCCTGCCTGGGCCTGCTCACCCCTTGAAGGCGAGGCATGGGCCTTATCTCCTGCTGCTTTCCAGGAACCCAGCCCAATGCCTGGGACACTACCCTGCTGTCATCGTTCTTCTTCTTCTTGCTTGACTACTAGTAATCACGATAACTTTTAAAGCATCTGATTGCCATCCGGACCTGACATTCGGCTAAGCATTTCACTTATTTTATATTGTTTTTCTATCATAAGAATTTTATAATGTAGATAGTGATATAAATACTATTACTAACTCCAGTTTACAGATGAGAAACGAAGACTTAGAGAGTGTGGAACACGCGCCCCAGGTCACACCCTCCCCAACCAGCGCAGCCTGATTAGACCCCACGTGGACCTGCTGTGAGGGCCGCGGGGGCAGAGCCAGCCGGCTCTTTGCTCACGTTGTAGCCACAGCGCCTGGCAGAGTAACGCTGAGGCGCTGGCCAAAACCCTGTTGGCTGGATGAGTACGTGTGCTGTACCCACCACACTTTGATGTTGATGGAACGAACAGATGAACTCACATCTCACGTCTGGAGGAAGGAAGGATCTAGGAGTGCTCTCACCCCCATAGATGGTTATCTATGTGTGCACACACCCCCTGTATTACATTGCTAGATATGGAAAGAGAACCAGAGAAGGATTCTAGGAAATTCTGATACGAGGACCCCTGTATGCTTTTATTTCTGTAGAAGTTTCCTTTGGGTTTAGGTGAAGTTCCTGACACATCCAGAACAGTCTTTTAGATGTTTCTAGGCCAGAAGGGTCAGACTTTGGAGTCCACAAAACCTGTTTTAATCCCAGCCTTGCCATGGCCTCTCTGTGGCTTTGGGCAAGACACCTAAGCTGAAGATCAACATAGTGATTGATGTGTGGGCTCTAGAATCAGATGGTCTGGGTTTAAATAGCTCAGCTCTAAGCTTACTAGCTGTGTGATCTTAGGAAAGACACTTAGCTTCTCTGTGCTTCAATTTTCCCACCTGTAAAATGAGTATAATAATAGCATTTGCCTCATAAAGTTGATGTGGGAATTAAATAAGTCAATTCATTTGAAGCATTTAAAACAGTACCTGAAACCTAGGAAACTATTATTCGTTCTTAGGTAATTGTGTCAGTTTCAGAGGGATATCATGAGGATCGAATGATGAACACATTCGTGAAGCACCTGGGCTTCTAAAGGCAAGCCCAGAGCTGGCAGGGCGTCACTTCTGCCTACATTCCGTTGGTTAGAGTCATACACCCAGCCCCGATTCAGGGGTGGAGGGGACTGAGCGGGGGTGTAAATGCATGGGGTGGGGTTCAGTGGGGGCCAGGAAGGAGCAGGCTGCCACAGCATTAGCAGACAGATGACTTAGGCTATAGGTCTGGGTTGGTGTTAATGGGTAGTAAACGGGCAAAATAGATATCAGTAATTTCACCCACTGATACTCTTAGATTCTCCCTCAGGCGCTCCCCTCTGAGTCTGTTCGTCATTTTCTACAAAAGTCTACCAAGTGTTGGTACATGCTTTCTAAGGCCACAAGAAATAAGAAGAATGCTTAAGTGATGAATCCATATTTAGAGAAAGATCCCCTGGCAACAAAAAAGGAAAAAAAAATGTCAAAAGACAAAATGTAAAAAGTTATCATAAGATGAAAAAAAATCCCAAAATGGAGGGCAAATGAGGGCACTTAAAGCACAGACATGTGTACACACAAACTTGTATTTCACACATATGCTGTTTCTGTCGTCAGGCATTAGGTCTCGACTATTGGCCTAGCCTTTCCAATCCATCAGGGATGATGAGGAGAAGGGGATGATGCTGCTGCTTCTCCAAGGAGGCAGGGTGTGACTCATGTAGGATGGAATCCCCATGACTGGCACATCATCGGTGCCCTTGGAGTACCTGTTAATGGCATTGTCAACCATCTGTTGAATGGTTTCCTCTTTGCAAGTGCCATACTAAACGCTGTATCAAATATCATGAGATTCCACTTTACAATTTTTAAGTCCTTTTCACCAATACGACTCTTTTGTCTTCATTAGGATCTCCTTTTACAGATGAGAAGATTGGAAGCTGGGAGGATGGGGCTTTGCTCAGTTGGCAAAGTTGGGATATGAACAAATCTGATTCTGTCTCCCGATCTGGTGTTCCTTTTCCTTTCCCTGGATATTGCAGATTCTAGGGAGCTCCGTCCAAACCATTTACTCATTCAACACATTTGCTGAGTGTGCTGGCTGCCTCCCAAGGTCTGGAATCAGCCTCTGCCTCATACTCAGTGGTTTTGCTCTTACTACATGATATGCGTTTTTATACACATGATATAAACTCATTTTCACAATAGCCACGTGATGTAGGAACTCTTGCCCATACTGCAGATGAGAAAACTAAGCTAAGAGAAGTTAAGTGAGTTTCCCAAGGACCTACAATTGGGAAGTGCCAGAGCTGAGAATCAAACACAAGTCTATTGAATGCCCAAACCCATGATCTTTCCCTCACATCCCAGTGCTTCCACCATGTTCCTCCTACAAAATGGCCCCTCAGCTGTAGTCCAAGCATCTCCCCGTTATGCCAGACCCAGAGCTCTTTCCAGCCCCGAGTGCAGAGTGTGGAATCGAGGCTGAAGATGGGTCAGCACTCACAGGAAGGGTCAGAGTTTTCTACAGCAAACACCTAGACGTGTACACAGGGTTAGGCTACCATGTACTGAGGGAGCTATATTTACTGAGCACCCCCTGTGTGCACTGGCATTGGGCATGCCACGTACACACAGCATTACATTTCATCCTCATGTCAAACCTACAAGGCAGATACTATTGCCCCATTTTATGGAGCAGGAAACAGAGGCTCAGAGAGAAGTTGCTTTCCCGAAGTCATCTAGTCTGCCTGATTCCAAAGCACTTTTGCTCCCACTGACTGCCTCGGCGAGGATTTGAATCAAGCAGAGCACTGTCTTGGGAAGACGTCATGAAGAAAACGAAGCCCGAGCTGCACCTTGGAAAACATACCGTGCAGCCAAGACCCGTGTACTGAGGGCCAGTGAGCGTGTTATTACAGTTACGATTAGGTTTCCATGTACTTCTCAAATCAGATGTGGAAATATAATCAAAAACATTTCCCTTTGCAGTGCAGACCTCCAGCAGCTTCCACCCGGTGTCTGAGTTCTGAGGAAAGATAATAAATTAGCTCTAATTAGCTTTCCCACACACTGAAGCAAGTTTCCCCTGTCACCTCTTTGCAAACAGCAGAGAGAAAGGCTCCGCTAGACTTCTAAGGAAAGCGGTCTATGGGGATGGACAAGGTGGGCCTGGCTCATGACCGTCGGCTCTATTACCTTGTGCGACTGTGGACAAGCTATTTGTACACAATAGCTTGAAAAAAACGAAGAGGTGGCCTTCAGTTTTTCCCTCTGTAAAATGAGGAGTTAGACTAGATTCTTTCTTCTGTTACACAGTAATCACAGAGCCCATTATTCTATCCTCCTGGAGAGTTCCCCAGCTCGGGGTGCCGGCTTCATTTCTTCATGAAGTAGGATGCGTGCGTTGTTCATGTTAAGCATCCACTGTTTACCAGGCATTGACCTACCTCCTGGGGATAAAAGGTGCGCAAGAAACCGGTCTCTGTATTTAAGGAAGTCTCATTCTAGCAGGCAGAATAATAATAACTGATACTCACCCCTATCTGCCAGGGACTTGGCCATGCCCATCAGATACGTGGTCTCATTTAATCCCTGCAAGGGACCTTTGAGAGAGTACTGCATTTTGGAGAGAAATAGTCTCAGGGAAGTGAAGTCACTTTTCCACAGTTTCTCTGCTAGTAAATGACGGAAATATAATTTGACTTCAGAACCTGATCTCTTAACCACTAGATTCTATGACGTCTCTCAGAGAGTGTTGGATACCGTACAAGAAACAGACAGCAGGTCATAGGGAGGCCGTGGGATGGTGAGATGTGTTCCACGTGCATGATCAGCAATGGCTTCAGTTCAGATGGTGTTTGAACAGGATCTTGAAGGAAAGACAGGCTTTTAAGACATCAGGATGGAGGAGGGAAAATACTTTAGGTGGAAGAGTTGAGACATAATGGCTGTTAGTGCCGTTGAGTCACTTCTGACTTCTAGCGCCCCTGTGCCCAGCATAGCGGAGCGCCACCCGGTCTTTCTGTGCCTTCCTCTCACTTTCTGGCACCATATCAAATAATGCTCCGCTGCTGTTCATAGGGATTTCATGGCCAATTTTTTTGGAATTGAGTGGCCAGTTCTTTCTACCTTGTCTGTCTCAGTCTGGAAGCTCTGCTGAAACCTGTCCACCACGGGTGACCCTGCTGGTATTTAAAATATCAGTGGCATAGCTTTCAGCATCATAGCAACACAGCCACCACAGTATGACAACCGACAGATGAGTGGTGTGGTTCCCTGATCCGGAAAGGAACCTGGGCAGTGGTAGTGAGAATGCCAAATCTTAACCACTAGACCACCGGAGCTGGCTTAAGACATAGAGGGAGGAAAAGAAAAGAACACTGGGCATAGATAAGGAAGAGCATGTTGTGGGAAGGGAGCCTGGGGGAACAGAAGGCTGGGTTCTGTGCTGCATTCCTTCAATGACAAGTTGATTCTGAGTGCCTGCTCTGTGTCAAGCACAGTCAGAGCTTCTGGGAATAACCCAGCGAACAATACAAACTCCAGTACCCTAGGGCACTGGTCTCAACCAGGGGCAATTTTGCCCCCAGGTGACATTTGGCAGTGTCTGGAGATAGTTTTGGTTATGACAACTGGGGTGGTGCTACTAGGGAGTAGAAGCCAGGGGTGCTGGAAAATGTCCTGCAACACATAGGACAGCCCCTCACAACAAACAATTATCTGGCGCAAAATGTCAAAGGCTGTGGTGGAATGACAAGTGGGAGCCCGCTCTTGGAGAACCCTGCAGGCAGACCAAAGAATTTGCCCATGCCTTTTCCAGATCAGATGGCCTCAGGAAACCAATATGTAACAGCAGCAATGACAACAGCAAACCCTTTCTGTTGCAAATGACCTCCCAGCACAAAAGAAATCCTTCCAGTTGCCTCGGCTATTTTCTCCTAGGCCTGGGGTGAACTGAGGATGCAATTCTACCGCCTCTGCTTCGGGAGCATTCAGGGCTTATGAGAATATATGGCCCACCAAAAGGGAATGCCTGATGGCTTCTTCCTTCTTAATCAAATTAAGTAAATAGTGTCTCTGCAGAAACTCTGTGCAGCAGAGGAATTTGTCACAAATGACCGCATCACGTGCTTCCCCCATGAAAAGGAAACAGACTCAACCACATCTAACCCTCTTCACACTGAGCGTCTCTGCATGCCAGAGCTGGCCAGAGCCTGTTTATTAAGTTAAGCAATATTTACTGGATCCAGCTCGTGAGTATCAACGTGGTGGAACTTAACTGCCTTGTAAAATGAAAGTCTACTTTTCACGATTATCTCAAGCACACGCAGTGCTCTTTAATGCTGGTCAAGAGGAGAACAGGGATCCGTTGTGGTTTCGAGGAAACTTCAGACGCCAGTCCAAGAGAGACAAGCTAGGCAGCAGCTCTTGGAGGTGGCATCGCAGAGAGCACCGGCTTTGCCATCTGGCGTGCCTGTTTGGACATCAGTTTTGCCTTTCACTGTATAGTCTTAGGCAAGTCACTTAACCTCTCTGAACCCCAGTCTCTTTATCTGGAAAAATGGAGAGTCACATGCCTCCTAGAATTGTTATTAGAAGAACCTGGTGAG
Organism: Equus asinus; assembly: GCF_041296235.1. Taxonomy (NCBI): domain Eukaryota; kingdom Metazoa; phylum Chordata; class Mammalia; order Perissodactyla; family Equidae; genus Equus; species Equus asinus. The sequence goes on from NC_091794.1 coordinate 67,056,964, forward strand.
GAAATGGGCATAAAGCACCGTGCCTGGCCCAGAGCGAGCCCTCAGGACATTGTAGTTGATGATGTCGGGGTGTTTTCCCACTCAGATCTGCCTGTAGGGATGTGGGGTATGGAAAAAAACGATGCTCTGCTGTTGAGGTTTAGTTGCTTTTCTTGTCAAGGGCAGAAGAAAGGGGAATTCCTTGTGGACTAGAGGCTTCTTAGCAATTCACATAGTTCAGGCCAAGCCTCTGGGTCCAGGCAGAGGCTGGCAGGTAAGCTCTCCACCAGCTCAGAGGGAGTAAGGGGGAAAATCAATTAAAAGGGCCTTTTAGGGAATGAGGGTGGCAAGCACCCAGGATTAATCCCGAGGGGAGACCGGTATTTCCATAACAGACGAGGCTTTCCCTTTAACCCCTTGGCACGGCGAGTTGGAGTTTTCTGGGTGAAGTCCATTACTGGCAATGGGTGTGCCGCGTGTGATTAATGACCCTGGTTACGGGCCAGTTAGCAACGGAGAGCTCCATCCATCTCACTTCATGGAAGCATCACACACCATTTATTGTCTGCAGCCAGGATGTGTTCCTTTGCAATTAGGTAAATGCCTTCTTTGGAAGTCGACTGGTAATTCCTCCATTAGTGCCCCCAGGCGTCCACCCCACGCCCAGGGGGAAGGGAAGGCAAGACCTGGGAGAAGGCGAAGGGAGACAGAGATGGTGACTGTGTCAGGTGCTACTTCATGACCTCGAATAAATGTGGCCCGGGAGCTTTTGCCTGCTGTCAGCTACCTCCTTTCAAAAGGACATTCAACCCAGGGAGTCCATAAATATCATGGCTTTAAAATCTTTCTGAGGGAAAGAAGGAAGGGCAGGGCGTGTTAAATGATCCCACACTCATTTTCTGTTGTACAAAGAAACCCTCACAACTAATTGTTTTAAATAACGGCTATCATTTATGGGGTGCCTCCTCTATGTCAGGCAGTGTGCTCCCCTCATAAGAGCACTGTCAGGCATGCCCTGTTATCATCTCCAGTTTACAGTCAGGGAAACGGAGGTATAGAGAGGAGAAGTAACTTCCTCCGGCTTCAGCAGCTGGGAAACAACCAAGCCGGGGCCCACAGTCTCCCTCCGGAGCAGGTGGGGGCGGGGGCGGGTGACAAGCACTTAGAACAGGTCGCACCAGCCTCGTCTGGGGTAAGAGGAGAGAGCCAGGTGCGAAGGAACCACAGGAAGAGGGGGTCTGTGGCGAAGAGGGCAAGGAGGGAGAGTTTATCACGCCCAGTGAGCCTGGAAAAGCACGCCATTTTTTAGGCCTATGGAGACCACTGTAGCTGGAGTGCTGAGACCAAGGGGAATGGCATCATGTGAGGCTGGGCGTGTGGGTCAGGAGCCCACTTACACAAGGCCTAGCAGACTGCATTAAAGATTTTTGAGTTTCATCATATAGACCTTTAGCAAAAGAAGGAGGGATCGTATTAGAGACAACTGGTCATCCACCAATAATCTGTGGTCCTCATTCCTTAATATGGCTGTGTCCTTGTGGGCAGCTGTCTAAACAGGGACTTCCTTTTCTGCCCCACCCTCTTGCTCTCAAGGTGTGGGCACGTGATTATTTCTTTCCAAGGACTGTGAATGCACGTGGTCTATATCACTTCCAGGCTGGGGGTGAAGAGACAGGTATGCCTCCTCTGGGCCTTTTTACTTTTCCACTTCCTGGAAGGAGACAACTCTGAGACCCTAGGTGATGGCAGAACTCTGAGGTGGAAGGAGCCTGGATCCCTGAATCACCGTGTGGCACACAGCTCCACGTGGATGGGGTTTCTTTGTGAGTGAGCAATGAACTCCCACAGGGTTGGACCACTGACGTGCTGAGCTTTACTTGTGACAGTAGCCAGCGCTGGGCCATCTACTTACAGGCACTCGACTTGTGTTTTAAAGGATCACTCTGACACAGTGCAAAGAATGGAGACGAGCCAGAGGGGATCCAGGAAGACCTGCGGTCCAGGCGAGAAGCGATGGCAGCTTAGACTGTCGTGTGCTCCACTGCGAGACTTCTCTAAATCCTCCATTTTGATGGTACATTAAACAGAGGGAGTGAATTGAAAAAATGTCAAATTCAATTTTTCTGGAGCACGTCTAGGTATTTTATCTTTATGCAGTGCTTTCATGGTTTACATGAAAGCGATGTTACACGAAACAATTACAACGCAATGTTTCATTAGAAATAAGCGAGGAAGGAATTAGATACAGTACAGATAACTGTGACATAAAATAACTTATCCCAAATCACACTGCTGGGGCCTTCACAAACCTGTGCGTCCTGACCTGCCCGCTGGGTGCTTCTGGGCTCAGGATGGAAGGTCAGACTGACCTGGTGCCTCTGACTCCCTTCCTCAGCTGATTGTTACGTTTGTGTTTTCCAGCAACCTAATAGTGTCGGTCTCAGTTCCGTCAGCTGTACAACAAGAGTAACACCAGCATTTGCCTCATGGGCTTCTTAAAGGATGAAAGCTCTTAGGCCAGATCCGGGTGCACAGGGAGGACTCAGGACGTGGAAGTAGTTATTGTGCTATTGCTACCACTGTTCCATAATGGAAAGACTTATTTTGGACACCTGCTTTCACCCCCCAGTTCTTCTTCGTAGCCCTTATACCTTCTTCTTCAGAAAAGAGTTTCTTCCTCAGTCTCCACATGGCTCACATTTTTTTTCTTTTTTTTTAGTGAGGAAGATTGGCTCTGAGCTAACATCTGTGGCAATCTTCATCTTTTTGCTTGGGGAAGATTGTTGCTGAGCTAACATGTGTGCATCTGTGCCAATCTTCCTCTGTTTTATGTGGGATGCTGCCACAGCATGGCTTGATGAGCAGTGTTAGGTCCATGCTTGGGACCCAAACCCACAAATACTGAGCCACTGAAGCAGAGCACACAAACTTAACCACTATGCCACCGAGCTGACCCCTATTTCCTTATTATCCTTTTGATGTCTGCAGGATTTGTAATAATATCTCTATTTTATTCTTTTTTATTCTTCTTCTCAAAGAATAAAAGCCCCCCAGTACGTAGTTGTATATTCTAGTTGTAGGTCCTTCTGGCTCTGCTCTGTGGGGCACCACCTCAGTGAGGCTGGATGAGCGATGCCAGGTCTGTGCCCAGGATCTAACCTGCGAACCCTGGGCTTCCAAAGTGGAGTGGGGGAACTTAAAGGGTGTGCCACCAGGCTGCTGCTCCACATGGCTCACTCTTGCTCATTCAAATTCTACTCAAATTGCTCCTCAGAGCACCCTCAAAGACTAGCGATCTCGCATAGCCCCCTGCCCTGCCTTCCTTTCCTTCCCGGCACCCATCGCCCCCTGCCGTCATGTAGTCTTCATTTGTGCTGATCTTCCATCTCCTTCCACTGGAGCGTGAGCTCTGTGAAAGCAGGGATTCTGTCTCTTGTTCACAGCTGTATCTCCAGCATCTAGCATGGTGTCTGCTGTCGAGTGGAACCCAATACACATTTGATGAAGAAATAGAACAATAAATGATGATTTTATCACGTGTGCTATGTTCCAAGTCTTAGCTTTACTTCAGATCTTACTGTTTCTTTTTTCCTCTTTGATGCCTTAGTGGACCATTTATCAATCCAAAGCCTGTGTACAAATTTTCTTCTTTTTCTCTTCTCTAAAAGCTATCCCCAGGTCTCTAGTTCCTAATCTGCTTCCATAGAAACTCGGAGCCTGAGACAAAGGGTCTGTAGCCTTCCCAGAGGGGTGGCAGACCCTGTCTTCAGTGCCCAGCGGTCCCTGGTGGCGTTCATTGCCAGCAATGTAGAATATATGTGCTGCCACACCATCCATGCCACCAAAGCCTACAGATTAGAATTATGGCTCAGAAAAGTAGACGGGCCCACAGGGCCATCTTGTTATATGATCACATGGTTCCACCAAGATTTCTTAACAGTTTTATTGAGGTATAATTGATGTATAATAAATATACATATTTAAAGTGTACAATTTGATGAGTTTTGACGTATGCATACACCAGTGAAACCATCACTACAATTAAGATAATAAATATTTCCATACTACCCCAAACTCTCCTTATGCTCCTTTCTAATCTCACCCCTCTCACTACATCCCCACCCACACACAGCCCCCACACCTCAGCAACCACAGGTTTGCTTTCTGTCACTCCGGTTGCTTTGCGGTTTTTGGAATTTTATACACATGGAGTCTTACAGCATACAATCTTTGGATTCTTTCTCTCATCATAGTTATTTTGACACTCATCCATGTTGTCAAGTGCATCAGTAGTTCATTTCTTTTTATTGCTGATTAGTATTCTGCGATATGGATATACCACAATTACTTTATCCATTCACCGGTTGACCACTTGGGCAGTTTCTTGTTTTCGGCTGTAACAAAGTTGCTATGAACATTTGTACCCATGTCTTGTAGACATACGTTTTCATTTTCACTGGGCAAAGACCCAGAAGTGGGACTGCTGGGTTGTATGATAGGTGTATGCTTAACTTTCAAAGAAATTGTCGGATTCTTTTCCAAAGTGGTTGTACCATTTCCTGTTCCTACCAGCAGTGTATGAGAGTCCCAGGTGGCCCTTTTTTCTTACCAACACTTGTTGTGGTTAGTCTGTTTAATCTTAGTCGGTCTAGTGGGTTATAGTGGCATCTCATTGTGCTTTTAAACTTGCAACTCCCTAATAATGAAGGATTTTCAACATCTTTCTTACTGTTTTTGTCATCGTCACCTTTTCTTTGGTGGAATACCCATTTTTTACTAGGGTTCTTGTATTTTTGAGTTGTAAGAATTTCTTTATATGTTCCAGATACAAGCTCTTTGTCAGATAAATCTTTTACAGATATTTTCTCCCAGTCTGTGACTTGCCTTTTGAGTTTTCTCTCCGAGTGCCCCCAGTGGAGCAGTTTGATTGCATTCCCTCCATAGTCCTACAACACAGCAATCTTCACTTTGAAAATGTTCGCGAAGTTTCAGTTCAATGAATGAGGTAAGCTCTAACTTTAAATACTTCAAGCCAAGCACATGAAGGGCGACTTTATTTCCTCAGTTTACCCATTTCTAAAATCAAAATAACATTATCTAATTCAGGGGATTATTGTCAAAATTAAGTGACCAAATATGAAGAGATGTCTTAGACTGATGGTGGGCATAGAGTAAGAGTTAAGTAAGTATTAGCGTTATTTTATGCTGTTATCCTAGAGAGCACAAGTGAGTCCAATGGGTTGAAACCACAGGGAAGCGGATTATCTCAGTTTAGTGAATTATTTTCCTTTACTGTCCAATAAATGGAACGAGATAGATGGCCACATAAGCTGCCGAGCTCCCCATCACTGGGAGCATTTAAGCAGAGAGAGAATAACTGTTTGATCAGGTTCTAGAAGAAATGATTGCTACCTTGAGAAAAATACTAGATTTATGTGTCTCTCCCGTTCCTAAAAAATGTTTGGTGCCTGGTAGAAAATAATGATGATGATGATAACAACAACATGGTATTATATATATTATATTTTATGGTGTATAGAATACCATATAATGCATAATATAGTATATAATACAAAATATATATTGTATACACCATCCAATATATAATGTATAATTATATATTGGATGTGCTATTGTGCTAAGCACTTAAAAAGCATTCTATTGTTTAATCTAAAAGCCACCTAAGGTAAGAGTGAATATTATCTCTACTTGATAGATGAGAAACATGTACTCAGAGGCGGTGAGTAACTTGCCCAATAGCACACAGCTGGGAGGGATGGGCGTTGAGTGTACGTATGTTTGAGTTAAGCCCATGCTGGCAACGGGGCACTCTGTCGTCAGTTTCCTTCTGCTTAGCCATGGCCTAGGGACAAGTGTTACTGAAATAAACAGTTCCCCAACACCTTGTCTCCCTACACTGTCCGCCCCCTACCCCCCACCCCCGCAGTATGTCTCTGAGCCAGTGGGAATAAATATTGAGGTCTCGGTCCACAGCTGCAGGGTTCTTCTTCTGCCGGCTCAGCAGGTCACCCAGTGAACTGGCCAAAGACCAGGCAGTCATGCCTGAGGTCAGCCTCTCAACTTGCTCTCCACCCGGCCCTGCCAGCCAGATCTCAGCTTCCTGCAGGAATGGCATTCACTATCTCCAGTTGGAACAGGCCTTTCCTGCGCTTTTCTTCTGGCATAAGGAATGTTTATTTGTTTTGGAAGTCCTCAGAAGTGGCAGCTTTCTCATCACACGGCAGTAGGGAATGTCCCCATTTGGTGCCTGTCCATCCAGCACTCAATATTTATGCTGTCATTGCAAAGCTGTTGGACCCTTGGATGATAATCACACAAAGATAGTTCTGTGGCTTTTAAAAACCAGGCCCAGTCTTCTGAAAACAAGTGCCTGCCTCACCGCCAGCCTGATTACCAGCTCCTGTTGGCAAGATAACTATGACGATGTTCACCAGATTGTGCCAAACAGACGTTACCTAGCAACCAGCGGGAGCGGTTGGGATGCATCCTTGTATTCTAAACACTGTGTGCAATTCTTTAAGCATCTTGGATACAATGGAGAATAAAAGCATGCCATGAGGAAGCTTGAAAGAACGGCTTTGGGGTCATAGATGCCCTCATGCAACCCTGACTGTGATTCCTACGACCTTGGGCAAATTACGCAAACTTTCTGAGCCTCAGTTTCCTAAGCTAGAAAATGGAGAACAAGAATGGTACCTACTTTATGCTAATGTTGTGAACGTAATGAGTGGATGTAATGTAGGAAAATAAAATACAGAGGACAATATTCTGTATTAAGTAGGTATTCAACAAATGTTAGTTCCCTTCAAAATTCATTTTTTTTACGTGCTACCTTTGATAAAAGCACAAATCTAAATATCTGAAGATACCAGGATCTAGTTACTTCCACGGGCTCTATTAGTAAACCATTGCGTCCCTAAGCAAGTCTCTTTACCTCTGTTTGATTTATTTTCCTCATCTGAATTATGGGGACAATAATAAGTGTTTTTCTGGAGCCCACTTGAAATTAGGGATATGAAAAAACTCAATTCCGGAATATAAGTGCAAGAGGTGGACTAAATATATTGCTGGTATTATTTGTAGTTGAAAGGAGCTTAGCAGCACTGGGAGGTTAATTAGAGATCTTTGTCTAACAGTAGTTTTTATCTTGATCCAGGTGTGGTCCTGGTATTCATATCGGTGAAATAAATGTTTGAAATCACTTTGAAGCCCATTCACCCACCCCCCTTAGTTATTTTTATTTTAATTTCTATGTTGGTTTCAGGAAATGTCTTCCATATCTAATACCAAGAGAGCCCATCGCCAGGGCAGATCAAAGGTTCTAGGGGATGTGGCTGTGCTAGTTAGCCTGGAGAAACCATGCGCAGAACGACCCAAACAATGAATGTGAGTTATATAGCATCATGTAAAGTTCTCAGATTTTGGAGCAAAGCGGACATGGGTTCAAGCCCTCCTGGTCTACCACTTTCTAGCTCCGAGGACGTGGATAAATCATTTGCCTCGATGACCCTCAGTTTCCTCATCTGTAAAATAGGTATAACACAACTTACCTTGCAGGGTTGTTGAAAGGATGAGGGTAATGAATACAAAGTGCCTATTACAACTCCTGGCACAGAGGATATCCTTAGTATATGAGATGTGTCAGATACGATATTCGTAATAGCAGTAGTAACTGTAAGTGGAAAGGAAAGCAGAGCCCAAGCAGACGAGTAGTTCCAAATGTTTGGTCTGTGCAGCAAATATGAACCATTAATAGGAAAGAACTGTGAGGGGTCAAGAGGTAGGGAGATGAAAAATAAGTCAGCAGGCAGACTGATGAAGACAAATAATTTGGAGTCCAGGCCAGGAAATAGGTCCCAGTTTTGGAGGCCCAGCTAAAAGGTACAGAGCAGGACAGACGTCTCAGCCAGTTAGGGGAGCTTTGTCCTCACGCCCTTTGCCTCTCCAGGCCAGTGCTTTCTCCATCAGGACTCAGATGACAACCCCCTGCAGAAGTGCCTCATGGAAAATACGTTGTTAGCAAGAGGGGAGGCTGGGATGCTCCAGGCACAGAGTTCTGACCGATGACAAGCCTGCATTCCGCACTTGAGATCCCAACTCTTAAATGTCAGGGAGAGAGATTTCCCTTAAGAGTTGCTCATGTGACTAAGTACCCCTCAGGTTACTGGAGGGAACAGTTTCCCAAATTCAGTTTCTTCTTAATCAGGTAAAATCTCGGCACATCTAAGATGCCTTTTGGCCATTGTCTCCCTGACTTCTTACCTCAGGGAGCCTGATTCGAAGGAACTGCTGGAAGCAAAGAGAGAGAGATTGAAATGAATTCCATCAGTCATTCAATCCTGGCTTTCCCAGTTTCCCGGCTGGCTGGACACTGCAGCCAGCCCCCGGGGAGCGCCTGTCCTGAGAGGTTAGGTCCAACAGCCAGGAGGTGCAGATCTGTGCCAGCGAACATCATCAAAGAGAGTGGCTTTCTTCTATTAAATCTGAGCACTAATTATCACCTATCCACATCATGGAGCTCAGGGAAATCACGGGGCAGCCAAAGACCAAGCCTGCATGCGGACGCTTCCCTTTGCAGTAGCTGGTCTAAAGAAAGTGGCGCAGAGTTCATCTGAGCAGTTAGCTGTCTTTTCACTGCCGCTGAGTCAGGTAGGGTGGTGAATCCGCTGTGCTAATGGGAATTCCTCACCCTCCCAGGAAACCTAGAGTATGTTATTTAAACACGTTGAGGCATAATCTTCCAATATTTTAAATAGGGATATAAACAAATAATCCCTTAAGCTCTCTTCGATTCTAAAAAACATTACTTCCAAGTGAAATACTTGTCAACCAGACTTGAATGGGTGACAAGTGATAGCTCTTGACACTTCCACAAAAGCAGCCCAGGTTCCACTCCCTAGTAATGCAGTATGTTTCCTTTGTTCTGCTTGGTGTTGAAAGGTAACATGAATGAGAGTTAGTACATCTAGGATCTTGATCTTGTTCTGTCACTCATCAGCTGTGTGTCAGTGAGTAAGCCACCTCCCCTCTCTGGGCTTCAGTTCCTCATTGATAAAATAAGAAGCTTGGACCAGATAACATCTAAAATATTTTCCTGCGTGAAAATTTGTAACTCCATGTTGACAAAATTGCAATAATTTTTAAATATTTATATCTTGACTAGTGACTTATATACTTTAAGTACTTATATCTAGGCTATCTTAACTTCATCAAACCTTAAATGTTTATAAGGTCCAAGTCCAACCTCCAGCATTGTGGGTGGCACACAGCTGGTACTTAGTCAATGGTAGATGGATGAATGGATAACTCCCACCTACAGCCAGTGTGTATTTGCCACTTGCTCCTACTTTCTAGCTGTGTGAGCATTCACAGATTGCTTAATTTTTGGCTCAGATTCATCCTCTATAAAATGGACATTGTAATATTACCTGTCTCCTTATAGTAGTTATAATGATAAAATGAGTTATTATATGTAAAGTGCTTATAACAGTGCCTGGCACACAGAGTCCTGGACAAGCGTTAGCTGTCATCATCATCATTATTTTCACCAATATCACTACTTATTCCATTGTTCTTCATATATCCCTGTTTTCTTCAGAACCATTCTCCGGATGTCAGTCATTGGTTATCCAGATGTTACTTCCTTGAGACTCATTCGATCAGTACCTCACTTTTGATGGTTAACCTTTGAGCTAATTAAGAAGTAAACCTGGGGCTGGCCCCGTGGCCGAGTGGTTAAGTTTGCGCGCTCCGCTGCAGGCGGCCCAGTGTTTCGTTGGTTCGAGTCCTGGACGCGGACATGGCACTGCTCATCAGACCACACTGAGGCAGCGTCCCACATGCCACAACTAGAAGAACCCACAACGAAGAATACACAACTATGTACTGGGGGGCTTTGGGGAGAAAAAGGAAAAAATAAAATCTTTAAAAAAAAAAAGAAGTAAACCTAATATTTTTTCTCAGCACTTTTGGAGGTGGATTTTTCCCTGTCTAAAGACCCACCTGCTTTTTTTGCTTTCCTTACGTTATTTCAAAATATGGTTTACTCTCCAGTTTCTCATGTCTTCTATACTCTTACCAACTTCTTTCTTTGGCTTGGACAAGGCCCTTCCTTGCTTCCTCTAACTTCTGAGAGACAGCACTAATGGTACCAATGAACACTCATAAAGATGCTTGGGTTTTGGCTGTGTGGGGCTCCCATCAAATATCTCATAGGTCACATTCTACGTGGCAGCATGCATTCAGCCAGTGAAAGTGCATTTACTGAGCGTCTTCTGGGTGTCAGGCTCTGCTCCAAGTTCTGATTATTAGTTTAATACCCTGAGTGGGATCATCCACAGCCCCTCATAGGCCCGGTCATCTGCTGAACACAGCTTCATTGAGATCCTTCTGTTAGAGGGAGGATAATCACTTTGTATAGATGCTGGTAAACAAACTTTTTATACGTACAGTAACTGCTTTTACTGACAGAGGCTAGACGCTAGAAATGGAAAGCTGTGTACAGCATCCTTGCTGCGACTGAGGAGCTCTTCATCTCCTGGGGCGGGCGGGCTTTGGAAAGGATTGCAGCATGCCCTGGTAAGTCTTTTGAGGTACATTGTGCTTCTGAGAGGTGATTTTAGTGGCTGAAAAGAAGTGTCCTCATTACTTGAGGTCGCCTTCCCCAACTGATAAAGTGAGTGTAATCTTACTCACCTCTGTGGATCCTTGGGAGGCAATCCTCCAGCGTTTTCTCTTCTCCAGCTACACTTCCTCTCTGGGGGTCTCATCCAGTTCCATGGCTGTGGACGCCAACTCTCTGTGGGTGATTCCCAGCTCAGCCCCAGCGCAGGCCCAAGTTGTTGTAATCATTCTCTATGCTTCTCTTTCTTTCACCCCACACATCCATCCAACAGCAGACCCTGCTGCCTCTACTTTCAGCATGTGTCCTGATTCTTCCCGCTTCAGATACCCTCCTCTCTAATCCGTGCCTCATGTGGTCATTGCCATAGCCGCCCGGGTCTCTATTTGTCTATCCTTGCCCATCTTCCGTCAGTTCTCTACATGGCAGTCAGAGCGACGATTTCACAAGTTTAGTCAGAACACATCACTCGCCTCCTCACACTTCCTTGTGGGCTCCACGGTACGCTCAGGATAGAACTGAAAGCATGTAAAAGCCCCACGAGGCCTACATGATCTGGCCTCCACCAACCACTTTTCTCCCTGTTCCCTCTGAGCTCCTGATTTCCCTAGTCTTCCTCCAACATGCCACCCTGTGTGGGAAGCCCCTTCTCTCTTCCTCCCACACTTTCCCTGCAGGTATTTGTGTGGCCCTCCCTCACTCCACTTCAGTCTCTGCACACATGTCATTTTTTCGGAGACCTATTCCCTGACTGGTACCCATCATGTTCCATAAACTCACCTGCTTTAGTACTCTTGATGGTATCTATCTTTTTCAGACATCATCATAGTTGTCTATTTATTGTTTACTAAATGACCCTCAACTAGAATGTAAGCTCCATGGGGACAGGGAAATTGTGGTGGGCACTCAGTAAGTACAGAGTGAATAAATGAACGGATGAGGATTAAACAGGAGCATATTTGTAGAATGCTGAGCGTCAAATTTTGAGTTGATAGCATTGGTTGCTTTTTGCTACTACCTCCCTTCTGCCCTCCCCCTGCCCTCCCAGCCAGCCAGCCCAGCCCAGCCCAGCCCAGCCCTGCCAAGCGTGCTGTGCGTTCACAGATGCCTACAGCTTTCTTTCTGTGTGATGAGAAAGTAATCAAAACCCAGCCTCCTGACATTCGTCTCCTAGGCTCATTCTCTCTGAAATCCATGGCTCCTCTATTTTATCAAGGCCAGGACATTTATTCCTCAGAGTTAAAAAAAAAAAAAAAAGGAAAAATACAGAAAAACATAGTGACCATTACAGTTTACAATGATTTGATACATCGTTGGGTTTTCTTTCATTTCTTCATGTTTTTAGAGACTTGTATCCAAGGTTTGAGCATAACTATTCCACATGAAGAATTCACATGACAGGCCGTTTTCAGGGTCTCCTTGTCTTGAATTCCCAGTCTCTGGCATCATGGCCACCCTGGCCAGACCCTCCCCAGATATCCCAGCACGTCAGTCTTCTGCTCTCATCTGTTAATGGAGCTCATCACGTTCACACGTCCACCTAGTCTGCACGTTAGAGACTGAGAAGCAGCCAGGTCCCCAGTGGTTGTCATCTGACTGTTCCCAAGAGTGGTGGAAGGAGAAGCACATAGCGGCAGAGACCTGGGTTCAAGGCAAGCTCATCAGGTTTATGATCTTGGGCAAGTTATTTAAGGTATGGGATGCCCCGTTTCAACATCTGTAAAATATCCTCCTTGGGGTTGTTAGGAAGATTAGAATAAACAATCCTTCCGGAAGTGACCAAGGCCAGCCTCTCCTCCTTCCCACCTCGGGCTCTCCTTTGACAATGGCGACATTCACACTCCCTCCTTTTGCGGAAAAAGGCCCACTCATGGGACCTGGTGGACACCCCACAGTAGTGCCTACACTGCATAATAACTTTTACTCAGCTTGTGGAAGCATCAGAGTCTTAGAGTTCCAGTATCAGTTGGAATCTTTTTTAAGTTGAAAATTGTTTTCAAAAGCAGTAGTGCAGAGAACTGGTGCAGTACTGCAGAGGACCGGTGCAGTACTGCAGACGACCGGTGCAGTACTGCAGAGGACCGCTTCAGTACTGCATAGGACCGGTGCAGTACTGCAGACGACCGGTGCAGTACTGCAGACGACCGGTGCAGTACTGCAGAGGACCGCTTCAGTACTGCATAGGACCGGTGCAGTACTGCAGACGACCGGTGCAGTACTGCAGACGACCGGTGCAGTACTGCAGACGACTGGTGCAGTACTGCAGAGGACCGGTGTAGTATTCGGAACGTAGCAGGCATTTACTATTAACATGCATGTTGAATGAGTGAATGAATGAATGAACGTGTAATACAAGCAAAACAGAGCTGCTCTGGTCAAAACAGACATTGAGGTCTCAGAAGCTTGTATTCTGGGCCGTCCCTCACCCCAGGAAACGATCTTCGAAGCATGACCTCTAGAATCTTCTGGCCTCTTATCATACAGTCTGGAAACCACTAATCTGGTCTAATGCCTTCCCCACTGCAGACATTTCTGCTAGAGCATTTTTGATGAGATGATTATCCTATTTCTCCTTGAAAAAAAATTAAAGGGAATAGCTTATTCTGGTTCTGGACAATTAGGAATTTTAAGGAGTTCTTCATATGGAGACAAAAATCTCCCCTCGTAAGTTTCTGCCTATCAATTGTGGTTCATCTCATTCATTCATTCATTCATTCATTTTAAACACAGAGTATCAATTCTGTGTCTTGCCTGAAGCTTCACTCTGGAGAGACACAGATGGTCTTTCTTTTTCCTGTTTAAGGTCCTTCTTCTTATTGTCACATTCAATGAAGATCAGTGAGGATTTTTGCTTCGGGTTTTCTTGAGCAAAGGGAGAGTCCCATCACACAATATGCAACAAGAACTTCTTAAAATCTGCTTTCCAAACATCTAACCTCGTGACCCTTCTAAACATCTAACCTCGTGACCCTGCTCAATAAATCAGCAGCTCAAGTGCTCACTCCCTCGTGTCAGCCACCAGGCTCACTACCTCTCTTTTTCCTTCATTTGTTCTGTTCTCCCCAAAAATGGCTTTTCTCTAGGTAGCCCCAAACCCTTTCATATGTATTGTGATCTAAGAATCCTTTTCTAAGCCCCTGCCACATCCATCATTCCAATCCGCGGTACAGGTTCTTCCTGGTGGCCTGCCCCTCTTAGAATGTGTGGGAAGGAAGAGATTGTAATTAATTATACTTGGTTATCCCCCCCAGCCCCACCGTTTAACAATTAAGAATAAATCATGGTTCCAGCCCTCAAGTAGCTGTTACACTCAGGACAACATGATAAATATTGAGATTCACTCATTCCTGGGTATTTATTTAGCGTATACCATGTTTCAGGCACTTCTCTAGGGGCTGGGGATACTGCAATGAATAAAACAGACAACATCCCTACCCTCATGGAGCTTACGTCTGGAGGAGGGAGATAGACTGATAAAAAAATAAAGAGGTAAAAAATGCATAAGTGTGCCTGATGTTAATAAATGCAATGGAGAAAATAAAGCAGGCACAGGTGCTGGGGCAGGAGCAGAGGTTGGGGTCACCTCACTGCCCAAGTACCTGCAAAGACCTGTAGGTATGAGGGCGTCTGGTAGCTTTAAAAAACTGCAGGTGGTTTAGCTTGTCTGGAACCCAGGATGCAAAGGGGAGTCAAGAGATACAAATGGAGAGAAGTGGATTGCAGTTATGAAGGAATTTGCATATCATGCTAGGACTGTAGCTTTCACACCTCCAGCCCTGGGGAACCCTTCCATGCAGAAGAATGAAATGACTAGATCTTGTGTTACAGAAAGACTCTTCCGGTATCTAGGTTTTGCAGGCAAAAAGATTCATTGGGAGACAAGAAGTGCTTCGACCAGGAGGAAGGGTAGAAGGAAGTGGATAAGGAAAGGTGGAGACCAGCCCCGCCATCCCGTGCAACCCCAGCCCTTTTCTGCTCCACAGCCCGGCAGCTATTCTCAGACTTCCCTCAGATAGCTCGGGGTTTCCTCTCCACCGGGCAAAACCTCCCGGTTGTTACAGTCAGCCCACCTCAGGGGTGAGTGCTGATATTTTGGGCTTTCCCTTCTGGCTGCGGATCATGGCAGCTGTCCTTTCTCTTCACCGTCCTGTTGTCCTCTCAAGCAGAAATCAGCGTCAAAGTGAACAGGTGTTGCTAATGGTACCAGAGAATGGGAGAATCAGGAAACAGCAACTTCAAGGCTGAAATAATAACATTTTAATTGGAAATCTACTTCGAAGAGACTAACCTATGTAGATATATGCAAATCCTATGCAAATGCACATGTGGTCTTTCTAACTATTGTCAGAACCTTGATCTGACCCATGAGAATTCTTAATAGTAGATGCTAGCTTTCAGCTGAGGCTAAGGGCTGTTGATGAACAATTCTAGGTTTTACCTATGTTTAAACCATAATTAAGAAATATATTGATGGCAACCTGAACTTAATTAGCTTAATTGAATGTTGGAATTGATTGGGTCTTGAGACAGCCTGTCTCTGAAGCTAAGCCTTGGGGAGTTTGCAGGGGGTGGAAGGAAAAGTGAACTTAAAAGCACCTAGCAGAAATGAAAAGGAAAGGGCCAGGAACCACTGGGAGCATTATTAAAGGGAAAGATTCTTATCAGAGAGTTGAAAGGGGAGTGTTTAAATTTCAAGTCACGCTTTGCCGTTCTAGGTCAGACCACTCAGTCAAATGGGAAAAAAATGATGCTGGGAAGCAAGATCGTGTGAGATACAGAAGGGGAAGCAGTCCTCCTGGTGTGGGAGTGTGGGACGTATCCCACTGAATACGCACTTGCATCAGACTGTCAGGGACCAGCCCAGTAGCCCCAGGCCCGGCCACGGGCTCCATACAAAGCCCTCAGGTCACAGTCCAGCACCTGGGCTGGGACCAGGGAGCCTAATGGTTCAAAACAAAGGACTTCAGCTGTGATGTATGTCTTCCATATTTATTAAGAACTGATTATGCAAGTTATCAAGTTATATTTTATAACAAGTGGCTTAATTTTCTCATTTGAAAACAACTCCATTATCTGGAGCTAGGCAATCCCGAGATTAACTCCCAGCTCTGCGCCTTTTTATGGCATGACCTTCGCATCCCTGAGCTCAGTTTTTTACCTGAGTCAATAGTACACACCCCATCCAAGGTGAAGGTAGAAAGGTGCTAACTGAGCAGTCCCTCCCTCAGTTCCTGCGAGGTCCTGTGGCTTGTGAGGGGTTGAACTGAGGTCCAGGCCCGTGGTCTTGCCATGATACATTTCTGCCTTCATCCCCTCTGCTCTCCACCCTGGTTCTCCTCTACTCTTCAGAGAAGCTTCTTGAGTTACTTGTCCAGAGGTGCTGTTTCCCTTCCCCCCTCCACTCTCCTCTTGGTGAGTATCCCCCCCCAGCATGTGCCCTTGCTTTTTCAATAGGAACCTTCTAGCTAAGTCCAACATTGGCTTTGCTGTCTGCCTCTCACCTTCAATGCTCATCTCTTCTAGAAAATCCCCTCCTTTGACACACACGATGATGAAATGGAAAATAAACTAGGATACAAAACATGAATTACGTTTTCCATTTTGTTTTTATAATTATGTACATATGCATACACACACATCTCTGTACTCAGATAGATAAAAGAAATTACTGGAAGGAAAAAAGCCAAAATGTTACCAGATGTTAATTCTGGGCATTGTTGAGATTTTTCAAAACTGTCCACAAAGGATATATTATTTTTAATTGGGAAAAATAAACATAATTAAAAAAAATCTTGCATGCACTCGCCTGGAAAGTAAGTTAACCTGGGTCTCAACCCTTCTCCTTACAGCCTGTGCCCTGTGCCTTGTGAGGACACTCCTGGTGACACGATCCTCCAGGACTGACATTTGAGAGAAATGTAAATTCTTCTCATTGTCTCAAGCACCCTGTCCCAGGTTGCAGCTGCAGGAGAAGCAAGCTCATTTTCAAGAGAATCGCTGCTAAAACTTACAGTATTGCAGAAACAGGAGCCCTATTTCTAGGGGATTCAAAGATCCCCTTGAGGTGACATGTGACTTCCCAGGAGTATCTTCACATGTGACCTCTGGTCTTGACATGGCGTTTTCTTCCGACAGGTTAGGGATTCCATCTTGGAGTGGACCCTCCTGGGATTTCCAGGCCCTGTTAAGTATCTAACCTCATGGGCACCCCCTCTGCAAACTGGGATCATGTGGCCACCCCCCACACACACATACAAACACACCCACCACTACCGCCACATCCGCTCCCACCACCTCGACCCTGCCATGACCACCATGTGCACCTTCAGATCCAGCACAAGGTCTTGGACTCACCTTGATTTGGACAGTTGAGAACCAACTTAGAAAGTTCCTTCAACCTTAGGTGGTCTTGCTTCTGGCCTGGCTTGGACACTCCTGATTACTTCTGCGTTGTTGCTTGCGTTTGAGTGATTGTTCTTGGTAACTCATGTGGTATAACAGCCCCTTCTGTCTGGCCTGAACCTCTTAACACTCCAGCCTTGCTGTCAACCCATAAGGCAACAATTCAGTAGGAACAAGCAACCTTTCAAGATGACCAGGTGTTTTCTCCTTTGAATTATTGGTGAGAGGCATTATCTTAATATACTTATCCCGGTAGTCCAGGACAAACCACTTGGTCATGATAATTCTTTTTTTTTTTTTAAGTGGAGTAATTTAATTTAATTTAATTAATTTATTTACGTATTTTTAAATGCAGTAACATTGGGTTATAACATTATATAGCTTTTGGATGTACATCATAATGTATTTCGAATTCTGTGTGGATTACATCATGTTCAACACCCAAAACCTAATTAGAGTCCATCCCCTCACATGTGAGCTTAATCACCCCTTTTGCCCTCCCCCCTTCCTCCATGGTAACCACCAATCCAATCTCCATTGCTATGTGTTTGTTTGTCATTGTTTTTATCTTCTACTTATGAGTGAGATCATACAGTATTTGACTTTCTCCCTCTGACTTATTTCACTCAGCATAATACCCTCAAGGTCCATCTACGTTGTCACAAATGGCTGGATTTCATCATTTCTTATGGCTGAGTAGTATTCCATCGTGTATAAATACCACATCTTCTTCATCCATTTGTCCCTTGATGGGCACCTAGGTTGCTTCCAAGTCTTGGCTGTTGTGAATAATGCCGCAATGAACACAGGGGTGCATGTATCTTTATGCATTTGCGTTTTCAAGTTCTTTGGATAAATACCCAAAAATCAATTCAAAATGGTTTAAAGACTTGAATGTGAGACCCAAAACCATGAAACTTCTAGGAGAAAACATAAGCAGTACGCTCTTTGACATCGGTCTGAGCAGCATATTTTCAAGTACCACGTGTGACCGGCCAAGGGAAACAAAAGAAAAAATGAACAAATGGGACTACATCAAACTAAAAGCTTCTGCACAGCAAAGGAAACCAGCAACAAAATGAAAGGACAACCTAACAATTGGGAGAAGATATTTGCAAACCACATATCAGATAAGGGGTTAATATCCAAAATATACAAAGAACTCATACATCTCAACAACGAAAAAGCCAACAACCCAATTAAAAAATGGTCATGATAATTCTTTTAAAAAATGAATGAAATACGTTTACAAATGTTTGATATAGAATTTTGGTATCACATTCCCGTGCTCGATCTGCATGGTGTTTGTGTGTGTGTGTGTGTGCATGCACATACACAACATTCTATCCTGATCTGGTTTTGGTGTCCTTGTGTCTTGATTTACTGTATTGTGTTCATATTATTTAGACTGTACTTTCTGTCCATTCTCATTATTTTGAGGTTTTCTTTGGAGCCTGGCATATGATTACTTTGGATAGTCAATGTCCTACTTTGCTTTGAAAGGACATGCATTCTTTCTCTGAGGTTGTTTAACATAATCATTGAAAGGGCAGGCTCTGGGGATAGCTGCCTCAGTGTTGCCCCAGGCTTAATCTCTGATGGCCTGCAGCTGTGTTATAATCTTGGGTAAATTAGTTAAACTCCTTGTGCTTTGGTTTTCTTATCTTTAATACAAGGACAATAACTGTCTGACTCACAGGGTTATTGTGAGGATTAAATGAGATAATAGTACGTGTAAATATTTAGAACAGTGCCTGGCACATTGTAAGTAGTTAAGTTAGTTTTTAGCCATTTTTAGAGGTGTGCTATATATAATTTATTAATGATAATATTCTGTTTTTGTCTTTCTTGTTCAATTCAATATCAGGAAGGTTATTCCTGTCACTATCTCCTTATATTTCTGAGGGTTTTTGCTTTATATATTTGCCCTTATGTAACAGCACGTCTCTTATTGCCTTATTATAAAATGAGCCTTTTATCAATATAAAATAACCTTCTTTGTCTCAGATAGTGCTTTTTACCCTGAATTCTACTTTGGAATGTCGCCAGTTGCTGCTTTCTTTTTGTTTGCTTTCTTGCTTGATAAATATTCGCCCAGCTTTGCCCCTCTTTTCTTCCTCGTTTTTGTTTTACTGTTCATCTCTTGTAAGCAGCATATGCTTGAATTTTGCTTTTAACCCAATCTGAAAGACTTTATCTTTTATTAGGGGAACTTAAACCATTTATATCTGCTGTCTTCACTGATACGTTTGGTCTTATTCCTGTCCTTTTGGTTTATGCTCGCTCTTCTTTATACTTTCATGGGGCCTCCTTTGTTTCCTGTCTTTTTCTATATGGGCTATCTTAGTACTTTTGTTTTTCCTTCTTGTGATTTAAAAGCTGAATATCTGTTTTTAGCCAGTCCTGAGTGGACCTAAAAAAGTGATCCCTGGGCTCCAATGGTGACAGAGGTGTAATGGTGGGTGAGCAGCCCGGCCACTGAGCGTGGAAGCCAATAAAATTGGTCTTAAACCCTCAGAGGAATAGTGATGGCTGCTCCCTGAGCTACCGTATCGCAGCTGTTTAAGCACAAGCTCCTTAGCTCTGGGTCGCATTCCCGTGCTTCATACTTGGGTCCAGCCTCCCCATGCAGCCCTATTTCCTACCAGCCTTAGCTGAGAATTGGGTGCTTCAGGCACACAAGCTACTCACCGTTCCCCAAACCAGGCAGGTTCTTCAGCCTCTCCACACCTCGGCTCAGGCTATTTCCTCTTAGCCTGCAAAAACTCTTCACGGCCTAATGCAGTGTGGTGCTTGTGCGTGCTGCCTTCTCACTCTACTGCCCCATTCTTCTGTGGATAAAATGATGCCATTGAACTCAGTGGACAAATCTACTTGGCTTTGGGATCCAGCTCTGCTACTTAAAGCCAAAGTTTCCTCATTTGTACAATGGGGGACTGGCATTACATCTCCCCTAGAGTAAGGGCTAAATGAGATAATGAGATAAGCATGAGGAGAGCTTAGCTGAGTACATGGCACAGAGCAAGTATTCCATATATTTTTAATAAATGAACAAAGGAGGGAAGAAATACAGAAGGAAGGGAAGGAAGGGTTGATTTTTAAAGATGCATAATGAGCTTTTTAAAGATCGAGGTAGTGTTATCTTGGCTTGCTTCAGAAAGGCAAAAGCTTATATGTGTGACCACCACTGCTGGCTCAGTTTAAATGAGCCTGTCCCCGGTCTTCCATCTCTGGGCAGAGTGGCAGTCGTGTGGTCCACAAAATACTGCATGTGCAGACATCATCTTCATTTATATTGCCTGCCTTGCAAAGGCCCGCAGGCCTAGGGCAAATTTATTAAAGTGGAGTCTATTTATTCAATTTATTAAACAGGAATATTTGAAGGGTTTTCATTTAGAAGAGTGAGTTGATTTATTCTGCTTGCCTGCAGAAGGCGGGTCTAAGTCTGATGGGTAAAAGTTATAGGAGGACAGATGTTAGCTCAACCTAAGATATAACAAAAGGTTTGTTAAAAGGAGATTTGTTTGTTCATTCATTCATTCATTCATCAATCTATTTGTCAATCAGGAGCCAGAGAAGAGAAAACTGCCTTTTCTGTAGCTCTTGTCTGTCTGGGGCACTACAGTAGGTTCTCTCACTTTAATATCGTGTTGTTCTCTTTACTGTGTACACAGGTGTATTATCCCATTATACAGATAGCGGAAATTGAGGCCCAAAGAGCTTGCCCCTTGCCCAAGCTGAACAACAGCCAGCATGTGATTAAGTCTGGCTTAAACTCAAACCTCTCTGTCCTCTGCAGAACTTCCTCTCTTTCCACTTGACTGTGCTGTCTGCCAAAACAGATAGAGGATCAGATCTGCATGACCACCAGAAATTGGATGGAAGACTGAAAAATCCATCAGCCCACTTTTTCCTCATTGTTTTTTCTCCTTTACCTTCTTCTTGTCTATCTATCCATCTCTGCCAACCCCCAAACCAGCCCAATATGCTGCACAAAATTAGACACTTCACGGTTCCAACCATCAGATTGTGAATCAGACCACTTCTCAAAATGATTGCTTATCACAGGGACACTTCCTCCATCACGGGACCTCGCATGTAAGTAGTTTCCTCATTCGGATTTAACCTGGAAGTGCCCTCGTGGTTGTCATGAATGAGACCAGAAACAGAGGAGTCTCTCTTCCTTGATGATATCCAAGGGAGGGTGTGTCGGCCAGGGCCCCAGTACGAAGCAGAGTTAAGCTCAGAGGTTCAGATGAAGACACTTTAGTGAAAGGACCACTTGCAGAGCTATGGATAGGGCGCAAGTCCACAGGGATCAAGTGTGGTGGTGAGGCACCCCAGGTGGGAAACCGTGCACCTCCAGGGCTGACGGGGCAAAGAGGAAGTAGCGGTCAGAGCAGGTGAGGATCCCAGCCGTGGAGGAGCAGCTGGCCCGCCCGTTCCTGGATGGCCGCGGCTGCTGCAGAGCAGGCTCTAAAACAGAGAGGGAGCGGGGAAGAAATAGCCCTGCCTCTCTTTCTTCCTGCCCCTTGACCTCTGTCAGAGCTTCCCACTGGCAGAACCCGGCCAAAAGCCAAAAAGGAAATAAGCCCCCAGAAGCTGTCCCCAGGCGTCAGTCTCTTGGGCCACAAAGCAGGACAGAGAATGGTGAAGAGTGGAGGGGCGAGGACCAAGCAGGAAAACACCGGTCGACAAGGGGAGATTGGACAAGGGACCTGGGTGCTGAACTGACAGGGCAGCCCACACGGAGTCACCATGGCAGGGCCTCTTTCGATTTCTCTGGGCCCACCGCTCGGAAAGGAAGGGGTTAGAGAATTCTGTAATGATTTCTTCTTGAGGCAGCCACCATTGGCGCTGCAGCCCCTGCCAAATGCCAGGTGGGCTTCAACGTGTCTGAGCCTCTGGAAGGGTTTCTCCTGGATGTTAAGTCATCCATTCATTCAACAGAGATTTCCTATGTGCCGCACTTTATTCTAAATACTGGGGCTACAAAGATGAGAAAGATACGACTCCTGTCCTTTAGCGTGTCACAGTATACTAAGGGAAACAGAAATGGGAATCAGTTATTTCAGCGTGTTAGATGTAAAATAGAAGGATGAATGCTGGTCCACGGGGTCGCAGGTAGAGTGACTAACCCTCCCTGGGAGAATATAGAAAGGTGATGTTTAGGTCTTAAGGGATGGATTGAAGTTTTATAGAGGCAGGCCAGGCCAGGACCATTCCTGGAAGAAGGCATGGCAAATTCCATATTACATAAGATTGCAAAGAGATGATGTGCTCAGGGAACAGCGAGAAAGGAATGTGGCTGGAGCAATGGGCACAAGTCATACAATGGGCTATGGAGGTAGCAAGCTTCCGGCGCGGGTCAGACCTGGTGGAATCCTGTTTCCTCCAATGCTCCACGCCAGGAGGCAAAGTCTCCACAAAGGTCAAGCCCTGCCGTTCCTTCCTCCCACAGCCTTCTAAGAGAAAGCAAAAAGGAAAGTGTCCCAGGCCCATGGTGTTCACCCACGCGAGGAGGAGAGCCTGAAGGTACATGGAGAAGCTCATGAGTGAACAGAATACAAAGCCCCAGTAACTCCGTGTGGCCGATCTTTCTCCAGAGCTTTGTGTGTGCAAAGGTTTTCTGGTATATACCAGTATCAGATATATCCCTGCCCTTAGGTAGTTTCTAAACTGGTGAATCTTGGAAGGCTTCCTGGGAGAGACAAATTTTGAACTGATGCCTAAACAGAGAAGGAAGGAAACCACGAATTTTTGAGGCTGTGCTGTGTGACGTAATATACAGATGCTTTTTATGTATTACCTCATATAAGTCTCCTGGTAGTCCTGTGAGGTGGGAATTATTAGCCCCATTTTTCAGATAGGAAAGAAGGCTCAGAGAAATGACTTGTCCAAGATCACCCGCGTAGATACTAACCAAGGCTGAATCCGGACTTGGCTGGTCATGCATCTGGAGCTTGCGTTCTTGCCGTTGGCGGCATTGTCCTCCAAAGGCAGGGGACTGCACACAGAGCGTCAGGCCAGGCAGAGGCTTTTCTTTGGTTAAGGCCATCCAGGTAGCAAGGTTGTTGGGAGGACTTAGTGGAACAAGACACCCTCTTGTGGCACACTTCCATGCCTTCGAGTTTGCTGGCGCGCGGCCTAGGACGTCCGTCTCTCCCAGCCCACAGCTCCCCACAGCTCTTGTTGCCTAGGTTTCCTGCTACCTTCCTGAACTCAGCTTAGCCAGTCCTTCCACGAGGAAGCCTGGCACCGGCCACATACTGTTGTATGCCCCTTACTGTTTGCTTGCCTCCCCCGCTGACGCTGAGCTCCCTTCTCATGCCTCCATGTGGCTTCAGCTGCATCCGCAGACTGTGTCCTGTTGAATGTAGAAGTGGCTATGTGAGAGAGCCGCAGCAGAACAGGTGCTTCAGAAATGAGGGCTTCACGTTTCTTTCTCCTTTTTCTGGAGGCAACAGATATTTTGAATAAAGACTCAAAGGCATACAGGAAAACCATAACTTTATTTGAAATTGGCACCTTCCAGAAGCCTTGAAGGAGGTGAGCAGGGTGCTGCTGTGCTTTTTCCGGCTGCCTCTGCCACAGCTCCCAGGGACGCCTGAGCTTCCTCGCAGTGGCAGGGGTCCCCTCCCCCCCCGTCCCCTCCCCGTGGCTGCCTCTTACCTGGAGGGGGGCTGAGGCTCTTCCACTTGGGGGCAGGGGCCTGGCAAGCGGATGGACTGACAGGAGCACAGTGGCACACGAAGTAACAGTAAAACAGAATGGTAATGCGTTTCCTAATGGCCTCCTTCACAGCTGTGTACACTGATTTAATCTTTGCAAAGCACTCTATTGTTTATGAGGCCTCTGGGTACAATTTTATGCCTGACTGAAGAGGTTGCTAATGGCTGCCATATTTGTGTTTAAGGACCTGCAAAGGATTAAACGAAGTATTTTAGAGCAATGAGCCATAATAAACTAATAATATATTGCAAATAATAAATGTTTTTTAGCCAATAATTGACTGCAAATCTGGTGAACTTTAAATGACAAAAATACTAATTATGTATGTAGTTGTTCCATGTATCCTTCCATCGGGATGGAAAATCAGAGAAAGATAGGAGATCCGAGGCACTTCAGATGGGTGGCGAAGGTGGCCTGGACCCTGAACTCTCCCCCTGGCCTCGTAGCTGAGAACTGTGGAAGTCGCTTAGTGAAACGCTGGGTTTCGTTTCCATCCTGTGGGGATGGAGCGAGAGCCTGAGGCCTAAGCCACCGCTTAAGTTGGTGGCTTTTTTAGCTTACTCATTTTCCAGGCCTAAGATTTCCAATGCTTGGTTTGCAAATTGCTAGAGCAATCCCCCAGAAGGTCTTGGAGACAGGGCCTGGGTCTTCATGTGTTCTTAATCCTCTGCAAAACACCAGATCGTTTTGATTTGGGGAGCAGGGGGAAATTGAGAAACCTGAGTTATTTTGCAGAGGTGCCATATGTGGTAAGCGGCGGGGCCAGCCGCGGAGCCCCACAGCTGTGCTCTTTTAGCTAGAACTTCCTGCATCTCGTTTCTTAGCCTGTTGTGGGGCGTGGAAGGGAAATGCTTTCCTTTCAACACTTTGAAGACTATTTCTGTGCTTTCTACATCTCTCAATCCTACCAGTTACTTTTTCTTCTCTCATGGGTAATAATACTCATTATCTAAATTTTAGATCGTATTTTTAAAAACTCAAGATGAAAATTAAAATCACCCATAATTCTACCATCCCAATAAATCACTGTCAACTTTGTGTCTTCATTTTCTTCAAAGATTCTATTCCAACAAAATATTGAGATAATATATTTATGACTCTTTGGTATTCTAATTTTTAAAAACAGCATTATTTTATGTCATTGATGTCCCCTGAAAAATATTATTTTATAATTGCATAACATTCCATGATATATAGTGACGATGAATATTTTGGCTGTTTTCAATTTTTTGCCTTATGATTAAAAATTCAATAAAAATTGTCTAACACAATACATGGCATCTAGTAGACATTTCATATATTTTATGAATGAGTGAATCAATCTTTGCATGTGTTTCTGATCATGTCCTTTGATCAAATTTCCAAAAGTAAAAGTTACTGGATTAGGTTACCTAAATATTTCCACAATGTTGATATACATTCCCAGATTGCTTTCTGAAGGGGCAATATCAACTTCCAGCATATGATATGCATTCATAGATTCTGGAACCTATTATTTTTAAAGGATAACTTAGTTATTAATACTTTCTTCCATACTATCATAAATTGAATTAAATGCAGTTACCAAGACTCCTCCCTGAGAAGTTCACTATTTAGTGGGAAAAAATATATATATATATATGCCCAACACTTATTGAGGACTTACCATATGCCATATATTATTCTAAACACTTTATGTGTATTCATACTTTAATCTCTCAATAATCCCATGAGGTAGATACTGAAACTCTGAGATGTTCGTGAAGTCGCCTGGCATCAAATAGCACGAGGCCCGCACTGTATTTCACACCTAGTGGTTATGGGTATGAATGAAGCAGTCAGATAAAGACTCCATTATGGTGTAGTGTGTTGAGTATTCTGATAGAAGAAAGTGAACAAATCAAAAGAACACAGAGGACTCTGTCTGAAGGGTTCAGGGAAAGAGTCACAGAGAACATCACGGGATAAATGGGAGTTTGCCAGAAAGACAAAATGGAAACGCACGATAGGCAAAAAGAACACAAATCCCAAACATAGAATATAGAAAGCAGCCCAGCAAGGCGGAGGGCAGGGAGAAAGCAGCACAGGACATTCGAGGAGCTGCAAGAATAAAGGAACGGATAATAGTTAAGGGTCTATGCTCTAGAGTTGCAGTGCCTTGGTTCAAATCCAGCGCCTGCAATCATCAGCTGTTTGACCTTGTGATGCTTAATGTGACAAACTATGTAAAGACTTAGCAGAGTGCCTGCCACAGAGCAGACACTCAGTAAGTATTCACTGGTCCTGATGGTGGTGGTGGTAGATATGATTTTGGAATGAGGGAGGTATTTTAGGACAGGAATCCCTGAAATCCCACCATCTGGGCAGCTACCCGCTCTGCATACATTTAAGGTCAGATCTGATTCGAAACAAAGAACAACCATGTTTCAGGCCAAAAGAACACAACCTGGAAATTACCTTGGACAGGTCAAACAGGATGACGTGAGGTCTGGAGAGCGTGGCATAAGGGTGGAGAGATGAACGTATTGGAGATGTTCCACCTACAAAAAGGAGATCCGAGGACACCGTAATAAATAATCAATGAAAAACGCTTGGCCCCATGTCCACA
Organism: Equus asinus; assembly: GCF_041296235.1. NCBI lineage: Eukaryota > Metazoa > Chordata > Mammalia > Perissodactyla > Equidae > Equus > Equus asinus. The sequence continues at coordinate 67,083,306 of NC_091794.1, forward strand.
CTAGCACTTATTGAGTGGTATTAAAAATAGGAAAGTGGCACAGATTTATGTTTTCTCAAAGATCCTTCTGGTAACTGCCTGGAAAATGGATGGAGGATGGAGGTAGGAGGTGGCAAAAAAAAGGGGAGAAAGAGGGAGAGACCTGTTGTGGGTCTCTCTGTCCAAGAGAGAAATGTTACTGTTTCAGACTAGGATGGTGGCAGGTGGCAGTGAAGATGGACTTGAAAACATTTGGGAGGTAGATTTGGATTCTGAGGTGGATTTAATGGGAGCGATGAAGGGTAGGGAGGAGCCAGGGATCATTCCTAGGTTTCTGGCTGGAGGAGCCAGACGAGTGGAGATGCATTTCCTGAAATGAGGACACTGGAGGGAGATCATCTTTTGGGGGTTGTGATGAAGTGTTCAGCTTGTTGAATGAATGATGAGACTATTCCATAGATCAGAGCATATTTCTGACTTTTCTCTCTTAATAGGGAGATGGGAAAGGTGTAGGAGGAAGGTGTGGAAGGCTCTGAAATAGGGAAAAAGACAAGATCTCTGTTAGCTATTATGTGCAGCAATAACACTCGCTGTGTTTATTGCCCATTTAATAGAGTGTACATTACAACCCATGGTGATAATCAAGAGATGGGGGAGGCCGAATGAGATGCAGAGATACCATAGGTGGGAAATTTATTTCACTGTGAAAAGGTTTTCATTTATGAAAATGGACTCTGGATAAACCTCAGCCCCTGCCTCCCTCCGTCTGTCTTTCCCTCGTCCCCAAAAGAGTAAGCACAGGTGCTTTGGAGCCGGCGATTGGAGGCAGAGAGCCATTTTGAAGAGATGGATACCGTAGGAGAGACAAGGATGGGAAAAGAAGGGACTCACCCAAGGGGTTGTTGAGTCAGTTATTTTACCTGAGAGGGAATGACATGCTGAGTGTTGAAAGTCATCTTTGCTGCTATTTTTCTCGAAAGAGTACAGGCATGGAACCCTTCAGACCAATAGTCAAAACCTTTCTTTACCCAAGATCAACTACATTACATTTTGATGAGTTTCGTCAGTTTTCTAGCCTTAGTGTGCTCATCTGTAAAACAGAGATCATAATAACTTCTTCACAGAGTTGTTGGAAAGATTAAATGAAAAAACATTCATTAGACCCCAAATGCAACAGTGGTAATGCAGTAAATGTTAATTCCTTCCTCTTTCTCCCCACTCTTTTCTTTCCCTACTTTATAGTCAGACTTGGCCATGGGACATTATCGGCCTTGAGTTGGGTTTTGAGTGAACCTCAGTAAACATGGGGAGTCCTAATATCTGGGATCACTAATCATCCATTTTCCTTGGGGCTCCACCCAAATGGGTAGAGTGCCTATGTCAGCAAAGTAGCGGGGGGCTACTGAAAACTTCCATGGGGCTTTGACAGTCTAGGTAACACTCCCACGTGTCCCCAGGTCCTCCCCATGTGTCCCTAGGAGCTTGGCTGCTTTCAGGTGTCTTTTGGAAACAGCAGCATCTGGTGGCTGCCTGAGTTGTACCGTGCTGCAGGCTTCAGGGGGAGCAAATCACAGCATCTGTGTTTCTCCAAGAAAACAGCAGGGCTATTAAAATAGCTCTTAGGCACGATCTATCACTGAGCCATCTCCCATGTCTGTGCAGGCTGTAACCGGAGAAGTGAGAGTCTGCAGAGACAGCCTGAGATATCGGTACCGCCGTAGAAGGGAAAACAGCAGACTAGGGTTCGCGACTAGGCTGTGACAGCCACGTACGCGGTGACCTTGGGCAAGTCACTTGGTCTCTGGAGGCCTGTCTTTCCTGATCTTAAAGCCCTGAGAAGCATTCTGTGGTTTATAATGTTAATTGCTGTTGGGGGATAGTTAGGATTAGTGGCTAGAGCCTTCTTTGTTATATGACCTTGGAAAAAGTGTTCAAACTTTCTACAACTGAGTCTCCTCGTCTGAAAGCAGAGCTGATGCCAGCTACCACAAATAGCAGTTATCAAAATTTACTGAGATGCTGATTATAAAATCCTGGGCGTGGTTCCTGGCATATAATAAGCACGCAGCAAGTGTCAGATGGCTTTCTGATCCTAGGTCACAGTGTTGCCTCATATCAGTTCTGAATCTGATATTAGGGTTTGAGCTGACTCAGAGCAAAGAATAACCATCTTTCAGGCCAAAGGAAAACAACCTGGAAGTTACCTTGGGCAGGTCAAACAGAATGATGTGAGGACTGGAGAGCGTGGCATCAGAGTGGAGAGATTAATCTAAGATCATGTTAACAATCATCATCAAGCATGCTGTCTGTTAGTCCCACTCTATACCCTAGCGCATTAATTTCTCATAGGTTCTTCTGCACATGCTGATCCACCTGCCAAAGAAGACCCCTCCTTCACCCATTCTTCGAGTTGAGCACAAATGGTTCTCCTTCATGAAACTTTGAACCCTCCCCAAGGAGATCTGATGGCTCATTTAGTGAAATTGAACCCAAAACCTTCAAGTTTAACAAAGGATGGAAGATATTGACTTGAGGAGGAGAGCCTAGGTTCTCCTGTTGCCTGAATCCACTTCTGTCAGCCACATGGGAGGAGAGGGTTGGCCTCAGCCGTGAGAGGTGCACGTGGCCACTTCTCGGTTTCTTCTGCTCCCCTGTATATATTCCCTTTATATCTTTGTATAAATAACCTAGTGTCTGGCACATAGTGGGTACTAATGAATGTTTGCAGAATGAATGAAATGTGTATCTAATTTCACAAAAATTGTTCATTGAGCATTTACTGTGTTCAAGGAGACAGTGAACATGGACTTTCTATTCATATTACTTAGCTATGTATATTTTATTTCAAAATGAGGTTAATTAATTCCTTTCGGTGGGGCAGTGGGAGTATGGGCAAAATTAATATTTCCCTAACGCTCCATTTTGTACTTCAAACCAGTATTCCTTACCTCAGGGTCATATTGTGGTGAGTTTGCTGCCAGCTGAAGTTACTGCATCACCGTCACAGTGCTTATTATTATATTTGCAATTGTTTAAAGCTCCTTTCTGTCTCCACATTTTGTATTCTGATACATTAGACCGCAGAAGATTCCAATTCGTTGTCTTCTGTTTTGGATTCTAAACAGGTTAATAGCATGCAAATACAAGGCCCATTTTTACATTCTGTTACAAATATTGTACACAGACATTGCTATGCTGTTTGGGAGAAATGTAATGAAATGTAATTTAATATGATACTTTCAAGCACATTAGACTGTTCCTGAGGGCTTCATGGCCTTGGTCCTAAACAGCGTTAAACCATAGCTAAAACAAGTCTCAACAAAATGAGTTTCTTCCCTCATTTTACTGGCCTCTCCTAGTTTGATGACTTTTTGTTGCTCATGCCAAATGATGTTTTGGGTTTCCCATGGTTAGGCTAGGCCAGAAATGAGTTCGAAAATATTCAGCTCTCCTCATGAGAATATATTGCTGTTTCTACTTTTAGCCTGCTCCTCAATTCACCAACCATTCTATTTATTTATTAATTCACCCAGCTCACTCAGTCATCCATTTATTTATTCAACTCTACGTCTTGCTCTATGCTCCTGGCATTAATCTTTCTGTTTCCCCACACTCTCCCCTGAGATGTAAGCTGTGTGGTCCCAGGAAACCCGCTTAACTAGCCTAGGACAGTGCCTGGCTCTTAGAATGGGCTGAATACATGCAAACAACAAGATGAGATGTGAGTTTTCTCTTTTATATAGTGAAGATTGCTTTGTTATAAGGATTAAATTAAATAAGGTCTATAAAGCACTTCTGCAGTGTAAGACGTGCAGCACTCAGTGCTCATAGAAAAAATACATAAATGAACCCATTTCTAAATCTGTAAACACCTACTTATAGGTTTGTTTTCAGAATTAAATAATATGCCAGTAGCACCTAGAAGAGGGCCTGGCATCTGATAGGTGTTTAATTTGGTCTCTTTCGGAAAAAAAGACAGTAGGATTCACCACCCATCACAGGCAATAGCAACAACCTAGCACATTCACCGGGGGCGGATGTACAGATTCCTGCCTCTTGGACATCCTGCGAAAGGACTGTAAGCACAGCGATGTCCTTCGGTCCCAGGCACTATGGCCCAGGAAGTCCTTCCCAGGCTCGCTCCGTTTCCCTTTCATCTGCCACTCTGAGCCCTCCCTCCTCCCAGCCTGGTCCCACGTGACTGTGGGATCAGGTATATAAGATCAGGATTTGCGGTGGGGAAAGAAGAGGAGAAGGGAATCCTTGCAGCTCTTCATCCTGCTCTCCCAACCCTACGGTGATCCCTTAAACCTGGGGTGGGATGGACACCAGTCCCTCCGGAGCCCCTGTTCTGTCACACTCCCTCCACTTCAAAAATGCCCAGGCGTCTGAGCACAGTTCCCTTTGAAATCTAGCTGAATCTTCCCGGATCCTTTGAGTAACCAGACTCAGGAGGGAACAGTGGAAAGACTGCAGCTCTGTGACTCCCTCTGTCTTTTCCCTCTTTGCCCCTCCACAAACTGAATCCTCTCCATTGACTGCACACCTGCATCTCAGCAGGCAAGCTGCAATTATTCAATGACAGCGTGCCCTGATTTCCACCGTGGAGGATCCGGGGCTGGCTGAGATGACCCAGGCGTGACCGTTCTCTGTCAGCAATGCTAGAAAGAAACATCAGACTTAGAATCACATAGCAAGGGGGAGAACCGTTGTTTACCGTTCTCATAAGTCATTCAAAATGCTGGGCCAAGATCTGCCCCACAAAGGGCTTACAGAACATTCCTGAAGACTCCTCTTTCCTGACACCTCGATAGGGTTCCACTTATGGCTCTTACAACTGACCTCATGACAAGAATGGCTGTCCAGTGGAGCGGTTTTTACTTTTTTCCTTTCATTTATTGGCCTGGGTTTTATAGCTTGGGAGAGAGATGAGAGGTACGCCCTGAAGTCCTGCTCTTCTGGTCCCCACCGTCCCTTCCCCCGGTTCACTCGGCTGTGCTTCAGACATTAACGCAGTCTTCCAGCATACCTCCAAGTCAGGCAAGCCTGTAGTCATCTGATGTGGCTCTCTGTGCTTTCCCTTGTCCTCAGATCACAGTTTATTTTATACACACACATACGCATGATTTTATTATTATTTTGTGCTTGTCCTGTTGTGTGATTAATGTGTGTCTTTTCAACCAGAATATAAGTTTTATTCCTCATCACAAAGCACAATCCCTAGCATAGAGTAAGTTCTTGATGAGCCTTTATTGAATGAACAATTAGACAAAAGAAATATGTACTATTTAGTGAATCTGAGGAATTTTTTTCATAGCCTACAAATGAGGTGATGTTTGGGGACACCCAAGACCATGCACACATTCAGTGATTCTAAAAGGACTCGCAAGACTCAACGCATAGTCATCCTCGCAGCTGAGATGAATTACAGGGCGACAGCAAGCATGCACAGCTGCATCAGAAAGGGAGCAGTGTACATGAAGTCTGGAGGGACCCGTGTTCAGGCTTCCTGTTGTCTCTCCCTCCCGCAAGGGATCACACAGAACACATTCTATGCCCAGCAGCACAAAGGTAGCAATATTTGTAACATGTTTCTGGCCCAAGGGGGCCAATTTGAGACTTAGAGCCCAAGATTTTTATTGGGGGATGGTCACTCTCTTCTTGGCAATGACCAAAATTCCAGTCTCCAAGAAGGAAAGTAGGTGGTCAGCCTAAACCCATTGTTTGCATAAACAGGCCAGGTACAGTGAGCCAGTCTTGTCAGGTGGAGACTATTTAAAGAGCCAAGTTCCCAGTCACCAGCCAAGGACCCATCTTGCAAGCAGTCCCTTCTAAAGACAGCAGCCTCAGGCTGTGTGTTAATTCTTTCCTACACAGAGAACCAGATCTAATGTTTTTCCTGTATGTGGGGAGACACACATACTCACACGCATGTATACACGCCGGCCGAGAACTGGATGGATGAGAGAGGCTGTTGAGTGAAGTGGGTAAGAGAGCCAACTTCGGTGTCAAACTGCCTGGGTTGAAATCCTGGCTGCACTTGCTGTGTTGCCCTGGGCAAGTTTCTTAACCTATCTGTACTCTCTACTCATATGTAAAAATGGAAAATTAATAGGCCCAACTGATAGTCTTGTTGCAAAGATTGAATGAGATCAAGCACTCATTCAACACTGCTTGATGGGAGTAAGTGCACATTAACTGATGGATGGTGTTATCGTTACTGTGTTATTATTCAGGAATTTCCAGATGTTTTTTGATGGTTTTCTTAGTTCAGTGCATGGAAGCTGAGTGACTGAGCGAATCTGCAAGTGACTCAGCCTCTAGGTTCTAATCCTATCTCCATTAGTCACCGACAGCAGGACAATGGGCACCTCAGTTGCCCTCCTTGTCTCAGTTTTCTCGTCTTCACTATTGGGACAGCAGTCCTTGTCTGGCCAGTTCTTACAGCCGAGCCGGGGAGGGTTCGGTGTCACGGGGAAGCATTTGACTTGTGGAATCAGATATAATTGGGCATCTTTCTCTGCACCTCGGCCTCCCAACCTGTAAAGTGAGGCTATTGACAGAGTATCACACTTCTGAAGTGTTGGCTGTTGTTACCACCAGCACTGCAGTCATGCTCACAGGAGGTAATGGCCGTAAGCATCTTCTGTATTTACCCATGTAAGGGATTCTAGTATTGCCGGACAAAGCAATCTAGGGCTGTAGTTGTTGTGCTTTAAGTAAATCTTACTGAGTGCTTATGAAACTTCAGCTGGAGTGGGAATCTAGGTGGAAGAGGGCAGGCTGAGTAAAGAGGTGGCAGAGAGAAAGAGGGCGCGAACGAGAGTGCTATGCCCCCACTGGACTGTGAGCTCCCCAGACCTGGAGACCGACTTTTCACATTGGGTCCCTGGCATTTGGCAGTGTCTAGTACCTGGTAAGAAGCTCTCAGTAAATGTTTGTTGAAGAATAAAGGAATCCTATCAGCTGAAAGTCTTATTCCTCATGAGAGAAGCATCGATTGAGTGACTACTGTCTACCAAGCACCTGTGTGCTATCTTTTTTGCAGCGTGACTGCAGTCTTATGATATAGGCACCCCCCTACTCCCCTTACGCGGATGGGAAAGCGGAGGCCCTGCGAGCTGAGAGTCAGAAGCACATAAAGGACAGAGCCAGAATCCAAGCTGCGTTCTGGAAACTTCCAAGCCTTGAGACATTTTCAACCACCTAACGCTAGAATCGTTTTTATACTTCATTTTTCTTAAGTGGACTTCTTAAATTTTTAATAAAATTGCTACTCGGTAATCAAACTCAGACTCATAATTCACTCCTAAAGGTTTCGTATTGCACCCTTGCAGAAGAAGAGCCAGCCTCAATGCAGACGTTGTAAGTGGACTCTTGTCTGTCATAACCCAAACAAGGTTATTACTTGAGGGGAGGGGCGTTGGAAAAAAATGAAATGCTTACTAAATCATCCAAAAGAGTGCTCTGCTAGACTTCTGTAGCATGTGCTTTCAAGGTGATAGATTAACTGAAATAAAATTATTGAATTGAGAAACCATTCATTAGAAGGGAATTTCAGGAAACCAGAATGCTTCTTATAACATTACTGCTAGAACTGCCTATTAAATGAAAGTTATGTGTTCTTCTGCGATATTGAAACCTCTGGTTTGTCATCCTTTCCTCTCAGCCTCTTTTCTAATAGTGCGAAAACTTACAATTTACAACTTCTGACATAATTGGAGAGTTAATTAGTTTTCTTCAGATTTCACCTGCTTTATTCTAATTACTATTTTCATAGCCTTTTCTTTCCTTGATTGTCACTTATGTCAAAAGTATGATAAGGTTTTCTCTTTGTCTCTCTTTGCTGTCAATTGAAATCTAAGACTCAGTACATTAGCCAAGTCAATCTCTGCCTCCATACACTGCTGCGTCCATTTTTCTTGTCTCGCTTTTTTCTCTGACTTGATTCCAATACCTCCATCAACAGGCTTTTGTTGAGCAGATAATATGTGCTCCCACTGGAACAGGGGAGGGGACAGCACACAGGACAAAGGAAGGAAGGCCCACCTTTGATCCCCAAGATTGCTGGGCAGTGGGCAGGGGGAGATAAGCTAGAAATGCATCAGAAGGAAAATGGTAAAAATGTATATTCAGAATGGCTGTATGTTGCTGCGTAAAAGCATGAGTTTTGAAATCAAATGTCCACTGATCTATCATTTATGAGCTGTGGGAACATCGGCAAAGTAGCAAGCCTCTCTGAACTTCAGTTTCCTCCTCTGATACAATGGGGGTAATCACATCCCATCACTGAAGTCTTGTAACAAATGGTAGTCATGCAAGTGGGGGCCTGGCATAGGACCGGGAGCAAAGCAAGCTCTCAGGGGACTTCTCTACTCCTTCCTTGCCCCCAACCCAGTGCCGCTTCGTGATACCTACAGGCAGACCAAAGGGAGCTCAGAGGGAAGTTCAATATTTATTGAGCACTAAATATTGCCTGGCCCTGTGCTAAATACTTTACAACCTTCTCTTATTTATTTTTCCCAAGAAAACTCAATGAGATGGAGGTCATTATTTTCCCTATTTTAAAGAGTAAGAAATAGGTCCAGAAAGTTTCATTGCCTGGGGTCGCAGGAAGGCTCCCTTGCAAGCTGGAGTTCAAGCCCAGGTGGACCACGAGGCTGGGGCTGAGCCACCATTTGAATTCTCCCGGCACAGACACCCGCCTCTCTTATTGACTGTTTTCTCCTGACCACTGGGCCTGGTTGATTTCCCATAGTGGAGGATCGCTTCAGCAACGACTGAAGCCGTCCTTCATCCTGATATGTGTTTGATGTTCTATGGGAGAACGGCAGCCAATGAAGGGGAAGCAGGCATAAATGTTACAAAAAGAAGAGAATCAAAAACTGCATCTGGCCTTTGGCAGCATTAATTTTTCTGCCCGTAACTTATCTAAGATTTAGCTAGTCTTATATTAAACAATAAGGAGTTACCATAGCAACCTCATTGCCATGTAATAACACTCACATCCTTCCCAACTGTAAAGTCAAAGCCAGAGAGGCAAATAGAAACCATCAAATTACCAAATAGCATCTTCGTCTCTCTGTTTCCTTCGGAGAATGATTATTGATTACTTTCTTTATTTTAGGTCACTGACACTATTACTAATTTTTTTCCCTTCCCCCTTTCTCTTGCCCTGTCATGAATGAGGAGGGACCAGAGAGGAGCACTCCAGTCCTCAGAGTGGCAGAGTGCCTCTTATTCCAGGAGGACAAAGCTTGAGTCAGTGCCATCTCCTGCCAGCTGCTGCCAGTATTGCTTTGGGGGCATTTATTTCTCTTGCTGGCTGCAGAATGCTTGCACTTGCCACATCTGCTCCAACGCTTGCTTACTGGATCTCTTCACCTTCTGGCAGGAATTCACCATCCCTGTTGGAGCCCTGGGCAGCAGTGTCTGAAGCAGATGTTCATCCATGGTGCACACAGTGGGGCAACGTGCTGCCCTTCCACCACCTATGCATACCTACCTCTGCTCTTTCCCTCTCTCCCTCTTGGCTAATGTCTAGTTTCCCTTTAAGGTTCAGATCAGGCATTACGTCCACCAGGTAGCTTTCCCTGATGTTCTTGGCTTGGATGAGATGCCCCTCCTCTGTATTCTGCAGATTCTGTTTGTTCCTCCTTGTATAGCACCTCTTAGCATGTCAAGCACACAGTAGGAGCTCAATAAACCTCCAACGCCCCACTTATTTAACTGAGGAAGGCAGGGAACTATTTATTGGTACCAATCTATGGGTAGTTAATCAGACTGACTGGTTCTTCATTTTCTTCTGAGATTTTCACATGTGAATAAAAGTAGATGGGCTGAGAAGCAAGTTTGGTTTATCTGCTGTATCTCTAGCAAACCACATCTTTTTAATTTCATGCATTGATGGAATGATACGTCATGCCTGTTACAGTGCGACAGCTTGCTACTTTGTATAACTCAACATGCTGATGCAGCTGGGCATGCAAAATTATTCCGAGAGGGAGTCAGACCCAGGAAATCAGAAATGAACCAAGTTTCCCAACATGGTGTTTCTTTACCCCTTCCCCGTGACCTCATCTGCTTGTGGGACCTGACCTGGACAATATTCACACATTAGCTCAATGAAGGGCAATTATGCCTTTATTAGACAGCTGGTCCTAGGAGCAAAATGCTTAATAAGCAAAATTTTTCTTATTTGGGACCATATCGTCACTTATTCAGTCAACAAATATTCATTGAGGACCTCAATAATTGTATAATAAATGAAAGAATGGATGCAAGAGTGAAGTTTCTCTCTACTCTCCCGTCCAACTTCTGCCCTGCCACCAAATCTCTTATTCTAAGACCCACTCGAGTCATCCCCTCCCTGGAATAGACACTTATGTGAGGACGCTTCATCTTTTACAGACCAAAGTCCAAAGGTCTCAAATCAATGAGGCTTTCACAATCTGGCTTCAGTTCCTGCTGCACTGAGTGCCTTCCTCTGCACAGCCCTGCCCCCGCTGATGTTCTCATCTCTTTGTTCTCTACTGGAGAGGCAATAACTCTCCTGAAAGGTGATATTCTTGAATTTGAGAGTTTACAAAATAAGATCCTCTTGAACATCCAGAGTCTGCTCTCTCAGGCTGGATGAGCATCTTCAAAGATCGTGGAGATGTCAGAGCTTCCCTTCTGGGCGAGCCAGATGCCTGAGCTGCCTCAGCCAGGTGTTCCCAGGAGCCCGGGTCTCGTAGGTGAGTGGGAATGAGCTTGAACACTCAGCAGAGAATTGGAAGGATCTTGAATGAAACTGGACCAGCCCCTTCACATTACTGCTGAGAAAGCTGAGACTTCCGACAGTTAAGTGCCTTGTCTCAGGTCATGGGCTCAATGACCACATGGAACCTAAAACCCAGTCTAGGCCTTTTCCCTGTCCCTCCTGGTTGATGACCACCTCCCTCATGGAAGGACTCCCTGAGGCCACTCCTCAGCACAGCTTGTGGTCACCCATGTTCTTCTCCATGCAGGTCACCTGTCAGCTCCTCCTCTCAGCTCCCGGAGACTTTAGCGCTCTCTTGCCTAGCTGCTGCTGGACTTCCTGTGGCTCGACAAAGCACTCTCTCTGCCGGCTAGCGCTGGGGTGAGTGCCAGAGACACGGGCTGTGGCGATGAGTGACCGACACAGGGAGCAAATGTTTGTTTTCTCTGAGAGGTTACACTGTGGTATTGGCTAAGAGGCATATCCTACTGTTGGCTTCGGGCAAAATTGCTCCTGAGTATCTGACATATGTCGATCTCCGTACATGTTATTGTTGAGGTTAGATAGAAATCCTGTGCTGAGGGCCAGCCTGGTGGCACAGCGGTTAAGTTCGCACGTTCCACTTCTCGGTGGCCCAGGGTTGGCCAGTTCAGGTCCCACATGTGGACATGGCACCGCTTGGCAAAAGCCATGCTATGGTAGGCGTCCCACGTATAAAGTAGAGGAAGATGGGCATGGATGTTAGCTCAGGGCCACTCTTTCTCAGCAAAAAGAGGAGGATTGGCAGTAGTTAGCTCAGGGCTAATCTTCCTCAAAAAAAAAGAAAAGAAAAGAAAAGAAAGAAATCCTGCGCTGAGCTCATCTGCATGTGTCACACTCCTGTCAATAATGAAGCTCTCGGGCTCTCCTCTAAACCTATTTTGAGGTAACATGTCTTGGATGCCCTATTTCTCTGAGTCACACCCTGGAAGAGCAGTCAGTCCAGTTTGGAAAGCAATCAGCCATGGTCACCAGTCCCAGGAAGGAAACATTGTGCTTGCGTGTCTGAGGCGAATTCCTGTCTGTTGTCCTACAACTCGACCACACTCATAGCGTATAATGCAGAACGCTCCCTGACAGGCACTGGGCGGTGGGGTAAAGCCGTGGACTCTGGAACCAGACGACCAAGCCTCAGATCCCAGCTCAGCCACTCGCTCGCTGTGCCATCTTTGACAGGTAGCTTAACTTCTCTACTCCTCAGCTTCCTCTATAACACGGACATCATAACGCCTACGTCACAGGGCGATTCTCCAGACTAAACGAGTTAACACATAGTAAGGGCTTGGAAGCTGTGCTGGCATCTTAGCAGGCGGTATATATGTATTAACTCTGATCATCTTCATCATTATTATTATTGCTATTATTATTCCTCTCAAAAGACAGTCATGAACTGGCTGGACAACCACGGTGTGATAAAAGGAGCATGGGCATCATAACCGAACAGACCCAAGTTCAGATCCCAGCTTTGACGCTTACTAGCTGGGAAGGCCTTGAGCAAGTTACTCGACCGCTTTAGGTCTCTGCTTCCTCATCCTTAAAGTGGGACCAGCATCCACTCCTTCAGTGTCACGCTATTAGACGACGTAAGAACAGGCAGGCCTCCCACAGATGGTAGCTACCCTCCTTTCATCCCAGTCCCAGCTTCCGTGTGCACATCAAGCCCTGGAGATTCATCCGCCCGACAGTGATGACGTTAGCAGCCGGCACTAGGCACTGCCCTGGGTGCTGGAGACACAGAGAGTGATGACATGCTCTGACCTCAGGGGGCGCACAGTCTCATCCAGATACTGATTGATTCTGTTTCTCCTCTAGAAGCGTAGGATTCGTTCTCCTGTGTTGCACAGGTACGCAATCTGCTCCTCCTCCTCCAGAAAGCCCAGACCTGCTTTCTGAATGAAGACCCTCACCGTTACCTCTGGCGTCCGCGTTCCGTTTTCTCCCTCCTCTCTTCGTCTGGGTCCCGCCTCTCCACTCACCACCATTTCTTCCAACTCAGGTTTCGAATCCCCTCCACTTGATTAAAACATTATGGTTCTTATGTAAATATACCTCAATAAAGCTGGAAAAAAATGGGCTGCTCACTTTTTTTCTAATTTTCTGGCGTCATTTTCTTTGTTCTCTCGGTGAAGTCCAGAGAGTGCTTTCTCTCCTCTTCTCCTGGGAGCCCTCTCTCAGCACTTTCCAAACCTACCTATTCTCCAAGGGCTGGGTTGAAAAGAAGAATGCCAACTATCCTATTAATAGTTTTTGTATTAATTAGATGTTGAAATGGTAATTATTTAGGTATATTGGGCTACATAAAATATATTATTAAAATTAATTGCAGCTGTTTCCTCTTACTTGTTTATTGTGGCCACAAGAAAATGTGAATTATGTCTGTGGCTCACATTTTTTTCTGTGGGACAGCGCTAACCTGGAATCAATCAACGAGATTCTCACATCAGAACTTTACTTGAATGACTAAAGAACCTTTGGAGAGTGACTGAACTTTTAGCCTGTTCCCAAGACAATATTTAATTTATTATCTGTACTTACATGCGACCACCTTATAAATAGGATGGCCATCCTTCTGGATTTGCAAGAAAGTCCCAGCTTATGCCGATTGTCTGGGTATAAATTATTCGTAGTGACCCCTTTTATTATCTAAAGAGTCCTGGTTCAAATGATAAATTACACTGTGACCTCTTGAAGATACACCTGGAGCTCTTACGTTACTCTGCAGATCCTCCTCTCAGAAAGACTCTGCCCTGGTGTGGCTGTGACCAGAGTCTCCATTCTGTCCAGTCTTCAGGGCCCCCTCCCCGCCCTACCAGCCCTCTGTTTGTCAAGAAGAGACGCTTTCTCCCTGGAGTCGCAACTTAGTCTTCCATTGCCGGCTACCATGGACACCACGATACTTCCTGTCCAGGACTGGGAAATATTTCCTTGGCAAAAAAAGAGCTGGGTTGAGTTCATAGGCATTATCCTTCAATTAGCTCATGTCCGGTTGTGTGTAGATTATATACGCAAGCTACAAAAATGGTTGGATGCGAGCTCTACCTACTGTTGGCCATTCCACTTTCAAATTCAGCTGCTTGAAGGGACCCAGCGGACTGGTGCTAGGCACAAGATTTAGCCCTTGACGAACCTCAGTTTCCCCGTCTGTCAAGTGGGTTTGAGGCTAACCTCTACCTCACAGAAATTGTGAAAATTCAATAAGCCTAGTTATTAAATCCTCATCAGAGACCCGTCCTCTAGTAGAGGCTCAGTTGACACTTTTTCTAACTGCCCATTCCCAAATGCACATTCGCTCTCTAAAACACAGGAAGCGAATGACGTCATGACATACCATCTCGGTTTCTTAACTTTTGATAGCAAGGCTCCTGGCACTTGTGCCTCTTCCTTGGCTCCTGGTTCAAAATAGCCTTGATGTCATTACAGTCCCCTGTGTTTAACCCTTGGGGTGATTTCCATATCCCATCAGCTGAGAAAGTCTTGCTTAAATATTCTCTTCGTCACTATACCACTCAGAAATCGCCCTGCTTTCCACAGCAGATCCACCCCTGCGGGCTCTACACGGCTGCAGGTAAGCTTAGAACCCGGAGAGCAACCTAAGGGATCTGGCCCTTTTGGTCATCTGTGCCTCCTAAATGGTCATGAAAGATTTATATAAACCTGTAATAGGAAAGGGAGAAATTCTACTCTAATGCATAAACTGCTACTACCTTCGTAGCTGTGACAAATGGACTTCTGACAGTTTAGATCCCGCCAATCAGAGAGCTGCTCATTGCCTCTGCTTCTGATCAACATCAGTCATTACTGGGGTTGGAGAAGCGGTGTTTCCCAGTCGTTTCCCAGGATGCTTCTTTTTTTCATTCCCTCTATCTCTTCCTTCTTGAGTGCACCTTCTGGCCCCAGCCATACGTGCTGGCGGCGTCATTAAGTGCTGGGACATTACATCTTAATTCTGTGTGAGAGGTTTTCTCTGGGGGCGATGGTGCATCTGTGGAAAAAGAACTTGAGTGTACAACAGAGGTGATATGTTGGAGGATGTTGATGGCATATTTAAGGAAACAGCTGTCCAGAAACTATTTTGTGTGTGTGTCGGGGCGGGGTTGCGGGGGGGTGGGGGGGGATGCGTAAGAAGGAGAAGAGAAGAGGTTGGCTTGGTTTGGTTGTTCACAGAAGAATTTAGAATATATTGGCTTGGCTTAGAAGTTTGCTACGGAAAAGGCTTGAAGTACTTAACTCAGGCAGCAAAGAACAAGGATTTAGGATGTGAGAGAATTTGCTCAGCTTGCATTCTCTTTATATCTGGGAGGCTTGTAAGCTATTGAGCAATATTATCACCAATTTCCACTTTTTTTTGGATGCCTCTTAAGATTGTTTAATACTCTTTTTGACAGAATGGAGACTAAACCAGGATGAAATTATGGCTTAATTTTTAATGTAATTCCTTGTGAAACAAAAAGATGTCTGTGTTCCATAGCTGGATAGATGTATGGCAAATAGGGGAAAGGCAAGCTGTGTAACATCAGGACCAGTTTCTATAGCAACAAAAATGTCAGCCATCCTTTTGGCTGATCCTATTAATCTGGAGTAGAAGCAATGATACTGACACATTCGAAATGTATTTAAACCAGAAGGTGAAAATATAACCCGGCTGTAGATTTAAAATAGAGGTAGAGTTAGGCACCGACACAATGTGGCTTTAAAACAGACGTAATGTAAGAGAAAGGGAGGAATCTTAAGTACAGTTTCTGCATTTTATTTTTTTAAAGTGATTAAGGTTTTTGCTAGAAGTTATTCCAAATATTCTTGGACTCAAGTATAAAAAAGAAGAAAGAGGGAAGATCCAGCCGGCTTCTGTTATCCAGAGCAGGGCTGTCTTTTCAAGAGCTTTGGCTCAGAGTAAACACTTGAAGTTAATGGTTTGGAAGATGGTGAAATCTGTAACTTTGAGAGCTGCTAACATTTGTGCACCTTTCCAGAAAGGAAACACTAGGTTTCTGAGAGAAGAAATCTGGCCTTTGGACCAGAGCCTGCAGTTGTGGTTTCTGCTTTTCAGCCACAGCCAGGGCTGGCGTGAGGCCTGTGAGCAGGTACGGATTTCTGTCAACGGAGGTGATCGTCCTGGCCCTGGATGCTTCATAGGGCTGCTCTGAGGACCAGAGGAGATAATGGATGTGGAAGTACCTTGAAAGAAGTCTAAAGTGCTATAGGGATGTAAAGAAAGATTACTATTATTAAGAAACAGCCAAAGAAATACTCTTTCCTAGAAAGCACCAGTTGTAGACAGAGTTTAGGAGGCAAGTTTATAAATTCTGACTATTTGGGTCAGCGGTTTGAATTTTTTTTCCTAGGGAGACTGCGAAGCCATTATTCTGTGCTATTCCCCTTTGGTGCCTCTTTTTACTTTCGAATTATTTAAATGGCTAAATATTTTCCCACTTCGCAAAGCAGAATGACAGTCCCCAGTATATTTTGCTGCTGGAGCACAAAATAAATGGGGATGCCGATCTGTGTCATTATGATAAAACACCATCTTTTCATCTTTATCTTAGCATTTCAGACTCCTCAGGAAGGATGACCACCTCTCGTTGTGGAAAATGAATTCGCTAGCAAAGAAGGATATCTCTTAACTTGTTCTTAGCTGTTCCTCTTTCCAAAAGCATAAAGGAATATTAGCTCTGTTTACTATTCTTGGCTTATTAAAATGATTTCCCTCACCCCACCCACTCCCCAAATCTCTAAAAATGATCATGGAACAACAGAAGAGAAAGGAGACAGATACCAGCAAGGAAAATTAAAAGAGTATGTAACATTTGATTAACCAAGATATATTCTGCAAAGGAATAGAATCTGTCTTTAGAAATGAGTAGCAAAAGGTCTGAATATTTCCACCTCTGTCTGGATACACTTTCTTACACTTCAGAAATAATTAACACTCTCAAAGCAAAGGAGATGCTTTCAACTGTGCCTTGAAATAAAATGTTGTTTTTGCACAAACTGCGGCTGGGGATATGGAGCTGTCACCTTCAAGCCCTGCATCATGACTGATGACCTGGGAGCTTTCCCAAATCTCAGATTTTGTCCACATCCATCAGTCAACCAGTCAAGTATGTGTCTATTGCTATGCTGGGCTCATGGGGATAAAAGACAGGGAGGATGGGGAGAAAGACACGACAATTTTTTTTTTTTACATTTACCCAATTTCAGGCACTGAGTTGCTCTCTCCCTATTAGTTAATGAAATTAAAATTAAATTAACTTCACAGCCTTATAGAACCAGAGAGGCTGGTTGATTAGTTAAGGTGAACAGATTTGCTAGATCCTGTTGTCGTTGGACACTCAGCTCTTGTGTGAAGCATCTCTGATTGCCCTGATCTGCCCCCAAGCCCTCATTGTAGAACAACGCATGTAGTGATGCGGAGATTGGTTCAAGACACAGATGTGGGTTCAAGTTTAAGCTCCATCACATACTAGTTGAGTGACTTTGGGCAACTTCCATGGGCTTCCATGTCATCTTTTGTAAAATGAAGAGCAACAGATCCTAACACGCAGGGTTTCACAAGGACTAAAGAAATGGATGTAAAGGGCCTAGCCAAGTAATTAGCAGATAGTAAGAATTCAACGTGTTACAATTTTGATTCTTAGCATTACTAGGAATATCATACAGTATTATGAGCTGGTCTTTTTATTTATCTTATAAACAAAGAAACATGTCCTACTACCAAGCCACAGGTTCAATAAACATCCTCACATCTCTATTGCTGAGCCCATCCCACGGAGGCCTCCAAGGTGGGGGATGTGTAGGGACCTGGGAGTGTCAGAAATGTGGTGAGACTCAAGGTCGGGGGGAGCTCAGCAGCAGAGGAAGGATCGTGCATGTCTATTGCACACATTCATTTGTGTTTTAAAATAGCAGTTTTGTATTTGACTCAATCATGGTGATGTTTTTGTTTCCAAAGCCTCGCCCCTGTCTTGTTATGAACTGATCATTGTTATAATGCTCATCACTGTCTGTATTATTGTTTAGCTCTCTTTGTCCAATGATTGGCTTGTGATCAATGGAGAGCAGAGATTGCGTATTGTTATTTTTTGACTTATTCATCTAAATATCAAGTACTGTTTCAGGGATTTAGGAGGTGAGTATTTGTTGGATGGATAAATGGACGAAGTAATGAAAAAGCCAAATGTATAAAAGTCCTCATTAAAAGAAATTCTAAGGAAGAAGCATTTAAGCCCGCATGTGGCCATGCATAATGACTAAATATTGTGCCATATGTGCTTTGAATTGGCCAGTTTGCAGCTAGGCAGATGAATAGAGCCTTGAGACCTGTTGGACTGTGTGAGGGCTCTGTCCTCAGGTGAAGAGCGACGTTTTCCTGGCCTTAAGGAAAACACAGTCTTAGATCCTTTGAGAACTTATGAATGGAGGACCCTCAAATTCCTTCATTTCTATCAGGGATGAGTAGCAGGCCCTTTTGCAGGGACAGCCCTCATTTTTAATCCACACTCTCAAATCAATAATTTTGAGTAGGCTGCAAGAAAAGCAGCCAGCAGGTCAAATGTTGCCTGAGGACTCCTTCCCCCTCAGCTGCCAGGAAGTGTGACCCTTTCACTGGACTTTGGCAGCCTGAGCTGAAAGCCTGAGGCAGCTCCTCTTGAAAGGCCAGCACAGAAAATTCCTCCCAGAGCTGTAGGGTGGTGGGGCTGGAAAGGCAAGGACACTTGTGATGTCTGACCCTTCATGGACAGCTGGTCATAGCTTGAACTGGACATCTAAAGCAATCAGAAGAATGTTTTTAGCATTATCTATTTTCATTCCAAAACCATTTCCTTTCTTTTCCACACCTGGTCCAGGGATCCACACACCCCAAATCCTCTGGATCTCTTCTTCCTCCTTTTGAACGACCCATTCCAATGCCTAGCCCTCTCCCATCCTTGCTCTCTGCTCTATTTCGTCTGCTTAGATGAAATAGATATAGAAGCCGATTACAATAATAAGTATAACAATAATATTAGCTAATATTTATTTAATACCTATCATGTAACTGGCACAATTTTAATGCTTTCTCTCTCTTTACTCATTTTTTTCTTCCCCACAAGGGAGGGAAACAGAGGCACAAGGTAAAACATGTGATCAAAAGAGACAAATCAAAATACAGAAGCACAGAATATGAAGAATAATGAGTTAGCCTATGAGGGGTGAGTCAGAAAAAGCATAATACAGATTCTGTGAGTGAATTTAATCTTGAGAGATGTGGAAGAGAATGGGAAGGGGGCATGCCAATGGTCAAGAGCATGGATGTGTAAAGCACACCTTGGTTTACTGCTCATGGTTAGCACAGTACCTGATACATCATAGGCACTCAGTAAACCTAGGTTGGAATGAATCAAATAACATATTTGGGTGAACACTGCAAAACAGAGCGGGAGGCCAGAGGTAGGAGAGTTAGCCTGGGATCAGTCGTTTCCAAGAGGAGTGGGTAAATGATGAAGCTTTCTATAAAAGTGAGAGCAAATTTTATGACTGCAGCTCACAGATTTCTCATCATAACGAATTCTCCATTAAATGTCCTCCTAATCCACACTGGCTGATGGGTGAATCCCTGAAACAGAAAGTTCCCAGCAAGATCTATGGGAGTAGCCACATGTCAGAGGAGATGGACACAGTTGGTCATCAGGCATTGTAGGAGTCAAAAGGAAGATGGGACTGTTTTCCTGGACTCTCAAACCAGATAACAAGTGAAGACCCCAGCTGTGTGTTGTCAAATATCCTATTCCTATTAGCCACTGCCTCAGTCACTCATACCTTAGCAGGCTTTGAATAAAGAACATAACAACTTAATGAAGGTGTTGGAGTATGCCTGAGAGCATACCACACTGCAAGTTGTGGAACCCTTGAATGGAAGAGCTTGATGGGGTCCTAGATATCATCCAGTCACATGAAATCTTAAGGCAGAACCTAAATAAATAAAACAGATAAGAGAAATGAATGGCTTCTTCTGGTAACTTAAATCTTCACCATTTGGCAGACCAGCACTTTTCATTGTTTGTGGATCTCCCAGAGCACACACATGTATGGAAAACACTAGTTTGAGTCTCATACTTTCATTTTAGTGATGAGGAAAACAGATCAACAAAATGACTCCCTCAGTATCACCAAGTGGCCAATGGCAAAGTCTGAGCCCAGACAAGGATCTGGAAATCCTGACTCTGTTTGTTAATCCACCAGTAATGTTCTTTTGTTCCAGAAATATTTATTGGGCACTACTATGTAAAGGACACTGCCAGCCTGGAGGATACACTGAAAGATCAAGTTCTTGTTCTTAAGAATTTCAGGGACAATTGTAAGGACAATTCTAAATCAGTGCAAAAAGTGCAAAATTAGAGGTATGTACACACTGTAGTTTACCCAGACATCACAAATTCAGAAACTTTCAGGAGTCAAGCAGGAATATGAATGAAACATGCTGAGAACAAGCCATGGAGGCAATTAAGGGATCTGGGATCTGACTATCCACTGAGTGCTTTCAAAAATTTTTTTTTTTAATTTGGAAACCTCAACTTGATAAAGAATAATTACAAAAAACCGACAGCTAACATCATACTTAATGGTGAGAATCTTGAAGCTTTCCCACTAAGATCAGGCACAAGGCGAGGATGTCCCTCTCAAAACTGTGTTTAAACATCATGTTGGAAGTCCTAACTAATGCAATAAGACAAGAAAAAGAAATAAAATTGTATACAGATTGGGAAATAAAGAAATAAAACTATCTTTGTTCGTAGATGACATGATCATCTATGTAGAAAATCTGAAATAATCAACAGAAAAACTCCTGGAACTAATTAGTGATTATAGCCAGGTTGCAGGATACAAGGTTAATATACAAAAGTCAATCACTTTCCTATATACCAGTAATGAACAAGTGGAATTTGAAATTAAAAGCACAATACTATTTACATTAGCTCCACCAAAAATGAAATATTTAGATATAAATCGACCAAAACTCAGAAGATCTATATAAGGAAAACTATAAAACTCTGATGAAAGAAATCAAAAAACTAAACAAATGTGGAGATATTCCATGTTCATGGATAGGAAGACTACATATTTTCAAGCTGTCAGTTCTTCCCAATTTGATCTATAGATTCAATAGAATCCCAGTAAGTTGTTTTGTACATATTAACATACTGATTCTAAAGTTTATATGGAGAGGCAAAAGACTGAGAAAAACCAACATAACATTGAAGGAGAAGAGCAAAGTTGGAGGACTGACCCTACCCAACTTCATGGCTTACTATAAAACCTCAGCAACCAAGACAGTGTGGTCTGGCAGAAGAAGGGACAAATAGATCAGTGGAACAGAATAGAGAACCCAGAAGTAGACTTGCATATACACAGTCAATTGATCTTTGACAAAGAAACAAAGGCAATACAATGGAGAAAAGATTGTCTTTTCTACAAATGGTGCTGGAACAACTAGACATCCATACGCACAAAAATGAATCTAGACACAGACCTTACTCTCTTCACAAAATTAACTCAAAATGGATCACAGACCTAAATGTAAAATGCAAAAGTCCTGGAAGGTAACATAGGAGAAACGTAGTTGAAGTTGGGTTTGGCCATGATCTGTTCGATACAATGACAAAAGCATGATCCATAATAAGCTGGACTTCATTAAAATGGAAAATTGCTGCCTTGTGAAAGACACTGTCAAGAGAACTAAAAGACAGGTCACAGACTGTGAGAAAATGTTTACAAAAGACATATCTGATAAAGGACTGTTATCTAAAGTACACAAAGAGGGGCTGGCCTGGTGGCGCAGCAGTTAAGTTTGCGTGTTCTGCTTCTCAGCAGCCTGGGGGTACGCCGGTTTGGATCCCGGGTGTGGACATGGCACCGCTTGGCAAAAGCCATGCTGTGGTAGGCGTCCCACATATAAAGCAGAGGAAGATGGGCATGGATGTTAGCTCAGGGCCAGTCTTCCTCAGCAAAAAGAGGAAAATTGGCAGTAGTTAGCTCAGGGCTAATCTTCCTGAAAAAAAAATAATAATAAAGTAAAATAAAATAAAATACACAAAGAACTTTTAAACTCAATAATAAGAAAATAAAGAACCCAATTAAAACATGGGCCAAAGACCTGACTCAGACACCTCACCAAAGAGGTTATACAGATGGCAAATAAGCATATGCAAGATTCTCCACGTCCTCTGTCATCAGGGAAATGCAAATTAGGATGACACTAGATACCCCTCCATGCCTATTGGAATGGCTGAAATCCAGAAAACGTTTTACTACACCCAATGCCAGCAAGGATACGGAGCAACAAGAACTCTCATTTGTTGGTGGTGGGAATGCAAAATCATACAGCCCCTTTGGAAAATAATCCAGTAGTTTCTTACAACACTAAACATGCTCTTACTATGTGACCCAGCAATCATACTCTTTGATATTACCCCAAGGAGTTGAAATCTTATGTTTACACAAAAACCTGAATATGGCTTTTTATAGCAACTTTATTCATAATTGTCCAAACTTGGAAACAATCAAGATGTCTTTCAGTAGGTGAATGAATAAGTAAATTGTGGTATATACAGATCATGGAATATTATACAGTAACTAAAAAGAAGTGAGCTATCAAGCTATGAAAAGATGCATATTACTAAGCGAATGAAGCCAGTCTGAAAAGGTTACGCACTGTATGATTACAACTATATGACATTCTGGAAAGGGTAAAACTGTGGTGACGGTGAAAAGATCAGTGGTTGCCAGGGGTTAGGGAAAAGGAAGGGATAGGCAGGTGGAGCACTGAGACTTTCAGGGCAATGAAACTACCCTGTATAATATTACAATGATGGATATATGTCATTATGCATTTGCCCAAACCCACAGAATGTACAGCTCCAAGAGTGGCCTGTAATATAAACTGAGGACTTGACAGTTCACGCATGCTCTTTGCTGTGTCCTCTGTGCAGTTTGAGAAATCCCAGCAAGCCATTGTCCTAACGTTTTCATGCCATTTCCTGACCTCCAGAGTCTGGCAAATGAGTATATATTTTTTTAGAGATTTCAGGCAGTTGCTGTCATGGTGCTGGCTAAGGGAGGTTTCTCAAGCCCCATTTATAAACCCTGCTGCTGCTGTTTTCCTGCAAGTTTAATAAGTCCGGGGCCATAATTGTCAATATTTAAAAACTTGATGTGTGGCCAGATGGATTCATTATAGACTATCTCTGTATTTAGACTCATATTTTCCAGTTTGGCGCTGGAAATGTCACATAGGAAGACACACAGAGTTCAGGATCAGATCCACATCTAAATGCCAAAGGTAAAACATTCATTTGTGTCCTCGCCTCCAATTTTCCTAACAGTTCTTCTTATTTAGCCTCACCCAGACTGAGACGGGAGCCTGATGAAAAAATAATAGATATAAATTGTGCTTCAGTCATTGGCTGTTTATCTTAAGAAGAGAAACTTGTTTCCAGGCAGTCTGATAATTGAACATCCAAAAAGTTCACTAAGAAAGGGAGAGGGTGGGACAGTGTTGAGTGAAGAGAGACCAGAATGTTTACTTTTTCTTTCAGACAGTGGGAAGAAGCTGCTGATCCTTTCATTTTTCTCAAGTTGTGGGTTTCTTTGTTTATTGACTATGACATCTACTACCTAAACAGTCTATGAATTATCTATGAATTCTTAAGGCTTTGATGCAATAAGTTCTCATATTTGACTCTGTAAAGAGGATGGAGAGCTGGCGAGGTTGCTGGGGAAGGGATCAGACCCATGGGGAGAAACTGCAGTCTTCTCTTCATCCAGTTAGTCATCCATTGGTTGTTTCAATAAACATTTATTGAGCACTTTTCATCAAACTGGCTCCTAGATGATGCTCTCACTTCAGCCCAAGCATCAGTACCAACATGTCTCCCATGAACTAAGCCTGAGTTAGGTGCCTGCCTCTGTGGTCCCATGGGCTAGTGCATCACAGGACAATTGCTAGACTTACACATCTGCCTCTCTCTCTGTTGTGAGTTCCTTGAAGGCAGGGACTGTCTTAATTCGCCCTTGTGTCCCAACGCTATGCACAGTGCTTACCACATAGAAGGGTCTTGATGTTTACGATATCTGAGAACCTGTGATGAATGAGTTCTTGCTCTGGAGGAGCAAGACCCTTATCCCAGTCAGCATTGAGCCTTTCAATCCAAAAAACATCCAAGTGCTCTTTACTGGCCCCTATGAATTTGTCATCATTTTTCCATTCCTTTAGTTATTAAAAGCAAAGAAAGGTTTCCCTGCCGTTATCTCACTTGACCATAATGCTTTGCTTTTGCAATCTCTCAAGGCTATCTCAAGTGTTTTCTGTTAGACCTGTATGTTATAGGTGCGTTAGAGATGTCCATGTGTAGACTATATAATCATACATATGGATTACGTATATATGTGTATGTGTATGTCATCTGTGTGTACATGTGTGCATGTGCACCTAGAAAAAAACCCCAGATATGCAATGTATGATCTGACCCTTTAAAAGAACAGCTTGAAGACTGAGCCTTATACGTGTGATGTTAGTATAGACAGCACAGCAGAGCAGGAGTAGCAACACTCCACCCGACTAACTCAGAAGTCCGTGTCCTCTCTGAGCCTCCATTTCTTCATCTGTAGAGTGGAGACTGTGAGAGCTGCCGTGCCTCCCTGTAAGGAGTTGATGTAAGTCTCAAATGAGACAGTGATGGGAAAACCCTTTGCTGGTTGAATCAATGTAAAGAATTAGAAAATGCCAAATGAGTCATATTTATGGCAAGATTGGGTTTGACAATTCTAGTTACCATGTGGGAATGTGACTGAGGAAAAATGCGCTCTCAAAGCTTCCTGGCACCAGGCAGTGGTTCTGAGAGCAATGCTGGCAACACCTTTGCTTTTTCCTCCGACTGCTGAACATGTTCCCACTTGCCTGGCAGCTGCAGAGCCCACTGGTAAAAGCTCTTGGTATCTCTGTTCCCTTTCTCTCCCTGCTTTCTGCCTCGGGCCACCTTCTCCTCCTCCCCCTCTGTAGGCCTGCGTGCACACATCCTCACTCGAGGGATCAGATGCTTCTGCTTTTCTGTGGTCATTTCTAGGTGGGCCGTGGCCCCTTCCGTGTCTCTGAGAGCCTCCCTCCTTCCATGCTTGTGCTCCCAGAGCCTTGCAGGGAAAAGCAGGAGGTGCCGATGTCCAGGGACTAAGGCAGGAGGAAGACTGTGGACTCTTCCCTTTGGAAAGCGGGAGTCTTTGGTTTACGCAGGGACTTTGTCATTTTAAACAGGCACCTTCATCATGAGGCCGCCTCAAATATGTGTCCCATTCCACCAACCGGTAAAATTCAGAGCAGGATGTTTTCACCTTTCGGAAGGAGGAACCCCACTTTCTAAATTTACCCAGGAGAGGTGTGGCCCTCAGAGGCTACCTGGGGACAATGTTATCCTCTTACGGTTACATGAGACCCTGTAAAACCGTTCTTCTACTTGAAGCTCTTCAGTAGCTCTCCTGAGTAAGTCACAATGCTGAGCTCCTTACTCTGGCTACACAACCCACGTGATCTGTCCCTGCTCCGTGTCCAGCCTTGTCAATAGTCATATGCGTGTGGCCTGAGTTACAGACAGCACCTATTTTCCATCCACCCACTAATTTAATTCATTCTTTTCAGCACGTATCCACTGAGTGCCTGCGATGGGCTGGTCCTTGTGCAGGGCCCTAGGGAGAGAATGGGAACAGATGGTGCCCATGACAGCAAAGATTCTGTGTTAGGCTGAATAATGGTCACCAAAGATAACCAGTTTCTGATCCCTGGAACCTGTGAATGTCACGTTTTATGGCAAAAGGGCTTTGCAGATGGTTAAGTTAAGGGTCTGCTGCTAGGAAGATGATCCTGCATTATTAAGGGACCTTAAATGTCATCACAAGTGTCCCTAAAAGCAGGGACAGAGGGGGATTTGACAGCAGAAGAGGAGAAGGCAGCTGGCCATGGAAACAGAGATTGACGCGATGCAACCACAAGCCAAGGAATGCTGGCGGATCCTGGAAGCTGGAGGAGGCGGGAAATGGCTTCTCCCCTGGAGTCTCTGGAAGGAACTGGTTCCTTTATTTTAGTCCTGTAAGGCTCTGTTCAGACTTCTGGCCTACAGAGCTGTAAGAAGAAAGTGTCTGTTGCTTTAAGACGCTAAATTTGCGGTAATTTGTTGTAGTTTTTGTTATATAGTTTCCTGGCAAAAGGAAATTAATTCACACCTTAAAGTCTAGTTGTAAGCTGCAAGTTATCATTTAGTATAAGTGCTGCTTTTAGGGAAATACAGGTGTTTTTTTAAGGCATAAAGTGGGGGAACTTATCCCGGAATTTGTATATCAAGGAAGGCTTCTTGGAGGAAGTGACCTCTCAACTGCAATTTGAAAGCTGAGAGTGAGTTATTAATCAGATGAGGGAGGCAAGGCCAGGTCAGGTGGTCACAGGCAGGGCAGCTGCACGTCCAGCATGTACCTTGCCACTTAACACCTTTATGCCTTGCATGTGCTCTGCCCTTTTCCTCTTCATCCTCCCAGTCTAGCCCCCACACAAATACACACACGCACACACACACACTTCACATGTGCACACCTCCTAGTTATTTCACTTGCAAATTTCTATTCATTATTCAGGCTTGCTCCATTGCTCCCTCTATGGGAAAGCCCTCCCCCACGCTATCATTCCTTGCCTCCAGATAGAGTTCTGCAACACGCCTTCGTGAGGAGGCCCCATTCTATTTTACGGAAGCTCTGAAATCGTAGAAGTGACGTGCTGGGAAAATCCCTGAGCAGAACTCCATAGTGACCCTGTTTCTATGTTTTTTCCCCTCTTCTCATTGGGAATCTGAAAGGCCCAGATGGGGAGGGAAGACTTTAGCAAAGAGAACCTTTTGGCAGTGGCATCTGGGTTGGAAACCGATCAAGACAGGTTTCCTGGTACAGTAAAGGTTGTTGGTACAGATGTCCTCCAACAGCAAGTTTGAAAAGCCCCAATTAACACTTTCTGATTGGCTGATTCTGCCACGTCAGGTGGCGTTTTTGTCTTGGGTGCTGCTCGAAAGCTTTGAGGTCCTGTAAGGAGGGGTGGCACAGCGGGAGATCCAGCTGTTCTGGTTGTATGACACCTAAGGGTAAGAAATCAGGCTAATTATCTCTTCCTCCTTCCCTCCTTGGACGTAGAATGGAAACAAACATCTGTGTGGTGCAGGAAGGCTTTCTCCGCCCCCCGTCCCCCACTGGTTGCTACGATGTCCTATAGGAAGAAGCCTCTGAGTGTTTTCTGTCAAGAGGCAACTGTCAGTCCTCAATTAATTATTCAAGTTTTCATTAGGAGCAACGAGAAACAGTTGACATGACAGGTCCCTAAGATTACTGGGAACCCTAAAATATTCATTTATTCTTTGATTAGCAAACCTTTTTAAGGTAGAGAGAGTACTAACTTTGAAGTCAGAGAGAGCTCAACTCCAATCCCAGCAGCCACTTAATAGCCATGCTGTAACGTAACATTTACTTTACCTCTCTGAGCATTGGTTTTCTCGTCTGTAAAATGGGGGTGATGCTTGCTCCTTGGGAATGCCTGAAGAGCACAGATGCTGGAGATACAGCACTTGCTGGGAGGCCGGATGCAGTGCTCGGCTCAGAGCAGCTGTTCAACAGATAGAATACGTTAGTGATGGGAACGCGGGGATGGGCAAAGTGCTCTTCCTGTCAGGATTCACTCACCTCACAGCTAATCATCCTGTTGGTTTCGAAGGATGTTTTTCCGCTTTTGCATGGAGAACCTTCGGGTATTTGGAGATGGAATTGCCAACCTGCAAATAGGCAGGTATCTGTACGTAGGAAGTGTTCATTATAGTTTTAAAGTTTGAGAACATTAAATTGCATTTACTAAATGCCCCTCTGCTCATAGATTCATATTTTCAGAGTCTTTTGGGTGATTTGAATGTTTTTTTTTAAGCAAGAATTCTGTGAAGTGGCTTCAGTCCTTAGGAACACTAACGCTATGTTTCATTACATTTTGGGGGAACAGAGAGGGTACACCTTCTCTTAAAGCTCACAGAAGCGTTTGAGTAGCAATCCAGTTCACAGGCAACTGAGTTCAGCAAAGAATAAATGACATGAAACCTGCTCGTGTTAGATGATTTGGCATAAGTGATTCTATAACTTCTTTGTCCCTAAATAATTGGAATAGAGTCAAAAGAGATAATGCATGTGAAAGCATTTTGAAAACTAAAGTTTTCATTGCAGTGGATCATTATTATTCTAATTACTATTAATAGGAAGAACCTGATATAGCATGGACCAATTATCGAGATGAGCATTTCTGAAGTTGTGAACATTTCGTACCCATTTGCTATTTCGTTTTATACTGTTTTGCTTTTTTCTCTGATTGTTTCACACGCTTTAATCTTACCTCTCGACCCCAAGTAAATTGTAAGTATCTATGAGCATTTAGTCTTTTAGTACAATTCACTATTTCCAAATCATTTACTGAATGCTGTCCGTGTGCCAGGCAGAGAGATCAGCAGTGTAGCTGAAAGGTAAACACTTGGCTAAAGACTAAGAGGCTTTCCTGCCCTCAGTGAGCTTTCTCTCTGGTGGGGGAGACAGTCAGGAGACGACTGGAACACAGGTGCTGGGGCTCGATGCAGCTAAGCGCAGGGGCTCTCAGAGCGGGAAGAGTGGGCCGGGGCTGGAAGGTGAGGTCGCAGTTAACCACGTGAAAAATTAGAGGAGTTCTCTCTAAGCAGAGAAAGGAGCACGTGGAAAGGCGCAGGTGTGTGCATGTGTGTGTGTGAGGAAGAGAGAGAACGTAATACGTTTGTGGAACTGCAATAGTTCAGTATGGCGTACAGGATAAGTGGAGGTGGAGGCAGCGTTTGGGATGAAACTAAAGAGGTTTCAATTATCTATTGCTGCATAATGAGCCACCCAAAAACTACATGACATAAACAAACAAGCAAACAAAGCCACGTAGTTACTCATGATCCTTCAATTGGGTCAGGGCTCTGGGCGGAAGTTTGACTCTGCTCCGGTTGGCATTGGCCGAGGCTCCATAGTCAACATAGCATCACTTCTGCCACATTCTGTTGGTCAAGCAAGTTATAGGGCTCTCTCTTCAAGGTAGAGGGAAGGAACCTCCAGCAGGAGCGGAAAGAGTGTACAGGGATGTGAGGAATTGTTAGCAGCCTGACTGCAAACAGGCAGCTACAGAACTGTGAGTATGCCTTGCCACAGAGAGCTTTGCTTTCTCCAGGAGCCTGTGCTGCAACCACTAAATGAGCTTTTGACTAGGGGAAAAGAAGAGGTCATAGATTTTTAGAAAGCTGACTCCTGGAAGCAGCTTGGAGCATGGATTGGAGAAAGTAGGGTCAGCGGCAGAGAGGTCAGTTCAGAGCTGGAGCCACGGTGTCGGGAGGAGTAGCGATCGCCTAGACTAGGAGAGTGGCAATCAGATGGTAGGGGAGAACGGAGTTAGATTCATCCATTCATTTATCCATTAGACAAGCATTTATTGAGTGACTACTGTATGCAGGTGTGCTGAGAATTCAGCAGTAAACAAAACAACCCGTACCCCCAAAAAACATCTTGCCCCCTGGGAACAGACACTGTACGGAGGGAAACATAAAGTCAACAAGTCAAGTAGGTAAAATATGTGTATTAAAGAATAAATATAAAGGAGGGAAGGGAGAGGGGACATGTTAGGGAACATGTGTTAATTTTTGGTAAAGTACCCAGTGAATGGTTTATCAAATAAAGAGCTAAGGGAGGTAAAAAATCATGACATGTGGTTCCTGGGGGAAGAATGTTCCAGGAGGATGGAAGGGCAGGGACAAAGCCCTCGTATGAGTGCCACAAACTGGATGGCTTAGACAACAGAAATGTATTGTCTCTGTTCTGGAGGCAGCAGTCCGAGATGCAGGTGTTTGCAGGATTGGTTCCTTCTAACGCCATGAGGGAAGCATCTGGTCCAGGCCTCTCTCCCAGCTTCTGATTTGCTGGCCATCTTTGGCATTTGTTGGCTTGTAGACAGGTCACCTCGGTCTCTGCCTTCATCTTCACACGGTGTTATCCCAGCATGCACATCTCTGTGCCCAAATGTCCCCCTTTTATAAAGACACCAGTCTTACTGGATTGGGACCTACCATCATGACCTCATTTTAACTTGAATACCTCTGGAAAGATGCTCTCTCCAAATAAGGCTGCATTCTGCGGTATTGGGGGTTAGGACTCCAACATATCTTTTTTTTTGTCGGGAGGGTGGGCACAATTCAATCCATAACAGGCCCTAAAGCATGAGTAGGTCAGGCAGAGGAACTGAAAGGAGACCGGGTGACTAAGGTTGAGCAAGCAGGGGAAGGAGCTGAGTCAGAGAGACAATGGGTCCCAGATCCGGCAGGGGCTTTAGGCTAGAGGGAGAATGTCGGCGTGTCCTCTGTGGGAAATGGGAAGCTGTGGGAGTATTGGGGCTGAGGGAACAGCATCATCTGTCTTACATTTTTCTAGGATCTCAATAGCTAACATGATAGGAACATACTGAAAGGGGCGGGGAAAGTGAAGGGACACAGAATTCTAGGGCTAGAAATGGTAGGACCAGAGTAACTAAGCAGAGTTGCTGGGAAATGGTCAGATTCTGGATCTAAGGGTTAGCTGGTGAATCAGGTGAGGGAGTAGGCATTAAGGATGATTTCAAGGTTTGGAGCCTGAGCAACAGATGGACAGCATTGTCATAAAATCCAGGTTTTGAGGAATATATCGAACGCTCAGTTGTGGGCATGTTAAGTTTGAGATGGAGCTGTCAGGTACACAGTTGGATATGCAAATCTGTAGTTCCGGAAGTACTTTAGGCTGTAGATCTAAATTTGTGAGTCATCAGTACTTGAACGGTATTTAAAGACATGCAACACAGGAGTTACCGTCTCTGGGTTTTTGATGCAAAATAAGAATCGTAGCCCTTTTCACAGCGTTACAGCGAGGATCAACTGAAATCCACATATGAGGGATTAATATAAAGCCCTTTCAATAAATGCCCATGATATGAGTTGGATTTTAAATTAACGAAACCTTGGGGACTACCCTCTGAAATTTGTCTCTTGCTTCCCGTCCTAAGGGCTGGGTTTGGTTCCCAAGCTCCTTGAGATATTTGTATATTTCCCAAGGAAGCCCCTGCCTCCTGCAGATGGATATAGCAGCCACACAATCCTTGCCCAACCAGGGTTCAGAAGGGGTTCAGGAAAGGTCTGCAGCGGCATGCAGAGGGTTAACCCTGCGTCAGTGGGGATCTGCCAACCAGGAGCCATTCTAAATCTCAATACCGCATGCTGCCTTAGGCGTCATCATGGACCAAAGCCCGAGATAAAAAGGCCTGACAAAGATTATTGACGGTTTACCTTCTAATGAGCAGCTGGGATTGATTCTGTTCCCCTCTGGGATGGCTTTCTCTGTCCTTCCTCCACCCGAGAGGCCGTGGGGAACAACAACAACAACAAAATACAAATCTCCAATTTGAATAATTGCAAGGTTCTGCTTTCTAGCAAATAAAGTTTCCACGGGCGAGAAATGGCTCACAGCATTAAAAATATATATTTAGAATTGTTATGATTATCATGATTATTATTAAACAGTCCTGGTACACTGGATATTTTCAAAGGGCCTGGCTGCCTCTAATTGGATATTCCTTGCAATTTCCCTCTGGGTAGGTCTGCAGTGTTAACTCTTAATCATCCAAGGCAATTAAATGCATGCAGTTCTAACCTAAGCACCAAAGGCTACTGAGTTGCTAATGTAGTTATAACAGTAGAGCCAGACATAGGGGTGCTGTTTAGGAGGAAGAAGCTGGCAGCCAGCTGTGCAACACTTGCACATCTGTCCTGGGAAAGGGAAATCATGCCTGTAAAGACAGCAGTGGACAGCGGTTCTCGAGTACCCCCCTGCAGGCGTATCCCAGTGTGCTTCTCTCTGGATGCAAGTCCTCCCTTTGCATGGGGCCGGAGCTCCATCTGAGCCTCCGGGTTCTTTGCTGAGCTTAGAATGAGGCCTTCGGGTCACTTTTAGGGTGAATATGATGGTTACTAGAAGTAGTCAAGAGTAGGAAGAACCAAAGAGGAAAAGAAGGAATTTTGAGATAATCTTTTGGACAATTTGAAAATGCTGTGACCTTAAAAAAACAAATGCTTAAGTTCTATAATGGTTTTACTCCCCACTCAACCTTGAATCCCACACCATCCTTGATCTTCGTCCCCGCACCCCCATTCCTGCTCCATTTTAGGAATGGGATGAGGATATCTGTAATACACGTTTCTTGATAATTATTTTCTATGACCTCAGACAGACTAGGACAGTGGTTTCAGACTTTGTATTGGAACTCATGTCAGAAATATATTTTACCCTTTGGCTCAGTACATACACACATAATCAAATCAAAGCTTCATAGCACAGTAGTTACTTTTTCTCCCATGCAGTGCACTCTGATAGGACCTGTCCTGTACTATCAAAAAGAACTAGTTGACCATGACAACTTAATTTCATAGCCTACTAATGAATGGTAATGCATAGTTTGAAAAACACTGAACTAGAGGAAGAAGCAAGGAGGTCTCTGGCCCTTGGGTCTCAAGGGTCAATGAAGATGTGGCTAGAGTAGCCCGCCTTAAGGGAGAATGGAGCCGAGCCAAGTGAGAGACTCAGAAAGCCTTTTTTCTGTAGCCTTTTCCAAGATCCAGTCCTAGTCCAGGGACCAAGTCTAATGCTCTAAAACTGACATTGAAGGGCTCACAGGATTTCACTGTGGGCTCTTAATTCTGCTCAGACTCTATCTCTGTGGTCTTGACCTTTCCAGATCATTAACAACAGTTTAAGTCCCGGCTCTGGTATCAGAGAACGCTGGATATTTGCTGTTCAGTCCTCCAGGTTTGCAGACTACCCTCTCCCACTGCCCTGCACCAGGGGGACTGTGTCAAGATATTGTTTGCCCTCTGGCTTCTGTTGGGTTCCTCCACTGGTAGGCATAAGCAGGAGAAAGAAGGTAGGAGGGAGAGCTCAGAACTTTTGTTTCCCTAGCTCCCTCCTTCCCAGGCCACAGGTTGGTACTTGCTGTGTTCCTCTGCCTAACACTGCAGCCCCCTACAATTACAGCCACTGCTGAAATCCTCTCTAGGGTACAGCAGCTGCCACCTTGCTTAGTTCTCAAGGTTTGTGGGTATGGTTCACTACGATTTACAAAGAACAGTGTAGCTCCCTTGTAAATTATGCCTTCTCTGAACTCTCCTCAATCACCCATCTGTGTCATCAGTTTAATGTCGGCTCTAGTGGTAGACAACTTAGAGATCCCTTCAAAGAAGGATGCGCTGCCTGGCTGTGCCAAGTGAGGTCAACAGACAGCCTCCAGCTGTCAGCTCCCTCAGGGCCTGCCTCACCTGTGGGGACCACCTTGCCGGGTCATGCTCTTCCTGGCAGCCTCATCTGATGACTGCGAGAAGCAAGCAAGCAGGCATATGAAGGCCAGGCCATTTAGGCCAGGGCAGGGCCACCTTGATGTACAGTGTTCACTCTGGAGCTCCCCGCCTGGGCGGGCAGGCTTGTGGGGCCCACCTCACAGTTCAACTTCTCCCTCTGCCCAAAGCTGCTTTCACCTTCCTCTTTAGCTGTTGGTCTCTTCTTAAAGTCTTGTACCCTGGCCGTGTCTCTGCATCTTCCTCCGGAGAACCCCACCTGCTGCAGGAAACTAACCGACGGCCCAGGTTCCAGAAGGGCCTGTTTCAGAAATAGAGTTATCCCCTTATTGCTCTTTCTGCCAAAAGGACAATAACAAAATACGTGCCACCCTCACCCCCCTGTGCTCTCTAATCTCCCACTCTCAGACTCAAGGCCGCGGAAGACTTGTTCCGAGGCGGAGACCACCCTTACAGATGGGTGTGTCTGTCGGTGAGTGTTCAGACATTAGGTTTTTGACTCTTTTGCACCATGGCTTGATTTCTGCTAGAACCCAATCTCGCCAACTTGTTCAAGAATGGATTCAAGGACCTGGCTCAAATCATTATCTGAACCAGAAAGGTATGCCCCACAGTAGTCTCGACTTGTGCCCAGTGGGAACCGCCCTTGGCATACTCCCCAGACCCCCATTCTGAGGAGGAAGAGGATCTTCACGGGGCCCGCCAGGCACGGGCTCACCCTGAGTGAGGCAGCGGCTTTGTCCTGCTCAGCACAGAGGGTTAGTAAGTTAAGAGGAGGATGCAGCTGTGACCGACTTTACCTGATTTCCTTCGCTAAAAGTACATTCCAAATATAAATATATTTCCATTTTTTCATGACACTAAACTGTATTCCACAGGGTTCGTGAATTTTCCTTTTGTGAAAAGCAAAGAATGGGAAAAAGGGGAGGCTCTGGGGCTCCAACCACTCTCCCGGTGCTCCTCAATTCAACCAAGCATCTCTACCTTCGTTTTCTGTACACAGCTATGGCTGGCCCAGTCCATCAGCCAACAGATGAGAAACCGAAGGTCCATAGCAGACGAGTAACTCACCCAAGGTCTCCCAACAGTTCATGTCAGAGCCAGGAATAAATGCAGCCTTCTGGCTCTCTGCATTACCCCTAGTCCAGTGTGGTATTTTCTTATAGATTTACCCATATAAAAGATGCCAGCATATTCAGACACAAATGAGTAGAGAGGAATGTCAGTTCTTAGTGGTAGAGGGAATGGGGGGGTTGTGGTTTTTTTTCTTTTTAAAGTTTATTTTATTTTATTGCAGTAACATTGGATTATAACATTATATGGCTTTCAGATGTACATCGTAATATACTACAAATTCTATGTAGATTACATCATGTTCACCACCCAAAAACTGATTATAGTGCATCCCCTCACATGTGAGCCTAATCACCCCTTTTCCCCTCCCCCCTCCCCCCTTCCCCTATGGTAACCACCAATCCAATCTCCTTTGTTATGTGTTTGTTTGTCATTGTTTTTATCTTCTATTTATGAGTGAGATCATATGGTGTTTGACTTTCTCCCTCTGACTTATTTCACTTCACGTAATACCCTCAAGGACCATCCATGTTGTCACAAATGGCCGGATTTCATCATTTCTTATGGCTGAGTAGTATTCCACTGTGTATATATATACTGTGTATAAATACCACATGTTCTTTATCCTTCCGTCCCTTGATGGGCACCTAGGTTGCTTGCAAGTCTTGGCTATTGTGAATAATGCTGCAAGGAACATAGGGGTGCATGTATCTTTATGCCTTTGTGTTTTCAAGTTCTTTGGATGAATACCCAGCAGTGGTATAGCTGGATCACATGGTAGATCTATTCTCAATTTTCTGAGGATACTCCATACTGCTTTCCATAGTGGCTGCACCAGTTTCATTCCCACCAGCAGTGAACAAGTGTTCCCTTCTCTCCACATCCTCTTCAATAATTGTTTCCTGTCTTGTTAATTATAGCCATTCTGACCGGAGTGAGGTGATACCTCATTGTAGTGTTGATTTGCATTTCCCTAATAGCTAATGATGTTGAGCATCTTTTCGTATGCCTGTTGACCATCCATATATCTTCTTTGGAGAAATCTCTGTTCAGATCTATTGTCCATTTTTTACTTGGGTTGTTGGCTTTTTTTGTTGTTGTTGAGCTGTATGAGTTCTTTGTATATTTTGGATATTAACCCCTTATCTGATATGTGGTTTGCAAATATCTTCTCCCAATTGTTAGGTTGTCTTTTCGTTTTGTTGATGGTTTCCTTTGCTGTGCAGAAGCTTTTTAGTTTGATGTAGTCCCATTTGTTCATTTTTTCTTTTGTTTCCCTTTCCCAGTCAGACATGGTACTCAAAAATATGCTGCCCAGACTGATGTCAAAGAGCATACTGCCTATGTTTTCTTCTAGAAGTTTCATGGTTTTGGGTCTTACATTCCAGTCTTTGATCCATTTTGAGTTGATTTTTGTGCATGGTGTAAGGTACTGGTCTCCTTTCATTCTTTTGCATGTGGCTGTCCAGTTTTCCCAACACCATTTATTGAAGAGACTTTCCTTTCCCCACTGTATGTTCTTGGCTCCCTTGTCAAATATTAACTGTCCATAGATGTGTGGGTTTATTTCTAGGCTCCCAATTCTGTTCCATTGATCTGTGTGTCTGTTTTTGTGCCAGTACCATGCTGTTTTGTTTACTATGGCTTTGTAGTATATTTTGAAATCAGAGAGTGTAATACCTCTGGCTTTGTTCCTTTTTTTTAAGGAATCCTTTGGCTACTCAGGGTTTTTGTTGCTCCATATAAATTTTAGAATTATTTGTTCTATTTCTGTGAGAAATGTTGTTGGAACTTTGATAGGGATTGTATTGAATCTATAGCTTGCTTTAGGAAGTATGGACATTTTAACTATGTTAATTCTTCCAATCCAAGAGCACAGAATATCTTTTGTGTCTTCTTCAATTTCTTTCAACAGTGTTTTATAGTTTTCGGTGTACAGATCTTTCACCTCTTTGGTTAAGTTTATTCCTAGGTATTTTATTCTTTTTGTTGCAATTATAAATGGGATTGTATTCCTAATTTCTCTTTCTGCTACTTCGTTGTTAGTGTATAGAAATGCAACCGATTTTTCTATGTTGACTTTGTATCCTGCAACTTGACTGTATTCATTTATTATTTCTAAAAGTTTTTTAGTGGATTCTTTAGGGTTTTCTATATATAAAATGATGTTGTCTGCAAAGAGTGACAGTTTCACTTCTTCTTTTCCAAAGTGGATCCCTTTTATTTCTTTTTCTTGCCTGATTCCTCTGGCTAGGATTTCCAATACTATGTTAAATAAGAGTGGTGACAGTGGGCATCCTTGTCTGGTTCCTGTTCTTAGAGGGATGGCTTTCAGTTTTTCTCCATTGAGAATGATATTTGCTGTGGGTTTGTCATATGGGCTTTTTTATGTTGAGGTATTTTCCTTCTATGCCCATTTTATTTAGAGTTTTTATCATAAATGGATGGTGTATCTTGTCAAATGCTTTCTCTGCATCTATTGAGATGATCATGTGATTTTTATCCTTCATTTTGTTAATGTGGTGTATCACATTGATAGATTTGCAGACGTTGAACCATCCCTGCATCCCTGGAATGAAACCCACTTGATCCTGATGTATGATCTTTTTAATGTACTGTTGTATTCAATTTGCTAGTATTTTGTTGAGGATTTTTGCATCGACGTTCATCAGTGATAATGGCCTGTAATTTTCTTTTTCTGTGTTGTCCTTGTCTGGTTTTGGTATCAGGATAATGTTGGCTTCATAGAATGAGTTAGGAAGCCTCCCCTCCTCTTCAATTTTTTGGAAGAGTTTGAGAAGGATAGGTACTAAGTCTTCTTTGAATGTTTGGTAGAATTCACCAGGGAAGACATCTGGTCCTGGGCTTTTATTTTTTGGGAGGTTTTTGATTGCTGTTTTGATCTCCTTACTGGTGAGTAGTCTATTCAAATTCTCTACTTCTTCTTGGTCCAGTTTTGGAAGGTTGTATGTTTCTAAGAATTTATCCATTTCTTCTAGATTATCCAATTTGTTGGCATATAGCTTTTCACAGTATTCTCTTATTATCTTTTGTATTTCTGAGGTGTCCATTGTAATCTCTCCTCTTTCATTTCTGATTTTATTTATTTGAGCCTTCTCTCTTTTTTTCTTGGTGAGTCTAGCTAAGGGTTTGTCAATTTTGTTTATCTTTTCAAAGAACGAGCTCTTGGTTTCATTAATTTTTTCTATAGATTTTTTAGTCTCTATTTCATTTATTTATGCTCTGATTTTTATTATTTCCTTCCTTCTGCTGATTTTGGAATTTGTTTGTTCTTATTTTTTTCCAGTACCCTTAGATGCACTTTTAGATTTTTTATTTGAGATTTTTCTTCTTTGTTGAGGTAGACCTGAATTGCTATAAACTTCCCTCTTAGAACTGCTTTTGCTGTATCCCATAGATTTTGGCATGTCATATTTTCATTTTCATTTGTCTCCAGGAATTTTTTGACTTCTCCTTTGATTTCTTCCTTGACCAAATTGTTGTTCAGTAGCATTTTGTTTAATCTCCACGTTTTTGTGGATTTTCTGGTTTTCTTCCTGTAGTTGATTTCTAGTTTCGTACTTTTATGGTCAGAAAAGATGCATGATATTATTTCAATCTTCTTAAATTTATTGAGACTTGTTCTGTGGCCTAATATGTGATCGATCCTGGAGAATGTTCCCTGTGCATTTGAAAAGAATGTATATTCTGTGGTTTTTGGATGGAATGTTCTATATATATCCACTAAGTCCATATGGTCAAATGTGTCATTTAAGGCCAGTGTTTCCTTATTGATCTTCTGTTTGGATGATCTATCCATTGGTGTAAGTGGAGTATTAAAGTCCCCTACTATTATTGTGTTACTGTCTATTTCTCCTTTTATGTCTGTTAATAGTTGCTTTATATATTTAGGTGCTCCTATGTTGGTTGTGTAGATATTTACAAGTGTTTTATCTTCTTGTTGGATTGTTCCCTTTATCATTATGCAGTGCCCTTCTTTGTCTCTTGTTACAGTTTTTGTTTTAAAGACTATTTCATCTGATATAAGTATTGCTACCCCCACTTTCTTTTCTTTGCCATTTTCATGGAATATCTTTTTCCATCCTTTCACTTTCAGTTTTAGGTCTGAAGTGTGTCTCTTGTATGCAGCATATATATATGGGTCTTGTTTTTTTATCCAATTGGCCACTCCATGCCTTTTGATTGGAGCATTTAGTCCATTGACATTTGAAGTATCTATTGATAAATATGTATTTTTTGCCATTTTGTTACTTTTTTTTCTTGGTGTATTAGTAGTTCTTCTCTGTCCCTTTGTTTTTCTCTTGCTCTCTTCCCTTGTGGTTTGATGGCTTTCTTTAGTAATATGTTTGATTTCTTTTGTCTTGCTTATTTGCTTACTTATTGTAGGTTTCTGATTTATGATTACCATGAGGAATCTATATAATATTCTATGTATATAACAGTCTATATCAAGTTGATAGACTCTTTAGCTTAACCTCTTTCTAAAAGCTCCACTTTTTCACTCCCCTCCTCCCACATTTTATGTTTTTGAAATCATATAAAATCTCTTGTTTTGCCCATGTCTATCCATTACCCTCTTATCATTGAAATAGGTAATTTTATTACTTTTGTCTTTTAACCATCATCTTATCTTCACAAGTGTTTGGTCTGCTACCTTTACTGTATTTTTACCTTTACCCATGATTTTATTGCCTGATTTTTGGGGGGTTATTTTTTTGATAATTTTTTCATCCCTATTTGTGGTTTTCACTTTCCCACTTAAATAAGTTGCTTCAGCATTTCTTGCAGAACTGGTTTCTTGGTGATAAACTCCTTTAATTTTTGCTTGTCTGGCAAGCACTTTATCTCTCCTTCCATTCTGAATGATAACCTTGATGGATAGAGTATTCTTGGCTGTAGGTTTTTTCCCTTTAGCACTTTAAATACATCATGCCATTCTCTTCTCGCCTGTAGGGTTTCAGCTGAGAAGTCCGCTGATAGCCTTATGGGCTTTCCTTTATATGTCACTTGTTACCTTTCTCTTGCTGCTTTTAGGATTCTCTCTTTATCTTTAATTTTGCACATTTTAATTATAATGTATGTTGGTGTGGACCTCTTTGGGCTTATCTTGTTTGGAGCTCTCTGTGCTTCCTGTACTTGAATGTCTGTTTCCTTCCTTAGATGAGGAAAATTTTCATCTATCATTTCTTCAAATAAATTTTCTGCCCCTTTATCTCCCTCTTATTCTTATGGGACACTTATAATGTGAATGTTTATGCACTTGATATTGTCCCAGAGTTCCCTTAGACTGTTCTCATTCTGTCTAATTCTTTTTTCTTTTTTCTGTTCTGCTTGGGTGATTTCCTCTAGTCTTTCGTCTAGCTTGCTGATCCATTCTTTTGCATCCTCTACTCTGCTATTGAGTCCCTATAGTGAATTTTTCATTTCCAGTATTATATTCTTCATTTCTGATTTGTTCTTTTTTATATTTTCCAGTTCTTTGTTGATGAGCTCACTGTGTTCATCCAGTCTTCTTCTAATATCTGTGAGCATCCTTATGAGATTTTGCTTGAACTCTTTGTCAGGTAGATCACTTATTTCTGTTTCACTTAGTCCTTTTTCTGGGTTTTTGTCCTGTTGCCTTGCTTGGAATGTATTCCTTTCTCTCCTCATTATGCCTCTTTCTCTGTACTTATTTCTATGTATTAGGTGAGTCGGCTATGTCTCCTGATCTTGGAGAAGTGGCCTTATGTAAGAGATGCCTTTTGAGGCCCAGCAGTGTGCTTCCCTCTCGTCACCAGTCCAAAAGATCCAGGAGTGACTTCTTTGTGGGCTACTTGTGTCCTTCTGCTGTGGCAGGGTTGCTCTTAATGCAGGTACCCAGGGAGTCTAGTCTTTCCTTCCCTGGCCAGCTGTTGTAAATCTGGTTTGGGGAGCCTCAGCACAGTTGGCCTCAAGGTCTATCAGCACACTCCTATTGCAGTTTTCCTCTTAATTGGGTAGGTACCCAGTGTAGCTGGTTGCTAGGCTCAGGAACTTACAGTTGCTACAGGCCTCAGGCCTACAAGGCTGTTTTCAGTTCTCTTAGGAGTGCAGCTGAGTGGGTCTGGTCCTAGACATGGGAGCACTCAATTGTTTCAGGCTTTGGAAGGTGGGACTGATCCTTTTTATGGCTATTTGTGAAGCACAGGTCTTCTGCTGCTGATAAGCTTCACCCCCCACAGGACCACACACACCATCAACACAGTCCTGGTCCATGTACACTTCCCAACCCTCTGGAGTGTACCCTGACTCCCCACTGCAGAGGCCCCCACCTCTCCACCAATGCCCCCCCCCCCCCCCACAGTTCACCTGGTCCTCACACAGGCCCTGCCCCACAGAGGCAGACACATTCACCTGCCTGTAGAAGATCAAGGCACCCAGTCAATGCAGCCCAACAAGTAGCCTGAGGGCTTGCTGTTGGGTAGGGCGGGTCCCTAGGGCAGTCTGCCTGCCCTGGCTGAACTGGATTAAATCTGTGCTCTAGTGGGTGTGGCAGATCCCTGGGCTAACATGCCAGGGGAAGAACCTCAATGGCATCCACCGGGGTCTGTGTCAGCACACCTGGACCAGGTCAGAACAATGGCCCCCACCAGTGTCTCAGTCTCCAGAGAGGTCCCTCCTCTCACCAAAATGCCCCCAGAGCCCACCAGGT
The DNA here is from genome assembly GCF_041296235.1 of Equus asinus. Classification (NCBI taxonomy): domain Eukaryota; kingdom Metazoa; phylum Chordata; class Mammalia; order Perissodactyla; family Equidae; genus Equus; species Equus asinus. Next base: position 67,124,299 of record NC_091794.1, read on the forward strand.
GGGTCTCTTTTCCCCAAAGGACTGTCAGCCTTCTCTCTGGTGGTTTTAGGTTGCTGACACGGGTGAGTTTGTGTGTGGGCCCTTTAAGACCCGAGTCTTTTTGGCTTTCATCTGATAGCTTTTCTGGGGGTGTCCTCGCTGCAGTTAATAGACAGCAAAGCCAGATAGTAAGACCCTTGTGTCAGTTGTGCTGAGTCTGAAGAATGCTTATAGCAGTATTGGCCCCCACTCTGGACCTCACTCCTCCAGGGAGGGCTGCGTACCTTAGGGTGGCTCCTGCCTGGCTGGCTGAGAAATTCTGCTGCTCCCGGGGGTGACGTTTTTCTCTCCAGCAGGAATTTCTGCCTCTTCTGCCTTAGTCAGGACTGTCCCTTGTTGTGGGGGTTCTTTTTATCCAGTTTTTGGTTTTCTATCCAGGGTAATTTTTCCAAAAACAGCAGTAACCTGGTTGTGTCCATGAAAGGAGATGAGTTCAAAGTGTGCTTATGCCACCATCTTGACAAGATCTCCTTGGGGATTGTGTTTTGATGGTATGTCTGGGATCTCCTGATCCCATTTAAAATCATGTTAGAATCACCACTTTATATGTAGGAATATGATTTATTCTCCTTTGGACTTCTACCATCAATTTTGGGCCTGGCATAGAATAAGTTCTCAGTACATGCTTGTCTATGGACGAATAAACGAATGAATAAATGAATCTGTAAAAATCCCTGAGGCCAGCAGCTCAGAGCTAAGGCAGTCATGCCCACTGTTCTACTTTAAGGGGGGTTCTTTTCTCAGCTGACGCCTGATATTTCAGGTGGGCAGAAGGAAAAGAGTCAAATTATACTGCTAGCAGGTCACTGGATCTGATGAAAAGGGGTTGGGGTGGCGATGAAAATTAGACATAGGTTGCCATTAAAGCAAGTAATCATGCGATGTGATGTATTTCTTCCTGAGACTGTAGCTTAAATCCCAATTACCTTCTGGTGACAAATGAACTCGCTGAGTAATTCATTTTGACTATTGGAGCTCCCACCCTCTGTGTTGCCATCGCATGGGGAAGGTGTATGACAAATTTCCAGGTTTAATTTTAGTGCTTGGGAGCCCAAGTGGCACAATTACCTGATCAAGAGCGATGGCAGAATATTAACATGATGAGGTCTTGTGAAGCTGAGTTTTAACTAAGAAGGCTCAAACATGAACCTTTTCATGCAACGTGGCACTCCAACTGGTCCTAGGCACCAAGACTTTGGGATTTCTTTTCTCTGAATTTATCCCAATCCCTCCCATTCAAAAGGCCTCTGAGTCCTGTTGATGATAACTCCAGCTTATCTCTTGAATCCCTCTCTTTCTTCCATTCCTCATCATCTTTCATGTTGATTGTAAAAGGCAGTCTACACAATGGTTAAGTGCACAGATCTTATTTTCCATTGATAGGAGTTCGGATCATGCGTCTGCCTTGTCCTCCCTATATAACCTTGGCCAAGTTCTTTAGATGCTAGTATAGGCTTGTCCTGAGTATTAAACATGATTCTGCAAATAAAATGCAGGACAGATAGTAAATGCAAAATTGATTATAGTTTTTATATCAGTATTAGCATCCAAATCTGGCTCCTATCACCTGTTCAGTCATCACTCTCCCGTCCGGAGACCAGCAAACATTTTCTGTAAAAGGCCAGATAAGAAATATTTTAGGCTTTACAGGCCATATGGTCTCTGCTGAAACTACTCAATTCTGCCATTGTAGAAAAAGCAGCCATGGACCATACGTAAATAAATGAATGTTGCTGTGTTCCAATAAAGCTTTATTTATGAACTCTGACATGTGAACTTTTTATAATTTTTGCGTGCCATGAAATACTATTCTTTTGATTTTTCTCAACCTTTTAAAAATGTAAAAAGCAAGTGAGTAAAATGGGTGAAGGGAGTCAGAAAGTATAAACTTCCAGTTATGAAATAAATAAGTTATGGGGATGTAATGTACAGCGTGAAGACTATAGTTAATAATACTATATTGCATACTTTAAAGTTGCTAAGAAAGGAAATCTTAAAAGTTTTCATCACAAGAAAAAAAAATTTGTAACTACGTATGGTGACAGATGTTAACTAGGCTTAGTGAGGTGACCATTTCGTAATCTGTACAAATATTGAAGCATTACATTGTATACCTGAAATCAATATAATGTTGTATGTCAATTATACCTCAATAAAAAATAAAAACAAAAAATAAATATAAATAATAAAAATGTGAAACCATCTTCGTGTGCAGACTAAACAGATGGCAGGTGAGATCTGGTCCCCGGGCCATAGCTTGCCAACCCTGGTTCTGATCTCTTGTCTACTAGAAGGTCAGCTTAGCCTTCCTGAGAGACCTCTCAGAGCTCAGTCATCTTCTCAAAACCTTCAATGACTCTAGATTGCCTAAAATCAGAACTGCTCAGTCTGGCCTCCAAAGCACCTTGAGGTCATGTGTCGTGGACCCGGCAACTTCCCTTTCACAGCCCAAATGTCTCAGCTTGTGGTTCCCAGTGAGGGCCTTCCATGTTTTTATGTCACACTCCTAAAGAGTTATACTCTTCAAAAGTTCATGGGCTTAATTTACGTGTGATAGAAAGAACCGGGGAGACCAAAAGGCTCTAGGAAGATGCTGTTATGCTAGCGGCCAGCTTCTCCAGAGCAGACGCCGTTCACAGCTGTGAGGTCTGAGGTACTGAGGAATCCTTCCTTACCTGCTTTCCCTAATTCGCTTCACTGTATCAAGGACCTTCCACTCATCAAATTTCATCTCATCCTCACAAAGACATTATGCTAAAAATATATTCTCATTTTGCAGTCAAGGAAACTCACTCACAGAAAGGTTATGGAACTGGCCCAATGTCACCCTGCTAGTTCATGGTAGACCCAGGACTTGAACTCGGGCATCGAGAATGGGGAAGCTCATCCTTAACCATTACACTGCATTGCATATTTTCTTGTATGACAGCTGGTGACCTTCTGAGAGGAGCTTCTTCAACTGACAAAAATAAACGCTCCATCATGTGCATGAATGTGTCTAGGCATATGTAATACCTTCCCCCGAAGTTAAATTTCCCCTTTATGTCAAACCCAATGATAACAGGAGGAACATAAGATACCTTATTTACAATTACAAAACCATACTGTTCTGTAATCCACGCAGACAGTCTTGAAAGTGAGCCCAGACATGGAAAAAATGCTGCTTTGAGTGTGTGCTAGTCCACAGTGAAGGACTGAGCTTGTTAAAACATTTCCCATCTCCTTGCATTATCATCATCGGAGGGCACATTTTAGGCAGAAAGGGAAAAGCTGCTAAAATGAATTAGTGGCCTCATTTTTCCAGCGGAAGAGAGGTGTGACCGCATGAATGTACTGTGCCATGGCATGACAGGCCAACCTCCTTTCACAGGGCGAATCCGAACCGAGGCTGTGTATCGGGGTGGGGGGACGTGTGAGGCACTTGCTCCTCTCTCCTCTGGACCTAGAGACTTCTGAGAAGTCTTTTTGGCAGAGCAAGCATGGAAGACAAGATGCCTGCGGCTGTCCGTCGATGACGTCCTGACCCCTGTCAGAGCAGGCAGCCACACGCCGTGGAAAGCTCCCACAGACCAGAAGTCACGTACCCTCCCTCTCCATGTGGGTTTGCCCTTAACTTGCTATGTGATTTGGAGCAAGTCACCTCAGCTCTCTGCTGTGTTTTCCTCAGCAATGATATGGATATTACCATCATGACATCCTTGGCTTTCCACTTTTCTGCAAAGCAGGAGGCCCTACTGCATATGGTTAAAAGCTTGAGCCGTGAGGGCAAATCATTTGGTTTAAAGGAAAGCCATTTGGGATTCAGCATTGGATCTGTCACTCATTGCTGAATGACTTGGGGCCAGCTAGTTAGCCTCTTCGTGCCTCGATTTCCTCATCTGCAGAATGGGAATAATAATAATAGTACCTACCTCCCGTGACGTAAGAATTTAAGGACAGTCCACATGAAGCTCTTCCCACACTCCTTGGCACATGCTGACCACGGAATAAAGGATGTGTGCACCTGTCATAATCCTCTGTGAAGCTCTAATGAGAGAGTAATAACTACCATGTGTAAGACTCTTCCTAATTTTGTGTATAAACCGATCACATTTAATCTTCGTGAAAACCCCATGCAGTGTTATAGGTATGTTTCTTCCCAATTCAGATATGGAATCTAAGAGTCAACAAGTTAAGTGACATGTCCGGGGCCACGCAAATTGTTACTGTATGTTATTGACCAGAACAAAGCACTCCTTCCTGCGTTCTTTCTACAGCTGGTAAACTGTGACCTCTTTTTTCCATGCAAAGAAGGATGACTATCACTGAAATAAGAAGCAAGGATCTCCGGATTTCATCATTTTCTGGTGTCTCTAGTTTTCTCATATTTTCTTTATAATAAGTTAAAATGTTTTGAAGTTTCCAACTAAATGAAGGTAAAGACAGTGTTGTCCCCAGTGGCCGAGATGCACATCTGTCTGAGCCAAGATTAGATCAAACGTGTTACAGAGTAATGTGAAGAGAAAGGGGGAAAGTCTCACTCTCCCAGCTTGCAAAGTAGGATGACACAAGACAACAGCCTTGCCAACCAGACTCCTAACTCCAGAGAGAACTTCCCAAATGCCTTCATCCTCCTCTTCCCCCTGTCTGGGCTGAGTCTGGAGGACCAGTTCTGAGCATAGGATAAGAAAGGCAAAGGAGTGGGTTGCTCATCGGCAGGTGCATTTAACTCAGGAGAAATAAGGAAAAGCCTTTTCTAACCTAGAGAGTTGTTTGGAAGGAAGAAAGAGAAACAAGATGGGCAGATGGGTTTTGATATTCCTCTCACCAAGCCAAAACCTGAAGCTGCATTGGGCAAATATGGGCAACATTGAGGGCCAAGGGCTTTTATTCTCATTTACTCCTTAGGGCTCTAGAAAAAGAAAAGCCTTTGGGCTACCCTACATGAATCTGCAATGGGACAACATGGTCAGGCAGAGAGACACAGAAGGGAAAACTAGAGTGCTGATCACTCGGCTCAGCAGACAGGGAACCCCACATCAGGGGAGGGGGGATGATTGATGGCTGGGCTGGATGCAGGAAATGACACTCAGGGGTCTACAGCGAGTGGAAACTGAGGGGAGAATAACTAGGCTTAGACCAAACCGAGGGAGAGACCAGACTCTGATGATTCATGCCAACCACAGGGCTAGGAAGGCAAGCAGAACCTAGCAGTTAAGGGTCATGGCCCCAGAGACTGAAACAGGCAAACAGTGCTGCGCCTGGTGATTCCAGTTCCAATTCCCTTTGCCTTCTCATGGGCGTCTCAGCCACACCCTCCCGGAGCATCTGCACGCTACACTAAGGGAGGAGCGGAGGAAGGGAGAGGCCGTCTGAGAAAGGGACATTGCTATATTTTTAAATTAGAGGCACTGGGAACCACCAAACTGGGCTTAAATTATTGAACTGGAAAGAATTTAAACTGAATTGGGCATTTAGTTTTGCTTAGATTTTCTTTTTCCTGCCAACCATCATATGAGAGTTGGAGAAGGAGCCCAGATTAGATGCAGAAAACAAATAAATTACATTTTACCTGTGCATAGGAATTCTAGAGTGAGTTAAATGCACCGCAAGCTCAGGAATAATTAAGATATCTTATTTCATATAGGTCTTTATAGTATTAATGCACTTTATGTATTAATGGCATTCGATTCTCACAATATTTCTGTGACTTTGGCAGGGCATGGGTTATTTTCCCCATTATACTGACTGAAAAACTGAGAAGTAGAGATGGCAAATTATATTCCAAGGATTATACGTATAAGTGATAAGGAAGGGTGGGACTTAAATTTATATTCTGACCCTGAAACCAGCATTTTCCCCTCTGTATCATTTGCTGAAATACATGTGTATGTTATGTATGTCCAAGCATTATGTTTCATGAGTGGTTATATTTTGAAGGGTATCAGTAAAAGAAAAAGTCATTCAGACTATGTGTAAGGGAAAAAACCATTCAAGGTATTTGTTTAGGACTCTGCAATACCAGAGTCCTAAAAATGAGGAAAAGGCAAGAGAAATTTATAATTATTATACTTCTTTGGTATTTAATATCTTCCTATGTCCTATCCTCTATATGTATATCCATTTCTATGCCCCTTAGTCTAGAGATCCCCTTTTCTTGAAGATGCTTGCCCTCCATCCAGGGGAATTCCTTAATCTATCATTTCCGAAAGCATGTTTTACAGAACACTAGCTCCCTGGAATGTAAATGGCTGTAACAAGGAAAGTGAGTTCTGATGGTCAAAGAAGTTTGGAAAACACTGGGTTAAGCAAATGAAACGGATGTCTTGCTCACAAATTTTTTAGAACCTTTGATGTGATAAATAAGGTTTATGACTCTTAGATGGAGATAAAATATGTTGCATTTCCCACATTATTGGATCATGTAGTCACTTTTGTCAATCATCCCTGTATTACTTGTGTTCTTTAAAGCACGTGTTAAGACTGCCACCTTAATCAATAACTTTGATGGATGGGAGAGAGTGCAGCTATGACATGGGTCATTCCATTGACCATTAGGGTTGATTCCACTGACTGGATGGATGGATGGTTACATCCTGGCGTTACATGCTCCAGCAAACAGTGCGACCTTCCCATGAGGGCCATTATTAGGTCAAGTGACTGTGGTCCCCTAAGATCCGGATTTCTGCTTGAGTACTACTTGCCGTAATTCAGATATCTGTAGCCATGATATTCTCCATACTGGGAGAAGACCAGGTCTAGGTGAGAACCATGCCATGGAAACTAATTTTATTCATTAAGGCAACAAATATTTGTGAATACCTACTAGGAGCCAAAGATTGGGCTGTGTGCTAGAGATACAGTGATAAATAAAGCATAGAATAGTCACTTTTATCCAAGGGCTTACATTCTTGGAGGGGGGCAAGGATTGGCAAAGGACACATGTAGAGATTAAAATAGTAACCCAATGTTGTGTTATATAAGAAGTACACGCTTTAAGACAATGGAGGCATAGGGCAAGGAATGCCCTAGTCTGCCCGAAAGGATCAGGGAAGTCTTTGAAGAAGAAGTCATGCCAAGGTCGAGGCTTGTAGAATGAGTAGTGTTTTTGCCTGGTGAAAGCGGAGAGGCTCCCAAGAATAGAGAAGAGCGTGCACTCAAGTAGAGAGGTCTAAAAGGATGTGGCACTGTCCTGTGCCACAAGGAATGGTACGACATGGGTGCATACAGAAACTGAAGGACACGTTGGGATAGCTGATGCCAGAGAAGCAGACAGGAGCCAGAGCATGGTGGGCCTTGTGCCTGTGCTAAGGAATCTGGACTTTACTCTGTTCGCCATGAGGACCTGTCAGCTACTTTCCTAAGCAGGTTTGATCTCGTCCTTCTCTGCTGATGTTGACAAAACATTGGATTGTGACAGGAGCAACCAGCAGCCAAGATTCTAGGTTCCTGAGGGTGAGAGGAACTAGGATTCAGCCAGTCCCAGGGGACTCAACTTGTATTTGGAATACAGGAACAGGATTCTTCCAGGCCAGAAGTAGGGTTTATGGTTCAAAGAGGATCCATCACTATGCGGCAAAGTCAAGGGTATCAGGACCCCAGACTAGCATCAAAGTTTAGGCTGTGCTCCAGTCTTGTCAGGGCATCCAGAACTAATCAGAACACCAAGACAGATGGAGAGCCCTATCAACTGGGCACTCTCCATGGATTCGGAAATGGACCACTGGTCGTGGGACACCTTGAGGGCTGGATGACTCATTTCAGAGGCCACCTCCTTTTGGGGCTGAGCCTTCTTGCTAAATGCCTAGTAATTTACAACTATCATCTCTTTTAATCCTCATGACGGCCCTAGAAGGTAGTTTCACTGTTGTTGTTTTATAGAAAAGGAAGCTGAGGCTTTGAGGTGTAGCAACACTTGCCCACGTCTACACAGGCAATTAGTAGTTGAACCAGGATGTCAACTCTGGTCTGTTGAACTCTGAAGTCTGCTACAGTGCAGCCACCGTGCTACCCTGGCTTCCTGTTCCGGCCCTCTGCCGCTCTGCAGCCTGGGTCAGTGGTGGCCGAGGCATGGGTGGGGCTGAGAGTCCCTGAAGTTCCCCAGTGCCTGCAGCAGCGCAGCACTGGAGCAACCCATAGCCTGCTGCACCTGCTGGCTCTGCCATTCAAGGCCCACTTGTGTCTTTTCTTGGCCTTCTATTCACCTCCATGTTCACCTCCTGTGAAATGTTATCAAGATCCCTGTGATACCTTCCTCTGAGGAACTCCATATATCCCGAAAAAATTCTCTCCATCCCCAGCCATTCCTGAGTCAGCAGTTATTTCTAGTCCCTTATTTCCAAGTATCCAAAGTAAGGTATTACAAGGCCATAGAGAAAACTTTTCACAAGCCCGGGGACTTCAGGATCCCCATCTAGGAAGAATGTCCTGTTTATTTAACTTCTCTGCCTCCTTGAGGCTGTGCATCTTCTTCTGCACCTTAGAGATGAAGCCTCGCCGTCACATTTTGATCACTAAAACTGCTTAATGAATCCATCGGCAAATTCCTGCTAAACACCATCAGTTCAGATTGTAGGCCTAACCACCGACTCGCCCCGCTTGACAACTCGTGTTCCTCCTCTATCAAGTGAGGATGTCAGCTTCACGATCTTTAAAGTCCTGTTTAACCATGTGATTCATATCCATTTTATAGATGATGAAATTGAAGACCATGAGGTAAATGATTCAAATAGCAAATTTCAGACCTGAAATTCTAGACAGCTGGCAGGGTACTATTTTCAAAGATATCAATTGTTTAAAAATATTTATTGAGCACCTATTACATGCAAGGGCCTGTGCTGGGTGCTAGGGATACGTAAGTAAAAAGAAACCTCCCTGCTCTCTAGACAAGTGTTGATTTACTGGAGGAAGCAGGTACAGCTGAGAGCCCAGGTGTCTCAGAAAAGCTCACAGCAAAGGTGGCACCTCAGCTGGAGAGGGAGAGTTGACTCCAGAGTTAATGAAATGGAGCGATGGCCAGTGGCTCTTTGGCAGCGTGTAGAAAAAGACATCCTAACTTTATTTTTGCTGTTTTGGAATCTAAAAAACTTCAGCACATAGAGTCTTAGGATTTTCCCGATGGAAGAAGAGCTGTAAAGAGATAACATAAAAGGACAGATGGAAAGAGAAGATCCTCAAAGATATCGGGATGTATACCTGGAATGCCTGCCTGCCGTCTAGCAATAAATATGGCTGGAATAAAAATAGATAAATGTGTCTGACGAGAACCAGGGGAAATAAAGGGAAAGTCATTAAAAATAACAGGAACCTGCACGTTGCCCAAGCCATCTACAAAGCCTGGTGAGATTACAGAAATTTTAAGAGACAAAACCAATTGATAAGGGAACGCCAAGATGAGACTAAAGGAGAAGACAACAGTAGGACAGAGATAAATAACCTGTTTTTCAAGTGCATGTCCAATACCTCCTCAAATCAGGGGTCGGCAGGGCCTGAGAGCCTCACCCAGGGTAATTTACTGACGAGAAAAAGCAGACGTTCCTTCAAAAAGTTAATTCTTTGCATCAGTGACTGTTAACAGGAGAGCTCGGGAGATGAATGCTGGAAGTGAGCAGAAATTCCCTCTAGAGGAGGGAGTAGCACCGGGGAGAAATAAAGGCGAGTCCTGACAAGAGGAAGGTGATTAAGAAGCAAGTGTGCTCAGAAATCGAGAGAGTGGTCAAGCCTGCGGTGATTGATTGCAGAGTCTTGAAAGGCACGTTGTAAGTTGGATGTCTGGGCATCGGGGACTTCAGTGCTGAGGGGTGGAAGAGGAGGGTTGGGTGCCCAGGTCTCATGCACTTGATGAGCTGCTTCCCTTTGGATGTGCGGGAAGTAGGGAATGAGTGTTTGCTGAAAACAGATTACATGCCGGGCACCGTGGTGGGTGCTTTACGGACGTTGTCTCGTTGATTTCTCATCATACCCTGCAAGGTAGGTGTTATTACCGGAAAACTCAGGGTCGGAGAGATGCAGTAACCTGTCCAAGCTCACATGGTAAGTAGCAGACCCAGGATTTGAACTCCAGTCTGATTATAAAATCTATAACTCTTTTCACTTTATTCCAATGAAATAGTCATATCTTTATACATTTCATAATGGATGTGTCAAACCTAGTATCTGGTAGGAGCTCAAATAGTGGTAGTGAGTGAAGATAGAGGTAGGAATAGCAAGAGAAGGAGGAGGTGGGGTTTATGTAAATGGATCCTGACACCACCTGATAGGGCTGTTGTGAGAAATGAGATCATGTACGTCAAGTTCCATCGTGGGGCCTCCAGTCTAGTGGGAATTCAAAAATGGGGAGGTCCTTCTTTGGCACTAGACCCTTTCTATCATATTTTTCTGCACGTTTTCTATATGTTTAAACACCTCTAGTAGGCTAAAGAAGCTACCTGAGGGTAGAGATTCGCTTAATTAATCTCTGTATTTCTCACAGGACTTTGCACATAAAGGACCCCAGTCAGGCTTTATTGAATGTGGGCATGTACAAATGAATGCAGATCAGGACTTTATAGTATAAAAATGGCATATTTCTCTTATAATTACTATTGTCATTAATATTGTATTTTCATTATTCCTAACAGCACATCTACCAGGCTATAAATACACACACAAATGTGTGGGTGAGCGTGTGTGTGTGTGTGTGTGTGTGTGTGTGTGTAGTGTACCAGGTGCTTCATATGGATACATAACCAGTTTACTGAGGAATCCAGACTCAGTGATCGGCAAACCCATATTTTTTTACCCACTCACTGCTTGCAACATGCTTGTCAAATCTCCTTTTCTCATTCCTTAATGATATCTTGGGCAGAATCCATAACCTTCCCAACACTTTCCGGCATTAAATGTTCCTCCAATGCACAGCTCCAGTCTCATACTGGATTTCATGTCTGCCTCTCCCCTGGGCTGGCCAGAACTGTGGTTCAGGGGACATGGCTAGAGAATGGCACTTGGGGCTGGTCCTGGGCTACTTCCCCTCCCTTTCCAGTGATGTCTCCTCCAATGTGGGGGGTGGGAGGGGCAAACGTTACTTTCTTATCTGCTCCCGATCATAGCCCTTCCCTACCAGGTGGTTGTTGCTGCTTCCATGGGGATAGACCCCCCACCGTCCCTCAGCGCCTCCTGTAAGGCATGTATCCAGATGCTGACCTCTGTTAGGGTGTATATGTGGGGATCTTGAGAGGCCCCAGTGCAGTCTTAAGGCCCCAGTGCAGACTCAGCATTGTGTGACCCCTTTCACCACCTACCCTGGCAGGCCACACCAAAGCCTCCTGCTGTTGGGACCCCTTGCCTGGTGAGAAATCCTCTTGGTCAGCAATCAAGACAGCTCAAGCCAGGCCACCTTCCATGACCTTGACTCGCTGGAAATCACTCATCCTTGCCCCATCAGACCCTGGAGGAAGAGCTGACTCATGGCCACTCACTCTTTCTCCCCACCTTTTCTCCCCAATCCTCTTTTCCCTCTTCCCTCATGGGCACCAGAGGCAGCTCAGCCAGTCTGCTGTACGAATAGGTATCTAAAGGGAGAAGGGCCCGTCTTCTCCCTGGCAGGCGCTCAGGTCTCTGCGAGGTATCTTCTGGGCACATCCTCTCCCTTGCCTTGGGGGCAGATGTGGTGGTCCAGGGAGGTGAAGGAGAAGCTCCTGCACCCCATTCTCTACCCTTCCAAGTCACTAGAGACTCAGCATTCTCTAGGATTTTTGTTTTGCTTTGTTTGTTTGAAGTGAAGGAGGGGAGTAGCGGTAACAGTTGGGAGAGGGGGACAGCAAAGTCCATTTGGCTGCGTTGTGATAAGTCCTAAGAGATGAGTAGCCTCAGTTGTTGATGGCAGCTTTTAGATACGAATTCTTTTGTCTCAGCATTGGGTTCTAGCTGCCAGTTCTAGGCAAAAGGAAGAGTGTCAATCAACACATGGTTAGACATACAGCATACACACGTGAACCCTAGGAGGTAAAATTTACCATCCCCCTTTCAGTTAGGAAAATCAGGCTCAGAAGAGATAACACAAGTTCTCCCAAATTACACACAATAAGTAGCACAGCTGGCATGCAAACTAGGTCTGCCCAACTCCAAAATCTACTCATAGCAGCAAAGAGACTCTCTCTTAAGCAGGGGTGGGAAATGGTGGGGAGAGACATGGGTAGGAGACATAGAGACTTTCCTGCATAATTGGAGAAGAGAACAAGAGAGAATCATGAAGGAGCTAGAGAGACCAGCTCTCCAGTGGGCTGCTCCCCTCGCAGGGGGTCCACCAGACGATGCAGCAACGGGACCCCCTGGGCCACAGCCCTTTGAGGAGGGCCCTGAAGGGCCCCATATGCTCTGGTGCTGTTGTCTGAAAGACTCACCAGACACAGCAGGGCAAGCTGTTCTTCTCCCAGCTTAACAGGCCTAAAGCCTTGGCAAAGCCCCTGGGTGACCACATCTGGCTGCATGGAGAAGGCCCAAGTGACCAGCACTGGGGACTGATGTGTTTAGAAGGGGCAAACGGCCCACAGCAAGAAAGCCTATTCCAGGTCCTGGGCACAGAGCCCCCTTCCCCTGGCGCTAGACACGACAGTGGTTCTCAAAGTAGGGCCCCCACCGGCAGCCTGCACATCACCTGGGAATTTGTTAGAAATGCGAAGTCTCGCCTCCTGCCATTACCTAGACCTCAGACACAAGCAGAAACTCCAGGGGTGAAGCCCAGCAACCTGTTTCAACAAGCTCTGCAGCTGATTCTTTTTTCTGTAGTTTGTTAGTTTTAAGTCAGGTTTACTGGGGTATGATTTACATACAAAAAGCAATTTGCCCTGATTAGATGTAAAGTGTGAATAATTATGATAAATAGATACAGTTATGTAACTGTAAACCAAAATCAACATAAAGAATATTTCTATCACCCTGAAAAGTTCCTGCCTGCTCCTTTGTTGGCAGCGCCCTTCCACCTGCAAACCCGGGAACCGCTCACCTGATCCCTGTCCCCGTGGTTTCGCCTTTTGTAGAGTGTCGTGTACATGGAATCATAGTGTGTAGGCTTTTGTGTCTGGCTTCTTTCACTTAGCATAATGCTTTGTGAAGTATCCATGTTGTGACACGTCTGTAATTTACTCCTTTTTATTGCTGAGTGGTATCCCATTGTTTGAATGTCCCTGATTTTTATCCATCCTCCAGGTGATGGGCTCTTATGTTGTTTCCATGGGCTCTTATGAATAAAGCTACTATAAATATTCGTGTACAAGTCTTGGTGTGGACATATGTTCATTTCTCTTGGTAAATAAACACCTTGGAGAGGGGTTGCTGGATCATCAGGTAAGTTTAGCTTAGCTTTATAAGAAACTGCTGAACTCTTCTCCAAAGTGACTGTAACGTTTGCCTCCCCCCAGGGATGGGGGAGAATTCCCCTTGCTCCACATCCTCTCCAGCTGGATGTTATGACCAGCTGTTCTGTGTTTTTGTTAGCGAAGCCGTTCTAAGAGACGTCTAGTGGTGTCTAACTGTGGTTTAACTTCTGTTTCCCTAGTGATAAATGATGCTGAGCATCCTTTCATGTGCTTATTTGCCATCACATCTCTTCTTTGATAAATTTTTTCCCATTTTTAAAATTGTTTCATCTTCTTATTGAGCTGGAAGAAGTCTTCACATATTCTGGATACAAGTCTTTCAACAGATATGTGTGTTGCAAATATTTTCTCCTACCCTGTGGTCTGTTTTTTATGTTCTTAACAGTTTCTTTTGAAAAGCCATAGTTTTTAATTTTGAAAAGTACAACTTACGAATTTTTCTTTTATGGTTCATGCTTTTTGTGTTCTATGTAGGCATTTTTTCCTAACCCATGATTACAAAGATTTTTTCCAGTTTTACAATTTTAGAGTTTTCCTTTAGGCCTATGATCCGTTTTGAATTAACTTTGGTGTATGGTATGAGAGGTTTTTTTGTTTTGTTTTTCTTTTCTTTGCATTTGGGCATCCAATTGTTCTGGCACCATTTGTTGAGAAGACTATCCTTTCTCCATTAAATTACATTGCACCTTGTCAAAAAATCAATTGACTACATTTGTGCAGGCCAATTTTTGGACTCTATTCTGTTCCACTGATGTATTTGTCTCTCCTTATGGCAACACCACCCTGTTGATTACCGCAATTTCAGAGGAAGTCTTCAAATCAGAGAGTCCAAGTCCTGCAACTTTGGTCTTCTTTTTCAAAATTTTTTTAGCCATTTTAGGTCATTAAATTTTCATATAAATTTTATAATTATCCTGTCAATTTCTTTAAAAATGCCTACAAGAATTTTGATTGAAATTGCATTGCATCTGTAGATCAATTTGGGGATAATTGATTGTTAATAATATTGAGTTTTCGAATTTGCTAACATAGTTTATCTCTCCATTTATTTAGGCCTTTTCTAAATTCTTGCCTCAATTTTTTTTATGGTAGCAGCATACAAATTTGCACTATTTTGTTAGATTTATTTTTAAGTATTATTTTTATTATTATTCTATTGTGGGAGATTAGCTATTGAACACAACAGTAATCGTATTTTATCCATAAGGGTTTCCCAGAAGCCAGCCGTGCACTCCAGCAGCTACGGTCGGGGCTTTGCCAGCAGATGGGCTGGTCTGACCGGTCACCGCTTTGGAGGAGCACCACAGTGTGGCGTTGAGGACCCCAGGCTCTAGAGGCAGGTCGCCTGGCTTTGAAGCCTCGCTCACCCACTTACCAGCTTTATAACCCTGCGTTCTCCAGGGTTCCGCTTCTCCATCTGTAAAATAGGTATAACAACAATACCCCCCTCACAGCGCTGTTAAAAGAACTAGATTAACAGTGTCAAGCCATGTCGAGTATCTAAAATAACTCAAAATATGTTAGCTTTTATTTCTTACTAGCTGTGTAATCTTGGGCAAGCTAATTTCCATAAGCCTCCATCTCCACAGTTATAAGTTAAGGATAATAATAGTATTAATAGGATTGCATTGAGGATTAAATTAAAATAAAGCACTGAAAGCACAGAGCACGGTGTCTGGCACATGGTAAGTCCTTATTAATATTAGCTATTAATAGTGTCTATATTAGTACAATGTCTAACATATCTTGACATTAAGCAAATGAATATTTAAAAATAAAAATCTTCAGGGCCAGCCCGGTGGCCACAGTGGTTAAGTTTGCACATTCCGCTTCTCGGCGGCCCCAGGTTCGCCGGTTGGGATCCGGGGTGCGGACATGGCACCAGTTGGCAGAAGCCATGCTGTTGTAGGCGTCCCACATATAAAGTAGCGGAAGATGGGCACGATGTTAGCTCAGGGCCAGGCTTCCTCAGCAAAAAGAGGAGGACTGGCAGTAGTTAGCTGAGGGATAATCTTCCTCAAAAAAAAAAAATTAAAATTAAAATTAAAAAAAAAAATAAAAGTCTTCAGAGCAATGAGTACTAGCCTTGCAAAAAAGCTTGTAGGGGAGAGGTAAAGTTGTAGAAGTAGCTGCTAGGATATTTGGATGACGCCCAGACTGACTTATTGAAAACGAGTCGTTTTCAACCATTCATGCTAAATAGTTTTCTTTGGTCATCCACAGAACTACCCCTCCCCCTGCATTGTTTCTAAACTCATTGTGGATGGTGGTGTCCAAGCTTCAAACTAAAATCAATCTATTTATTGTAATGACTTCTAATTACATACACCCAATTACCGCTGTCATTAAGAAAGCAGTAACTGCCGATATTGAGTAGCAATGTGACATTAGGCGTTCAATGTGTGCAGCTCCAAAGCATGACCTTCTTACCTAGGAAAATTAAAAAGCACCCAAGATAATACCTTTGTCTTTAACTCTTCTTCTACTTTCTTTCAAAAAAAACTTGCCAACTTACCAATGGTGGGCAATTGAGCATTTTGAGCTACGGGATGATGTTGGCGTAGATGGTAGCATCATCTCAAGCGAAATTAGCCGGTTTGATTCTACAAGCATCTACTGAGTGTGTATGCACAAGTCTAGGCACCCTGGATAATATGGGAAATCATTAATCAGCGATCTGTAACGAGAAACAGTGGGTTTGAATGCCTAGCTCTGCAAGGAGACCTATAAAGCTGTATGTCTTTGGCCAAGTCATCTGCCCTCTCTTTTCATGTTCTCTGTCTGTAAAATATGGGGCCACTGTAATGAGATTGATTGGAACTTAATGATTCAGATTTTATTCTCTGGTTTTAAGATACATTCCCTGCCTTCAAGCTCTTTGCATTCTAGTTGGAAGAAAAAGAGTCTACCTGAAAAGATAAATAATTACCCTAAATACTATTTGACTAAGAATTAGATTAATAACCTCCAAGGTAGTAAAATTCTACATTATAGGAGATATGCGTTAAATTAACATTACAGAATATTTTCTCATCTCTAAAATATATTTAATTATAACTGACTGGCAGTGTGTAGAATTAGCGAGTTACTATTTTTCAAACTCCTAGAATATTGAAAGTGTATTAAAAGTTAGTTGCTTTCCCCTCTGGATATATCGTCTATTTAAACCTTCCAAGATTTCGAATCTTGACATAAGAAGGAAAACTGTGCCCTGAAGACATTTGGATCATAAATCTGCCCCAGGAAGGTTAAGATTCAGATCAGTTTTACTATCTTCAAGGGATCAAATTATCCGTTATTCTTTTTTTATTTTCTTAAAGATTGGCACCCGAGTTAACATCTGTTGCCAATCTTTTTTCTTCTTCTTCTTCTTCTCCCCAAAACCCCCCCAATAAATAATTGTATATTCTAGGTCCTTCTAGTTCTGCTGTGTGGGACGCCGCCTCAGCATGGCTTGAGGAGCGGTGCCATGTCCACACCCAGGATCCCCAGGATCCGAACTGGCGAATCCCCGGGCTGCCGAAGTGGAGCGTGTGAACTTGACCACTTGGCCACGGAGCCGGGCCCCACTATTTCTAACGTAAACAACTTGTTTGATTTAATCAGCACCAGATCATCTGCTGCACTTTTGCTTTTTCTTTTTCAATTCTTTTAATCAGATCCAAAGACCCAGCTTTATAACTATTCTATATTGGGATCTTGTAAAAAGCTTTGGAATCCTCTTGTCTTGTGTTTAAATCTTCTCTCTGCTATTTACACAACTGTATAATTTAGGTAAACTGCTTATTTCCTCGAGCCTCAGTTTCTCCATCTGTAAAATGGAAATGTCCTCACTTCACAGGTTTTTGTGAGGTTTAAATAGGTAAAGCTCTTAGCAGGATGCCAGGCATTCAATAGGTGTCCCCGAAGAATACCTGTTGTTAGGGTGGCCTCACATCCCAGGCAAGTGGAGGTGGGCTTTCTGAAAGGTGTTCTCTCATCGTATCTCGTTTCATTGGCTATAGCACTGGATTCTTCCAATAGCTTGAATGGAAGCAGCCTAAATGAAGTACCTTGTTTTAATTCCAACCGTAGTGAATGGTTATATCTGTATGATAGAAAATTATTCAGCTCTAACAATAATACAGTAGTATGGGGTTGTGTTATAAGGCAGATTTAAAAAATAATTAGGCAGAAAAATGGTATATATAGTGTGAAGCCAAATATATAAAATATGCATAGAACAAAAGATTGGAAAGAGACAATGCAGGTTTAAAGTGGGTGGCAGTGGGAATATGGTAATTTTTTTCTTTTTCTACATTTCAAAATATGGGCTAATTTTTATACCTTTCAAAATATGGGTAATTTTTTCCTTTTTGTACTTTTCACTTTTCAAAATTTTCCAGTTTTTATACAATGAACATATTTTAAACCTATCACAAGATAGAAAACCATATCTATTTGAATGCATAGTATAGAAGAAATCTGTATTTACAAATTGTTAAAGAAGTTTTGAGCGTAGTGAAGAATTTCTAAGACAATACCCCTCTCTGACAGGACTATGCTGCTTAGTAATCAGTTTTATTTTGATGAATATTTGTCAAATTCTCTCATAATCTATTTCTATTACTTTTCTTTCTTTCCCACTTTTGCCCTTTTCTTGGCATAACTTTATATATAATTTAAATGCTTACACTATGTGTAGTTAAGAACGGCATGCCAGATCAACATGTTAAAAATGTATGAGGAATATACGTGGACTTTGATTGACAGAATGTGTGTGTGTGTGTGTATATATATATATATATATATATATGTATATATGTATAGGAAAGATGGAAGCTCCTGATGTCCAGCCTCCTGATGGCTCGTGTTGGTTCTCCTAATAGGATACTCAGCTTGGAACTGTGGTCTCCAGCCATGACCTCCAGAGGATTATCTAGCTGCACCCATTCCTCAAGCTAAAATCCATGTAATTAGGTGCGACATTTCTTTTACAGCTCAAAGTGCCATTCTCCTCTCTCACAGTTAGTCATTGGTAAGCAAGGTGGAGCTGTCAGAACTGTCAGGTAAGGAAAATAGAGAACAGTTGTGGTATCTGAGACTTCTCTCCTTGATGGGGAGTGGGACACAATCTCCATAGGTAAACTAGAGAGGGAAAGTGTGATGGGAAACCATCTCTGGGTAGAAAGTTTTGAGACTTAGCAACAATTTTTGACCCACTGAAGATTCTCCTTTGCTCAATAATGGTAGAAATAGCCACAGTCACTTGGCATTTGTCTGAGTTCCCAAAGAGAGTTTTGGATTCAGGCAGTCAAGGAAAATCTTATCTATTTTTGTTCCCCAAACAGATGGCATATAGTATTTACTCTATAAATATTGGTGAAATTCAATTTAGATTTTATCAACAGGCCTTTAAAATTATAACAGTGTTAAGAACTTTCATAAAGGAGATGGAATGTTTTTGAAAAACCAGAAATCATATTTTATCACTCCTCTGCTTACAAAACAAAACGAAACAAACAAACAAAAAAACCTCTACATAGGCTTTCCATGGTGCTTAAAATAACCCTCAACTTTGGCCTATACGTTTCATGTGAGTTGATCCCCCCTTACCTGTCTCTCCAAGCTTATTCTGTACCCTGATCCCCTCTTTCATTTTGTTCCCATCACACTGGCTGTCAGTTTCTGTAATGAATGTACTCATTCTCGCCTCAGAGCTTTTGCAGGTGCGGCTCCCTCTGCATGGAAGGCTTTCTGCTCTCTCTTCATAGTCTGGATTCCTTCTTGTGCAGATCTTAGTTGTTAGCTCCTCAGACAGTACTTTCCTGATGGCCGTAGGTAAAGCCGTTCTCCACGGTCACTCTCTGATCACATCACTCTTTCGTGGAATTTTTCATTATCCGAAGTATCTTCTTTATTTATGTGTTCCCATATTTATCCTCATCAGAGGGTAAACAGTGCAGCCAGGAGCTTTCTTGACCTTTACTTCTGATTCTCCATTCCCTGGAGAATATTTGTGGAAGGAAGGAGGGAAGGAAGGGAAGAAGAAGGGAAGGAAGGAAAGTAGGAAGGAAGGAAAGGAGGAAGGAAGTAAAGAAGTGAGTTTAGATCAGGCGATCCTTACAACTATCCTGTGTGGTAGGATTCTTAATCTCACTTTCACAGATGAGTAAAGTGAGGTGAGGTGAAGTTAGTTATCTATATAACAATCGCAGCTATGAATGGAAGAACTGGGATTCTAAATAGAATCTTCTTGAATTCAAAATCAGCTCTTTGCTTGATCTTAAAACAAATTCTGGAACTTCTACTCCAACCATGTTAGAGCAACTGTTACAAGACTTAGGTTGTGCTGACAACAACTAGAAAAGTGGACATAGTATGTGAAACAGCTAATTTTGGACATAAGACAACAGGCAGCTCAGGAATGTGATCCCTGAGAAAAAGGAAACAAATGAGGTGAAAATGACACTTGCGCTTGCTTTCTTCCTGGAGACGCTTTCTGGATTTCAGCAGAGGGAGGGAGAAATCAAGCATAGCATGGCAAACTCAAGAGCTGACATGATGATCAGAGTTCAGTGAAACTGAGGCATCTGGAAGTAGTAGGGTGGAGTTCTAGAGAAGAGGTAGGTATAGAGAGAGAGTGAGCTCAGAAATGTGCATATGGGTCTCCTTAAGACGGTTGAATACTAACCTTTCAATGCATAGGTTAAAACCCACTCAGCTAGACAGAGGACTACGGAGGAGTTCTAAGCCAAACAATTCCCAGAGCTGGCAAAGGAGTTTGAGTTCTGAGCAGCAAGAGTAGAGAGATTTCAATAAATATCCAGGAAATTCATTAGACACCCAAGAAAGGTCACACATTAGTGATTGGTCTACACTGGTCCTAGAGTAGAGACTACTCTAGACCTGCCAGAACAATTAAAAACAAGCCTTGAAATGATCAAGCCAATCTACAAGTAACTGCCAAAACGCACTTCAACACTTTTTAAAGGAAGACAAGAAAATCTAGAAAGTCAGTAACAAAACATTTACAATGGCTAGCATCCAAAAAAAAAAAGTTTATAGGATATTTGAAGAAGTAGGAAAATGTGACCTACAATAAGAAAAAAATGTCAGAGTAAGAAGAAACCCAGAAATGGCAGACATGATGAAATTAGTAAACTAGGACTTTAAAATAGCTGTTATAAATATGCTCATGGTTTAATGTAAACCTTGAACGTTAAGAGGAGAAAAATGAACTACATAAGAAAAAGAATCAAACAGAACTTCTAGAGTTGAAAAAATATAGTATTTGAAATTTAAAATTCACTGGAAAGGCTTAACAGCAGATTAAACACTGCAGAAGAAAATATAAGGGAATTTGAAGACATAGCAATAGAAATGATCGAAAATGAACCACAAGAGAAAACAGAGCCAGCAAAGCTTCAGTGACAGCGACAGTGGGGCAATATTCAATGATTTAACATATATATAATTAGAATCTTAGAAGGACAAAGAGAGCAGAAAAATTATTTAATGAAATAATGGCTGAAAAATTTCCAAGTTTGACTATTAACTCACAGGTTAGAGAAATTAAATGAAAATCAAGCAAGATAAACAAAAATATAACTATGCCAAGACACATCACAATCATATTTCTAAAAACCAATGATAAAACGAATATCTTAAAAGAAGTTCAAGCAAATGTACACATTAAATATAGAGAAACAAAAATAAGAAAGTCTACTGTCTTTTCATCAAAAAAAAAAAAGAAAGAAAGAAATCCAGAACATAATGGAAGAACATCTTTAAGAGGCTTAAAAAAGAAAAAAAGACTCTGAACCTAGAATTCTATGTCCAGTGAAAATATCCTTCAAAAATTAAGGCAACATTGAGAGACTTTCAGAAAAACAGAGGCTGAGAGAATTTATTACCAGCAGACCTGAATGTAAGTAATTTTTCAGACAGAAGGAAAATTTTATCAGATGGGAACTTAGATTTAACACAAAGTAATGAAGAGCAACAGAAATCTTAAATAAATATGAAATTTTTTTCTCATTTAAAGGTTTTCATTAAAAGGGAATAAACTGTTTAAAGCTAAAGTAACAACAGTGTCTTGTGGAGTTTGCAACATATGTAGAAGTAAAACATATGACAACAATAGTACAACTGGTAGAAGGGGGAAATGGAAGTACACTGTTGTAATATTCTTACATGTGAGTATTCTTGTATGTAAAATGGTATATTACTTGAAGTTAGACTGTGATAAGTTAAAGACATATATTGTAATGAGCATCCACCAAAATGAATAACTAAACAATCAAATATGTAAATAAAAAACACTAAAAGGTACAGCTAATAAGGGAATAGCAGTGGTAAAATGGAATACAAGAAAATACTCAAGTGAACAGAGGATGAAAGGGAGAAAAAATAGAGCAAAGAATAGATTAAAATAAATAGCATGACACTAGACCTAAATCCAACTATGTTGGTAACTACATTAAATGTGACTAGTATAAACAAGCAAATGAAAAGGCAGAGAATATCACACTGGATTAAAAGCAAGACTTAGTGATATGCTGTCTACAAAAAAATCCACTTTCAACATAAAGACACAGATAGATTAAAAATAAAGGGTTGGCATGCACAGATTGCAACAAAACTGGAGAAGCTATAGTGATATCATACAAAGTAGACTTCAGAACAAAGAGTATTTCTAGGGATAAAGATGAACATTTCATAATGATAAAAGGGTCAAGAATATATAACAATCATAAGTGTTTAGGCATCCAATAACAGAGCTTCAAAATACATGAAGCAAAAACTGAATAAGAACTGAAAGGAAAAATTAACAAGACCACAGTTAAATTTGGAAATTACAGCACTCCTCTCTCAGTAATTGGTAAACAAATGAAAAAACAATAAGGATATGCAAGCTCTGAACAACACTATCAACCAATTTGAAATAATTAACATTTTGTAACACTTTACATCCAACAACAGCAGAATACACATTCTTTTCAAATGCCCATGGAACATTCCCCAAGATAGACAATATTGTGAACCATAAAATGAGTTTCTGTCCTTTCTAATCACAATAGGGTTAGATTAGAAACCAAATTTTAAAATGTAGAAAACCTCAAATAATGCATGCTTCAAAGAAGAAATAACAAATGATGTTAGAAAATATCTTGAAGTGAATGATGATGGAAACATAACATATCCATTTGTGGGATACAGCTAAAGCAGTGTTTACAGGCAAATGTATAGCTTTAAATGCTTATATTGGGGGAAAAGATCTAAACTCAGTTATCCAAGCTTTCACCTTCAGAAGCTATTAAAAAAAGCAAATTAAACCCAAAGTAAGTGAAAGAAGGAAATAATAAAGATGAGCAAAAATTGATGATATAGAAAACAAACAGTAAAGAAAATCAATGAAACCAAAAGCTTGTTCTTGGAAAATGTCAATAAAACTTTGATAAACATATGACTAAACTAATCAAGAAAAAAAGGAGGAAAGATACAAGTTCCAATATTACTAAGGAAAGCAGAGACATCACTATAGATGCTACAGATATTATAGGGTCAATAAAGCAATATTATGGATAGCTTTATGCCAATAAATTCAAGAACTTAGGTGCATGGGCCAGTCCCTTACAATACAAAAATTAACAAAATTTATAGAAGAAGAAATTGAAACTTGAATAGCTCAATATACATTAAAGAAATAGAATTTACGATAGTTAACTTTCCTCCAGAGAAAACTCCAGCCCAAGATGGCCTCACTAGTGAATTCTATCAAACATTTAAGGGAGATAATACCACTCCTACACAAAACCTTTCTGAATTTACAGGAGACCAGCATTAAGCTGATACCAAGCAATAAATAAAAAGAATGATAGATTAGGGCCATGAGGAGTTTATCTCCAGAACATAAGGTTGGTTTACTGTTTGAAAATTGATCAGTGTAATTCATGATACACATAGAACTAGAATAAATGAGAAAACCATATAGTCATCTCTATAGATGCAGAAGAAGCCTTTGACAAAATTCGACACCCATTTGTAATGAAAGCTCTCTGCAAACCAGGAAGAGAGCAGAAGAGCACATTGAGGCTGATAAGGGGCATCTGTGAAAGTCACAACTCACGTCTTACTCAATGGTGAGAGGCTGGACACTTTCTCTAACATCAGGACCACTTTCATCTCTTCTATTCAATATCTGTAGTAGAAGGGCCAGTTAGTAAAATAAAGAAAAAGAAATAAAAGACAAGAGACTGTAAAGAAAGAGGTAAAACTGTCCTCCATTCACAGATATAGAAAATCTTCAGCAATCTACAAAAAAGCTACTAGAAGTAAAGAGTGAATTTAGCAAGGTTGCTCTTACAAATTCAGTATTCAAAGACTGACTGTGTTTCCATATACTGGCAATAAAGAGGGAAATTAAATTTCTTTTAAATACCATGGAAATAAGTTTAACTACCGAAGTTCCAGGACTGTGCAATGAAAACTACAAAATATTGCTGAGAGAAATTTTAAGACACTCAAATAAATGAAAAGGTTTCACGTTGCTGGGTTAGAAAACTCAATATTTTTAATATGTTCATTCTCCCTAAATTGACTCGTTGATTCAACGCAATCTCAATTAAAATCACAACAGACTTCTCTCCCCACAAATTAGCAAGCCTATCTTAAAATTGACGTGAAAATGCAACAGACCTAGAGTGGCCAAAGCAACTTCAGAAAAGATGAACAAAGTTGGAAGGCTTACAGTACTTTATTTCAAAACTTAATATAAAGCTACGTTAATTGATACAGAATAGAATTGATACAAACATATCATTCAATGGAACAGAACAGAGATTCTAGAAATAGACCCACATAGATGTTCAATCAATTTTCAACAGTGTTGCTAAGACAATTCAATGGGGGAGAAACTATCTTTTTACCAAATAGTGATAGAAGAAATGAATATTCATATGGAGAGAAAAGTACTTGATCCTAGTCTCACACCATACACTCAAGTCACTTGAAATAAATAATAGACCCAACAGAAAGGATGAAACTATAAAACTTCTGGAAGCAAACATGCAAGTGAATATTCATAAGCTTAGATAAGTATTTTTTTAGAACACAAAGCATGACACATGAAAGGAAAGATAGATAAATTTTACCTCACTAAAATTTAAAACTTTTGCTCTTGAGAGACAGTTAAGAAGATGAAAAACAAGCTACAATGAGGAGAATATATTTATAAAGAATATATCCGACAAATGAGTGGTATCTAGAATGTGTGTCTATGAGTATATGTGTGCATGTGCATGTGTGTACGCAACTCAATATCAAGAAAATAAACAATCCGATTTAAAAATGGGCAAAAGAGGCGAACATTTACTTCACAAAGAAAGATATACAATGGATCACTCAGTTCAAAAAAAAGATGCTGTGTTAGTTTACTAGGTCTCCTGTAAGGACCACAGACTGAGTGGCTTAACAGAAATGTGTTCTCTCACAGATCTGCGGACTAGCAGTCTGAAATCAGGGAGTCCTTAGGGCTGTGCTCCTTCTCACGTTCCAAGAAAGAGTCTGTTCCATGCCTCTCTCCTAACTTTCTGCGGTTGCTGGCAATTCTTAGTCTTCCTAGGTTTGTAAATACATCACTCCAGTCTCTGCCTCTGTCTTCATGGCATGTGACCACATAAGGTCACACTCTGGGGTACTAGGGTGTGGATTAGGCTTCAAGATATTTTTTTGTGGAACGCAATTCAACCCACAACAAATGCCTGACATCATCAGGGAATCACAAATTAAAACCACAAGGGGCCAGCCTAGTGGCATAGTGGTTAACTTTGCCTGCTCCACTTCGGTGCTCTGGGTTCACAGGTTCGGATCCTGGGTGTGGACCTACACACCACTTATCAAGCCACGCTGTGGTGGCATCCCACATACAAAATAGAGACAGAGGGGCACAGATGTCAGCTCAGCGACTATCTTCCTCAAGCAAAAAGAGGAAGAGGGCAACAGATGTTAGCTCAGGGTCAATCCTCCTCACCAAACAAAACAAAACCAACCAAAAACCCCACAATGAGAATGCTTTCTAGAATAGATAAAAAATTTTTTAATCTGACAATACTAAGTGTTCACTACAATGTGGAGCAAATAGAATTCTCATACATTGCTGGTGGGTGGTAAAATGATGTGACCATTTTGGAAAACAGCCAATTTCTTATAACGTTAGACACACAATAACCCCAGGCCCAGCAAATTTCCTAGACATTCATGTAAAATAAGTGAGAATACATATCCATACAAAGACCTACACATGAATGTTTGTAGCAGCTTTATTCAAATAACCCAAACCTGGAAACAACCCAATTCTCTAACCACGAGTGAATGGGTAAACAAATGGTGGCAAATCCATACAGCAGAAAGCAACGACAAAAAGGAACAGAGTCTTGATACATACAGCTACTCGGGTACACCTCAAGATTAGTATGACGAGTGGAAGAAGTCAGAGACCAAACGCTATGTACAGTATGATTACATTTATATTCATTTCGAGAATAGTGAAAACTATAGTGACAGAGACCAGAGCAGTGGCTTCCTCAAGGCGGGAGTTGGAGAGAGGAGATTCCCTGAAAGACGTCACAAAGGAACTTTGGGGCGTGATGGAAATGCTCCAAATCTCGGTTGTGGTGGTGGTGACCCAAATGTATACATCGGCTAAAACATGATTATGAGCATACTTAAAACAGTTTTTATTTTGTTTTGGGCATGCATCAGGAAAGCTGATTTTTAACATACAACTGCCTGTTATTGGAGTGAGACTCCTCTGGGTTAACGTCTCTTCTCAAACTCACACTGAAGCTGGGCAGTTATGGGAACTAAACAGAACAACACCCGTTAACATCCTGTGCCTCACCTACCATTCGTAGTCAAACAGAGCACTTTCCTGTCACGACCTCTTAGGACTTATGGCATAGTATTAATGTTTGCATTTATATGTATTCAGTGGTTGCTAATTATCCTATTTCACAGATGTTATACCATTTCTACATTTTGCTGGTCTTGTAGCTTTTATAAATTACAAACTCCTAATGTAAACTTGCTTGTGGTATAGTGGAAAGAGCGGGTAGGCTTCAGCGCTATCAGCCTGTGGTTTGAATTCTGGCTGTGCCACTTAGCAGCCATGCAGCGTTCATTCCTCCACCGAAATGTACGTACCAGGCAACTGCGATGAGCCAGGTATCCCCCCGCCTGGGGGCCATGCAGTAAGGGACCGTGCTCCTGACCCCATGGAGCTTACAGCCCTGTGCTTCAGCTTCCGCCCCGCTCCAAATTTCTGAATTCTGCTGTCTTACAGATGGGGTCGTAGTACAATCTTCACAGGGTGTTTTTGAGGGTTAAATGGGATCACCAAGCAATCTACTCAGTGTGTATTAGACAGGAAGTGTTCCCCACCTGCTGTGCCCGTCTGTGTGTCTTCCCACCTCCCGTACTGCCCTCTCCTTCTCTCCTGTCCTATCACAACCTACTCTTCTCCCGTCCTATCCTATCTTAGCATGTCCTAGCCTCTCCCCTCTCCCATCATGCATTTTATTTGTCTCCTTCTGTACTGCCAATGGCGATACTTGTTTACCTTCTCAGCTAAAAAAGTTATTTGCATTTCTGAATGAGTATATTCAGCTCTTTCCCTTTTTAAACTATTTCATTATTAAAATTATGTTGGATGGTATTTAAAAAACCATTGCTGGACTGATGTTTGGGTTATCCAAAATTAAATGGAGTACGATATCCCTTAACAATAACTCTTATGTTTTCATGCATTTTACCTTTGCAAAGCCTGATGTATGTGTGATCGCATTTGATTACCTCAACAATCCTGTGAGGTCAATGAGGGGATTAACATGGCTACTAGACAGTCTAATATACCAAGGCTTATCCATGTTAAAAAGATATTTAGAGCTGGAATTGGAACCTGCTTGCACTTTTCATTTGTTTATAAGTTTACTGAATTTATTCACTGGTGATTGTCTCCTGGGCATAATGCGATAGCACCCTGAAGAAGCTCATTGTCTGTGGGGGAGTGGAGGAGTGCAAACTGCAACAGGAGAGCAGTGACTGTGACACATGTGAAGATACAGTGACAGGATGGACAAGTGCACAGGATGCTCGAGGGCACGGGGATGGATGAGTGCACGGGGATGGACAAGTACACAGGATGGACGAGTGCACAGGATGGACGAGTGCACAGGATGGACGAGTGTACAGGATGGACGAGTGCACAGGATGGATGAGTGTACAGGATGGACGAGTGCACAGGATGGACGAGTACACAGGATGGACGAGTGTACAGGATGGACGAGTGCACAGGATGGACGAGTGTACAGGATGGACGAGTGTACAGGATGGACGAGTACACAGGATGGACGAGTGTACAGGATGGACGAGTGCACAGGATGGACGAGTGGTCATGAGGAGCAAAGCATCAGCCTTGCTGGGACTTAGGAGAAAGAGACCCGTGACGTGCCCTTTAAGCAGAGTCCTGCACCTGGTTATGTGATCAAAGACAGGAAAGGCTTTCCTCAAACTCCCAAAACGAGACTCCTTAGGAGATTATATTTCATCTCTATTCTCATCCGTGCTGAGTTATTCCAAACTTCGACCAAAAAAAAAGAAAAAATCATGGAAAATAGAGTGCAATCGAGGCACTCACCAACTAGGCCTCATTTCCCTGATAAAAGCAGAAAACCAGAGCTTGTTTTCCTGCAGCTGTGTCCTGGGCTGCTCTCCCGGGGACGGGTTCCGCTCCGGCCGGACAGGGGGCCGGACAGGGCCTGTTCAGGCAGGTGGTGGGGATGGGGTTTGTGTTCATCAGTATGTGTTTCTTGAAACGGGCCACCAGTGAATGATCAAATCTCCTCAGAATATTCTTAAGCTTCCAACATGTTTGATTAGTTTTTCCCAGTAGGGAAGGAAAGAAAGGAAGCAGCTACTGAGACGGCTTGCTCTCTGCATGGCCCAAGACGGGCTCCTGGTGTAACGCTGATCTTCAGAACAGACAGGAGGCTCAGAATCTTTCCAGGCTTTAATGGAAAGGCTGCTGCTGGTTGCTCTTGGTCTTTGTGGTAGATGGGGCAAATGAGGGCAGGAGAATCTGAGGTCTCTTTGTGACTGTTCCACAGGCCCTTTGACATTCTTTCGTCTCAATTCCCCTCTCCATAAAAGAAGATGGATTCATGTACAGGATTCTTTCATTGTTCATTCTCTTAATAGCCTATACAGCATGCACTACGTCACAGGCCCTCTGCTAGGTGTCAAGGATATAGGATCTGAGAGTAAGACACAAAGAAGAGCTGCGCACAGGAGCTCCTGCTGAAAACGGGGCTGGCACACAGGAAGGCTGTGGGTGGGGACGGGCAGGGTGAGCCGAGGAGGGCCCAGCCATCCTGCAGGAAGCAGTGGGGGACTGCGTGGGGAAGCGGGAGAGGATACCTGGCTGGCAGTGTGACCGAGAACAGTTGTGGTGGGAGAGAAATGTCTATTGAAGACCTTTTAAATTGTTTCGGTGTGATGTATGATAGAGGCACTCTCTTCCAAGGCCTCCATCAAATATTAAGTAAAAATCCATATTGCTCATTAATATTTGGTGGAGTGGATTAGACAAGAAGAAGGAAGAATTGCTGAGCCCTGCTTCGTGGTTTCTGTAGGACACAAGAGGCTGGAAACAGGAAAAAAGGAAGCCAATATGGAGGTTAAGTAAACACAAATATACATACATGCATACGTGCCTGTCTAACTATATCTGTATGTATAACATGTATATATGTATAGCATATGTACACACACACGGATATGCATATGTAAATACAAGATGCATATGTAGATCCCCCTAAAAGAAGCTTCTTGGGGAACAAAAAAGAATGTTATTTATACAATATGTTCTTAGTGTAATAGCATGAGCTAAGACTCAAGTACTATATACCAGGTGTCTTTCTAGTACCTTAAATGTAATATGTCTTCTTTAATCTTTACAGCAACTTTATGAAGTAAGTACTAATCTTATCACCATTTGGCAGAGGAGCAATCTGAGACAGAGAAGTTAGGTTACTTGCCAAAGGACACACAGCAAGTAAGAAATACAGCTTGTATTTGAATTCAGGCAGCCTGGATCTAGCACTTCAACTCTTAACCACTATGCCTTATTACATAAAATATAATTCATTTTTGATATTTTGGTAAGAAATTGAATCCCTCAGGGAGCCTAGGGAGCTGATGGAAGCAGCGAGGCAGCTCAGATTCTAGAGCAGTCAAATGCAGGGAGCAGAGGCTTCCTCTCTCCATGGTGGCCTTAAATGCATTGCTCCCTGAATTCGATTGTAGATCTTGGACAAGATTTGCTCATTTGGTCCTTTCATTAAGTGACTATTTATTGAGTAGCTACTATGTGCCAGAAACCATTTGAGGTGGTAGAAAATGAGCAGTGAACAAAATAAGCACAATCCCAGTGATGATGGAGTTTCCATTCTGGCAGGGAGGACAACAGAGCCGTAAACTGATGCTTGTAGAATCGCGACACCCGCCGTGGAGATCAGGGGCAGAGTGGGAACACAGGGGAGCGGGGGACTGCCTTCTAAGACGGGTGGTCACGGGAAGCCTTCTTGACAGGCTGGCTTCGAACAGAGCCCAGGGGGAGTGAAGGAGCCAGCATGCAGGTGTGTGGGGAAGGAGCGCTGTCGGCAGAGGAGATGCCAAATTGAGCCTCGAGGCCCAACTGTGCTTGGCGTGTGTGAGGAAGAGGCAGGAGACCAGTATGTCTAGAGCAAGCTGAGCCAGAGGCAGAGGGGTAAAATGGCAGATCGAGACGTAATGCAGACTTTGCGTTCTACTCAGAGATGTGAAACTCAGGGAGGTGTTTGGGCAGAGGAATAAAGGAGCAATTTCTGCCTTATGTTTTAAAAAGATTCCTCTGGCTACTGCATGAAAAATCATGTATGAGGGTGGGGCAAGGATGCACACAGGGAGGAAAATCAGGCAACTATTGTAGTCAGCAAGTAAGGGATGATGGTGGTAGCGATAGAGGTGGTAAAAAGTGGTTGGACGATATTTTGAAGGTAGAGTTGACCAAATTTGGAAGTTATCACCTTATAGGTGATATTTAAGCCATAAAACTGGCTGAGATCACCTAAGGAGTGAGTCTTGGTAGAGAGAAGAAGTGTTCAAGGATGGAGATGTGGGCATCTCTGATGTGTAGAGGTTGAGGAGATGGGAGGGCCTCACAAATGAGACTAAGAAGGAGTGACCGGGGAGGAAAGGAAAACAAGGCAAGTGGCGCCTAGAACTTGAGTGAAGAATGTGCTTCACGGAGGAGAGTGACGAAGTGTACTGTGTGATGCTGAGGGCCAACAGGGACAAAATGAGAGCTGACCATGGCATTAAGCAGCATGGAGGTCACTGGTGACCTTGACAAGAGCGGCTTTGGTATGGTAGAGGGGGTGAAGCCTGATTCGAGTGGATTTTAGAGAAAATTGAGTTACCCCTGGATATGGTTTCACACGAGGCTGTCATCAGAGTGGAAACGAAATCTGCTTTCACACCCCTCAGAGGCCTGAGTGCTGTCCTCACAGAACCAAAGCTCAAAGGCTCAGGGCTTTAGAAGCAGCAAATGAGAGAGAGAAACCCTTGAACTTGGGAATAGTATTAAAGTTGTCATCTAGGGCTTGAAATGTTAGAGTCACAGATCTTGCTCCAGGAAATAAAATGGGCCGGTGGTTGGGTTTATTCTGGTCCTCTGCCTAAGACCACAGCTAAAGAATCTCTTTTATATATTTACCCAGGGGACTATGTCCCCACAGGCTCCCCAGACAGCAAAACGTAGTGTCTTTAAAAGTCTGGACTCTCTGGACAAAAAATTATTCTATTTCTTTCTCTGAGAAAACTTCTTCTTCGTGCTTCATAGTTCCCGTCATTTGTCAGCACAGCAGCCTCCAGATGCCTCGTGTGGTTGGTGTGAACACTGGGCTGGGACGTTGGAGAAATGAATTCTAATCCCCACTCTGTTACTAATTTGTTGCGCAAAAATAGTGATATCATTACATCCCTGTGCGCCTCAGCATTTCCATTTTGTTTGGCTGGATAACTTCTGAATTCCCTTCCAAATCTTACATTCTCTGACCCATTCTAAACTTCATTTATATTTTCTGAGTTTCTAATTTATCTCAGCCTTCCCTTCTTTCTACTCATCACAGATCTCCTCATAAGAAGAATAAGGATATTTTCCCACCATTCCATCACCTTTAGGAATCCTGTGTTAGTTTAAGCAGCTATAAATTGTGGAGAACAGCATTCAATCCTGATGTCTCAAAAACTCAGGGCTGGGCAGAAGAATGGCAGCTGAGGCCTGGACTCCCGGCCCCTGTGGGCTCGGGCTGGTCGCTTCCCGTGAGCTCTTAGTGTTAGTGAGTGAGTGAAGTCCCAGGTACCCTTGGCTGGCTTTGTGTCCTTGGTCGAGGTAATTAACCTTTCTGTGCTTTGGCTTCTCAACTGAGAGGGCACTGTCACCATCCCATGTGTTGAGAGGACATAGATGGCAATCTTTGGAACGTATCTGAGAGTAGCTACAATACTGTCCTAGCTACTTGCCTGATAGATAACTAACTGCCGATTGTAGTTATCTGCCAGTATCCACCCAATTCAGATTTTGCTGTGCAAAAGCAGCCAGAGAAGTTCTCTTAACTCAGGACTTTACAGAAACAACAGAGAAGTTAAATGAAACGGAACACACTGTCGAGAAGGAAAGCCCTCCTGGGATTGTCCACACTCTGCACACTGTTCGGGGGATTCTGAAGGCAGCTCCTCGCTTCCCCTCCACTGGCCCCTGTGCTCAGGAGAATCGTTTCCGTTTCGGGGTGGCCTGCATCTCTGCTCTCGATTCTGCTGCCTGCCTCCCTTGGCCTCATGCCGTTCCTTTTCAGTGTGTGCTGTGGCTCTGGCTGCTTCCTTTGGGCTGTTCACACTGGAGTCAGTGAGGTCTCAACCTCTGCATAAGCAAACATTTAAAACTAACTTTCGGCACCAAATCTTACCATTGCACAGCTAAAGAGGCTGGACTCCCTTAGGGGAGGTCTGCCAACTTCCTGTCTGCATGCCATGGGCCCTCTTTCTGCACCGTGCATTCTCTATTCTGTCACACACTTCTGAAGGGAAGAGGCATTTTAAATTCCTTTTGGAAGGAGAATTCAATCATTCCATCCCCTTTGGGGTTCCCCACATTGAATAGAAATAGGGATGATGTCGGAGAGCCTGTGTAGCGTCATTCATCATCTCCTTTGCTCATTTGGCAAAGGGGGAGAAAGTAGTGTGTGGGGGAAGGTGCACACTTACACGTTGCTATGGTCCCTTCTGCCACAGTGTGAGCCCATAGTGCCTTTCACTTCTGCGTGTCTGATGCCCAGCTCAGGGCCTGGCCCACCGGCGGGCAGAGTCAACAGCTATTGGAGTGAATTGCTGCCGAGTCTTTGCCCTGCGGTGCAGTACTGGCTGTCACAGCTCAGTGGGGACAGAGATCAGGGACTTCTCCTAGGGTTGCCCTAGAACAGAGGTGAGGAGCCGCGGACTTAGCTCTGGGAAATTCCGGAGAAAGTCAGTTTTCTAAAGATTTGGAGGCTGAGTAGGAGTTTCCTACTCTGAGAACAATGGTTCCCAAATCCTGGTGCACAGATTGGTGCTGGTCAGCAGTGAAATGAAATGGACAATGTAGTGATTTTTTTAAAATAAAACTAAATTTATATTTTTAATCTGAGTTTATGGCCTTCCTGCATTTTTTTCATCTCCTGCTACACTGTAATAACCTTTTTAAAATTATGGTGACAGTAAATGGCAAATGTTTTTCTCAATGTTCCTATTAGGGGAAAGCATTATAACCTTGCATTGCCTCCCAGTTTAGGTTAATTTTGTTTTGTGTTGACGTTTTCCTGACCCATGTTATCTCTCTAAGGTGCACTCTTAAGGGCCGTGGTTTCTAGTGAGACGTAGACCATTTTGAGAATCTGAACTAAAGTTTGAGACATTTTCTCCAGAGAAACCCATATGTGTTCACACACACAATTTTATGGGTGATGTTGAAAGGTTCATAGGCCTCTCTAAGACCAGCCACGGGCTTTCCAAGGATCCACAAAATCCGGGTTCGGAATTCCTGCACCAGAGGGAGCAATACTCTTATTGTGAGACAATGGCCTTTTCTCATTCATTCAATATAAATATTCAATGTAAATAAAAAATTTTCCATCCAGGGGCTGGCCCTGTGGCCGAGAGGTTAAGTTCAGGCACTCTGCTTCAATGGCCCAGGGTTTTGAGAGTTCAGATCTTGGGTGTGGACATGGCACCACTCATCAAGCCATGCTGAGGCGACATCCCATATGCCACAACTAGAAGGACCCACAACTAAAAATATACAACTATGTACTGGGGGCTTTGGGGAGAAACAGGAAAAAAAATAAAATCTTTAAAAAAAAAATTTTTCCACCCATTCTTTGGACGTGGTGGGTACAGGACCCACACTTCCCTTTGGCATTTTCTGCTGAGCATATGTTGCAACCCGTCACCACCGACAGGGCTCTGTGTACCTCCCAGGCTGTCTGGGGGAGTCTTTTTGAAGGCATTTCAGCCATCTGTTTGGGTTTCCTGCTCTCAAGGGTGCTTTGATGCCGTGAGGAGACGTGCCATGACATTTAGAATCTGGGTCCACGTGTCACAATGCCAAGGGCAGGGACAGCCCCAGGGTGACTGACTCAAATACATGCTAATCAAATACATCTGGCTGGGCAGTCAAATTAGCAGCTGGGCCCCTGGAATTGAGAGGGGCATGAAAGGTCTTAGAAACCCTCCAAAGAGAAGGACAACCCCCTTCCTGCTCATCTTCCTCTGGGAAAGCCTGGGGTGGAAGTGGAGGCCACAGCTGGGGTAATGATCTTGGCAGTGAGCACAAGATCTCAGAAGCATAAAGATCAGCAAATCCAGAATTTCCCAAACTTCACTTATTCAAGCCCCATAGCCATGATTTTTTGCTATCCACATGCCACTAATAAATTACTATTTTCTTTGAGTAGGCTCACATTTTTATTTAAATAGATGAATTTTTAAAGAAACTTTATATAAATTACTAAATAAAAGGCAGCATCACTTGCTATAAATACAATGTGGCTGAAAATAAACAAAATGAAAACAAAGCAATCTTTTGAAATTTTCGCTCAACATCGTGGCCTGCAGAAGGCTCCAGGCCCGTGGCCTGCTACCTCATGGTTAACACGGGAAATTAGCAAGGGTCGCGGGCTTGTTAAAGGCACTAACTCAAGCTTTCTCCTCCATGTAGCCAGTCATACTGAAAGCAAATTTAAAAGTGAATCATCATGTCTTTAAGTGTTAATACCGTGCAACTTACCATCACCAAGAGGAGGACACACCATGGTTAGCCTGTCGGTCCAAGGAGGATGAGAGACATGCTGTGCAGACCTAGATTCTGTCTGCCGAAAGATTCAGTATTGGACTCCAGGCTGCCGCTTCCTCTTTTTGGTGTAATATGGGGAACGTTTGTGCATGTGCATGCATGAGTGTGCGTGTGTGTATGTGCGTGCATGCATGTGTGTGTGTGTGTGTGTGTGTGTGTCTGACAGATGGACAGACAGAAATTGAGAGAGAAAGGTAGGGGTAAATAGAAGAGAGAGAGGAGGAGAAGGGAAAGGAGAGGTGAGCAGGGAAGGTCCATGTCCTCAAGGGCATGGCATGTCCCCTTCATCTCCTATATTCCCAGAGCCTAGGATGGCTTGTCACAAATGTTGGTGATGAGTAAATGCTTTATCTTTTACTCAACAACTTTCTAAATTCAAGAAGTATTTACTGTGAACTCTGTTATATTCCTGGGACAGGGCTGAATAGACCCAGGGAGACAAAAGAAGTCATTTTTTTTTTGCTGTAGGATGTTAACAGGTATTTCGCTGGCAAGGAACACCTGCACAATGTGGCCAAGTACCAGTTCAAAGCTGTATTGTTCCCGTGCATAGCTGACAAGTGCGGTGTTCCTCAAATACGACGGTGTCCTCTTCTGCAAGCCTTGGTCGTGCTGCCCCCTGAGCCTACAGTGCCATTCTCCAAGACCGCGTGGAAAGTTTGGTTCTTCACAAGTCTGAGTTTGTCTTCCTCCTTTCCTCATCTTTTCTCTGTGACATCTCTGCTCCTTTTGTGCTCTCTCTGTTTTCGGTCGAGAGCATACGCAGGTATAGCATACATTTCAGTGAGCTGCTCTTCTGTCCAGCTGTCTTGAAACCTGGGCATCACATTCCCCGCTATGATTGAGTCTGGCAGAGTCTGTCTGCAATTTCCATTTTGAGTTCCTTTTGCTCTATCATCTCCCCCACCACCATCATCAATGCCCCTGTCATATCTCACCTACCTACATTCTTAGCATCATATTTGTCCAGTCTATTCCTCAAAGAGTAAAAGTATAATCTTTTACTTTAAAAATGCTAATTTGATCATTTAACTCCACTGCTAAAAAGCACCTCGGTGGCCTGTCATTACAATTAGAAAAAAAATACAAACTTGGTGCTGTGACTTTTAATATTCTGCATGATATAGAGCTTGCATAGGTCCATTTTTCAGAGGAAACCAAGGAGTTTCCATAGTCAGTAAGTGTCAACATCTTCTGAATTCAGGGCTATCATTCTTCATGCCGAATAATCATAGCCACCATTTACTGACTGCGTACTATAACGTGCATATAGGTAAGCTCTTTACACATATTAACTTCTTTAATCCTCACAACAATTCTATTAACTAGGTTCCATTATTATCCCAGTTTTACAAATGAGGAAACTGAGGCACAGAATGCTTAAGCAATTTCCCCAAGGCCATACAGACTGAAAATGACAGAACCCAGGCAGGGTAGCTCCCTTACCATGACTGGGCCAGGCAACGACCACAGGATTGACAAAAAAGGAAGGAATATGATCACACTACCCCCTGCTTCCCATCACCCTCATTTTTCTGGCTGCATATCGGGCCATCCATCTCTTTCTCTAGCTGAAGTTGGCATTGTTTCCTCCCCCTAGAGAGAAAGCTGAATATAACAGAAACATCATCAAAAATTAGGAATCAACTGTTTAAAATTGATAATGTCTCTGAAGGGCAGAGATGGTCTTCTTCCAAAGAGGTAATTATGGGAACCTAGTCAGGATGGAAGGCATTTTGCAGGAAATAGAATATGAGCAATCTTAAGGGAAATGTCAAAAGGATAATGTGTTTTGCAAATGTTTATCACAAACAGACAAAAATGGGTTCAATCACTCAGCACAGCCTACACTTTCCTCTCTTTGTGGCTAGAAAACACTCAGGTGTTTTGTTTAAAAAAAAAAAATTCCAGGATTGCACGGAGGTACTTTTAGGTTTGAAATTTTGGTTCTGAATTTCTATGACCTATTAAAAAATGCCAATGCAGCCCTGAAACTTGGAAAAGGATGACAAAAGCCAGTGACCGTGATGAGTGCACTGGACTTCACGTATTATCTGTCCTTTACCCCTTCCTTCCTACGACCCCTGAGCTTTCTGAGCATCTCATCTGTGATCCTGGGCACTTTGAAGCCAGAATCTCTACTCGGCACATGACCTACATGATTAAATAAAAGTAACAATCATCTTTCTCTGCTGTTGCCTGTAGGAGGGGTTTTTAACTCCACCTCCACTGCCACTGCCCCTGGAAAGGCCCTTTGGAGTAGGAATAAGCATCATGGGCTTTGGAGAAAACCAGATTTTAAATCTTAATAGTAGTGGGGCTTTTGCAAGTTTCTGATCCTCCCCGAGTCCCCGTCTCTTCTGGTACCCAGTGAGAAGGACCACACCTGCATCACAGGGCAGGCGCTTGGGATGGGTGTGAGGTGTATTTCAAGGGCCTAGTAACTCTTAATTATGATGGCGTGAGCCCTGCCGGTTCCTTACTTTTATTATTCCATTTAATTAAACTCTAGAAAGTAAGAATCATTGTCCCTATTATACAGATAAAGAAACTGAGCCTCAGAGAGATAAAATAATTTGCCTGTTATGAGCTGAATTGTATCCCCTCAAAAAGGTTTGCTAACACCTAGTACGTCAGAATGTGACCTTATTTTGAAACAGGGTCTTTACAGAGGTAATCAAGTTCAAACAAGGTCATTAGGGTGGCCCTAATCCAGTATGACTGGTGTCCTTACAAAAAGGGGAAATTTGGACACAGACGGACATGCACAGAGGAAAGATAAAGTGTAGACGCATAGGGAGATGACAGCCATGTGACTAGAATGAAGCATCTACAAGCAAAGGAACGCCGAGGATTGCCAGAAATACCAGAAGCTGGAAGGCAAGGCTGGACTTTCCCCTAGAGCCATCAGAGAGAGCATGGCCCTGCTGATGCCTTGATTTTGGACTTCTAACCTCCTCATCACTGAGATAGTAGCTTCTGTTGTTTTAAGCTGCCTAGTTCGGAGTATTTTGTTAGGCAGCCCTAGGAAACTAACACATCCGTTAAGGTCACACTGTTAACACCAGGATTCAGATCCTGGCCTGCGTGGCTTAAACATTGTGGTGTTCACCACTGCTTCTCAAAACGTGGTCCCTGGACCAGCAGCACTGGCCTCGCCTGGGAATTGGTTAGAAGTGTGGAATCTCAGGCCTCACCCCAAATCCACTGAATCAGAATCCGAAATTTAACAAAATCTCCAGGGAATTCTTATGCCCTCTCAAGTCTGAGAAGAGCTGCTGTAGACTACCTTCCAGAGTGAGCAGCAAACATCAATTCCCTTCTCTCCCTTTCCCCAGCTCCTCTTTCATGTTCTATTGGAAGTGAGTCTTTCTATTTCTGGTATGTTCTCCTCCAGGCCACTTTCCACTCTGCTCAGCATCCTTCCTTAATCCCAGGGCTAACTTTGCCACTTACGCATGGTAGGGAAACTGAGTGCAGTAAAAAGATGACAGGCCTTGGACCCTGTTGAGGGTGTGTCAGAAGCCCGTGTTAGCACTCAGTAGGTGTACGAGAGGGCAGGCCACTTACCCCTTCTGAGCTCCAAATTTTTCATCTACTCCTGGTGCCGTTCCCCTCATACAAACCATTATCATCATCTTTTGCCTGGACTCCTGAAGCGGTCTCATAAGTGGACTTCCCACCTCCCCACACCGATCAATCTAGTCTCCTCATTGTAACCTTAACGATCTCTCCTAAAAACACATCTGATCGTGTCATCTCACTGATTAAAACCCCCACGACTTCCTGCCCTCAAGATAAAGTCTGAATTCTTGTACAAGGCTCATCACGCTGGTCCTTGCATGATCTGCCCACGTCTGTTTCTTCCATCTCATAGCTCTTGCCCCTT
This sequence comes from Equus asinus, assembly GCF_041296235.1. NCBI lineage: Eukaryota > Metazoa > Chordata > Mammalia > Perissodactyla > Equidae > Equus > Equus asinus. The sequence continues at coordinate 67,163,030 of NC_091794.1, forward strand.
CTCATCCCATTCTCCTCTTTCCTGTCTGGGCATCCTAACCTTTCTGTACTTTCTCAAGTCAGCAGTCCCCTCTTTCAGAATCCTTGCCTACACCACACCTCCCTCCGCCAAACTCCTATATCTTACGTGTGCAGTCTCTATGATTTTTCCTTATCATAATGTTAACCATGCTCTTTATTGAGCACATGTTGATTTGTCTGGATTCCTCACTAGACCACATGAGCATGAGGGCAAAGCCCATGACTGTCCTCGTGCTGTCTGTGTCCCAGCACCTTGGCCGGTGTTGGTATCTAGTCAGCCCTCAATACATATTTGCTGAAAAGATAGAAGAAATTGGGAGACGACTCAGTTTTCAGGCAAGCATTGTGCATTCTCTTTAAGAAACAGTTATTTCTGAAACCCCACTGCTGTTTTACAGATTAGATGCCAGTTGCATCAAGTCCAGCAACAACCAGTATATTCTTTGTCAGGTTTCTTTGTTCTTCTCCATGTGATGAAGCCTCCTAGATACTACCTCGTTGAACAAAGCTAAAGTAGTTACTCCTAATTGCTTTAAGCAAGGCCTGTGTGATCTAATCATTAATCTGATGCTTGCATTTAAGAAAGAAAAATGGCTAATTAACAGAATCCACTACTGCCAATATTAAGGATCCGAGCTCTGTCTGTGGCCGCGTGGTGACGGAAGACACGCAGTGAGGTCTGAAGAGTCTTTGGGGCGTAAACGGCTTCTTCACTCCCAAAGAAGTTGAAACAACACACTCAGACCTGACGGGGAGGGGGTGCTCTGCCAGAACCTGAGGCCACGGTCCTGGGAACCTGGCCATCCTGCACATTGTCAGGAGTAAGAAATACTGAAACTTTAAAGTGTAATTGTTAGAAATACAAATCAAAGGCTCATGAGGCACTTGTGAAATTGGCACAAGAATAACAAAAGTGGTCAAAGTTTGAAGAAACAGAAAATTTTATTCACATGAGATGGGCCAATTCTCACATATACCATGCGCTTAATAAATTCTCTTTGAGTGAATTTCTCATGAGACATTTACAGAAGAAGAAGAAGAAAATACATATATATTAAAATACATATAAATGTTTATTGAAAAGCATAAAAGAAAACCTGGCTATACGGAGAATAGAACACCCTGTTCATGGATAGGAAAACTCAGTGTCATAAAGATGCCACTTCTGCCTAAGTTAATCTATAAATTCCAAGCCATGCCAATCAAAACCCCAATAAGACTTTGAAGGGAAATTGACAAGCTGAACCTAAAATTCCTATCAAGAACAAAGGGCCAAAAACAGTCAATGTTTGGAAAAAGAAGGAGATGGGAGGAAGAAGTGACTTGGTCTGCTGGCCAGCAAGATTTACTCAAAGCTCTGCATAATTTTGAGAAATGATTTTGTTTGAGTGTTTCCATGCTTGTTTCGCAACTGGTCATTCAGGGAACTGATTTTTGGCAAACTTTTCTCGAGTCCCTCTAGACTGAGGGATTTGGGTGGAAAGTGAAGGCGTGCAGCGTGAATTTGCCGTCTGGGAGCTGGGCTTGGACCCTGGGAGCTGTAGCTCAGCGCAGGGGTCAGACGCAGCAGGGCAGAGCTCACAAGCTACGAGGTCTTGGGGCAGTTGCTGAATTTCTTTGTCTCAATTTCTTAATCCGTAAAATTCAATTAAAAAACTAATAGAAAGAAATCATTGTTGGGCTGTATTCAGTTGCTTTTAAAATCTGTTTATTCAAATTAGAAATAGCTTTCTGTAGGATCGGGGTTGCAGACTCAAATGTCTGCAGGGCCGGGCAGACAACGACCACATGGGCAGCAGCTGTACGGAAGACAATGGAGGGGGCAACTGCAGAGACCTGTGAATGGGCCTACAACAGTGGCTGCAGCCGCGCCAGCCTGCGTGTCCCCAGGCCAACTTCAGTCCAGGAGCACAGAGCTGGCAGGGCAGTCAGAAGAGGGGCCGAGATGAGTTCTCATGGCTCAGCCTGAGCCAGTGGTGGACCCGGGGCAAGTTATTTCACTCTCTGGCCCCGTTTTCCCACCTTTACAGTGGGAACGTTGGCCCCTCGAAGGGTGACTGTGGCTCTGGGACTGGACAGTGCCTCCTCATGGCTCGAATTTGTGGATGCATTTGCCAGTCTCACTTCTCGAACTGGAAACGAAAGAATCTCACTTCTGGAATTGGAAGACCAAGGTTCAAATCCCAGCTCTGCACTTACTAAACGTGACTTGAGAATGTCCCAGAACTTCACTGTACTTCAGTTTCTATCATAATTATATCTTCTTCAGAGCGTTGGGAGGAGAAGCATGATAACTGACTATTAAAATGTTTTGTAAACTGGGCGACAGTGGGAAGGGATATGGGTAAACAGTCTGCTGAGTCCTGGGTACCCCATACCTACATTATTTGAAAATCCAGCTTTCCCGGGATGTAGGCTCTGCTGTTCTCATTCCGCAGATGAGGACACTGAGATTTCAAATAGTGGATCCAGGGACTGACTCTTTTCCTCCTGGTTCCAAGGCCTGTGCACTTCTTTCTCTACCTGCTCCTTCCTCAGATAGGCCAGCCACGTTCAGGACTAGGAACCTAGCATTTGTCACCAGGTCAGGGGCCATGTCCGGAAGGATCAACTGAAGTTAAGAGCAGCAGGCACATTTCCAACTACCACTCAGGCAGGGCTTAGATTCCTGTCAATGAGGTAGTCGGCCATGTTTGCACAGAGCAAGACTGAGGGCTTTCTCTATGCCTACTGTTTTAAATGCCAGCTTGGTGGTGGGCAGCCTGAGGCCTCCAGTTCTTGGACACGGGCAGGAGAAGGTCAGAGACCCCAGGCGAGCTGGCGCCTGACTCAGGCAGAGCACAGCTGCTGAAAGGGACCACCGCTCACCCTCTTTATGAAGCCGACACGCTGCTCTGGCCCCGGGGAACACAGGTCAGCAACTTCACGAATTACCCTTTTGCTTGCAATCCAGTTGCAGTGATGAAATATTATGTTGCCTGGAGCAGGGCTGTTCCTGGCTCTTAGTTGTTTAACCTATGAAGTTTCCTTTTTAGAAGGAAGGACGATTTATTGAATGCCTACCAAGTGTCGGGTGTGGTACCACTCACTTTGCATTGATGATTTCACCTAACTCTTACAAGAACGTTATGCGTTAGACTCTGTTACTTCAGTTTATCAGCGTTAAGAAGGAGGCTCAAGTAGGGTACAGAAACTTCCAGAGTCCCCAGGTTCAGTAAGTGCTGGAGCTGAGGGTCAGAATCTCTGGCTCTCTGATTCTGAAGTCTATCTCTTTCCACAACACCGTCTGCTCATCAGTGTGACGCTGATGACAAATATGCCTGTAAAATCCAAAGAGAGTGTCATTCATTAACGGTCTGCGATGGAAGAAGGCCGCTGGCCCAGCCAATAGAAAGCTCATCTATTTTGTAAACAGAGAATAATTCAATCATTTGCTAAAGCTCTCTCCCCACTAAACCCTGGGCTGATCCTGCCTTTAATCTGTTACACAGCTTGAACGCAAGGCTGTCCCCACAGCCCAGGCCTTTGAATATCCCATCTGGGGCACACAGGAATGGTGATGCCTTTGTCTCAACATCAAAGTGCAGTTTACATCTTGACAGTTGTATATATATATGTTGAAAAATATAAATAAGTATACAACATCAAACCCCTCGGGTTGTCCAATTGTCCCATTTTCCAAGAAAATGAAAGAGGATAACTTAAAATGAATAAAAATACACTCCCCGTTTAGAAGTCTGAAACTGACGGTGTTTACCAGAAATTATCTGAGCAGAGAACTCCGGCTTCCATTTGATTGTGGGTTGGAATCTGCACCTGGGCTCCGAGGTTCTTCCTTTGTGAGCGATCGCTACCGCTGGGGGAATTGGCAGTGTGATGAGGCCGAGGGACGGGATAAAATGATTAGGTCCAAGACTTCATAGCGAAGCTTCTTCCTCTGAGATTTAGAAACCATCTCTCTTTCAGCCTCTTAATGCTTCCTGAACACCGTGAATTTCTCCAGGGGGCTTTGTGGCCAGAACTGATCCCATTCACTTCTCCAGGGAGGAAATAGGCAGGTTGTCTTATTTATTTATTTATTAAGTAAAGAACAAGAACTAGAGAGGAGAGTGCTCTTATCCTGATTGTAGTGGTTGAGGATGGCTAGAGAACCTGAGGGTGACAGCCCTCAGCCTGAATGTCCTCTCTGCCCCTTTCCTGCTCGGTCCGCTTCATCCTTTTCCTTCCATGCTTTTCTTCCCTCTCTTTCCCCTCTTTCTCCTTTTTGTCTGTCATCTTTCTTCCTTGCCCCAATCTTTTGCAACCGACTTTAAGCCTCTGCTGGGGTCAGCCTCTTCCAGTTGGAAGTCACGAAGTCCCACTCAAAGCATCGCAAGCCAAAGCAGGTGTGTTGTAAGGACTGGAACCAGAGAGCAGTCGGGGCTGAGGGTGGGTGGCTGAGAATGGGCGCTCCCCTCCATCTGCCACACAGGAACCCTCGGGTGCCCCTTCCAGACACAGCAACGTCTCAGCGCCTGCTGCTCTCTTGAACTTGGACTCTGCAGCCCCTCAAGGTGGGGACTCTTCTTTGTGGCCTTGGCTCCTCCTCAACTTTCTCTCTACTTCCTTGCACCTTTAGCACCTGCCTCTAACTACATCATGCCCTTCGTGGATGGCAGTTCAGATCCCCAAAGAGGATTCTGATTGCATTAGGGTTCTCCAGAGAAACAGAACCAATAGCATGGGCAGATAGATAGCTAGATAGGAAGGACAGACATAGACGGATAGGATATATAGGCAGATGGAATGATGGAGAGATAAGACAGGTATAGGTATAGATATAGATAGATAGGGTGGATGATGGATAGGATAGATATATATGCAATCAAAAATGTATTATAAGGCATGACTCACGCAGTTATAGCTGCTAAGGTCTCAAGACCCGCAGTCAACACACTGGAGACCCAGGAAGAGCTCATGTTTCAGCTAAAGTCCAAAGACAGGAAAAAACCCACGTCCCATCTCTAGACAGTTGGAGGAATTCCCTCTTTCTCAGCCTTTCTGTTCTATTCAGGCCCTCACTGTACTGGATGAGGCCCACACACATCAGGAAGGGCAATCTGCTTCCCTGAGTTTAAATGCTAAGTTTACTCGATTGAGCTGCTAGACTCATCCCAGAGTAACGTTTGACCAAGAACCTGCACAGCCCATGGCTCGGTCAAGTTGACACACAAAATTGCCCACCACATTGCCTTCAGGTCGCCTCTCTAGTACTCTTTCTGCTTCGTCTCTCATCCCCTCCCACCTAGCTGTCCCCCAGGCAGCAGGACTGGTCAGCCTCCGGATTGGCCATCATAGGACCAGGTGTTCACCTCCAGCCAGTCACCCGAGGCTGAGCGGTAAGCTCAAGGGACTCGTCCATCAGCCGCCTATGGCTGTCCTTCAAGTGGCAGCTTGAGGGGGACAGGTGCCTTTAGAGGAGCCGAGGGTGGGACTAGTGGAATGACCAAATGGTTAAGAGCAGCCCTGCGCTCCGAAGACCTCTGACACCAGTAAAAGAGGGGAGTGTGTTCGGCTGGAGCTGCAGAGTTGGTGATAAAATCAGATATTTTATGGAGCCTTAGGGTCATGCCAGGCACCATGGATACAGAGGTAAAAGGACGTGACCTCTGCATCCCAGGCTCTCACAGGAGGTCAGAGAGGATCCCTGCAGTTCAGCAAATGGAGAACGCTTGGCCACAAGGCATCTTGGAGATGTAGGCCAACCCCCTGTCTCCCAGGTTAAGAAATGGAAGCCCAGAGAGGTTAACAGACTTGCTTAGGGTCACACAGCTTGTTACAGGTAGAGATTTAATTTCAATTACCATGTATTAAATATGTAACGTGCTAGAGATTGAGCTAGACCTTTTCATGCTCACTATTTCATTTAACCCTTATTACAGTGACATGAGTGGGCTTTACCAGAGGAGGGACCTGAACTTCAGAGGGTCACTGACTCGCTCAAAGTCACCCAGGCAGGTAGGAGGGAAATGGAAGGTCTCCTATCATGTCAGTGTTCCAAACAAAGGCAGCGTCAGAAATTGTAAGTATGGCATCAAAATATCTTTAAGAAAAGCATCCAAGACTCCCCACTGTGCTCTTTCCTGCTCTTCGGGAGAACGGATATTGAAAGAATAGAATTAGAGCAGCAGGAAGGGCATTTGGAGAGACTGGGTAAGAAAAGAAAGTGATAGAAACGGCAAAAGGGAAGTGGGGTAGACATCTTTGAGATGATCAATACTAAAGATGTTTTAATTGAGGCTTTTTGAATATCCCAGGCAAAGATCCATTTCACAGATGAACAGGATGATTTAGCAACAAGAAGAGAGGGAAAGAGTCAGACACGGCAGTGACGTGGGGCCCGCTCAGTGCGCTAGCGGGACGTTCTGTCCCTATTGTCCTGACCTGAAAGGCCTCTGCTGGCCCAAAGAGCTGTAGGAAACACCATGCATGTGGACTTTCTCCCTGCGCTGGGCTCGCAGTCTTTCCTGAAACAAGAGCATTCAGACCAAAATGAGTACTGAGCTACTAGGTTCTGCACAATAGGAGGGCTCTCCAGGCCACCTGAGCAGAACACAGAGGCAGGATGCCGTCCCCGTGGTGGCTCTTCAAGTTGTCTTCATGGTCTCGGGCTTTGTCATCTCCCTCCGCTCCTCTCATCGCATCCCGCTCTTCCCTCCCTTGCCCTGTCCTGCTTTCTCCCACCCCCCCTCTATCCCTTGCCCTCCATTTTTATGCATCGTATATAGAGCAGGGATGGTGGCTCAAATTGCTACCTGGGTCATCAGGTCACTAAAATCAGGATGTCATGCTGTGAGGAAGGGAGAGAGCTGCGGACAACAGGAAAGCACTTGCCTAAGCTATAAGGGGCAGGGGCTACAAGCGCCACCTAATTGTTGCCATGCTTGACTGTGGACCTAGCGTTGCCAAGTTTTCCAACTGTTCAAAAGAACCTGGAAATCTAGATTTATCTTTTATGAAATATCCTGATTTTTAAATGTTATCAGGTAATTCAATTCTAATTCAAATTCTTACAGGCTGGTGATGACCCACAGGCCACCAGCTTCAAACCACTGGTCTACAGAAACAAACAGTTGAAATCCTAATTTCATTTCTCCTAGCTGTGTGACTCTGAGCATGTGTCTTAAACTCTCTGAGCCTTGGTTTCACCGACTATCAAGTAGTATAGAAGATGGCATATTAAGGACCAAGCTCACTGTCTCACACAGAGTAGATTCACCCTAGATAATAACTCCCTTCCTTCCCTTCCATTCCACCCCATGACCATGGTGTTTAGTCATGTATACATGGGATTCCAGAGAGGAATATTCAGTCTATTACAAGACCAACGGCTTCCGCAACGTCAGCCTGAGTTCCTCCTGCAAATGATGGAATCACGAGAGCGCACGGTGTATTCTTACCCCGCTTTGTTGAAAGCCATTTCCCCCAAATGCCTTTTACGTGGGCAATGAGTCTCTATTCATGCACAATTTCACATGAAAAGATTTGCCCTTTTCATCGTCCGCATGGCTTGAATCGGCCGGCCTGCGAGAAAATAGTTGCATTCATTAGCATGCCAGATGATGTCACTGGCCTGGAACTCGGGTGGATGCGGCCGTGGACTCAGATTCTTAGTGCTCCGCGGATCCTCAGAGGAGGCCATCTGGTGTGACCTTCCACCCAAAGGTCCTTTAAACGCAGCTAAAACATCTCTGTGAGGTGGCCAGGGCTCACTATTCTGGGAAGCTGCCCCGGCCACTCTAGTGATTTGAAATGTCTTCCTTGTATCATATTTAAATGTGAATTTCAGTAACTTCGGTCCCTTGGTTCAGATCTGCCCTCCAGCAATACTGCGGGTAAGTTTAGTCACAGCACAACAGATATCCCATTAAATAATTGTAATGGCAACACTTACATAGCACACGGCAGGACTGCTCTCCGCGTTTTACAGGTATGTACTTATTTAACAGTCACAAAAACTCTGTGAAGTGGGCAATAGGAAAGCAGCCTCACTTTAAACTGGGGAGGCTGGAGGCACAGCGCGCTGCAGCGGCAGCCCCGGGCCACCGGCCGGTGAGTGGCAGGGGCGGGAGGGCGGCCGGGCGGGGGTGGGGGCCCTCGTTGCACCTGCTGAGCGGCCGCCCCCGCCCCTGCCCCACAGAGGACCTGCGCCAGGGTCTAGCGGGCACGGCCACGGGCCTCCGTGTCACCCAGAGCCAGACTGACATCCTGACTGCCGCCTCCTCTCAAAGCAAGTTGGGCGACCTACGTTGTGTCCCCGACCTTCTCGCGAGGGCCCTGCCGCCTCTCAGAGGCCCGGGAGTCGAGCGAGGCCCCGGAGCGCCGAGCGCGTGGCCCGCATCCCCCGGGTCACCGTCCTTCCGCGGCAGCCTTGCAGCGCCCTCCTCGCGCTCACGGCCCACCCTTCTGTGCGTGCTGTCCATTTCCCTCCCATTTTTAGCATGGAGCGTTTCAGAGTTGTCTTGCCTCACTCCGAATACAGTGGTATTTTCATGCATTTAGCATTCGGTTCCCATCGTGGCGACTAAGGGCGTGCTAACACACCTCTCTCAAGGATGTGTGCAGAGGTGCAAGTACATTAGGATCTGAGGATAAATGTGTGAACTAAGACAAAAGCTTTGCCCTAAGGACCCCTCGGGTAAGTAGGATTCATGGTGCAAAGAGTGATGGAAAGGGTGGAAGAGGACGGGGCGGGGGCAGGACAGCTCACCCAGGGCCGGGGAGGCATACGACATTTTTGAGGAACCCGGGGTGGGGGGGGGGGGGGATGGAAAGAGGGGACGAAAATGTAGGCTTTACAACCTCGGCAGGACCTAAATGTCAGAACCAAACCTTAAATCACCACATACACCCATGGCAGAAAGGCTCTGAAAATGGATGATAGGGAAATTTATAAATATGACACAAACGCATAACGTATAAAGGATAAGACTGGTAATGTTTACTACTTTAAAATTTAAAATGAATGTTTCTCAAAAAAGAAAAACCCAAAAAGCTGGTATGTAACACAAGATATTGGTTATGAGATCACCCACAGGTTCGAAGATACTTTCGTTATGTGTAACAAAGGGCAAGAATCCAGGGAAATACTAAATCAGCAAGTAAAAGACAAAAAATATAGAAAAATGAGTAAATGTAGAGGCAATTCACATAAGAGAAATCTTAAACATAATAATAATAAACATATTCCCAACCTTAGTAATCTGAGGAATTCAAATTGAAATAATAATCAGAAAGACAATTTCTCATCCATCAGACTAGCAAATATTTAAAGGTGTGACAAGATCAAGTGTTGGTGAAGGAATAAAGAAAGGAAAATTATCCTGAATTGCTGGAGAAGTATACACCGATAATATTGCCTGCAAAGACCAGTTTAGCTCTGACTTGTGCATTCTCTATGACCCAATAATTCTGTTTTTATATATACACACACGCACATATACACACACAAACGCACACACACATACTCTAGAGAATGTTATAGACATGTGCACAAAGCCACATATACCAGAAAATTCATTGCAATTCTATTTATAACAGAAAAAAATGTAAACCCTCTGCATGCCCACCATTTGAGGAATGGGTGACTAAAGTATTTATACAATGGGATACTTAAAGAAAACTAGTGGTGACATCCGAAACACATAATTTAAGTGAAAAAATGAGCAGGATGATATTTAATGTCTATACAGTATAACATCATTCGTGGAAATCTTTTTTAAAAACCTACACAAACATAAAACAATACTGCATGTTGTTCATACATAAAATCCGTGAAAAATAGACTGGAAAAGATACCCACTTGATTCATGAAAGTGTGGCCACTGGAGAGGGAAGAAGAAATGGGACTGGCAGTGAAAGCCAGAGGGGACTTCAATTTTATCTGAAATGTTTGATTTGTTTATTAGAAAAAGATTTAAAGCAACTGCAACAAAATGTTAACAATTATCCATTATTGGTGGTAGGTCCATGGATGTTTGTTTTATAATTCATTGTCATTTTTGTTACTTTTATTTGTTTATTTTTTATGTTTTTTGGTGAGGAAGATTGGCCGTGAGCTAACATTTGTTGCCAATCTTCCTCCTGTCTTTCCTTCTCTCCAAGGCCCCAGTACATAGTTGCACATCCTAGTTTTATGTCACTCTCGTTCATCTATGGGGGACGCCACCACAGCATGGCTTGGTGAGCAGTGCGCAGGTCCGCACCCAGGATCTGAAACTGTGAACCCCAGGCCACGGAAGCAGAGCAGGCGAACTTAACCACTATGCCACCGGCCGGCCTGTGTTACTTTTATAAATGGCTCAAAAATGTAAATGCAATCCCAGGAGAAGAAGATCGACTTTAACAGTCCTATCTGGTTGGTGGGTGAAGGGGGGCTGCAGGCCAGTTTCCCTGGATTTCCTCCTTCCAGTGGCCCTAGGATAACCCAAGCCTCAGCTCGTGGGAAAGAAAAGGAACCCAACAGTCCAAGTAGTTTCTGATCATAGGCTTACAACCCTCACTGGAAGCAATAGTATATTTTTTTTTTTGCTAAAAATCAAATATGAAATATTAAGCAAAAGAAAATTCCACATTTGTGTATTCAAACTCATCTAATTAAACGTTCGGCAGACCTTGGTGTGCACCTCCCCTGTGGAAGGTGCTGTGCTGGGTGGAAGGGACGCGGGGACAGACCGCTTCCCTGGAGGAAGAGCACGGAGCTGCATTTACTAGGTCGCACCTCCCTCCAAGTTTCTCCCGCAGGTCCACTTTTGTGAGCATTCCCCACAAAAACCCGGAGAAGGAGGCAATACTGTCCCCAATCTACAAATGACTGTACTGAGAGTAAGCCAGCCCCAGGTCATCGCCAGTTGGCCAACGGCAGCATTTGTTCTCAGACTCAGGTTTGCTAACATGAGATTCCACATTGCTGCAGCAGACGTTGGATGTCTTCGGGGAAGTGAGACGTGAGCAGTGAGATGAGCGCTCTTTGGAGATGTACAGTGTTCTGTAAAAAGCAAAACTCTCCAACCTTTGCTTTTGTCCTTGAAAGTGAGGAATAAAATTGTAGGCAGAACTAATAGTCTTGGGATGGCAGGCCTGCCTACCATTTAGCTTTCCTTCTCAGTGGGCAGGAACCACGTCTCGGCTGTGGTTCGCTCTGTGCTGAGGGCACAGGCGTTCAGGTGGGATGCCCTCAGAGCCTGCCCTGCACCTGCCAGTGACGAATTGTCATCTGGGAGCACCTGGCTCTTCTTTGTTCAGAGAACACGCACCCCTCGTGCACAGAGCCCCCAGAGCAAGGTGCTGAGGCCTACAGGGCAGGATCCGGGCTCCCATCATCACATTTCCCTTTCAGCTTCCTTTGTGGCTTTAGCCAGATGGCCCTTGCTGATCCCTAAACCTCGTGTACTTGAGATAGTGCCAGTTCTTAAATCATCAGATATTCGGGGGACTAAATGAACAGCGGATGCTGGATAACAAAGTAATCGTTGCGCATTTTCAAATGGCGTCTCTTGACCTCAAGGCAGTCCTGTGAGGCACAAAGGAAGATTCCTGGAACCTCCGTTCTCAGAGGCGCCTCGGAGAGCTCACAGAGCACTCTAGGGACTGGATCTCTGGTCACCAGAGGTGTCTGTAGGCTGGAGAGTACGCTGAACCTCGACGATTGTCCACCACCAATTATCAAACGATAATGGTCGGATAATGGTCAAACGATAACAGTCTTCCACAGCTGCCTGGTGGATTCGCCTGTCCTCTGAGTCAGGCGTGGCTCAGCCTCACCCATGCAGGCCCTGCTCAAGCACTGTCTCCCACGGTGACACCTGGACAGTACACAGGGGTAGCAGCTGGAGGATCTGAGTCAAAGCACCCATTCTTCATAACACCAGAAGAGGCTCTGTTAATTCAGGAGAGCACAGAAACAACCACGCTAGCAGTTGTGGACAACGCACCCACAATGTGGAATGAATTGTTTACATGTCCCCAATAATTGATGTGTGCACCAACAAGCACACACACACAGCCTCATGTACACAACAGCACACAACACAAGGGCATCGCTATAGCGTACTTTGGGCATTCCGTCTCTGCCTGGCACGCGTGCCAGAGAGGGATGCTGCCCCTGCTTGCACACCTTCACACTTGTGGTTCTCTCTGCCCCAAGTACCATCCTGGATCACCTCGGCTTCCCACCCCACTGCCCTTGTTTAAATCCTGCCACTCTTCAGAAGTCATTAGCCTTCATATCATTCCTCAAGGAGGCCTTCCTGGCCCTCCCACCTCTACATCCGGCCACTCCCACACATAGTCCCAGAGAGCCGCATCCTTCTCCTTTTGCGATGTGTAACTCATCGCATGGGTAGTTATCATCATCGTCTGTGCTGGAAGAGGAGCAACAGGCCTGGGGAGAGTCCAAGAATTTCTTAAGTATCTAGGCCTATATTTATATTTTTACACAGAACCGAGTTCCTGCCCTCAGGGCAGTCCCATGGGCCTCCTGCCCCAGGACAGTGTCAAGCATGGACTCCTTATCATGCCTTCAGCGTAAGAGAAGGTGTGGCGCTCAGCATGAGCTGCACGGTCCTCTCCCGTCATAGCTCGCTCACACCAGCCAGCGTGAGAGTGACTTGTCTGGATTTTCACTATCCCCTATTGTGTTGAGCCCACATTTTCATAGAAGACTATTTTCCCTAGATTCATTGTTAGCATTGTTTCTAAAACACCATGCCATCTTTTTTTATATTTTTATTTTACATTCCACCGCCTGCTTCTCCCTGGGCCTTGGTTTCCCCATTTGTACAATAAAAGAATTAGAGAAGATAAATCTCCAAGATCCCTCCCAGGCTAATGTTCTGAATCTTTGAAATGTCCCCTTAGTGGGTTAAGGAGCCCAAAGAAATAAGCCCCCTGTTTTAAGTGGCTGTCCTCCAGGGCCGTAGAGGCAGCTGAAATGAACGCTAGTTACTGTATGCCGGCAGATTCCATTGTCCTACCCATTTTCTCCCCTTCCAACCTGCTCCAGGGGGTTGAACCTCCCCCTCCGTGGGCCTCATGGAGGATGAGAGCTCCCATGGAGATCCAACACATGACACATGATGAAAGCTGTAACAGGGGAAAGTTAACAGCGATTAGAATCTATTTGCCTTCACTTCATCTTATTACAGATTATTCTTGTATATTAACTCCATAATTCTCTGATTACCAAGGAGTTCAACTGAGGCCCTGGGTCTCTTCAGTCCTAATTAGCCTTGCCCAGCTGAGCTCACGCCAGACTGACCATCACCACAGTATTTCTCACTCGGCAGCAGAGGCGAGAATGATTCGTTCTGGGAACTTTGTCTCTCTTGCTGTAAACTATTTGCATACCATGCAGATTTGCACAGACCTAGCTGGTGCCGGGTCCCTGAAGCATCTGCTTTCAACCGCCTAGCCCACTTCTCTGAGAAACGGCTGTGCATTACTCAGTAAATGGTCCCCTCCAGGGAATTGACATGGCTTCCTCATGAAACAGAATTTAAAGTTAGACATTTTGAGAGGCAATGCGGCATAGTGGTTGTGTACTCATTATTGGGAGAAGTGGACTAGGTTTTAGACTAGTAGTTGATTTTGGAAGCGTTACCTAAGCTTTGTAAGCCTCAGCTTACTTATCTATAAAATGGGGATTATAATAGTGCTCACTTTATAGGATTGTTACGAGGATCAAAGGAAATAGATGGCATATAGGAAGTATTCAGTATAGGTTAGTTTTTATTATTGTTAATATTAATTAGCAGCTTTCTGTGGAGCAGCAGAGAGGCAATGGAAAGATTGTTCATTTTATGAATAAGGAAATGAAGCTAGGCCAGGAGCATTGACTTTATACCCTCCCAAACGTTTATAAAGCACTTCCTGTGGGCCAGTGCCTCAACACTCAAAAATCCAGGTTCAACTCCAGCCCCCGCCCCCCAAACAATAAGAAGTAGTTGTTGATTGTGCCTGTGGGATCAGGGAAGGCTTCCCAGAGGAGGTGTCGACTAAATTGGTCTTGATGAATCAATTCCATTCTTCAGTACCCCATCTTAGTCTTTAAAACTGTGCCTGTCACCTCCTCTGTGAAGCCCTCTTTTGTTACCTCCTCCCACCCAATACATAGGTAACCACTCTCTCCTCTATTCAATTTCTGTACTTTGTCTATACTGACATTTTTGCATATAAAATACACATATGTGGAGACTTTGAACTTCTCTGTCAGTTTTCTCCATCACTAGCACTCAGCCTGGCATTCAGGACACAGCAAAGATCATCATGATTGCTGACATCTCTAATGTGCTTACCGTGTTTAGGCTCTCCTCTAAGCACTACACTCACATCAGCTTACCAGCCTCCTGGCAGCTCTCTGCAGACGCGGAGGTACTGAGCACATCCGTGATTTGCCTGAGATTACTCAGTAGTCAGGATTTGAACCCAAGCAGGCTGGCCCCAGAGCCCTTGCTCCTCACCATTCTGCAATAACTCTCCGAGGTGTTTGCTGACCTAGATGTGATACGCACCATCGAGTGCTACGCGCTTTCTATGTATTATCTAATTTTCACAGCCGTGCGCTGTGGTGAGTGCTGTTGTGATCTTCACGTTACACAGGTGTAGGCTGAGGCTGCATGTTGGCCTCCCTTGCCCAAGGACACAGAGCTAGTAAGTGGCTGGAGCCTGTGCCACAGCCTGAAGTCTTCTCTGCTCCCCAGCGTTTCCTAAAATGTGACGTGGAAATCCCCGGTAGTGTCTGAGATGGTTTTTATGTGGTTCATGGTTTATTTTAATAGTTATATCTTTGTTTTAATGTGTACCACAAGTAATATGACTAGAATCTTAAACCCATGATTTTATTGCTGTAAATGCTGAGAATGAGGCTAGAGTAGATATTTGAGAGTCAGAGCGTGTCATTTGAAAACCTGCTGACTGAGTGGTGATACAGTGGTATGGAAATGAGAAGTTGGTGTGTGGATGACTAAAGTTTGGGGAGCTCTGTAGTTCTCCTTGCTGCCTCCCCAACATGTGAAAAGGACAGTGACAAAAAGAGAGGCGAGCACATTCCAGGCTGTGACAATAGCACAAGCAAAGGTGTGAAGTCCAGGAGACGCTTGTCAGTTTCACACAGGGTGTTGTCTGATTTGTCTGCCTGGAGTCTAAACTTTATTCTGTAGGAAATGGAGAGCTCTCAAACATTTAGGGCCAGAGGTGGACACGACATTGTCTACTGATATTTATCTTTTAAAGGCATTGTGTGTTTATCATCCATCTGGATTTATAATAGCTTGACATTACCAATGAGTAAACACTACCACAAATATGTGTTAGTTGACAGCCCCCTCAACTAGTGCTCAGGAGGCAGCGCCATGAAACCGGAACCATCAGGACGCAAGCCTGGATGGGCGTGTGCACTGCAGGGCCCGCCCCCCATTCACCTGTGCGTTTTACAAATTAGAGCACTAGCCTCCTTTCAGAAAGTTGTTTCTATCTAACTGCCAAGAGTGGTACTCTTGCATCTTTTTCTATTTGAAATCCTAAAACTAATTGAACAATTCATTGAACCTAATGGCTTTAGAAAAATCAATAATTGCCTCCCGTTATTGATATAGTGGAAGCACATGGAAGAAATTACCCAACACAGAAATAAGCCAGTTAAAATAAATAATTCAACAAGCTTCTTGGCCATCTATTCAAATTTTGAACTTGAACGATTATGCAGAGTTTCTTAAGTATAAATAATGAAAGAAATGCACTCAGTGCTGCCAGGGTGGGGACTAAAGCTATGGACAGCAACGATGCCAGTTCCTGGCATTTATCCCACCACTCCTGGCTAGGTATGGTCAGGTAATAGGTTGTTGGCTGTACGGTACGTGTCAGGGGGGGTGGGGGGCGGTGTGAACACTGACTCCCAATTAATGTGATTAGCATGTGAGATCAGAGCATGCCAGTCATGCCGTGTTCCTCAAATATATCTGGTAATTTACAAGCACTTTCACATCTAGCTGTACGTAGCTGTAAGCCAGTTAGATATTTGGCAAATGGGAAAACTAAGGGCCAGCGACATGAACTGACTTGTCTACACTCACATTGCTAGTCAATACAAGCTCTGAAAACTATAGCACAGGTTTTTAAACTCCTTGTCCATCGCTCAGTTTACTACCACTGACTTTGACTTTTCATTCCCTTCTACATTCAAAAGAATCTGCAGAACTCAAGTCTCTGTTCTCTGTCTAAGGAACCTACGTTAACAAGGAACTGTTATTAGGTTAAGGTCACACAGCTCAAACAGAATAGAGCGGGGATTTGAACACAGCTCTTTCGACTCCTAGCTCAGGGCTCCTTTTGTTGTTGTTGTTTTTGTTGTTGTTATTGTTGAGGAAGACTGGCCCTGAGCTGCCAGCTCTGCCAGGCTTCCTCTGCTTTGTATGTAGGTCACCACCACAGCATGGCTGTTGAGTGCTGTAGGTCCACACCCGGGATATGAACCGGCGAACCTGGGCCACTGAAGCAGAGTGCGCCAAACTTACGCCATGGGGCTGGCCACCAGGGCTCCTTTCTTATGCTCCTCAGCTGTTAGTGTGCCCCTTCCTTGGGCAAGGAGGTAAGATGATCTGGGAAAACACAATCCCTGGCTGAGAACCAGGGACTTTCCAAAGCAGGATGCTGGACCTGGGACTGAGGAGGACTTTGTCAGTTCCTCAGGGTGACCTGCTCCTCTGCCAGGGTTACAAGTCACTAGGGATGGAGGCCGATAGTGGCAGATGTTTGTAATTGGCAGAAACCTGGGTCATGAGTCCTGATTTAGTGAAGACAAAAATTGCAGTGGGACTGTCGGGGGCAGGGGGGAAGAAAATGGAATGACAATATTTTTCTTCCCTGCTAGTTTTTCTCCATTACCTCAGAGTCTCAAAACAGTCATGTCACAGGCCATGCCTGAGTGCAAGAGAAGAAAAGGCATCAAGGGGCGGTCCAGCGTGCATTGCCGTTCAGGACAGTGAGAGCCTTTCACTCACCCGCCATTCTTGTCACCATCGTATCCCATGCGTACAAGCTAATGCTCAGTACAGCACTGAGGACGTGCCAGGCATGCTATAAGTGGTTGTGAGCATTCATTTAATGCTCACAGTAACCCATGGATGGATACTTTCATTATAACCCTTGATCAGATGAGGAAATTGAGACCTGCAAAGAGTGTCCGTCCAAGGCAGCACAGTAGGAGAGCAAGGGTGCAGCTGAACGCAGCCCAGTGGCTCTAGAACCAATCTTTTCAACTGCCGGACTGTACTCTGGTGCCCAACAGTCTGTGCTCATCTCTTCAGATCCAGTCTCCACCCTCGTCCACATGGCTCTGGGCCACCGAGCTCAGTGGGCTGCATCCATGGACCCCCTTGACTTCTGGCTTCGGCTTGGGTTTGGCCACTGGAAAGCACCAGCAGGGAATCAGATGCAGGAAGATGGCTCAGCGCAGTTAGTCTCCTGGTTCTCTCCCTGCCAAGGCCACAGCTCGTCTACCTGAGGTCACAGCTCGTCTACCTGAGGTCACAGCTTGGGTTGAAAAGCCCTCTCCTACAGCCATAGCTACAGCTACCGCTCCTCCTGGCTCTGGATAATGCTCCTCCCACTTGGCTCCTCAGGCTTAAAGGTGGTAAGGGCTCCCCTCTGCTGTGAGCCTGGAGGGCTCCACCACCCACATAGGCTTCCTTTCACCCTGTCCACACCTGTATAAATAGTCTCCTCATTAGACTCCCCTCAGTTACTTCATCTGAATGATCCACCGGTTCTATGCTGGGACCCTGACTAATACAACTGCCTCTAGCAGTGTTGTTTGCACAAGGTTAGCACTTAATAAATAAATGTTGGGGGCCGGCCCCATGGCCAAGTGGTTAAGTTCGTGCGCTCCGCTTCGGTGGCCTGGGGTTTTGCCAGTTCAGATCCTGGGCGTGGACATGGCACTGTTCATCAGGCCATGCTGAGGTGACATCACACATGCCACAACTAGGAGGACCCACAACTGAAAAAATATGCAACTATGTACTGGGGGGATTTGGGGAGAAAAAGCAAAAAAAAAAAATAGAAGATTGGCATCAGTTGTTAGCTCAGGTGCCAATCTTTAAAAATAAATAAAAGTTGGAGAGAGAAAACAAGAAAGAGGGAGGGGAGGATGGAAAGACGGGGTGGGGCGATTTCAAAACCCCTCTCAAAGAAGTTTAGAAAACCAGTCCAGCTCACTTCACCTGGATTAGCCTCTCTCTTTTCTTACAAATAATACGACTTGGGTCATAAAACTCTATCAGCTGTCATTTCATATTTACCATATATATTGTCACCCCTCTTTACAGTTCACAAAACTGCTCCTCAAAGTGGTGAAATAATTTGCCTAAGTTCACATATCAATGAAGTAGCTGAGCCTGGACTCAGCACAGAAATTCTGACTCCAAATCCAATCCATTTTTCTCTCATCAGCTGCAATTTCTGAGCATGAAGTGTCTCCTTCCTGAACAATGATTCAGATATTCAGGAAGTCAAAACCACCTTGAAGGAAGGACTCTGTCCTCATGAGGGCTTCAGTCACCGTGAGGGTTCGGTGTACGGTCGTTCGCATCACCACTGACTGCCTCGTTGCGCTTTCTCCTAGCTCCCTGTTCCCCCTGAGCACCGATCTTAACTCTGTCTTTGGAGGGGGGAGGAACACAGCTCCAGTGCTGAAAGATCTATTGTTCCATGCGGTTCCTTCCATCTCAGCCTTCCAAGGTATGCCAAGGGCCATTCTTATAAGCAGTCGAGGTAGGAGGGCACTAATGTACATTCTGATAGCCCACTTTGAAAAATGTAGGTCTTTTTTTAAAACTTAGCTATTGGTATTTGTACAGATGGCTGGCATTTGAAGGTGTCGCCACGAAGTCCCCTGAGGTCTTGGAAGGTCCCTCTGAGAAATGTTTATTTGAGAATCCAAACGCCCGTCATTTCTCCACGTCCCGCTGGTTGCATTCTCCTAGAAGGACATTAATCCAGGCCCGGACAGTGCCTGTAAAGTAGACCGGAAAGACTCGTTGTTAAGAAGCCACATTTTTCTGAGAGAAGGCAAACATACGATTATGTCTATGAATATTTAAAATTCTAGACAAACGGCCAAAAAATGAACCATGTAAGCAGCTACTTGTGTGAACAAAGGTTCAAGACACAAGATTGAAGGGCTTATTTTGGACTAAACCACGCGATTGTATCATTCTCTGTAGAGACTCTAAAATCAGGCATTTCTAACTAAAGGGGGACAAACGAACAGAACAGGAAAGAGCGCATCCAGCGCCTTGGGGCACAGTCACTCTTTTGTCTCCTCCACCCACAGCAAGCTTCTTCCCAGAGAGGCATTTGTCTTTCCTCCGTTCTCCGTCCTAGATCTAGCATCGTGCCTAGCATGTAGGCGGCGCTCATGAAACGATTACTGAGCGATTAACTGGCTAAAGGAAGGAGTTGTTCACAAAGCCCTATCTGATTTTTCATTTAACCCTCAAAAGTTCCAGTAAGACAGCAGGGGCAGAAATTATTGTTTCTCCCATTTTATAGATGCAGAAATTGAGACCCAGATAGGTAACGGGTCTTGCCCAAGGTCACACAGCAAATTAGTGGCAGAGCCAGGAGTAAAAACTTGATTTCCTAATGACAAAGACAGTGGTCTTTCCAATTCCTTGACCTGGTCTGACTTCTTCTCCTTCATTTTAGCTTTCACTTGGTCTACCAAATTATGCTTTGGAGTGGAAATGGCATTTGGGAACTGACGGACTGAAAACAAAGCTCTTCCTGAGTCAAAACCATGAAATCCCTAAATGAAATGGGAGGCGCTGTGTTCCCTGATACAGAGATCAATGTAGTAGAAGAGAAGTGAGTGACAGATAGGAAATTAATGGCATTTAAATTTATGCAGTTACAATAGAAAACAATTCTTCTGGAATGCCTTCCTGAGGCTTTGATACGTAGTGGTAATTAAAAGAGCTCCTTTAAATCATTTATTATAATTATGTTTTAAATGATCCAGTCCTGAATGTAGCCGGCTTTTGTTGTTTACTGGTAACTGGTGACATTTGGAATTGACTAGACATTTGCAATAATTTGACTACTTTTCTTATACAGAAACTGAACTGCCTCATGCAATTGAATTGGGAAAACATACCAGGTTACCTGTGGACCCCTTACTTTCTGCCCTGCCTCAGTGATCTGATATACTCCCCAGGCAAAAAGAGTTAAGCCAAGTTGGAACTTAAGATCAGGCACATTCTGCAACTTTCAAAGGCAAAAGTCTTTATGAAAAAGTGGAGAACTGATCACACGCTTTGGTTGTGAGATTTGACCTTCCGCACGTCCAGGCTTATGCAGGTGAACTTTGCAGAGTTGGCAAAAACTTTATGCTAATGAGGTTGGGGTTATAAATTCAATTACATTCTAACCATTTTCCTCTCTATATTAGGAATCTCTTATTGCTTAAGGCTTTGTGGCTTACAGGCAAAATAACTGAGGCTCAGAGATGTTGAGAGGTTTGCCTAAGGCCACGCAGCTCATAATGAGTTGGCGGGGGCAGCCATTTTTGGCTCTGGGTTAAAAGCTTTCTCCAGCTCTGCCCCGCGGGCTGCTTTTCTGATTGTGCAGTGTTTTGCAAGCAACACCGCAGTGTGACACTTGTTGCAAAAGTGCACGCCCATTTTAATGGTGGGGTTCCGAGCAGTGAGCTGACTGACACCTTCAGTGGCAAGGACAGAATTTTGATCCAGGCTCCTGAGTCCAAGTTTAGGACTCTTTTTGTTAAAGCACAGCTTCCCAGCTTAGAGAAGTCTAGTAGATGTGTGTCCTGGGTCATCAAGGGACTGGGTGAAGGTCATGGCTGGGTCAGGGGGCAGTCATTCCCTCCAGATGTGGGGCTGAGTCTCAAGGAAACGCTCACGTTTCCTGAACAACTAAGATGATTTCTGGAACCCTTCCTGTTCACTTCCCTTCCCTGAGCTTTCTCTTCCCAAAGCAAGCCACCCAGAACTCAGGGTGTGGTTTCTCCTCCATGCCCACCCCTCTGTCTGCCTTCTCCCCATCCCATGCCCCACGTTCTCTTCCTCACTCTGCTTTTCTTCTCCTTCAGACTCAAATCCACTCCAGGAAAAGCATGAGTTTTCTCTATATTAACATTTGGCCAACCATTCAGCTTCTCTGAGCCTCGGGTTCTGCCTTGTAAAGGAATATCTCTCAATTGCTAATATCTAAATTGAGGGCTGATCCCCTGACTTATTTACATTTGTGTCGCTGGAACCCAGCTTGGCTCCTACATATAGTAAACAAATGGCCAGATCTTGTAAGGTCCTTGTAAGGACCCGGCAGAGATCTTAGCACATATTAGGTGCTTCATTCATTCTTTCGTCAATGGAAAATCCACTCAGGGCCTGCAGCAGAACAGGTTGGGACTTGTAGGCATGTTGGATGCAGCAATGACAAGACAGCTGAGGATCCCCACCCTCTTGGAACTTATGTCCTAGGAGGACAAGATAGACAATACATAATAAACATGCTAAACAAGTACAGCATGTAGTAAATCTATCGAAAAATTTTTGAAATAGAGCTGAGACAAGGGGATCAAGGAGAGGGCTTGCGGGGAGCAGGTTGCAATTTTAAACAGAGTGGTCTTGGGCAACCTCATGGAAAAGTAACATTTGAGGTCAATAGTTAATTTCCTTATCTTCATTCTTTCCTCTTTTTCTCTCCTTTTTCCCTCAACCCAAGTTCTTCTTATATAGTTCCTATCTCTCTGACAAAATTAGAACATACTGGAGAATCTAGACACTTAGACGTATTGTCCGGTCTGCAGGAATGGATACATAATTTGCAGGGCCCAATGCAAATGGAAAATCAGAGCCCTTGTTCAAAACTCGTTACAGACTTCAAGATGGCAGCAGCAGAGCGTTAAACCAAGCGCAGGGCCCTTCTGCACAGGTCACACACATGTGAACTGGCTGTAAGGTCTGTGATATGACAGGCTCTGTCATCTTGTGATTGCAATTGCCTTGACTCAGGTCCAGTCTCTCCTTTCTCTGGCCTATGGACTGTGAGGCAGCCTGACCACTTGCTTTCTACCTGCGACTTGTCCCGGACCGGGAGTCAGCCTCATTTCTCGCTGTCCTCACCGAGCTGAACTTGGGCTCTTCTACTGCCCTACCGCGGGCTCACCTCACACACAGGTACTGATGGATTTGTAAAGCCAGCAACTGTCCTTAGGAATCAGTAAACCTTCGTGCACGAGGAGTTTATTTTCTCCAGATTTAATGGCAAGGGGACATAAGTACGTGGAGGACTCAAGGATTTATTTCCTTCTGATTGTCAAGAGCACTCTCTCCAGTGGTGCCATTTACCTGATAAATCGTAGCATTAGTTCTCAATGATGATGAGCCTCCGACCTGCTCAGGCTACTGCCTCATCCCGACACTGAGCAATCTATCCCTCCCACGCCTGGCCCAGCTGAGGATAGAGATGCTGCTGCTAATGGAGTGCCTTATACAAGCACAGCACTTCACAGTTCACCCTTTTTCTCTTCCACACTTGCTCCCCCCGAATCTCACAGGTGAGGACACTGAAGCTTGAGAGGCAGCGTAACTTGCACAATATCCCACAGTAATCGTCCTGGGATTTCCAACCAGCTCTTCTGACTCTGATGCCACTGTCCTTCCTGATATTGGTTTGTTATGTGTGGGTTTATTCTGCATACCCCGCCTACTTCCTCTGAAGGGACTTGACTGCAGGATTCTTATTCCCGAATGCACTTTCCCGCTAATGCTGTTATCCTAAAGTCCTGTGAGGTCTTGGAGTCTAGAGTGCTGAAATGCGGTTGGTCCCTTGCCCAGGTCCGTATCATTGTGAAGAAGCAAAGATAGTTCTCAAACCTATACATATGCCAATCTAAGTAAACAAGAGGCCAGAAATAGAAAAAAAACCCTGTAAGAACTGCACTTATAATATTCATCCATCTAGTCAATGATTCTTTATTTTCATTTTTTTAGTTGTGGTGAATTATATATAACATAAAATCTATCGTTTTAAGTGTATGATTCTGGGCCATTAAGTTCATACACATTGTTATGCGACCATCACCACCATGCATCTCCAGAACTTTTTCATCTCCCAAATTGAAACCCTATACTATCAACCAATAACTCCCATTTCTCTCTTCCCCTGTCCCCTGGCACCCTTCATTCTACTTTCTATCTCTATGAAGTTGACTATTCTAGGTACCACGTATAAGTGGAATCAAACAATATTTATCTTTTGTGACTGGCTGTTTAACTTAGCATAACGTCTTCAGAGTTCATCCATGTGGTAGCGTGTGTCGGAATTTCCTCGCTAAATAACATTCCATTATACATTTATACTACATTTTGTTCATCCACTCATCTTTTGATGGAGATTTGGGTTGCTTCCACCTTTGAGGTATTGTGAATCATGCTGCTGTGAACCTGGGTATAGAAATATCTTTTTGAGTCCCTGTTTTCAACTCTTTCGGGTATATACTGGAATTTCTGGGTTATGTAGTAATTCTATGTTTATGTTTTTAGGAATTATCATACCATTTTGCACAGAGGCTACACCATCTTACATTTCTACCAGCAGTGTACAAGGGTTCCCATTTCCCCATATCCTCTCCAACACTTACTTTCTGTTTTGTTTTGTTTTTATAATAACCATCCTAATGGTTATAAAGTGGTTATTCAATGATTCTTTTATGCATCCGCCCACCCATATATCCATCCATTCAACTATCTACCCAACCATATTGGGAGCTTCCTTTGATACTGTGGAGCAGAAGGAAGAAAGCCCAGTTCTTGTCCTTGAGGAGTTCAACACCTCATGCGAAAGGCAAAGACGTCAATACTCAAAGTTCCCCAGCCATGCCCTATCTCCATCCCAGCCCGAAACCTACAGAGCCTTCCGTTGACCTTGGCTTATGATGACTTCACAGCTCTTTCCAAAACTCCTCCTCCACACCCTCTTTAGTTTGGAGACATTTGTACCAGGTTTTAGTTGCAGAGAAGGGAAGAGTTCTAGTTCTCTTTTGGCCCAGAGTAGTCTGTCTTCACATATGGGTGGACACATCCCCTGATTTTCTCCTTCCCCTTGGTGGCAGATTTGAGGGCTGTTGCTCAGGAGCCCAGAGCTTCGGAATGAGCAGCTCTGCTTCGGGGCTCCTGCCCTACTTCTCACAGATATGATAGCAACCTACCAGGAGAAGTAACTTACCCTCTCTGGACCTCTTGCTTTCTCTCTTTCTGGGTTGAGGGAAAGTTTGAGGTAACAGAGGCCTCTACCTGCGAGAAGTCTGCCTTGACCACCTCAGCCCACTGACTAGTATTTCTGTGGATCTCAGGATGCTGACTCACACCCAGTAGGTGCTCAGGTTGAGAGAGAAACAGAACTTGATGGCTGGTGCCCGGATGGCCCAATAACACAGTGCAGTGGACAAGACCAGCGGCAGTGACATCCATCAGAGCTGAGTGCATAGCCTGGCTCCCCGCCGTCTTTGGGTTACCTTGTGCAGGTTGTTAAACCTTGCTGTACCTCTATTTTGGAGAGCAGGGATAATAATCGTGCCTTTTGCATAGGTTCCTATGTGAAACACTTAGAAAATAATAAAAGTTGTTGCACTCGTGCTACTGCTTGCAGAAGGCAGAAACAATAAAGGCGTCCAGTTGGTTACCCAGTGGCTTGGCCTCTGCCTGCCAACAGGCTAGTCTCTGTCTCCCCAAAGGCCGCTGAGGCACAGGCTCCTGGAGACCAGGAGGTTTCGTGAGGGACGAGGATAGACAAGGCTGTTATCTGTGCTGCTGCATCACTCATGGGGCTTTCTGGCTCCCCCCTTCCCTGTCTCCACCCAGCCCGATCCATATCTCCAACTCCCCGCCCCTGTCTGCTCAGCTACGGCCAAAGTCCTGCCCATCTCTCCTCTACCTCAGTGCAGAGAGGGTGGGGTGGGCAAGGGGGACTGACCGCTTGAACTCCATCCCCTGCAGCAGGGCTCATGCGTGACACCCAGGGACCTCAGGGACCCACATGGAGGAGTAGTTGCCTCCAAGCAGCAGGTGCTCCCGATGGATGGCAGAGAAACAGGCACAGCCATGCACCTCTGGATGCCAGATCTGAGCTGTGCCCATTCTGTATCCAAATAGCATTTAATACAGGGCCCAGTGCCACACACCTGGGCAGAACCAAAGTTCTTTCAGACCACATTTTATAAGAGGACACACGTACCAGGTTTTACCCATTGGAAGCACTGAAACTTAACAGTTTGCCAACCCACATCTGTGTCTCTAACAGAATGTGAAGAAGTTATATGTTAGGTACTTCATTAAAACCAGTCTCTGCAATGAGAACATTATCTGACTCACGCAAAAAATTTGACATAACATGAATAGCTGCAAGAAGAGATAAAAGACAGACCAATAATGTTGATGGAGCTTTTCCTATGTCTGGCATGATGTTTTAAATGTTTTGTCTCATTTAACTCTTTTATCATAAGAAGGGAGTACCATTATGAATCCTATTATGCAGATGTACAAGGTGAGGCATGAAGAGATTAAGTGATTTGTCCATGGTTAGAGGTGATTCTAGGATTTAAAGCAGGCAAGACTGTGCAACCACTGGGCTAGACGGCCTCTCAGGCCAACTTTAATGTAAAGCTCTAGTTCTTTCTGCCAAAGAACCGTGAGCCCTTAGCCCGATATAGAAAAGAGCGGCTGGCCCCGGTTGCATTCCCGACACGTGAAGTCTGGTTTCTGCCGACCTTCTGATGTGCTCTTGTCCCATTGCTGAGCTGGCTAGGATGTCCTTTTCTTATATTCGGGTCTTCATTTCTATTTGTGGAGTCATTTCTCTGCAAATTAATGCTAATTGCTGGAAGTCTCAATGGTAAATACAAGTCGTTAGCAGTCATATTTCTGAGGCAACAGTGCCTCCCTCTCAGAGGTTCTGCAAAATGCCAATAATCTGCTTTGTCCCTTACCCCAGAAAATGACTGGAGGGTCTCTGTTTTAGGCCAAGTGTTCTGTACCCTGCTCCTGGGCCTTCCTTCTGCTGTGACGAGGAGGAGGATGTCCTAGTTTTCCCCTTCAGGTGGGGAATGTAACTACCTGATTTTGGTTCATCTTGGAAATGGATTTCCCCCATCAGGAAGAGACATAGATCCCAGAGCATCTTTTTATATAGCTCAATTAAAGTTCCCCCTGCTTCCTCACACCCCAACCACTGATCACCCCTCAGGGGGTGTCCCTTTGAAAATACTTAGTCTCCAATATTGCATTTGCTAAGTTAACTAAATTGGGGAGAAAACCAAGTTAAGCAGACTGACTTTTGTTTTAATGCAGAAGGAAAAGGCACACCCATCTCTGTTCTCATATAATCTACTTCCAGGACGCAAAGGTCAGCTTTGAGCCCAGATTGCCTCCTGCGGGCTAGGATTTTCCAAGGTATCTTCAAGAGCCCATCAATATCATCAGCTGCTCCACAAGAAAGGAAGTCCCTGGTCAAAAAGCCTTCAGAAATCTCCTGCCAAGGACTGGAGAGGCGACCTCAAGAACCATAGCACATGAAGCCCACTCTCTTTTGACTACATCTGCCTCCTGCCCCCCCCCTCCTTGAAAATGACCCTTGGCTAATCTTTATTTACTTGTCTTGGCTGCGCTGAACCGAGATGTGAGAAGGTGGCACTCAAGAGTTAAATGTAGGAACCAAGCAGATTTGTTCCACCCACACTCCGTTAGAGGAGAGAGAGAGATTGAGATCGAGATTTTGACTGTCTCTGCAGAAGCACAGCACGATTTCTCTCTCTAGACGTTACAAAAGTGGCCCCAGGATCCAGCAGCCATTTGTGGAACATTCCCAGTCTCCTGGGGATGGACACAGCATCCCATTCAACACGCTCATGGTGCCCTCCCGCCTGGCTTACCTGTGGTTGCGGCGGAACACAGAAAGCCAGGAAATAAGATGTGAAGGAACAGGCGTCATTCTAATGCCTGCCATCACTTGGCCACGCTCACCAACTGCTCTTCCTCTGGGTGTCCACAAAGTTGTCTAAACAGCAGCTGAGGTTGAACACATCAATTATGGTTAGGAAACTTCTCGATGGAGCAGTTAGGCCTGCTTGACTTTTCTTGAAAGTGGCAGCGCTCATGTGCTGACTTGAACTTCCTGTCCAATGCCTTAATTGGGGGCTGAGAAGTGAGTAAATGTTTGGGAATAGCGAGAACCTGCGTGCCTCCTCTTCTGGGTTTTGAAGTTGAATTGTGGATGCAATCACCTCTAGCTGGGGCTATCGCAATGGTTTCTAACCTACTGGTCTCCCTGTTTCCATATTGTTTCTCTCCATCATTCATGCCTATGGCTGCCTTAGTGGTTTTTTCATGAATTCACGCTCAACTTGTCATGTCATTCTTTAAAACCTTTAGAGAGCCCCTTTGGATAAGATCTGCTATCCATTTTTTTCTTACACATCCAGTTTTAGCCCCTGGAATTGCTTATCTATTTGCTGCCAGAGGCATCATTCTCAAACAGAAATCTGATCCCATCAGAGGTGACTGAGGGTAGTGACTAAAAGCATAGACTTGGTAGCCCGACTTCCTGGCTTCAAATCCCATCTCTGTCGCTTTGGAGCTGTTTAATCTCGAGCAAGTTACTTAACTTCTCTGCCACTCAGTTTTCCTCACCAGTAAAATGAGGATGGTAAGAATAGAAGTTAGGGTTGTCATGAATATGAAATGAGGTTAATGTATAGAACATGTTAAGTGTATAAAGTGTGTGGAACAGTGCCTGGCTTATAGGAAACACTCAAACGCTTTAGTGGCTGTGATAATAAGGATTCTCTTTCCTCAGAATAAGGCCCAAGATCCTCCATTTTCATATAAAGCCCTCCTTGATATGCACGCCTGTCTCTGCAGCCTCCTTCCTAGTTTCCATCATGCACACCTGGTTAGGTTCCCAATGCATCTATCTCAGCTGTGTCCCATGCCACTTGGCTCTCCCCATCCTATTCCTTCTCAATGAGAGGCTTTTCCTATTCCATACTCCTTACTGGCTGGCACGCTTCTCTCCAACCTCCAGAATTGAGGCCACTGAGCCTTGTCTCTCCCAGTCCTAGAGCTTAGTGTCATCACCTCCAAGGCAGAGTGATGACTCCTCTCTTTATGCCGCCATTTTGCTCTGTGTATCCCTTCCACTTTGGCTGGTCACACTCTGTTATAACTTTGACTTTCCCCATCTATTTTCTCCTCTAAGTCTTAAGTGCCTCAAAGTCAGTAACTTCTCATCTCTGGATCTCCAAGGGCTAGAACATGGCCAGATAGACCAGTTCAATGGTGGATTGTTGAAAGGATGGATAAATGAATTTCCCCAGCTACAAGTAACTTGTCTGTCCTCTGATCATAGTGATACCAATAATTTATATTATTTAAAGTGTATTTACCAAGTGCCAGGCACTAAGCTAAATTCTCTTTTTCCTTATCTAATACAACCCTCCCAAATAGTTGTGAAGGAGGATCAGTTATTGGATTGCTCAGAGACCATCAAAAATGCCTGTTGATTAAGCTAAAGCTAAGTTAACTAACTCCAGGAGCAGCGAGAGGATCACCTTGACAGTCCTGTTAGCTGTCAGAAGGGGAGATTAGGCGAGGGTGCTGACAGACTTTGAGGGCCTGGGCTGGGGGATTGTAAGGCAGGTCTTGTAAAATGGGGAACTGGTTCCCACTGAGTAGAGTTTCCCATATGATAGCTTTGGATTGGTGGGCTCAGGGAGGTGAGGGTCTTAAAGTGGGCCTCGAAGAGCATGCTGTTAGTCTCCGTAAGCTCTTTTAGCTTGTTCTCATTCTTATCTTCCAGGAACGAGTATTCCTGGAGCAAGTACTCATATTTGCTTGTACTCAGTATTGTTTAACGGAGGGACGGGAGCTGGGTAGATAAGAGTTCTCAGTATTCTTAGTAATATTATTCCCTTTCCCAAGATGAGGAAAGCGAAACTAGCTCATGGCTGGTGAATCACGGGGTCAGGTGTATACTCCAGTTTGCATGAGGCCATGACCTTGCACTAGACCGCTGTAATGTCTCTCCTGACACTGAGTTGATATCTCTTCGACTGCACCGGGCACTTTGTACTCTGTGGCAGTTACTTGGGTAACTGTATTATCTTGTGTTCATGGAGGATCTGCTGGCCATCATTCATCATTGTGTTGGTTCCTCCCACACATCGTGAGTGCCACCTATGTGGTACACACTGTAGCAGGCCCTGGAGAAGGGGGAAGTTTTCTCCTCCAGAATCCCGGGGAAGGGGTGGTGGGAGAGTCGAGGACAGCAGACCAGCTCGGCAGGGCTGCTCTCCTCCTCTTCCTTGACCAGGGGGAGGCTGGAGCACACTCTCCAGGGGGCTGCTCAGGGCAGGAAGATCTTGTGAAGAGGTCAGACAATGGGAGAGAATAGAACCCCAGACAGAGAGGGGAGGGGAGCCAACAAGAAGACAGAAGGTTGTATCGTTTGTAACCTGACTCTTTCCCATTAAGCCTCTGATTTTTAATTACCAACACACGAATTTCAGACTCTTGGTTTGATGCAGGGAGTGTGCAGAAGGTAAGAGATGTCCTCCAGGCAGGAGAAGACAAGAGAGTCAGGAGGGCCAGGCATAGTCTGCGCTATGGGCGTGGTTAGCCTACTGACCAAAGGCGTGGTCTCTGAGGACTTCCTCTGTTCCCCCACCCATCTCACCTCTCCCTCCCTTTCTCCTCCTGCCTTCCTTCCTTTCTTTTTCCTGTACTGTCTTGATCTGCAGCGGCTCTGGTTCAGGGAATGTGGAAGCGGCAGTGAAAGAGGAGGGGTTATAGGAATGATCCTACATTTTAAACCAGGAATAAAACACCCCCACCCCCAGCCCTGCTTGCCCATCCGTCCGTCCGCAGGAGTCTCCCTTGCCCTTGTGTCTGACGTACTGCTACAAATGTTCTCCTGTCCTAGCTTGTCTTTTGCTTTCCTTTTAACAGGATTGGAGCAAGAAACAGGCAGAGAGGGGGACTAAACCAAAACTGGAATTGAAAATCATTCCATTTTTTTTTCTTGAATATGAAATGCTATGGCTGAAACATAATGCAGCCCACAATGGTGTTTGCTTCAGTCATCTGGCAATTTAGCAAACTGTTCCGGCTGGACGTCAGAATGGGCCAATCAGCGACCTTCCCAGCTGAGCCCTGAGAACAGCAGGAACAGAAAGCCAAGGGGGGTTTGCCGCACTGAGAAATGCAGCCACAGTCCGCTAACTGGGGCACCATCTACCTGGATGCAGGAAGAAGAGTTAAGAGGAGAAAAGCCAGGGACAAGGGCCTGGGAAAAAGAAGACAGACACACCCTGCTGTTAGGAGCACAGCCTTTCCACTCTTGTTATTCTTCTGTGGACGCAGAAAATTCCCTGTGTGTGAGAGAAGAGCTTTGTACTAACTGAGCCAGCCTGGGAGAGGACTCTGCCCTGCACCCAGTCTTCTTTAGGAAGGGCAAAACATCCTTTCCGGACTCAGGATATAGGGTCTGAGAACTTGAGGTGAAGACCCAGAGACAGGAGCAGACAAGCATAGGTGAACGGCATAATATCGTGAAACAGATGCATTCAGAGTCAGGCAACAGGCATGTCAGAAACAAACCACACAACCGAAAATACGCTGACGTTTATTGATCCCTGACATTCACTGAGTGCTGACTCAGCGCCAGGTGCTGTTCTAAGTTAAGTGAGCGAAGCACAGAGAGTTTAAGGAACTTGCCTGTGGTCACACAGCTCATTTGGGGAGCTGCAAGTTGTCCACTTTAACTATGAATCTGAATGTGTGGAATTAAATTTGGAAAACCTGTGAGTTGAGAGCAGAAAAACTTAAGTGGGCAATGTCCACGGCAGACCACAGAGCTTGGCTTTCATCTGGCAGGCCATGGTGAGCCACTGAAGGCTTTGGAAGATAGAAGTTGCGTGTTTGCTCCAGTGCATTAAGCAAGATGATCCCCTCTGACGGGGCTGCCTGGGAGCTTCAGAGCAGGTGGGGTTCCCAGGGCTTCCCTCAGGGGAGGTTTGCGGGCTGGGAAGGATAACTCAGCTGGGCCGAGGACCGCAGGCCCAAGGCTGCTGCCACTCAAAGCAGCCTCAGTCTGCTTCCGTGTATCAGCTTTCAGGGCTGTTGCTTGGCTCCTTCACCTTCTGGAGGACTCTTTCTTGCCCACGAGTCACACATGAGCTCTCAAGTCCCCTCAGCTGGAAAGGCATATATGAAATGACATTGCAGGGAACGCAAGATGTCATCACATTGTCTCACTGGTCATGACATGGTACAAACTTACTCGGTCCGCTTCTCAGGTTACTCAAGGATGGCAAATAAGTTTCACTTGCACGTGCCTCGTCTAATCAATGGGTAGTCGCTGGTGGAAAGAGAAGTTTGAAAGGGCTCTGCTCAAGTCACGCTGCCAGCACTTTGTTGCTTAGGCAAGCCTTGTAAGGGTACAGAGGAGGCAAGTGGTAGCACGTATGCAAGAATTTGCCATTGTTAGGCTACTGAAAGAAGCCAGGAATGCCCTCTGCGTCTTTGGAGTTCCTCTCCATCCCTAACACTGCAGCTTGTCGGGCTCTGTCGCGGAGCACGTGTGCAGCCTGCTCAGTCCATCAGAACGCAGTGTGTGTACTTGTAACACCTGCTCTGTGTGCGGCGTACTCGTTGCTGAGTTCTGTGTAAAGGGTGAATTAGCCCCTGCTTCTGGATGTTATCCTATTCTATTGAGACAGTACTAATGAGAAATGGTGACAGTGCTTTTGTCTTAGGAAGGCAGAGTTGGTTCGAGAAAGTCCGCATATAAACACTGATCTAGTTTGCGGACTTCATGCCGTTGAGAACCTTCAGAGGAGGCGGGGCTAAGGAGTCGTGCGGCCCTTGCTTAAATCCTTCCTTGGACAAGTTGTATACCTACAATGTGCTCAGTTTATTCTTCTATATAATGGGAATAGTAATTATGATAATATAATAGTACAGATGAACATATCTTAACAGTCTACTTCCTTGGCCAACAGGCCAGATTAATTAACATTCTCCTTTCCTTCTGTAAACCGTCCTGGTGGATGCGCACAGCATGCCCAGTGCTCATGGCTGGGGATTACCCTCTAGTGTACCTGCTCGCTTCTGCTGCGAGTGACCAGCTACTGGTCCCAATCACATTCCCTAGGAAGTTCCTGCTGTCTCTACACCAAGAGGCAGCATAGTGTCATGGCTAAGAGCCTGTATTCAGAACCCGGACTGCCGGGGCTCAAAGCGTGCCTCCTCCTCTTGGTAGTTATGTGGCCTTGAACAGATTACTTTACACCTCTGTGCTCAGTCTTCTCATTTGTAACATGAAGAAGTTAATCATATCTATCTCATAGGATTGTTCTGAGGATTAAATGAAGCAATAAAGCATCGTGCATACTAAGTGTTAACTCAAGTATTTTATGGCAATGATGAGTCTGGCACATGGTGGATTCTTATATATGAGATCCACCTTTCCTTCTGGATTCAAGTTCAATGTTTTTATAATTTGCTTTTCTGTCTGGAAGAAAAGTGTAGGACCCCCTCCAGGCACCCGCATCCACTGTATGATGAGGTCTCCACCTGGCAGGATTCAGGTCAATCATCCCACCATTCTCTTGCCTTCAGTGAACACATCTGCTTAGGGCGTCTCAGAACACCACTGGCCATACTTGACAAGGTGGAGGTCCTCGAGGATGCTGAATGGGAAGAGAGGGTGGCCACAGGTCAGAAGTGAAGAGCTGAGGGAAGGCGGGGTGTGTGAAAAGTTGACTAGAAAATTGTAACGTCAATATTAGCAGACAGGCTAATGAAGGGCTGCAATTTGTAGATGTCTGTCTCGCGCTTTCTCCCTTCAAAGGAGGTGGCATATGCTAATCGGATCATCTAAGCTGGCCCAGGATCAGTGCAAGTGTTGTAGACAGGAGAGGGCTTCCGGTGCAGCGTGGAGGGACCTCCCTCCTTTGAACAAATGATGACCTTTCAATGTTTGAAATCTCTGGAGAAAAACCATGCACACCAATAGAACAAGGAGAAAACTGGAAAGAAATTGGTCAGAGCCCGAAAAAAGTGAGAACACAAGGAAGGAGGAGAGTGAGAGGAAGGAAAATAGCTCATAGTTACGTACTACGTGGCCGGCGTCCTGCCAAGCATTTAACATTCGCTTATTTATGCCTCAGTGCAACCCTATGAGGTAAATATTGATGTCACCATTTTGCAGATGGGCAAACAGGCCTAGAGATCTCATTGCACTTGGTGGCACTACTGGCAGGATGGGGCAGTGGTTCAAAGCTGGAATGCCAAAGTCAGCAAGACCTAGATTCAGTTCCACCTT
Organism: Equus asinus; assembly: GCF_041296235.1. Classification (NCBI taxonomy): domain Eukaryota; kingdom Metazoa; phylum Chordata; class Mammalia; order Perissodactyla; family Equidae; genus Equus; species Equus asinus. The sequence continues at coordinate 67,196,488 of NC_091794.1, forward strand.
GACTGCCCACCACCTCGTAACTGTCCCAAGTTCTCTGAGCACTGACTTCTTCATCCGTGTGGTGGAACCTGCACCACAGGTTGCTTTGAAGCTCGACTGGAATAAGGGTTAGACAGTGTGATGGATAATCAAGTGACAGAGTACAAAGTGCAGTGCATCGAAAGTGCTCAGTAAACAGAATATCGTTCTTCTGGTATTTTTAGTTTTATTATTTGCATTATTAATTTCGCTCATCAGCTTAGGTGTGCCAGTCCTATCAATTTTGTGTAACTCTGAATTTCTTGAGGACTGTGAGGCAAAAATTAGAGAATTATTGAGGTTTTAGAGCCAGAGAGAACCTCAGAAATTCATTCAGTTCCAACGCCACATTCTGCAGGGGGGAGAAACTAATCTCAAAAAAAGGGAAGTAATTTGTCCAAGGTTACATCGAATGATAAGTAACAGCTGTGATATCATAACATCTATCATGCTTCTAGGCGGGTAGAAAATAGTCTTTAAGAAATACTTATTCAAGGGCAGGCCCCGTGGCCGAGTGGTTAAGTCTGCACTCTCTGGTGCACCGGCCCAGGGTTTCGCCAATTCGGATCCTGGGTGCAGACATGGCACCGCTTGTCAGGCCATGTTGAGGTGGTGTCCCACATGACACAACTAGAAGGATGTGCAACTAAGATATACAACTATGTACCGGGGGGATTTGGGGAGATAAAGCAGGAAAAAAAAAAAAAAGATTGGCAACAGTTGTTAGCTCAGGTGCCAATCTTTAAAAAAAAAAGAAATACTTATTCAACTAATTCTGCTTTCTTAGTCTCCATTAACCTCAGAGCAGTCCATACGGTGTTTCTCCTTCATGAACCGGCTGTAGATCTTGTTAGGAGCCCACATCTGAATCCGGGGGAAGTACCTGTGGTGGTCTTGGCCAACCTGCCTCCGGCTTACGGCTTCTCTTTCAGTCCCAGGAACCCTGCTCAGTTTTCTCCAGGGGAAGACAGGGCCTCAGCAGGCGTATTGGCTCCTGTAAACAGCAGAACGGTTTTGATGGAGAACAGGGAAGAGTTTTCAATGTTGTGGTTATTTGTGGCATTTCATCAGCCAACAATGTAAATTAAATTAATTAAAAAGCATTGTACATTTCTAATTCCAACACTGGATTCACTCAGTGGCCATGGAAATTTTGAATAATGGATAATAGTCATCTCTAATTTCTCAACATATGTTTTTTCACTTACACAGCTGTGAAAAAAATTATATTTATATTTTTGTTGATGCATAATTTCCAGCCTGAAAACAGGATTCATATTAGCATCAAACTGCCAACAGGTGTCGTGCTTTTTTTTTCTTCTCTTTCTGGTGAACTGGAATAATCCCTTCTTTGGCAGGAAGTCAGTATTTTTTCACAGTCATTTTTGCATCCTTAAGAACGCTTTTAAAATTATTTTCTACTTAATGAAACACATCCTCTAAGGCTTCGCTATTTTCACTCTGGTGTTATCTGATTGAATATTTCAATCAGGAAAAGCTTGGGAGTTTTGAGTCCTTCCTACTTGAGACGGCATAGAACTACCTCTGGGTATGTTGATAACATTTGTAGTTTTTTTTGCTAAGAAATAACCATGACTTTAATGACCCAGTTGGTTCATAAGCCTGGAAATTGTTTAACTATTGATTACAAAATATCTTTTAGGTATAAGGTAGTCAAGCCAAAGGGAACTGTTACTGCATTCCATTCATGATGGCCCTAGAGAAAGAAAGATTCTCATGAGACTTTGTCGGTTTCTTCAAAATTGCTTTTTTTATGATCTACCAAAAAAAAATTCTCCTGGACTCCAAGAGAGTTTAAGAATTCGAAGTAAAGTGGAATGGAACTTTGACAGTTATCCTGAAATTTAATCCTCTTCCCTGTGTATTCCTTCCCAGTTAGCGTTGCCTCACCCATCTTTATCTTTATCTCCACCCCCCCACCCCCACACCATCCTAGCCTATCTCTACAGGTCCTTTACCTGTGCTCTTTTCTTGCTCCCTGCCCTCCCGGTCACAGGCCCACCTGCGGCTGAGGACCTCTACGTAAAGGCACATTTAATCTGCACTGTCCTCCTCGGTACCTTGCAGTGGCTCTGCCTTGTCCTGGAGATAAACTTGGAATTCTTGAGATGTACACACAAAGTCTTGCACTCATGATCTGGTCCCCTTTGCCCCTCATTCATTTTCTGGTATCGTCCTCAGTTACTAACCACTTCAAATCTATGTTGCAGCCATGTGGAGCTTCCTAGAGTTCCAGAAACAAATATGTGATTCCATTTCAAGCTTCAATGACTTTGCTCAAGCCATCTCCTCTGCCTGGTTTCCCCCTGCTTGTCCAGACTGTCTTCTTCAAAACTCAGCTAGGGGTCCTCTTCCTAGCAAAGCCTTCCCTCTTTTATCACCAGCACAATTATCCACCTGACACCTTTCCACCCACACTGTAGAGAGAGTGGCTTTCCCCTCTGATGTTTCGCACTATCTTTTTAGTTGGAAATGGAGCAGACCATAATAGTCAAGAGCTTGGGTTCTAGAGTCAGATTTCCTAGGTTTGCATCCAAGCTCTGCCAATTACTAACTGTGTGACATTGGTAAGTTGTTTAACCTCTCTGTGCTTGATTTGCCTGTTGTAAAATGGTAGAAAAAATTATTCTTACCTGATAAGGTGCTTGTGCGAATTAAATGAGACAACATATGTAAAGTATTTAAAACAGTAGCTGGCAGGTAGCAAGCGCATGACTAATGATTGACATAGCTTGGTTCTTATCTGTATAACTTTACTACATTTGTTTCGAGTCTGCTTCTCCCACTAGACTGAGAGTCCCTTGAGGGCTGGAACGCACTTCTCTCATCTTTCTCTCTTGAGTGCCTTGTACTGTGCCTGGCATATAGCAGGTGCTCAGGAACAGATGTCGGTGGAATGAATGAATAAATCAATGTAGACAGACAATCTGGAACTTCAGCAAGCAAAGAGACAGTCCCCACTCCCCCAGTTATATAATGTAGTTATGATATCCTTGACACTTCTTCTTCTTACTTTTTTTAAACTCAAAACTCCTCTCCTTTCATGATTAAAAGCTAAAACATGGCTGAGTGTTTGCTGTACATTTGCACAAGGGTTTGAGTCCAACATCCACACTCTGGTGTCCTGCCTTGTTCTATTTTACTTTCCATTGCCATTGCCAAAATGAATATCCACTGATGGGATTTCTAGTATTCATCACATGCAGCCACCAGATGGATCTGAATAGTTTCTCTAACAACCAATTTGCATTTGGGCTCTGCTTCCAGAATGCCTTCCCATTATAGCTTCCATTTGCCCTCCACGTACTCCAACATCTTCCACTCTGTTCTAAAGGCCACACCTCTGATTTTGGAAATTGTGGATCGATTTGGTATAATTGAGCTGCATCAAGTTAAAACAAGAATTGTATTTTATTGCCAAATCATGACTTGCTTATGTATTTCAACTTCTACCATGTAATCTAACAAAATTTTTCATTATAATCATCTTTTGTATAGAGTCCCCAAGGTATTGTTGTAAGACTGATTTTTTCCTCACTGCTCCAAAGGCTTCATCTTTGGGTTATGTTGCCTAGTGGGCATGGTTCTTGAGCCAAGATCTTCTTGTTCAAGTTGTTACACTTATTTGGGGCTTCATGTCAGGTTTCATGAACTTAAATGAAGAGTAAGTAATAAATTCATAGAGGAAATCGGGTTAGCATGTGATTAACATCCCGGCTGATGCAGACGAGTGTACCAGTGATGGAAACATGTGCTTGTATCATGATGAAATGCAGATTAGAGGCCCTGGAGCCAACCCAAGGATGTCTGCCCAAAACTGTTTCATCTCTGTCAGCTTTAATCTGATCGAAGAGAACATACTTCAATGCAGTGAGGAAAATGTGAACTCCTAAAATAACCAGTGGCACTCTGTTTTCCATTTAGATGCTATTAAAATACTCACTTTTCATTGCAATATAGGAGAAAGTATGCTGAACTATAAGCTAGAGGACCTGAATTCAAATCTTATCTCAGCCACTAACTTATGCTGTGAAATCTCACAGAGCCTTAATTTCTGCATCTGGAAAATAAATGTGCTGGGCTGGACTAATGGTTTTCAATAGTTTTTTCCTTCATAAAGCAAATGATAAAGGACATTTGCACACTCCTATGGGTAGGCCCAGGGTTGTGCACAATTACCCAAGTACTGGTTACAGCTTGCCCGTTCCGCCTGCTCAAGTAAACCTATCAGAAAGCACATGAGTGAAACTGACATTTTAAGATAACCCTGAATCCTATTCTGTCTAATTTATTTCAAAAATTAAAAATAAAGTAATTTGGGTACATCATTATTAATTTTTAAAAGGTGATTTGCTACATAATTCCCAAAAGGTGTGTCACAAAACTAGATTTAAACAGTCCTTTGTGTTGTAATCATTCCACATCTCCATGAGCTAATCAAGATGCTGAGAGAGAAAAGTCCAAGGCCTTGAGTTTTTAAGTCCATGCTGGGAAGAGAGACTAGTCCGTGGGCTCTCTCATGTTTACCTGAGTAAACCTTCGTAAAGCCTGACTTTATATAAAAGAGTAGATTAAGTAAAATCTACCTATCAGAATAGAAAGACAATAGCAAAGTTTGTACATCTTATTTTGGGTTATGGATGGTGAAAAAAATTTGCATTAAGAATTAAGAATCATGGGGGCTGGCCCCGTGGCCGAGTGGTTAAGTTCGCGCGCTCTGCTGCAGGCGGCCCAGTGTTTCGTTGGTTCGAATCCTGGGCGCGGACATGGCACTGCTCGTCAGACCACGCTGAGGCAGCGTCCCACATGCCACAACTAGAAGAACCCACAACGAAGAATACACAACTATGTACCAGGGGGCTTTGGGGAGAAAAAGGAAAAAATAAAATCTTTAAAAAAAAAAAAAAGAATTAAGAATCATGGAATTAGATTGGAGACATAAATAAATATTATCCCATAGTATGAAACTCTAAACTGAAAACAAAATAGACCCTGGGATACCTGACAGGAGTAAATAGAAAACCTCTGTAGGCATACATCTTCAACCCAGGCTCACAAGATTCCTGTAGAGAAATGTGACAATGAAATCAAAATTCAGAATTGTGAAAACATACAATGAAACACATTATCATAAAGAGTCAGCAGGCACCAAACAACAAAATTAAACACCCAAGAACTTCAGGTGATATAAAAGTTGAATGGAAATTATAAAAGAAGGAAGTTTAAATTAATAACATCATAGAAGGGAATTACTAATATAAAAAACTAATAAGATACATGAAAAAAGAAAAGGGAAGTCTTTGAAATTATCTAGTGGAATCCCTACAAAATGAAAGATATGGTTATCAAAATAAACAAACACAATAAATGGCTTAGATGGTAGCGTAGACGTAGTCAAAAATATAACTAGTTAACTGGAATACAGAAATATCTGGAATTCACAAAGAGAAATAAAAAGGTAAAAAATATTTAAAGGAGTAAAAAATAGATATGGAGAACAGAGCAAAAAATTCCAGCTTACAATCTGATGAGATTTCTAGGAGGATAAAATAGAAAAAATAATGAGAATTAAAAAACATTCTAAGAGTTAATGGCCCCAAATTTTCCAGAATTGATGAAACCACGTGCATCTGTAAAATCAGAACACATGTGAATATACACAGCATATAAATCTGTACCTAGATGCATGGTCATGGGAATATAAAATTGTATAACTGTTGTGGGAGGCACTTGGGCAGTTTCTTATAAGAATAAACATACGGGGCCGGCTCCGTGGCCGAGTGGTTAAGTTCGTGCAGTCCACTGTGGTGGCCCTGGTTTCAGATCCTGGGCGTGGACATGGCACCGCTTGTCAGGCCACGTTGAGGCGGCGTCCCACATCCCACAACTAGAAAGACCTGCAACTAAGATACACAACTAGGTACTGGGGGGTTTGGGAAATAAAGCAGAAAAAAAAAAAAAAAGATTGGCAACAGTTGTTTGCTCTGGTGCTGATCCTTAAAAAAAAAAAAAAAGAAACAAGGAAGATTGGCAACAGTTGTTAGCCTAGGTGCCAATCTTTAAAAAAAAAAAAAGAATAAACATACACTTCCCATACAACTCATAAATCACACTCCTGGACATTCAGCCCTGGAGAAGTGAAAACTTTAATCCACACAAAGTCATGTACAGGAATGTTCATAATAGCTTTATTTTAATAGCCAAAAAACTAGAAACAACTAAAATGTCTTTCAATAGCTGAATAAACGAACCATGGTACATGGAATGCTACTCAGAAATAAAAAAAGTATGAACTATTGAGAGATACAATAATTTAAATGGATCTCAAAAGCATTGTGCTGAATGAAAAAATCCAATTTCAAAGGTCACACACTGTATGATTCCATTCATATAAAATTCTCAAAACAACAAAATTATAAAGATGAGAATGGATAAGTAGTTGCCTGGGATTAGAGAAGACGATGCAGGGGTTTGCAAGAGTGGATGAGGCATGAAGAAGATCTTTGTGGCAGTAAAATAGTTTTATATCTTGGTTGGGGTGGTTATTACATGAATCCACACTTATGATAAAATGGCATAGAACTATACATACACATTGCACCAATGTCAGTTTTCTGGTTTGGGTATTGTACTATGGTTACATGAGATATAACCATTATGGGAAACTTTATAAAGGGGACCTGAGACCTCTCTGTACTATTTTGCAACTTTTTGTGAATTTATAATTATTTTTAAATAAAAACAAATTATAGAGGGGGAAAAAAAATCACTGCAGACTAAGAAAAGATCTAAAACGTGACCCAAGAGAAAAGACAAATTATCTATGAGGAAATGACAGTTAGACTAACAGCAAACATCAAAAGCAATGACAGAAATCAGAAAGCCATAAAATAGTATCTTCAGAATTCTGAGAAGAAATAATGATCAGTTTAGAATTCTATACTCAGCTAAATTATCATTCAAAATATGGCTAAACAAAGACATTTGTAGAGAAAAAGCTGAGAATGTTTACTAACACATTTAAGCTGTATACTTTAAGATATATTTATGATGAAAAAATAATATAAACCATGAAAGATGTAATATAAAAGAAGAAATGAAGAAGAAATATGTTGATAGACGTGTGAGCATAAAAGTCAGCAAGCATTAACCGTAAAAAGAAAAAAGTATTATGTTTACTCTTTCAGTCCTAAAACATGTATTAAATACTACATGTCAAGAAGCACTGTTGTAACGGGGGGGCAGCAGTGTCCTGCTTCTGGGAGGAGAAAGAGATGATAAGCAACTAGTCACTAATTTGTGGATTTAAAAATAAGATAGACCTACAACACTAGACAAAAATAAAAGATAAGACGTAAAGGAAGGTGATCAGAGTTAAAACAGCTTAAACTCCTTTTTTTCTTTCTTTCAGAGTAGAGAGATCTTTCCTATTAGCTTTACATCTTAAGTCAAATATCCCTATTAAAAAGATAAAGTGAATGAATATGTTCTAAGCTGAGAGAGGAGAGCGATCTGAAAATTATTCTTCACAGGAGTGTACATACTGTGGCCATGAAGTGGAGAGAAAAGAATAAGACAGTTTTCTGCTTTACTATTACTTTATTTTATAAATTAGGACCATTTCTCCCAAATGATATGTCCCTATTGCTTACCTGTTCATTATCCCAGAACTCATCCTGAGACTTCTTGAATACGTATAGGCTCTTTAGGTTAGAAACGAATGCAAGCTTGTTCTCTCTGCATGATTCTACTTTATTTCTCTAAGGTATAGATTCAAGTAATTTCATCAAATATCCACTGAGCCTCTACTATGTGCAAAGCCCTAGATAGACATGTTTACATATAGATAGACATATTTACAAATAGTTCCAATGCAAGGCAAAGAGTGAGAAGTTCTCTGGAGAGGTAAAACCACAAGTTACAAGAGCATAGGAAGATGGAGACTCCAATTATGAGGACGTTGGATGGCAACTATGAAACCTCATCTTTTCTGTGTGTTTTAGATTACAATGTGCTTCCTTAACATTATTTACTTTGATTTTTTTGAAGTGTATAGACAGTTATTCTTACATTTTTACCATCAAAAACTCTGAGATATGACCAGAAGGCAAGCCACTTCACTGCTTGGAATGGAAGACTGGTTTGTCTGGCTCTTAGAGTAGGCATTTATTCAATAGATTCATCAAGTACCTCTATAAACAAAACACTATGCAAAGGACTATGGGTGATAGAAAGATGATAGGCCACTGCTTGTGGCCACTCTCCTCTTACAATTTAGTACTTATTTCCATAACATCACACTGAAGAGCTCAGATCATGGAGTGGTGAGGAAGGAAGCAAGTGGTCCAACCAATCAGATCTGCCATTTCTGCTCTGGAACTCAGCTATAGCTAGATTGCCTGTTATAGCCAGATCACCAAGTCCAGGCCTCAATGTTCAAATCAGGGCTTTGAACAAATTCGGACTAGTTCCTGGACACTTATTCCTGATGTTAGAATTTCTGGATAGTGTTTATACTAAAAAAGAAAAAGAAAAGAAAGAAAGAAAAAGAACTTTTCCAAGAATCAGAGCATTTCACACCAACTGGTAGAATAGTAAGTTCAATAGACTAATAAATCTACTAGAAACCTTTGCATAATGCACTTACAGACAATTAGAATTGCCCTACATTTCAAATTCTGCTTTCTTTGTTGGATACATACAAAATTGCAAATTGATCAACACAAGAATAGAGTCTGCATTACTTTCTTGAGTTGGCTCTTTCAACACAAGTTCTCATAAAGTTGTATTTTAACTGATTTTTCAGAAGACCAAATGGATAGTAATGTCTTAAATTCCCCTGGTTTACAAAGGAACTGAGAACTGGGGTTGTCCAGTGACATCAGCATCGTGGTGGAGTGAGCTCTTCCCTCAGACTCTCCCTTCTAAAATACAACTAGAGGGACATTCAAACACCAACAGAGGACACATACACAACACAGGAGACATCTGGGAGACCCACACAGCCATACACCTGAAGGTGGTGCTGAGCCTGGATCCTTCAGAAGAAGGTGAAGATGCTTGGCAGGACCTCCATGGAGAGAGAAGACCCACGGCTAGAGGAGGGGCTCAGCTGAGGAGAGGTGCTCTGTTCTCGCCTGGTGCTCCAGCCCCAAGCTCCAGCCCCACATTCGCTGGGAGAGTGGCGTGGTGAGAGAGGGGCTGGTTAGACAAATGGCTCAGCTGGGGAGAGGTGCCCTGTTCTTGCCCTGGCACTCCAACCCAGTGTTTCAGCCCCATGTTCACCAGGAGAGTGGTGCAGTGAGAGAAGGGGCCAGTTAGATGAGTGGCTTAGCTGGGGAGAGGGGCTCTGATCCTGCCCAGTGCTCCAGCCCTGTGCTCCAGCCACATGATCGTGGGGAGCACCACACGGAGAGAGAAGCAGTGGCAGGTGGAGCCCTGTGATTACCCAGAGCACCACGAAGAGAGAGAGGCATCAGTTGGGGGAGGCACGCAGGTATAAGACAGTGCCCCTTACCATGCCTGGCACTCCAGTCCTGTGATCACCCAGAGCTCCACACAGAGAGACAAGCTGAGACTGGGGGAAGCACATGGGAAGGAGAGCTCCCCGCCCCCTGCCAAGTGCTCCAGATCTGCCATTGGTCAGAGCATCACACAGTGAGAAAAGCGGCCAGTGGCCTAGAGCTGGGGATCCCTAGATCGTGCTTGACCCAGAATACACAGCACCTGATCCTCACCTAGTGGAAGTATTTGGCAGCAGTGACCAGAAAATAATGCCATGTGGAGGCAAAAATTCACACCAGCAAGCAATATGAGAAAGGATATTAAATCTCCAGACCTGAAGGAAGATGGCAAGTACCCAGAAGCCAACCCTGAAGACACAGCAATCCATAATGTAAATGACAAAGAGCTCAAAATAACTATCATAAAAAAAACTCAACGAGTCACAAGAAAACACAGAAAGACAAATTAATGAATTCAGGAGCTTCTTCACAAAAGAGACTAAAATTTTAAAGAAGAACCAATCAGAATTGTTGGAGATGAAAAACACAATGGATGAGATGTTTTTAAAAATGTAGACTCCTTAAAGAACAAAACTGACAATACGGAAGAGCGAATTAGCAATTTAGAAGACAATACTATAGAAATGCTTCAGAAGGAGGAGAAGAGAGAACTAAGACTAAAAAGAAATGAAGAGGTTCTCAGAGAAATATCTGACTCAATTAGGAAATGCAACATACGGATTATAGATATTCCAGATGGGAAAGGAAAGGAGAATAGAGGAGAAAATTGTTCAAAGAAATAATAGCAAAATTTTCCCTAACCTGAGAAAGGAGATGGAAATCCACATAAAAGAGACTACCAGAACTCCCAAGTATGTTAATGTAAAAAGACCTACTGCAAGGCATGTATTAGCAAAGCTGGCAAAAGTCACTGACAGAGAAAAAAATACTAAGATCGGCAAGGCAGAAGAAAATAACTTACAAAGGAACCCCTATCAAGCTTTCAGTTGATTTCTCAGCAGAAACCTGATGGGCTAGGAGAGAGTGGAATGATATATTCAAAATCCTGAAAGGCTAAAGCTTCCAGTCAAGAATTCTCTATCCAGCTAAAATCTCCTTCAGATATGACACAGAAATAAAAACTTTCCCAGATAAACAAAAGCTAAGGGAGTTTATTGCCACAAGACCCCCCAACACACACACACAAGAAATCCTCAAGAAGGCTCTCATACCTGAAAGGAAAAAAAAGAAAACAGGAAAGGGCTACCAAGCCCTGAGCAAGGAGATGACTAGGTATGCAACAATCAGAAATTAGCAGCTCCCTTGAGATCAGGTTGGTAAACACTTAATTCTCACGTCAAGGATAAAGAAAAGGATAATATCAAAATAAAAATTGTGTCATCACCTTAACCACAAATGCACAACACAAGATGGAAAGAGACATGACAAAAAATAAATTAGAAGGGGAAGAGGAAAGGGACAGAATCAGTATAGTCTAAGAAAATAAGAGGCAATCAGAAAATGGACTATCTTATCTTCCAGACTTTTTATATGAACCTAATGGTAACCACTAAACAAATAATTAGAACAGAGAGATATACGATAAACAAAGAGAAAATCAGGAAAACCAACATAGAAACTACCTAATCAAATCAGTAGCCCAATATACATGGGACAAGAAACAAAGGATATGCAGAAGAACTGAAAAGGTGCAATAAGATGGCAATATCAAGCCCTCATAAATCAATAATCACTCTAAATGTAAACGGACTGAATTCTCCAATCCAAAGAAATAAAGTGGCAGGATGGATTAAAGAACAAGACCCAACAATATGCTGCCTCCAGGAAACACACGTCAGCTCTAAAGACAACATAGGCTCAGAGTGAAGGGATGGAAGACAACACTCCAAGCTAATGGCAAACAAAAGAAAGCAGGCATTGCCATACTTATATCAGACAAAGGAGACTTCAGGATAAAACAGGTAAAGAGAGACATAGAGGGCAGTATTTAATGATAAAAGGGTCTCTCCACCAAGAAGACATAACACATAAACATATATTCACCCAACACAGGAGGACCAAAGGACATAAAGCAACTATTAACAAACCTAAAAGGAAATATTACCAACAACACAATAATAGTAGGGGACCTCAACACCCCATCTACTTCATTGGATAGATCATCCAGACAAAAAGTCAACAAGGAGATAGTGGAATTGAATGAAAAACTAGACCAGATGAACTTAATAGATATATAGAGAGTACTCCATCCAAAAACAGCAGAGCATGCATTCTTCTCAAGTGTGCATGTAACATTCTCAAGGATAGACCATATATTTGGAAACAAGGCAAACCTCAATAAATTTAAGAAGATTGAAATCATATCTACTACCTTCTCTGACCATAATGCTATGAAACTAGAAATCAACTACAAGAAAAAATCAGGGAAAGGAACAAAAACGTGGAGACCAAGCAACATGCTACTGAACAACAAATGGGTTGCCAGAGAAATCAAAAAATATTTGGAGACAAATGAGAATGAAAACACACCATACCAACTCATATGGGATGCAACAAAAATGGTCCTAAGAGGGCAATTTATAGCAATACAGGCCCACATTAACAAGAAAAAGCCCAAATAAACAATCTTCAGCTACACCTAACAGAATTAGAAAAAGAAGAACAAAGCACAGACTCAGTAGAAGGAAGGAAATAATAAAAATTAGAGCAGAAATAAATGAAACTGAAACAAAAAAGTGTAAAAAGGATCAATGAAACAAGGAGCTGGTTCTTTGAGAAGATAAACAAAATTGACAAAACCTTAGCCAGACTCACTAAGAAAAAAAGAAGTCTCAAATAAATAAAATTAGAAATGAACGAAGAGAAATTACAATGGATACTACTGAAATACAAAAAAGTATAAGAGAATATTATGAAAAACTGTCTGCCAACAAACTGGACAATTTAGAAGACATGGATAAATTCTTAGACTCTTACAACCTCCCAAGACTGAATGAAGAACTAGAGAATCTGAATAGACCAATCACTAGTAAAGAGATTGAAACCATTATCAAAGAGCTCCCCAAAAATAAAAGTCTAGGACCAGATGGCTTCTCAGCAGAATTCTACCAAACATTCAAAGAAGATTTATTACCCATTCTTCTCAAACTATTCCAAAAAATTGAGGAAGATGGAAATATTCGTAACACATTCTACGAGGCCAACATCACCCTGATACGAAAGCCAGATAAAGACAACACAAAGAAGGAGAATTACAGGCCAATATCACCGATGAGCATAGATGCAAAAATTCTGAAGAAAATATTGGCAAACTAAATACAGCAACACATTAAAAAGATCATACACCATGATCAAGAAGGATTCATGCCAGGGACACAGGGATGGTTCAACATCCACAAATCCATCAACGTGATTCACCACATTAGCAAAATGGGAAACAAAAACCACTTGATAATCTCCAAAGATGCAGAGAAAACATTTGACAAGATCCAACATCCAGTCATAATAAAAACTCTCAATAAAATGGGTATAGAAGGAAAGTACCTCAACATGATAAAGGCCACATATGACAAACCCACAGCCAACATCATACACATTGGGGAAAAACTGAAAGCCATCCCTCTGAGAAAAGGAACAAGACAAGGGGGCCCACTCTCACCACTCTTATTCAACGTAGTACTAGAGGTTTTGGCTAGAACAATTAGGCAAGAAAAAGAAATAAAACGAGTCCAAATTGAAGAAATGAAACTCTCACTGTTTGCAGATGACATGATTTTATATATAGAAAACCCTAAATAATCCATTGGAAAACTATTAGCAATAATCAACAACTACAGAAAAGTTGCAGGGTACAAAGTCAACTTACAAAACTCAGTAGCATTTCTATACTCAAATAACGAACTAACAGAACAAGAACTCAAGAATACAATTCCATTTACAATTACAAGAAAAAGAAAAAAATATCTAGGAATAAATTTAACCAAGGAGGTGAAAGACCTATACAAAGAAAACAATAAGACATTACTGAAAGAAATCGATAATGACATAAAGAAATGGAAAGATATTCCATGCACATGGATTGGAAGAATAAACATAGTTAAAATGCCCATAACTACCTAAAGCAATCTACAGATTCAATGCAATCTCAATCAGAATCCCAATGACATTCCTCACAAAAATAGAACCAAGAATCTTAAAATTCATCTGGGGCAACAAAAGACCCTGAATAGCCAAAGCAAGACTGAAAAACAAGAACAAAGCGGATGGCATTGCAATCCCTGACTTCAAAATATATTACCAAGCTATAGTAGTCAAAACAGCATGGTACTGATACAAGAACAGGAACACAGATCAATGGAACAGAATTGAAAGCCCACAAAGAAAACCACACATCTATGGACAGCTAATCTTTGACAAAGAGCCAAGAACATACACTGGAGAAAGGAAACCCTCTTTAATACACAATGCTGGGAAAACTGGACAGCCACATATAAAAGAATGTAAGTAGACCATTATCTTTCCCCGTGCACAAAAACAGACTCAAAATGGACCAAAGACTTGAGGGTAAGACCTGAAACCATAAAACTTCTGGAAAAGAATATAGGCAGTACAGTCTTTCGTATCAGACTTAAAAGGATCTTTTTGAATACCATGTCTACTCAAACAAGGGAAACAAAAGAAAAAATAAAGTGAGACTTCATCAGACTAAAGAGCTTCTGGAAGGCAAAGGAAACCAAGATCAAACTGAAAAAACAACCCACCAACTGGGAGAAAATATTTGCAAATCATATATCCGATAAGGAGTTAATCTCCATAATATATAAAGAGCTCACACAAATAAACCACAAAAAAACATACAACTCAGTCAAAAAGTGGGCAGAAGATATGAACAGACATTTTTCCAAAGAAGACATGCAGATGGCGAATAGGCGCATGAAAAGATGCTCAACATCACTAATCATCAGGGAAATGCAAATCAAAACTACACTTAGATACCATCTTACACCCATTAGAATGGCTATAATCACCAAGATAAAAACAACAAATGTTGGAGAGGTTGTAGAAAAAAGGGAACCCTCATCCACCGCTGGTGGAATGCAAACTGGTGCAGCCACTATGGAAAACAGTATGGAGATTTCTCAAAAAATTAAAAACAGAACTATCATATGACCCGACTATTCCACTACTGGGTATTTACCCAAAGAACTGGAAATCAACAATTCAAAGAGACTTATGCATCCATATGTTCATTGCAGCATTAGTCACAATAGCCGAGACGTGGAAGCAACCCAAGTGCCCATTAGCAGATGATTCAATAAAGAAGATGTGGTATATATACACAATGGAATGTTACTCAGCCATGAAAAAGGACAAAATCGTCCCATTTGCAACCACATGGATGAACCTTGAGGGCATCATGTTAAGCAAAATAAACCAGACAGAGAAAGACAAACACCATATGATTTCACTTATATGTGGAATATAAACAAACTTACGGACAAAGAGAATAAATTAGTGGTTACTGGGGGAAGGGGGGTGAAGGGTGGGCACAAAGGGTGAAGGGACATACTTATATGGTGTATGACAAACAGTAATGTACACTGAAATCTCACTATGTTATAAGCTATTAAGACCATAATAATAATAATACTAAAAAACCCTGGAGTTGTCCAGATTCCTTTGCTGATCTGAGTTGCTTTTTGTTTGAGAATGGTACTCAGAATCATAGCACCTCAAGGTCAGAATAAACCCACTATAATTGAGTTCAACTCTCATCTCCAGTTGATGCTGCAGTGTGTATCACAAAACAAAAGGTCTTCAGAGGCAGGGAGGTAACTCAAATGGGTGAAGCTAGCTGGGAGTGAACAAGAGGGGTCAGTGGGGACTGCGGCAAACTGGAATACGCTCAGCCCTTAGGGAATAGCTTCTGTAGCATCAGAATTCAACTCTAGTCTTGAGAAAACTTCCAATTTTTCAGGAGAAGCCAGAAATCTGGATTTTATAAGGAATTTTTGACTTGTTAAGACTAATTCAAAAAGTTTATTAAATGGCTTCCATATGACAAACATCACTCTTAAATCTATTGACACAGAAATAACTAAAACATGGTGCAGATCCTCAAGGAGCTCAGACTATTATTAAGTAAGATATATAATGAAGAAAGAAAGCCTTTCTGTAAGTGGTAACATAAAGATAGATGTAAAGTGTTACAGGAAAACACGAGAATGTAAAAGATTTTTCCAAGTTGTGGGAAGGGTATGAGCAAAGGAATAGAGTTGTAAATATCCGTGGCATGCAGAGCACGAGAGGAGGGAAGGAGTCGCTGGAGATAAGCAAAGTGAAGCAGGCAGTGGTGAGGTAAGGGATGGATTTCTGCTGCAAAGGAAGGAGTTTGTTCTCTCTCCTGGGAGAATGGGACACATAACATGACTGTAGCCAAGGTTGGTATGTTTTTATTAGCATGAGTAGTAGTGGTGTTTTATTTGAGAAAATACCACGATGATAACTTGGAGCAAAAGTTAGAGATATTAAGCCTCAGTTGGGAAACCAGTTGAGACATAAGGGAGATCTGAACTCAGGCAATGACTGCGGGACTCAGTGAAGAAGACGGGTTCAAATGACCAATTGCCCCTAAGAGGCAAGGAGAGGGAGAAATCAAATTAAGTAGGGAATTGAGTGACTAGCAATGCTGCCAACAAGTTAGAAAACGGAGCAAGAGAAATTCAGGAGGGGAGGAGAGCAGAAAAATGGTGAAGAGGGGACAATAATACCATTAAAATGCCATCTTTGAATTTTACACTAGAATGTTTCCTTATAGATTTTACTAATGTGTGCTCTTCTTTGATTTTTTAAAATTAGGATCACTTCTTCTATGAAACATCTCTCCGTTTTGTTTTGCATCCTCGGCATTCCAGCACTCCACCCTAAGTCTTCTTGCTTATGTCTGCAGCCTAGTTTGAGGACATCAAAGTTATTCACAAAGTGCATGCTCACCAGCTTAGTGTGATGAGTCTTGTTTTTACTGGGGCCTCTGAAAGTGATCCTGGAGGAGGAGGCACTTTCTAGTTATGTGACCTAGGGGGCAAGTTTCTAGACTTCTCTTTGTCTCACTTGGTTAATGGTAAAGTAGGGACGATAATAATCGTCCTATTTCAAAAAGGTGTTGTGCAAACTTGAAGAGTTATTAAAAGTAAAGAACTTACTATTGAGAACACAGAAAGCACTCCATGAATGTCAATTTTTGTTGTTGATGTTATATTTAGTGAATCTCATTCAGATCACCAACTAATATAGACACTAAATTAGAATTTTGAAGATACCGCATTCCCTTTATTCCCTTCTGAATTTAGGAAGGAGAAAGGAAAACTTCAAGTGCCAGAGAAATATGGCTCATGGTCAGGCTACCCAAACGTCTATGCTGAGGGAGCCACGTGCTGATGAATATGTTCATTTATTCGATCATTTATTACTTTGTTCAATTTTCAATCATTTATCTCCCCATCTACCCACTGAGTTGCTCATTCAACAACAGATAGTTGTCGCAGATCTACTGTTTGCCAGGCACTGGGCTAGCCATTAAGAACCACCTGAAGACATAGCTTGTTGGACATGTAGATGGATAAATAAGTGATTAGAATATACCGCGGTAAGTGATATATGGAGCCCTCCCCCTAAAAAAGTTCCACAGAGAGCACAACGGAGTAAGTTGTCTTTCCTGAGGACAGAAGTCATTTGAGTCGGGTCTTAAAAATAGAAGAAGAAGTTTGTCAGGCAAAAAAAGAGGTAAAGTGTTTACAAAAAGGAAAACTGTCTATTCAGGGGCACCAAAGCAAAGTGGTTAAGAGGAATGGCCTGTATGTAAGTTAGTCGAGAGAGGAGCACAGAAGAATGGAGGAGCATATACCTAGGAATCCAAGAGTTTAGTTGCCAAAGAGATTGGGCTCTTTTCTGTGGGCAGTGGGGGAAACCTGGAGGTATTTGAAAGACACACTGAAACTTGCCTGTTTAGAAGAATCTCCCTGGTAGCACCGTGCATGAGGAAGGAGCAGGATAGTGGCAGATCTTAGCTTTCTCTCTTCAGCTCTCCAAGAACACTGGAAAGTGATCATTCACGGGGTATGTTTGTTGAGCCTGTGAAAAACTGAAGAGTTTCCTAAAATCTCCCTACCTTCCCTCCAAATCTTTAAAATTCAGTAAGTCTGTATTATCTTAGGTCTTGAGATGTTAATGACTTTAATTGTCAACGCTGGCAATTACAGTGCGTGACACCTTGTCATTTCTTACAAGGAGCAATGCTGATTAAAATGGCTTGTGCTACAGCTTTAGCAACAATCATACACCCCCACCCCGTTTTTGTGTAAAACATGAGCTTATTGTGCTGATTTGGTACACCACACAAGGCAGGCTTATTATCCTGGTGTTTATTTCCCAGTTCTGCTTGTGAACCACATTAACAACAATTATAAAATGTCAGGGAAACAGTAGGAATAACTGAATTTGTGCCATAGGAAAGATCCCAACTTTTGATCCATTCATTCATTCCTTCATTCATCTGACGGAGCCTTTATAGGACATCTGTTCTGTGCCAGGAACTGTGCTAGGCCAGGGGAAGCAAATGAACAAGCTAAGACTTGAGGAATTTCCAGCCTAGTGGGAAAGACAGACTCGTTACAAAATAATTGCCTGTAGTGTGTGAACGCTATAGTCGGCAGATACTAGCTCTGCCTGTGAGAGGGCAGTCAGATTTCAGAGAAGGTGACTTTTGGATGGAGGCTTCAAAGTGTGAGCAGGAACTTCTTTCTTTGACTTCTGTTGTTGCTATTTGTCTATATCCAGTGAATTTGCAAGACTTTATAAACTTTCTCAAAAGAAGAGGACTTGTGGTACTGTAATGATAAATTAGTCGGAGAATTCAGGAACCAAAACCAGGAATTGTGCTCTGAAAAGTCCAGGCTGAGAAGAAAGGAAACGCATGCCAGTAAGGTGGCATGAAATATGTAAACCCCTAAAGAAGTTGAAAGGAGCCAGTTGCATGCTCAAGAAGGATGAGAAGTTCACACTGAAGTGCAGGGTGCCTGGAGGACGTGGCAGGCGACGGCTCTGGCTGGCCAGTTCAGTTAGATGAACACTGAGTGAGCACTGGAGGGGTGCTCTGCCCAGAGCTCCCCTTTCAGGACTGAGTTATTTATGTTCCCCAGGTGCTGGGAGTGTTGGCTGCCATTGCTCATAGCTGAGTCTCTGTATAGATACAGCCCTTGGCACAAGGGAGTTATTTTGCCCTGGCTTAAGCCACTGCCTTGAGAGGCAGCTTGTATTTAGTGACTGGTTGATGGTTGGCACAGTTACCCAACTCTTTGCCTAGATTTGGGGCAATTATGAAGAGTTATCCCAGCCCCATAGTTCTCCGTAGGATCAGCTGAGGCTCCTTTGCCAAGGCATCACAGTTCAACTTGTCCCTCTGTTTAGTCCTACTTACCACATGTGTTACAGACACCATTTCAGAGAGCGGTCCTTGGCCAACATCCTGCCTGCAGACCTGCCTGCAGACCCTCAGGTCTGTTTCCCAGGGAACCAGGTGTAAAACAAGCATCCACTATGTGCTTGATTTGCGGCCTTCAACGGTGCAACAGATGAGGTCTCCGTCCTCAAATGATTTACAGTTTCTGAGGAAGTTAGAAATTCTAAGGCAATGGAGAGGCTTGGAAAAGTGTTCAACCTCTGAAATACGTGAACAGAAGAAGGAGGAGGAAAGGAAAAAAAGGCTACTGAGCACACGGTCTAAAATTGTGCTCATGAGATAAAGAGTTTTGGGGTGTAAGTGTTCTCTATAAATTCATAAGGTCTTTAAAGAATCTGGGATTATTAGGGACCATAGAAAAAATGTCCCTCCTAAGACACCTGGCCCTCCAGGCTCCATTTGCCTGTTTGGAGGGACACGGCTCTGTGGCCTCCCAGGCAGTACGTTCCAACAGTTCTCCTGGTTGGAAAGTCCTTCCTTATATTTTGCTGAAAATTTTTCTCTAGTTCTGTTCTCTGTGATCATATGGACTGAATCAGCTTTTTTAAAATGCAAAACCCCTTTATTTGAAAACAAAGAACTATGCATTAAAACTATTTTTAAAAAATTTAGGAAACAACGGAAATTTGTGCATTAACTGGGTATTTGTGTTAGTATTAAGGAATTTTTTTAAGGTTTGATAATAGTTTATGCGTAATTTTAAAAGAATTTTTATATTTTAGACTTACACACTATGATATGTAGGGTTTGCTTCAGAAGAAAATGGAGGGGGAAATAGGTGGGGATACAGCTGAAACAAAATTGGCAATGAGTTGCTCCTTGTTGAAGCTGAATAGTGAGGATTCATTATGTTTTTAGGAGACTTCCAGGAATGCTTGAAATTTTGCAAAATAAAAACATTTTACTCTATTTTTATCTTATTAAAATAGGACATGCACATCACTGAAAATAATCCTAGGGACAGAAAGGGACAACAGCAGTCCCCTGCCTGCTTCCTTCCTGTTGTCCTCCCTCCAGAGGCAACTAGTTTTAATTTTTTGTGGGGGTGTAGGAGGAGGGGGTCTTTCTGCAGGTTACCTCTATGTGTCTAAGTTAACTGTTTATCAAATTTTTACTCGTTGTCTCTTTATTGTCTGTAGACCCCTGCAGTGACCAGGGAGGCTTTTGTCCGTTTCATAAGCCCACTCCTTCCAGTATATTTTCTTGGTTCCTCCTCCAGTCACCTTCGCTTCTCACAGCACACTGCACATCTGTTTCCTGTCCCACCACCCACAGCCACTCTCTCTTGACTCCCAGCTTTGTACGACAATGCCGTTACTGAGCTCACCTCTCCACCCACATTTCTCCCCCACCCCCCAAATTGATAGCATCAGTTTTCTGTCCCACAACCAGGACTAAGTCTTCAGTGAATTATTGGTAGTTTTATTCTGAAACTTAAAAATGAACCCCAAGACTTGAATTGTTATCACTCTGTAATGGTGTTCACAGCGAGCCCAGTACCATGCCCAGACTGGGCCTCTTTCTCTTCAGATCCTATGTCTCAATCCTTGACTCACTCAGAAAAGAAAGACTGGGCCTCAAGTTTGAATGGAATCTCATTCTTCACTCTCAACCAGTTGCCTTGCTTAAGTACCAGCATTTCCCATTTCGAGATTGTCCTCATTCATCTTTCAAATCCCATCACCATCTCCACCTCTACCTCCGCTTGATTTTACTGGTGACCTTCCTCGGCCAGTCTGGACTGTTCTAATCTCCTAGCTGTCATCCTGTGACTTTCTTGGGTAGAATATGCTGTTGTGTGGGTCTCATGGCTTTCTCCTTCTTGGTTTGCTACCTTATTTTGCAAAATAGCTTCCTAAGAAAGGGAGGTGAGCTTCCTGAGCTTTGTCTGTTCTAAGTCCGCCCTCACTTTAGTCAGCTGGGAAAGAATTTTAAGACAGAATTCATTTTCCCCCAGAAGGTTTTGCTTTGTTTTTAACCTTATTTCCTTAACATTATTTTCTTACTCTACTCTAAATTTCTTTTTCTTTTATTGCTTCATTGGCAATCACATTTTTAATTTCCAAGAGTTGTTCTTTTTTTTTTTTTTAAAGTGCATCTTTTTTTATGTTACAGTATCTTCTTGAATGTTTTTAAGGAAACGAATCAGATTTTCAAAAACTTCTCTTCTGGTTCCTGGATGTTTCTGTGGCTCTATGTCATTATCTCTTCCTTCATTGTCGCCAGCATTCCTCAGGTAGCTGATCGTCCTCAGCCGACTACTCCTGATTCAGACAGAGACCCTACAAAGCCAAATAAGGGCTCTGCGGAGGTGGATGGGGCTTGTGGGCTGGCAGGTTTTGCTGAGATGACCAAGCAGGGGCCTGTCTGGGATAGATGCCTGTCTAATGGCTGTTTGGTGCATTGGGGGGTTAGGACTGACTGTTCTATCTACAGGCTTCTAATTAACCTCCCTGTTTTCCTCCTCACGTCTCACTCCACAAACGTCATCACACTTGCTTTTCCAAGTCTGGAACCTCCCAGGAATTCAGGAGTGCAGATGCGCTCTCATCACTCATCGGTAAGCAGTCACCATTCTCTGCTTCTCAGAGGCCTTTTGTGATCTTTCCTCTATGGATGGTTCCCTTTCTGTGTTTGACATAATTTTGGTTTACACTGTTTTCACTTCTTCACCATATTTTTTTTTTGAGATTTTATTTTTTCCTTTTTCTCCCCAAAGCCCCCCGGTACATAGTTGTACATTCTTCGTTGTGGGTCCTTCTAGTTGTGGTATGTGGGATGCCGCCTCAGCATGGTTTGATGAGCAGTGCCATGTCCGCGTCCAGGATTCGAACCAATGAAACACTGGGCCGCCTGCAGTGGAGCGTGCAAACTTAACCACTTAGCCACGGGGCCAGCTTCACCATATTTTTAATGTAGCACCAAGAGGGAGAAGAGAGTAACCCCTGTTTTCTCCCTGCCACCCTGGACCAAAGGCCTCTCCTTTTATTATTTATTTTTCAATAAAGACCCCTGGTTGCTCCATCTACTTTTCCTAACATACACATTGGTCACTGCAGAAATCCATAGACAATACTGTTATGGGTGAAGTGCGTCCCTCCAAACAAGACACGTTGAAGTCCTCACCGCCCCCAAACCAAGGAATGGGACCTTACTTGGAAGTAGGGTTGTTGCAGATGTAATTAGTCAAGATTATAAGTGCCCTCATAAGAAGACAGCCATCGGAAGACACAGACACACAAGGAGAACACCATGTGATGACAAATGCAGAGACTGGAGGTACGTAGCTGCAAGCCAAGGAATGTCAAGAATTGCGTGAAAACCACAGGAAGCACCAGAATTCAAGGAATGATTCTTTCTTTTATAAATTTCAGAGGGAGCATGGTCCTGCCAACATCTTGATTTTGGACTTCTGGCCTCCAAAATGAGAGTCAATAGATTTTTATTTTCTTAAGCCATCCAGTTTATGGTATTTTGTTATGGCGGCTCAAGAAAACTAATGCAAATGGAGAGAAACAAGAATTAAGAACTTAATAAGCATTCAATTTAGAGATATGGAGGTAACCTGCAGAAATACCTCCCCCCCAGAAAAGGTTAAAATTAGTTACCCCTGGAAAGGGGGACTGGAGGTAGGAAGCCGGCAGAGGACTGTTGCTTTTCATTACAAGCCTTTCTGTCCTATGGCAGTGTTTTCAACCAGCTTCTTGCTTCCTTGGGCGTCATTCTGATTTGTGGTCTAGTTTGTCAACATCTGTGGCAAGCAGAATAATAGTCCTCCCAAAGATGTCCATGTCCTAACTCCTCCACCCTGTGAATATGTTACCTTACATGGCAAGGGGGAATGCAGGTTCAAGATGGAATTATGATCTCTAAACAGTTGACCTTAAAATAGGGAGAGAATCCTCAGCCCACGGTAATCAGACGACTCATTAAAAGTGGAAGAGGGAAGCACAAGATGAGTCAGAGAAGGAGATATGTTGTCAGAAGCAGGTCACTGGAGCGATGGAGTGCTGTACTGTGAGGACTCAACCCATGGTTGCTGGCTTTGAAGATGGAGGAAGGAAGACACAAGCCAAGAAATGTGGGTGGTCTCTAGATGCTGGAAAAGGCAAGGAACTGATTCTCCCCTGGAGCCTTCAGAATGGAATGAAGGCTTCCTGACACCTTGATGTTATCCCAGTGAGATTTGTATCAGACTTCTGATCTACAGAGCTGTGAGATAATAAATTTGTGTCACTTTAAGCCACTAAATTTATGGTCCTTTGTTACAGCAGCTATGGGAAACTGATACATCATGTCTCTCAAAACACAGGCTCAGAGCTAAAGCATAGTAGCCTAGATGGGAAGCAGCCACTGCTGAGTACCTTGGAACTCCTCTTTCCTGTCCTAGATCTTAAGCTAATTGTATAGGCAGTATTTGCTTTTGTGACTGCCACTGAATGCTATTTTCTCAACTGAATTGGCAGAAAAAGAAAACCCATAAGGCTCTAAGGCACATGGAGAGATGACATTTACCATATTGCCATTCCCATCACAGCATGCTGGCTAAGGGCATAGACGGCACAGACCTTGGAGTCAGGAAGAGCTGAATTCTAATCCACATTCAACTACTCACTAGCTGTGTGACCTTGAGCGAGCAATTTACCTCTTGAAGCTTCAGTTTCTTCATCAGTAAATCAAAGCCAGTAACAGTACCAGCCTCAAGGGGTTTTGTGTTGTCTAAATGAGATGATATATTTAAGGCACTTCACACAGTGCCTGGCCCATGGTTCGTGCACAATAAAATAGTACCTTAAACCTGAAAAGTGAAGGAATGGGCTGATGTTGGGTTGGGTTTACCCCGCAAACACTGTTTCCTATTGTTCTTCTCAAAGACTTCGACTGAAAATTACCCGACTCTCTTGCTTTGCTTTATATATTTGGTAATATGTATGGTGTTTTGGAATACTAAACAGGTGTGTGTGTGTGTGTGTGTGCGTGTGTGTGCTGCCGAACCCAACACATGGCTCACAAGAGCTATTAGCATAATATTAGATGAAGTTGTCTGAATAATCAAGCACAAACCTTAATACAGTGGTAGCTCATGGTAAGCACCCTCCTCTCCCTCACCCTGCCCCGTGGCCCTGGCCTGAAGACTGTCGACAGTGCTCTTGAGACAGCTAAGGATGACGAGGTGCCTCCCCTGCTCTTCCACCTGCAATTCCTTCCACAGCCCTTGTTCTGAAGTCTGCAGCCCGTTCGGCAGTTAACAGATTCTTTTGGCTATCAGCTGCCTACGCGTTCTTAAAACAGTCCTCATCGACCACCTACAGAACCTGTTCTGATTTCAACACAGGGAAGCAAATCTTGGTTTCCTTCCCGCATCCTCACCCATTTGTCTCCCCACTTCATCCTCCCTTAAATGAGTGCCTAAGATTAAAAAAGCCAGCTATAGAGTCTCATTCAGATCAGACCTACATTTGAAACCTAACTTGGCCACTTGGGAGCTGTTTGTCTTTGAGAAAGTTGCCTAACTTCTCTGCGTGCCATGTTCTTCTGTAAAATGGGGGTACTGCCTCGCAGAATGAGTACTAGAGATGATACATAGAAAACGCTGAGCGAGATAGCTGGCGTTGTAAGGCTGAATAATACTAATAGTAATAATGACATCATTACCACTTTATTGCTTCTGTTTTCCCCCCAAGAATAGCCCCCAGCCTCCCTTCAGTTCTCTTTTCCCAGCCTGTTCCCTGAGGTCCCATCTCTGGGGGCGTTCCTCTGCTATGCTGAGTTGTAACCCTTGCAGTGTTAAGTGTATAGCTGGTCCCCATAGGTTATATTACATTAGTTTCTGATTCAAGCAAAGAAGGTACTTCAAGATGGCATCATTTAATCAAAGCCTAACCTGCCCCCTACCTGGCAGAGATGACGGGAGCTTATTAAGATAATGTCTCTCTAGTACTTACAGCCCCTTGAAAGACATTCACTCAATCAACAGTGGTATTGGATTTTGTGTTGTTTGTTTTTGTTCTTAATGTGCGCTCTCTGAGTTGTGTTAATCGGTCCTCTACAATGCTTCTCGCACGTGGGCGCTTGTTAAATGCCGCGTCCATGCTCTTCTGCTCTGCTCTCGCCCTCCTCCCTCCCTCTCCTTCTCTCTGTGGAAGCTGGGACCCCTCAGGTTCCTAGTCCACTGATTTTCAACCTTGGGTACACATCAGAATCACTCGGGGAGCTTTTCAAGACTCTGGACAGCCAGGCCATACCCCAGACAAATTAGATAAAAATTCCCGGAAGGGGAACCCAGGCATCAGTGTTTCCTAAAGTTTCTCAGATGATTCCAATGTGTAGCCAAGGCTGACTCCTACATATACAACCAGACCCCAGCCAAATGGCCCATGAGAACAGAATGTAGTATTTAATGTTTTATTTCTCCTCGACCATGAGTTCCTCAAAGGCCAGGGTGAGCTCCTTTGCTCCCAACGAGTAACAGCACCCTGCAAAGAATCAGCAGTCAATACATGTTTCTTTTTCAGGCTGAAAGCGTGCCCTACTCAGCCCAAAGGATCCGCCATGCCCCTAGCTTCTGTATCATGATTTCTCCTCTCAGAGCTCTGGTCTCCTTTTCGTGAAGGAGCGGGAGTTGGGGGGTGATGTGTACCACTCTGGTGGTTATGGTCACTGAAGGACATAAAGTAGGGAAAGAAACACTGACTGTGTTGGTCAGCTTGGCCTACTATAACAAGTCCCATAGACCAGGTGACATAAAAAACAGACTTTTTTTTTTTTTTCCTGAGGAAGATTAGCCCTAAGCTAACGTCTATGTCAATCTCCCTCCACTTTTGTTATAGGTGGGTTGCTGCGACAGCATGGCTGACTGGTGGTTCAGGTCCGTGCCTGGGATCCAAACCTGCAAACGTGGGCTGCCAAAGCGGAGCATGCCAAACTTAACCACTATGCCACAGGGCTGGCCCCAACAACAGAAATGTTCTTTTCCCAGTTCTGGAGTCTGGAACTCCAATATCAGGGTGCCAGCATGGCTGGATTCTAGTGAGAGTCCTCGTCCTGACTTATAAATGGCCACCTTCTCTGTGTCCTCACACGGCAGAGAGTGAGACCAAGCTCTCTGGTCTCTCTTCTTATAAGACCACTAATCCTATCTTATCAGGGCCCCACCCTTATGACCACATTTACCCTTAACCACCTATTTATAGTCCCTGTCTCCAAATACAGTCACACTGGGGGCTAGGGCTTCATCATATGAATTTGAGGGGCACACGGTTCAGGCCGCAGCAGCTAGCACATAATATGAGTTCAATAATGATAATATTCTCTCTCTCTCTCTCTCTCTCTCTCTCTCAATTTTCCTTGAGAGAGTCAGAAAAACAATAGGGAAGAGAAATCACAACTGGATCTTGCAGGTTGAAGAGGTGTGTCTTAGGCACACAAAGGCTTTCCAAGCAGGGGAAACAGCAACGTAAGTCTGTTAAGAGACATGGCTTATTTTGACATTAGTGAAAATGTCACCAGTTGCCACCAGAACTTGGAGTTGGTGAAAGAAAGGTTCATGGTAGAAAATACAAGAGACGTAGTTTGGGGACACACTGTTAAAAGTCAAGGTGACCAGCCTGAGGACTTTGAATCTTTCCCTCAGGACAAAAGATTGCTGTGCCAGTAATCCTTTCCTAGCCAACTGTTTAGGTTCTTGAGGGCAAAGGCTTTGCCAAACATTTGTTTGTATTCCACCCCTGAGCCTAGGACGCTGCCTTAAAAGTGTAACAGGAATAAATTGCTCCATAACCTTGGCGTATAAGAGCCATCATATCTTTGTCATTCGTTCAATTAGAGTTAAAACCAGCTGGAAGCTCCTTCCTCCAGAGTGACGAGAAATCCAGTCTTACTCCTTGAGGCGCCATCGCATCTGCTCCTGGACTGCTCAGGAACCCTGGGTCTTAAACGCTGCAAACAGAGGGCCTTCTCTTCCCAAATGGGAAGGGCCCTGGTGGCTGCTCACTGTGGCAGGTTCTCCTCCTCGCCCTGTGCATGGCCGTCAGCATGGGAACACCTCTGCTTCTCCTTCGTTGTCCATCCACACTATTCTCCGTGCTGTAGCCCTGTCGCCCTGGCCTGTGTGGTTATGTTTGCTGGCTTGTCTCCTACCTCAGCAAGCTCCGCTCCACTCCTGAAATGCTCTGTTCGGCCCGGGCCGCCCTCAGAGGGAACCCTGGCTCCATCCTTAGCCCTTGGACTTACAGACACAGGGAAGTGTTATTTCCTAAAGCCATTTCTCTGCCTCCAGGTG
The DNA here is from genome assembly GCF_041296235.1 of Equus asinus. NCBI lineage: Eukaryota > Metazoa > Chordata > Mammalia > Perissodactyla > Equidae > Equus > Equus asinus. The sequence goes on from NC_091794.1 coordinate 67,223,849, forward strand.
CTGCTCTGCCGGCCTGGCTGTCCATCACTCTCAACTCCAAACCTCTCTCTGTCTCCTCTTGAGTCTTGGGATAGTTTTGTTAATAATCTTCAAAACACAAAGCTTTCATTTCTCTCCTTTCCTTGGGCAATCTGAATTAATTGCACTGATGGCCCTGACCTCTGAAACACAAATGCCTGTTTGAAATAAAAGGCTGATTATTACATAATGAACTATATTCAGTTGACTAAATAGTTAACTTAAACATAAATATATGTATACGTTGTGCTGAATAGATGTGTAATTTATGCTAATGATAATTACAAATAATACAAAAGCGTAATAACTCCACTGCAGCTCTGGCGTTCATTACCAATGCTGCATTTCGCTTCTGCTCGACGGCCATGTACCAATAAGTTGACATGCTGATGCCGGGCACTGAGGACATAGAGGTGGCTGTGATACCATCCTTGTCCTCAAAGAGATTAGCGTTTAGGGAGGGAGTGAGACAGGTATAGGTAATAGCGGACATATTAGGAATGCCCTTATTAAGAAATGATTAGGCTGACTGCTGTTTTATCACGGCTCTGCAGAGCTTCCTTATGTGCTGTACCATTTCTGTGTTAGCCTTGTGTTCACCTTACTCTCGTCTGGAACCTACATTGGCCCTTATTTCCTTAGACACTTCCTTGTGAGGTATGACTATGCTATGTTGTTGAACCAAAATAATTCCCAAATCTCTGGAAGGTGGACTGATATAGTGAAGGTTTGATTTTTTTTACTCACATGCAGCCCACTGTGATTAGGGAACACAGGCCGCTCCATGTGGTCACTTGAGGATTCAAAATCTCTGGGATCCTTACTTCTTATAGGGAGATGGTGATGCCACCAACTCAGCGTGTGGTGCAATGAAAGGGTACGTCAGCTTTTAGGCATTGCTACCCAGAAATGACAGACATGATTTTTGCTCACAGGCCACGAGTCAGAACTTGTAACAGTGCTCCAAACTAACTACAAGGAAGGCTGGAAAATGTAGGGGGCCTATGGATTATTTGGTGATTGTGTAAAAGAATAAAGAGAGAGGCCAAAGTATTGCCTATGCTAATGATCGAGGACAAGTTGTAGCATGTGGCTTTATTCTATTAGCCAAGGGCCCCCTTGATGGAATCCCAGAATTAGGCTGACTCCTGGACCAGGTAAGACTGATGGCGTGGTGGGACAGAGGAGAACTAATGTCTTCTATAAGACTGCTGACTCCCAACAGAGGAGGACGGAAAATGAAGGTGAACAGAGCAGGCCTGGTTACTCTTCACCTTCTTAGCAGTTAGGTAGGCCATCTCACCTCTCTAAGAGGCGCACAGGTAAAGAAGATGGAAGAAAGACTGATGGAGCTCCTGAAGAACGCTCAAAGTGAGGGAAAAGAGTTTTTCATTAGTTCTTGCTCGTTGTGTCGTTTGGGTCAGTTACCTAGCCTCTCTGACCATCAATTTGCTCATCAATAAAATGGCCAGCATAATATCTCACAGTATCTCTTCCTGGGTCTTTTACAAGTGCTGGAAATTAGGAGATGTGCTGGACTTGCCATGGGGAAGAGTCCTTCAAATGCCTTCTCTAAAATGCTCATGAATACTTGAAAGAGAATTACTTAGGAGTTTGTGAGACCAGATGGCTTATACCCATCCTCCACCACCAACACGCACATAATTTTAAATATCTTCTAATCTGGTTCTCTCCGAAAACCTGCCCACTTATGACTCAATAAGCATTTCCTCCAACTTCTAGGGTTGCTCCTGTTCCTGACAGTAAATGCCTGAAACCACCCTTTTCCAGCAAAAACAAAAGCTATCCACTTAACATATCTCCAGGGAGGTTTCTGTTTTAACTCTTTCATGACTGTTTCCATGTGGGTTTGACTGGCGCTAGAGAATGGAAAATACCCAAATCAAAACAGTCATTTTCAGAAAAGAGAGGCTTCCATTTTCCTAGTGAAAGACTAATTAGTGTGTGGCCCAGAGCGTCTGGGGTTGAATCTGCTCTGATAAGAAATAACTTTTTTCAAATCTAAAAGATTTTTAAAAGTAGAAATGTTTTAAATGAAAGTATTAAATTATACAATTACATGTGTAGACTCTGCCATTGAGGGAGTTATTTTCATGGTGTAGGCTGAATCCAGCATAAAAATATTTACTGTTCTGAAATGTCAATATGAAATAATCAGAATCTAAAATTAAATATTTACTGTATAATCAGCCTGCATTCATCCATCCACAATGTTCCCTGAGAAACACTGATTACACTGAATTTGACCACCTGGATTCTCCTAATATTTTCAGGCTTAGAAAAAAAAAAACTACCAAAATCTCAATCACAGGCATTTTCTAACAATTTTTCCAGAAAAAGGCTTTGTGGAACAGAGAAGTATGCAGTTATGATGACTTAAGTAAATTCCAAATAATACACACACACACACCACCCCCCAGAAGATGAGCCACCCTACTCATCTCCCTCAGCCACATCTTCTAGGTCCAATCTCAATTCAGTAAGTCAATCAATCTTCACAGAGCTTCACCAACTCTGTGACAAAAACTAAGCTAGGTAATAGAAATAGAAATGTGGTCCATGCTTTTGGGGAGCTCAGAATCTAATGAGAGAAACAGATCAATAAACAGTCAAAGACAATGTGTTGTGGTAAGTCTTACGTTAAGAGTAAGCCGGAGCCGGCCCGGTGGTGCAGCAGTTAAGTTCACACGTTCCGCTTCTCAGCGGCCGGGGTTCGCTGGTTCAGATCCTGGGTGCAGACGTGGCACCGCTTGGCAAAAAGCCATGCTGTGGTAGGCGTCCCATGTATAAAGTAGAGGAAGATGGACGTGGATGTTATCTCAGGGCCAGTCTTCCTCAGCAAAAAAGGGGAAGATTGGCAGTAGTTAGCTCAGGGCTAATCTTCCTCAAAAAAAAAAAAAAAAAGAGTAAGCCATGTGGCAGAGGGTTAGAAGGGTCTTGAAGAAGGCCATCAAATCCATTCTAAGATATTATTCCAAACTGAATCTAAAGGCAATTTTAGTTAATTTAATAATTTCTATGCAATTGGAAGAACAACACACAATTTTGACTTATTGTAAAGACCTCATTTTCACCATTTATCCTCAAAATTAACATTGAGTCTGCCAATTCAATAATGTGGAATGAGGTTGACTATAGGTGCTGGAGATGGCAAGAGATGACCCAGAAAATTCTAGACTAGATATCAGGAGGCCAGGGTTTAAGTTGTATGATTTTGGGTTCAAAATAAGTGCTTTCTCATAGTTCATATTTTGTTATCTATAAAACAAGGGAGCTAGACCAATTGATCTCATAGGTTCTCACCACTTCTGAATACTTACATCAACTACAAATGATTTTCATTTTTTTGAAAAAATTAAAACAGATCCTAAAAATGCTTTAGCAGGGAATGGTGTTATCCTAATTCAAGTGACAGATTTCATTTGCTTATTCAACAATCAATGAGGCAACATAACAGATCAAGAGCGTGAGCTTTTGGGTCCATCAGAACTGGATTTGAGTGCAAGCTTTGTCACTTTACTGGCAGTGAAGTCGTGAGCAGTCTATTTCAGTTTCTGGGCTTTTCGTCTGTTAAATGAAGAAGGTGAAACTTATCTCAGATGGAATTTGTGAGAGTTAAACAGAATTATGAACATAAGAGCTTAACATAGTATCTGACACAAAAGAGGCTCTCAATAAGCAGTATTATTTTTAATGAGTTCTTCTGTGGGGTGCACACTGTCCAAGGTGCTGAAGAAAAACCTAGTCCCTCCTTATAATCTGGAAGAGAGAGACGTAAATCATCATATCTTGTACACGTGAAATGCATATAGTAGAGGCATGAACAAGGTGGTATCAGAGCACAGGAGGAGTGAAATTGATGTAGAGCATGAGGTAGGGGCTAGAAAAGGCCGTACACTGGAGGTAATGTGTCAGCTGGAGGTAGTGTACAAGTGAATTATCTAGGCAAGCAAGGCAGGAGACGGTAAGAGAAAGGGCATGAGCAAAGGCGCACAGGCCTAACCCTAACAGTGTATGTGACCAGAAATAATAAGCAGTCTGATGGGTCTATAGGAGAGATCAAGAAGGCAGCCCCGGGTCACCTCGCAAAAGGTCACTTGAAGGAATTTGGGCTTCCGATAAATGGGGATCCAACAAATGTTGATTTACCACGTATTTTAAAAAAGTTTTTCAACTTCAGATTTTTTACTGAGTCTGACTCCTTAGTACTCCGTGGCTTCATTGGTCTAAATTTCGGGTGGACAAACAGCCTGCAGACCAAATCTGGTCTGAGGATCAAGATAATAAGTCTTTCTCCTTTTTAAGTGGTTACATTTTAGATGGTTATGTAAGTACATAATATACTCAGCTTTTCCCCTTGGCCACAAAGAATAAAGTATTTATTATCTGACCCTTTAAGAAAAATTTTGCTGACCACTGGTCTAAATGACTAATATTTAGCGCATAATATATCTATTAAAAGGCTAAAATGTTTTATAAATATTTGCTTTGTGCCTACCATGTGACTGGAATTGTCTTTCTCCGTAAAAGCAGCCTTCCATGTCCAGCTGGCCTGTTGCACTGTGTAACAGGTGCAGGATTCAATGGCGAGCCCTCTTCTCTGTGTTCTTTGGTTTCTCAGGTATATTTTATATTCCATCTTATGTTGTATGATAATTAATTAAAGTCAGAGTTTTGCGTTGTTCCACATTTTCTTTTGCTTCCCAGCAGTTACCCATCAATTCTACTTATGTCTATTTTGTTTTCCTGAAAATAAGAGTTTTCCTATTTTCTCAGTGATCTAGATTGCAATTTTGTCCAGCATCTGCATTAGCTGGACAATAGGTAATTGACTCACATGTGAAAGACACCCCACACGACAGTGGTGTAAACAATGAAGAGCGTCTGTCTCTTCCTCACATGGTGGTCCTGGGGTAGCCGGCCAGAGCTGGAGTGGTGGCTCTGCTCCGTAAGGGGTTGAGGGACCCAGGCTTTTCTGTCTTGTTTCTCCTCCAACCTTACAGGTTGCCTTTTCTGAATGGTACAAGATGGTTTCACCACCACTCAGTGTTCCAAGCACTTGGATCAAAGATGGTGGGAGCACAATACCTATCTTGCAATATTGTTGCAAAGTTGTAGATATGTAATACCCAAGCAGGTGCTACAGCTATCTGTTGCTACTAATAAATGGGTAATTACAGAGGGCCTGGTGATGTGCCTGTTATTTAGTATTGCTAAATAAAAATAATTTCAGTGGGGTTGAATTGTGAACAAATATAAAGATACATTTTTGATCTTCTCCATGGTTCTGGGAACATGGCAGCTATTATCATAATGAACGTACCAGTCTAGTTACACTTGAGAGAAATTTTTCTTTTGTTTTGTTTTGTCATGAGCCAAAGATTATCTTAAGGATTTCGATTCTAGTAAATTCTGAATTTCGTGCATAACTCAACAGCAAATTCTTCGAATCCCTGTACTTTTTTCAGCCTTTTTGCCGGTAGCCAAATCCTATTAAATATATTTCCATGTCATGTTGTGCTTAAGTAATGTGGTAGGACAGGGCCTTAACTTAGAAAATGACACCCTTCCTCTGAGGAGGCTCCCGTCACAATCATCTCATACAGAAATCCTATCTTGTATTTTGCCTCTGTGGAAATGGACAGTGTTGTTAAAAATTTATTTTTGCTGCAAGAAAATCTGATTCTTGGTTTATTGTGTCAAACAGCTGCAATTCTATAGTGTCGGCAGCTGCCCAGTTGTGGGGTTCACGTAAATTAATTTAACCCTCGGGTATATTGCGAAGCCAATTAGAACGGTCCCTCCAGGCACGGCAGGGAGTTAAGAACCCTTCTCACGAGGGCTTCAGACATTTTGATGATGCCCAAAGTCCTGCAAGGAATATTTCCCAAAATATCGTGGAATTTATCACGTAAAGTATGTTTATGATAGCTTGAAAAATACATACATACATGAATTGTGATGAAGGAAAATCATAATAATACCTGGACGTGTATCAGGTTACAGAATGTGGTGTGTGTTTTCCGGAGTAATCCAAAGCATCTGACTGAAACTAAATTGGGTTCTGCCAATCAAAAACACCTCTCTTCCTCTTGCCTCATCTCCCTCTCTTAGCGCTGATTCTACTGGGATGGGGTTGGATTGGCTAAGCCTTGTGCATTGACTCCTTTAAAAGTAAAATATGAGATGAAATCTTGTGGACTTTGGATGTGCCTCCTGTGGGGCTTGGTCCCAGCCTGAGCGGACTGAATTAAACAGTCAGCACTGCCGTCGGTCTCGGTGACCTGGAACCATTGCAATCACAAACGCGATCATGAAAGCTGGCATGGAAACTTCATGCTTCGCACATTTATAAAGTGTCCATCCATGTGATTTATAATATGCATGTTTCAATGTTCAGGATTATAGTAAAATATAAAAAGAAAATTGTAAAGTACCATATTGTGCTCTTACACACCAAAGAATAAATCCAGAACTCTCCAGGGGTCTTCAGAAATGCAGTTTGGGAGGACTGAATCAAATCAAATTTCAAAGTTGCTTATCTCAAGGCTAAATGGACCCTTTTTAGGATCTAGAGATCCTCCTATGAAGTCTTAGATTTTATTGCAGTTGATACAAGTTTATTAAGAGGCAATGTGGTGTGAGGTTCAGAGCACAGGCTTTGGGGTCAGAAAGACTCAAGGTTGAATCTAGCTCTGTCCTTTGCTTTGGGAATGCTTTGATTGCCATATTTCCTGTCAACTTCCCTTCTTACTGTTCACTTCAGCTATTCATAATTCTCCATTAGAACTCAGCTCAAACACATTTCACAGTGAAGCCTTTCCTCAGCTCATAGATAAGAACTTGTCCCTGTTATATATACCTACACACTCTATATTTAATGATAATATAACAACAACAATGATACACTAACAATAACGCAATAACGGCCAGCATTACTGATCAGTTATTATGTACCACGTACTGCAACAGGTGCTTTACCTGTGTTAACCTCGTTTAAACTTCACAACACTCCTATGAGGTAAGTACCGTATTGTCTTTTTACAGATGAAGAAACTAGAAGAGTGGGGTTCAATAGAAGTATAATGCAAACCACACATGTAGTTTTAAATTTTGTAGTATCTATGTTAAAAAAGTAAAGAGGGGCCGGCCCCATGGCCTAGTGGTTAAGTTCAGTGCACTCTGCTTTGGTGGCCTGGGTTCAGTTCCTGGGCATGGACCTACAACACTCATCAGCAGCCGTGCTGTGGCAGCAACCCACACACAAGATAGAGGAAGATAGGCACAGATGTTGGCTCAGCGTGAATCTTCCTCAGCAAAAAAAAAAAAAAAAAAAGTAAAAAGAATTTAATTTAAATAATATTTTACACAATGCAATGATTAAAGTAAATTGTAATCCTATAAAAGCAAGAAAGTCGAGTTTAATGGAAGAAATATTTTACAGTGCTTCCACTTTAAAATGAAAATTAATTAAAATAAAAATTTTAAAATTCAGTTCCTCAGTTACAGAAGCCATATGTCAGGTGCTTGATAATTTCATTTTGCTAGCAGCTACCATATTGGATAGTGCAAGCCTGGATGCTAATAACCTGCCATAGCTCAATCATACATTTGCTCAGTAAATATTTATTAAGCGTCTGTTACAAGGTAAAGCACTGTCCAATCTCCAGAGACACAGTAGTGAGAAACACAAAATCACTGCTCTAGTAATGCTTTTATTGTAGTAGGGATAAGAGAGACAATAAACAAGTAATTGACTAAAAAACTATTTCAGGTAGTATTAAGCACTATGAAGAACAACAAAGTGGGCGGAGACATGGAGATGGGCAGGGCTACTGGGCATTGCTCCTCAGGCTGCGCCCTGCCCAACCCCAAGGGCACAATTCACATTGACAATGACGTGAATGCCAGTCCTTGGAGTTGTGCCAAGCAGCAGCCCTGAGGATATGGGCTGAAACCTTTTGTAGGGTAATCAGGGAAGGCCTCCAACAGTGGAAGATCATTTTAGCAAAGATATGAAGGCAGTGAGGGAGCAAGCCATGCAATATCTGGAGGAACTGCTTTTCAGCCAGGTAGAATAGCCAGTGCAAAAGCCCTAAGGCATAAAGAGTGCCCAACATGTTGGAGGAACAGTGAGGGAGCCGGTGTAGGAAGAACGTGTTGAACAAGGGGAGGTGTTGTAGGAGATGAAATCAGAGCAGCAGCCAGAAGCTGAATCAAGGTGGGGGCTTGCTGGCCACAATGCCGGCTTTTATACTGAGTAAGATGGGAAACAATGACATTCTCATTCTCTCTCTCATTCTTTTAAAAAGAATTAGCCTAGCTGCTTTGTTGAGATTAGACTGAAGGGGGATGATAAGTTGCAGGAAACTAATGAGTTTATTCCTGTTGCAATAATTAAGGTGAAAGATGATGGTTGTTCAGAATGGGGTCACAGCAGGAAAAATGGTGACTTGGACTCTGAATATATTTTGAAGCTAGTGCCAAGAAGATATGCTGACGGATTAGATGCGGGTTTTGAAGAAAAGAGAAGAGTCAAAGATGACTACAAATATTTTGGCCTGAGTAACTTGTAGAATGGAGTAGCCGTTTTGTGAGATGGGAAGATTTCAGAAAAGTAGGGTTTTTATTGGGAGTGAGCACAAATCAATACTTATTTCTTGGACATTTAAAGTTGAGAAGGACTAATAAATGACTGAGTTGGGGTGCCGAGTCTGAGGTTAGAATGATATATCAAGGTTTAAGGTAGAATCTCAGAAATTATCAGTATGTAGAATGGGGTTTAAGGTCTCAAGACTGGTGGAAATCACCTAAAAGGCGAGTGTAGTTAGAGATGAGAAGAGACCCTCTCTGGAGGGATGGAGCCTCCAGAACACTAACATTTGGAAATACAGATCACGAGGAAAGAACAACAAAGGAGCAAGCATGAAGAGGGAGTAACGGGCAAGTCAGAAAAAAAGAGAGTGCTACTCCAGAGGCCCAGTGATGAAGGTGTTTGACGTAGGAGGTTTAAGGAACCCAGGGCATCTTGTTCCAGCCCCCACACTTTACACAGCTCTGCAATGGGGTCTCCCCCATAGAATCTAAGGCAGAGAAGAGCCCAAGGTCTGTCTTGTTCACAGTTGCGTCCTGCTGCCCTGCATGGTCCTGGCACTCAATACATATTTAATGAATAAATGAGCATTTATTGCATAGATCAGGAGACTGGGTCCCAAGGAGGTTAGCAATGAGTTAGTGACAAGTGGGAGTAGAACTCAGATGTATGGTCGCACAAATATTTTCCAGGAATCACTGAGCAGCCTGCATCTCTCTCCCAGTTTCTGTTGTCCGGCAAACAAGCGTCAAGGTCAAGGCCTATTTCTTAGGAAGCTCAGGGGCCAGTGCTAACTTTGTTGGCCCCGTACACGTGGCCCCAATTTGTTTTCTAGATCTAAATTAGTCTACAGGAGAACAAGGATGAATTATGTTATGCCCGCGAGCTGCAATATCCTATTCTAATGCTTTTCTGTTCATTATGGTCACCCTCCTCCTTTGCTTCCCTAAGCAAGCATTTAAAAGATAAAGAAATATAATTTATCTTCCTATTTCCTTGCATGGTTTTCTACAGCTGAATATACTCCTCATAAAATTGATTTAAGATACCTACCAGACTTTAAATTGATTGCAAACTACCTTTAACTTCTATGGCTTTGTTTTCCTTTAGGAACTTTCTTAACTTAGATAGTTAAACGGGCAAGCATTCCTCTAGCTCTCTCTACATTGAAGGCGAGCTCCTTTAGACTTTCCTAAGGGCACAAGAAGATCAACATTTTTTCTGTTTTTATTTCATAGAGGAGGTTTTTCACATTATAAAACTAGCCCGTACTCATTAAAGGCAATTTGAACACACACAAAGAAACACAGACAGACAAACACACACACTAAAGAAAAACAAAAAAGACGGAAGGAAAATGTCAATTCTACAACCCAAATATAACGCCTTCAAAAATTCTTGGTGCATTTCCTTGCAAGTTGTATTTCTGCACATGAGTGAGCATGTGTGTGCTTGAGTGTGCACACACGTATTTGTTGTAAGTCATGCTTTTTCATTTAAAAAGTCATATATATTTTATTTTACTGCATAGCCATCTCAAATATTGCTTAAATAGCTTACTACCATTCTGTGATGAAAATTCTGCTCTTTCTCCCACAGACAGCACAAGTAGGCTTTCAATTCCAATTGTCCTGTCATAATAAAGCTACACTGAACATTTTTGTTCGTAATATAGATTCTGTGTTTAGAGTGATTTCTAAATAACTCCTCAAAATAGAATCATTCATTTAGTCAAGTTACAAATATTTATCAGCTGATACACATTGCTCATGTATTTTACAAAAATATTGTACCATTTTAAACTTCTACCTATAATGTATGCAAAAATCGATTTCTCTCCTTACTAGCACTGATTACTAAGTAGTTGTCTCTTTTTATTTAAACTATGATATTTAATAGATTTAAAAGCCACCAAATTTTATTAATTAGCATGTATTTCATTGCTTCTAAACTTGAATATTTCCATATACCTATTTATTCATCATATTAATTATTTTATTCATATCCTGTCCTCGTTCATCTATTAGAGGTTCAAAATATTCTTCTTATTAATTTGCTTTTTTTCATCTTTTCGTAAACATATTGAATTTGTCAAGTATTTCTATAAAAATACGTTTTTCCAGAATTTTGATTTTGTTTTTGTTTTGAGGAGGATTAGCCCTGAGCTAACTGCTGCCAATCCTCCTCTTTTTGCTGAGGAAGACTGGCCCTGAGCTAACGTCTGTGCCCATCTTCCTCTACTTTATATGTGGGACACCTGCCACAGCATGGCTTTTGCCAAGGGGTGCCATGTCTGCACCTGGGATCCGAACCGGTGAACCCTGGGCCTCCGAAGCAGAACATGTGAACTTACCTGCTGCGGCCACCTGGCCTGCCCTCATGTTTTTTTTATGGCATGCATTTTAATATAAATTTGAGAGGGTCATTACCCTTTAAAATAAAAATAAATATTTACGGTAGAGATTTTAGGAAATGCAAATAAGAAGAAAAAAATAAATTTCTCCCACATGCTTATGATAATTACTCATAATATTTGGGGCATTTTCTTTCATCTTTTTCTTATACACTTAAGTACATTTCACAGAAATAGTCTCGTATTGTACTTGCCACTGCCCTATTTTTTTTTTCACTTAAAATGTTAAGGGTTTATTTTAATGGCATCAAATATTCTTCTTCGTTATCATTTTAATGGCTTCATAATATGGATAGATAAAATTTATCCAGACCACTGTTGTTGCATCTCTTTATTTCTAATATTTCACTGTTATGAAGATGCATAGACATCTTTATAGTTGAATCTTCGGACATACGCATAATTATTTATTTAGGATGAATTTCTAAAAGTGGGCCAAATCTTAAGGCTTTTATTATATATTGCCAAGGTACCCTTCAAACCTGGGTCTTAAGTTTATGGCATATGATTTACTTTTGGCTTAAAGTTGTAAATGTTTACATAGTACTTGAAATAATTTAAGAGGAGCAATTTGCCTAGCTGTGCATGTGTTGAAAAGAAAGATAAATATGTCTTCAACGTACCAGGAGCCTAAATTTCCAGAGCAGATAGCTCACAGTTTATAAGTCTCAGAGTTAGTTAAGTACATATATATGGCTTCTTTCCCAAATAAACTAGAGAAAATTTAGTTTAAAAAAAATCAACTCTTTGCTTTGTCTACATCAACTTGTCTTTGCTCCCACAGTCATATTTTCTAGAGCAACTGAAGATGTGGAAGTGGTGGCTCAGAGGACTGATAGTGGATCTACCAAATGCTTACACCTCCCAACCCCTGCTGGCATCCACGCTTTCATTTAATCCCAGAAGAGCTTCATTTTGTGGAAGAGGAAACCAAGCTTCCAAACGGTGGAGGGCTGGTTCCGGTCCTCGGAGCACAGATTGCAGAGGGCATATCTATTTCACTCCAAAAGAGAGCAACTCTCACTGCCCCGTGTTGCCTCCTCTTGGACTTTAAGACCTCGGCGTGAATTTCACTTCTACCTCCTTCCTATCCTGTCTCCTTACACTTGCATTTACCTTTATATTAGAAACTGACCTTTGAGAATTGAGCACGAGTTCTGGTTGCAGCCTTTAACCTCTCTCAGCTCCTATTTGTTTTAATTCGCCATTTTAAAACTGTACACAGCACCCAACACAGAAGAATTTCACATTAATGGGGATTAATCACATGCATACTACAAAATAATATAAATTAACACCAGTACTGTCTGGTTATATAGCCTGAGTATATCTTAATACACCTTTTATTCAACATTGAACAATGGGTTGTGAGCTTTTTAACCATATGGTAGAAAAGTTTGGGAGGGAAAGATATCAACTCTCATTACCATATTAAAAATACGTAATTAACAAAGCGTATTGTACAGTGTAGTGAGAAAAAAATGAGTCATAAATGTTTAGGTTGCTGATGTTTAGTAGAAAAAGTTGATGATCTGAGGTCAGAAGTCCTTTGAATTCCATCTTGACCTCTTACTAATGTGTGACTTTGGACAAGTCTCTTCTTATCTCTGAGCTTCTATATATATATACCTTTAAGATAATAATGATATTTTCTTCAAGTGCTTGAGAGTCGAATTCAATATCAAACGTGCCATTCCAAATTGCAAAGTGATGTTGAAATATAGGCAGAGGAAAAACAGAAAGAATTTGGAATGTCAATATAATAGTCAAGAATGAGCATCAAATGACTTTTCCTCCAGCCTTGCATTTCCTGTAGATTGTTTATACACATGCCATGTCCTTTGACCCCTGAGTGCGTCCCGCTGAGCTCGTCTCTCCACCTGGACTGCACTAGTTTCTTTCCCATTTAACAGCCTTTAAAATTCAGCTCGGGAGTCTCTCCCTTGGGAACTCATCTCTGTCTCTCTGCCCCGGGTCTCCCAGTCGTTGTTCAATGTTCCTTCCACTCTGCTTCCACAGTGCTTTGTACATGATTCTAGAGAGTGGTTTCTCATTGCCATATATGTTTGTATACAACTAATGAATGATGTAACCATCTCTGAACAGAGCTTTTTTTAGCCAATAGATCTGTTTTGCTTTAATTCAAAAAAGTCAGGAAGGGGAGAGCACTAAAAATAAAACCCCAGAGATGCCAGGAATCTCTGACTTCCTTCTAGGACTTTACATCTCAGGCTGTGGCAGTTGAGAGACTAGATGTTCTCCAAACCTCAGGGCATTTAATTTTTGCAGTCATCATTATATCGTCATCTCATTCCTTTTGTTCCTGAGGCTAAAATTTGCCAGGACCTTTTCTTTCATTACTACCCTCCACCAGAAGCCCGCTGTACGGTGTCCTAGTAAGTTCAGAGACAAACCAGGGGTGGCACAAAAGAGATTTTAAGACCCTGTGTGTGAAATCATTATCTTGCAAAGTTGCAGCATTTTCTCTCTAGGATAATTCTAGAGAGAGGTTCACTATATATGGTGCCAAAGCAGAGGTAGAGGGTCAGAAAAGTCCTGCAAATAGGGATCATACCCATTTTATAGTTAAGGAAACTGAGGCTCCATGAGGTTCAGTACCAGGGCCAAGGTTACGCAGGAAGAGCCCACACAGGACTGCAGCTCCTTCTGGCATTCTGACTACATCACAGTGTGGCAGCAACCTGCCTCCCCTCCACTGACCTCTGCATTCGCCCTCCCCTAAGAGGGGGCACCTTTAGACAGGGTGAGACAATTTCTTTACCTGCGCCTGATTTTTGCTCAGGCTATCCAAGTCCGAAAGTCTCATCCTGAGGAATGATTTGTTTCCAAGTTTCTTATTCCATACAAACTCACCATCGTTTCTCATTATTTCCTCATTTGATTGAATTGTTTGCTTGTATTGTGCTTTTTGAAAGTTTCACAGCACTTCCAGTCACCTTTCCCAGGAAGCCGACACTGAGCGAGATTTGCATGTAGGAAATTTACTGGGGAGGAAAGGAATCAGGACTGGTCAGATGGGCGGAGCCAAACATGATGCGGTCCCAGCAAAGGCCTCAGCCAAATCGGTGGGAAGCTCTGAAGCTGGGACGGCCCTGCAGAGTGGTGTCAACTTGAAGCAAGGAGGCCAGGCTTTTATTTCTGCCCCCCTCACTGCCAGTCATTGGATGCAGGCTGTCCCCAGGAAAGGGCTGTGCTCATGGCAGAGGAGGTGATCTTCAGCCAAGGGCAATAGGCAAAGCAGATACTCAGCTACAGGCTGTCGGAGTCAACACTCCCAGTCTTTGCGGACTGAGTGCTTCACTCCTAAAGGCGGAAGCTGTGCACATGTCATGTCCTTTGATGCCTGGGAGCAGTCACCTGAGCTGGGCTCTCCGTCTCGACTGCACTACTCTTTTTGCCATCCGTACTTGTGTGAATGATGTACAAACGGGGCACTACACAAGGCCCGGCACTCCTGGTATCTCCAGCAAGCTGCGAGGCAGTGAGCAACCTGGCCTGAAGTCCCAGTAAGAGGCTTGATGTTAAAAACAGTTTGGGGGAAAAGCCTTTGTCTAGGGAGTAGGAAACCTAGTTTTGCTGTTCTCTGTGTGGATTTGGCCACATTTTATTTATTCTCTGAGCAACCCCATATTTCTTCGGGTTGCTATGAGGACATCCTTAGCACAGTTTTTCGTATATAATAGGCCCTCAATGAATGTGAGTTCTGTCCTCTTTTCCCTTCATTTATAAGATGAATGTTTGATTAGATGTTACATCTAAGATCTCTCCAAGTTCTTATATCCATACTGGAATATTACAATAAGTTATCAGATTTCATTTCATTTTCATTATGCATTATTTATTGAGTTCATAATAATCCAGGTTTGGTTTTCATTTGATTCCCGTAATCATGGCATGCCATAGCTGGAATAAATCTCAGAAATAGTTCAGCCCCCTTATTTTACTCCTAAGTAAAGGGGCTCATTCGTGGGGGTGAGGAAGGAATGTGACTTGTTCAAGGTCACGCTGTGAGTAGTGACAGGGTAGAGAACACCATCCATGTTTTCCAGGCCATCCCAAGGCTCACCACCCACCCCCTCCCACACCTCCAGCTGCCGCTTGTACCTTCCAGCCCACGAGGCAGCAGAATTTGCCTTTCTTGTGTTAACATTATTCTAGCATGTAATCTCTGTGTTTAAGTCAATGACCTGAGAAATACTTTTATTTCCAGTGATGCACTGATTTTGCAGGGTTTATTAATTTTATTTATGTATTTGATCTCTCCAGTGAAATAATAAACTAATTAGTGGGACAATTTACTGGTGTGCTCCTCCAAGGGTGTGTTCCAGCCGCGGTGCAAGCTCGTCTAACTGCGGTGTCAGCGGATCTGCTTTCTGCCCTGCTGCCCTTAATTGTAGCCACCAGACACACAGGCAGACAGCCCTGTGCTGGGTACTGGTGTCTCTAGGCAGTACCCAGAGATGTCAGGTCTTAGGGCAAAGGAATTTTCACGTAGGAGCCTCCTCAAAATTCATTCAAGAGACAGGCTGCTCCATTTGGCTTAAAGGGATGGGCATGAGGCTCCCAGAGACCAGAACTGGGCCAGTGCATTACCTGAAGTCCCCAGAATGAGAATGTCTGGAGAATGAGGGAAAGCTATATGTATAGAAGCGCTGAAAATCACAGCTAAAGAGGCCCATAGTCCATCAAGACCAAGAGCAAAGCAAGGAGCAGGAGAGGGAGCTTGATATAAAGACAGTGGACACGGGAACATTGCAAGATGCAGGAGCAAGGGTGGGAGAGATGCTAGAAGACCCAGGGGAATTGGAACAAATGGAACAATAGTGCCAAAGTTGTTTTTGTTTTTTAAGCTGCCTTTGAAGTGAAGGACGCCAACTTCCCTTTAAGGGGACCCCGGTCTGTGCTCTTCTAAAGCCAGTACTTACCTCTATCTTAGAATTAAGTAGAATGTGTTGTCTTTGTTTACTTGTCGGTCCCCAGTTGACTGTGGCCACCATTAATATCACCAGGGCCTAGAAGTGTGTCTAGATATAACAGGGCTCAGCAAACATTTGTCGAATGGATGGATGGATGGATGGTTGAGTGGATAAATGAATAAGTGAATCAGTCTGTCAAAGCTAACGGGGGTCCAAGACCCATGAACCATATTATATTCATCTGCTGTCTTTGATGTAATAAACAGAACTCAACCAGAGATGACCTTTTCTAATTATCTGGATTTATTATAGAATTACTCAACATAGCAAAGAAATATCCAACATAAAAGCATTTAACCTCTCATGACTAAACCTTTCTCCTTATTAATACTTACTAACACACCACAGGTAAAAGGTCACAGTGCCCTAACCTTGAGGTGGTGCCTCTCCTGGCCCACTAGTTGCCTTGTGGGTAGGGACGCTGTCACTGTCCTGGCTGCTGCTAAACTGTCAGTGTGGATTGGATCTGGCATGAGCGTTCTTGTCAGAACAAGTTCCAGACCTCTAGTCAGAGACTGGCTGCAACATTAGGAGAGGGGAGGGTCAGCAGTCCCCTGCGGTGGGAGCTGTACAAGCTCAGGACCCTCACGCTCTGTAGTGGGGGCTTCCCTACTGTGATTGGCTCCCCTAGGAGTGTTACCTTTGCTATGATTGGATGTATGCAAATTAGCAAACTCTGATGTGTTGATCCTAAATATAATTAGTGTAAATGCCAGCTCTGCTACCCTCATCCAATTGGCTGTAGAGTTTGGGGGGATATGCAAATGAGATAACCAGAACATTGTTGCTGTTTACATGTGGTGGCTCTCATTGGGACACAGGCAGTCCTCATGTGCTGGTGATGATACAGTGCTAGGGCCAGAACCAGGGTTTCTGTTTCTAATTCTTCTATTTACCTTCTATGTGTAGGATAGGAACAGGCCCCAGAGAGGCTGGGGTTTTAGACCCAGACAGGACATGCACATGTCTCGGAGATCTTTGGCCCATACCTAGAATTATTTGTATAACAATTCTAATTCTAAGACCTGCCATGATTCCCACATACCAGTCACTATACTCATGCCTGTCAACATAGTACTTAATGGTCGCAAGAAGCCTGCAACTAGGTATTATTACCCCCCTTTAAAGTGAGGAAACTGAAGTTTAGAAAGGTGACATAACTTGTCCAGAGTCATACAGAGCCCATTGTGTAAATAAGAAACCATACTAAATTTCATCAGATCAGTGGTGATAACTGCCAGGGATGTGAAAACGGGTATAAAACAAGCTTTAAAAAGCAACTATTCCTTGGCTTTTTACTCTATGACTTGGGGAAGGTAGCAAAGATAGTGTTTATTCAGTTTGGCCTATTCAACACCTGCAGACAGCATGTAAGACATTGGTGTTTGGGGTTAGCTGTGTCTGAGAATTCTGGGCTTATTTTCAGGCCTCCAGAAGCACAAACTTTTCCAGCTTCCACACTGTCCAGGGCTCTGACCCAAGACCCGCGTCGTGAGTCGGGCCACAGAAAAGGACCAGATGGAATGCATATGTGCCCAGACCTTTCCTTCTAGGTGACTAAGATACATTACCTGTAGTCACAGCCTGGCAAGGACAGGAGCATCCTTCGGGGGTAGAGGTTCTTCACCAGAAGCTGTCAACTATTGCTAGATTCCAAGCATGAGTACTCTTTTTTTTTTTTTTTTAAGGAAGATTAGCCTTGAGCTAACTACTGCCAATCCTCCTCTTTTTGCTGAGGAAGACTGGCCCTGAGCTAACGTCCATGCCCATCTTCCTCCACTTTATATGTGGGACGCCTACCACAGCATGGTATGCCAAGCGGTGCCATATCTGCACCCGGGATCCGAACCAGTGAACCCTGGGCCACCGAGAAGCGGAATGTGTGCATTTAACCGCTGTGCCACCAGGCTGGCCTGGCATGAGCACTCTTTATTTTTCTGCAAACTCTAACTGTCTGGTGTGTATTTAAAAGAAGTTCATTTCTGTCCCAGTAGATTTTTCAGCTTGTGTATTGTGTCAGATGCTGACATGTGCTTCTTTCCTGCTTCATGTTTCTCTGTGGCATGGATCATCATCTGGCATACTCTAGGTTGATCATTTATTAGTTTAATGTCTGTCTCCATCCCCTGGAACGTAAGCTCCATGAGTGCAGGAATATCTGTTTAGTTTGTTACTAAATCCCTAGTCGGGGCCGGGCAGTGGCACAGCAGTTAAGTGCGCACGTTCCACTTAAGCGGCACGGGGTTCGCTGGTTCGGATCCCAGGTGCAGACATGGCACTGCTTGTCAAGCCATGCTGTGGCGGGCATCCCACATATAAAGTAGAGGAAGATGGGCATGGATGTTAGCTCAGGGCCAGTCTTCCTCAGCAAAAAAAAAAGGGGGCAAGGATTAGCAGATGTTAGCTCAGGGCTAATCTTCCTTGGAAAAAATAAATAAAAATAAAGAAATCCCTAGTGATCAAACCAGGACTTGGCACAGTTAGGCTCTGAGCAAATATTTATGGGTAATAATGATGGATGGATGGAGATATATATATATGGATACATGGCTGGCTGGATGGACTGACGGATGGATGGGCAGGTGGACAGATAGATAGGTCCTACTGACTGAAAATTTACGATGAAATTGCAGTAATTAAGATAGTATGGGTATTTGCATAGGAATAGAAAACTAGACCAATGGAATAAAGTCTAGAGCCTCAAAATAGACGATACTAATTGGATACTTCGTACACCATAAATACATCATTACAAATCAACACAGAAATCATAGGCTAAGCTATAAATAGTATGAGGACAATGCATATCTATACAGAAAATTTATTGAATCCTACCTGACGTCTGTAAAGAATATCAATTCCAAGTGGATTAAAGGCATAACTTTAAAAATTTGAGAAGGAACCATAAGAGAATGTCTTTATGGCCCGGGAGAGGAATGGATTTATTGAATAAAACAAAAAAGCACATACTTTAAGGGAAGTACTAATATATTTTATTATATTAAAATTTAAAAAGTTTTATATGTAGCTATAAACAAAATAAAAAGACAAGCTTTGGACTAGGAAAAATAGTTGCAACACATATAATTGCAAGAGGGTTGTATCTCAAGTACACGAATTAGTATAGAACGTCATTATAACAAATCCTTATGGACCACTACGTATCTTGATCAAATTACAATTTTACCATTTTCTTCTCATGTTTACTGCTTCTTCCCGTGGCTTGTGCCCACACCAATTTTAGGACTTTGCTAACTGTCACCTTCCTGGTAAGGTCTTTCCTAACTACCCTATTTAACATCAAACTTCGGCCCCAGCCCTCTTGATTCACCTTCTCTGCTGCTGGGCTCTCCGTGACACACACGACCTTCTGCCACACTGGGTATTTTAGTTTCTCATTTGCTTAGTGTGTCTCGTCTCCCTCCTATAACAACTCGATAGAAAAATGGGCATATAGAAAGCAGAAGAAGAAACCTAATATAAAAATATAAAATAAAATAGAAATAATAAAACGACGCTTGATCTTACTTGTAATTAGAGAAATGCTGGCTAAAATACAAGATATTTGATATCCATCAGATTGGAAACACGTTAAAGTCTGATAATACCAAATGTTGGTAATCATATGAACTGATGCTGGATTAGCATGAAATGCTACTGCCACTTTCTCAAGCAATTTGTCACATCTAATAACTTTGAAGATGTATCTACTCAATGGCCCAGCAAGTCCATAGAGAAATCCCACACAGATGTGCCCAAGGAATACAACAATGTCCATTGAAGCACTACTTATATTCTTAGAATTTGCAAACAGCCCAAATGTCCATCAATGTGAATGCTTAAGTCAGAATATAAACATATTGTAAAATACTATCTAAATGTTAAAATGAAAGAATTTAAGCTAATTCTATCAAAGTGGCAAAAATCTTTAAATATAGTTAACAAAATAAGCAGGCCTCAGATGGATGCCTACAGTGGGATACCATTTAACCAAAATTTTAAAACACACAAAACAGTGCTATATATTGTTTATGGATGCAATTATGTATTTGAAGTAGAAAAACACGTGTGACCATTTAGGAGAATAGTTATCTTTGTGGAATTCGGAAGGAATTCAAGGGATAACTTGCTTATATCTATAATGTTTTATTTTAAAAAGAAAAGATTTGAAGCAAATATGGCAGAATAATATCTGACCAGGCTGGTTTTGCTTATAATTATGTCTATATTCAACTTTATGCTTGAGATATTTAATAAGAAAAGGAATAGGCGGGGACTTAAGTGTGTCTACCAGGGAGTAAAGTTAAAGCCACAGCATATCAAATAAAATGGTGTGACATAGCAAAACTGTTCATTGAATGTTGTCGTGAGTCGAAGAGTGGCGCAAACCCAGCGTCAGTGACTTTTTTCATAATGATTGATGAGAGTAGGCTCTGGAACCAGACATTCTTGGTTTAAATCTCGACTCAGACACCTAGTAACTGTTTAGAAGCGGGCATCAGTTTCCTCATCTTTAAAGTGGAAAAATAAGATAAAATAGAGAAGAGAAAAACAATAGAGAGAATCAACAAAACCAAGAGTTGGTTCTTCAAAAAGATCAATGAAATGTACAACCTTTAGTAGACTGATTAAGAAAAAGAGGGAAGACTCAAGTAACTAAAATCGGAAATGAAAGAAGGCACGTAGCTACTGATAGTAGAAAAATAAAAGGATTATAAAGTGGGAAAATAGTACCTCCCCATAGCAAATATTATGAGGATGAAATGAGACAATATCTGCACAGAGCTTAGCATACTTCATTGCACATAATAAAAAGGAGGCTAGTGTATGTTTAAGAACTCCAGGTCTTAGTGTAAACAGGCGTGAGCTTGAAGCCTGTTTTGGATGCCATGCGTTCTCTTATTTTATTTGTTTTTTGCAATAACCTTATCAGGTTGGCATTATTATTATCTCATTTTATATGTAAGAAAACGGAGCCTTAGAGACGTCACATAACTAGCCCAAGATTGCCCAGCCCTTGAAAGACAAAGACGGGATTCAAACCAGATCTACCACGACAGAAATATAACTGTAATTTAATATCCTGGCTATATTTCACAAGTTTTACAATAAACTAGATTGAATTGGTATAAAAATCTTACAATAATCTATCCTGAAGCGTTTTTTTCCCCTTTAGTAAGGAGTCAACCAGCTACTGCTGATTGAAACTAATAACAAGTATCTACTTAGTTTATGCATGTGTAACTCCAAACGTGTAAAATAACTGGGTTGCTGTAATGGGATATTGTTACTAAATTAATATTCCTGCGTTAAACAGATTCTTGGTCTTGGAATACATCAGAAGATCAGTAGGCTGGGATATTCTATTATGTTGAGTTTTTTTGTAGTTGCTTTAACCGTAGGCTCTTTTTTCTCAGTTTCACTGTCTTCTCTGAAAAATTGCTCTCTCTGCTTTCCATCTTTTTCTATCTTCTGTGAATCCAAATGGAACGTAACTTTCACTGTCACTGATTATTTTGAATGAGGAATTTTCTTAATGTAATTTTTGTCGTCAGTTCCATTTATTAAGTGTTTTGTTCGTTCATTCACTCACTCACGCGCTCTTTCTTTTATGCAGCAACATTGATTGAGTGATGCCTATGAGCTCAACTCTGGGCTAGATTCACGGGAAGCAAGGGTTAATAAGGCACGATAGCTTCCTCAGGAGTCACAGCTAGAGGGAGGCGGAGATGGAAATGGACAATCCCAGTGCAGTGTTACCTTCAGAATGGAGTTGCTGCTGGGGGAGCATGGATCGCGTAGTCCCCAGTCAAAGAGGCGGTCCAGAAATGGTGATGCTGGAGCTGAACTTCTGTTTGTAGGTTTATTTTCTGTCTAGAAAAATAATGCGTGGACCTTTGTAGAAAATTTGGAAAGCGTAAAGAAACAAGAGAAAAATAACCTATAATCATACTGCAAAGAGAGAACCACTGTTAACAATGGCATATCTTTTAAGACCAACTTCTACATGGATGAGCTCAAACTTTGTAAATAATTTTGTTATATTTTCTCATAACCTGAAAATTTTAAGGATTATTTTTATATGTGCATAACATTAGTCTGTGTAGAGATACTAACATTCACTTTATCATTCCTCTATTGGTTGTTTCCCTCCTACAAATAACACCGTGATGACAATCTTTGTGCATAAATGAGGGCCTGCATTCATGATTGTTTCCTCGAGAAGGAATCCTGAAGGTGAATTACAGGTTAAAGGGTACGATCCCTTTTAAGACTCTTGACATTTGCTCCAATGCCGCCTTCTTTACTGATCTAGAGGCAAGAGGTCAAGACTTTGAGTCAGACAAATTACAAATATGGGGAAGTTCTTTAAAAATTCTTACACGGTTCTGTGTATGTGTAGATATGTATGTGAGTGTGTGCACACACCTGTGTCCCAGAAAGAGACACCCACAGACACACACACACATATCCTGACTCCCTCCTACCTAAGAAGTATTGTGTACCACTTCTTGCCCAGTACTTACAATGAGCTGTATTCACTGATTTTTTTGTTGGTGGTATTTTGTTTTATCCATTTCCGTATTTCCAGTGCCTGGCGTATGGTAGGAACTTAGTAAATATTTCTTGAATGAAAGAGAGGGAAGACAAACAAGACCATTAAATAATTTTTTTTAATATCACGTTTTATTTGTTTTCAGCATTCGGCAAGACATGATGGTGAACCTGGTGCTGAGTCTTCATGACTGAAGGGCCCTTTTGCACAACACAAAGGTAAATATTTGAGGCCAGTTGTCTTTCCAATATGAGGAAACTCTCTTTTTGGGAAAATTGCTTACCAGCGTCTCTGGGTCCTCTTGAAGCGATGGCCTTTGTGCTTGCTATGCCTCCTTAAAACATCCTACAGGGTTCATGGAGCCTTTGGGAATTGGTGCTTAGTGTGGCTTTTCTCTGTCTACTTTGTGTTTGTGGTTAGAGAAAGAATATTGATTCTCTTTCTTCAAGAAGCTACTAAATGTCATTAGGAGCCTTAAGTTTTCCTGCCCGGATTTTAGCATCTGCTAATAGCTTGTCTCAGATTGGTTTGATTTTAAACACAACTACGTTAGCTCTCCCTTCTCAAATTCCCCTGTATCAATGTATTTACCGACAGAAGGAACCATCCTCAATTGTGAAAACTAACGTGAAGTCTTACCATATGCAAGATAAATGTTTCCACATAGGAAACAGACTTGGAGATTTACGAGCTCAAGGGGTAGGTACTATTATTTTGAGGTCCTAAACTTTCAAAAGATGGCGACACTGAATTATGTACTTCATACGGCCAGCCAGGAAGACACAATTGAAAATGCCTCTTCTTTTGACAAATTAGAAGCATTCATTCCAATATCTATTTCTTGTTTACCAGGGATAATACTGAATGAATCACAGACTGGTGGATGGATGTCCCTTCCTCACACTCTTAATTAGCAGCACTGCCTATTAGGAGGAACGGAGTGCTGCTTTCTTGCCATAGATTACCCCCAACCCCCCTGAAATGGAATAGAAATCTTATTCTCCACAAGGTAATATTCATCTTTTCCCCAGCCAGACAAGCATAGAAAATTAAACAATGGTCCGTTAAAAAGCCTAGATAATGTATTTATCATTTCCAGTTTATGTGAGTTTGCAAGGCAAATACGAATGGGAGCTATTTGTTATGGGACCTTGGGGAACAGCAGGACTGGAGAGGGAGCTGGGAGGCTGGAGGATCTGAGACTTGTGAAAATTCATTAGAAATATGAGGAGCTATTGGGGACAGAGGAAATTAATTACTCCGAGGGACTCAAATGTCACTACTCATTTAAGTGCCCTGGTGAGGAGGCTGAGAAACCTGTTTTCTGAGGGTCGCCGTAGTGGAGCAGCCTGGGAGTTGGGCTTCCTCAACTGTCAGGTTTTGTATTTGCTTGCTGACTTTTTGACACGTTAACCTGGCTTGTGCCCTGGCCTCCTCTAATGAGAAGAGTTAAACGAGAAGTGGGGGTGGGGCGGGGCAGCGCTCTCCCCGGTAGCTGGCCGGGTTATTCAGACAGCTCACTGGGCACGTAAGTGACTGGGACCTGGGGGAAGCTGGTAATCTGCCACCACGGAGAGAAGGGGCTGAGCATTTGCAGCTGGTCTGAGTTTGGTCTTTTATTATTGCTTTTCCATCCGCAAAGCTATTCTCTGAGGTGGAGTGAATTTGGGAAGACAAATTAAGGTTTTCTACCCAAGGAGGACTGGGGAGCAGTAGCTTCTGAAAACAGTGATCTTTTCCAGATTGCCTGTCTAATAAATCTCTCTAATGCATTTGGCCTATAGACAGAGGCGGAAAATATATAGATGTGATGACTTCAAAGTTTGAAATCAGCAAGCACCCAGAGTAATGCAGTAAAAGCTCTCTCAGACGAGCACCTCACCTGGACTCAGGAATTCAAGGTTTCATTCCGAACTCTGCCACTAACCAGCTGTGAGACCCTGCACGAGCCACCATAGTGCGCCAAGCTTTTGTTGTATTATTTATAAAGTGGCAACAATAATATGTATCTTCTGTAATTGTTAAGACTGACATGCCCAGAAGAGCTTTGAAGGGTGGAAATCACGTGCAGGTGTGTGGTGGCTGTATCCCCCCTACTGGTATATTCTGGTTTAAACGTCTTGGTTTTTAAAGAGTGAGACAGCTCAGTGGTCTTTGTTCTGACCTGGGTCAAAGTTGAGGGGCTCTGCAGGATTCTCCTGGCTTGTTTGGTTAGGAAGGGTGAATCAACAAGCCAAAGAAGGAGGAACAAATGTGGCCCTGACGACTGCTTTTGGGAGAGACTATTCATGAGATTTGAAAAACAAGGAAAGTGAAATATAGCTTTGGAGGGAGTTGGAGCCCTGGATGTTCACCTCACTTCTCCTTAGGGAGCAGTCCTAAGGGGCACCACTTCTCCGGTTTGAAACGATCCTATCCCTTTGAAGTGGAGACAGATCATGCATTGAAGGCAGTGGAGGAGATGTCTGAAGATTCTTCATCTATTCCTAGAAAGGGATGATGAGGAAATAAACTAGGCCAGGGTCAGTGTGGACAGAGAAGAAGAGAGAACTTTGAGGAGTTCTGGAAAGGAAGGAATATCAGGCTTTTCCGTAGGCAGGGTGTTGTGCGGTAGAGAGGGAGCAGTGCGGCGACTCTCAGCTGTAGTGTTCCCGAGGGACTTGTCATGCCATTAGTGGAATGTGAAAAAAGCAGGATGCAGTCCCTCCGGCCAAGGAGCCCAGAAAGGTAAACAGTTAATTATCATACAGAACAGACAGAAAGAAGCCCAGAGGAGCAATGCTAGGAACTGGGCTGAGATGGAAGATGCTACTGAGCTGGACCTCAAGGGATAGGCAGCTCTGGGCTGGGTGAGAAGGGGTTGGAGACGAAATGATCCACAAAACAGCCGGTCACAGCATACTGAACAACAGTCACTCAGTTCCACAGTGAAGATGCAGGTCTGAGAGCCACACACTTGGCCGTTACACTTCTTCAGCAACCAGAGTTTTGTACACCAGCATGTACTCAGTGATTTTCAAAGGCTTCCGTGCTGTCATTGTCTCCTGGAAAGAGACTTGAAGGACTGCCTGCCTGTCCTCACTAGCTAACCTGTAGTGGCCTAGGATCTGACCTGTCCTGAGAATGCTCAGAAGTCACCCTGGGGGACCCAATTCTGAATAGTTGCTAAAGTCAGATCCCCATTCCTTGGTGTTCTTTTGAGCCTTTTTGTCACTTACCTTCTAAAATTGATTGAATGTCAGCATTCAGCGTAACTGAGCTGTTGGCTATCTACTTATTGTATTGATTCGATGTGCCCACTTTTGTATTCATTTGTATTCATGTTCAGTCAGCACAGGTGAGACTCATGCCTTGCCATCTGAGTAGTGAGACAGCAATAAGACACGAAAAGCTTTTTTTGCTCGTCTTCCTTCCTTTTTCCCCCCTTCTTGAATTCATCCCTTTAATGCCTCCTTATCTGTTTTTATTTTCCCAGATTCTCTGTTTACCCCTCTATTTTCCCTCTTTCTTTTGATAGAATCACACGTTCTCCAACTTGGAAGGAAGTAGGAGATTCCAGACACCACAGAGCTCCACTGTCAAAACTTTGAGAGGGTTCTTAACCATGTAGTAATTCCCCTTGTCTGTGTTTTTGGTGGTGGTGGCAGCTGTGTTGCTTTCCAAAGCTGAATGTCTTGGATTAAAATCTCTGCTCCAACTGTCTGGCATTGAGCAAATCAATCTCTTTACATTTCAATGTTCACATCCGTATAATTAAGGTAACCGTAATACTTTCCATGCAGGATTGTTGTAGGAATTTAATGAGAGTGGGCATGTGGAAGGGTCTAGCACATTATATATTCTCAATGAATAATGTTAGCTATTATTGTTGCTTGTAATAATAATCCCTGCTATTATAAATCCTTGAAATGCAAAAGGCAGATGTGTTGATCTTTGACAGAAAGGAAGGGAAAAGCTGAGAAGACTCTTTCCCACTCTTTGGCTGGTTTTAGAAATCGGAAATCCTTAGGGACAGAGGCATCGAAAGCAGCAGAGTCTGCAAGTGCACAGGCAGCCCTCCCTGGCTGGAGTGTGGCCTGGGTGCTGAACACTCAGAAGTCCTGATGGCTTTCCTGAGCTACTTCTGGAGAGCATCTGAGTCAACCCTTCTCCAGATCCAGGATTCCTTCCCAGAGAGTATAGTGGCTTTGTAATCTGTCAACTTGGCTAGACGGAATTACAATACCCGACGTTCAGTTTCTTGTATGTTTCTAGTTAGGGTAGGTAAAAGGGGGGATACCTGGCAGATTTGGAGGATGGAAGGGAAGCAGCAGCCACTTTGCAGCTCGCAAGTTATTGCTGATCTGCTGACTCACCTAGTTGGCAGGAAGCAGCATCTGGGCCTGTGGGGCTGCCTGCCTTTCCCGAATCCTCCTCCAGGTTCTCTAGCTCCTCACCCAGATGTGTGTGTTGAGCTACTTGAGAAAAGGCCCCGGCTGCTGCAGGTCATCCACGTTGGCAAGCTGGGATGCTGTAAAGCCAACGTTCTAGTTAGTTCTCATGGGGTTTCAGCTCATCGTTGCAGGTTGCAGGCTGCTCCTGATTTCTCCCATTATTTATATTCCTCTTCCCTTCCTAACCGCCTGACAAGTGGACTGCAAGCTCCAGCATCAGACGTGAGACAACAGACTTTAGACTGCTTAACCATTCCCAAGATTGCATAAGGCCAAATCCTCCTACTAAATAAATAAGATATATATAAATATGTATATATAATATATATAAAGTATTCATTTGTTTATTAGAGGAACAGAACAAAGCACTAGGAGATTATATGTGTGCATATGTATGTATGCGTACATATTTGTGCACACATGTACACACGCACAATCTACTAGTGGTTGTTCCTCTCATCTCTAAACCCTCTCTCACCTCTCACTGCCGTGACTTCACCCAATGCAATTTTTGCTCTCCAGTTTCTCACCTTTTTGAGCTTCAGAATCAGACTCTTAATGAAATTAACCCCACAAATATGAATATACTAGAGAGGCCCTTCTAGCCATTCCGTTTCCTCAGACCTATCTTCATCTTCTCTGTGCCTTTTGAAAATAATACCTTGATTCTGAGTGTTTACAAGGTACAATGCGATATAGTGGGGGTGGAGGGAGGCACGGAATTTGGAGTCAGAAGACCTGTTTGTACCCTGCCACTACAGATTGCCGACTCCGTCTCCTTGTTGTTTAGCTGCTGGAGCCTCAGTGCTCTCAGCTGTAAGATGGGCGCGCTAACAGCTGACCTGCCTGTGCTCAGCCTCCCAGGAGTCCAGTGACACCTGAGTAGCTCTAGATGTCTGAGGCCCTTCATACTGGAATCCATCCTCCCAGTCTCAGATTTGCTCACACCTAGGTAGGAAAAGGACAATTTTGATTGGATGTTATACTTTAGAATTCATAGTAAAAGCAACAAATCAGGACACACTATTTTTCAATGAAAAGTAATATCTTGAAACAGTAATAACTAAATTCTTATCCTTTTCAGGGTCTACCATACTATCTTTTTGCCTAAATTGTTTCTTGAAAAAGATTTAAGTTGAAGAAATTGAGTGTATAGTGGTTCCTTTTAAAATGGGTATATCTATCAAAATTACTTATAAATCAAAAATATTACAGAGCTGACCAAAAAAGGGCAAAACGCTTAAATATTAAAGGATGACTAAGAATTCTCTTACTTGAAGCAGAGTTTAAAACTAACAAAAAAGCAAATACAGAAAGTAGAACATGACGGAACAACCTAATCTGGAGCTGACCACAAAAGGGAGTTAAAAGCTAAGCTGAGGGGACTTTTAAAAAGTGACACAACCAAACGACGAAATTAAATATATACAAATGAAACTTTTATGAATGGATAATACAGATGTCTATTCAAAGAAAAGAGCCTCTGTCCTCTCTGGCAGACGAGGGTCTCCATGTGCGTAGAAGAGGTGATTCTGGGAACATCCTATTCTTAAGTGTGACCTCGGCGCCCAGTTGTGAGCTCACAGACCTGGTTAGAAAAATCTCTGTAATTGGCAGGTATATGGCTCCTAGACGAAGATGTGGAGGATACAGGTGACAGCTGAAATCCACATTTATGACCAAGCCTCAGCCTGCTCTGCTGCACACATTTATCATTGAACAACAGCCAGAGCTGAAGCGAGAGCTGGCTTACCCTCCCCCTCTGCATGCGCGCACACACACACATGCACACACTCTGCCTCTCTCACAAAGCTCAAATGAATGCTGTAGCACGATGCCTGGCACATGGTAGGTCCTCCAAAAACATTTGGTGGATGGGTGCATGTACTAATGAATGGCCAAGGAACTCCAGGGGAAAGTCGAGAAATATCAGTAGACAATACAACAGCATCCTGGACAAAACGAAATGGGAAAAAAATGCCCGGGAGAATTATTTTACTGAAGATTTAACACGTTGATGTTCATAATACCTCACCTGCCAAAGGTATCCTATTCAAAATGAATGAAGCAACGGAACAGGATTAAATTGGCACAGCTGGAGGAGGTCTGCCTGCGTGTGAAGAGCTGAATGTTATCTCCAGGCAACGGATGGAGTCGTAACATAAGAATTCTTATTTTTAGTGTTGGGGAGAAAATGAATTTGAACCAGAGTCACCTAGGCTTGATCAGAGATTGGGGCTTGAGGAAGTGAGTGGATAAATAATAGAGGGGAGGTCTGTGGAGGGAGATCCTGTTATTTCAGAGTAGCACCAGAAAGCGTAATGACGTTTGCTAGGGCATCTGGTCAACCCAGGCCCCCACTGCTTGGGACAAGCAACATCAGGGTAGGCGCCTAAGTGTTAGGGAAGCAGCATCCCACAGGTGAAGAAGACAAGCAACCCTCCTGTGTGGACAGGTCTGCATCCTTTGGGGAATAGGGAGTTTCTCTGTGAAATTAGTTAGTATGATATCTTATAGTTGTCTGTTTGCATTTTCTCTCACTCTCTATGTTCTCCTATGGTGCTAGGACCATGGTTTTTTTGGGTTTTGTCTCTTCTGCATCTTTATTTATAGCACCTAGCTCTGAGAATTTTTTAAAAATCACCAAGCACTCTCATATGCTAATGATGGTAAACCTCACCCCAAACATGTAAGAAGCCATTGTTAGCCACATTTATAGGTAAAGAAGGAGAGAATCAGAGAGGTGGAGCAGTGTGCTTGAAGTCCCACAGCTGATGGATTGCTGAAGCAGCACTTGAACCCAGACCTGTCTGGATAAAATTTGTAATCTGTCCACTCTTCCCCTAAGCCTCAGAGCCTACAATTGAGCAGGTGCTCCCTAAAGCTTTCTTGGAAGGAAGGAGGGAAAGAAAGAGGCATGATAGGTTATGAGAGGGTAGAGAAGATTTGAATACAAATCACCAGACCTTCAGAAGATCTGCTCTGAAGAGATGATAGACAAATGTGTCTGACACAGTATTATTCAGAGATTCTGCTGGGTGGAATGAGCCTCAGAGAGGGAACTTGGAGAGAGTTACACCAGGAGACTTTGGGATTCGTCCACAGAAACTTAGCCCAGGTCAAGTGTAAGAAAGTCAGATCGAAGTTGGGAAAGTGAATAAGAATCTTGGGACAAGCAGAAAGCCCTGCTGGAAGGCTCTTCTGCAAAGAACTGACCCCATCCCATTCATCACCTCCTCCCCCAGGAGGTTTGCTAATTTGTCCCTGTAGCAACCTTAGAGGAAGTTATTACCATGTTTTAGGGATGAGAAAGTTAAGACTCAAATTAAGAGTTTCGTAGAACTCGCTAATGCCAGGAGTGATTCTGAATGCAAGTTACCAGGAGTAAGCTACCCGGCACCAGATACTGAGGGAGTGTCCAATTTGCTGCAAGATGCTTCTTCCAAAAGAAACTTCCATAGGAATTTTGTCTGACAGCTGATTTTAAGCCAAGCATGTCTCTTCCTGTAAGCATTACCAGGGGAAATAAAAAGAACATCCAGAGCTTGTGTGCCCCTAGATTTTTCACCTTTCTGTGTTTAACACGTGGCTCTAATGTTACTCTAATGCTGGTGTCTTTATTTATCAGTGTCTCTTAGTGAGGGACCCGAGTTCTGGGTGTCCCGTTGAAGGTAATGCTGCCAGATGGCTCACAAATTAGGTTCAATAAAGCATAGTCATTCCTCTCTTTTAGCGAGTTCTTGGTGCAGCACCCATTTACCTTGCCTGATATCCTATTGGAGTTGTTAAATCCTAAACATGGATCGACTGGAACAGGGGAATAGGCTATGGGGGTGCAGTGAGCTGTAGAAGTGGACAGAGCGTCCCCTTCGGAACTGGAAACCTGACTGAAGGTTCACATTCCACTTGTTGGCTGTGTGGGGACTTGGTTTCTTGTGTCTCCCTCTCGATCATTTAGCCTCAATTCCTCCACCAGTTAAAATGGGAATCAGAGGTGATTCTGAAGAGCAAGTGGTAACATACATATGAAAATACTTGGTAAAGTATACATGGCTACAGAAATGTAAGTATAATACATTTAAATATAAAATGTGAATAGGAGTGTATTACATCACAGGAAACGTACCCTTCAATTAGAAATTTTAAGAAAAAAATGGAATCAGGACATTCTAGGACTATAAGAAATCTCAGAGATGATTTACTTCAATTTTTTTTGACAGATGAAGAAATTGAGTCCCTGAGCAAGGTAGCAACTGGCATTAAATCACATAGCCAAGGCTACACAGAGCTGAACCTCAAACCCCTGTGCCTTGCTTCTCTACTCATCTCCTTCTGCCCACGAGCCTCTACTCTCTCCCTTGTCCTGCTTCTGCAGGCTGCTGTGGGCCTTGATGGAACTACTCAAACCGGGAGCTTCAAACTTCACAAGCCAGGGAGAATGCCCATGCCCCAGTGTATTTATGTGGACTTCCTTTTAGCTGCAATCAGGGGAATGGGTGTTGCAGGTTTTGGAAAGGTGGCTGATCCAATGTGATTTCCTTTGGACTTTGTAGACTTCATCCTTTGAGCAGTGAAGGGAGCATCTAAAGTACCTGTTGATCCTGCCTCTGAAATGTACTGAAACATTTGCTTTCCAACACATTATATTGTAAGCTCCCCGAGGACAAGGACCTTGCCTGTCTTCCTGCCCTTTTCCAACATATCCCCAGTGTGTAGCACAATGCTCGGCTCGTGAGAGATGCTCAGAAGGTATTCATTTAATGAAAGAGTGAATCCCCACTGCCATTGCCTTCATTCAAGGTCACTTTGTCATTCTCAAGAGGCTCATAGTGCACTTCCTTTAGTCTCACTCCTTCCAAACCCTCCTTCACACTGCCCTCTGAGATCTTGCTGAATTATAAATATGGGGACGCCACTCCTCTGCTTAAAAGTTTTCAATGGCTCTCTTTTGCCTACTGGAGTTAGAACAGCTTCTTAACGAAGACTTTAAAGATCTTTAATCTGGCCCTGGACTAACTTCCCAGCCGCATCTGTAGAATCCTCTTTCCCATCCCGCCCTTTCAACGTACACACACCCTTGGATTTATTTTCCAGCCACACTGGATTGCCTAATGGCTCTTTCCTGAATGTATCAGCTCTTTTCACACCGTTTCTTCTACCTGGAATCTCCTCTCTTGCCTTTACTACTTGGCGAATGCCTGCTATTCTTCAAACCCCTTCCAATGGCCCCTTCCCTGGCTGTTTTGGTGCCTTCCTCAGTTACTAGGCAGGTTCCTCCAGAGCATGAGATGTATCTTCAATCCCTATGGATTAGGAAATGGGCGATAATCCTGAACTATCGCCCCCTCTCTCCAGCAATGCAGGTTATTGAGATGAGGGTACAACGAAGCTGAGATGTAATGATGAGAACTGGATCCAAACCAAGAGCAGCAAGAGAAAGATGGGTTTTGTGCCACGGTCTGGAGAAGAGGGTGGCTTGGTCACCATTTCAGAGGACATGTTTTCTCAGCAGGTCTCAGCCATGTGATCTGACACCCCTCACCCAGTACTGCTGAAAACGCGTACTTCGTAAAAAAGAAAATAATATGAACACTGATTTTTATCTCCTCATTTAACTCTAATAAAGTCATCACACATGATTTATTGTTGTTATTAATGAAAAGTAACAAAAATGCTATGCTTTTGTAAGCAACTTTTTGATTGTTTATGTATTCATGAATTTTAATTTTAAAACTAATCTAAACATGTTACATGGAGTTTAGGAATTAGAGAGAAGACAAAAAAATAACCACGATTCATCATTTGGGCATATTTCTTTCAGTCTTTATATAGACATATTTTATATGACTGTTATCAGATTATACATATAAATATAAAGCCTAGTTTGTTTGTTTCACTGTATCATGAGCATTTTTCAATGGAGCTGGACACTGTCAGTATCAGTCACTTTAAATGACTGAGTATGTTCTGTTGAGTAAATGGGCTATTATTGGATAGATCCACTATAATTCATTTAGTCATTTCCCTATTATTGGAGATTGGTTTCCTTGCAATATTTTACTTTTGTCAGTAATATATGAAGATGCCTTTATAACACAAAGATTTTCCATTCTTTGGGTTTATTTCCTTAAAATGACTCTGAGACGTGTTGTTAATTTGTAAACACATCCCTTATTAAAAACATTCAATGCCCCCTCACACCTTTCCTCTCTCCAAGGTAGAAGCTAATCCTTGCTCCTTAATAAGGAATTTGAAGACCTACATACCCTGCCCTTGTCTAAGTCCCAGCATCGTCTGTGTCACTCCTTACGTCTCATTTTTCCCCAACCCCGTGACTTGCCTGTGGTTCTAGGACATACCAAGCTGTCCTTTCAGCTCTGTGTGGTGCTCAGGCTAGCCCTGCCACCTCATCCACCCCTACACACACCATACATATACCAACCTTTGGCTCAAACTCATATCAGATGGTACCTCCTCTGGGAAGCCTTTGTTAGCTCCAGCAAGATGAGTTAGGCACCCTTCCTCTGGGGTTCCGTGACTTCCTGTGCATACCCCTGTCATCAGGCTCATCACACTCTGCTGAAAATATATGACTCGCTGAAGCTGGGGAATGTATCTTTTTCATTGTTTCCCCAGTTGCTAGCACAGTACTCAACACATGGTTAAGGGTACAATAGCTGACAAGCAAACCTATCAATAGATTTGGCAACTGGTATATCCCTGAAATATGCTATGGAAAGAGTAAAATACTCTATTTGCAAATTATTGACAAACAGTAGGTATCTCCTTTTATCTCATTTTAAAATAGCATGATATATTAGTAAAGCACAAAGAGGAGAGAGATTATAAGTGGGGTTTCTGTAAAGAAACTGAATACTGAAGGATACCAAAGACCTTAATTGATTTATGCACATCCTTATAAATATGTGACATTTGATTGTTTAGAAATTTGATCATGCTCTCTCATGGCTTTAAAAGCCATCTATATACTAGTGATTTCCACATTTTTATCTTCAACCTTATCACCCTCCTGAACTCAGGACTCATTACTCCATCTTCATCCTCAGCAACTCCATTGCATGTCTGCTAGGCAACTCCAACTTCAAAGATCCAGAACCAAACTGGTTGTCCACCTCAGCTATTCCTTCCACAACCTTCCCCATCGCAGTGAATGGCAACTCCAGCCTTCCAGGTGTTCAGCAAAGACCCCGCAATCACCTTTGACACCCCTTTCTTTCATACTCCATGTCCTGTCCACAAGCACATTTTGCTGGCTCTACCTTCAAACTATGTTCAGAATTCAGCCACTTTTCACCACATTCTCTACTGCTATTGCCCTGGTCTGAGCAGCTGTCATCATTTCCTTGGAATGTTTTTTTTAACACACAGGTTCTTTTTTTAAGATTGGCACCTGAGCTAACATCTGTTGCCAATCTTCTTTTTTTTTCCTTTCTTCTTCTCCCCAAAGCCCCCCAATACATATTCTAGTTGTAGGTCCTTCTAGTTCTTCTTTGTGGGACGCCACTTCAGCATGGCTTTGTGAGCAGTGCTAAGTCCACGCCCAGGATCCAAACTGGCGAAACCCCAGGCCGCTGAAATGGAGCACGAGAGCTTAACCACTTGACCACAAGGCCGGCCCTTTTCCTGGATTTTTATAATAACTCATTTCTCAACTTTCAACCTTGCTGCCATATTTTACACACAAAAGTGAAGGTGCCCTTTCAAAAGTCCTTGCTTAAAGCCTTCTAAGGGCTGCCATCTTGAATTCCTTACCTAGAGTATTAGGTTACTCAGGCTGCCATGACGAAATACCACAAACTAGGTGGCTCAAACAGCAGACATTTATTTTGTCATAGTTCTAGAAGGTTAGAAGGTTAGAAGATTCAAGATCCAGGGGTCAGCCAATTTGGTTTCTGGTGAGGCCCCTCTTCCTGACTTGCAGATGACCTCCTTCTCACTGTGTCCTCACATGGCCTCTCCTCTGTGTGTAGAGGGAGAGCGAGAGCAAGCAAGAGCTCTTCTTGTAAGGGCACCAGTCCTATTGGATTAGGGCCCCACCCTTATGATCTCGTTTAACCTCAATTGCTTTCAGAAAGACCCTGTCTCCAAATACAGTCACATTGGGAATTGGGGCTTCAAAATATAAATTTGAGGGGACACAACAGAGGCAATAACACATGGCCTATAAATTCCCACGTGATCCGTGGCACTCTGCCCCCACCTCCCTCGGCTGTTCAAGCCAAACTGGGCTCCTTACAGATCCTTGAACACACCCAACATGCTCCCATTGCAAGGGTCTAACGCTGATGGTCCCTCCACCTGGACCGTCTTCCAGAAATCTCCCTGGCTCACCTCCTGTCTCCTACAGGTCTCTGTTCAAATGCCATTTACTGGCTATTTCTTCCTTGGCACCTTTTATAAATAGCACAGCTGCCCCACTCAGACATCCTCTTTACCTCACTTTACTTTTCTCTAAAGCATTTCCATTATCTGACTTTGTATATTTACTTGTTTATTTGTCTCTCCCTTTTCCTCTCTAGTGGTAGAATATAAGCTCCACGAGGGCAGGAATTTTATCCCTTTTTCTTTACGAGTGAATTACTGGCACTTAGAACAGTCTTGGCACACAGAAGATGCACAATAAATATTTACTTAAGGAATGAATGAATAGAAGTTTCTTTCATATTCATTATCTTACTTCAACCTCAAATCAAACCTGGGAGACGGTGGGGTAGATATTTGCTCTATTTTTATGGCTGAGGAAAACTGATATTCATAAGAGTTAGGTTTCATGTATGTAGCGGTAATTTCATTTGCTAACTGCTTAATATCACCAAGGGATAATCGTACTGTTATACTTGCTTTCATTTAATCCTTGGAGTAATCCTAAAAGATTATATATTATTATCCCTATTTTAACACAATTACTTATGCCTTAGAAAGGTTCAATAAGTTGCCCAAGGGAATCGCTACTAAGTGACAGCCTAGATATGAACCCTAATCTGACTTCAAAGAGCTTGTTTTGATCTATGATTATAGTTCACTTCCTTGTAACACAACTCTGTGTGCCAGGGACTATGCTAAATCTTGCAATAACACTATGAAGGATGGACCACTCTTATCTTTAGTTTGCAGATGAGATAACTGAAGCCCACAGACATTAACTTGTCCAAGGCCACACCCACTGACCGAAGAGTCTGACTGTCAAGTGCCAGCCCCCTGCCTCAAAGAGCCACGTCTTGAACCAAGCACTTCTTACTTTCCATTGCCCTGCCTTCATACACAAACTGCCTCAATTAACCCCTAGGCCCAGGGTGCCCCAACTACGACACATTTTTGAGTTTATATTTGCAATGTGACCTCAATAGACCCTTATGAAACAGAAAGCTTTGGCTGATGCAGCAAATTAATATGTCAATTAAAAATATTGACAAATGTTAGATGACCTAATCACTTTTAAAAGAAAGCATCTTCTCCTTGTTCAGTCTTTTCCAGGTTGGTGTGCTTCTTTGAACCTGTTCTCTTCCTCCTTCGATCCCTGGTAAGCGTGTGTGTGATTCGCTCAGCCCCTCTTCAGGCCCTTGATGGCTTAGCTTAGGTTCAATAGTGGAGAAGGATAATGGAGTCTATTTTTCAGACTTTCACTTTCATTGGTGGACTCTATTCTGGGTGCATATTATTAGAATTGTGAGAACTGGACATCTCTTTAAAGTAGAGAGTGTTGGGCTGAGCCAAGAAGATTATTAAAAGACATCATAATGGCAATCTTAGAAAATATATTGGGCACCTTGAGTCCTCGCTCTGTCTCTCCCCTCACAGCACGAAGCCTATTCAAACTCCTTTCCAGGAGCCGACTTCTTCCCTCTGCCTGTCCTCTGTAGCCTGCTCTTGTGCACATACTGGGCCAATCGTTCTCAAACGGTGGTCCCAGGACTGACAGCATCAGCATCATCAGGGAACTTGTTAGGAATGCAAATTCTCGGGTTCCACCCCGGAACCACTGAATCAGAAACTCTGGGTGGGAGGCCCAGCACCCTGCTTGTTTTCACAAGCCCTCCAGGTGATTCTGATGTTGGCTCGAGTCTGACAGCCACTGTATTAGGACAAGCGTCACTTCTCCACCCACCCCCACCTCTAGGCTGGTCCTCTCTTCCCAGCCTGCGGGTGCTCCGCGACAAGGACACAGTTGCTCCAGAACTTGCTCCTTGATTGCAGCCACAACTAATGTGACCAGCAGCTGACTGGGGGGCTCAGCTTTTGACATGCTTGGTACATAGCTTTGAGGCTGGTTTAGGGAACAATATTTTTAACTGCAAAACAGAGATAAGGCACCTTTTTTGAGCAATTGTTGTCTGCCTTAGGAAAGCTCATTACCAACCTTTCCCATTTGATCATATCTTTGCTCTTATCTAAGTAGAGCATAATAATAACTACTGTTTCATCGAGTACATTTTATTTGCTTTAATTTTTTAAAAAAAATGTATTCATGTAACGCATTTAAAGCAAATAGCACTACAACTCTTATTGAAAAATAGCAATCCCCTACTTTCCATGCACCCACCATTCTGAGACTTTTCCATCATTTTAGCTCCTTCTGCTGCTATTCAACTCCATATTTCTAAATAGCATGCTTATATTGCTACTTCTTGACCTGTCTGTTTCAGGCATTATCTCTCGACTTTCTCTTATTGTGGTTGAGAACTTAGTTGCCCTTCCTCTCACAACCCTCACACACTTCTCTCCCCTGTTTCAGCACCACGGCCACCTCCCTTTGTCTCTCTCTCCCAAGTGCTGAATTCTCTGGGGGACTTGGTAAGCTTATTGTTGGCATCCAAGCCCCCTACCCGTCCCACCCCAAACACTTAGCTTCCTCCCCTCTGCTAAGTACCTACCACTTTTCCCTCTGCTTCCAGACTCACAGAGTACGTTGAAACCTTCCATCCGCGGGGGTTAAGGCGACGTTAGATTACAAGTCCTTCATGCTAAACTCATAACAAGTTTTACACAAATGCCAGTAAAGAGAAGATTTACTTTTCTGGTTTTTTTTAAACTAACACTTTAGGGGCTGACCTGTGGCACAGTGGTTACGTTTGCCTGCTGCACTTTGGCAGCCCGGGGTTCACGGGTTCAGATCCCGGGCAGGTACATACACATGGCTTGTCAAGCCATGCTGTGATGGCATCCCACTTACAAAATTGAGGAAGATTGGCACAGATGTTAGCTCAGGGACAATCTTCCTCACACACACACACACAAATTACACTTTATTTTTAGTACTTTATCTGCTAATAGTTTATACTAGAATAGTATTATATTTTTATTATGTTCTTATAAATTAACATTTGCAATTGATGTTTTGTGTCATGATTATAAACTTTTGTATTTGAAATGCAAGTTACTTGCTGCAATTTTTAAAGCTCTCATCTTACCATTCTCTCACTTGGGATGTGCCAGCTTCTTAGGTTTAAAACACTAATTCTAAGAATCACTTTGCTTTAGAGACACGTAGCTTCCTGAACTCTACCATGTACTAGGGGTCATTCTAACCCTTTACATGTGTTATTCGCGCAACTCTCTCTACCATTGCATTCGTTAGATGTGCACCATTGTTAAGATCATTTTACAGATGAGGAAACTGAGTCACAATGAAGTTAGATAGTTTGCCCTGAGTTCCACAGCTATGCATTAAACACCACATTACACATTAAACACCGCAGCACCACAGTGGGCTCCTGTAATAAGCCCTTATGTATGCTGTGGAGTCCTTCAGAAACTACCCCATACTTGGCCCTTACAGTAGTTCTGCTAGTTAGGGATAGCGGGTGCCTGGCCTCCTCAAGTCCCGTGTGCTGTCACACCATAACCTCCCACTCCCTGTGGGCTTCCCCTCAGGAGTGCACAGTGGGATACTGGTTGCGCCTGACATCACTCCGTCCCACTTCCCTGATCAATAAATCTGGCTTCTCCTACCAGAAGCTCCTATGTTCTGCTAACATCAAGAAAGGAAAGTACCAGCCTTGTGTGAGAGAAAAGCCAGATTCCTTTGCTTCTGCCAATTTGGGCTGTTGACACCTCCTTGGAGTCCTGGTACATTTCCCTGACCAGTGTCATATGATTTTCAGTTTGGCTAACTCCATTTTAGTTATTACAATGCTGCAACAAGAGAGCAATTGTGCTATTTCAGTATTTATGTTACATAGTATCAATATTTTATTTTGAAAGTGTACAGAATTTATAAAATGAAAATCTCAAAGAAACTAAATTATTTAATGTACTTTAAAGACAAAAACATAAATATGTTACAAACATTGAGAAAGATGTAAATTTTAGAAAGATATACATTATAACTAATATAAATTATTGGCAAATAAAAATTCATTAAGATAAATATTCCAAATATAAACTAAAAAGCACATAACTTAGGAAAATCTAATCAATTATGGAAGTTGAAAATGAAAATATTATTTGCTCTTTTTAAAAATGTGCTAGTTAAAAAATAAAGTGGGTCAGTGACATCATTGAGTTGCAAATGTATTTTTGTGCAAGCTTTCCTTGCTGCTGGAAAAGCTCTTGCTGGTAATTTTCTGACTAGTCAGAAGAATGGTGAGGAGAAACTTAGATGCTAACCCTAAACATTGTCCTCCGAATTTCATCTTCCAATAACTTTCTCTCTTATTTGTCTGAAGAGCTCCACGTCCCAAACCCACCCGAACACGGACTGTAGGGTTTGTATTGATAATGAGCGGTATTCCCCGCTGCCCCTCCAAAGACAACTTCTGATTTGTCTTCATCCTCTGCATTTTCAGCATAGAAAGCTGGTAAATTCAATGCAGAAGTATCTGTGTTCATTTCCATACTGTCACATTCATATTCTACTTTCTCAGAAATTCTTTGAAATGTGATAATAATTATTTCTTCAATGGGAGCTTTGCGAGACCACAATACAGTTGCTTAGAGCTCCTCACATAGGCCTGGAGCTGCCTAGACTTGTAGACCCTGCATCAGTTTGTCATTTCACGTAATTTGAATGATTGAACCATTGTTCTTGCTCTCCAGATGTCAACAGCTCAAATTTCAGATTTTTCAAAAACTTAAAATAGCACACTAACAAATATACGGTATTTCAGTACTTAAAAATAGCACAGTCTACTGTAATACCACAATTTGGTAACGACTACATCTTCCTCCCTGTATGGGGTACCCAGCATGCTTTGAGGCCAGGGCTCCATTTTACAAATGAGGAAAGTGGTACTCAGGGAAGTGAAATAATTAGCCTGAGGTCATACACATAGCAGGCGCCAGCACTGAGATTTGAACCCAGTTCTTTGGACCCTAAAGTTAGAGTACCTTTTACTACCTCTTACTCTGTAAGTCAGCCAGTCCCTTTTATATAGAGACTCCACGTTATCCACCCTTTGGGTGAAACAAATGGCCGATATTTCTTCTCAGCAGAAACAATCACTTAGCTCAGCTTTAAGAGGCATTTTCCAAGGCGAGGGCTGTCGAACACCAGAATGGGCTCTTGTGGCAGGTTATAAAATTTTCTCTTCTGTCATTCTCAAAAATAATTGAGATGAGGAGTTTTAAAATTTATACAGGTTCCAGAGGACCTCTCCAGGTCTTTTCCCACTCCATGACTCTGCAGGTCCATGAGAATTAAGACCAATTAACTCTGAAGTCAGTTCCCCTGATATTTGGTCCTTTGGCTGTTTGTTACCTTAATAAATAAAACATCTGGATGACAGAAAAGGATAGATAGAAAAGCGTGACTCTTATTTTTGAGCCTCAAAACCCTAGACTTTGCTCTCTGTTATGCCCTATCAAAATATCCAGGTGGAAGGGATAGCTC
Organism: Equus asinus; assembly: GCF_041296235.1. Lineage (NCBI taxonomy): Eukaryota > Metazoa > Chordata > Mammalia > Perissodactyla > Equidae > Equus > Equus asinus. Next base: position 67,264,729 of record NC_091794.1, read on the forward strand.
AAGAAATTGGAAATAATCTTGGTTGTCTCTCCTCTATTTGCTCCTTTCATCTTTTTTCTGTTTAATAAGCACAAAGTAAACACAGAACTGATTTTCTTTTATTCTGAAATGTTATGAACATTAAGCTCTGAGTATTATCATGGGAATGCATTTCATTTGAACTCCAAGGAGGCTGAATGTAATTTGTTAAAAGAAAACCCCACGTTAGTAATGTCATGACAATTTCTCTGTCATAGTGGATCTGGAAGGCCTCCTTTTGTCAGGTCAAATGTTTCCAAATCAGTTCGGGTTTTTTCAGGTCCTTGAGGTACCTGGAGAGCTAAGTCCTAACTACCTGGGCAGCATTTCGAAAGCTATGAGGCTGCTTGGTTGTGGAAGTTTCTATCATTTGTCAGTCACCTGCTATGTACCAGGTCCTATAGTGGGCAATTTACATGATTTCTTCATTTAACTCAGACATTCTTACCAATTAGCTCAGATTATCCCCTTTTGCTATTAAGGGAACTGTAATTCAGACCAGTTGAATGATTTGCCCATAACCGTCCAGCCAGAAAGTAACAAAACTGGGATTTGCATCCAGGGCGTCTGGTTCCTGCACTCAGGCTCTTCCCACTGCTGCATGTTGTCTCAGCGCTTCGTCTCCTGGCCTGCAGCCCTCAGTCCCACCTCTCCCATCTGTATGCCGGATTCTCGATCTGGACTTGAACTTGGTCAAATTGTTTCTTTAACTTGGCAGCCTGCCAGCATTCTGGTCACTTGGCTTGAAGACATTCAGTTTGTTTCTTTTGAAAACCCTGACACATTCCATCCTCACTTCATTGATCAGTTGTTTTATAATCCCACTGCACCTACCCACTGCTGGGTGATGGGCTACAAAAAAGAGAGCTTCCCAGGTGAGGTTCCCAGTTAAGGGTCAGGGGAGGGGATAAGTACAGCCCAGAGAAAAGATAGTTCCTACACAGTGCAGCATGTGGCATAAAGAGAAATACACAGTGTGGTATGGGAACCCCTACGATTAGCTTTTCCTAGGAAAATCTGGGAAGCCTTTCCAGAGGGGGTGATATTGGAGCCAAGTTTTGAACTAGATTCTCCCAAAATTCATATGTTGAAGCCCTGACTCCCAATGTGGCTGCAATTGGAGACGGGACTTTTAAAGATGTAGTCACGGTTAAATGAGGCCTATGGGTGGGCCCTAATCCAATCTGAATGGTGTCCTTGTGTGAAGAGGAAATGTAGACATACGCAGAGAGACACCAGGGGTGAGCATGCACAGAGAAAAGACCATGTGAGGACACAGCAAGGAGGTGGCCATCTGGAGGCCAAGGAGCGAGACCTCAGGAGAAACCAGACCTGCCAACACCTTGATCTTCCAGCCTCTGGAGGTGTAAGAGGTAAATCTCTGTTCAAAGTCACACGCAGGCTGCGATATTTCGCTATGGTGGCCAGCAAACTAATACAATGTTCCAGAACTCTTTGCCCACTCCTTCTTACCTGACTTGTGTTAGCTCCTCGAGAGTGTACCTTCAACACCAGTCACACCTCCTGCCCTCCCCTCCCTGCCTCTGGAGAGCTCCAGAGGACCCGGGCGTGTTTCTGTCATGAATGACAGGTAGCTGGGTTATTCATACAAATGCTCCAGCCAGTGGTCCCATGGCATCCAAGTCATTTTGTAAATATTGATACTGGCAGGGCACAAATAGCTCCTGGCCATTTATAAGAAATGGATGTGTTTCTGGTGTATTCTTTGTAATCTTTTCTAAAATAAGCTGAGAATTTCTACAGCATGGAACAGTCAATGTGTCACTCATGTGTAATGCAATATAGAGCAGCAGAGAATTGTTCATAAGAATTGTATGTGTTTCTGAGGATTTAATTACTTATATAATTTTATGCATTTTTACACATTTATGTTTTTAATCAAAGATTTAAAATTTGTAGGGGCCGGCTCCGTGGTCAAGTGATTAAGTTTATGCACTCCGCTTCCAGCGGCTCAGGGTTCAGATCCTGGGTGCGGACATGGCACCGCTCATTAGCCCATGATGAGGCAGCGTCCCACGTGCCGCAGCTAGAAGGACCCTCAACTGAAATATACAACTATGTACTGGGGGGCTTTGGGGAGAAAAAGAAAAAAAGAAAAAGATTGGCAACAGTTGTTAGCTCAGGTGCCAATCTTTAAAAAATAAAATAAAATAAAACAAAATTTGTAAGAACTGTGTGAAACTAGAAAAATGCTAAGGAGACGTGAGGAGAGGTCAGTAGACTGCTCCTTGAGTCACTGTGCTGCCAGTCTCGGAACAGCGCTGGGCACAATAAACATAGTGTAAGTGGTAGATGTAATTATTGCTTTGAGACAAAATGGAAACTCTCTAAACACAACGGCCCTTGGAAAATATTGAAGAAATGGAATAAAAACTGGAGATGAGAAGAGTAAAACTTTGTAAAACTAATTTTATAAAAGTGCCAGATAAAATAATCATTAAGCTGTAACTTGTGGAAACAAAATAGGAAAATGGGTTCCAAATGTGGCCACTGCAATCAGAGATAGTTGGTAATGAGTAAAAGAGATTGTTTTCAGCAACTAGTACATATATAAGCAAATAAGATAGGTGTTTTATAGCAATTTTCAGTTTACCTGTCTGCCTCCCCAGTAGATGCTGAGCTTCCTATGGGAAGAGATCGGATCATATCTTACTCGTTTCAGCATTTTCAGGGTCTAATACCTGATACTGAGAAACCATTCAGTGACTGGGGGAGGAGTGAAGGAATTCATGAGTGCATGAATGAATGATTGACTAAGATTCACAGTTTGGACAGGAAAGGTGAGGGGAGGTGCTCACTGAGATGGCCACAGTGTCTGCCATGTTTCTGTCCATATCTCACCTGCTCATTTCTTTGTGTCTTCCAGCTGTGACTTCAACCTGACCTCTTAAATTAGTAGCTGACACTGGTGTGGCACGTTATACTTCAGGAATACTTCTTGCATGTCAACTCATTGCCTTTGATCTTAAAACATTCCTGGAGTGTTAAGCAAAGCAAAAGTTGTTATCCCCATGTACCAATGAGGAATCTGGAGCTCAGAGAGCTTGTGACTTGCTCAAGGTTGCACAGCTTATATGAGGCAGAGTCAGGACTCAGTGCCAAATCATCTACATCCAAAGCAGGTCTTCTTTTCACTTTACCATCCTCTGTGGGACACAGAGGAGACCACAAATGTCTCCAGTCCAAGAGGAGGTATAGAGCCTTCCTAGGGAGGTAACAATTGAATGGGGCCTTGAAGCGTAAGTATTTAGCATCTTCTTCTACCAGAGTAGCCAGACGCAAGTGCAAGGAGTGATAATCTTGGGGATCTCCTTGAAGGGAAGAACTAAGCACTGGTACACAGTGGTTACAACGTGGGCCGTGGAGTCAGGCTTTGGTTCGAATTCTATTTGTGCCCTTAGTCATTGTGAGACCTTGGAGAAATCTTCTTTTCAATTTTCAATTAAAAGTATTTATTGACCACTTACTCTGTGCTATTCAATGGTTAGCTTGTGGGTCTACAGTGGTTAAAAAAAGGGCCTTGCTTTTCTCATCACTAGTTGTCTAATACTAAACAAGTAGGTGATTTTATATACAAATGAGCACACAAAAGTTGTCGCAAGGAATTCAGTTAAGTGAATGATAAAGCAAAGCCCTTAGCAGATGCCTGACACATAGCAATGGCTCTGGCAACAGTAGCTGAATACAGGTGCTTGAGAGGCGTGGGAAGTTTCAACCTCACTCCCCACCTCCACAGCTCCACGTGGTCCACCTTCACCACCTATCTGCACTCAATATGGAATTTCAAGATTAGACCCCCCTCTGATGTTAATGATCCCTGCACTTAGATCCCCGTATATCTCCAAATGCCTGCACATCTATTAGTAATTTTAATTACCACCACCATCTGCTGTGGTGAGTATGGTCATCCCCTAGTAATAGATCCGGAAATTTAGGCCACCGTAGTTAGTGACCCACAAAACAGAACAGGCTAGAAGGAAGCTGCCTCACTGTGCTGCGGGTTCCCATGGCCCCGCTGGAGGGCGCTAGCCCTCATCTCCTTAGAAACCTCCACTAGCTCCTCCCTACCCCCCAGATGCGAGTATAACCTCCGTGACACTGCACATGGTAGTGCTCCCCCCCCACTGCCCCCCGGGCACAGAACCCCGGAAGAGTGGTGACCTGACAGACAACAAAGTCCTGCCCGCTTCGAAGCAAACGCAGGAAAGTAGGGCACTACAGTGAGCATGACGCAGACCTAATAATCCATTTTAAACTAATGTGATGATTTATTCTACTATTTTTGTGTCAAATGTCATTGATTTAACAAAATTATGATGCTCATAGTTGGTGTTTTTTGTAAATGTCCTCGGCTTAGCTCTTTGTTTTTCTTTAACTGGCCTGTGAGATCCAGAAGACGGGACTTTTGTACAGAGCCAGGACTGGTGTACAGCTATCAGGCCTGCTGCTTCTGACCCCCTGCCCATCCCGTGTCTCCACACCCTCCTTTCTCTTTCTCCCCCAGTCTCTTGTCTCCTCTGATCTAGCAGCACCTGACCCCATCCTCTCGCCATTCCTCAAATTCTCTGTGATGCGTATGTCTTCTGGTCGGTTACTGCCTATCTTTCTACCTGGACGACTTCTCTTCAGCCTGTAAGAAAGACCTTAAAGCTCCATCTTCTTTTTCCCTTCCCTCCACTCTCCAGGACACTGGTAAACACTTCTCCCGCTGCTGGCTGACTCCAGTGTCACACCTACACTTTGTCAGCAGGGTGGTGGTTTCTCTGGTTGCCTCTCCCATGAGAACTTGAGCCCCACATGGGTGGAGATGGAGCCATGGCCTTCCTTTTATCCACTCCTTGGCCCTCACCCAGTGGCTGGCCTGTCACTGTAGTGGATGAGATAGAGGGAAGGGGGTGGAAGGATGGAGAGGAGGAAGGAAGAGAAAAGGCAAAGAGAAAGGAAATACAGAGAGGAACAGAATGGACACAGAGAGATGCATACAGAGAGAAAAGACAGAGAGAGCCAGGGATAGAAAGAGAAGGAGAGACAAAAGAAATTGAGAAGTAGAAACAGAGAAAGAAAGAGGAGGAGGGAAAAGACAGAGAAGGAAGCAGAGAAGAAAAGAGATAAGTTGTGAAAAAGCGGCATGGAGGAAAGAGCAAAGGAGAGAGGTAAAGAGATGATAGGAGAAATGTTGTGCTTGCAGGGCAACAATTCCTATCTAACATCGGGCCTGGATTCTCTCGCTTCCACAGTGAACACAGCGAACCTACCTTCTCAAGGCAAAAACACCTGCTTTCCCTTCATTCGTCTTTAACACATGCAGGAGGTTTTGACTCGTTGTCCGTTTTTCATCCTATAATTATTTGAATACATTTGCATTAAATTATATTTAGATTTTCATCATCTCTGTAATTTTCCAAGATAAATAGAAAAATCTTCTTAAAAAATGAAAATGCTATAGACAATGTATTTAACCTTAGAAAATGGGAAGTCCATGAAAGAAAGAAAGCATTTGCTGCTTTAGCAAAACTATTTTATTCCGGAGGACAGTTTCTGCCAGTGTATGTATGAAAACTCCCAAATAAGTTTTAAAATGATGGATCTTGACTAACTTAGCTCTAATTTATAAGGGCTTTTTTGTTGCTGTTAGAAACCTATATGCTTTTGTTAATGCAACTCTCTAGAAAGCACCTCAATTTCATAAAATTACAGTTTTTTTTAAGTGCATAGTGTCATTTTGTTTTTTTAAAATCAAGTTTTGGCTTTAAAAAAAGTGAATAAAAATTAGCATTTCAAACTCAATTCTCCAAAGGCATGCAGTGATAAATACTCAGTCAAGGATGCCCTTGAATGAAGAGGTGACCTCTTGTTTCAAGTTGAGTAAAACCATCGTAACAACTGCTCTGTGTGGAGAGCAGCTACGAGCTCTACGTGCCGTGCCTCACTGAGCACCCCAGCCACACTGTGTTCCTGTCATTATCCCCCTTTTCGTCTATGTAGCAGCTAGGCTCCAAGAGCGTAGGTCACCAGGAACAGTCAGACAGCTGGTGAGTGGCCAGGCTGAGTTTCATCCTAGTATCATGTAACATCAAAACTTGTGAGCCAAAATGTTCCTCATGATATGACAAAGACTTACAAGCTGTGTCGTTATTCTCCAAGGGTGAGACTGATTAATCCACTGACCTCAGCCTTAGACACTGAAAAGATAAAAAGAGAAAGTCGCTGCACTTTATTAAATGCATCCTTTCATTTTACTCTCACAACAAGCCTGTGTGATAAGGATATTTGGATATTTATCCTCTTCCACTGCTGAGGGAACTGAGCGCCTAAGAGGTGAAGCAGCTTGCCTGGGGTCCCAATTGCCTCTTTAGGTATTCAGACGCCATAAGAAGGGATGAAAGTCCAAGTCTTCATAGCTGGCCTCACTTGGGGAGAGAACCGTTATTTCTTTGTATTTGTTTAGAAAGCCGAACTTTGCCGCGTGTTTGCTGTGTGCTTGACAGTGGTCAGCCTGTCGAGGAGTGCTCCCGTTCACTCCACGTGACAGCCCTGTGAAGGAAGGTCGCTGCCCTGGCCTCTCCGGGCCTCTTGTTTTCACCCTCGAGCAGAGATGGACTGGGCTTCAGGGCACCGGCAGCTATAATGACAGTCTCAGGAACACGCTGGAACTGGAGAGTGCAAGTCCAGCCTAAGGGCATTCAAATTCTGACTATTTAAAACCCCCTCCTGGGCCAAACAAGCCTGTCTGCCGCCTTGTTTATTCCCCAGTGTGGGTTCCTCACCCCTGTCTAGAGGGTTGGTGAGGGACACGACCCGGAGTGTGTGCTACTCGGTTTACCAAGCCTAGTGATGTCTTTCATACTCTTACTTTAAAATAATACCATTGAGCCTCCCAACTTGGGTCTTCCAAAACCATCCATTCCACTTTCCTGCAGGTTCTAAAGTAGCTACACACAGTGCTCATGTTATTACAAGCCCTTTAATTGTTATTAATTGCCATTGGAGGTGATGATAATTAACACACTGTAATGAAGTGCTAGCCCATGTACTGGTATTTAACCTATGCCTGTCTGAGGAGAGCAATAACTTCGACAGAGACCTTCAGGCCGTGGTGCTGAAGAGGAGGCAGGGGTGTACGAGTTAATCTGGAGACCCACAAGCCTTGGGCCACTTCTTCTGCGGGAAGATCTCATTGCCTGTGGCCTTGCCTTCCTGCTTCTGTCAGCTCCTCCGGCTCCCTGCTGCCAAGCCGGCTTCGCTTGATCAGAACAGCAGGCTCCTTTGATGACATGCCAGCACGGGCTTCAAACACCAATTACCACGCCGCCGATGACAAATACGAAGGGAAGAAAAGCAGCAATGATCGTTTAATAAATTTATTATGAAGACAAATGGCCTTTACATAAATCACCCTGCCTTATTGTTGAAAAACCTTGCTTATTCTGACGTGGAGACAACAAGGGTTAATTTCCAAATCTTGGCAGCCCAACCCCTGAGTGGCCTTAGGAAGACTTTGAGTAATCCCCATGCCCTGAAACCAGCGGACCCTGTAGTGAGGGTCCCCAGAATAATGACAGCTTTTCTGGACTGCAAGATACTGAAAGGTGAGGGTCATTCTAAGTCTTCACGCCACGTGAAAACTTCTAATAAAGAGCCCAAATGGGGCGGCTAAGAAGTGCGCTGACAAGCACTGTGTGTGTGCTTGGCAAGCATTCTGTTACACACCCGCAGAGACAATTGCATCCAGTCCTTATAAGATTACACAGGGGCAACGACAGAGCAGCAAAATGCTTAAGAACATCCGCTTCAGAATCAGATAGTCCTCATTCAAGTCCAGAATCCACCGACCTTAGCTCTGTGATCGTGGCCAACTTACTGAACCTGTCTAAGTCTCAGTTCCCTAGTCCACAAAGCAGAGAAGAATAGTAGCTACTACACAGATTTGTTGTAAGGATTAGTCAAATAATATGTGATAAATACTTAGCACAGAAAACATTCCACCTGTCGTCACGAAGTTAGTTATCATTCCTCCGCTTGACCGGTAGAAAAGTACAAGCTCAGCAACATTTAGCATCTCGTCCACAGACACACAGCTAAGAGTGCAGCCTTGATGCAAACGCATGTCTGTGCCCATCTCCCTGCCTTTGCCTAAACCCTAAGGTTTCACATGGGTGGGCATTGCCAAGGTCTCCAGTGGCAGAGTTTACTGTAGAAAATAATGCCTTAAAGTTGCCTTCATCTCGTTCGAAACCAAGAGTCAGGAGCGCCCCTTTCCTCCAGGCCAGCTGCCCTCGCCTAATTAATAGAAAAAGTTAACAACTTCAAAATGTATCATTAAAGATACAGGAGAATTGTTTCTGAAATTGGTTGTAAACATGCACACTCACCTTGATTCTGTTTCTTTCTTTCTGCTGTTGCATGTTTTTCAAATACTTGCATATGAGAGCCTGCGGCCCCCTCCAGTTTTGTGTCACCCCTGATTGCCCACACTGTCAGGATACTTGCAGGACGTTAGGGGCGTTTGACTTTGGACCCCACTGCCGAGGCCTGCCAGGTGGGCTTCGGCTTGTTTTGGTCTATGTTTGTGTCTCTACATACAAATAGCTCAAGAAAAGTGCACAGAAGATTGAATTTGGTTAAGCAGCAGGTAGTTTGACAAAGCTTACTTCTCACTAAAGAAAGATTTGAGGTCCTACTATGTGTCAGGCAGTGGACTTGGTAATTAGGTCACACAAATGAGGGAAGCTCTCCTACTTTGGAAGTGGGCTGTGATCGCCTTCAAGGGCGTCAGCCACCGTTGGCAGTGGGACTGTCCTTCACCCCCAGGAGCGGCCGCAGCTGGTCAGTGAGGTCGGCGGCGTGCCTGCTGGTGTGGCTGTACCGACACAGACACGGACACGGGGCCGCAGTGCTGGGCTGCACGCTCACCTGCCAGGAGGGCCGTGGCATCGCCCGCTCTCCTTCTGTCCGGTCTCTTTCTGTCTTCAGCCAAAACCCTCTTGGGGAGAATCTCAGTTTCACCCTCAACTCTCAGCAGAAATTGGAAATCCTGAATAAGCCTCGCTTGTTAGAAATTTAAAAAGTAATGAAAGGTGTAGGGAGCGCTCTTCAATGAAGAGGCTACCGGCTTGTCATTCCCTGACAAGAGAAATAAAATTGTTCAGCCAAAAAATGACCTTTTATCTTTTTCAGGCCAAATCCCCCCTCTCAAGACACATACATACACACACACACACACACACACACACACACACACGCACGACCAGGCCTTTGAATTCGAGCCAGAAGGTGGGTCTGAGAAACCAGGACAGTCTGACTTGTCTCGTCAGTGAGGAGGCGCGCTCCGGAGCAGAAGGCAGCGACAACGAAAGCTCTGCCTTCTTCTGTCGCTAATGATTCAGAGCAGCAGGTGTGTCTGCTGAGCTCCCGCGTCTAGACCCCGAGCTGGCGGCACTGCCGCTGCCTGTCCTCCCCCTCTCCTCCTGTCCAGCTCTCTCCTCTCCGGGGCTGTGCCTGCACCCTGCTCCTGCTGCTGCCTTTCTAAGAGGGATGCTGGGTGCTGGCAGACCCCACACAGAGCCGCGTGGGGAGCATGAGGTTTGCCATGTCATCCCCATGACACACCTGTGAAGACTACGTCATCTCCATTTTACAGATGAGAAAAGCAAGACTCAGAAAGACTAGGAGAGTTTCACAAGACGACCCTGCTGTGTGGCAAGCTTGGATCTTGTCCCAGGCCTGAGTGACCTCAAAGCCTCTTGCTCTTCATGAGAAATTTCAGGAGGAGAGAAGGGAGATTCCAAAGCTTAAGATGAGGGCAGCTGGTGGGGATAGTGTGAAGAGGAGGGGAGGAGCGTTACAAACCTCCCCCACATCACCACTGTCTACAAGCTCTTCTCAGCTCAAGCTCCCTTCAATCCATCCCCTTCCCCTCACTCTCACCCCCTGGTCTGCTAAGAGAGGGATTTGGGGGTCTATCCCCTTATGGCACACACTGATTTCTGTGCAGATTTGAAAAGTCTGGCTCATTTATCATCAGTCATTTGTTGGATAAGCATTTTTGGAACATTAACCTCATACAAAACTAGCATATTTTCTGGGGTCCTGAAAGCAAGTCTGGAGGGTAGGGACCTATCTTTCTTGCCCAATCCTGTAAGTATTGGTTGAATGAAGGATTACCTTCCTCCTGACCCCATGTCTATCTATCTATCTATCTATCTATATCTATACAAGAAAGTGGATTGGGACATGCCACCCCATCATCTGTTGGAGAACTAAAGGGCCTCGTGTGAAAAGCCCACATCCCTTTCCAGACCTATAAACTCTTCTGCAAGTCCCCACCCCGGCTTTCCCCTGGGGCTGTCTCACCTGGCACAGGACAGAGAAACAAATGCCCCAGCATCTCCTTTTTGGATGACTTTGAAGACAAGTCCACAAACCTACTTTTGAAGGAATTACCACTGGTCCCTGTTAGAAGCAGACAGATATAACAAAGCAGCAAATGAAGTGAACTTGAGGATTCTGGAGTCTTCCAAACCTCTCCCACCATTGTCCTTATCACCAACTCGATCCTCCTTGCTGTGATGAGGTCTGGCAGCCTTGCTCTCCTGTTCTGTGTCTCAGGGTGGAGTTCACTAATTCTCAGCCCTCGGTCAGAATCTCATCCTGCTCTGGCCCCAGCCCTGGACCCCTCCCTCCTTGACACTCTTTGTTACCTCCATTTTCCAAGGAGGAAGTCTGGTAGTCTGACAAAACCAGGATTATCCTCCCTGGCCCTGAAGTGCATCTCAAGAGACTTTGGTCAAGTTATGCCATCTCTCCAAAGCCCTAATTCTTTATCCGCAAAATGGGGGGCCTAATGGATGGAAGGGGATAAGGTGAATAATGCTCCCAGCACAGCACTGGCACATACCAGGTTCTCAGTAAAAGTAAGGTCACTCTCTTTGTTTCTCACCTCACAGGACTGTCCCTTAAAACCACTGTTTTGCTACCTGTTTCATAGACGCTTGTCCTGCTGGATGCTCTATGAAGAAAAGGCTGTGGAACTGCCACATGTCATATTCCTGTCCTAAGGGATATTAACACTTTAGCTTCTGAGGAGTGCTGCATTAAATAAGTCAGTTTATCCCATTTTTTCTCAATGACACTTGACAAAATGGACACATTTATTTAGCAGACACTTAGCACACTGTTTGTGCTATACAAAGGCTAACTCATTGAGTTCTCGTGACAACTCTATAAAGTGAGATATTACTGTTATCCTCGTTTTGAAAGATGACAGAACCATGGCACAGAGCAGTTAAGTCATTTGCCCAAGGTCACACAGTTTTTGCCGAGCCAGGTTTGGAACACAGTCTGCCTCCAGAATCTAAACCCTTAGCCACTCTACTCAGAGGCCTCTCCAGTTTAAAAAATACACACACACACACCCATATACATATATACGTATGTGTGTGTGTATATATCAATTCTGCAATTAAAAATAATAATGCCATTATTCATGTAATAGCTGTTAATATTCTGCCAAACATCAATTCCAGAAGATACACTTTAAGCAAGGCTGCCTGAGACTCTCTCTTGCTGTTATTTCTCTGCCTTCTCCATCACTTGGTCCCACCGCAGAACCCAGTGCCATCCAAGCTCCCCCAGTGATGGCTGCACTGCCCTAGATGCCACCTCCTCTCACAGAGAAGGCTCCGGCTCTCCCTCTGCTTTGCTGAGATGCTTTCCCGCCAGTCCTGAGGGGAGCCTTCCTCGCCAGTCTGCTGCCATGTTAGTCGGGTATTCTTTCCCGTTTCTGTGGATATTTTTTCCTTTTCCTGAGGGTGAAGATCTCTCCCCCAGGGTCCTTACTTCCGGTGGAGAAATCCTTCTACTGGTCCTCGCAGCCTCTCTGCTGTCGGCATAACTCACACATCCCTTGTGCCTAATCAGCAGAAAGCACTTTTCCGGGTAAAACAAGAAGCAGGGTCAATGCGGAAATCACCAGGTGTTCAGAGAGCATGTCCTCCGTGCCCAGTTTTGTGCTGGGAGAATGGAATCTGGTGCCTGGGCTCTTTTATGGCAGGGAACATTCATGAATGGAGTAAACAAGCACAGAAGGGAAGTCTCGGGGAAACCAGACTTTGAAATTTCTCCCGTATGAGTACCTCTGACCCTCTGCTTCCCACCTTGAGTCACAGCACAAGTTCAAGTCACTTAAAAATTGTCACTTTTACAATATGGCAGCTACGAAGTGACCTTAGAGATATTCCAGCTCAGGGTTGGCAAACAGCTGTAGGGGAGAAAGACGTTCCCTCTACCCACTCTGTGTTCTTCTGGTCGGAGAACAAATTAAATTCACATGAGACAGAATAACAGGAGAAAATTAGACAAAGCTTGATAACATGTATGCACGGGAGAGGCTCAGGCAACCTGAGCAACTTGCCAAAATAGCTGAAGCCACCACCTTAAATATCATCTTCAGATAAAGACAAAGGAGGATGTTGGGGGTGAGGGGAGTCAGTTATGGGAGGTTACCAGACAAGTACAGTAAACAGGAGTAAGATTATCATGCAGATTTAAGTCCGTGCCTTCCACATTGATTACGAGTTTCTAGAGATAAGGTCATCCCCTCTTCTTCCTGGTACGGAGAGGGAGAAACCTTTACAGATGGAGATTTCCTTTACAACGTAAATGTCTCTTAACAAAGGGTAAGTAAATTCTACTTTTCAAAGTTTCTTTCCTGTCTGCAGTTTTTAAAATTAACCAGCCCCAAATAATCCTCATGCCGAAGAGACATATCTTGGGGTGGCCAATTCCAGTCCCCCACATAGGTTTTCTCTCCATTGCCAAAAGCAACGGATTGGAAGTGTGATGACACCTGTAAGACTGAATCTGAGCTTATAGAGCAAGAGTATTGTGACCAATTTAGTCAAGGGACTGGTCTCAGTTTGGGGTCCTTAGACGTCCAGTTTGAGACAAGGATTCTTGTGGAAGTGGTCTATTGGGAGAGGACTCAGGAAGGGAGAGAAAAAAGCAGACAGGGGCAGGGGGAGAAGCCAAGCCAGGATGTGGGCTCAGCTGAGGACTAGCCTGTCAACTGGAGCATGGGTTGAGGTCAGGGGACTGACCTGTTGTATGCTGGCAGTCAGTCATTGGCTGTGGCCAGTGAGAGTGGTGATGGTGCACAACCTCCCAGCCCCATGGCTCTCCTCAGCAGAGCGCTATTCTCGGGAGAAGGCAGCGGCTGTGAATCATTAGCAGGCAACACTCACAGCAGCTGGGAGGTGAGTGCACCAGTCCTGTAAAGGGGTCTGGGCAGGGCATCAAGAATGTCCACTACTGACACAGAATGAGAGATTGATGGCCCACTGGCTAGTTAGCATCCTTAATATGGCACCGCCAGTTCATTTTACAGGTGCTCAGAGAGAAGAGCTGAAGTCTAAACTCCTCTATACACCCGCAGAGCCCTGTGCAGTCTGGCCCTGTACTAACTTCTAGTCATCCGCCATGCTCGGAGCACGGCTGACATCCAGCCCTGCCTACGCCTTGGATTTTTCTTTTACTCAGTTTTCACTCTCTTTTCTTGGTTAACATAAGAAACTAATCTAAAACAAGTATGTGGTACAAATCTTGGCACCCAGTTAGAAACATTTCCCCAGTGTATCAGTCAGGATTAAGTATAGCTGCAAGTAACAAGCACAGCAGGGATTCGGGCACCCTCTTGCCTCCATGCTTTCGCTCTCGCATCTCCTCTGTGGCAGACTGTGAAGTACCTTTCCTTTCTTCTCTACCAAGCAGTTTTAAGTGCCCTGTAGACTCACTTCATAACATTTGGAAGGGTGGGTCCGTCGCAGATTGCCGACAGGCTATTGTAGCCCTTTTAAGAACAATCTGAAAGGATTTGTAGTCTCAGAGCAGATGACCTGTGGGAGCCCATAGATTATCTAACTCTTGCACTGCCATTATGGATCTCCTATAAGTACTTACAGAACTTTAGGGATTTCTTGTAGAATCCTACAGATTGCCTATGGTAATTGTGCCATGTTCAACAGTCAGTCATTCAACTCTCTGATGAGTGCTTACTGTATGCCAGACCGTGTGTGGAGAAACCAGGTGAACAAAACTGACAAGGTCTCTACCCTTATTCTAAGCATAATAAAGACAGTCAATATGTGGGAAGCTAAAAAACAAATAATTTCAGCCTGTGTTAAGTGCCATTGAGAGTGATTGGGGGCAAAGACTCAAAATTCATAGGTCAAGGAAGGACTTCTCTGAGGAGGTCTGAACCGTGAGAAAGAATCATCCAGAAGAAGGCTTGAGAAAGGAGCCTTCTGGGCAGAAGAAACAGCATATGTAATGGCCCAGAGGCAAGAATGAGCCTGACTTAAAGGAAGAACAAAAAAAAGTGTCTTGGTGTCCAGGAAACGGTGAGTGAGCAAGCAAGAGAGTGGCGCAAGGTCAGAACACTGAGCAAGCACTAGCGAAGAAGGAAAAAAACACGGTGCTTCCTCAAGGCAGTCACATTCTCCTTCCATAGTCACTTGTAGATAATAATAATAAGTACTATCACAGATCACCTGTGGGTACCATTATGGTACCATTTCAGTATTTACAGGTGCCCTCAAAGATCAACTATGATAATAGTATTTCACTGTGGATTGCCGGTGGGAACGTGCTATGTCATCTCAAGTCATTTGGGCTGTCAGAGATGATCTGCAAGTTCTTACAATCTCAATATAGGTTCATTCGTGTTTATTTTTAGGCAAACCACTAGTGATGCTTCTATTCGTTGATAGTAGCGTAATGGATGATCTGAAGTCATAGTGGTTCCATGGTAAACCCCTCAGATACTTCTCAATTGCTAAACTTGCTAAGTATGTTTGCAATATCACTAAGGATTGCTTAGAGATTATCTTCCAACCCAGGAATGTCCCAAAGAACAATTTTTCTTTTGCTCAGTTTTCACTCTATTTTATTGGTTACCATGAGAAATTAATCTAAAACAAGTATTTGGTACAAATGTTGGCACCCAGTTAGAAACATTTCCCCACTGTATCAGTAAGGATTAAGTCTAGCTGCAAGTAACAGAGACCCACAATGAGAGTGGTTTAAACAAGATAGAAAATAGAAGGCTATTTTTCTCTCATAGAAAAGTCTGAAGTCAACAATCTACAGAGCCGATATGGCAATTCTACTCCACGAAGTCCTCAGGGATCCAGGCTCCTTGTAGCCCTCTGCTCTGCCATGCAAGATGGCTCTCCAGCACAGCACACACATTCCAAGCAGCAGGATGGAGAAAGAAGAGAAGAAACAGTAAAGGGTGCACGGTAGTTACTTTTTGAGTAAAGTTTCAAGAAACTGTCTCAATATACTTCTCCTTACCATTAACCAGAACTTAGCCACACAAGAAAGCTGTAAAATGCAATCCTTATTCTTGGTGGTCATGTGCCCGGTGGAATATTCTCTTACTAAGGAAGAAGGGGAAATGGATAATGAGGAGCAACTGACGGCCTTTACTATACCGAATATGGACACAACTCATGTACCAACATTCACATGAGTAGAAATGCCACAACCCAATGGTTCCCAGCCCTGGGATGTTAGAAAACAGCAAAACTAAATTTACAAAGGGAGAGAGTCCTATATATTGTTGCCAACTTAGTTTTTCTAGTGAGGACGTGAAAAACAATTCAAACTTATTACCAACCATCATAATCATCTCATAAAGAAAGAAGACTTTAGCAGAAAAAAGAATGACTTTAAAAATGTCTTAAATGGAGTAAATTTTGCTTTTGGTGAGGAGGCAAGATAAACTCTTTTTTTTTTCATTTTACCCCAAGGCAGTGAAAACTTTATCACAAACCAGTATTATTAATGGTGTATTTAATGATGCAACCTGAAAGCATTTCTTTAAGACAATATGACATTTTCTGTTTCTAAAAGCTTCCCCCAAGTTATAATAATGAAGACCATTTACTTAGAGCCCAAACCATTAAGTGATGATCTGATCTTGAGCCAGATTCTATTCATAGATATTGTGTTTGACCTAATCAGTAATTTTTTTTAATTTTGAATCTGTTGTCAACATCTGAAGCTTAAGAGACTTCACAATTAAAAAAGTTAGTTCTTGCTTCTCTTGAAAAGTGGGAAGCTCTGGCAAGTGGGGCCCTCGTTTCCACATGATCACTCCCAGCTGGATGAAGCTCGGCTGCAGCTGCCCCTTAGACGGGCCTTCGCTGCCAATTCATTACAGGTCCCACCTGGCCAGTGCTCTCCTTGATGCTACCTGCGAGGGCCCTGTGGAAATCTTAGTTTGTGACTCCTAATTTAGAGCTTCTAACGTGTGGGTATTTGTAGCCTTATTTCTAAACTTCACACAACCTGTAAGTTAAACATTGTATCTCCATTTTTCGAGATTAAAGAACAGAAAGGTGGGGTGACTTGCCCAAGACCGAAGAGCTAACAGCTGCCCATCTGAAATTTGGACCCAGGCCTTTCTGGCTCCAGGGCCGTGTGCGTTCCGCTGGGTAGCCCTGCCTTCCAGTGGGCCTATGACCCACATCCCTGTCAGCCCTCACATGGATAGAATTATTCATGCCATCTGGGCTATACGACTTCATTAGATTTTAGCTGAGAAAAATTTGAATGTCCTGTTTACCTTGTAGTATTATTTTAAACTACATTTTGTATTTGTTTTTAAGGGGGAAAAAAATCCTGTGGAAGGAATAATGGTTGAGAGGCGGCCACAGCCATCTATCATGCAGACACAGCATGCATTTAAACATCTCTGAGAACATAAATTGGTTACGTAATCGGCCCTAGCTAATCCGTGGAGTGCAGAAGTCAAACTGCACTATGGGAAACAGCTGCTGCGCGTGGCGTAGGCACGCCCAACAGAGCCCAGGGTTCTTGGGGCGGCTGCCGAGTCAGGCTCAAGGCTTCCTGACCCCCACCCTCTTCAGGCTCCAAGTGTCTCATGGGCAGGGTTTTCAGAGCTTGAGGAGGCACTGGATCATTTCATTAGAGACACCGTTCAGAAATAAAATGAGAATGAAAAATGTGCCTGTCTTCAAGCTTATCTTCATTCACAACTGGACTTTTAGCTGCATTCTGAGAGCTCTCAGTCAAATATGGAAAAACAAAAAGTCCCACTATCGGCTGTACTCAGGCTACACACAGGCCGGTTTTCGTCTGAAAGACTGCACATAGAAACATATTTGACCGTGACTCTATCAACCAGATCCAGATCTCTCAGTCTGACAAACACAGGGCCACTGCCTTCAGTCCACGGAGCTGAGTTGACTGCTGTGCAACGGGCAGGAATGGCCACTGGTGCCTCGATAGCAACAAGGTATGATCCTTGCCCTCAAGCCACTCTCAGCCTGGTACAGAAGTCACATAGGAACAGATCATTCATGTATTCATTCATTGACTCAACAAACCATTTTGGAATGCCTCCTGTGATCTAAGGACCATGCTGGGTCCTAATCCCTGTCTCCATAAAGTTCACATTCCAGCGGAGGGTGGGCGAGTGTTGTATTTGCTCCTGGTGGCCTCTGTAACAAAGCCCCACAAACTTGGTGCCTTAAAACCACATGAACTTAACAGGAGCGTCTTTCAAGCTTCCTGTGCGCTCAGAATGAAAAGATAATGGGCTCAGCCCAGGAGGGAGGGCAGACCAGCAGCACCAAAGTGCCGTCGTGGATAGAGGACTCAGAGCCAAGGGCTGAGGACACACAGGGAGCCCCTTCCAGGGAGCATATCAGAGGAGGCTCCTGGGCCCAGTGCTCAGCACTTTGTGGTACCCAGTAAATACTCATTTGTAAATAGCGCCACCTGTGCCCCTGTCTAGAAGGATTCTATTTGTCCTGAGTATGTTATTTTTTAAATAAAATAGGACTTACGTTTCAAAAAAACCGATCGCGTATGTTGAGATGTGTGACTGAACAAGACGTCCTAACATCTGGAGTGCAAAAAAAGGCTGGGGCCTATGTTTCTAAGTTTATTTTTTGACATAATGCTTAAACTTTTGCAAAACATGTTTTGTTAAAATAGTACTGTACATTTCTTCTGCCTTTTAGAATTTGCGAGGTGTTTTCGTGTAACTTTATATAATCTTCACAAAAAATTTGGTGAATATCCTGGATTTCCAGAGGAGGAAACCAGGATCCATTCCTGTGGGCCAATGGCAAGAAAAGGGAAAGGCATGAGGAAAGACTTTCTGATGAACTGCCACCTTTTCTCTTTACCGTGCAGTTACTGCTTGGTAAGCTTCCAGCCTCTGGTCCAGGGATGCTGTGGGCCCTAGGCAGAGAGCCAGAGGTTCAAACAGGCTTGCTCTGAGGCCACACGGAGATGAGTCCTGCTGACCTGTATCTCCAAAGACATCCAAATTGCAGTTTATATTTACAACGTGCGTTTTTATGACATATAATTTTATCAAGGAAGAATTAAGCTTAATATCTGAAAGCTTCACAACTCAAGGGTAGAAGGAGTCAGGGATTTACCCCATTTGACAGATAAGGAAACTGAGGCACAGAGGAATTGGCTTCAAGCTAATAGAAGAGCTTAACCTCTAGGCAGTCGAATGCAGGGGTTAGGAGCACGTGCTGTGGACTCTGTACACCTGACATAGAAACCTGCCTTTGCAACTTGCTCGGCTCCGTGATGTGAAGTTGCTCATCTTCACTGAGGCTCAGTTTCCCCTTCTGTGTCATGAGAATAGTAATGTACTCTTTGATAAGTTGTTTAAATACCAAGTGTGATCATATGTATAAGTATTTAGCCAAACATCTGGTATACCGCAAGCATTTAATAAATAGTAGTTAAATGGAATTATTAATAAAAAGGAGAATAACTCAAGGCTATTTGAAGTGTATGTTTTCTCCCATGGTTTACCAAGGCCTCAGATTTGAGGATTCAAATACTTCATTGGAAATTCCTTCGGGGGTCTGCCAGTGATGGAGTCCAGGCCCAAGGGGGCAAAACATTCCTTTTTTAAAAAATATATGTTCAGCAGTTGGTTTAATGATCAGAGAACAGATATAAATTTGCACGTGGGGGAGAAAATCATAGATTGTCAGAGCTGGAGGTGACTTTACTTTTCAGATGAAGAAATTTAACCAGAGAGTTAAATTATACATATAAATGAAATAAATTATAAATATATATAAAATGCAAATTATATATATTCAATTTTTATATACTTACAGATATTCTCATATATATCATATATATTCTTTATATTATATATATAATGAGTATGTGTGGGGTGTATATATCCATATATGTGGTGTATATAGACATATGTATATGTATGTGGCATATATAGAGATATGGTGTACCTATGTGTATATATAGATATTTATGTATACACCCCACACATACATTATTTTTTCTTTCGTCTCTCAGTTGAGAGGTTCTAGAGCAGGGAGACTTCGTTTTTCTGGGTGGAAATGTACAAGCCTGGGTATGGGGTATTCAGTGCTGCATATGGGAGGCATATGCATTTTTGCCCTCGTGTCCTGTGCTCTGTTCTATCCAACAAATCTCAGTCCTGAACCCTCCATGGTCCTGCCTGGGTGATGAGCATCATTGTCAGCTGAATCCCTTCCCCTCAGTGAAAGCTGGGCTGCTTGATAGGGGACCTGTCATTCAGCTGCTTTCACACATTCTCGAATTTGCTTACATGTCGCATGTGCTGGCAGCCCCTCTCTCATTTATTGTTTACCCTCCCCCTTTTGTTACTCTTTTACTTTCATTTTAATGAGATCACTGGAGGAAGAGGAAATAGATGTGTGTGGTCTGACTAAATTCTTTACGTACACAAGGCTCATTCCATCAGTGAAATGAAATTTGAACTGGGCGGGGCTGAGCTCAAACCAGAAGGACCTAATGTGAGGGTGATGACAGTCAGGAGATGCCGAGAATCTGATCTAAGGATGGGCTTTTGGAAAGGACAGAAAGGGATAAATTGTGGCTATGTTTTCAAGGTTGAAGTAAAAAGATTTTATGACATCTAGTTTATATCACTGGGTAGATGAGAACACTTAAAAACAGGGAAGGCAGAAGGAAGAAGAGATTCAAAGAGAAGATAACTTCAGTTTGGCCATGCAAAGTAACATTGGGCATTATAGACAATTGTTTGTACCTGAAAACTGAAGATGTCAAAAAAAAAAAAATATGACTGTTAAGGGATGTAACTGGAGAAATGTCACAAGAGTAACTTTTGAACCTTTTGACTGTGACCCAGTATGAATATATGTGTGTAGACACACACGCACGCACACACACAACCAAACAGAAGACTCAGAAAGGCATGCTTTAAATTTGATGTACTATGATATTTTCCGTTATTCAATTTAATTTAAATAAAATTCTGGTTATAACCCATTAAATTGATTTAATGAGTCACCAATATATCATGAAAAATATTGGCCCACAGGTATGGCCGACTGAAGATCTTTAGAGATGAGAATGCAAATCATAAATATGGTACCCACAGCCATCAATCCAGATTTTGCTTTAGGGCTTAAACTGTAAGTGTTTAGAAGAAAGGGCTCAGTGATACTCACCGAAAAAAGAAGTTACCTGTAAAGAGGCAGAGGTTTAACACTATGAACAAATAATTGCAAGTGGGACAAGGAAATGAAGGAGTAGCCAAATTCTTTTGTTTTTAAGGATCACAGGAAACCTGGCGGATTTGGCCAACACTGAAATGAATCTTTATGCAAACACAGGCCATGACCAGAAGTGGAACTTGCGCTTGGAGTCAAGAAGGCTTTTCTACTTGAAAGAGGGCGTCAGTACGTCTTCTCTCTGAAGCCAGCCCTTCAAACACTGCTGTGAAGTAGGGCCAGCGCATTTAGTCCCTTCTCATGTAGTTAAGCGTATGTCCCTGAAGGGCCCTGACACAGTTTCTGGGAAAATATCTATGTGAAATAAGACCTCTGATCCACTCTCAACTTTATTTGCATTTTATTTAGCGCTCATTTACTCAACACCTGCTACATGTAAAACCATAGAAGAATATGGAAATAAGATCATTCCTGCCCTCCAGGCCCTCACAATCTTGCTGGGGAGACAGAAACAGAAAGAAAGAACTCTGGAGCACGCCAACTGTGATAGGGGCCCTGCTTTGCATACAAAGGACAGAGGAGGTCAGAGGGGAAAAATCATTTCAACCCAGAGAGCATTGCCTCCTTCTCCTCCTTAAGTTCTGTGCTCAAATGTCACCTCCTCAGAGCAGCAGCCTCTGGCCACTCCAGCTGAAGCGTCGGACACCTGCCTGCCCAGTAACTTTGTGCTGTTAGCCTGTTTCATGTTCTTCATGGAAATTATTATTAAGAATTATCTTTATTATTTATTTTTGTAACCACGCATTTGGAAAGATTTGCCCAAGGCACCAAGAAACAACAGGTAAGATATTCTAAGTGAGATTCCCAACCGAAGTGAAAAATAGCGAAGTAAATATGTAAAAGCCAGTTATATCGTCCTCACACCTCTCTCCAACACTGAAGACCTGGACTTGTCAGGTTGTCACAAGGTTAGAAGAGGATTTGCGCAGAGGGATTTTCTTAGTTGAGAATTGAGTCCCACTCCCTCCATGGGCCGGAGTGGAGGTGCCTGCCCGAGGCACGGGCCCTGGTGAGTGATGCCTCAAGGGAAGCCATAGAGAGGGGGAAGAGGTCACAGTTGTCTACTGAGGCATCACGAGCCGCCCCAAAACTTAGTGGCCAAAACCAACTTATTGTTACCATATTTTATGATTCTGTGGATAATTTAGACAGGGTACATTGCAGAAGGCTCATGTCTGCTAGGCAGTGATGTCTGAGGTCTCAGCTGGGATAACTTGAACAGCTAGGGGTTAGCTGGGAAACTGTCCATGTCTCTCTGTCTCTCTCTCACCCACATCCCTCCATGGGACGGACTAGCATGGGCTTCTCCTTATTTTCTTTTATAAGAGAGCAGAAATAAATACAAAACTTGTTACTTTCTCTGTAGCTTCATGGTTGACAAAGTGCCGTCACCTCCATAACCTCCTGCCCTCCTGCAGTCATCGGGCCAGCAAGGGCAACTTGATCTCATTCGCAGATGAGGATGTTGAGGCTCAGTGGGCGGGAGCAGCTGGCGTCCAGACAGGTGTTGGAGTCTAGACCTGAACCAGCTCTTTTGTGTCCACTTTCAAGGTTCACCCCAAGCCCGCTCACCCCACACTCGTGCATCCTGGGGACACCCCCTCCCACCATACCCACGGAAGTCACATAGTCACACCCACTGAGTGGGCAGAAAACAGCAGCATGTGGCTTGTTCAGAGCAGTGGAGGCTCCCTGTTCCCCGAGGAGATGCCAGCATGTGCTGACCTTGAGAAAATTCCGGCTCCAGCTGAGGAAGAGGTATCAGCATTCACAGAGGGGATCAGAAATGAGGAGTGCAGTAACCATCGAGTTTAATACTATGCATACACTTCTGATGAATATGCAAATGTGCCTGGTACCAGAAGCAGGAGGCGAATAACATTTACTAAACAGCGGTGTTAAACCACTTTGAAAGGGGTGTGTCAGGAGCATGGTAATGAAATTAATCCTCTTCACCTGTGAATTATCAGGAGGTTTGGGATCCATCCAAAAACGTCTGACTTGAGTTTGCTCTGCTTAGAGCCTCTTGTGTAAACTTGATCTTAATGGAGAATGAAGCTTCAGAAACCAACACAAAATAGGAAGTGGCAAAAGACACAACTGTAAATTTACACTAAAGGACAACAGAAAAAGGACACTTCAGTTGTGTCTGCCCATCCAAGATGACTGTTCTGGGGCATCTTAATGGCCGATGTGGACCCGTCTCAATTGATTTATCAAACAAGAAGACTGATAATTGTGAAGATGGTCAGAATGATTAGATCAGGCCTCAGGGCGTCAGGCAGAGAGCTCTATCGAAGGCAGTGAGTTTAAATGTTGCAGGGAGAGTTCAGTCTCTCTGGTGGCGGATGAGAATAAAGGCTGCCTCTCTAAAAAGAATTCCAGAGCAGATCTCAAAATAAGTATGAAAAAAGAAGACTGCTTATTGATAGGGTGCTGTGCCAAGTACTGGGATTCAGAAACAAATAAGTCACAAAGTTGTAGGCACTCATTTATTCGCTCAGTCTGTGGTAGACATTTGTTATTTGGGGCCACTCAGTATTCATACACCCTTCTTTCGAAAACAGCATCTAAAGTTCCTTTGGAGAGTCAACCTTTACCCCCTTAGGAGCAGTCAAGACTGCCATTCAAGATACTCTGCCCTCCCTCTCCAGTCACTCTCACGGCAGTCCAGTCTGGAACGCTGTGCAGCAGTGAGGGGCTGGCACCCTACCTGAAAGGGAGAATCCAGGTGTGCCAGACGTGTAGATGAGGAAAGTGCCAAGGCTGGGGAACTCACACACATAAAGTCTAGGAAGTATGACTGGAGCATAGGAGATTTAGGGAGGAGAAAATGGAAAATAATAATTACGTGGTATTCGAAGCTTACTAATTCAATACTAATTACCAATGCTAATTCTATAGCATTATTTCTATTGACCCTGTTTTTCGTGCAATGCATTTTGAGTCCCAAAATATTAAAGGACTTTCCCAAGGTCACCCAGCTACAAAGCTACACAAGACTTACTCCTAATCTCACCTCTTACACACATCAGAGCATTTCTATAAGAATCAAATGGGATCAAAACTATTTGTTCTCATGTCTGTCTCCCTGTCGAAACGGGCTCAGTCCTCATGGTGAAAGATGGCATATGGTTTGTTTTCTTTTCTCTTTTTAATCCCTGGAAATTAGCACAGTGCCTGGTACACAAAAGGAACTCAGCACGTTTGTTGAGTGAGTGAATGAACGAACAAGTATTTACCAATAACAAAACAGTAGCCACCCTTTGGAGAGCCTTCAATAGGTTACTCCTCTCATCGTAAGCATCAGTCTGTAAGGTATGTTTGTAGACCAATCTTACTTTTCCAGGGTCCCTACCTTGTGACAAATAAAAATGGCAAGCAATTAGGATATATTGGAGAATATGAGGAAGCCATTTGGTATAAACCTAATTCGGCCTGACTTTGTCTTTCCAAAAGGGCCTAACCATGGCTGTTGAGCATGCATTGTACATCTGCTTTGGATATTCCCTATGGCAAGAACAAAGGCCCTTGAGATAAAGGTGCAACTTCCCTCCCCCTCCCAACAGTGGCGACTCCTTAAGGATTAAGCATCTTTCCTTAGGCTAGCAACTGATTGCTGCGCTCACCTGTGACCACCCAGCTCGAGACAATAGACTTGCCTCCTGCTACGCCCACCAAGATAGCAGACTCACTACCTGCTGTGTCCATCAAGTGCTGTGCCAACAGGGCAATCTTGTGACTATTGTGGGAGGGACAGTTCAATCATATGTGAAATGTCCTGTGTGGGGGTATATAACCACTCTGTACACCTCACTTCTTTGGTGCCCCTTCTTCCTTCCAGGAAGAAAGGCTCCGGGCCATGGTCCTCAGATTTCAGCTCAGAATAAACTCACCCAAATTTTCATTTATAGATTGGTTATGGATTATTGGTTATGGATTATGGATAGCAAAATGGATCTCATTATTATCATCCCCATTTTTCAGATAAAGAAACTGAGGCTCAGAAACTTTAGAGACTGTGCTGGCTAAATTATGGGGACCTAGAAAGCAGCCTGTGGCCTTTGGATGGGTCCCTCAGGCAGATGGAGGCCTTGAAAGCGGATGAACTGATAGGCTCCCCATCAAAATCAAAGGCATTAATACGTAGGCAGTATTTTCTATCCAGTAGCATTGGAGGATTACAGAATTGAGTCTCTATGCAGGGAAGGAGAAACAGATTAAAAAATAGCACAGGTAACCAGGCATCATTAAAAACAAAAAAAACCTCCCTTTTTAATTAAAATTAAATGTCCACTGTAAGGGAAAAAAAGTAGTGAGCAACAAATACCACAGCCTTGTTTAATCACCTGTGATGAATTATAATTAGGATTTGAAAATTATTGAACTTTTTTCCCCCTGTTCACCTTGGAGCTCTGAAGGTGAATTTCAAAGAGTGCAGGAGGAATGAATATTAAAAAGTTTGTTTTATACTTGAACGCCAGAGCTCCCATCTCATTTTTCCATTAAAGCTCCACTTTTGAAATTTTTCTCCGCTTTGCAATAATTACATCTTCAGCCTGACAACTCATTACATGACAATGCTTATGCTAATGCGATTCTATAGGCGCTGGAGAGGAAGGCTCTCGCTTCTCAGTGATGGAGATTTAGTGGTGGCTTTCTCTCTGCCATTTAAAGAGGACTCCCCCCTCCTCAACCCCCCCCACCCCCGTTCAGACCACCTGGCATCGGAAGCCTGGATTATTTTAAGGTCTCCTGACAGACAAGCAGCATTGGCTGTGGTACCCTTGCTCCTGGGCACCTGGTAGCTGGTTTATTGCATTTTATTATTTCATTTCACTTCATTTTAAATCTTGCTTTGTTCTAGAAAGGCTGGAAATGAAATTATTTGTGTTAAGCTTTCAGTCTCCACACTGAGACAAGCCCATTTGTCTTGCTCACTCTCCAGCGGGGACATTCTTTAGTTTTCTCAATACTCTTGTTATTATTCTGATCCATTTAGTTTACAGCTATCACTGAGTTCCCACTCTGTGCCAGGTCCCGCATGGGGTGAGGATGGGTAACAAGGCTTCTTGGACGCAGCTCCTGCCTGCATGGAGCTTACGGTCTTCGGGGGGATATACGTGCAGATATGGCGGAAGTGAGCTGCTCCGCGATAGAGCATGAACGCTGCAGGAGCACAGAGACTCCACCCAGGCTTGGTGGTGCGTCGGGGGGAGGCTTTCCGAGATGGTATCAAAGGTGGGACCTGACTAGGGATGGAAGGATGAAGCTTGGTGGGTCAGAGACTGTCTGCTGATGGGGGCGGAGAGAGAGAATTCGTGAACACTCCTGGCAAAGCACTGGTCCAAAGCAGGGGCGGCAGAGCTCAGGGAACTGGAAGTTGCTCTGCGGGGCTGAGAGTGGAATAGATGCTCAGGAGGAGCTGTGATGGGCACCGAGGCTGAGGAGGAACGCGGGGTACAGATTCCAAAGGGCTGCAGCCAGCAGGCTAAGGACCTCACGCTGTGCGCAGCCTCAGGGCCGTGTGCAGAAGCCAGCCAAAGGTTTCCTGACTGGAGAATGAGTGACTTTGCTTAAAACCCTTGAAATGCCCCACCACCGGTTGAGCACCTGCTAACCAGGTGTTCTACATACATTATCATTTCGACTCACTGCGACAAACCTGTCAGAGGTGTTAGCATCTCCATTTCCCTTTTTAGAGCCCTGAGGCTCAGCAGTGTTTGTAGTGTCCTCCAGCTCCTTAGCGCTGCCTGTCAGTGGCTGCACCCACTCAGGCCCCATGGGGAGAGCTGTGCAATTCAAAGTCCAGATCCTGCACTGCCCTAGCCTATGTCCAGCGCTTCTGCAGAGGGTGCCAAGTGTGTTACCAGCTATCCAAGGTGCCTTAGGGAAGGGGGGGGCGGGGCGTGTACCCCTGGCCTGTGCTTTCCTAAGTCACTTTGCTCACGGAGCCTTAGAGCCCTGCGGGCATCGGGACACCTGCTTCTAGCCTAGGCTGTGCCGCCAGCTCAGAGGCCATGTGGGTTCAGCTTCTGTTTTCTAATTATAGAAGGAATTGTTCAACTATGCCCTTAGACGAACAAGTTCAAATCGAAGGGAAGAATCTGAGTGGCAGCTTCAGCTCTAATAACAAACAAAGTATTTCAATACAAGCAACCTTCGCTCACTTTTTAAAATTTTTCTCTTACTCTTTTTTAAATTGAGGTCACATTGGATCATAACATGATATAAATTTCAGGTGTACATCATTATATTTGGACTTCTGTATAGACCGCATTGTGTTCACCACCAAAAACCTAGTTTCCATCCATCATGATACAAATGTGCCCCTTTCCCCCTTTTGCCCTCTCCCCACCCTAATCACCACTCTGTTTTCTGTATCTATGTGTTTGTTTATCTCCCACCTGGGAGTGAAATCATATGGCAAATATACTTCTCCCTTTTAGCAGGTGTGATAACATGGTAGGTCTTGGGAGCTGGGGAGAATTTAGGAAGCCAGAGGGGTAAAGGCGAAAATGTGCCTGGAAAGATGCAGGAGAAAGGCTTAGAGCTGTGTCAGCATATAAGGGAGTTATATCTTAATAAAGGAATGAATGAGTGAATGAATGAGTCTTGACTGAAACCAGATGCCTGGATTCTGGGCCCTGGGAGAGGAGGCCATGAGCACTAAGGCAATCCTGTGGTAGGAGTCCTTCTGTAGGAATGGGTGAGGCTCGTCTCAGATCATACCAGCTCCTCAAGGCGGCTCAGACCCTGGGTGAGAAACTGCCCTGTGGCAGTGTCCTGCAAGGACCATACACCAGTTAGTTATCTACCTTATTTCCTCCTCTGGTGTGCATTGGGAGCGGCAGAGAAAGACGATTGTCTCTCGGAAGGCTTCTCTATTGCACCTAAGCTAGGAATTTGTCTTCTGAGCCCCCTCAGGCCCCTCTCACTGCCAGTCACAGCCCAAGTCTTTCCTCCCCACTAGATAGCAACTCCAAGGCCACACACAATGTCTTTTTATCTCTGGGTCCCCAGGACAGTGCTGGGACAGACTTTATGAATGTAGTAATAGCTGACACTTCCTGAGTGTTTTCTCTCTTTCTGTTAATAAGCCAGGGACTAGGCTAAGAGCTTTATATGGAGTGTTTCATTTAATCCTTGGAACACACTTATGAGATAGGTACTATTATTTCTATTTTATAGATGAAGAAACTGAGGCTCAGGGAAATCAAGTGATTTGCCAAAGTTCTCACAGCAACAGAGGGATGGAGTCAGGGTTGATGCGGGGTCGGTGAGCCGAGGAGTCAAAAGAAAGATTTCTTAGACTCTCAAGATCTGGCAGTAGTGCTCTTTTATTTAGAGAATAGTGTGGAATAGCATGGGGACAGGACCCATGGGCAGTCAGAGCTTCTGCTGCCGCCACTTCTGCTGCCCCCGCTGGCATGGGGACAGGTCCCATGGGCAGGCAGAGCTGGTGTGTGGGGACAAGACCCACAGGCAGTCAGAGCTCCTGCTGCTGCCGCTTCTGCTGCCCCCGCTGGCATGGGGACAGGTCCCATGGGCAGGCAAAGCTGGTGTGTGGGGACAAGACCCACAGGCAGTCAGAGCTCCTGCTGCTGCTGCTTCTGCTGCCTCCGCTGGCATGGGGACAGGACCCATGGGCAGGCAGAGCTGGTGTGTGGGGACAAGACCCACGGGCAGTCAGAGCTCCTGCTGCTGCCCCCGCTGGCATGGGGACAGGACCCATGGGCAGGCAGAGCTGGTGTGTGGGGACAAGACCCATGGGCAGTCAGAGCTCCTGCTGCTGCCCCCACTGGCATGGGGACAGGACCCATGGGCAGGCAGAGCTCCTGCTGCTGCCCTGAGTTGAGGGTTAGGGCTAATTTTATAAGGCATGGGTACGTGACTTATTTTTACTGGAAAAAAAGAAAAAGATGAGTAAAAAGTCATTAAATGATTTCAGTGCAGATGGGGTCTGGTTATTGTGCGGTCATATAACTTTAGATACGAATCTGGCCATATAGATCGGCATGCAGGTGAGGATGCCCCGGGCTTCTCTCCCTGGGGCAGTCCTAATTCATACCACAAAAAAAGTCCACTGGGTCATATAGTTTGGCACGTAGGCCAGGTCACCTTGGGCTTCTCTAGCTGGGGCAGCCTTAATCCACATCAAGGGTTATTTGGGATCTGTGCACTGGCAGCATCACCTGGGATCTGGTTGGACAAGCAGATCCCCACCCAAGACCTGCAAAATCAGAATCTGCATTTTAACAAAATCTCCAGTGACTTGTGTGAACGTTAGAGTTTAAGATGCTCTGATCTAATAGAGTGGGAAAAAAAGCATTCGCCGAATGAACAAACGATCTAAGTTTGAGTCCTGGTTTCAGGGCTTTCTTGCTCTATGGATGGGAAAAAATGACATTGCTAACTAAGCCTCATTTTCCTTATCTGTATTAAGGCAAGAATAAAAGAATCTACAAAGTAAGAGTTGTGAGGGTTCAAAGAGATCATGCCTGCAAAGCCTGCCCATTCTAAGAGCACAATAGAAGTTACTATTATTGTTAACTGTTCTCCTCTCTGAACCTGACTTAGCTCATGAAAGGTAGAACAAGGGCGTTGGACGAAGGACTGCTGGTTCTAGCTTCATAGCCTAGTCTGTCCTGAGCGCATTAAGGGAGAAGCCCTCAGGCTCCTCCCACTGCTGTATCACGCTGCACACACACAGCATCTTGCCTTGTCCCCTTCTTCCCAGTGTTACACAGCTCGGGAGGGAGTTTTCCCAGGTTGACTTTTGCTGCCCTTGTTCACAGCTCTGCCTCCTGCTCTCCCATTTTTCTGCAAAAGATTTCAGAAAGAAGTGCATGTTGATTTGCTGTATGGCTTCTTGATTAGATGGCAGATTTGTAACTGGGCTGGATGTGACAATCAGGCAGGCTTTGATTAGACCTTTCTGGTATGTAAATCCAGGTGGATAAGATAAGTGCATTAGGCTGGGGCTGGCAACAAAGGTAGGAAGAAATCCCAGGTGACTGGAATTAAAGAACCGCCTGAGCAGGGTGTTGGTGTGAATGATGTGAATTTCAAAGAGCCAGGGATAAACACTCACTTTCAGATGGGCTAATTTATGCAGGAAGTCGTTTGAGAAGCCAATTCTCTCATCCCAGAGAGTTTATAGAAGCCAGCAAAAAATGGTTAAGCAGTGGAATGTAAACACTGGTAATTGGTAATTAATGGGCACACCTACGAGGAAGGCATATGCCAAATTAAATTGATTGCTTGAATCATTCATTGATTCATTAAGTAGTGTATGTGTTTTTTTTAGCTCCTATTCTATCCAGGTACTACGCCAGGGGCTGGGGATTCAGAGATAATAGGGTTAGAATCAGCCCACAGTTGAAGGGGATGGAGCCGGGCTTTCACAGAAATCATTAACATTGTTTTCTCCTTTCTTCATTTGTTCATCCTTTCAATTCCTGCTCTGGTGGGACATGGGGCTGGGCTGGAGGATACATGAGGAGGAAGACAGATCAGGTTCCGGGTCTCCCAGAGGTCCTGCCCCGACACTGTTCGCCCTCAGAGCCTGAGACGCCAAGATGGCTTGCAGGAGGCTCGCAAAACTATCCATGAGCAGGAACGTGGATAGAGACAGCCACTGAACTGATAATTGCATGGGTCGTTAGTGACCAATTGTCCTAAGAGCTAAGGAAGAGAAGCACGACGAGGGTGCCCGAGAAAACAAAACAGGTGACAACCCTACGGGCATCCGAGACGTCTTCCCAAGGAAGTGACGCTCACAATGACGCTTGAAGGTGAGTGAGAGTTCGATTCAGAGTATGAGGAGCGCCGTCCCAGCTGGTGAAAGACAGCACATGTAAAGGCGCTGAGGGGAACCAGCTGGGTAGACTGAGGCACTAAGACACCCGCAGGGTGGCAGGTCATGTTGGGTAAATGGGGACCTGAAACCAGATGAAGTCAGAGGCAGAGGCCAGATTATACCCAGGATTTTAGGACATGTTCAGGATTTTGGAACCAACGCTGAGCTTCCTAACAATAACTCTACGTGGCAGGGCATCTCATAGCTCAACACGATGGCCTTTCAGAACGTGTGGACGGAGTGACGCAGTGAGGGCTGTGCCGGCCAACAACATCTGAGGTGTCAGCCGGACAGAGGCAGGGCCAGGAGCCTGTTAAAGGGCAAAGGCCGTGCCCGCAAAAACGAAACAGCACAAGGCGTGACATTTGGAGCCAGAGGAACCCGTATTTGAATCTCAGAACTGCCACCATTTGCTTGGTGTGTGGCCCTGGACAAATCCTCGACTGTCTCTGCTCATTGTTGTTCAATCCCCCGGTCTGTAGTCCTTTGTTATGGCAATCTGAGCAGACTAACACAGATGGTAAATTTGACGTTAGATGTATTTTACCACAATTTAAAAACAAAAAAAACTGGTTTGACCTGGTTTTCTGTTGTGTATGACCCGAAGACTCCTCACTTATATGCCAACCAATTTAAATTTCATTAGTCACATACAAAAATCGTGTGTGGTGTTTTGTGTTAATTGGCACAATATTTCCAGATTTTTCCAGTGAGGGTTTGCTACTTTCTGTACTTGGTCACCCCAGGCGGCCACCACGTGGGCTGGCCTCTCAATCTGGCTCTCAAGTTCTCGAGGAGAGAAGCGAAGCCAGGGTGCCCTAGAAACAGACCCAGTGGCTTTATTTGTTAAAATCCTGGGTGTTACGCCTCAAATCAATGATTTCTGTTCGCAGAGAAGTCTTCCCAGGAAGACACAGCCTAAGGCAGCCTTGAAAATGAGGGCTCCTTCTCCTCGGAGCCTTCCTGTTCCATTTCCAGATGTTCCCATTTGGAAATCTTCCCTTATCTGTCTCTTTAAGTGCCAGCACTCAGGCAGGGCCCAGCCATGACAGCCACCCCAGGCTTCCTGCCAAAGGATTTCACAGTATCAGGACTAAGGCCCCAGCCTGTCAGATCGCACAAGTCCTTTCAAGGCAAGTTGGGGCTTATTTGTAACTTATCTGAGAAAAACATCACAGGGTGGATTTGTAGCCAGGGCTCCTTGAGCGAGAAGGTAAGGGATGAAATAGCTTATTAGTTCTCTTCCTTCCCGTCATTCTCTAAAGAATAAGAGATTCCACGACTCCTGCTCCTCAGAGCTTTGGCTCCAGGTGGTTTCCCAGAGCCCCCGACGCTACCACATTCACACACCTGTCTGA
Organism: Equus asinus; assembly: GCF_041296235.1. Classification (NCBI taxonomy): domain Eukaryota; kingdom Metazoa; phylum Chordata; class Mammalia; order Perissodactyla; family Equidae; genus Equus; species Equus asinus. The sequence goes on from NC_091794.1 coordinate 67,296,594, forward strand.
GGCCGACATGCATCACAGTGACAAAAAATGGATTCCACCAGCTGAGCACGCCTGTGTGTCAGACACGGTGCTGAGTGTGTACTCGGGTTATCTTAGTTATTCTTTTTTTTTTTTTTTTAAAGATTGGCACCTGGGCTAACAACTGTTGCCAATCTTTTTTTTTTTCTTTTCTGCTTTATCTCCCCAAATCCCCCCTGTACATAGTTGTATATCATAGTTGCAGGTCCTTCTAGTTGTGGGACGTGGGACGCCGCCTCAACGTGGCCTGACAAGCGGTGCCGTGTCCACGCCCAGGATCCGAACCCTGGGCCGCCGCCGCGGAGCCCGCGAACTTAACCACTCAGCCATGGAGCCGGCCCCAGTTATTCTTCATAGGAGCACTGCAAAGGAAATCTTATCAACCCCGCTTGACAGATGAAGAAACAGAGGCTCAGAAACTACAAGCAACCCACTTGGATTTACCCACCTAGTCAGTCGGCAGAGTCAGGATTGGAACCCAGATCTATGTGCTTCCAAAACCTACACTGTTTCCTATAGGCTATGATGTCCCCAGTTCAGAATTTCAACTTCGACAAAACAACTTTGATCTGGAGAGTCCCACCCCTCGGTATTGCCTCCAGGCATCTCACGAGCGTATCCACTCCGTGAACATCATGGTGACGGTGCTCCTGAAGGGCCAGCATCCATTTCCGGAACATCTAACATGCGCCAGCCCCTAGATGCGTTACTTAAATTATTTCACATCTTTATGCTGCTCTGCAAGTAAGTATTATTCTCCTCATTATGCAGATAATGGACACAGAGTCTCAGAGCGGGTAAAGGATTTGCCCAAGGTCACACAGCCAATGTGGAAGAGAGAGCATTCCAGCTGGGTCTGTCTGATTCCACCGCCCTGCTCCAGGCTGTGCTGCTCTGTATCAGGAATCCACTCGTTTCAAGGGGCAGTGGAGCTTTCCCAGGGGGTGTAGACAATAGCTTCTTACATTTTTCCTAGCCCTTTGCAAAGTGATTTCACCATCACGTGGCTACCTATCAGAGGCCCTGAGGAAGTTTAATTTTAAAAAATAAAGTCAGGGGTTAGGGTGGGGGGTGAATAGGCAGAGCACAGAGCATTTTTAGGTCAGTGAGACTACTCTGTATCTTAAAATGATGGATATATGTCATTATATATTTATCCAAACCCATAGAATGTACACCACCAAGAGAGAACCCCAACGTAAACTGTGGACTTCCCGTGATAATGATGGGTCAGTGTAGCTTCGTCAGTTGTAACTAATGGATCACTGTGATGCAGGGTGTTGATAATGGGGGCGCTATGGGTGTGTGGGGGCAGACTGTGTACGGGAAATCTCTGTACCTTCTCAATTTTGCAGTGAACCTAAAACTGCTCCAAAAAAAAAAGTAACAAACAAACAAATAAATGCGTGGACACCATCTCAAATGCGGTAGTCTACCACCAATTTTACATGAGTGGAAAAGTGAGTTGAGAAAGCAGAATATAGGATGAGAGGTATGGCCACTTTAGGACCAGGAGGCTTTTTGTCTGTTTTGTTTGCTTTTTAACGTAATACCCTAGACCTGTGTTAAAGAGTAGGACTGTTTTTACAGTGTGTATATGAATGTGTGTGGGGGGCTGTGTGCATGTGTATATGTATGTGTGGGGTGTGTACATGTATGTGTGGGGTGTGTACATGTGTGTGTGTGCATGTGTGTGTGTATGTGCGGGGTGTGTACATGTGTGTATATGTATGTGTGTGCGTACATGTGTGTGTATATGTGTGTGCGGGGTGTGTACATGTGTGTATATGTGTGTGTGTGTGCGTACATGTGTGTGTGTATGTGTGTGCGGGGTGCGTACATGTGTGTGTGTATGTGTGTGTGGGGTGTGTACATGTGTGTGTATATGTATGTGTGTGTGCGTACATGTGTGTGTATATGTATGTGTGGGGTGTGTACATGTGTGTGTGTGTGGGGTGTGTACATGTGTGTGTGTATGTGTGGGGTGTGTACATGTGTGTGTGTATGTGTGGGGTGTGTACATGTGTGTGTGTATGTGTGGGGTGTGTACATGTGTGTGTGGGGTGTGTACGTGTGTGTGTACATGTGTGTGTATGTGTGGGGTGTGTACATGTGTGTGTACATGTGTGTGTGTATGTGTGGGGTGTGTACATGTGTGTGTGTATGTGTGGGGTGTGTACATGTGTGTGTGTATGTGTGGGGTGTGTACATGCATGTGTATATGTATGTGTGGGGTGTGTACATGTGTGTGTACATGTGTGTGTATGTGTGGGGTGTGTACATGTGTGTGTGTATGTGTGGGGTGTGTACATGCATGTGTATATGTATGTGTGGGGTGTGTACATGTGTGTGTACATGTGTGTGTATGTGTGGGGTGTGTACATGTGTGTGTGGGGTGTGTACGTGTGTGTGTACATGTGTGTGTATGTGTGGGGTGTGTACATGTGTGTGTACATGTGTGTGTGTGTGTGTGGGGTGTGTACATGTGTGTGTGTATGTGTGGGGTGTGTACATGCATGTGTATATGTATGTGTGGGGTGTGTACATGTGTGTGTGTACATGTGTGTGTGTGTGGGGTGTGTACATGTGTGTGTACATGTGTGTGTGTGTATGTGTGGGGTGTGTACATGTGTGTGTACATGTGTGTGTATGTGTGGGGTGTGTACATGTGTGTGTGTACATGTGTGTGTGTGTATGTGTGGGGTGTGTACATGTGTGTGTGTGAGGTGTGTGTGTGTGTGTTATCGACTTAACTGTATCCCCTCAAAAGTCATATGCTCAAGCCCTCACCCTCCAAGTGACTCTACTTGGAGACCGGGCCTTTAGAGAGGTGATGAAGTTTCAATGAGGTCATCAGGGTGGGCCCTGTTCCAATAGGACTGGTGTCCTTATACGAAGAAGAAGGCACGAGAGACGTGCGCACACGGAGGAAGCATGACAGGAAGAGGAGGCAGGAGAGCGGCCATCGGCCGCCAGGGAGAGAGGGGCCTCGGGAGAAACCAGCCCTGCCGGCGCCTTGCTATGGGACCTCCAGCCTCCAGAACTCTGAGAAAATACATTTTTGTTGTCTTAACCACCCAGTCTGTGGGACTTTGTTTTGGCAGTCCTGGCAAACTAATGCAGTATATAGAATTTTTTTCTCCAAACTGCTTTCCGTAAATTTTGGGTCAATTCACACTCTTCCAGCAGAGTCTGAGAGATTCCATCTACCTCCCTGTAACCTCACAACCTGCTTACTATAAGCCTTTTAAAATCATTGCCAAATTGAAAAGTATATTATTTTTCTTTGCATTATTTCCATCCTACTGAGGGGAAAAAATTTTCGTAGTTGTAGTTTATTGGCTCTTTTCATTTCTTCTTTCAAACCTTTTGTTCATTTTTGTATCAGAGACTTAGCTTTTTCTTATTTATTTGTAGATCTTTATATATCAAAGATATCCTTTATATCTTAAAAATAATATCAAAGATATTATCCTTTTATCTTTCAAATATATTGTAGATATTTTCCCCAGATTGTTAGTTACCTTTTGACTTAGTTTAAATCATATCTTATCAAATCTATTGATTTCTTCTTTTCTGATTTCTCGTTCTGGAATGGGGCCTTCTACTATCTTGCTTGCCTCAACACTATAGAAATATAGAAATATCACGTATTTTCATCTAGTTATTTTGTTCTGGAATCTATTTAGGGGTAACATGTAAAGTAGTTATCTCCCTTCAATCAGTGGTGAACCAGGTGTCCCGATACCTTGAATTAATAATCCAGCCTTTTCCCAAGTTTTAAAATACCCTCTTGAATAGGGGCTAAAATGTTATAATATGCTTGGATCTATTTTTGGCCTTTCGACTCTGTTCCATTGGTCTATTTTGCTTAAATTACATGTGAGCTATTGTTTTTCCTCCTGTACAATGTGTCTTGGTTCCAAATGCTACATGAACAGGAAAATGAGACCCCGGATTTCGGCATTTGCATAGGGGCAAGTGATTCTCTTTGTGTCCTCTGTGTCGCCTCCCGGACGTGGGCAGCTAGGGAGAGCGCGCAGGGCTCCTTGATGCGCTCTGATGAGGAGCAGACTTGAACCTTCTTTGTATTCAGGAGCTTAATTCTGGGGTATTTACTGGAATGTCATTAATCATTTTAATCACAATAAACTCATTTGATAGTAATGTGAATGTCCTAAGAATTTAGATAGCGCTTCCATTTTAATTCGTCAATAATTAACTTTACCATTATTTTATAGCGTTATCAGTGCTGCGAATAGAACCTTGCCGATGAACTTTGAGAAAACACCGTTCCTCTGGGGGAGGGCCATGGGGAGAAGCGGGTAACAGAATACAGATGCCTCTTACTGGTCTTCGTGCGGCTTGGGAAGCACTTTCCATGTTAATCTGATGCTCCCCACAGATGGAGAGATGAAAATGACCTGAATGCTTTCCCTGTGTGTAGCCAGTCTTCCCTCTTCTCCGATAAATCATCTGGCAACAAAAGCTCCTGACAGAACTTGGTAAACCGTTTAATGGGCATCCGTGGGGCGGGGGGAGGAAGAGTTTAGAATGTGGGAGAGGAGTGCAACAAAGTGGCCCCACAAGCCACAGGCATAGTGAATAAGGGAATGGCTGTTGACCTTTGCCAGGCCCTGGAGCCCCGAACTCCCAGTTGGGGAATAGAACAGAACTTAATGGTGACTTCTCTAGCACGGGACCACGTGCTCACACCAGCATGACCCAGCTCCTCCTGTGTCTGATGTCTGTGTTCGGGGTTCACGTGGCAGCTTTAAAATTTGTTACTTAGGGATCTTGAGCAAACCTGTTGTCTACTCTGAGCCTCAACCGTGGTTTCCTCAACCATGCTATAGAAGTAATCATACATCTCTTGGATGATGGAAGAATTAGAGTAAATATTTTAAACCAACCAACAGAATGGCTGAAACAGAGTAAATCCTTTAAAATCATGTCTTCATCACTGAGATTATTATTATAATCTCGTAATAAGGGATTTATGGATGGAAAAAGTGAGAGAATTAAGCCATAAAGCTTGGGCATTGAGTCTCAACTCTGCCCTTTATTAGCTGTGTGACCTGGAAAAAAAAATTATACAGTCTTTCTGGGACAGAGTCTCCTGATAAGTAAAATGGAGACTAGTAATCCCACAGCAATCTGTGTCTCAGAGTTTTTCTGAGAATAAATTACCTAATGGTTAGAAAAGAGCTCTGAAAACCCTCTAGGTATTATTTGCCTTTCAAATGTGAGATATTATTATCCCTTAGAGACCTCTTAGCAAACCCCAAAACCCTGTAGACGTGGCTAGCCCTGACTCTGAAATTATCTGATTGGAGAATTCTCAAGGTCCCCGAGAATACCAAGGAGTAGCTGCGGCAAGGCAATGTGAGCAAGATTTTACCTCATTTGGGAAGAACTCTAACGACTTGGGATGTATGATGGAGTTCCTTTGGGAACGTTTTCCAGATAGCCTGAGCTGCCAGTGAGATAGGGAGCTCTCCATCGTTGGTGGTGGTCTAACGATAGAGGTGCGGCGGCCATCTGTCCGACATGCTGTAGAGTGGGTGCTGGCATTGGTGAGGATTTATTCACTCAACAAACATTTAATATTTTGTCCCCAGAGCTCACCACATGCCGGACTCTGTGATAGACACCAAAATTGAAAAAGATTTGATCCCAGAATCAGTTAGGATTCTTGGTTGTAAGTAATAGATGCGATGGCTCCGTCTGACTTTAAAACAAAAGAAGAAAGGATCGTGGAGATTGCAGAACTGGAAAAGGATTGAACATGCAAGGGAGGAAAAGAGGGACAAGGACAGGTCAGTGGGTCACAGGAACAGGAACAAATGGACTCTGCTGAAAGAAAGATTTGGTTCAAACTCTTTCAACATTCTGTCACAGCATGTCACTTCCCTTAAGATTCAAATTCCCTAGAGAAAGAATCTGGCCTAATTTCACTTGCTCACCACAGGGAGGATGTGTATGTGATGGAAATCTTTATCAGCCATTTCATCAAGACCACATGGAATGGGGGTGGCATGGTTCTTTCAGGCAGAAGTGGCTGTTGTTACCAAAATAATGGGTAGGGTATCCTCAGGGGGAAAAAAAGACAGACATTCCTGGCTCTCAAGTGTCACAACACGACGGGGGACAAACAGCAACAGCGCAGAGCTGTGGGAACACTGTGGAGGGCACTAACTCACCCAGACTTGGGAGCTTCAGGTGGGACAGTGTTGAAGATGAACTGTATTTTCAGAGAAGAAGAAGAGGTAGATAGCTGAAGACATTGGTGGGGAGAGAAGAGGTTCTAAGGTTCCTCTGGACTCTGTGATGCCATGACTCTGAGCATTGGGCCCTGCACCTCCACGGTGCCTCTGTGCCTCGTGATGCCTGCCACGCGGCGTGCATTAGCTTTGTTTCCTCACTGGATCATAAACGCCCTACAGGTGAGGGCCTGTCTTCCACCCCTGGGTCAGCCCTCCTAATACTAGGATGCGTGGTTATGGGCTGAACTTATGTGACGTCCAAGCCCTGGAATTAGTCCTGCCCCCTTCATTCCACACTTGAGGAAATAGCAGTCCAGTTGGCCCAGGTAACCTGCCCACGGTCCCACAGCTGGTTCAAAGAACGGAAGTGAAAGACATGTTGAAAAGCTCTTGGGAGGTTTTAGGAACCTTTTCTTCTCGTTTTAAAATAAGTGTTAGTCATACATACTCAGCTGGGCTATAGAGTTACTAATGATATACTATATATTCACATACCAATCATCCTTTTATCAGGCTGTAAAATGTTCTATTCGCTGACTGGGCTTAGCGTGGTGCTGGACACGGGGGCGGGCGGGGTGCTGATCGTGGAGCCCCAGAACTGAATGAGTGGAATGGATCTCAGGAAATCAAACGCCCGAGGGGCTAGAAAGGGGATGTGGATGGAGGAACAGGATGCATTCAAGGTCAAGGCAAAGGGGAGTGATCCAGACGGTGAAGAAGCAGGCAGTACGCGCACCGTCAAAGGGAAGCAGACTCTGGTCAGCTCGAGCCCGTTCTTGTGCCTGAAAGGACTTGAGTTCCTGCTGCCAGAGTTTCTAAGTCTTCAAGAGAAGATAAAAGTCTAGATGTGTATATAGAATCTTGTAAGTTTTTACATGTTGGTGACAAACTAAAAATGATTTTAAATGTGGTGCCATGATATAATTTTAAAACTTCTCTTGATTTATGTTGTCTCTGGTTCAGAGGTTTCTCTTAATAGCAGCCATGACTCCTAAAGGAGGAGGATTTGACATAGAGGAAGTTCCTTCCAGTCAGGAAAAAGATAGGAAAAACGTGAGCCTTTGGTCCTGGGGGCGTGGAGAAAGGAGGAAGTTGATGAGGAAATAGCAGGATTCTTACTAATCTCTCTTCTCCTCCTCCTGCTGTGTAGCCATATATTGACAAGGGGCAGGACAACTAGCAATGGAGATGTCCAGACAGGTGTGAGGGGAGCCAAGAACACAGGAAGCCCGAGCCCACTCGGGAGAGACTGCACGGCTCTCAAGAAGTCTCCGCATGTGGCTTGGCACCGGGTCCCACAGGAAAGCATAAGGTACTTGTGTATAGGGGTGTCTGCAATCATAGGTCTGAGTCATATTCCTGCTTCCGCAGGGCCTGTCCAGACCCTGGATCTCCCAGGGAGGGAATGTGGAGGTCCCCAGAACAGACAGCTGGAAGGGACCTGGTATTAGACATTTCAAAATACAGGGATTATGTCTAAGACCAAAGATTGTGGAAGCAGCACAATATTCCAGAGAACCAGAGAGACCTGCTCCATCTTAGCAGACACTATTCAGAGTTGAGGCCACAACCAGCCCTGCAATTCCACAATGGAGCTAGAGAAAACCACACAGCTCTCAGGCCGCAAGAGCATGTAAGCACACTCCACCTGACCACGAGCGTTCACAGAGAAAAGCCAGGGTATCCAAGAGGCTCTTCGTTCCAGAAGAGATGGAGATCGGATTAAGTAACGAGACTCAGTGTTTCCCAGTACCCTGTGGGCTGGAGGCTCACGAGGGCAGTTCCTAGAGTTTCAGGAAGTCTAGGAGTCACATTTTCCCAGTAGGTCTGATTTGTATCGTGCACGGTGAAACCCAAACACAACCGCCAGGCTCAATCTGGCCCATGGGCTACTTGTTTGCCAACACAAATCTGATGCAACCCTGTCATTTATACAAAAAGAAACTGGGGCCCAGCGAGGGCATGTGTCTAGGGTCATAGGATGAGTGTGTGTTTATATCCTTTAGGATGCTTTTGGTAGTTAGTAATAGACAACTACTATTACTAGATAAATGTAGTCGAAAACATTGGGGTTTATTATGTCTCATAAATAGAATTACAGGGTATGCACTTCCAAGGGCTGTCAACTCAGAAGTTTAATAATTTCAGCACTCTGAGTTCACTTTTCCAGTCCTCTTGGTTTTACCCCTCATGGTCACAAGAAGGCTGCCCTGCTTCAGGCATCATATCCTCACACGCCACCGTACAGAGGCAGGGAGGAAAGGGGATTTTCATCAGAACGGAAAATCTTTTCTTTAAGCCCCACTTTTGTCTCAATGACCAGAACTGAGTCACGGACCCACTGCTAAGCCGGTCACCTGCAAAGAGGCAGGAGACTGTCCTGCTCTGCTTTGGCCAATGGTGATTTACCCTCTGCAGCTGAGCCCACCTTCCCAGAGCAAATTGCCACCAGTTATCTAAACAAAGTCAGAGTCCTCTTAGTAACTGATTCTGGGATCAAATCTTTTTCAATTTTGGTGTCTATCACAGAGTCCGGCATGTGGTGAGCTCTGGGGACAAAATATTAAATGCTTGTCGAGTGAATAAATCCTCACCAATGCCAGCACCCACTCTACAGCATCCCGGACAGATGCCTGCCTCACCTCTATCGCTAGACCACCACCAACGATGGAGAGCTCCGTATCTCACTGGCAGCTCAGGCTATCTGGAAAATGTTCCCAAAGGAACTCCATCATACATCCCAAGTCGTTAGAGTTCTTCCCAAATGAGGTAAAATCTTACTCACATTGCCTTGCCGCAGCTACTTCTTGGTATTCTCGGGGACCTTGAGAATTCTCCAATCAGATAATTTCAGAGTCAGGGCTAGCCACGTCTACAGGGCTTTGGGGTTTGCTAAGAGGTCTCTAAGGGATAATAATATCTCACATTTGAAAGGCAAATAATATTCTTAGTAAGGAAGGCAAGGATTGGCATGACTACTGGGGTGGCGCCTGCCCCTGTGGTGAAGCCAGAAGCAGGGTCCAGGCCTGCTGACAGCCCCGCTGCCCCAGCCAGGCTCTGCACCCAGTGCCTTCAGTGGCGAGGCCCCTCGCAGCTCAGGCGGTCCCAGCTGATTGTGGATGGACTCCTGCTGGGTGCTGGGAAACTTAGCAAAAGTGGCAGAAGATGTTTTAATAGTCTTCCTAAATGAGCCATTGGTCCAATTTTCAAATAAAAATCCTACTGATCAATTAAAGGAAAACATTTCCATTTTCCTTGGGAAGATGCCTATGCTGTACCGTGCTTTCCATTCATTTGATCAAATAGAATAGATTTAATATAATTTTAAATATGTTACATTCATTATATTATATAAAATATGTTTATTAAATATAATACTGTTTGATAAAAATCTACTGTATAGTTGTGTCATATAAATCTCAGCACAATCCTGTGAGGTTGGTACCGCCGTCCTTACTTGACAGATTCTGAAGCTGAGAACCAGAGCTCTAGCGCTCTGCCTTGTCAGAAGCAGCTGCCCGGCGCTCAGGCAGGTGCAGGTACCAGACTGAGGCAGAGACTGCGTCCAAGAGAGGCCCCATTGTATTCAAATCCTTCACAGATCTGGGGCACTCAGATACCCAGCACAACCTACTCCTTTGAAGCTCACAGTGTAAAAAAAAAAAAAAGCATATTTAGGTCGTTCATTTTATTTTTTGTTCCCCCAGAGTTTTCTCTGAAGTGTTACACTAAAAATATGTCATTCTATTAATGTCTTTTTTATTCCCTTTCCCAATCCTCCAAAGCTTTAAAGGATTTTACCTTTGTCAAGTGCAGAAATTGCCTTGATTTCTTAAAGTGGCAAAAACGTGCCTGGGCGTTTGACGAGACATTCCACCAGCCTCAGAGAAGAGCGGCAGGCGTTGGAGGCTCTGGGGCGTCTCTGCGGACAAGGCCCGGAGACAGAGGACAGGCTGGAAGACATCTCTCCAGCTTTGGCTTGGAATCGAACTGTCTGCGTCGTGCCCCAGGATGGCTGAGTCAGGAAACGGAAGGCACCCTGATCTGAACTCAGTCAGGCAGGCCTGGGTTCTGACGCCAGCTCCTGGGGCACTGACTGAGTGCCCCTGGACAAGCATCTTCACGCCTCTGGACCTCAATTAACCCACTTGTAAACTGGACACAATACTACCCATGTCACAGGCTTGTTATGTGGATGAGACGAGGGGGCTGTGAAGTGTGATGCTCGGTGGATAACCGATGCTCGGAGACTAGTCGCTGGGGTTATTATCAGGTTTCATGACTAACTCCCTAGATGGTCTGAGTGGCTTCTCAAGCCGCCACCTTCTCTGCTCAGACAAGGGAGATCAGATAGCGGTAACGGGAGGAGAGGGGACTTGAACCTCTGTCAAAGGAAGGCTGTTTGGAAAACCCAAGAAGGGAGAGGATCCTGGCTTCAAATGTCAGAAGGGTTGGCATCGTGTGGAAGAAGGGTAAGGCTTAGTTTATGTGGCCACGAAGAGAAACTACGAGCACCGCGTAGAAGGCGCAGGAAGACAGGTGTTGGGTGAGCATCAGGGGATGGTTCTCTCAGTCAGACGGCCCGAGATGGATGGGGCTGCCTGATGAGGCAGTGAGTTCTGGAGACACACAAGCAGAGACAAGGTGACCACTTGTAATATAGTTTGTGTGTGTGTGTACTGTCTTGACCCAGATTTTTAAAATTGTGGTAAAATACGCATAACATAAAACTTACCATTTTAACCATTTTTAACTGTACATTTGAGTAATGTTAAGTACATTCACATTGTTGTGCAACCAATCTCCAGAACGTTTTTCATCTTGCAGAACTAAACTCTATATCCATCAAACAACAACTTCTCTTTCCCCACTCTCCCTAAGCCCAGCAACCACCATTCTACTTCCTGTCTCTATGAATTTGTCTGCTCTAGAGCCTCATAGGAGGGGAATCATACAGGATTTGTCTTTTAGTGACTGGTTCATTTCCCTTAGCGGAATGTCCTCAAGCCCCATTCATGTTGCGGCATGGGTCAGAATTTCCCTCCTGTTTAAGACTGAGTCATATTCCACCGTATGCATACACCACCTTTTGCTTATCTAGTCATCCATCAAGGGACACTTGGGTTGCTTCCACCTTTTGACTGTTGTGAATAATGCTGGTGGGTGTACAAACATCTGTTCAAGACTGTGCTTTTAATCCTTCCGGGGATATATTCAGAAGTGCAATTCCTGGATCCTACAGGAATTCTGCTTTTAACTTTTTGAGAAACCACCATACTGTTTTCCATAGTGGCAGCGTCACTTTCCATTCCTTCCAACAGTGTCCAGGTGTTCTAATTTCTCCACATCCTTATCAATGCTTGTTATTTTCTGCTTTTGAGGGCTTTTCGTTTGTTTGTTTCTGATAGCAGCCATCCTAAAGTGTATAAAGTGGCTGTCTTGACCCAGTTTTGAGGTCTTGGCTAACGGCCGGTCAGTTCTCCTTCTTGAACAGCCAGTTAGGTCCGCACCCTCAGCCATTTCTCTCTTTGGGCTCTCACACTGCAGGCTACTATGTAGCCGCCTTAGTCACCCCAGGGCCAGCTACCAGACAACTAGGGACAATCCTTACACCCCAGAGCCTGTGAAATTGTTCAAACTAGCCAATCCTAAGCCAGCTTGCCCTGCCTCACCCTTTCCTTCTCACAGAAACCACAGTCCCACCACACTCCCCCTCCACCCCACCCCCCACCCCCGTCTCTGCCTGTCACTGACCCTGGGGCCCTCCCTGAGTGGCCCTGTGTGGAGGGCTGTGTTCTCTCCAGAGAACTGTGAACTTTAAACTCGCCTGCTCTCTCTCTCTCTTGATCTGCCTCTGGGAATGTGATGAAAACACCACGTGCCAGAGCTGCTGCAGAGGCTGCAGGTGTTACCTGACTGGATCAGTGTTTCTCAAACCTGGCTGATTGTAAACCACAGGTTCCCACTACTCCAGGCCAGGGCTGAGTCAGGGGCCCAGAGGGCATCTGTACTTGAACCAGCTCTCCAGTGGATTCTGACCAAGATGCCTGTGGATCTGCTCTCCTCCAGACCCAAGACTCTGTAATTACTAAGAGAAGAAAAGAGAGAGAATGAAGGGAACAAAAATAATCATATTAATGAGATCTATATAGGGCCGCGGTTTACAAAGCGTTTCCATGGTCTCCCCTCGGTTAGCGTTCACAGCCTCCCGAGGGAGAGGACAGAGCCATGTCCCCGAGTTTACAGGGGAGTCTGCGTGTCCTCCCAGGGTCAGGGGGCCGGCAAGTGGAAGGGTAAGGATTTGAACTCTGGGAGTCTGTTTTCAGAGCCCAATATCTTTCTACCACAGAATAAGGAAACCAGCATTTAAACAACTGTCAACATTATGGATAAGGAAAAGAGAACAAACCTGCTCAAAATAAAACAAATACTCTGACTTTCAGCTCTCTCTTAGTCACTGGCTTGCTTGGATTTATTAGACATCCAGTTGTGCCTTGTTGATGCAGGAGAGCAGCGGCAGGGCTCCTGGATTTCAGCTGGGTCCAGCCTCGAGGTCGTTTCTAAACAGTGCGAGATCTTTGAACACAGTGTGGCCATATCTAGCCACCTGCCCCTTGGGAGCGCTGAGCTTCTCTGTACTCTGGCAAATCCCATCCATCAAAGGAAGCTGGAGATTTGAATGAAGACCACCTCCTTCCGTGGCAAATTATTCATTTATTCAGGCAGTGATTCAGCAGCAGGTAGCAAATGCTGACTGTGTGCACAGGGCTTGACTATCTCGCTTCAGAGAGTTAGGAATCGAGTCAGAAATTTCGTCCCAGACTTAAGGGGAAGGACAGATGCAAATCCACATAAACCCTCCTACCAGAAGCAAATGCATGTGTGGCAAACGAATGTGTAAGTGATTAATAAGTTAAGTATTAATGTCAACCTTTGACTGTTCATCTGTACTCCAATGCCTCCGCCTCTTGGCAAATACGAGGAGTGACTTATTCAAGCACATGCAGTGTAGACCGAGCACCTGCATAGCGTCAGGCACAGTGAGAAGGGCTCAGAATGCTGGAGGACTTGCCCGATGTCCCCTAGTTTATAGGTGGCAGAGCCCAGGTGTGAGCCCTGGAAGATAAGTTCTATAAAGATGAACGCCCAGGTTGGAACAGTGCCCTGCGCAGTATTAGTTAGGTCTAGTCCAGGCAGGCTTCTAACTCTAAAGCCACACAGTTTTTTTTCCATTGAACTCATAGGGCAAGAGCTTAGCGGTCTCCTGTCTGGATTCAGCAGAGCTGGAAGCCGAGGCCTGGCTGTGAATCATCACTGTGGATCCAAAGGACCTGGGCAGTAAACATTCTTCATGCCAAAGATATCCGGCTCCAGGAGCTCCTTGATTTGATGGAAATTCAAAAATAGAAACATCTGAAGTACCCTCTGCACAGCCCCCACTCTGGCTGGAAGAACCCTCTGGCACAATTTTGATTTGCAAGTCCCTGACTTGACCTAATTTCACTCCTTTCATTTGCATGATAAATGAAAATACCGGAATGGGGCCCGTTGGGCTCTCTTCCCTCCCTGACAGGCCCAGTCTCCCGGCTGCCTGGGGATGGTGGTGGGGGGGTGACACCTCCGCAGAATCCACTGGAGATGCTCTCACAGAGCCAGCTGGTGTGTGTTTCCTCTGCTGTTTGGAGGATGTGCAGCCCACCTAAGGACCCTAATAAAGGGGCAGTCAAGGAGCCCTTATGTGGATGAAAGGAGACAAAACAGTATTCCCCAGAGAATGGGGCACCGGCATCACCAGGGAGCTTACATAATCCGGAGTCCACTGCAGAAATTCAGAGTCAGCAGGTCTTGGTGGAGCCCGGTGCTCTGGATGTTTACCAGCCACCCCTGCCCCTGGAATAAATTAAGATGTGGGTGGATGAGAGCTGGGCTTTGGCTTCAGCCAGGTCCAGTTTGAATTCTGGTCTAACCGCCTGCCGTGTGGTTATAGAAAAGTCAGGTAACTGTGAGCCTCCATTTCTTTATGGGATAACGACACCTACTTCATAGCTTATAGTGAGGACTAAATGATGCAGTTTCCTACTGTGCAGTAATCACTTAAAGGTACATATAATTAAAAGGCGAATAAACAACTGAATTTTAGAAAGACATTTTGTCATTTTGTTTTTTAGGAAGCTTCCGGCCACACACTAGATCTGGAGGTGAAAGCCCTGGGCTCCAGGCCCCGCGCTGGTGTTCTCTGAGTCTCTCAATAGTTTCCCAACCTCTCAGTTTCCTCTGTAAAATGGGAACCTTCCGAACACCCCCCCAACCCCGGGTTGTTGTGAGGAGGAAACGAAAAGCCTAGAGTGAAAAACATGATGTAAGTTATAAAGCGCTTGGTAGATTTGCTATTATGCATGTAATAGCACAAAGGATCCAAACAGGTACCAGAATGTCCCCATCAGTGGCCCTGATGACCTGCCTTCCCATAGTGTCCCCATCAGGGCCCTGATGGACTGCCTTCCGGAGCATTACAGACTCATTTTCAGCGGCGACATCCATTTGTATGCAAACAGTTCCTGTGTAGCAGGCTTCACCTCGGTGCTGCGGAAGGGGCTAGCTGCAATCTCGTTTACAGCATTAATTTGCTTAGTAAACCCTTTCAAGTCAAGTTGGTGTAGAGGTGAGCTGGGGAGCGAGCCTGCATTGCAAGGAAGAGAATCGGCCTGGCAGCCATGCAGGGGCTGGCCCAGAACAGGGGCAGCTGGTCTGGGAGAGACAGGTACCGCGGCTGTGTCTTTGGCATTCTTCGCCCCATCTCAAAAACAATTCTTGGTTTTTGAATTTTTGAATTTTGGGTGGTGTTTGTTTCATTGTTAGGATAACTTATACCACCACCTGTATTAGTTTCCTGGGACTAACGGAACAATGTGTCACAAGCTGAATGGCTTAAAACAACGGAATTTGTTGTCTCACTGTTCCGGAGGCTGGAAGTCTGAAGTCAAGGTGTGGCCAGGGCCACACTCCCTCTGAAACCTTAGGGGGGAATCCGTCCTCACCTATTCCTAGCCCTGGTGTCTGCAGCACGCCTTGCGTCGCTCCACCCTCTGCCTCAGCCCTCCGGCAGCAGTCCCCCCTGAGAGGAGAGGCCTCTTCTCATGAAGCACCTCAGTCGTTTCGGGTTACAGGCCCACCTACTCCAGTATGGCCTCATCTGAACTGAGTTAATTACACCTGCGACAACCTGGTGTCCAAACGGGGTCATAGTCTGAGGTAGTTGAGATTAAGGCTTCAACATATCTTTTTTGTGGGGGTGCAAAATTCAACCTATAATACCCCCCAACAGACACTAGTTTTCTTCTTTGTTCTTTGTCAGAATATGAGCCCCATGAGAGCAGGGGTTCCGTCCATTGTTTCCCCAATGTCTAGATCCGTTTGGCACGTGAAAGAACTCAACGGTGACTTGTTAAAGAATGAGGCGCCCTCGGCAGCCTGGGGCGGGAATACACCTTAGACCCTTCCGGCCGGACATTAGAACTTTGGACAGCCTTGGGTTCCTAGCTCAGCCCAGGACTCTACCCTCTGCTAGTTTCTTACCCCCGCAGTTCCGCTTCTTCATTGCTCCAACAGCGAGAGCAACGTTTCACAGCATCATCATCTTAATTGAACTGCTCTTAGACTATAGCTGTATCTGGCTTCATATGCATTGTCTACATCATGTGACACTAATTCTCTAGCGTCCAGTTTCACCTCTTTTCAACTTTTTTAACTTAAATAAGATGCATCCTCTGCAAGTCTCTGTTTTCCAGTCTGTAGAATGGGGTTGAATAGTACTACCCAACTTAATCAGGATGGTTAGGAGATTGAGCTAAGACAATGCATGTGAAAGCATCTTGGAAACTAGCTAGATGTAGGATTCTGATTATCAATTTAAAGGTGGTGTTAATGCTATTCAATGTTTGTGTTGCCTCTTCATCAGGTTCAAAGAGCTTCATTTTCATTTATGTTAGTGATTCCTTTTTATAGGTTATTTGACTGAAGCCCAGAGAGGTTAACAATCTGCATAAGATCACAGAGCTATTTGCAAGGCTAATTCTTAAAGTCTCCCAGCTCATCCGGCCCCACCCCCTGTGCTCCCCAAGCCTCATGATCACCTTAGGGAGCCCAGGAACCAGGCTGGCATCTTCGCCAGTTAGTAAATATAGGAGCTGGTCTCTGGGCCTCTAATTAGTGCATTTCTCCTCCTCCTCCTCATCCTCCCTATAAGGTGTCTTCTCATGGATGAGGAAGTAGAGATTGGATCAAGCAGCCAAAAACAAGAACGGCAGGTCGTGCCTACCTAGTCATGAAGACTAGGACTGTGTGACTGGGCTTCCAGGTACCATATGTGAGTCCCTGGTCCCTGGTCCCTGTCACCTGCAGTTCCTCTGAGCTCAGTCCCAGAGCCTCTCCGGGGGGGCAGGGTCCCATAGCAAGAACCCCACCAGCAGCTGGGATCTGGCAGCTGTTTTGTTGTCCTTGTCCTGGACCTCTAGCCAAATATCCGCCTAGACTATCTGTCTGCCTGGCCGCAGCCTCTCTCCATCCTGGCCTACTTGATCACCCAGGACCGAAGCCTGGAGAGGAACAAGGGTCCTGACAATCTTGTGGCCTTGGAGATCGAATGAACCTGAATTTGAATCTTGATCTGTTTGACGCTGTGTGATCTAAGAAAAATGCTTGATCTCTTTGAAGTTCTTTTCCTCATCTCTAACATGGAGATTAAGAGAGTATGAGTGATGCAGGGTCAGGAGGAGTCGAAAGAAAGTTTTCTTGGACTCTCAACATCTGGCAGTAGTGCTCTTTTATTTAGAGAATAGCATGGAGACGGGACCCATGGGCAGGAGGAGCTGCTGCTGCCAACATGGGTTAAGGGTAGGGCTAAATTTTCGGCATAGGCATGTGAGTTATCTCTTTACAAGACAAAGGAAAGAATATGTTAAAAAAGTCGTTAAAATGGTATGAGTGCTGGTAGGGTCTGGTGATTGAGTGGTCCTATAACTTTTAGATAAGAATCAAACCAGATTAGGTAAACGCCAGAAGCTACCACCTTAAATATTATCTTCAGCTAAAGACAAAGGAGGATGCTGGTGGTGGGGGAAGTCAGCTACATGAGGTTACCAGACAGTAAACAACTTAAGTCCTTGCCTTCCCCATTAAGAGTTTCTAGAGATAAGGCCATCTCCCCTTCCTCCTGGTGCAGAGAGGGAGACACCCCCCACAGATGGAGACTTCCTTCACAAATGCAAATGTCTCTCATCAAACGGCAAGCAAATTCCACTCCTCAGAGCCTCCTTCTCATCTGCAGTTTTTAACAGTAACCAGCCTAAAATAATCCTCATCATGAGGATTAAAGGAGATAATATATGAATAGTATTTAGCTCTTGGCACCAAGTAGAAGTTCAGCAAACGCTTGCTCCTTTGCTTTCCAGTCTCTGCTTGACCCAGGCCTGCCCTAACTCACATCCTGGTGAGCAGCAGCCCTGATAGGTGCCCAGTCCTGCTCCCCTCTGCTATGCCTCCTACAAATCCTCCAACCATGTGCTCTCCATCCCCTACCCTCAGGCACTGGCTGGGGTCCTGGAGAAATGAAAGGGTGCTCCTACCTGATTGTGAGCATGGCTCTCTCTCCAGCGACCTCTGCTTCCGAGTCCACCTCATCCTGGATATCAGAATCCACCTGAGTCGGACTCAAATTTGGAAAAATCCCTAGGACGTTGCAGTGTGGGCTTCTGACATCTCCAGTTACTGTCCTTCCAGAATCACTCTTTTCTTTCTTTCCATTCATCTTTGAATACCTGGAGTGCCTCGCAGTCTAAGCCAAGGGCTGTGAGACCACCTCCTCCCCATCCCAATAGTCAAGGAGAATGTCTATTCCTCATTCAATCATTCCACTAGTGCTTCACTCATTAATTCAACAAATTTTTGTAGAGTACACTACATGCCAAGACCTGCACTAGGTCCTGGGGAAGCAAAATGACAAGGCCATGGCTTAACTCCCTATGGGAAGAGAGGAATGACTGTGAGTTGGGGTGGGGGGGGGGGGGAGGCGGGGTAGAAGGATTAGGCCAAACCCATCCAAGTGAGGCACTGGCTCCTCCCTGCAGCCTCTCTAGCCCCCTGGCTATTCTGACCCGGGGAGCCTCAGCAGCCCAAGGAGTTGTTCTTGGGCTGCTTCTCTGTGACAAGGGCTTAAACCATAATGAATATTTATAGGACATGGTTAAGAGATTATCCTAATATGTGTTTCAAGTCCATTGATGTCCAAGCTGAGACAGATTCTGTTTGTTCAAGAGCAATAATATGCACTCCAAGTGTCAGAGAGCAGACTGCTGTGTGGGGCTTTGCTGTCTTTTTTAGGTTTTATTCAGGTCTGAAAGTATTTGGGGATTCTGACTCAGGCTCAATGTACATTCGCTAATAATAATTAATTGTAATAAATATAGTTATATAAAAGCTCCCATTTATTGAGTGCTGACTCTATGCCAGGCACTAAGCATTTGTGCATATCGACCCCTTTGGTCCTCACACTAGTCCTGTGAGGTAGGTAACACTTATCCTCTTGGTATGGATGGGGAAAATGAGGCTCAGAGAACCTCTGTGACTTGCCTGGTATGGCATGGCTAGAAAGCAGAAGAGCAAGGATTTGAACCCAGGTATTCTGTCTCTAAAGTCTACCCTCTTAAATTGAGTACCTACTTGCATAAGGCACCTCATGCAGATTAGTTTTTACAGATGAAAGCCCAGTGGTTAACGACTTGCTCGAGACCCCAAAAGCAAGTTAAGTGTTGGGTGCTGGGGCAGGGAGAGAAATGCAAGAGGCACTCCTAGAGTCCTGAGCTTGGCCACCATATGATCGAGCTTCAGTAATGTGGCGTTGGCCCCAACCTCACCCACAGCTGGAGCCTTTCGACTTCCACCTTTGTTTTGTAGAGCCAATTCCAGGGCCTCATAGGACCTCTGGGCCCTAAAAATAAGTCAGTTTATTTCTTCACTTCCTTATTGCTAACCTCACTTCCAGCTGCCCATTTCTCTCACCTCTAGGATTTGCCGTGGGCTCTATGTTCTTGAAACATAACAATATTCCTTTAGTGCTTAAAATTATATTTTCCAAAGCACGTTCCATGTGATAATTCACTTGATTGTCCAAATCACCCTGTGAGGCTAAGAAGGGGAGGAATTGGCTGCCCTTTCACGCTGAAGAATAAGCTGAGGGTTCCAGGGGTGAAGCTCTTCCTGGCAGTAAAGTTGCTCATTAAACATTGCTGGGACTAGAACCCAAATCATTGATTGTCTCTGGAACACTGATTTTCCTGTTTGCTTCCTCTCCATACATTGTAAAATATGATCTAAGCTCAGGTTTCTCCCCCAATTCTGCCAAATACTTAGAATTAGGGTGTTTCACATCTCTCAATGCCTTTATCACCTGAAAAATTAGGAACAGAGAGTTGTTTGTCTAGTTGTTCTATCCCAAACATATTTTTCCATCTGGGAGGAGGGCCCTGAGCTCAACTGCTGTAATTTCTTGGAAAGCCTTTAATGCACCTGCCTCAAATTCCTAGCACACTTTGAAACGCAATTTAAAATAACTGGTCTTGCCATTTCTGTGCATTCTTACCTCCTTTCTCAACTGTTCAGGTGCAAGGCCATGCTCTGTGGAACTACGTACAGTGAGTAGAAGATTGTGTGCGCAGACCTTGGTTTTCCCATCTGTAATATGGCTGGTGGAAACGACACTGGACCCAGGGAGACCCGCCAGGGGCTGGATTGCGTGATTAAGATCCTTCTCGTCCTGTTGTTCAGTTACTCTAAAACATCAGGTTCTTACTCAGCACATATCTTGTTCTACATGTCATCCCTTCTGAATTGGTGTTGGAATCCTCACTCTCACCCTCAAATAAAAGTGTGGGACCTGGGACCAGGATGTTATGGCTCGACATACCTTGTTAAGTAGCCAGTAGACAAACCAAAGAGCATAACTGGGAGTGGAAATGAGGACAAGTGTCATTCAGGAGTAGAATGTAAAGTAATGAAAGGGCATATTCTTAGCTGAGAAAAGGGATTTCATCCTGTGCTTGCCAACATTTATAAATCCCATTGCAAAGACTGTGTTTTTCAGTAAGGACCCACTGAGGTGGACTAGAAATGGCAGTGCGCCTGGACTCAGACACCCTGCATTCAAGTTGCAGGCCCTCCCCTTACTAGCTCTGTGACTCTGGACGAGGCCCACCCTAAACCCCAAGCTCTTGCCCTGGAGGATCTTTTAAAAGTGGGAACCATGTCTTTTCCCCTCTCCGAGCCCAGAGTGAGCATAGCACCTGGCCTGGGGTTGGAGTGAAATGCCCATCGCTGACTAGTGAACAGCAAGGCCTGAAACAAATGACCTATGTGAATGCTGAGGATTTATTCAGAGGGGATTACTTATCTGTTCTTGTTTAAGTCTCATAAGTACAGTGCTGTTTTCTGCTTTGTCATTTGCTTTTGAAAGAAAAAGACAGAAAGAAAGGAAGAAGCAAAAAGAAAAAGAACGAGAATGCCAAAGATTGAAGGCTCCAACATGAGTGTTTTCTGTAAATGTAATCTGGATGTGGCCCGACCCCCCAAAACGCTGTGACTCCACAGAATGAGGGGAGACCAGCCCCGCCAAATGCTCTGCTTTCACCAATAACCTCACTGGTGAGCTTCTACGTTCGAACGTTTTCCAGTATGAAAAATCTTCCCAAAGGCTTTTCAAAATCAGTCTTAAAATAAATGCAAGAGGAACACAATCGAAACCCTTGTAGGATAGTGTTTTGTTAAAAACCCAACCTTATAAGACTGAAAGAGCTAGGAAGTCAACAGAAAACAAAATGGCAAGAAAATCCCTCAGCACTATTTTATATGTATATATGCATATATACTATATGTATATCATATGTATATAATACATGTATATGTATATCATGTGTATAATAACACATGTATATTTATATAACATAGTATACACGTAATATTATCTATAATATATATTAGATAATATATTTTATATGTTGCAGTCCTTATTTAAGAAAAAAAATTTGTTCTGAAAGAGTTTGTAAGAAAGTTATTTGGAATTCAAAGCACATTTTCTATATTAACAAAGGCAATTATGGTTAGGTATGCTGGTTAGAAAACGATGAAAGCTTATTGAATCCATAGTTGAAACTGTATAATGATAAAATCAATGATTAAAACAATACAAACAAGTTAATTTATTAAGTACTTAAATGTGCCGCGTCTGTGCTAAAGGCTTTATCCACCTGGTTTCGTGCATGGATAACCTGCCACGGAGGCGCCGTGAGCCTAGTTCCAGGGAAAGAAAGCAAAGCCAGGGCAATTCGGTGACTCCCACTCACCAAGCCGCGAAGTGGCTGAGGGAGGGTCTGAAGCCGTGTTGGACTTGTGGTTTCCACCCAGCGTTGCACGTCTCTGACATCATTGGATTCTATAGGATTCTCACCACCTTTCCTCGAGCCCAGACGAAGGGGCGTCTCCCCGTTGGAGGCCTTCCTACTCTGCGCTCTCAATCCCTTCTCCTCTTGCCTCTTAGGAATTTACTCCAGCAAATAGCTCCTCTCCATTGTTTCTTTAACTGCTTCTCTCTCTGCTAGCTATTTCCTGCTCTCATCACAGCAAAAAACAAACACAACTTCCTTTTGGACACTTTCCTCTTCAGCTGGTGCTCTCTTCCTCCTTCCCTTCTCAGCCAAGAGTCTTCACACCGCCCCTCCTACTAGCCTCCCATTAGCGCCTCACACCCTTGCCATTGGTTTTGTTGTTTGGATCCCTGAGCCACTCCAGCTATTGTCCCTCAGGGCGGAGCACCCCACACTCCTCACCTTGCTGGTGCTGCTTTTGGCCTCGAGCCTTGCCTGCTTCTCAAACCCTCTAGACCTTATCCTCTGTGGACAGCTCTGCTTTCTCACTTGTCTTCCTAGGAGTCTGACTTCTTTGTGGATGCCTCTTCCTTTATTTTTACTGAATTGGCTCCTATTCCCACTGCTCTTATCACTATATGCATTCTCTCAGAATAACCTCATTCATACATTATTTCAGCACCAGTTTTTTTTTCCACTAAAAACTCCAAAGTCTGTGCCCTAGTCCTAAGGGATACTAACAACCCCCGGACAGCCCCATTTAAATGACCCACAGGCACTTCAGAGGACCAGTCCTCAATTCCTTACTCCCTACCCTCACCATCCCACCCTGGAGCCTCCCCAGCCCTATCCCCTTCATCTCTATTTCAGTGAACAACAGCGTCAGCCACCTGCATACTCCAACTGGAATCTGAAATCGTCCCAGACTCCTCCCTCTCCCTTTCCCCACTGGCCTCCTGCCCTCAGCTCCACTAATCTGGCCCAATCTTGTCACCTCCCCTCCACCCTTAACGTGATGACTTCGTCACCTGTTTCCTAGATTGTTATCACAGAACATCCTCCTTACCTCCTGTTTTACCCCCTCCCGTCCTTCCTCCATCACGTCTCTAGGAATGAAACATAAGTCTGAATGCCTAACTTCCCGATGCAAAATACTTCAGAGCTCCAAATTCTCTGCTCGTTAGCCAAGGAGGACCACGTGTGACTTGCCACCTCCCTCACTCTCCAGCCTCGTCACCCACGACGTTACCTCTCTCCTAACGACGAACTGATTGCAACGTCCGACACACAGCACTCTGGTTCACAAGGCCGTGCCTTTGCTCACACCGTTTCCTCCACCTGGAATGCTATCCCATCCCATCTGAAAGTCATTCGTTCTTCAGTACATTTCTCAGCAATCCTGTCTTCCAGGAACTGTAACCAAACTTCCCCAAAGGGGAATAGAAGCCCTTGCCTTGTGACCCCATAGCATCAGCATTCCCCTCTACCACCACACCCGGCAGAATGTGCTGTCATTCTTTCTCTTCTTGCCCATCCTCCTGGACAGCAAGTTCATTGAAAGCAGGAATCTTGGTTGTTCAATTCTGTTTTTTCAATGTTGAGCAGCGTGCATACCACGAAGTGGGTGCTGAGTGAATTTTTGTGGCCCTCAATTGGATTTGTCAAGTTAACCTTAAACTGGGGATTTTAGAATGAAAATTGAGCTGTGGCAGGCACTTCAGTAGGGTCAGAAGAAACTAAGCTAATTTTGGAATGTCCTAATTGTGAGAAAGACCTCACCTGACCCCCCTGGCTGTGGCAGCATGCACTGTGAAGCCAGAATATAGCAGCACCGCTGTGACTACTCAGATCCCCTGGGGGAGAGTGAGAGGGGGTGTCTAGGAGAAGCTTTCCTCATTAGAAGGGAATGTAAGTCTTCTCAATCGCTCTGCATCTCTCCTGTCTACTCTTTGTTTGAAGGTGTAACATATTTCTTTGCTAGGGGAAGTTACTCATTGCTGGTCCAAATTCTGCCTTGGAACATGACCTCAGCATTTGGTGCCCTGGTTAATAATTAGGAGCGACTGTTTCAAGTCTTGGGAAAAGAAGTTCCTTGCAATCACTTCTCTGCCACTTTTTGCCTATAAATTAATCCATCAAGAAGATGGTGTTTCCTTCCAGCTCTTAAGGGATTCACACCACTTATGCAAACTCCTGGAGGCTGGAGTCTGAGTTTAGATGCCCTCATGAGTTCAGGAGCAGAGCTCTTTAAATGGTGTTCCACATTTGCATATAGAATGATGTTGGCACAGGCAGCAGTGAGATCGCAAGTCTTTCGTTCCCTCAAGTGGCCACCGTGTCCTCACACTAAGAGAGGGAAGCTCAAGTGGTCTAAGTTGTCTGAACTCTGTTTGCTAATTCTCCATTTTCATTTCGTAGACGGCTCCAGTGAATCTGAGTAGGTTAGACCCAATTTAGCCTCCTTGTAATGTATTTAATCATTCATTCATTTATTCATCCATCGTCATAACTATCATGCGCTTGCTCTGTGCCACAGAACCAGCAGTCACAAAAGGGAGGGGCTGGCATCCTGGCTCTGCCCTCTTTCCGGGCAATGCTTATAGACACATCGTTCATGAGGTAAGGATGAAATGGTAGGGAAAATAATCCATATTTACTGAGTGAGACGGTAGGGAAAACAATCCTATAGATGGCACACCCTTTGGACTCATTCCCATAGTGCTCAGAGAAGGTAATGTTAGCGGCATGCAAGTTAAGACGCAATTGCTGTTCCTAGTACAGATGGAGGGAGTGTGAAATGCGTGGTCTTAGGGTAATCACTTCTAACTGAAC
Source organism: Equus asinus (assembly GCF_041296235.1). NCBI lineage: Eukaryota > Metazoa > Chordata > Mammalia > Perissodactyla > Equidae > Equus > Equus asinus. The sequence continues at coordinate 67,321,123 of NC_091794.1, forward strand.
CACTTTATGTGACTTTGAGCAAGACATTTAACCCCTCGGAGCTTCAGATTCCTCGGCTGTAAAGTCAGAATAATGGTATCTTGCAGGATTGTTCCTAAAAACCCTGTGAACTCGTGTATGCAAAGTGCCTAACACACCACTTGGGATCATGTGAGTGCTTTATAAATGTTACTTGCTTTCTCCTCTACACCACAATTTTAGGCCCCTCGAAGCATACAAAGATGACTAAGACAAGATACAAAGTCATGTGCTTTCAAACAGCTTACTAGATACTTAAGTTAACAACAAAGGACTATCTATATTAAACACCAAGAAAGTTGCCCTCAGGGAGTTCAGAAAGAGAGATGTGAGCAGTAGAACTAAAGAAAGCTGTAGAGAGCAACTAGAACAAATAAAAGAGGGATAAGATAGATGGATGGATGAATGGATGACGATGACCAGACAGAGAGAGAAACTGAGAGATGATCGATAGATAGATTGATGGAGGCAAATAGACAGGCAGAGAGACTTGTGTTAGAAGGACTCCTATTATATTAGGTGGACGAGTAGGATGGTTGGTTAAATGGTTAGTCAAAAGGCCTAAAGGCATGAATACCCGATGGAGAGTAGTAAGTCTGTGTACACAGATATAGTAAGAGAGATATAGTTGAAACGGTAATTTAGCAGTAGGTGGTATAGAATCAAAGGATCCTGTGTCTGAGCTATCAACTAACCCAATTCCCGGTCCATGTAGGAGTCCTATCTATAACATCCCAGCACTAGTGGTCTAGTCTCTGTGAGAGCTGAGAGCTCACCACTTCCGGTCCACCACTGTGTGGATGGCATGTAATCCTGTTTATTGACAGTCTGCTCAGTATCATGCTTTTTCTATGCGTCATCTTACATCCTCTCAAGTGCCCTTTAGGAAGATATTATCATCCTCATTTTATAGAAGAACAAACTGAGATGCACAAATCTTATAGTTAATTAAGGGACCCAGAATCTGCACCAGGTCTTTTACTCCAAAGCCTGCTAAGTGTGCTAGCACATTTATGTTCATAGAGGAGACAAGTCCTTAGGTGTCAGTCTTGTCCATCCTGAGAACTCTCCCCCCAAAAGCCTTTGCTAGTAATAAGGGACTGTCCTGCCCACTTCCTAATGCCTGCAGAGCTCTCACTGCTTTTTTTTTTTTTTTTTCGATATCTGGTACTTAGAACCATCCCTTATAAATTTCATGTCTGTTTAAATTCTGTTTCATAAATTCTTTCTTTGTTCTTTCTTTAAATTAGGAAGAATTATCAAAAGCTAATAGAAATTTTAAAGACCTCCTCTTGCTCTCGTTTGTGCTGACCTGAAAAAGGTCTATTATCTGTCCCATTGCACACTCCAATGTCTTCCCTCCAAAAGATGTATTAGTGTCTTTAGCTATTCAAGGGATTCAACTGACCGAGCATGGTTGGGTCATTGCAACTTGATTTATCAAACTCTTAAAGATTGTCCTTGATGGGTTCAGAGTCTTCCTGGGTACCGACTCAGGAACCTCTCCAGGACTGATGCCATCTGACCTTCAGGACTGAGAAGGCAGTAGATGATGTCATCACATTTGCCAAGGAAGGCTCCAGAAAGCAAAATGCCTTTGACTTAGAGGAATTCGAGAATAGGATCTATTCTTCATAACTTCCTTTGCAGAACACTGTTGTCAGGCCCTGAGTTAACCAACAAATTCAGCAAATTTTTAGCGCCAACCTACTACATCTCACACTTTGCAGAAGACATGGAAGATGCAAAGCTAAGACCCATTTCTTGCCCTGAAGAAACTAACGTTGCAGGCCAAAACAAAGCAGGCTATGTAACAGCTATATCTTATAGGGGTAGATCACTGCTGTTAGAATAATCTGAACAAGGTGACGTAGGAACGCAGCCAAAGCAGGAAAGTTCTTGACAACATCTGCAATACCAAGAATTTTAACCTCTATTTGAATATCTCCAGTCACTGTGTCCTTAATACTCCACAAAACACTCTAATTCTTTGCGGGGCAATAGAAGATGCTAGTTAAGAATATAGGCTCTGGAGTGACACTATTTAGGCACGCTATTTAGGATCTCTGTATATCAGTTTCCTTAGCAATAAAATGAGAAAATAATAGTACCAATCTCATTGGGATATTATGAGTATTAAATAAATTAGTACACATAAGGTACTTAAAATAGAGGTTAGCACATCGTAAGCATGCATGTTAACGTGAGCCACTATTGTTATGAAGAAGTAATGCTAGGAAACCTCCATGTGCTAAGTCTAAAGCTGCCTAAGTCTACTATCTATCCAGTAGACCCAGCGCCATACCCTCCGAGGCAAAACCTGGCCCGGCCCAAGCAGTGACCGAAAGCATTCAAAACTGGTTGGCTGAGCCGCAAAGGAAGGTAGGTTCTGTGCTATTGTTTTCAGAAGAGGAAAATGCTACCGAGTCCCCATCACATGATACAGTGATGGTGTGGACGGTGCTAGGAAAGATTGGAAGAACTGAAGATGCGATTTGCTTATAGCTTTGCTTGGAAGGTATTAGATTCGTAACTAAAAGACTAGATCCTTATTGAGCACATTCCATATGCAAAAACTTCTGTTGTTGGTATAATAGGAGTTGGAAAGATCAGTAAAAAATGGTTCCTCAGTGTGGGGTTTAGAACTTGAACTTGATTTGCGATTTAAATTTAAATCTCAGCTCTCCCGCCTTCTAGATGGGTGACCTTGAGAAAACTTAAATTCACTGACCTGAAACTTCTTCATCTATAAAATGAGATGATAATGATAATACCTGTCACAGAGTGTGGTTGTGGGAAATAGATGATATTTTTAAGTTACTTGCCATAGGATCTAGAATATAATAAATACCAAGTTAACATTGAGTACTTATTAATATCCAATAACTCATAGTCTTATGGAGGAGAGATAGCACCAGATGGATGCATAAATAACTATGATTATAACTATGTCATACACATACAGTGTACAACAGATAAATACACATAGAAGACATTAGGAGAAGGAGAGCAGAAAGAAATTCTGCCTGCAGAGGAAATGCTGCATTACATGGTTGCAGACAGATGGATGCAGTTTTTCTATCACTCCTTTATTCATTCATTCAGCAGTGTCTTTTGTGTGCCAGCCACTGTCCTGGAGGATAAGGATTGATCTGCTTGTTGGGGAGTCAACAGAAAGAGACAAGAGCAAAGAGGTAAGAGAGTAAACAAAATGTCCAAGAAAGAGTAAGAACGTTGTCATGGGAGGGATGTGAGGTGAGTGGAGAAAGCAGAAGCCTGGAAGAGCAGGAAGTCTGAATGCCAGACTGAGCAGTCTAGACTTCATTCTCTATGCCAGTGTTCCCAACCAGGGTGGTTTTGCACCCCCACCCCCAGCCCACCCTCAGGGGACATTTGGTAATGTCTGGAGACATTTTTGGTTGTCACGACTGGAGGGGTGCTACTGGCTTGTAGTGCGTAGAGGCCGGGGATGCTGCTGAACATCCTACAATCCTCAGGAGAGCCCCACACGAAAGAGTGATCTGGTCCCAAATGTTAATGGTGCTGAGGTTGAGAAACCCTGCTCTAAGCAGTGGGGAGATGGAGCAGGTTTTAGAGCTGGGAGTGAGAAGACCCGCAATTAATCTAATTCCTCTGAAGGGTGTGTGGTTATGGGAGACGCTGGACTCAGGGAGACCAGATGTGAGGGATTCAAAATGGTTTGGGAAGAGGTGCTAATGAGGCACTGAGAGGAGAAGGGTGATGTGAGAGACATGGCCGGGGGATAGATACCTAACACAATCGCGGGATCACCTGAAACAATATAGGTAATGCTGAGCCCATCACAGGAGCTCAGTAAATATTACTGCAGGTGCATTTCCTTCCAGACGTTTTAAAATATACTTTCAACTTTGGATAATTTTAGATTTACAGACATGCTGTAAAGATAGTACAGAAAATTTCCATATACCCTTTACGCAGTTTCCCTTAATGTTAACACTTTACATAACGATGGTGCATTTGTCAAAACCAAACTATAGACTTTATTTAGATTTCACTAGTTTTTCTATTCATGTCCTTTTTCTGTTCCAAGACTCAATCCAGGACACCACATTGCATTTAGCTTCCATCTATTTTTTATGTGCATATTTGTTTGTTGAAAAATAAATGTATTCGCAGTGGTTGAAGTGAACGCCTCTCTGGAGTTCTGAGCAGACCCGAATGAAGAGAGATGGCTGTGCTTTGGGGACATCAGCTGTGCGCTTTGCTCAAAGTTCTCAGTAGCTACGTCTTGGCAGGAAATCAACTCTGTAACTGACACTTTATTCTGTAAATGAAATGACTAAATTAAGCCGAGCTATAGCTTTAAAAGGTTTCCTTTTAGAAGAATTAAGTATCTCAATTTAGTAGTATGGAATTCAAATTTTAAAAAGCTTCAAATTTCAGGTGCTTTTTAAAAAAAGAAATTTAAACATTTAACCCAGATTATAAAAACAGATTGTTGAACCATTTCAAACAATCTTCAGTACCTCAGTCTATGTGCTTGATGTTTCTGAAACAGTGCTCCAGCAGCGGTCAGCCCTCGCAGACTGAGCGCGGAGAAGCCCACGTGGGGATCCGGCCGCCTCAGGCTGCCCCTGGCTGCCCTCCCTCCCCCTTGCCTTCTCTGTCATTTATCTCTTGGTCTCAGTTCCAGTTCTTCAGTTTCCTGGCTTCATACTCCAAATTCTAATAGCCACCTGAATTCCTTTTAGTTGTTGTGTTTATATATAAAACTATACTATTAATACACATTTGTTGGAGAAAATTAGAACCTACAGATAAGCATAAAAGCAAAAATTGAAATTACCCATAATCCTATCACTATTAATATCTTTACATTTTGTTTTCTAAAGTAGACATACATATTCTCTCTAAATGGGCTAAATGATAATAACATAACCACATGTAGCATTTGTTCATGTATCAAGTTAGTTAATCCTTAAAATGTCCCATGAAGGGATACTGTTATTATCTTCATTTTACAGGCGAGGAAACCAAGGCTCAGGGAGTAGGCGCCTTGCCTAAGAGCACACAGCTGGGATTGGAGCAGCCAGGCTCCAGAAGCTGTGATGTTAACCACGATGCTGGACACCGTACTACATGCTATTTTATTGCCTACATCTTTCCATTTAAAATACATGAGGAACATCTTTCTATGTCAACACATATATTCTCCTTTTAGATACTTTTCATGTGTCTTATCTTAGACACAGGGCTCAGTAAACATCTTTAACCATGGGCCGTAGGACCCGTCTTGAATCACTCACTATCTTGTCTGGTTTCCATGACTCCTTTGGTCGTCTTTGCTTCTGCTTCTCAGTCTTGTCATCCTCTTGCTTCCCTCCCATACCTTCCCCCAACATCTACACACACGTGCGCACACACGTACACTCCCCTCCACTCAGCTCTCAGCCTGGTCCATTCCTTTGGTGTGGAAGCATCCACGGTTCTCTCAGCTGCACACCTCCTCTGACAGTTGCACTGTCATCAGTGGATCCATTAGTGGAGAATGATGACTTTATCATGAAAGCTTCACTGTGGAGTCTTCATCTAGGTTTATACAAATGCTCATTTCAACAAATATTTATTGGGCGTCCGTTATTTACAAAGTACTCTAGGGACACAAAAGTTAGCTTTTCTCCACCAAAAGTGTACAGTCCTATGAGTGACTGAGAGGCAAGTAGAGCCAACCAGAATGTCAACTCTTAGTAAAATGAAGGTATTCATAACATGAGGTGGGAGCCAAGAGAAGGTAGCTATGAATTTTGATTGGAAAGCTTGAATAAGTTTCCAGATGAGGTGACCACAATATTAATTATCATGTATTTATTCTGCCTCCAGTGGGTGTCATGTATGATGATCTGACAGGCTGGGTCACCCAGGAGTCAGGGCTTTGAGCCCAGCATTTGAAGGGGAACAGCAGTGGGGTGATAGGGTGACCAAGCGTACTGGTTTGCCCAGGACTGGGGGCTTTCCAGGCCACGAGATTTTCAGTGCTAAAATCAGGAAAACCGGGACAAGTTTGTCACCCAAATCACAGTGAACTATACAGATAAAACTTATTGGCCTTAGGGAGCTCAATCCTAGAGGAGAGAGATTATAAACTAGTAACAGAATAAAAGGAAGTGATGTCAGATGGACAGTGCACTGGAGAAAATACGGCAGAGTGAGAGGAGAGAGGGATTGGAGCCCTGGGGTACGGGGGAGCAGGCGACATTGGATCGAATAGTTGAGGAAGGCCTTCGATCAGTTGTCATTTAAGCAGAGACATGAATCTAGGGAGAGAGTCATGTGGACACCTGGGAAAAAACATTGCAGGCCAGCGCAGCACAGCACAGTGTGTGAGGGGGCAGAGAGCCATGGATGGGATCAGAGAGGTGGCAGGAGCTGGATCCCACAGGGTCTTGTGGGACATGGAAAGTCCCCTGGATTTCATTTCAAGACAGAGAGGATGGTGGAAGCTTTGAGGGACGCAGTGGCATCATCTGATGGATGATTTACAGGGACCGCTCTGGCTGCTGTGTGGGACTAGAGTGTGGGGTGGCAAGAATGAGGCCGGAAGACTAATTAGGAGGCGATTGCAGTAATCCAGGAGAAGGAGAAAATACATACAGGAAGTGCAGAGGCCTCAGACAAGCCCGGGCATTATGTCACCCCCGTCATCCCGAGTGCAAATTACTTAACTTCTGTTAGCCTTTAATCTTCTTATCTATGAAGTGAGGATTAACAAATTGTGAAAGTTCAATGAAATCATGTGTACGGAAGTGACTAGCAAAGTACTTGCATTCTATTGTGAGAATACTAGAATGCTGTAGGAATTAAAATGTTAAATCGCTAATCTGATTCTTAAGACCGCTGACTAGCCACACAAACATGTGGCTATTACTCAGACAGAGGAGCATATTCCTGTGCCTTGGTCGCATTCTTCTAGCTCTGTGGTGTATGTATATCCTCTCCTTACTGCAATCAAAAACACTGAGTTCCTAAATGTACTTAGCAGTTTTGTGCTACTCTCTCTCTGCTCCTGTGGTTTCCCCTGCTCAGAAAGCCATTCCTTCCACCCCCAATCCTGTTCCTCTTGGCCCAGACCCAAACTCACCTCCCCGAGGTCTTCTATTCCAGCAGTCACTCACTGCTTTCTTGTTATTTTCTTAGGAGTTTGTGTTTAGTTCTAACTCTATTACACATCACAGCCTTTTATTATATAGTTTTTTATATGCCTAGTTTTCTAATAGGAAAAATGGAGGGCAGGGACAGTGTTTAATTCGTCTTGGATCTTATAAGTGTGTACACCACTCCCTGCGTAGCTCTGTCCGTGGCACACGGCAGAAGCTTAAGAAATGCCTAACGAATTGGCCTTGAAATGGTTGTGTTTATAACTTGACCCCTGATATTCCACCGAGGAAAACAGAAGCAGCGTGCTCTAGAGGAAGGAGCGGGTTTGAGGTCAGACACCTGAGAACAAAACTAGAGTCTGACATTCGCTAAGGTCTGTGGTCTTGCCTAGATCCATTTATTCATCTGAATCTGTTTCCTCATCTTGAAGCAGTGTTTCAGTAGTCTGTTGCTGCAGAGCAACTTACCCTGAAACTTAGCATTAAACAGCAATCATGTATCATTTCGCACAGTTCCCGAGGGTCAGGAATCTGGGAGCAGCTTAGCCAGGTGGTTCTGATTTAGGGTCTCTCAGGGTGCAGGAAAAGTGACAGCTGGGTTTACTGTCACTTGAAAGCTTGACGAGGCTGGAGGAGCTGCTTCCAGACTCACTCCCAGGGCTGCTGGCAGGAGGTTTTATTTCCTTTCTATGTGGGCGTCTCCATAGGGCTGCTCCCGACATGGCAGCTGGCTTCCCCGAGCAAGTAATCTGAGAGAGAGACAGAGACAGAGATGGAATCTGCAGGGTTTTTATAACCTAATCTCAGAAGAGATGTACCATCTCTTCTGCCCCATCCTATTGCCGCACAGACCAACTCTGATACATTGTGGGAGAGGATTACATGGGGGTGTGAATACTAGGAGGCAGGCATCCTTGGGGGCCATCTGGGAGGATGACTGTCACAAACAGGTAAGATTTACCCCATGACTGTTTAGAATGAAAATCTAAGCGTTCTTAGCTTGCCTGCTTAAGGGACTCTGATGGTCTCTGATGACCCCTGGATAAACCCAAGGTCTCTGACTAGGTACACAAAGCTCCAAGACCTGACTCCTGTCTGCTTTCCCAGCCACATGCCCCTCCTCCCTTCTTCAGACTTTAAGCTCTAATTCTATGGAACTCTGGCTTCCTGGCTTTTGTCCATGCTGTTCCCTCTGCTTGGAATGCCCTTAATGCACTGTGCTGGCCCACCTCGTAAGCTCTTTGTGCTTTCCACTGTGCTGACGTCTTGCCTCCTGCCAAGGCCCCTTTCCTCTCATCTCCAGGTGGCGTCCTGGGGGCGTGGCCCACTGCGGGGCCTGGTCGCAGGCTCCTCTGCCCACGTCGTCAGAATAACCACCTGTTTCCACAACATGCAGTACAAGAAGGATTTCCTTTGGGGTTTGACTTGGATTGAACACCTGTCTTTGGTGTGTGCTGACTGATTTGAGGAGAAAGGAAAAGACCTAACTTTCGTTAAACTCCCAGAGAGCCAGCTGGTGCCCCAAGCACCTTCTCAAACATTGTCTTACTTAGTCACAGACAGTTTCCTATTTGGACAAGTGATTGCATTTTTTTGGATCTTAGTAAACTCAGCAGGAATATAAGAATATTTCCCAAATATGCCCTGGACACTTCCACTCATCTGCACACAACCTCCCCTGGGATGCTCTCTACTGCATCTCCTTGTGCTCGGTCTTCAAGCCCCCCAGCATCTAATCCCACCTCCGTCCCTTGGGATCTCAGTGACCTTAGGAAAGTTACTTAACTTCGCTGGGGCCAGAAAATAGCAGTACCCAACAACCATGGCTGGTGCTGTTGGGAATGCTGACTGAGATTATGGTCCTCAGGGGTGCCTAGAATAGTCTCTGACACCTAGTAGAGGTCTACAAATGTTGACCTCCCTTTCTTTCCTTCTCTCAGGCCCAAAGCAAACATAAACCTAAATACCACCCACCCATCCACCCCAAACCCATTCTGTTACATCTTCCTCCCCTATCCAGGTGCCCATTTTCAAAACTGTAACTGCATGTCTCATAAATAAAAGTATGGCTGAGGGGGGAGAAGGATGGGCGTCAGGCCCTACCAACCTGGAGGTGGGTCTCACAAAAGCCACCCTGTTACAGTGGCACTGCGAAGGAAGACTTGTCCAAACTTCTCTGAGGCTCAGTTTCTCTATCCACAAAATGGGAAAAACAAAAATAAAATCTGCCTGAGAAGTTTCGATGAGCTGAAACCATGATTTTTAAAAAGAGTCTCTAGGCCAGGACTGGGTACATGGTAGATGTCAGTAAATGTTTTAAGCCCTTTCTTGGATACACGCATTCCATGTGTACTTGTCAACAGCTTGGGCCTCCTAGTTTTGCACAGCCACATCACAGCCACCTAAACGTGTCATCCATTTATTAGGGGACAGCCTCACTAATTACGCTGCCTGCTGGAGCACTAATTAGGCCTGGGTCTCATGTTTGGGTTCTGTCAGCTGTCTTCCTCCTTGTCTCTGGGAGCTCCTGGCGCTGCTGTCAGTGCACCCAACATTTCTCCCCCTTACCCACCTCATGTCGCTTCATTATTTATGTACAAGTCAGAGATGATCTTTGGCCTTTTTAAATTACATTTATTTTTATCGTCTTCTGTAATCCTATCATATTTTCAATTACCCACTCATTCATTTGGAAGTAGATTCCCCCCCCCTTTGGCAGAAAAAACAAGTAATTTTACAAAGTAGCTCAAAGGTTTCTGTTCCAATCAGAATCCTTCATTTGAGCATTCTGTCCTCTGGTTTCTCAGAGAATTTATAGGAGAAAGGTAATTTCTTAGTTAACAAAAGATGCTCCCTTTTCTCCCTTCCTCGTCAGTTACACATGCAGGGACTCAAAATAATTTGAAATCTTATATTATTATTTTTGCCACAGCTTTGAATGGGAGCAGGAAATAGTCTTTATAGAATAAGTGCTTGAATCAGCTACTTAATTCTCTCAGTATTACAATTGAATCCCCTCCTTCAAATCTAGAAAGCCAGCCCCCTCCTGTTTTAGATTTTGTTTTAAAGCTTTTCAGTGATTTTTATTCATTTGTTTGTTTTTCTAATTCATCTAATCATCCAAGGCAACAATGGCGTGGTGAAATCTTCATTCTAAAATATTTTCTGAAGAGAATCAGCATTCTGGTCATTAATAGACATCCTCAGTCTCTTCGGCCTGAGCTGAGGCTGAGTTCCCACCGACTGCTCCCAAGGAAGCCTCCGCCTGCCTTGATGGCCTGAGAAGAGCTTGGCTGACCTCTGAGGACCAACACGGGAGGTGGGGGGTTGGGAGGTTTTCAAAGGAAGGAAGATATCGCAGTTGAAATGCCAAGGCTGCAGTTTTGAAGCAAGACCTAAACAAAAAGCATCTCCCCCTGGTCCCGTGTTCTATCCTGAGCATGTAGCTTTGGAGGGAAGGTGGGCCCAAAGGAATCCCAGAGTCCTGGTGAACGGAGAACTCTTACTGCCTGCTAGTCAGCCCTGCTTATGCTATAGTTGGGTCGTGTGAGGTCACAGAGGGGAAGCTGCACACCCTGAGGCAGTCAGTGACAGTACCAGGCCTGGAACACAGATGTTCTGCCCTTGGCCCAGAGCTCTGGGCACTGAACAGGCTGCTCTCTGTCCTGCTGTGCTGAGTAATGGGACTTGGGCTCAAGCAGAGGTGGTGGCTGAGGATCAATGCAGCTCCAAGCTTTCATCTTCATCAGCTCTTTGTTTTTTGCAGCTTGCCTTTCTTTAATCTTAAGAATAAAAGGGGGGTGCTGGCCTGGTGGTGCGCTCCACTTCGGCAGCCTGGGGTTCACCAGTTTGGATCCCGGGCGCAGACCTACACACCGCTTATCAAGCCACACTGTGGCAGGCATCCCACATATAAAGTAGAGGAAGATGGGCATGGGTGCCAGCTCAGGGCCAGTCTTCCTCAGCAAAAAGAGGAGGACTGGTGGCAGATGTTAGCTCAGGGCCAATCTTCCTAAAAAAGAGAGAATAAAAGGGGGTGTGAGGATTGTGGAGTCATGGGGCACTGAGGGAGTCAGTCTGCTCCTCACTGCTGGACAGAAACTTCAGGGAGGCAGGAAGCTGGGAATGCCAGCTGCTCAGAAAAGGTACATGGGGCCAATGAATAAACAGCCTACAAGCCAGAGGTGGAAGCAGGAGCCAAGCCAGGACAGAGAAGCCATTGCCAAAATGTCAAATCATCAAGGATGACATGAAATCCTTTCATTCAGCCATATTCCTGAGGCTACTGCTATAGGTCTCAGGATATAAAAGATAGGGTGATAAAGAAGGTAGCTACAGGGAGCTCCCAGTCTGATGGAGGAGACAGGGCAGTACATGGAAACGACAGGGTGTGTGCTAAGTGCTCGGAGTGGGCAATGGTTTCCATCTTTGGCTGCGCTTGAGAACAACCTAGGAGCTTTCTTAAAAAAACAAGAATGCCTGGGCTTTACCCAGATCAATCAAATCCAACTCTTGAGGATGGGAAGTGAATGTTTTTTCAATCTCGCAGGTGATTCTGATGCAGAGTGAGTGTTAGGCACCACTACAGCAGAAGGAAGCCCCGGGGAATGTGGGAACCATTGTCTCAAACTGGATGACCACAGCCACTGAATAAGCTGGAGAGCATCACAAAAATAGACTCTAGGATCCCATAAGGACTACCAAGTCTGAATTGTCAAAGAATGGACACCTGGAATCTCTCTTTTGGAAAAACTCCTAAGATGGTTCAGATGATTGGGTAGGTTTGAGAACTGCTCTGCGAGAGCAGGTCTGTCCGCTGGCAGTACAGTGTGAGCCATGTGTGTCCTTCTACGTTCTCTAGCAGCCATATTATAAAAACAAAAAAGAAACAAGTAAAATTAATTTTACTAATATATTTTATTTAACACAATATATCCAAAATATTATCATTTCAACATAGGATCAATAAAAAAGTACTGCTTAGTATTTTATACTTATTTTTCATAAAAGATCTTTTTTTGGGGAGGGGGGTAGGGTAAGGAAGATTGGTCCTGAGCTGTGCCAGTCTTCCTCTATTTTATGTGGGATGCCACCACAGCACGGCTTGACAAGCAGTGCCTGGTCCATGCCTTTGATCCAAAGCTGTGAACTCCAGGCTGCCAAAGCAAAGCACACGAACTCAACCACCACGCCACCAGGCCAGCCCCCTGATATGAAATCTTTGAACTCCCGTGTGTATTTGACACCTATAGCTCTAGATCACACTGCCCACTTGCCAAAGCAGGACTGTGTGTGGTTCATCTCTGCATCCCTAATACCTAGTACCAGGCCTGACATGGCAGAGGTGCTGACTGGAAGCTGGTCTGGGTCTCTGCATTCCAGACAAGGGAAACCATGTGAACAGAGGCGTGGAGGCATGGAACAACGTGACGGTGGTGGGCAAGGAGTAGAAAGGGAGAGGCAAACAGTGCAGGAAATGAGGCTAGGGAGGGAGGCAGGACCCAACCCCGGAAAGGGAGGACCTTGCAGGACACCTTAAGGAACTTGGGTCTCCAAAGTGGCCCATTGGGCTCTTCTTCTGCCCTCTGGCTGGATGGATAGATTTTCTGTCTCATGAACCTACCACCAGGCTTTAAGAGTAAGTGTGAAGGACTTCAAATTCACTCAAGGATTTTTTTTTTCCTTGGGAGATCAGAGCTTAGGGCCTCCAGGACGTGGTGTTAGGTTTACCGGCTTATTGAGACGTGCCTCAGGGCAGGGTGACCATGTGGGCTGCTTTTTGCAGAAAACCAGAGCAGTAGATGGGAAAGACTGCTGACATTGAGAATCTGGCGAGCATATGCCTTTTCAGTTTAATTTCAACTTCAGATTTTGTCAGGGTCCTTAGAAGCCTCACTGTGGGCACATTAGATACATTTTAAGACAATAGTAAAACTGATTCGAATTATCCCATCTGTTACAATACTTTTACAGAAATCCGCCCTGCTTTCTTGGCACTAGCAGACCAACGAAGTTTGTTAGGGATTGTTGAGAGATTTGTCACTGGCTCGCATCAAGTCCGGAGACCAACTGTTCTAATCCGGGGTCTTGGGATGTATTCTGTGGTGTGGTGAGCCGTGGGACGGTTAATCGCAGCGCTGGGGCAGAGCAGGAGGGATTGCCATCAGACCACGGTCTAGAGTGGAGCTGTTGCCCAGAGACCAAAGCCGGACAGAGCCGCTGTTTGTCTGTAGAGGGAAGCCCAGTCTAGAAGGCAGACCTCAGAGCTGAGGAAGCAGCTACCCAGCCACAGGTTGCTAAGCCACGCTGTGGAGCGCTCCAAATTTTTCAGAGGGAGCCAGGTGAAGCTGGAGTCTTGTCACTTCTAAGTCAAGCAGAACAGACCCATTTTCATCCATTTTATCTTCTGGATTTCATCACAAGACCTCATTTAAAATTAATAAAAGGACTCTGCTACACGGCAAAAAGCTTGAAAAAACACTATGTAGGCAATGGGTAGCATTATGGCTAAGCCCCATGGTCATCAAGAATGTCCAACGACATGTGCTACTAGAACCCCAGTCAGACCATAGGTCCCACAACGGTAACTGCAGGCAGCTGGGCAGGTAGCACCAGGGATCTGGATCATTCATTCGTTCATGATTCATTCATTTATTCATTCCACAGGTATTTATTTTTCACCTGTTACAACCTAGATACAATGCTGTCCACTGGGAATTCAGCGGTGAATAAAATAGATATGTTCCCTGCCCTCATGTTATTTATATTCTTATAGAGGAAACAGACAATAATCATAAGCACAAATAAATAAATATAGTTATTATAGCTTGAGGTTGGGAAATTAACGCAGAGACAGAAATAATCGCGGAGGAGTGCTACTTTATAAAGGGTGATCAGGAAAGGCTGTGCTCAGAGGTGCCCTTCTGCTGGCCTCTGAAGGGTTTATACAAGTGGGCTATGCAGAGAGCTTGGGGAACAGCAATCCAGGCAGAGAGCACAGTTGGTACAAGGACCTGTGACAGGCTCTGAGGTTACTGGAGAAACTGGGAAGTTTGTGCAAGGCCTGAGCAGACAGCGGTCGTGTAAGATGAGTTTGGAGCTCAGAGAGGAGCCTGCTTAAGAAGACCTCGCGGGCTGCCGTAGTCTCTAAATACGATGAGAAACCACTGAGAGGTTTTTGGAGGGGAGTTGTTATCTTGTTCACATTTTCCGCAGACGAACTTCCTTCAGAGACCGCGTTGGGAGGAGAGCAAGGGCAAGCAGAGCCTTTTCCTAGAGACTGGTAGGCAGGTGACCAAGCCAGAGACTCTGGAAATGAGGAACACAACAGGACTCCCATTCTTAAAAACAGGACCTCAGGTGAAGCCCAAGGAAATATCCCCACTGCCCTGAACTGGCACGCAGGGCGAGCTCTCCACCGTGAGCCGGGGGCTTGATGCTGGTGGCCAACATGGCTGAAGCCACATCAGGCCTCTGCCCCAGGGCAGAATTGGCCCCACAGCCTGGAGCAGGTTGAGCTGGCAGGTCAACTTGTCTGAAGCCCTGGGGAGATGGGGTCCACAGGCAAGGAGCAGGCCAGCCTGGCATTCGGCATTTGGAGCAGAGCGCTGCCACCTGCATTAACCTACCTTGAGAAGGACTCCATGCTGGCTCCAACCCAGACTCACATCAAATCCACTTTCCCCACAAATTGCATCCACATTTTTGCAATTTGACGTGTATTGATTTTCTCCGAGGGAACCTCTCGTTGAGTTATTTAACTGCCACCATCGCAAAGGGCAGCAAGTAATTTTCAGTGCAGACCCACTTCTCGTGAGAAACTCCAATCCAGGCCAGTCCTGTAATTTCATTTCAGAGCACTCCTGGATGATTACATTATCCAAATCTGGGCATCATTCAGAATGAATGCTTCCACCGCGAGGACAGAGAGAGCATTAGACTTTCTATATCTCAACATAGTGTATGAAGCAGGAGTGAAGTAACAATGAGGAGGTGCCCAGGAGAAAAGGAAATAAAGACTGAAGGCTTCTTTACGTTTCTACTTTGAGGCAAAGGTGGCCTGGCGAGTGTCCTTGATATTTACAATAGCATTGGCTCCTCTGGTTTATGTTGGTATTCCTCAAATCCTTTGGCATTTCTCAAAGGGGTCGTGTGAAGCAATAGAACTGTATCTGGAGCTGCATTTGGTCTAGCTCTGTTGTTGAAGACAATGAGCATTTCCTCTCTCTTGTTCCGTGCCGTATATAGATTCCCATCCACTAAAGGATCTACTGGGCTTCCCTCCCTTTTAAACTGATAATGAGCTTTTTGTTATAGTACATGCATTCTTTCTCACTTTGGCTGCTAGGAAGCTGAAAGAGAGAGAGAGAGATTTTTCTGAAGCTCCATCATAGCAATCATATAACCCTTATGGTTTGTATATATAACTTTTTTACCTCTTTTGGATTTTTCTACTTCTGCTTTCTCGTCCCAATTATTTACCCTCAATCTGATTTATCGTTATTTTACTGTAAATGTTTTAAGTCACCCCCCAAACTTTTGGGGAAAGCAATAGGGTATAATAAGTAACAGTCAACCCTTCCTGCCTTCATTCGGAAAATATCATGCCAGACGTCATTGGGACATAGGTTCTACATAAGAACCCACCAATCCTGGATGAGAAGCATGGTGAATGCTGAGGTTTCAACACAAGGAGGGAAATCTGACTTCTGAAGTATGATTTGGGATGAAGGGACTGCAGTGAGATTGGACAGAGGATGAGGGTACCACGTTGACAAGATAGAGACTTGTTAGAAGGGGAGGCAGTGTGGTGATATGTGTCTTATATTATAGACCTTTGGAAAATTCACGATGCTCTGAGGTGAAAGCTTTTTGGTATCACAAAAGAGAACTTGATCTCTGGAGCCAAACAGCCTGGGTTAGAACCTCAGATCTGTCCCTTACGAACTGTGTATAAATTTTTGGCAAGTCACTTAGACATCTTAGGGTCTCAGTTTCCTTATCTGTCAAATGGGGGTAATGGTAGATCTTGCCTGATGGTGTTGTTATGAGGCTTAAATGAGTTACTGTATAAAAGTGGTGACAGCGATGAGTGGGGCATGGCAAACATTTAATAAACGTTGACTGCTATTACTGATGTTGTTACCATCCTCTTGCTAGGCAGTATATGCATATTATCTTACTTTTCCCTCACAACTGTATGAAGAAGATATTTTTATTCCCTCATTAAAATGAGACTCAGAGCAGTTAAGTGAGTTGCCCAAGTGCCCAAGTAAGGAGGCTTGGAGTCCAGCACAGAGCTGTCTCCAAAGGCCACACTGCTCCCCTCTCACAGACCTCACACAACCACAGAGATGGAGTAAATAGAAAGCCTCTTGCTGACGCAGGCCACACACTGCATAGCAGCAAGTTATGCCAGCTGTTCATTCACTCAAAAATTATCTGTGAGTACTTTAATTTGGGTCAGTCACACGGCAAATGAAGATAAGACGCCTTGCAGGCTCTGCCCTCAAGTGACTTCTAGACTAAGAGGAAAGATAAATAAACCAAGTAGGGTACAGTGGAGAAAATGCCAGATCAAGGTATATGGAATGACATGAGAGAATAAAGAGAAAGGGCATCTGATCCAGCTTACTGGAGTCAGCATCTGGAAGGGTGACTATTAGTCCACAATCCTTTCCACTGTCCTACAGGCCTTCCTTAGAGGAGCTGTGTTTTGCAATAAGACTGCAGAACGATAATTCTACCCATTAACAACCTCACCTCCATACCATTCCCCACCCCCCAACCCCATCCCTGACCCAGGGAGCAAACCTCACTGCTTAAGTGGAATGTTACCTGGAACCCCACTGACATTCAGCTTAAACCTAGATGGCTCACAAGAGTCCAACACTTAAATTATTAGGAATTTTGCCAGCCAGGTGTTAAATACCCATTGTTAAAAATTAAATTATTTGAAACAACATTTGGATAAATTATGTTGAAAGCAAAGATAATTAATATTCGAATGCATGACTTCCTTGTTACCTTACTACATTTACTGCCATCTATGTACTTGAGGTTATTTAAGCATATCGTGTGCATCTAGTAGAGTACTCTATCATCGTGTGCTACTGCACGTCCCTTCACAGCTCCGCATTTGGTGGCATCATGTCGGCAGCATGGAATCGGCCCAGCTGTGGTGGGATTATTTACGCCATAGAAATGAACAAATGCTATAAACCAGGGCTTTCCTTTTTCTCATAGAGCAGGTTTACAAATTTCCCCGTACGTCGCTGGCCATCACCCCACGGTTTCCTCCCTGAAGTTGCCCTCCCGGCCCCTCTACTTTATTTAACACCCACTTCATTTCTTTCTCCTCAATTTGTTCACACTGTTCCGCTTCCGCTCCCTGATTGGTCAGTCCTTAAAGACTGGCACCTGAGTTAACATATGTTGCCAATCTTTCTTTTCCTTTTTTTTTTCTTCTTCTTCTTCTTCTCCCCAAATCCCCCCAGCACATAGTCGTATATTCCAGTTGTAGGTCCTTCTAGTTGTGGCATGTGGGACGCTGCCTCAGCGTGGCATGATGAGCGGCGCCACGTCCGCACTCAGGATCCGAACCGGCAAAACCCTGGGCTGCTGAAGCTGAGTGCGCAAACCCAACCACTCGGCCACAGGGCCGGCCCCTGGTCTATGCTTTTATATTTCAACCCTGTTGTGTCCCTGATCTCATCTCTCCCCCTTTTCTCCTCCCTCACATACAACTTCTTCTCCCCTAGAACATTTTCTGCCTGGTCCTAGTACTTGATTTGACGATGTATAAACTTCCTTTGGTTTAAGGAGTCTCCCAGCACCTAACTTAGAAGGTTTGGAGGGATTGATTTGACACGTGGGATCACTGCTTTAATGGTGTGGGTGTGTGGTGATACGATCAATAAAAGGGCCCCTGGTCATCAAGATCCCTCCTTGGCTGTTTCCTGTTCCCAAGCCATTCTCCATGGCACTCTTTAGTGCTTTTTAATGCCTTCCTTGAATTATTTAATTGGATTGCAGCACAGTAAACATTTGAAAAGAATTCAAGCACAGGCTGCCAGGCTCTTTCTTAATGAACATTCTGTATGTTATTGTTTGCCAAGAAAAGCATTCATTGGATAGAAATAGGGAGTTTGAATGAAGAAATAAAAATACATATTTTTCTTGCACTCTTCACAATACAACTGCTTGTTTCCACAAGTAACCTTTCTGTCTCTCTCCATCTAGTCACATGTGGACTATTTTCCCAAGCATGGACGAGATCAACTGAATGGCTCTCCACAAATTCCATATTTAATTTCCTGCCATTACAATTTATCATGTATTAAAGACTGCAAGATCCTACTGGGTTCCATTATAGGCTAAATTTCCACAGATTCTTTCCCCTAAACGTGCAGATGGCATACGTTCTGTCCGTAAAATCCATATTGGTTCACATACCCAACATGATGACATGCAGCATGGGAAATGGTCCCCTATATGTTACAATTTCCATATCATAACATAGGGAGGGTAGAAAAAAAGAAGCACAGACTCCCAATCTCTTCCTTTAGTACATAAGAAAGCTGAGACCCAGACAGGCTAACATACCCAATGTTGCACAGTGAGTTTCTTTGAAAGTAAATCTTAATAATAGTGTTGCTTTTCTAGCAATTTGCACCAAAATATTTGTGCATATCCCATTATTGTAAACATCTCAGGGTGTAATATCACACATTTATTCTGGATCCTCTGCTAGGCTGTGAATGCTTTAATGACAAGGGGCTGTGTTAATTACTGCTTCTCTACCACCTGACACAGGGCATGGCGTAAAATAGATACTCTATACACTCGTATGTCTAATAAGCACTTAGTAAGTGTGTATTGAATGAATAGATAGTTGTGTATCTGTTTCCCAGAAAGAGACACGGGGAAATGGAGCTAGAGATACCCAAACGTTGATCTGTAGAAATATTTTTCTCTCTCAGTGAATGAACAAACAAGAGCGAGATAACCACCACAGATGCAGCTTATGATTCCTTATTTAGTGATTGGATTGTCCAGGGAGCAGGATAGGCGTGTGTCTGGGTTTGCTGTTAAGCACATGCATATTCAAGATTGTCATATCTTCCTGACGAATTGTACTTCTTTATCACTATTATCAGATGTCTCTCTATCTCTGATAATACTATTAATATGGTCACACCAAGTTTCTTATGTCTAGTGTTTGCACTGTGTATCTTTTTTCTGTTCTTTCACTTTCCTCTTGTCTATTTCGTTATATGTAAAGCGCATTTTTTGTACATGGGATATAGTTAGGTCTTGCCTCATTATCCCGTCAGACAGTCTTGGCTTTTTACACGATGTTTAGTCTAATTATATTCAATGTAACAAAGGTAGAGTTGGATTTAAGTCTATCATCTTGGTATTTGTTTTCCATTGTTCTATCTGTTCTTTGTTTTCTATTTTTCCTAGATGAACTTCTCTTGGGTTAGTCAAGTCCTCTTTAGTGTTTCATTTGATCTCTTCTATTGACTCAGGCTATACTTTTTTGTTAATTTTTACAGCTTGCTATAGAAATTACCTATGCACTTTGATTTCTCCCATTCTACTTTCAAATAATATCATGCTGCTTATATGATGCTTTGTGAATAACATAAGAACTTAGCAACAGCGTGATACTGTTCACCCCGCTTGCCCTTTGTGCTCTGTTGTCATATATTTTACTTCTATGTATGTTATAGACCCTATAACATGCTCTCACTATTTTTCATAGTCCTTTACATTTTTCACAGTCCATAAACAAGTTTCTTATGTGGACTTTTTAAGTTTTTCTAGTTATAAACAGTCCCTACCACACTAAGGTAGGCCTTTGTCTTCCTCTTTTTAAAAACATATCATTCAAAAAATTTTAATCAATATGTTTCCATGTTCATGGTTTCAAATGATCGGCTGTATGAAACATCTTTTCATAAAATACATCAGTCCTTTCCCCATCAACCCCCTCTACCAAGTTTTATTCCTTCAATGCAACAAATTTTTACCCTTTTCCTTGTGTATATTTTCATGTGCTCAAATATTATGCTTATACTATTATTTCTTGGTTTGACATTTTTGCAATTATCTATTTACATCTTGTCTTGGTTGTTGAAGATTTAGTTTTCTTCCATCATCATTCCCACTTCCTCTCTCTTATCCTTTCCATAAATTTATTTCACAATTTTGAGTTATATTAGTAGTTAGTTTTAGATTATTGTGACCTTGTTGTAACTACTATTTACCTTAGAGCCAGTTTGTGTATCATGATTATGTTTCCTTTCTTTTATAAACTTTTCTTTCCCCTACAGTTAATATTCACTTTTTTCCCCATTTGCTTACTTTTATGTATCTTTTTTTTCCAAATGCTTCAATAGATCCCCCTAGTATTTAAGAATATTTCCAAATGATTACATGCACTTCCAGACTTTCCTTCAGCTCCTTCGATCTCCTGTTGATCTCACTCCTGAAACCCTCCACTCTCCTGCTCCAAGTGGACGGGTTGATTACCAGTACATGGCTGTTGTTCTGGAATCTCCCATCACCACTCTACTGTGCTGAATTTTCTGTTTCCTTGATTCTACATATTCCTATTTCTTGGTTTACTCTCCTCATTTTGCAAAAGTACATAGCCCTGTATCTTTCTAAGATTGTACGTAGAGGAGGTAAAATTCTTGAGTCCTTGAATGTTTGGAAATTTCTTCATTCTACTTTTATACTTGACTGATGATTTGGCTGAGTGTAGACTCTGGGTTGTAAACCATTTTCTCTTAATATTGCTTCATTGACTCTTAGCATTTAGTGTTGCTTTCCAAAGTCTAAGGCCATTTTCTTTCTCTATCCTTTGTATGTAAGCAGTTCTTATCTGATTGGTTGGTTAGTTTTTGTCTGTTTCTCTTGTTTCTCTCTGTTAAGTTTTGAAGTTCTGCTCCCCATTCCCGATATTCTGAAATTCAATGGTAACACGCTTTTGTGTAAGTCTTTACTCCCCCAAGTCATTGTATTGGATACTCAGTGGGTAGTTTTAATTTAGAAGCTCATGCCTTTGATTCTGGGAAATTTGCTGCATAATGGCGTGGATAACTCTCTGCTCGGTTTTCTCTCTTTCTCCCCCTCCTCCCATCTACCCCCACAAAGAACTCCTTTTAGTCAGATCTTCTTTCTCCTCCTAAATTCATCCTCTAATTTTTAATCTTCTCTCTCCTGTTGCCATTCTTTTGCTCTTTGGTTTTTATTCTGTGATGATTCCTAAACCTCACCTTCAAACTTTTTTAATGATATTTTTAAAAATTTCAGTGGTCATACTTTTTCTCGTTATAGAACCCTTTCTTGTTCTCTAGGTGTACCTTTTCTCCAGATGTAGTATCTTCTCATTCAAGCATACAATGAAAGTCCTTTTAAAATTACTCTTTTCTTATGATTCTGGTAATATCTCTGCTTTTTCTGAGGATGCTTTCTGTTTATTGTCGACTGAGAATTTCCTGTTGGAGGCTTTCTTCGGTGTCTGGTGCTCATTGGCCATTGGTTTGTATATAATTGCAAGGCAATAAAAAGCTGACTGGGAACCATGGGGGTGGGGTTAGGGTAGGAGAGAAGGCAAGATTATCAACAAATAGATTACACTCTTGCAAGTCAGCCTTTTCACTGGGAGTAATACACTTCTCTCCTTCCTCCCAAATATTGATATCTATTGGTATTTTCTCTGGAACCAATCTGTTTCTCCACGGAAGATTCTTGAATCTCTGGCCTGGGAAGAGGCAGGGGTCCGGTTAATGGTATCCTCAGAACAGCCAGGGAGTGGGGGTTAGGAGAGGGATCTACTGTTTTAGGATCCAAGTTTTACCTAATCCCTTTATTTCCAGGAAGCCTTGCCCCCTGCTCTTCACTTTCCTGGTGTCACTGAGTTCAGAGTTTCTAGGGTGCAACTGCTTTGCCAAATAGACCTCTTATGTCCTACAAGAGTGAGAGAGCAACGATCATCTGACCAACAGGGTGGGAAGGGGCTCTGGCTGTCTAACTGTTCTGTATACTGTCTTAGCCAGATCCCTTTTCAGCCTGGCGCCTCATGTTTGCCTTTTTTGGGAAGTAGGGCCTCCAAATCCCAGCCCTTTCTGGGATGCTCTAGAGTTAACGGGCTGTCTCACTTCGATATCTGTTCTCAGGCACTCAGGGTTCAACGTCTGCCCTGTTCGCTCATTTCTAATCTATCTTCCAAAAATTTGATAATATTCCCTGTATCAGCTCCTTCCTCCTCTCCTATTCTCTTTTTCTGTATGTGTTTGTCTCTTTATATAAACCATGGTTGTCATTTGGGGCTAGTGTTTTGAAAGGGAATGGAGATAAATACACCCATATTTGGTCCATTAGGCTTACCTGAAAACCTCTGCCAGAGTGACTTTCTAAAATGAAGATTTGGCCCTCTCGTGCTTCCTGGACCCCAAATCCTTCCAAGCCTGGTCATAACTTTCTGTACGAGATGAATATGGTTTAGCTTAGCAGACAAAGACTCCATGATCAGGTGCCTGCCTGCCTCTCAAGATTTATCACCAATTGCCTACGTAGATGAGGCCAGTGGGATTGCCTGTCTGCCACCGTCCTTTGTGGAATCGCTCCTCTGTGCCATACTCCCGTCAGCATGGCTGCAGGCAGATCTGTATTTTTCCTAAATTTGACCTTGTTCCCCTGGTCACTACTGACTGACTCAAGCTGGGCCAGTTAATCCATTCCCTAGATTTTGAGAACCTGCAAAACTCACGGCCTGTAATAGCTATGCTGTATATTCTATGAATCTGCAAAGCAGAAAGCTTGTTTGGAGAGAAAGAAGGAAAGACTTTCCTAATGAGAGTCTTGATTCTCTGCTTCAGAATCATTTCTTCATCCAACTGAGCCCTGACTTCTGACAGGCACCTTTCTGTGCCCCTCAGAGATGGTAGAAAAGCAGAGCTTCCATTCCAGTGAGAAAGATACTAAAGAGATGAACAGCTAACAAATAAACCAGATATTGTAACGAGTCTTCAGGAACAGAATGGACTCCCACCCAAAAATTGGCTCAGATGTTGAAAGTGATGATGCCACACAGACACCAACAAGGTATGAAAAGGTTTGTTACTCACATAACAAGGCTTCCTGGGGAGACTACGGCAGGCCTCCCAAACTGACGTGAAATGGCTTGAGAAGGGCAGGAAATGAGGTTGGTCTGGAGTTTGTATGGTGGTTCGGGGGTAGGGAAGGGGTGAAGGTTCCACGACAGAGGTAGAGACTTCTGTGGTTTGAACCTCTTGCCAGTGCCGAAGACTTTCTTATCAGCTTGTCCAGACATGGAGCAGAAGAGGCAGGGCTGAGGCTTAAAAGCCGTCAGTAATCACACATGAAAAACTGCAATCAGACTCTTTACTACACTAGGCAGTTTCAGGGAGTTGTGAGTTAATCCAAGTTGTGAGTTGTTTTTAAATCCAAGTTAAAGCGGTGAAGAGTATCTGGAGTATGTAGGGGATGGTGGCATGAGGGCAATTCTATTTCTGCTTGGATAGTCAGATGAGGCATCTGTGAAGAGAGGACGTCTGAGTTGAGACCTGAGCGATAAGGTCAAAAGCTAGTCATTCAGCTAGGAGTGGCACGCAAAAGTCATCGAGGGTTTGGAAAGTGAGCTCAGCTGATTCAAGTGGAAAGAGACTACCGTGTAAGAGAATGGTATGAGGGAGTGAGAGTCAGGACAGGTGATGGTGATGCTGATAATGACTACTATTAAGTTTAGCAAGGAGAAGGTTCAGATTGCTATATTCAGATGTCTGAAGTGCTGTTTTATAGTAAAGAGCAATCTGGTTCTGTTTGGCTCCGGCGACAATGAAGTTACAATGAAGGAGTAGAATTTCTTGTGCTCAATATAAGAAAGGCCCTGTGGATAGTGAGAGCACCTTTAATAAGTAATGAGCTCCCTGTCACTGGTGGTGTGCCAAGAGAGGCTGGATGCCACTAGCAGAGGGGATTCCAGCTGAGCGGCTGCGAGAGCCGGACCAAGAGGCCTTTAAGGTCCTTAAATTGTTTTCAGCTCTCAGAGTCTAATCTTCAAGGCAGGAGGCGCTGGAAGAGGTGACTGGGAAACTTCAGAGAAGAATGCGGAGAAGGGTGCCCTTTCCTGCCTTGGCTGTCATTGTTGCCTACGCTGGCTACTGCTAGCTTCTTTCTAAGCATAGCTGTCTGAAGAGCTACGGGGGTTTCTGTTTAAACACTACCAATTGAAGCCTAGCTCTAGTTAGTGGCCTATTTGCATGTCAAATTAGGGTTCAAAGAAATGCAAATACAGAAGCTTATTTGCTTAGATAAATTTGCTTTAGTAACCTAGAGGAAACAGTAGGGTCTAAAACACTCAGACTGAAATTAATGGACAACTTTGGCCTCTCAGCTCTTCTTTCCTCCACCTTTTGCCCTTTCTTTTCCCTGTTTCAATTCACTTCTACTCAGCAAGCATTTAGTCTACCTCCTGGGTGGAAGGCACTATGAATAGAAGTTCGTGTACCGAAACAGGTAAGTCAGGACCTTTGCCGTCTGGTGGAAGAAATGGGCATAAAGGAAAACGTGGTTCGTGAATGCAAAACTGTTGTGTGATCATCGAGATCCAAATAAACAACAAAATAATTAAGCAAACAAGTAAATTAGTAAATGGCGCCTTCTACGCGTCTGCCCCTGTGCTAAGGACTTTGGAAGCCAAGGAAACTTGACCACCTGGCGAAGGCAGAGAAAGAATTCATCAGGCTTGCGCTTGCCTCCTCCCCTCTTCCACCTTTGACTAAGGCTGCGAACTCCTTGAGTGGAAAACCATTTCTCATTCATCTTGCTGTTACCAAGGACTGACACTTAGTAGGGTTCTCAATAAAGAATTCTTGAGGAGATGGATGAATAAATAAGTGGTAGCACTTGAGATAGACTCCGACTGGGGGTAGCATTTCCGTAGGGCACAGTGATCAGAAAAGCATTCTGATGAACGCTACTCAGGGAGCAAGGATCAGATGAGCGAAAGAGAAGGTGGCGTTTACAGGAGCCCAAGTGGTACGGCGTGGTGCTTTACAAGCTGCGAGAAAGGAGCAGCGGGAGAGAAAGCAGAAGGAAGGTTGGAGCCTTCCTGAGGGGCTTGGAGAATTACGGGGAGGGATGAGTTTGCACTTCATTCTCTGGGAGATTGGCAGCCGTTAGAAGTTTTTGAGCCATCAGTCGACAAGATCAGAGTAATGCAGCTTTATTGTTCTTTCCTTGTCATTGTATAAGCAGTAGCTGTCACAAATGATTAAAGGACCATCTAGTGAGAGATCAAGTTTAGAGAAAGTTGAAACAGCAGCTAACTGTGGGGGTGTGAATACGCATTGCCATATTTGTGAATTTGGAGATTCAAAAAAGTCTCTAATGTCTCACAATATCGCTGGTATAATCTCTTTTTCTCTCCTTTCCTGACTATTATGCCCTGTGTACTTGTTTTTTAGACTCCGCAATGTTAATGTGTCCAGCCTAGATTGTCCTCTGGGGGAAGCCTAACCTCACACCCTACCTGGTGAGACATCTTCATCGTTGGTCCCAATGTCCTGTCCCCAGGGTTTCCCAGAAGCCTCCTCATAACTTACAGCACACCTCTCTGCTATGTGCCCCAGCCCCTGTGCAAGCTGTGTGAACTGTAACGCCTTCACGCATTTATCTCTGCGCATCCTCCCTACCTGACATCTTGTGTGGAGAGAGACAGACTCCGTATCAGTGAAGCAACTTACACATTCAATTCTTAGCCCTCATGCCAGCAGCAGGACCTGGCGTGTCGTGCTCAGCAATCTTCAGTGGACAGGTGGATGATTAGATGAAAGGTAGGGATGAAAGGAAAGAGAGAGAGAGAATTACGCTTCCTGGTAGAAAACCTAGTTAAAAAAATGCAGCCCATCACGTCAGTCAGCAGGGGAACCTGTTTGACTGTGAACACCCTGGGGCGAGGACCATGTCCTGCTTCTCACCTCTGCATGCCCAGTACCTAGCTCAGGGCCTGCACAAGGAAGGTGACCCACGAATATCTGTTGAAGGAAAGAGTAAAGGAATGAATGAACAGCGACAGGTGACCCTATTCAGATGTATGTATTGGGCACAGTGGCCCGTAGGCTTGACACGTCCCACTAGCAATCTGGTTAATTATCCATTTCTCCCTGCCTTCAAGAAGAGGACTGTTGACCTTCAGGGTCCAGCTGGTACCAACACGTTGCTTCAAATATTGTATGTTGCTCTGAGGTCTCAATACCAGCCACGCCCTCGGTTCTGAGGACATGGAGGGGATGGTCGTGATGGTGATAAGCCAACAAATCTCGCCTCCCTCCTAAACGTGTCACCTTATTCCGGCATCATTGCCCCGTAATTTCTTACCCTTTTCATTGATTATCAATGTCTGAGTGTCTGAGCATCCTGCCACAGGCCTTGATTTTTAACCTAGGACTGATAAGAAAGCCAGGGTTTGGTTTTGGTTTTGGTTTTGGTTGTTTTTTGCTTTATTTTGATTGGGCTTTTCTTTTCCTTCTCAGAATAATCTCGGCATGGTTGCGTGGTTTCCTAGGTGCCTGAAGAGAGACACGCCTTGGTTTATGTCTGCTCATGGGGAGCTTTCACAGCATTATGCTTCAAGACAACTGATAGTTCACTAGATAATGATAATCAAAGCAAGTAATTATACCTCACTTACGGTGTGCCAGGTGCTGTTTTAAATACCTTATACATCATAACTCATTAATCCTTAAAACAGCCCCATGTGAAAGATACTTTTATCATACCTATATTACAAATGAGGTGATTGAGGCACAGAGGGGTCAGGTTCCTGGTCCAGGCTGACAGAACCAACAGGGATGGGCTGGCATTTGAGCCCAGACAGACTGGCCCTCGGAAACCTTTTCTCTGCGCTGTGCCGCACTGCCAGCTCTTTGATCTGACTCGTGATGTCTCAGGAACTTCCTCCCAGAGGCATTTACTTCACGCCGATGTACTTGGGCTGCTTATGTCCAAAGTGTTTGGAAGTTAACATCTTTCTTTTATTCAATGCATATTTATTGAACCCTAGCTATATGCCAGACACTGTTTGAGGCTCTCCAATGTATGTTAGTGAACAAGAGACAAATTCCCTGATTCCGTGGGTTTGCATTCTCGTTTGGGGAAAAGAACAATAAGGAAAAACAACGACCAAAGCAAATGTAGATCTACATTAGGTCAGATGATGATACGTGTGATGGAGAAAAACCAAGAAAGAAAGGAGAGAGGGAGTGACAGTGGAGGCCGTTGGGAAGGCCCGCGCTGAGAAGGTGACAGTATGTAGATGGGAAAGCAGTGGGGTCCTCAGAACCTGCGGGAGGGCTAGTCAGGCATAAGTGAGAGCAGGTGGGAGAGTCTTGGGTGGGGTGAGGAGGGCTCAGGTACAGCAAGGACGCTGACATGGCAGGAGCAAAGTGAGAGCATCACTGATAATATGGCGGAAAAGTTATACAGGTTTTATAGTCAGACAAACCAGTGCTGCCGTCTGAGCTCAGCTGCTAGTTGTGTCATCTTGACAAGTTATGTGTATCTTCAAGCGTTGGTTTTCTCATCTGCAAAATGATGCTACCAATTTGCTAGCAGGAACAAAGGATAAAGTACAGCAAGCCTGGCACAGAAATGGGAGACACAGCCCTGCTCTGTCCTGTCTTTGCAGGTGTCCCCTGTCCCCAGAGAGTCCTTACAGAGAGCCTCCATTTTCGCCGACCTGGAAATAGGTCACGCCCCAGGAGGCAGGACTCCTCAGGCCCCATGGTCTCCTGAGGCCCTCTGAGCACCATGCCCCAGACACCAACCGGGCATCTCATTTACCTTCTCATTGCTTTCAACAGGCCACAGAAAAAACTGGGGCTAGGCAATGCTTCCGGCAAGATTATGCCACTGGCTGCCAAGTGAAGAATGACTTGAGCTGTTACAAACAAACAAAACAAAACAGTTTCCAAGATGTAGGCCTTTTGTTTGTGTGAACAGGGACATGAGCAAACACCGGCATGTTTCCATTTGAAATAGCTTCTGGAGTAATTGCTGGCACTGCATTCTCTAATTACATAATGTCTGTCTTCTTTGGCAGTGACCTTGGTATTGTCTTTGGTGTGAAAAACATGAAGTCTGGGATTCCACACACTTAGCCTAGTTAGCTAGATTGTTACCTACTTCTTGGAGCCATCCAACTCAATTTCTTTCTCCTTTTCTTTTTAGGTGTTAATATTTACTAATAGATTCAGAAAGGGTTCAGATACATTTGTAGGTGACAGATTTATTAGTTCCACAGATATTCTTAGGCACTAACTGTGTGCCTAGTAGGATGCTAGCTCCTGCGAATGTTCAGAGCTGTCCAAGCCCCTCACCCTCAGGAAAGTTGCAAGAGACAGATGTATAAGAAATTACAATGCAATAAGATCTAAGATATAGCTCAGTGCTGAAGAGTATGAACTTTGGAATTAGACAGTCTAGGGCTTGATTCCCTGATTCCACCTTATTTTGTGACCTTGGGCAAGTTGCTTAAATTCTCTGAGACTCAGTTTCACCATGTCTGCAGTGGAGGTCATCATTCCTACCACCTAGTGTGGTGGTATGGGTTGAGTTAAACAGTGTTTTCAAAACACTTGGCACTACACCCGGCGTAGAGTAGGTGCTCAATAAATGGCAGCAATTGTAATTATTGCTAGTGCTGTGAGAGAGATAGAAACAAAGAGTGTGAAGGCACAGAGGAAGGAGTGACCCTCTCCTGGGGGACAGCAGCACAAAGGAGGTGCTATTTAAACTGGATTGGGATGATAGAGATAGCTTTGCCAAGTGAAGAAAGAGAGGGGAGGCATTCCCAATAGCTGGGGGGAAGTGTGGAGATGAGAGTGTGTTAGTTCATTTAACAAATATTTATTGAGCTGCTACCATTGTACTAAGTTTAAGGAGTATACAGTGAACATGACGAGGTCTTGCCCTCAGGGGACTTCTATTCCTTGGTGGAGGACAGACCATAAACTAGAAAAAAAAAACAAAACAAGGTAACTAATAAACAAACAGTAGCTTGTTGTGATAATGCCTATGAAGGAATTAAACAGAGTCATATCAAATAGAGTAATTAAGCACTTACGCATACGGTATTATTTTAGCTAAGGTGGTCGTGGGAGGTCTTTCTGAAGAAGGGATGATTAAGCTAAGCCCTAAATGACAGAATGAGGCAGCCATGGACAGAGCTGATGAAGAGCATTTCAAGCATAGGAAACAGCAAACACATAGGCCCAGACGTGGGAAATGACTTGCTGGTTTGATCAACAGTGAGAAGCTCCTTGCGGATGCCACATCATGAGCCAGAAATGTGGCACTTCCTGGGACCAGGGAGGGGGGAAGAAGCTTGCTTTTATTTTGTTTTTGCTTTTGTTTTTCTTTTTGCCATGGGAAGCAATGGGAAGGGTTTCCAGTATGGAAGGGACACAAGTGATTTATATCTATTTACAGGGCATTGTGGCTGCCGTGCGGAGCATAGGTTGTAGGGGGCTCGAATATAAGCAGAAAACCATTTAGGGACCATTGCAGTCATCCAGGTAAGAGAGGGGTTTTATTTTGCTTTTAAGAGCGGAGACATGAGAGCATGTTTGTTGGGCAATGATACTGATCTAGTAGTGTGGGAGATTAAAGATGCAAGAGAAGGAAGTTATGTCCAAAGGTTATTACAACCAACCGAACTAGGCTGGTTAGTGAAGTTGAAGTGGATATGGATTTGGGAAGTTCAACCAAGAGAGTTTGAAAATAGATTAGACTGGAAAAGAGGGAGTGTGGAAAAAGGGAGAAATCAAGGATGACTCCAAGGGGTTTGGCTTAAGCAAGAAGGTGCCATTTACCTAGATGAGGAAGAGTGGGAGAGGAGCTGGCTTAAGTGGCTATGAAGAGCTTCACTGAAGACACATTAAATTTGAGACCCCTAGTAGAAGAGCAAATGATATCTAGAGCTCAGGATATTGGTCTGTGGTAGCAATTTAAACTTGGGAATCATTAGCACTTAGGTGGTACTTAAAGCCACAGTGAGCTCACTCAGGGAGAATGTGTAGATAGAGAAGATACAAGAACCCCAGGATTCAGGAGAGGAAGAGAAGGAACCACCCAAAGAGACAGAGAAGGAGAGAACAGGGAAGAGAGAGGAGACAGAGAAGCAGACAACAGGGAAGTAAGAGGGAAGCCAGAGGAATGAAACTGTGTCAGCCAAGAGAGGAGAGCAATTCAAGGAGGCAGTGGTCAGATCTGGAATCCCACTGACAGGTAAAATGAGGATAGAGAGGGGTCCATTGGGTTTGGCAACATGGAGGGCACTGGTGGCCTTGGGAGTGGTGAGAGTGGAAGCAACTTGCAATGGGCTAAAAACTTGAACAGGAAAGGGAATGGCACTTGTGTCTGTAGCACTTTTGTTGTAAGTTAAAAAATCTGAGGTTAAAAAGACAAAATATTATCATTTGTGAATTATGAAGCTATGTGTGTAAACGTTTCTTTGTCTTTTTACATTTCTGTCCTTTTCACTTGTATTTTCTGAAAAACAAAAAGAGTAATGGGAGTGAGACTATGAAAACAATGACACAAACAATTTGTTGGAGAAATTTGGCTCTGAAAGTTGCAGACATGAAGCAATGAAAATGGGAGTCAGGAGAGGTTTTGTTTGTTGTTTTTGCTTTTAAATGGAAAATATGTGCATGTTTGGTGCTTGATTGATGATGCAAAAGAAAGAGGTTACATTTAAAAGACGGAAGTCCTTAAGAGAGCAAGAGAGAAGGGAGGGGATGCAGAGGTGAGTGGTGGGGCTGCCTTTGATAGGTGTAGGGCTGCTGCGCCCAGGGAGTGGAGGGAAGGCCAGGAGCACAGGTACAGAGAGGTGAGGGTGCTGTGGGAAGGCGACAGAATGCTCCGGTGGCTTCTATTTGCAGTGAAGTATGCGGTGAGGTCATCCTCTAAGAGGGCGAGGGTGTGAGCCGGGAATATGGGAGGGGTGAGGAGAGTGAAAAAGGTATGAAATGGCTTTCTCCAGGAACGGGAAGGTTCATGTCCTGGGGGAGGACAGAGCGGAGCTGGCACTAGATCACACGTCTCCGACTCCTGATGTCGAGTGGTTTCTACTCAGCCACATTCTTCTCATGCACCTCAGAAATTACCTGAGTTCCACGCATGGTCCTTCGACATTGCTGGCCCACAGTAAACGTTTGCTGAGTGCTTTGTATAGGGGGTGGCAGTGCAGTGCTGTTTTAAGGAAAAAGAATAAGGACAGTGAGACTCACTGAGCATGTGTAACAGGTTAGACTTAGATGCTATGTCAGGCTCTCCACCCACAGTATCTGATGATGAGGTTTAGCGACGAGAAAACTGAGCATCAAAGAAGCAGAATCACTCCATGCATGAATGTCCCTGTCTCAAGGAATTTATGATCTAGGAATCTAGCTAAAGAGAGAAATTTCATACACAAGTGAGTGGAGTAGGGGTCGGCAAAGTGCAGTGGACGGGCCAAATCCAGCCCACCTCCGGTCTGTGTTTTTGTAAATAAAGTTTTATTGGAACACAACCATTCCCATTAGTTTACATATTGCTTTGGGCTGCTTTTGCACTACAACAGCAGAGCTGAGTAGTTGTAACAGGGTCAGTATGTTCCGCAAAGCCTAAAATATTTATCTGGCCCTTTATAGAAGATAGTTTGCCAACTCATATGATAAAGTACAAGAAAAAGGTGCCGAGATTGAGAAGATGCAGCTGTTTCTTTCGGTAGTGATGAAAGGCTGCTTCACAAAAGCAGTGACATTTGAATTCCCCCTAGATGGATCATTCCTGCATAAAACAAAGAATTTTTAGCCTTTCCTGTTGCCAGGTACCATTCTCGGTGCTGAGGCTACAACAGTGAACAAAATAGCTAAGAGTCCCTGCTCTCATGTGGATGGGTAGGAGTTTGAGAGATGGGGATAGAAGGAAGGACATTGCTGTTGAGGCAGAGCTGGAGCAAAGGCACGATGGTTGGAATGTTCAGGTAAAGTTTCAGAAATAGGAAGCAGTACAGCTTGACTCAAAGGATGTGTGGGGGGCGCAGGAATGAAGGACCAGACCGTCAAGTGGCAGTTTTCAAAGTGTGGTCCGCAGACCATCATTAGAATCACCCAGGGAACTTGGTGACAATAAGTGTCCTTGCACCACAGTCCAGACCTCCTGAATCCAAATCTCTGCGGGAGGCCCCAGGAGTCGGCATGTTTAATAAGCTCTTCAGATAACTCTTAGGCTCATGAAATGTGTGAGTCATTGTGGAGGAATGGAATCAGATTCAAAAGTGTGTGTGTGTGGGGGCTGGCCCCGTGGCTGAGCGGTTAAGTTCGCGCGCTCCGCTGCTGGCGGCCCAGTGTTTCGTTGGTTCGAATCCTGGGCGCGGACATGGCACTGCTCATCACACCATGCTGGGGCAGCATCCCACATGCCACAACTAGAAGGACCCACGGTGAAGAATATACAACTATGTACTGGGGGGCTTTGGGGAGAAAAAGGAAAAAAATAAAATCTTTAAAAAAAAAAAAAAGTGTGTGTGTGTGTGTGTGTTGGAGGGGGTTGTCCACAGAGGGAAGGAGGTAGGAAAGAGAGTGAACACCCCCCATTTAAGACAATTTAGTATCCACCACTGGAATTCAGACTTCTCTGGGTACATATGCCAAACCCATGGATGAGGTCACTTGTAAATGGGGAAGTTCATTTACAAAAAAGACTGTGCGGCCTCCTGGAGGAGAACTCAAACTTAAGGGCAGAAGGAGAGAAGAGGACTTGGTTGATGCAGACCCCCCTTATCAGAGGGAAAGAATGCTGCTGAGTGCATTGTGAGGACAGCTGCCAGATGAGTCCTGCAGCTCAGGCATGCATACCTTTCTTTTCAAGTAAAGGCTGATATAGGGCCAACTCTAAAGTGCGTGCCCTCCGTCACCGTGACTGTCCTCGAGAGGTCTGCAGTGGAGGTGGAAACACAGCACATGCACTTAAAGGAGAAAAATCAGAGGCCAAATTAACAGTATGGGTAATTAGGTGGAGGTGGGTGGCCAGGAATAACTTCGTGAGTTAGGTGGGACATAACCTTTAAACAGAGGAATGAAGAAGTCTATCCAAACAGCAGAAATTGCTTGAGCGGAGAGGCCCATAATCAGAGACAGCACATGTGTACAGTAATGAGTGGATCAATTTGGCTGGCATAGAAAATTCACACAGGGCAGTAATAGGAGCTAAGTCTGGAAAGGTTGTTTAGGACCAGATGGGGAAGGGTCTTGAACGCCAAGCTAAGGATTTTGGCATTTATCCTGGAAGCAGTGGAGAGCCGTTTAACTTTTTCAGCAGAGGGGTTACAGGATCAGAACTGCACTTTAGGAAAATTAAACCAGTGGAAGAATGGAAGATAGATTACGGATGTGAGAGACTGGAGGTGAGGAGAGTAATTAGGAGATCACTGGAAAGACCCAAGTGAGAAATAATGAGGACCTGAATAAGGCAGAAGCAGTGGGGATGGAGAGGAGAGCAAAGAGGCTTTTGAGAAAAAGCACAGATAGAATCGACAGGAGTTGGCAACTGAACAGAGAAATGGAGCGTACCAAGGGGAAGACTCCAAGACCAGTCTAAAGTTTCCTGCCTGGATAACCGTGGAGACACGGTGTACTTCACAGAAACTGAGAGCACAGGGGTAGACAGGTGGGGAAAGTGTAAGGCCTGTTGGTTTGAAACGCTAGAGGGTCAGCAGGGCGGGTAGTTAAAATGGCAGGACTCTAGGGGGAGGTCAATGGTGGCGAGATGGGCATGCGCAGGAGTTCCCTTCCTGTGTGGTTGAGCAGAAGGCCATTGATTGGACTCAACATGGTAAATCCAAAGTTGCTATTCTTTCTCTCTCCACACACACACACACACACACACACAGAGATAGTCATATGCTGGCTCAATAAATGTACACTGGGAAGAAAATCTTGGGTTGCATGTATAGAGACCAGTTTTGTTCACTTCACCCCATGTGGTAAAACTCATGCCAGAAGCCCGGAAAACATAAGGGCGGGGGGAACCCCTGATGATAAAACAGTGTGAGTCTACCAGGGAAGAATACTCAAAACTGGTTAGAATCCGATTTCTTTTCCAAAGTTTCATTTCTAAATACCTTAAAAAAAAAACCTTAATCAATGCTTCAATGGAAAGAGTATAAATGAAGTTGGATATTGATGTAAATTTTCCCCTTTTCTTCCATCTTTCCTTCTTCTTTTTCTTAACAATGCAATGCAAAATCAAACCATTTCAGCAGCCCTGCTGGGCTCACGAGGACTCTGGCACGGCAAGAAGTGCTTCCCCGAAGCGAAAGTTACCAAGCCAAAAACTCAGTGAGAGGCGCCTCTGAAGGAAAAACAGAGTGGAAAATGAAACCTTGTTCCAAAACTTATTTCTTATTGTGGACAAGGAAGTTGTTCAAAAAATTCAGTAGTCACTTCTAAAGCAAGAGCATCGAAATCAGAACATTAAGTTAATCAAGAAACCTAGAAGTGCAAGAATTATGGAAGGAAATAAAAAAAAAAATTCAGCTGGAACACACCTAACCTGCAGCGTGGTCTTCATTGACCCTGCTTCAGCCATTTTGCTCAGATTAAATTTTCCACAAGCGACTGTCCTGCCCCATTGGGCTTCTTTCATTTTCAGACCTGTGTTCTCCACGGGACCTGCAGAGAGAGAAGAGCTGTGAGAGGAGCAGTTAGGCAAAACAGTATAAATATAGGCAATGACCTTTCCTAAAAACCCTAGCTAAAGTTCTGTCTCCCTTTGGGACCCAGTGTTTGAAAAAGCACTTGTGGTTGTTGGTTTGGATAAAGGGATGAAGCTGAAATACAATTATAAAGACAAACTGATGAGGGAAACACAAGTTAAAAGATACAGCTGGTTTCACCATTAATAGCCTTTGGAAATGTTGTGGTTTCTTTTCTCCAGTCGTTTTCTCTGCCACTTAATGAGAGCCCATTATATATAAAATTTTTCATACTGCTTTTCACTAAGCATTGTAACATAAGCACATTCCCATGCCATCAAAACCTTTCTGCAAACCTAATTTGTAATATCTTCATTATATTCCACTGTGTGAATATAATATAATTTATTTGACCATTCTGCTCCTGTTTAACATTCAGATTGTTTCCAGTTTTTTGGCGTATCAAGTATCTGTTGCTCTGTAGCTATCTAATCCTTAGGGGATAGCATCCTAAAGCTTAAGATGGCTTAAGACTGCATTTCTTTATTATTTCTCATGCTTCTGTTGTGTGACTGTGTGGGTCCTACTGGTTTACCTGGGCTCGCACAAGCAATTGCTCTCAGTTGGAGGGTCAGCTGAGCTTGAAGATCCAAGATGGCCACATTCACGTTTCTGGCAGTTGGTGCTGGCTGAGCACTGGGATGCCTCCACCTCAATGTCGTTCGTCCTCCTGTCAGCTACACTGGCTTTCTTACTTGGGGGCCTCAGGGTGGCATGCCAAGACGGCCAAGAAAGCTCCAAGACCTCTTGAGATCTGGGCTTTAAAACTAGTAAAACTTCACTTCTACCACATTCTTTTGCTCAAGGCACGTCACAAGGCCAATCCAAAATCAAGGGATGGAAAAACAGGCTCTACCTCTGGATAGCAGGAGCATCGAGGTTACCTTACGAGGGAACATGCGTGGCAGGATGTAAGGGATTTATGGCCGCTAGTCCACCACAAGGGGTTGCTATGCAATATGCTGCAATGAACATCTCTATAAATTAAGCTTTATATGGTAGAGTCTAAAACATTGTTTCCTTTGAATCAACCCTTAGAATTTGATTTATCAGGACAAAAGATAAGATGCATTTTTTAAGGTTCTTGATACAAAGGCTCTTACTTTCTAGAATGTACTTGGATGGCTCTTTGCCACCTCTGCTTTCTAAGACAGGAAATTCAATTGGCCAACTTCAAATAAAAAAGTTAATTATAATGTCCCATCAGAATTAAAGGCAAGGTTCTTTTCTAAAGGAATAAAGCAGCGCAGTGGCAATGAGTTGGATTTTTCTGTGTCTGATTACGAATAACGTTCTCCTTGGCATAAATGAAATCTTGGATGAGGAGTTGGAGGCAGACCAGATTTCAGATCCATCTACCAAACAAATCCCTTCTGATTTGAATGTATGAATTTGTTGAGATTTCCTGATGGCTAACAATATGCCTTCATGTTAGCAATGACAAAAAAACTAATAGCTGGGCACGGTATTAAAAAAAGGCCTCTTTTTCATGTAATTGAATTCTTCAATCTTGCACTGCATTCATTGAGAAGAACTCTTGGGATGAATTTCTTTGAAATCTCTGCTACTGATTTTATTTTCTGATATGTTGACCTTCATCTCGAGACATGTTGCAAGATTGGCAGGCTTCGTTTTCTGTGCATCAGATACAGGGAAAGCTGTGTTAAGGCTCCTGCCGTTGAAATTTATTCAGTGTGGATGCTAATGAAGAATTTTAAAGTGATCTAGTCTGATTCTCTCCTCTTTTTCTCATATCTGTGCAAGGGGGAGAAATAACATCTCCTTAGCAAAGAGAACTAAAAAATAATGACCACATCTCTCATTCAGAACTTGGTCTGGTGTTCAGCTCACTCTGTTTGTTTTATTTTGAGAAGCAAACTATAAATCTGTATCAAGAATGGTGATTATTATTTTTATTATTAGAGAATGGATAAATTTCTTACTGGTAATTGCCCTGTCTAAATGTCCTCCACATGCATCAATTTTTACAATGTATTTATTTACCTTTTATTAGGCATCTCAATGTGAAAAATACCGAGCTAGGCATTGGCAATGCAGATATGAATTAGTTATGGCCCCTTCTGCCAAAGCAGCTCACAGTCAAGTATAAGGGTGGACATGAACCAAACTGACCCAGATAAGCATAAAATCGCACCTTAAAAAGTACTCAAAATGAAAATGAATGAAAGAGACAATGTCTTCCATCTAGCCAGTAAATATAATGAGGAGTACATTCTTGATTCAACATAATGTCTATAACACGTTTGCCATAATCTTTAACTCCCTTGCCTCTCTTACTTTTCATCACATGCATCTGGAAAAACCCCAGTCTGGAATAAACCAAACCAATCTTTGACCTGGTGTTTGTGCCTGCACAGGTGGCTGGAGGATCACTTCAGTGGGCAACCTGGCATGAGCACCAATCTCAAAAAGACTTGCATCCCACTCAATCTCTCTTCAATTCATTGTCTCACCCTCTACAGTAAACATTTCCAACTCTCTCTACTCTCCATGGACCCCCAACTCCTTCCCAACCTCCCTCCATCACCTATGACTCTCAGCAAATGACTGCCTCTGACTTTACCTGCAAAGTAAATCAGTGAAATGAGAACTCCTGCCACTTTCTTCTCACTAACTGGGCAAACCTCCCTCCGTGTGCACACTCCATTTCAACAACATAATCGAGTCCTTTTAGTCCCTTTGCCAAGGTCAATTCCTTTACGTAGTCTTTGAAACGCGTCTTTTGTAAAGCCATTCCTTCCCATCATCATTTAAACATACTCAAGTCTCTTCAGACTTGAATCAATAAATAAATGACCTTCCAGAGAACCCCCACACCCTCACCAACTATAACCTTTTCTCTTTCTCGCCCCTAACTTCACACCTATCTTACAAGATCTGTCTTTTATTGCCCTCTCCATTACAAATCCTGTTATTCTCCCTTTGGTGTCTTCAAATCTGGTTTCTTTTTGCATTGTTCCATTTGGATGGCCTACGCTAATGTCAACAAGTGGCTTCCATGTCATGGATGACAAAGTCCCACCTCACTACCCGTCTTCCTTCAGCTACCTGCATGTTTGGCACTGCCGATCACTCCTTTCTCCAAGGACCACCCTCCTCCCTCAGCCTCTGTGGGACACATTTCTCCTGCTTTTCTCATTCATTTCTGGCCACTCTTCTGTGCCCTCTCAGGTCCATCCTTTTCTACCTGGCCATTAATGCTGGAGCTGCTTAAAGCGCCACTGTAGGCTTCTTCTCAGACTGTCCTCTACACTTTACACACCTATAGCCTGGAGGACCATCTAAGACTGCCCGGTTACATCTGTACTGCAGAGCTTTCCTCAGCTTCAGACCTATATTTCTTGCTATTTCATATTTGCACTTAGATGTCTCAAAAGCATCTCAAATTCAGCATGTCCAAAATAGCATTCATGACTTTGTTCTCTTCCAGGATTCTCCATTTCTCTGTTACCATCTTCCATCCATTTCACAAGTGAAAAAAAATTCTGAAAGGTATCCTTGACACATTATCTTTTTCAATCCTTATATGTGATCCCTGACCCAATCCTGTACATTTTGACTCTAAGATCTTGGTCCATTCATTTATTTCCACTTCTACTTGTCTGAACTCTAGTATAAGCCACTGTCACTTCCCCTCTGGGTCTATTACAGTAGCCTCCCGACTGATATTTCTGATTCCTCCCTTACCCTCTTCCACTTCATTCTACAAACAACCAAAAATTGATCATTTAAAGATATAGAACTGAGTGTATCACCTCTGTGATTAAAATCCCCCAATGGCTTCCCGTGGCCCACAGGACAGAGGCCAAAATCTTTACCATATCCTAAAGAGTCTCACATAGTCTGATGTCTACCTACTTCCCCATCCCTCTGATACCTGCCCTCCACGTCACCCCTCCTTGCCACAAGAATGTGTTACTAGTGTTTTCTCTATTGGAACGCTCTCACTCCACTCTCTTCACCTAGTTTACTCCCTCTGATCCATCAGATGTGCACGCAGAAAATTACCTCCTTGGAGAAATCTTCCCAGAATCTCAAAACTAGTCCACCTCTCTTGATTCCAGCCTCTTCCATTCACTTCTGTGATTATTTAATCAATGTCTATGTTCATCACCAGACTAGAAACTACACGAGGACAGAGGGGAATGTCTTTTTGACCCACAGTTGTTTTCCCAGGGTGTATCCCAGCGCTCGGGACATACTAGACATTCAACAGTTGTTTATTTTGTTGAGCACATGCTATGTGCCAGGCACTGTTCTGGTAGTGACACAATGACTAACAGACAAACCCAGTCACTACCCTCATAAAGCCTACGTCATTGTAGAAGAGACATGACATGTATAAATAAATACTTAATGTTAGTGCTATAAAGAAAATAGAGCGAAGGGATCGAGAATGTTAGACAGTGGTGGATTGGGGCTCTTTTATTTAGGGTCTAAAAGGTTAATTTGGGTAGAGAAGTCCTCTTTTAGGAGGTGACATTTGAGCAGAGACTTGAATTAAGTGAGAAAACATGGAAAGGATCAGGAGAAGAGCTTTCCGGAGAGAGGGAAAGCAAGTCCACCAGGGAGTGAGTATGTCTGAGGGAGAGCTGAAAGATCTGTGTGGCACGATCACGAGGTTGGAGAGGGGGCGGCACAGATCACGTAGTACCAGAAGGTGTTCCCAGTGGGGGGACTCATTCCTCAGAGTTGGACACCGTGTTGGGTGAAAAATACTGAAACAGCATTTTTCCAGAGACCAGATCTCTGGCTCTGGTCCCAGTTGTGCCTCCAGCAGCCGAGTGGTACAGAAAGCAGATCACATTCTCTCTCTGTTCTTCGGTTTCCTTATGTAGTAAATGAGGGTTTGGGATAGCTTATCTCTAATGTTCCCTCCAGATCAAAAATCCTTTTTTCCTTTTTAAATGAGTGTCATTTGGTAATAAGAAGTGGGTTAAAGGTCTCAGTCTGCCACTGTGATTTTGTGCAAGCTATTTTTTCCAAGTCTATTTCAATGTTTGAAAAATGGGAATAGAAGAGCTTCCCCTTGGGATTGGCGTGCCAATCAAAAGACGTGGTAGACGGGAAAGCTCTTTGTAAATTGTAACCGGCTTTATAAACCTGTAGCTAAAACTTACTGAGAAGTTTTAGTATAGCCGGCACTGTTGTAGCTGCTGTGTGTGTGTTATTCCAACCTCGAAGCAATCTCAGGAGGTGGATCTATTTACCTGAGGCCAACACAGTCAAAACCTCAAGCTCCCTCAGGCAGTTCAATGGCAGAGTCAGTTTTGCACCCCGGTCCAGTTGACGTCAGGCTGAAAGGCTCCTCATTAGGACACAGGGTCTGTGTGTGTGAGTGCGGAGTGGGGTGAGGGGATCAGGAGCTGTTTGAAATCCAGTCCCAGGGGCGTGGTTGACGTAAAAGAAATTTAAATGATACCATGTTTGCGTTTCAGGAAACAAAACTGCTTGAGCATCATTTACATCATAATAATGTTTTGCAAATTCTTAGTAAATACAGAAAACTGTCATGTTACTCAGAATTCATCATGGTACAATAGCCATGCCTTCTTTCATGTGTCTATTGAGGACCTACTATGTGTTAAGTTTCCACTTTAGTTGCTAATGGGACAGAAGTGAAGTAGGCACCCCCCCCCGACCTCAAGGACCGTACAGTTTCTAAAGTGAACATGGGAATAAAAACGACGTTGCACCATGACACCTGGTGTAAGCAGGGCCATATGCGATGTTCAGTGAGAACTGAGGAGAAGCCGTGCATCAAGCAGGAAGGGCCTTGCACAAGAAATGTTGCTCGGGGTCTTACCTAAGATACAGAACTCACCAGCACTAAGGAGAGCAGGGTTATCATCTCCCTCGCTTTGGACCCTGTACCATATAGCATAAACTCAAACATGCATATTTATTCCACATTTTAATATCTGGGAAGTGAGGCTGAGCTCTAGAAGTGCTGTCATCTTATAATCGTGCTGGCCGGCAGGCAGGCATCATTACCTCTGCTCTCGCACTTGGTCAGAGCTCATACTGTCGTTGCTTCCGCTGAGTTATGCACATTGTCGTTACCACAGGTACCGAGTTGGATTGACAGTTAAAGGATCTTAAAAAAGATTATGCTATGATTCAGCTTCGAAATGAAAAGTTATTTGTACTCAGGAAAGCAGGGATCCAGAGCAGTAGGATATAGGATTCAAATATATCCAAGAGATTTCTCACTAAGTATAAAATACATATAATAAAGGACAAGAAAATACTGTCATGCTTTTAATTGGCAGCATCTTTTTTCCCTAGTGATACATAAAATAATAGTGCACCTTATGACTGATACCTCTTAGGTTGGGTGAGATGCTAAATTTCAATTAACCAGGTAAATCTTATATTTTTAGAAGCCATACTGACACACATTGAGCTTTGGGCCCACTTGATGTAATCCAGTCTGTTTCGTGAACTCCTGCTTTCCTATCCCTATGCAGTTGATACTTGGAATCTACATTCAGGACTTCACATTGTTTTCCTAGTGAAATGGCACCATGTTAAAATCAGGTCAGTGCTCCAGGCTGTTGAGAATGACTCGAATTGTGATTCAGTAATCCTCCAGGTTAGCCACAGCTTGTGTCATCCATGTTGACGGTTCTTGGACACCCAAGGATGATCTTATCATCTATGCACGTTATTTATAAGGAATTTCACAGCTGACGCGAGGTACAGAATGACCTACTCTAAAACAAGAGTGATTAACAAGTTTGGAGCAGAGCCAAACTCGAGAACAAGGTTGTTATTGGCATGATTTTAATCATGATAGACAATTAGCCAAGCTTAATTATATTGAGATGGAAAACCGGAGTGAGTGGCAGTAATGAATTTCTCCGGGAACTCTCCTGTGTCTCCAACTCAAACTGGTTGACCTATAAAGGGTGTAAAATGATAAAAGATGTTTGCCCACATATGCAAGCTTTGTTTACCTCCAGTAGCAGCGCGTGTGGGAAAGAAGTCTGAAGGACTCCCTTTTCTGTGGGGGCCTCAGCACGGGACGCAAATGGAGTTCTTGAGTTCCATCGGCGTTTTTTGCTTCAGGAAGGAGATGCAGAAGAGAGGAAACATATTTTAGCTGCAGTTGGGCACATTAAATGTTAATGTGATTATGTAGCTGGGGAATCTTTAAATGTCGCCTGTGGCTGAAGGATTACCATAGTTGTATGTTGGCACTTTTTGGTGTTATAAAGCCTTAATATTTTCACTGACTGTGTCAAGCCCAATAGAACACCCGAAACTTCAATAGAACAAGAAAGTGATTAGAATGTAAAAATTTTAACAATTTGGCACTTCTCGC
Organism: Equus asinus; assembly: GCF_041296235.1. Classification (NCBI taxonomy): domain Eukaryota; kingdom Metazoa; phylum Chordata; class Mammalia; order Perissodactyla; family Equidae; genus Equus; species Equus asinus. The sequence goes on from NC_091794.1 coordinate 67,363,463, forward strand.
CTCTAGGTTTAGAGACAGAATTTAAAAGGAAACTCTCAGGTCTCTAGTCTCCTTTTCCATTATGGATTTTAATTGACTTATTATAATTAAAACACAGAAGAAAGAAAAGTTCTGGAGAAGAATTGAAAATCTCTATATTTCATACAGTTCTTTAGAGTTCACCGGTGTTTAATCCTCACACCAAACACGGTCACGTGCACAAACCTGGGAAGAATAAGATTCTTTAGGTGTTTCTCACCATTTCAAAGGTGAGAAAGCCGAGGTTCGGGGTTTGTGGCTTATCCAAGTCAAATGGCAGAAATATACACAATTTTGATTCCAGTACTAGGCTTTTAAAAATCATAAAGAAAGAAAAAGAAAAGAAGGAAGGAAGCAAGCAAGCAAGAAAAAAGGAAAGGAAGAAAAGGAAACCCTTTGCGGTGAAGTCTGCGCTGGGCTTCTCCAGGGTGCTGGACACCCTCCGTAGGAGAGCAAAGCCCACAGTGTGCGTCTGAGCTCTGAATAAATCAGCTTGCCCTTTCCCTCCCTCTCTTCTTTCTTTTCTTCACCTTTCTTTCCCTCCCTTCCTTCTGCTCAACATTTTTCCTGGATATCCGTTGTATTTCCAGGAATAGCCCTTGGTGCTGGAATCCCATTCTTGCCCTGTGATGAGTGAAGATCTTTTATCATTTTACACCCTTTGTAGGTCAGCCAGCTTGAGTTGGAGACACAGAAAAATAAAACACAAAATTCGATCCCGCACACACCTGTGTTCATAGCAGCATTATTCACAATAGCCAAGAGGTGGAAGCAAGCCAAGTGCCCAGCGATGAATGAATAGATAAACAAAATATATATATATGATGGAAGGCTTAAAAAGGAAGGGAATTCTGATACATGCTACAACATGGATGAAGCTTGAGGACATTTTGCTAGATGAGGTGGGCCAGTCACAAAAGGATAAATACTGTGATTCCGCCTATATGAGGTACCAAGAGTAGTCAAATTCATAGAGGCAGAAAGCAGAACAGTAGAAACTAGAGGCTGGGGGTGGGGGTGGGGGGAGTGGGGAAGAGCGTGATGTTATTGGTTAATGGGTACAGAGTTTCAGTGTGGGGAAGATGGAAAAGTTTTGGAGATGGATGGTGATGCCAGTTGCATGACAATGTGAAGGATTGAATGCTACTGCACTGAACACTTAAACATGTTTAAACTAGTAAATTTTACGTTACATATATTTTACCATAAAAAAAGCTTTGATCCTCACTCTTTGGTGATTGCCCACTCTGTCCTAACGCCTGCTGGGGAGACTGGCGGTAGAGTGACATGTGCTAGGAGAGTGGGAGTCACAGGGCAGCCGAGGACATAGATAAGAGTTCATAACCCAGCCTAGAAGTCGACATGGAGGCTAGGAACGACTCTGAGTGATGTGTGGCAGATGCCTGAACTACATCTGAAAGAAATTCTAATTTCTCCACGCAAAGTCCAGGGACAAAGGTGGATGGTCATTCCATGAAGAGAGAGCCACGAGCGCAGAAACCCAGGGGCTCTAGAAAGCATGGTGTGGTCTAGGTGATGCAAGAATGTTCCACAGCCCAGAGTTCAAGGACGTCTAGCTACTATGACAGTATGGCTGCTCTTCTTCCTCCCAGAGAGCTCAAGTGACCGGCCCATTGGGTCAAAAACATGTTTGAAACCTAGGTCTTTCTGCTTTAAAAAAGTCCATTTTCCTTTCACTACCCTAGGCTTTAGAGGTGCGCTGTCAAATTGGTGGCTATTTAAATTTAAATCTAATTCATTAAAATTAATAATTCAGTTCCTGAGTCACATTAGCCCCATTTCAAGTGTGGCTAATAACATTTCACAGGTGGCTAGTGACATGCCACAGGTGGCTAGTGAATACCAATATGGACAGCACAAACAGAGCATTTCCGTCAGCACAGAAGTTCTATTGAACAGCATTGCTGAAGAGTTTACAAAATAATTCTCTGTGTATTAGTTTATTTGTCAACATCACACAGAATCCTGGCATTATTAGTCCCACTTTGTAGAAAAGGAAACTGCAGTTTAGCAAAGCTGAGTAAACTCTTGGTGGTTCCACAGCTGTCAAGCAGTGATGCCGGAACAGAATCCCAAGGCCTCCGAGCCCAGCCTCAGGATGCTCTGCATTCATCCATTGCCTCCCGCTGCCTTCACCCTCTTTTTTGCTCCTGCTCAACCTTGAGTTTATTCTTCCTAAAAGACCAATTTCCAGCAGACCATGCACATGGCTTTTCTTTGTGAACTGAAGAAAACACAGATCCCTTGGTTGGACAACCAAGACCATCCACAAATTGGAATACATACAGTCCTCCCTCGGTATCTGCAGGGGCTTGGTTCCAGGACCCCGTGCTGCTACCAAAACCCTCGAATGACCAAGTCCCTTACAGAAAATGGCTAGTATTTGTATGTAGCCTATGCACCTCCTCCCATATGCTTTGTCATCTCTAGATTACATATAATACCCACAATGCAAATGCTATGTAAATAGTTGCTTACTGTATTGTTTAAGGATTAATGATCAAAAATAAAGGCCCGTACACACTCAGTACACACACAACCACTGCAGGCCTTTCTATCTGCGGTTGGTTTGAGTCCGTGGATGTGGAACCCGCGGATACAGAGAGCCGACTGTGCACTTTGCAGTTCCTTCCTCTTCCCTGTCCTCTTCCCAGTACTCTTTCTCTGCTCCAGCTGCAGGACGTATCAGCCATGTTCCAGCCTCTGAGCCTTTGCTCTCCCTGATGCTCCTTCCTGGACTACCACCCTTTCCTTTCTACCTATTGGGACCTCATTTAACTTTCAAGCTGTAGTTCATGGCTCACTTGTTCTAGAAAACCTTCCTTGACCCTCTCAAGCTGGGCTGCAAAGAGCTCCTGTTCCTCTCTTGCCAGGAAGCATCTTGTGTGTTACTTCATGGGAAACTATTTCTCTGCTTCTACGAGAGGCCAGTCTTCTTCTCCTTCTACTGGCAGAAAAGCTTGGCACTGCCCATGTAGGGCCTCACACAGACCGCATTCTTCATCTTGGTGAACCATTGGGTCTAGTACGGACCGTCCTTGGTAGCTATTCTCAACTCTGTATTACTTGTTGAATTCGTTTTATCCCTATTTTGCTTGACTTCGGCTCCACCTGCTATGTGCCAACCATTGAACTGGGCACATTTACATATTTTTTTCATATGTTACCTTCCAGCAACCCTATGAGGAGGATATTTTTATCCCTATTTTACCCACTGGGGCTCAGTGAGAACAGTTGAGTTCCTAATTCATAGATATGTAAAGTGACAGAGTCTGAATTTGAACCCAGGTACATCCGGCTGCAAAGCTTGTGGTTTTTTCTTTGCAAGCCTTCCCTGAATGTGGTTAGACACTTCAAGTCATTACAGCGGGTGAAGATTGGAGGCTCTGTGACTCAGCTCTGAAAAAACCCCTGCTTGTATATTACACTCAGTATACACTAAAGAAGAATCTGTTTGAGTTGTTACTCCAAAACTCTGAAGTTCTGACTATATCCCATTATATCAACTCCCCACCGTGGATATGACGTCAAATTTCAGATATATGGCAGGGGGGTGGGGGGGGTGAGCAGGAGGGACATACAATTCGAAGCCCTCGCTGTGGTCTGAAGAAACTCTATAACTCATTGTTTAGACACCATCCAAAGAGCAGTATTTCTGGATTTTGACTTTTTGTTAAATGAATTACATTTTCTATCAGAAACCTAGTGGCATCTCCAGTCATATTAATGGATTCTCTAGTTTGGCAGGGGAAACCAAAACAAATGTTCTGCTATATAACCTGACGGTTTAGGAGAAAACAATCCCGTGGGAAATTTACGGGTTGTGATTTTTTTAATTTCATAAAAATCCTAGAGAACTAAAAAGTTTAAGAAGCCCAAGCATTTCTATATATTGCAAATATTATAGAAAACTATGGTGCCTGGAATTATAGCCCCTAAATTATAAATTGATAAATTTTGCTGCAAAATGGCAAACAATAAAGCAAGCACCAAATAAGGGTCAGAAGGCCCAAGTCCTGGCCTCAGCTCTTCCACTAGCTGACTGCACACTCTTGAAATTGTCGCTTAACTTTCTTGGACCTGTTTCCTCTTCTAGAGCACAGTAACACTAGTTGAGTACATGAATAGATTAATGAAAGAAGATATTAGGAGAGATACTCTCTAAAATTTCTCCAATGCTAATGGCTTATGAGTCATACTTTCAATTTAGCTGCATTTACAAAAGAAGTATTCTTAGTAAGAGAGGAGGCTTATATCTTAAATTATAGTATTTAATCAGTTTAACTATATATAAAAAAAAATTGCACAATTCCATTCCATGCAGCAAAAGTTTGTAGAGCTTCTGCAAGGCAAAAGAAGGGCCTTAGGCCAGACTCTGTGGGGCTACAGAAATCTGTTAGACATAAGGACTGATTTTTGCGTTTAAATACACATGTAAATGGACCACAGAATAGACTGTGGGGTCATGGTTCATGGGGGCTTTGGGAGTATGGCGGGGAAACTTGGAGCCTGCCTGGAGGACTGGGGAGTTGAGATTGGCTCTTGAGAAGTGCTTTAGAGAACAACCTACTTCCTAATCCGCAGTCCCCAAGAGATGGTTTAATGCCCCCCTTTGTAATGAGAAAGTTTGAGAACCTAATAGATACGGTGCAACAGCTGAGATCTGCCCCCAGTCGAGATCTGAGAGAGGGATGTGCTTTCGTTAGGGGCCGTGTTTCTCCACCACGTGTTGAAAGGCCTGGCCTGGGATGTTTATTTGTTTATTTTGCAATCTTGCCTCTGTTTCAGTGGAAGTAATCTGTGTAGATCGGAGAGGCCAATAGCTTCTTCCTAGTGATGCCCTCGAAATAAAATAACCAATTATGGAAACCAGGAACTGCAAAAGAACCTAGAGGCAGCTTATCCTGACCCCCATTTTCAATAGTTGTGGATTTGGAGGACCAGAAGATTCAGAGAATTTGCCCAGGCTGATCCCCAGTCCTGAGAGAGCTGGGATCAGCATGTGGGTCTTCCAGCTGTGTGCCCTTGCTTTCATTTTTCCGCTAATTGTAAGTTTAGGATATGCCTTGTAATACCATCAAAATAATGAAAGAGTTGTAACTGATTAAGCTTCTAGTTTGTGCCAGGTGGCATATATTTATTGCCTTCATGTTTCAAAATATATATTACTATTTCCATTTTACAGGTGAGGAAATCGAAGTTCAGAAACCTAAATAATTTGCTCCAAATCAACAGCTAGTGAGTGGCAAGTGAGGCTAGCCATACATTTTACTCTCTTACAATATCTGGCAATGCAGCACCTGTAAAAATTTTAAATGTGCATGCCAGACAACCCAGTGATTCCATGCTGAGTCATTGTACCCATGCACCCACCGACCCACTGGAATAACTAGCTACCTTCAATAGAAATAAAAGATGTAGCTTGCGAGTACATATGTGGAAGGATGCTGATTACAGTATGATTTATAATGGTAAAAGAAAGAAAGCAGCCTCAATTTTCTTCAGTATGGTAATGGTTAAATACCTTATGGTAACTTGTATTATGGAATATTATTCAGCTGTTAAGAGGATGCGTTGATAATATATATATATATATTGATGTAAAAAAATGTTGATATGCTGTCATAATAGGAAAAAATCGAGCTGCATAGCAATGAATATGTTGCCATCTCTTTTTTTGTAAAAAAAAAAAATATCTATTATATATTGTACAGAGAGTAAATATATATATATATATATGTTTAAGGGAGGATAAATGAAGAAGTGGAAAGAAACTGTTGATAGCAGGCTATTACCACTGTTTCCATGAGATGGATGAGGGAAAACACGGCCAAGCCTGAGTCCTTGATTGGATAACCAGGAGTTGAGAGCCAGAGACACCCGGTACAAAAGCCAGGCGCCAGAACTAGAGCAGATCTTTATCCTGAGGCAGAGGCAAGGTCTGGAGCGAGATAGGGGTCCGTGCAGCAAGAGCAGGACCAGAAGCAGTAAGGAGGTCTGGATCGGTCACCGTGGCCCCCCTGGCAGTCCACAGCTGAAGCTGGAAACCATCAATGAGGGTTCACCTTGAGCCCCCAGTGGGTACCTGCCAGGGCCAGAGAGGAGTGAAGAGGAACCAGCATCCACACTCTACCCCAAGTCTGTCCACCTCCAGACTGGGTCCCTCCTATCATCCTTAAAAGCTGAGTGTCCAGACTTGAGCCTGCCGGGATGCTGAGCTGCCATCCATCTTGCTCTTCAGTGCGCCTCTAAGGAAATCTGTGTTTGATTTCTTAGCGCCTCTTGCTGTTCAGCCCTCCGTGTGGCTCCTTGGGACCTGTCCCTGACATTTATGGAGCCCCAGAGTGCAAAGGTCCCTGTCTGCTCCGTTTTCCTTCCTTCCCCTAAGTGGCTGAGACTCAGCCTACTCTTCTATTTTTCTTCAATCCTATCCCATGAAGATTTATCGCTTCTGTCCCCTGAGCTCTTCCGCTCCCACACCTCCTGCGGAGTAGGGCCTTTTCCTCTGCAACCCCCTTCAGTGTTGTAACTAATGTGAGCCCATTGGCTCATTTCATTGAATTATGGTTTTACCATAATTAATCAGGAGTGAAACGAAGGAACAAATTAAGAAAAAAAATGTTTTAACTATTATTTGGTCTTTCGTTCCACAATCCCTTGCATCTGTGAATGAAATTCCCCTCAGACCCCCACCTCTCCTATGCAATTTATTGCCACTCCAGGAAGTTCACACTTTCCATCACAGATTGGCAATTAAGACAGTACAACAGGTATGAACCACTTTGCTTGTCAAAAGTCAGCTTGGTAGTCTACTGGCCTGAGGCCCACCTACCACCGCCCTTCGGGGTTTTTACTCCCTGAAGGGTAGTGGAAATTAAAGTCAGGGTCTCCTCCACTGGGAATTTAATAGGAAATCCTAGAAGAGGCAAAGCCAACTCTGAAGACTAGCAAAGCAGTGTTTAACATGTATGCAGTAAATAGCCGAAACCAAACCTGGACCTCCATTTGGGTAATAGCAACGTCCCAGAGCCTCTGAGTGTTAATCAAATGTTTGTAAATTGCATGTGGTTGAACAGAGCTTTGGGAGTGCAGGATTTAAAGCAGCGCTGAGGAATCCTCTGGTGCTACAGCTAATTAACCCTAATTCATCTTGTTTTGTAAATCTGAATTTACTCCTAAGAATCAAGTATTTGGAGAATAAAAGAGTAGACAAAGTACAATTAATTAAGGAAGACTTCCTGGAGGGGGTGATCCTGGGCCAAATCTTAGAGGAGACATTCATCACAGAGCCTGAACAGCATGGAAAGGACAAATACAGCAAGCTTCAGTGACGGGCAGCCTTAACCCCTGCAGCAATGAACCTCCCATGAATAACAAGGCAACACCTCTTCGGGATGCATCATCGTTGACAGCTTACAAAGGGCTTTCTTGCACAGCCCAGTGACAACAACAATGAGGACTGATTGAGTGCACACGGTACACCAGTGCTAAGACTTAAACACATTTTCAAAATTATCCTCCCATCAGCCCATTGGGTTGGTGTTACTATTGCCTCTTTCCAAAAGATGACACTAAGGCTCAAGGGCTAAAAGTCACACATGTTATGTTGACGTCAGCTGGTAAACAGAGGAGTGAAGATCTGAATTCAGGTCTACCTGACTGTGTGGTTCTAATGAGATCATCTTCCTGGGGCTCAGAGCAGGATGGAGAAGGGCAGATAGGGGGTCAAAGGAGATACCCCACACGAATACCAATAATGTGTCCCCTGCTAGCCAATCCCAAGCACCATGCTAAGAAATTCACATACCTCATTTCATTCTGATATAGGTGTCAATTGCCACTTAATTGTCAGGAAGCTGAGGACCAGAGAGGATAAGGAATGCATCCAGAGTTAGACTGCTGGTAGAACCAGAGGTTCCATCCCAGGTCTGACTCCTCCTCGGTCCCATGTTCCAGGCCCTACGCTACACACTTAGGACCCGGCACGTATGAAATGATGTCCTTGCCCTGGGAGCTCGCTTCCTAGAAGCGCGGTCAGACTTGGAAGCAGCACGCTTCAGTGCAGTGCAGTGTGGGAAGAAGAGTCACAGGGCACGGACACAGAGCGGGTGCTTTGCTAGGCCTGGAGGTTTGCGGTGGCTGCTATCATTCCTGTTTTACAGATGAGAAGGCCCAGTTACCTACAGTTTTCGATTTGTTCAAGTTGACAGAAATTGTAAGCGGCAGTGTCAGGACTTAGTACCAAGTTCTTCACTAGCCTTCCCACAGAGGGAAAGGCAGCACCATTTGATCTCAGGACAAAAAAATCTTGAATCAAATTCTCTCTCTCTAGGCCTACTCTCAAGGCCTACCACACCACCCATGCCATTGTCTTTTCCTGCTTGGACTGGACAGTTTGGACAATTGCCATCAGCTGCAACCCGGTCTCCTTGATTTGCCTCCTCCTCTACAAGCTCTTTCCTACGCCGCGACCAGAGGGGTATTTGCAACGTGTAAATCGAACCATTCGTGATTCCCCTACTCAAAAACACGTACTCAAAAAGCCCCGGTGGTACTCATCGCAGTTAAATAAAGTCCAGACAGCTTACACAGTCCCTGAGGCCCAGCATCATCTGGCCCCTGAATACCTATTGCCACTGTCCACTTGTTGCCCACTGTGCTCCATGACATTGTCCTTCAGGCCGTTCTTCCAGCACTTGGTGCTCATTCCTACCTCAGGCTTTCAGCCCCCAGTTTCCTGTCCTGCAATGCTTCTTTCTGAGATCTCGCATTGTGTGCTCTTCCACATTCCTCAGGGTTAGGCTCAGCTTCGCCCCCTACCCCCACTCCCACCTTGTGCATTTGTATCATTGATTTGTAATATTGATTTCCATATTTATTGTCCATTTCACCTCTAGGATGTGTGCCGTATAAGGGCAGGATTTCATCTGTCTTCTCCACTGGCAAATCACAATACCCAGAACAATGCCCGGTATAGAGGAGATACATGATAGAAAAGTTGAATTAATAAATTACTCTTTTCAACTATAACAATAATATATGTTTATGACAGAAAATTGGGAAACAATGGTGTAAAAAAAGAAATGAACATTTTCGTCTATTTTCTTCTTATGTTTTTTTTCCTAGGCACATTTTTAAGTTGAGATTATCAGGTACACCCAATTTATATCCCAACTGCTATATTTAATACACCATGAGCAGTTCTCCATGTTGTGTCCACTCTGTCACATAATATGTGCTTAGTGGACGTTAACTTCCTTCTTCCTGTCTTGATTTCCTTCCTGAAAAATACTTACCCAAGTGCCCAGCCTGTGCTGTGTTTCGTGTTTAACAAAGACAGTGCGGTACGTTTGAAAGACGTAAGTTATTAACCTCTCTAGACCTCAACATCTTTATCTACAAAATGGGAACAATAAAACCTGCCTTGCCTAATTTACAGCCTCGTGCAAGGATCTAATGAGGTATTGGGGCAAATATCTCATTAGATATTGGGGTGAATGTCTTTTTATACACCACAGCCCTGTTTAAGTGGAATAAAATTTACAGGAGAAAATATGACATCAAGTAATTTGTAAAGCGATTTGAAATTCATGAATTAAAAGCTATTGCCAATTGTTCTGTGCTGAGCGAGACATGTCCTAATGTTTGTATTTAATATGCTAAACGGTTGCCAGTGCCTAATTCTAGGTTCATAGCCTGCAATAGCTCTTTTTGGTTTTTTTTTTTTTTTTTGCAACTTTCAGCTGTAAAACTGGGGTCAATTATTTTTAGCCATTTCTTCAGCCTGTCTCATTAGCGAAGTACTTTGAGGTAATGACTTGGGCGTATTTGATGATCGTTCATTTTGAAAGATGTCATTTTGAGACTTTTCTGGAAGTTTCAAATCTGCCTGTGGGAGATCTGTTTTATGCCAAAATGTCATTTCAAATTCAAGCCTACATACCACCTTACACTTGGCCCTTATAAATGTTTCACTGCACCTGCATTTTTTATCATGGCCCTTTCATGTGAACTTGGCTTTCTCGTGCCTCATCTCCACTCTCTGTCTGAAGGGGAGAAAGTAATACTTTTAAATGGCCTTTTTTCCCCTTTGTCAGAGGAGATAAAATTCCCCAATTATTTCCCCCTTGTGCATAGATATTTATATTAATATTTTAAAGAATGGGTTCTTTATAGTGTTATTCATGAACTCGTGTTAAATTTAAAACAAATGTGTCCTAAAAATGAATATTTAACCTGTGTTTAATACCTGAAACCAGATTCATGTTGACTGACATTCTTTGGCCATAAAAGAAATTTATGAAATGATTCAGATTCTTTCATTCATTCAACAAATGTTTTAACAAGCTTATTAAATACATCCTACATTATGTCTGTTAATCCTTATAATAACATGGCAGTGTAGATACTATTTTCATCATCATCATCATCATCCCCATAGTGTGGATGAGAAAACTGAGACTCAGAACAGTGAAGACACTGATTAGTTGCCTCTCTACTACAGTTAGGGTCTGAAGTTTGGGCAGAAGATGCTACCTGAGTCAAATCTCTGGGGTAAGCAGTTGGGAGGAAAGAGATGCCAAGTACAATAACAAGAATGAGAGAGACAGAGACAAATGGAGAGAGAAACAAGACTTAGCAGAAGCCTGAAACGAAGAGGGATTGGGTTGGGAAGCATCTAGGTCATAGCTCCCTAACTTTGCTTCATGTTGGGATCATCTGGGAATCTTAAAAATGACTGATTCCTGGCTTCTACCCCTCGACGTTGTGACTTAATTGATATGAGATGTAACCTGGGCATCACGGTTTCTTAAAAGCTCTCCCAGATGATTCTAATGTGCAGCAAAGTTTGGGGGCCACCATTATAGGGAATTCCTGGGCTACAGTGCAAGGAAACTGATATCACCCATACTCCATTTTGTCCATCACGAGTTCTTCACATCCCGATGGGCTGTGCTGGTTTATAGGTCTTGGGATGGGCATAATTCTTACAAATAGAAAACACAAACCCCAAATCCTATCAGATGAAAGGCAGCAGGTTCTAGGGAAGAGGGCAGGCTTCAGTCACTCAGCTTCTTTGAGCCTCAGCTTCCAGGTCCCCAGAATGGTTAGTATGATGCCCATCTGGTGGGTTTATTGTAAGAATGAAATTAATTACAATGAAATTCCTCTGATCCAATGACTCAGAATCTTTAGCCAGTTATTTGAAAAAATAATACTAAGTTAAAGCAGGTGTAGCAGATAGATTTTTCAAAGATGATCAAAATATCCCACATGATCTTCTTATAATGTGACACTGACACTCTTCCACCTGAAGCAGGGTCCATGTTCCTTCCTCTAGGATCTGGGTGCACGTTTGAAAATGCCTCGATCAGTAGGTTACAGTGGAAAGGACACTATGTGACTTAGGAGGTTAGATCCTAAAGGGTAATTCAGCTTCCATCTGGCTCACTGTCTCTTGCAACACGTGCCTCGGGAGCCCAGAGCTGACTTGTAAGAAGTCTGCCTCCCCTGAAGAAGCTGCCCTGCTGGAGAGCCCGTGTGGAGAAGGCGGAGAGAGAGAGAGAGCGAGATGCCCACAAAGCCCCCATTGTGCCAGCCTGTGGCTCTTTGAGTCTCCTCAGCATCCCCTGCCAGATATGTGAACTCACCAGCCTTCACGTGATCCCGGTTCCCGACCATCCACCTGTCCCACCGAGCGCCACCACCCAAAATAAGTATTATTACTACTTTAAGCCATTAACTTCTGAATGTTTTGCTATTCTATGCTAGATAGCCAGAATATCAGGGAGCAATAAAAAATAATAAATACAGATGTTAAATAACTTATTTCAAATTAAAAATAACAATTTTTAAATTTAGCAACCTTTTGATCTAGACCCAAGCCCTTTTCTTGGAGAATACGGAGCAGAACCCTGGCCTGAACCATACCCAGGAAGCATTTTATTATGATTTTCAGTTTCTTTAAAGTAGAATGAGAGCTTAAAAACACAAGATTTTTTTTTACCACTCCCCTCTATCCTTTTTGCAGTCATCCTATTTCAACTGAATTCAACATTTTATTAGGCGGTTCATTTATTTTAGAAAGTGTTTTCAAAACATTCAACTGAGATTTCATAAAAAGAAAATTTTCTTTTTGTAAATATCTTGCATCAATGTATATGTTACTTAGTAAACCACAGGATACAAATGACAAGTACAATTGAATAAACAAATATGTGGTGAGCATGTAGTCCAGCTGATGTGAGAAGAAATACACAGGTGTTCTAAAGAAAAGTCCACTAAGCACTCGCATTCTCTAAAGTCATGGGTATTAGTCAGTAGATTTATCACAAGAGCAGGGACCCTGTTAATCCAGCAATTTGTTTAAATGAAGGTTGGTTAGGAGAGTTTCTATCATAACATGTAGAAAGCACTTGCATACAGTAGGCACCCATTAAATGTTTCTTTTATGGTTTCTCTAACCATTAAATTAAACGGTTTCTCTAACCATTAATTTGCCAAAAATCTGCTTGCAAGCGTCCCTGCCACCAAATACCAGCAGAAGAATTTTATTAACAAAGCAGCCTTTGATAGCCACCTAAATTTCATACTATTTCGGAAAATGCATTCCATTTCTGTTACGAAAAATCATTTCCCGTGAGTTAGAGTTCAGATCAGGTGCATAATATTTTCAAATCAGTTGCCGAAAATAAAATACATCATGACAAGCCTCTCTAATACTGTAAGTACTGGATGCACTTACAGTTAGAAAGCAAATCTCCTAACACAGTCCTGAGACCCTGAGCTTTCTCCAGTCCCAGCTAGATCTTTGTACAACCATAAATAGGATAGAGCCCAACATCTTGGGAAAGGCACTGAATTTCAGCATGAGGTGTGTAATTCACTGTAAAGTTTATCGTAATGGAATCTAGCAGTTATTCAAAGCTTTCATCAAAGCATAACTCCGTGACATGCCTCCAGTCCTAACCTCTGCTGAGCCCCCGCACATCACCACCAGAGGGGTCACCCAGACCCTTAAAAGTGATCATGTCAGAATCCCACTGGGGTTCCTCAGTGCCTGCCAGTCAAGTTGGGCCTCTGGAACTAGGTTTATGAGGGTCTTTAGGGTTAGGACTCTGACTTTCTTTTCAGCCTCATCCTCATCTCTAATCATTCTCATTTATATTAGGACCCAGCATGAAGCACAATGTGTAACATAATCAGATTTTGCCCCTTTTGTGCCCAGCACTTCAGTTTTATAAAACTACAGCTCTTACAGTGTTCTAACAAAAGTGTTTTCCAAACTGCGGGCCTTGACCCACCAAGGGGTCATGAAATCAATTTAACGGACTTCAAGCAACATTTTAAAGAATTAGAATAAAATGGAATACAATAGATCTGAGGATAGCACACACAATGAGAATAAGTATTGTTTTATTAAACTTTGGTTTTAGTTGTGTGTGTGCGTGTGCACGTATACTGAATTGTGATGTGAACTGTTTTTTGGGGGGTTTTTTTTTTTGGTGAGGAAGATTGGTCCTGAGCTAACATCCATTGCCAATCTTCCTGATTTTGCTTGAGGAAGATTGTCCCTGAGCTAACATCTGTGCCAGTCTTCCTCTATTTTGTATGTGAGTCACCACCACAGCATGGCTTGATGAGCAGTGTGTAGGTCTACACTCAGGATCCAAACCCACGAACCCCGGGCCACCAAAGTGGAGCGTGCGAACTTAACCACTATGCCACTGGGCCAGCCTCCTAAAGTGTATTTTTCACAGTGGGTTGTAAAACCAAAATACCCAAAACTTCCCACTTCTCAACCATTTTGCATGCTATTCTTTCCACCTGGAAGGCCTTCTGCACGCAATACCTCTCTCTGTCTTCTGACAAATTCCAACTCATTGCCCAAGACGCCACTTCTGTGATGCCTTTGTCAGGCTTTCACTATGTGTCAGGCACTGTCCTAAATACTTTAGATGTTATCTGCCATTTTCGTCTTCAGAACAAACTTACGAGGTTGGAACTAGTATCATCCCCATTTTGTTGACCGGGAAATGGGAAGTGACAGATGCATTAAGTAAACTGCTGGAGGACACACAGGTGATAAGTGGTCAAGCTGGGATTTGAACTCAAGCCTTCAAAAAATCCAGAGCCTGTGCTGTTAACTGTTACATTGACCAGCTTTTGCTAACACCCCCAGGCTGAGCCCAGCAGTTTTCTTCTGTGCCCCCCTGGCATATAGTTAGAGTCCTCATGACGGCTCCTTGCACACTGTGTTGCAATTACCTGCTTGCATGTCTGTCTCCCACACTATGTTGTAAAATCCTTGAGAACATGAACTGTGTCCTGTTCCTCTCTTCTGCTTTAGGACCAAGCACATACTTGTGTGGGCACACAGAAAGCACTAGATAAACATTAGATGAATAAGTGCCAATGTGAGGAATTATCACCATTTCGCAGATGAAGAAATTGATATTTATCCCAGAGGAAGCTAGGCCCATTGTTCTTTTTCACCTGTTTCTATTACAATAAACTTATGAACAAAGTTTGGTGGAAGGAGGGATCACTTTGGATGAAGGTCAGAGAGATCTTTGCAGAGCTTATGAGAAACTTTACAGATAGATAAAGGCACTCTGGGAAATGTTACATACAGTATAAAACATACATGTTTTTCATTTCCATTCATGACCACCCTGTTTATAGGCATGCCCAAGAACCAAGTTTATTCTAGGTGCCATGTTATCTGGTTCGTTCATTCGTTCACTCACTCAACAAATAGTTTTGAGCCAAGTCCTGTGGTTTGTCCTGGAATAGAGAGATAATAAGACACAGTTCCTCTACCCTCAGGGAGCTCACAGCCTATAATGTAGCCTGGCAAATAAACAGATGATTATATCAGAGTGTTGGCCAATATCACCCAGCAGTTAAGAGCCCGGACTTAGGAGCCATCAGTCCTGGGCTCAAGGCTGGGCTCCGTTACTGAGGACCTGTAACACCTTGAAGCCACTTCAGTTAGCTTCACAGAGCATCTCATAGGGCTGCCATCAGACAGTGTGCATCAGGCAGACGCACTCTATAAACACAAAGGGCAGGTTGATGACCAACAATAGCATTTTGCATGTGTGACCTTTGGCACTCTACCTGACACTCCTCTGTCTGCCTTTATCTCCTTATACAAACAATAGGCCTGTGGATCTGAATGCTAATTACTATTCATTGGCACCCCCAATGCATCAGACCCAGGCATGTGTTGTGCTAAGCCTTCGCCGTATATTATCTCATTAAATTCTGATAGCAGCCTGGAAAGAGAGGTAGGGTCCACCATCGTGGGATGCCACTTTGCTTCCTGGGTTCGGGACCCAGGCCAGTGTCCTCCTTACTTATCTTTCATCTTCCCTACTGATCATGGGCCACATCTCTATTCTTCTAGACCCAATACCTCCCGTCTTAGCAGCCCAACACTCCCAGGTTCCTACTTCATCTTTTCAGAGCATGTAGCATCATTATAATACATATTTGTGGCTAGTCTCATGTTATAATACCTCTTAGCTGACATTCCCAAACACTCCCGAGAGCCGCGGTGTTTTACCTACCTCAAACACTGAAGTGTCGGAAGGAGACTTATTTTGTTGGAATGCACACTTCTTTTTAATGAAGTGTGCCGGTCTTCGCCCAACTGGTGAATTTCCTTATAAACGTGAACACTTTGTCTCTCACAGAGGACGTTTGTTTCGCTCAGTGTTTTACTACGGAGCTGTGGAGCTGAACCGCGTCTCCCTGACGCCTGACCCAAGCTCGAATACTCTCTGGAACAAACAGCACGTTGCTCCCAACAGAAGCAAACCGGGAGCCCATACTCATCAAATGAACTCAGTGTGTCTTTCCCCTTTCTGGATTAAATAAGGTTTGGGCTACTTAGCAGGCATAGATGGGAGGAGAGCAGAATGAGGGGAGATGGACTTGTTTTCACAGCTGTGAAAATGGAAGCACCACTAATTTTCCTGGCAAAAGTGTCCCCTGAGTCCTGACATCTGAATCAGGAAGTGTCAGGATCTTGTTCAATTTCAATTACATATTTACAGTAGCCTGCTATCTGTTTCACGGGGGAATTATGAATTTAAAAAGTACAAGTTCCGCTATTCAAATTTCTCAGATCACATACTCAGTATTATGATAAGCCCAGTATTTTAAAGAGGAGAAAAGGCAAGTTACTACTTTAAATGTATCAATATCCCATTAATGTGGTTACTGATAAAACTCTAAACCTATAACGGTTTAATGGTTTTCCCCTAAATACTTCCTGAAATCTAATGAGATGCATTGTTCTTTTATTTTATGTTGATGGAAAATCTGAGAATACATTCATATTTCTCGAGAATAGAAAATGCATTTTTCTTCTCTCCACTATGGGCACCTTGTCCTCAGGAATAGAGTAGACATTTTTATGGCTATTGTGGTTAAAGGGAAATATGCAGACAAGGGTAGAGGTGGAAGTGTTCACAGAACAGAGATGATAGAGGCAGAGATCAGCACAGACACCTATGGATGTTCAAGGAACTCGGATCAGATGCATCAATGGGCAGACACGATTGCTTGTAGCTTCACTTTGTGCAAATTATTGAGCACCTCAAAGTGCCAGGAATTGTGCTACAGGTCCCAGGTACGTGGCTTGTGTATGATAGCAGCTACCGTTTTAGAATGCTTCGCTCATGCCAGGCAGTGTGCAAACTGACTCATCATTTCACCTTCACAACTCGGCCTTAAATCAGTTCCCTAGAATCAGAGACTTAAGAAGGGAATTTTGGGTCTGGCCCCAGTGGCCTAGTGGTGGAGTTTGGCATGCTCTGCTTCTGTGGCCTGGATTTAGTTCCTGGGTACAGACATACACCACTCATCTATCAGTGGCCATGCTGTGATGGTGGCTCACATACAAAAAGAGGAAGATTGGCAGTGGATGTTAGCTCAGGGTGACTCTTCGTCAGCAGAAAAAAAAGGAAGGGAATTTTTATGCAAATGATTGATTGGAGGTGTGTTCTCAGGAAAAGGGGAATAAGGAAGCAGGGGAGGCAGGGGAAAGGACTAGGCAAGGATATGGTGCCGGGAGCTCGTGCACAGTTTGCCTTGAGTTAGTGCTGCTGGAGAACCTCCCGGGTGAGGGGCTTCCCAGTGGAGGAGGGCAATTCTCCAGAGAAGGGTACAGTCAACACCCTGGGCAGCTGGGAGAGGGTCAGCCACCCACGGCATCTACTACACACTCTTTGAGGTAGCTGTTATTGTCCCCCTTCTTTAAATGAGGAAACTAATGCATAAAGAGTTTAATGGGTTCAGAGTCACTTTCAGTAAATTGGGATTTGAACCCAGATCTGTCTGACTGCAAGCTCTGGATCACCCTGCCCCACTGTAAACGCAATCAGGGTGATGGCTTCCAAGCCAAAGTTAGGCACAGAGTCCAGAAGTAACACAGAGGAGAGGCTGGTGGGCTTTCCAGAGAGGGCAAGGAGTTCGGTGCTATGCGGAGAAATAAAACAAACCCTCCCCACTTTGTGCATTATATGGGAGATGACTGTATTCTTAAAATCCAAAGTCATAAAGCCCAGGGAGACAGATTTCAGTGCATTTGTTTGCTGCAGAATCCAATTCCTTTGTGCACCATAAATATAAAGGTTTGAACACGCTGGCCAAAATGCTAAGGGTAGAGTATTGTTCCCAAGTAAAAATGTGTCCCTAATTAAATCAAGCTGGTAACAGCTTTCCTTCTCTTCCCTTGGAATGGCCTTCCATGGGTCTCGGAAGATAAGATGACAAATGCCATTTCCCCTGGAGCTGACCTGTTCTAAAACCGCACAGGCCAGAACCTGGCCAGAGGGCCAACCAAGTGTGCAGGGAAGAGAACCAGCCTAGGAGTCCATTCTCAGTTGTCATCTTGGCTCTGACACTTACTCACTAGGTGACTTAGACGACAAGTGTCTCTAGGGTTCACTGTCTCATTTGTCGAAAGGAAACAATATTTGCCCTAATATCTTGCTTTCTCTGGTTTTAGCTGCTACCCCTCATTTCTTCCTCTCTGCAATCCCAGATTTTCTCTCTATGTGACTCGATTTCCCCAGCCTAGGTTATAGGCCTTCTATACATTAACCCTGAAAAACACCTACATTTACATTGAACTCATCTAAAAAGGCTTTTAGCTACGACGAGAGTGGTATGTAGTACAGATGTGTGACCATTTTGGAGGTGACCAAACATGTGCGTCACAAACTCAACTCCAATCATGGCCCAGCACTTATGAAGTGCATTAGGCATCTTGATTGGCGCGTTAAGGAAATTTTAACTTCACCTCTGGTTAGGATACTTTTTTAAAAAGTGACACAGAAAATCATCCTTCACAGACTGCCTCCCTCCTTTGACCCCTTGTGTGGAAAGGGTGGGTCTGCCTTACAACCACTTTTAGTCCTCGCCTCTCAGATAGCTTTGAGGTTGGGTGAGAGATAACCATAGTAGGTAATAGTCGACTATCTTGCCGATCTTTCTATGGAACTGGATCCAGCACCTTCTCAAGTATCTGGAAATAAAAAGGAAAGTACGAGAAAGTAGGAATCAGACGCCAACTATCTGCTCCCTTGATTCAATTCCAGGATGGTGATTAAATGAGTATTTGCCTTGTTGCAGACCAATTATTTTGAGGACTCAGAATTTCTTGCTGTGTCTTGAATTGTGCTGACGGTTTTTAAGCAGGCCATAAAAATTCCTGCAAATGATTTGTCTAATTATTGTCTTGCTCCTCATTTACATTTTTATCTAAAACTCTGAGAACTGAAATCTGAATTTAATTCCATTTCCTGTGAGCTACAATTTGCCTTGTTGGGAGAAATATCTGGCCTGTGCTTTATGTATGGAATAATGTCAGCCAGGCAGAGTTAAATGTCTGTGATGTTGCTCTGGTGGCTGTAGACACGGCTCTTTTTTGCTGATTTTTCTAGAGTTTAGGACAATATTTGGTGGCTATTCAACAGTCTTGGCGCTTTTACGTCACTCAAGTGCTCGTCAGAATTTAACCGTGTGCGTTCAGAGTTTAACCATGTGCATGCAGACTTTGCTTTTCTGGACGAGGCCTCTGAGAAGGAGAGACTCTGACCCAGGAAGCTACAAGACTAGTTTTTACTGCCTCTTTCTGGGGCTACCCCCTCCATGCTGGATAAACAATAAAGTGAAAAGTAGCACATTCAGCCCCTCAGAAATCCTTGGATCTGGAGATACCTTCAGTACCATCACTGTACTGCAAAAACTGTAGGGGTGCAGAGTGGAAAGAACATTAAAAATGCTTTAGTTTTGCTTTATAAACATTTCTGTGCCGTTCAACACAAGTGCTTTTGAAATTCTGGAGTCTTGACTGAAATAGAAACTGTGAAGAAGTAAAACTCTGGGGTGAAAGCTGCAGTTGCAAAAGAAACAAAGCAAAACATTTCTGAGATCCTCCCACCCAAACTGCCAGGACTGCTCATGTTGATGAGAATGTTAGGAGCGTGCACTGGAGTCAGAGTTACGCGAAGGAAGCGGATCACGTTCCCAGCTTCTCCATGGAGACGGAGTTCCGGTGGGGCAAGATGTCTGCCCAAGGTCTTCCATGAGTTAGTGGCAGATTCAGGACAAGAAGTAGCAAATCTTGATTCCAAGTCCAACGTTCTTTCACCCTCAAAGTGCTGTAAATGTGACAAATTATCTTATTAGTTTAGCCTAGTTCAGCATTTCCTCAAGTGTGGGATGTTAATAGGTGTTACATGAAATAATAGCTTCATGGTCAAATGAGTATAGAAAACGCTGTTAAATAAAATTAAACACATTTCTTCATTTCAGGCTTCTCTGAACCTCTAATATGTTAATATATATTGTGACTCTCAAAGAAGGAAATCAAATAGACAGCATTTCCCAAACTTATTTGACCAGAGAAACCTCTTTTTCACAGAATAACTCATGGAAGACACTCTGAGAAGCTCTGGTCTTGCTGGTAAAGTTTAATGTTTTTGTACCAGTCAAGGTACTAATAGGAATTATAATTCAACCTAAATGGCTCAGATGAAGAGGCTAACAAAGGGGCTACATACAGAGATCTGGGTAGAGTTAAGGAAACCCATAAGGGAAGGGACAGCAGCCGCGCAGAGGTGAGCAATGTGGGAAGCATAACCACCGCTCTGAAGGAGCAAGGAGGGGAGCCCAGCGCTTGCTCCAGAGGGGAGCTGCGGCCGCTGGTGGGACTAGCATCTCAGAGGGATGTGACTTCTGCTGGAACACGGCAATGAAGGAGGGAGGGAGTAGGGAAGAAATGGAGAAGAGAGATCCCACCTTCTTTCTCTTTTTCCCCTCTGATCCTATTGGTGCCTCCCATTGCCCGAATGTGACTGAAAGGCAGCTGGCAACGAGCCTAGTCTTGCAGTTTCCACGCTCAGCCTCTCAAACACAGAGGTGTGCCACACACTTACCTAGCACTCTGCATATGTTGATCATTTCCTTAAATTTCACACCAAGCCTATAATGTAGGAATCATGCCCATTTACAAATGAGGAAACAGACATAAACTCACGTAGCTAGTAGGAGATGGATTCAGCCCCAGGTTTATCTGTCTATTTTCCATTTTACCACATTGCTGAGCCAGAAAATATCAGACTTTCAGTGAAAGCTTAAAGAACTTGTAGAAGGAGTTTTTCATCTTCAATTTCGAGCAATTTCATCTTATCACTAACGCGATTAATCCTCTAACAGAGTGAATAAGTTTAATTTGGAGGGTTTTTTTTTTCCCCCTGCAGGAGCAGAGGACATTATTTTATTCATCTCTGTAATCCCAGACCTTAGCCCAGTGCCCAGCCCTGGTTAATATTTGCTGAATGAATGCAAGGATGAATGCATGAGTGAGTGAACTGTAAATCAGCATTCCAAGGACATCGTCTCAGAGCTCTGTTGGGACAGAGTTGGCCTATCAATCTATTTTTAAATGTTCTGGCTTGTTTGAAATGGGAATTTTTCCATATTGAGCATCTGCTCATGATGATTTTTCTTGGATGGCTATAATACCTCTCTCCTTACAACCCCCAAATACACACATTAAACACACACATGTGTGTGCATTCACCAGTGCTTTTCTGCCCCTATTTCTGCCATACTAATCATTTCTGTTCAGAGCCACCAGATCTGTAAGAGTAACTTTTGTAAGTACCAAAGATTGCCAAACCTCTTTCCTTTCCCTCAAAATCCTATAGAAGCTCCCTGTTGTTCAGCTTAATACGTATCTGTTGAATTTAATTGAAAAGTATATTTTCCATTCTAAAATTCCAATTTTTCTATATCTAGCTCCATCCTTTCTCCATCAACAGTTCCAGAATGAATCTTCCTACGAGATGAGGCTGGAATTCTCCCTCAAAGATGCTAAAGTCATTCTTCCCTCCATCCCTTTATCCATGCTTGTTCCTATGCAATCCTCCTTCTCTTTCGTGCATTCAATCATCTATTCGTTCATTCACTCATTCATTGAGCTCTTACTATATGTCCAAGCACTGTCATGCTGAAGCAGCTACCAAGAAAAATGTAGCTTTGAAGTCAAAATCCTTCGCAGGAATGCGACACACTAGGCCAGAACACACAGTGCAGGTTCTGAATGCTGCAATAGAGGCGTGAGGCCACGGGAGAGAACCAGGCAGTGGGGGCTCCAGGAGTTTAGAAACAGTGTCCAAGTGCCCGGCACATCATGGGGGCCCAACGAATATTTATTGAATGAATGAATGAAAGAAAGAACATTTGAACTAGGTTTTAAAGAATGTCTACCTATATCTTTCCAGAACCAGCTCAAGGTCTTCTTCCTGCCTACTCTGAAATAAAACCCTCTTACAGCTCTCAAAGCGTTCTATCAACTTGCCGCCTTGCATAGTTCTGTATTTCGTGCATCCAATAGCAGTATGAGCATCTATTAAACCCAGATTATAACTTACAATTTTTTTTCATGTACCATTGGGCACTGTGCTGGGTAAACAATAAATGTGGAAAAACGGCCTGAGATTCAGTTGAATTGATTATATCAGCATTGAAATATTTGAATATTCACATCCATTTGGAAATGGTAAATTCAAATAGCATTTTAGGGTTGATGATACGAGTCCATCCGAGGAGAGCTTCCTAAAGCAGACGATCTGGAGATCATGTTACAAGACAGATTCTGAGTCTATAGGGTGATAGCTGAGATTCTGAGTTTCTAAGATTCTCCTAAGTGGTGATGATACCACTGGCTCATGGACCACACTTTGAGTAGCAAGATGTTAGAGGAAAGAGGGAAAAAAAATAAAGCTTATTGAGTTCATGGTATATATCAGGCACTGGACAGGCTCTTCGAATGCGTTAACTGGATGGTTTTCACATACATTCACAGGGTGATTCCATTCAGATTATTCGAGGAAGTTTTTAAATATATAACTTCTCAGGACCCACTCCTAGACACTCTAATTCAGAGGGCCTGTGGCAGACAGAAAAATCATTATTTTTAAAAAGCTCCAAAAAAAAAAAGGCCCCAGGTGATTCTGATCCACTGTGGCAGTCAGAATTCTAAGAGCCACTTCCAGTGGCCCCTGTGTAATTTCCTCTGCTTTGCGTGTGGGTAGAACCAGTGAATATGAGGAGACATCACTCTCATGATTACATCTCATTGTACGGCGAAGGGTAGACTATCTGTGGGGTCTAATGTAACCACGCAAGCTCTTTCAAAGCAGAGTTTTCTCTGGCTTGTGGCAAAAGAAGAAGTTGGAGAGATTTCAAAGGTGAGAGGAAGTCAGTGCACCGTGTTCCTGACTCGAAGGTGGAGAGGGTCATGTCAGAGGGAATGCAGGCCGCCTTAGGGGCTGAGAGTAGTGCCCGGCTGACCGCCCGCAAGGAAACAGGGACCTCTGTCCTGCAACCACGTGGAACTGAACTCTGCCCGCAACCTGAATGAGCCTGGAAGCTCTGGGGAGCCTCGGCCTCCAGGCTCGTTCAGGTTTCGGAGTCTCCCCGGAACCTCCAGATGAGAGCCCAGCCATGCTGGTCCCCTGACTGCGGCCTTGTGAGACACTGAGCAGAAAATCCAGCCAGGCCTGCTCAGAATTCTCACCCAGAAAACTGGGAGAGAAGAAACCGTGGTTGTTCTAAGCTGGTGAATGTGTGGCAATTTGTTACGCAGCAATCAAACACTAATGCGTAAACACTCAGGTCTGGCGATGACCACATTAAGTAATGTGATCCCCCTCGAGCTCTGATGTGAAAGTATTATCATCCCCACATTACGATGGCCAGATGGACTCAGTTGGCTATGTTCTTTTCCCACAGTTTCACACCTAATGGCAGAACCAAAATTTGAGTTTATATATATATATACCTTTTTTACTCCAAAGTTCCCTAACCCTCAACAGAAAAAAGGAAAAAGATCAAGCATATAGGCAATAGGGAGACTGGATGAAGCTGAAGAAGAAAGACTCCAGTCAGTAGACATTGAAAAAAATGAGTCCTACTTCTTTGCTGTGCCCACAGAAATTGCAAACACCAATCCGCTCTCTATAAAAGATAGTTGAATGGTTTGAGCAGATAAGAGAGGGTTGTGGTATTCTTTCAGGCTTAACGTAGCCGCGATTCACGGATTGGAAATGGCGGTACAGTCAGATTCTCCTGACAGTGGCTCTGACGGTTGGCAATGCAATCAGTATGACAGGGGCCAGGAACAAATGGCTGGGCTTAGTCCCTAGCCAGGTCTTACATCCTCCTGGCTCGCTAGAGATAAAGAGAACATTTAGGTAAGGCCTCGATGGCGTTTCATCAGCTTCCAAGGACAGAACTTAGTGTGTAGTGACGTCAGCTGGGATATGAAACACTGAGACTCAAAGAAGCTCTGTCCTCTGGCTCTCGACTCAGGAGGAGTCACTTCTGCCAAAGGTGTGAGGTGTGGTGCATGCTTGCTTCAACCTGGTGTCTTCGTTCGGTTTTTTCTCTGCTCTCTCAGATGCTGACTAAGGGAATGCAAGACAACAGGAAGGTCCATCCATTCATTCATTTGTCCATTCTGCCACACACCAGTGCTAAGTTCCAGCTGGCATGCGCAGTGGGATGCAGAGGCAACTGGGCTTCATCAGCCCACAGTTTTAACACAAAACAAAAGCCATCTTCTCTTCAGAAAGAGTAAATATAGAAATCTATCCCCAATTCTGATATGATCTTTTGAAAACAGTTTTTAACTATATTAATCTGCCTGTGTATGCAAATTCCAAAAGTATGCAATAGGAATTCTAAAGAAATCCATCCAGGAATAATTGATTTAGCTCTTCCAAGGAGGGGCTGCACTGACTTCACTCCTTGAGTATTCATTGACGTCTTTCATTCATTTGCTGGGGAAATATACACTGGGCACATTCATGTGCTACCAGGGAGGCAAAGGTACAAAGGTGAATGAGACAAATTTTAGCCCTCAAAATCTAGCACGGATGACCAAAATATGCTAACAGTCATAACTCAGCTGGTGCGCAGAGTCCTCTGATAGAGGGAAACCTGTGTCTCCATCTATAAACTCTATTTGTGGAAATACAATCTGAAAACCAGAGGACTGTGCAAGTAGATTTTTCTGCTGGGCTGAGTGTTTTCTTATTTAATCTGCTTGTAAAACCCTCCCTTTCCATTTCTACAGCTGCTCCCTCAGGAATTTTGATGAACTGGGGGACAGAAAGCCTATCTGTATGTGAAAAAGGCTGAGGCATCGCACAGTGCCTTTAGGATTCTTCCTCTGACAAGTGGTTGGCATCTGCTAACAACACTTCTTTTCTTGAGCTTTGTAACGTTGCCAGACTGAGAACTGAGCTTTGAAAGAGGAGATGGAGCTGTTAACAAATGCCTTTGTTATCTCTGGAATTGATTACTGTACAGCAGTCCGCAGAAAAAACTTGATGTGTATCTTGTCTCAATATTTACCTGCTCCTCCCAGGAAATATTGTCTAAGAGAAATTCCCTGCAGTACAACAAATGTCAACTTGTCTCAGATAACTGGTGCAATTCACCAACCGACTGTCCTTTTCCCATCTGTGGAAACGGTACGATAAGACCCCAGGAAGAATTTCTCATTAAGCGCTTAGAGATCTTTCTAATTTGATGGCTGTGTGAAGTGTTTAATACACCCTTTTCCCGCCCTCTTTCATTTGAGAAATATTCATTGAAACCTTCTATGTGCCAAGCCTTTTGCTGGCTTCTTGGAATATTCTAATGAATGAAACAAACCCAAGACAGAACAGTCTTCAAGGAGATTGTGTCTCATGGAGGAGAGCAATACTTCACAAGCAATTCCAGTATATGATGATAAACCAAGATTGTGGAGTACACGTGCTTTGAGAAGCAGTATAGGAGGAGATCAACGACAGCTGTTTTGAGAAAGTGATTTTAGACTAAAACTAGAAGGATAGATGGGAGTTAGGCATTCTTCAGATATCTGGAGGGAGTTGGGGGGGCAGTGAAGAATAAGGAGGTGGCATTTCCTAAGCAGAGAGGACAGCACATAAAAAGGAGTTCGGAGGTGAAAGAAAGCATGGCAAATAACCTTGGGCAAGTTGCTTGGCTTTCCTAAGCCTCAGAAAATCTAGCTCAGTGTTTATTAGCAAGTACTCATGGAATGCTAGCTACTATTATTTCCATTTATTGAGGAACTAAGAAAAATCCAAGATCAAGATAGTTGGGCTTCCTGGTGTTTTCTCCCAGTCTTGTATGCCAGGCTTCCTTTACAGCTAGAATGTAGCCTGTGTTGTACCTAAGAAGCTCTTCGATGTATGGACTTAGCAAACATTCATTATTTATATGTCTACTTCTGACTCAAAATTATCAGTTCTTTGCAGATAAGTGCTATATCTTATTATTTCCATGTTCACACACATAATATAGTACCTGGCACAAAATAGTTAATCGATAAATGTTTCATGAATGAATGAATGAACAGAAGAGAATAGAAACAATAGAAGAGAACAGGGTTCAGTAGAGTAGAGCAGGAGCTAGCAGACTCCCACTGAATCTTGGTGCTGAGCTGCAGGAAATTCAGAGAAGAGCAGCTCTTGACTTCAGTCACTGAGATATTTATGGAGCAAGGGCTGCCCAGGCTGCCAAAGTTTGGAACAGCAGGAGAATAAAAATGCATGCTCGTCCTAGAGATCTTCCACTTGCCTCACAGAATAAATTGTGGGCATTGCATTTCTTCTCTATGCCTCCCTTGAGGAGGAAATGTGCAGCTAAACTGTATTACATGATAATAAAAATCTAAGACCCTCAAAATATAAATCCTTGTTATAATATTATTTCAAGAATTATGTGTACACACTTTCTACAACATGGGTATTTTTGAAAATATTTAAAATATACCCAAACCTAGCAATAACCTTGGTGCCTTTGCACTTCGTTATAAACTAGACATCCTATCATGTACAATCCATTATCATTAATCCCGTTCTAGAGGTGGGGAGACTGAGGCTCATCACAGCCAAGGGAGCTGTCCAGGGTAGCGCAATTGGTGCTGGTGCTCAGCCCCTGACTAGGTCCTGTGTATCCGTGACAAGAGGGGACGGATGCCTCTTAAAGATAGGATATGGGCCCTGGCTGTCTTTGGGTTTGGTAAGCATATTCGTTTTATATATTATAGTATAGGATAGTATAGTATAGCACATTAACGTTCCCTCTTTCCTAGGTCCAATGGTTCTCCCAACTCATCCATTTATCTGGATCCTCCTCTTGTTGGGGATTCTGCCTAAGTTTTACCTCCTCCAAGCAGCGTTCTTGAATATGCCAAGCCAGACTGATTAGAGCCTCCTCCGGATCCTGTTGTTAGGCCATCAGGTTTGCATCCCTGGCTTAGTGCTTTGCAAACACTGCTTTACATACACAGCCACCTCTTCGTTTACACACTAGGTCTTCAGCTCAATAATAAAACCAGCAAATATTAGACCTGGAAGGCCCTTTACTTGGACTTTAAATCATAGCTCTATCATCCCCAAGCTGGTTATTCATGTGCATGTTATTTAACGTCTCTGTGCTTCAGTTCCTCATTTTAAAAAAGGGAACAATAGCGCCCTATCATAGCATTGTTGTAAGGAGCAAATGAGTTAATACATTAGTCCCCCCACATCCCTGTAGATATGTTCCAAGACCTCAGTGGATCCCTGAAGCCATGGATAGTACTGAACCCTGTATTTACTATGTTTTTCCTATACAACCATACCTACGGTAAAGTTTAATTTATAAATTAGGCGCAGTAAGCGATTAACAACGATACCGAATAATAAAATAGAACAATTATAACAATGTATGTAATAAGAGTTACAATAGATCTTAGCAACCTCAGCATACAATTTTTTTTTCTTTCCTTACTAAGTTGAGAACTTTTATCTTTTCACTTAAAGGAAGTACTTTACGGCTTCTCTTTGTCACATCCAAATTGCCAGCATCACTACTCTCGCACTTTGGGACCATTATTAAGTAAAATAAGTATTTCTTGAAAAAAAGTGCTCCGATACTGCAACAGTCGATCTGATAACCCAGACAGCTAAGTGACTCACGGCATGGATCCCTGGACAAAGGGTTGAGTCACGTCCCAGTGGGACAGAGTGAGATGGCGCAAGCTTTCATCACCCTACTCAGAATGACGCACAATTTAAAACTTATGAATTGTTTATTTCTAGAGTTTTCCATGTAATATCTTCAGACTATGATTGACCGCCGGTGATTGAAGCCACGGAAAGTGAAACTGTGGCTAAGGGGGGACCACTGAGCCTCTGGCACTTTTCAGTAGTTGTTAGCTATTTTCTTAGGCCAACAGTTAAAGACATAGAAGTTGTCCCTCATGTAAAGCTCAGTCTGAGCAAGGAAGGTACTGGAGTTCTGTCAGTTTCACCCAAGGGGTTGCCTCCCTTGTGGACTACCCTCATCCCACCAGAATCCTTGGAGCTCCAAAGATCATAGTTTAGAAACCACCAATTCACCCAACATTCTGTAAGGACTAAAATACGAAGGCCAAGAGAGGTGAAATGACTTGTCTAAGCTCACACAGCCAGTCATTGGCAGGGATGTCTGGCCCTGGGCCAGTGTGACTCACACTTCCACCACACTAGACCATGTCTTACCATCAGTTACCCTTTATGTATTCCTTTCTCTTCTGCTCTCAACTCCCCCGCAGCAAAAAGCCATGCGTGGTTTTATTCATCCACTGAGCATATAGATGTGACTAAGACCAGTCCCTGCATTTGTGGAGTTCACACTCCTATGCTGGGAGATAGAAACAGAACATAATTGTGATAGAAGAGAACTGGTACAATAATATAGATATGCCCAGGGTTGTCAGTCAAGATGAGGGATGATCAATCTAGCCTCGAGAAAAATGCAACACCATAAGTAGGAGGTCACAAGGCAAATTGAGCAGTGGGGGCATTGCTAGCAGAGGGCACAGCTTGGGCAAACACTCATGCAGGGAATAGCAAGACATCTTCCAGGAACTGCCAACGGTTTCCTTTTCCTACTAGAGTATGAAGCCGCGAGAAAGGAAGTGGGGAGAGATGGACCTGGAGAGAAAGTCAGGGATCACATACTGAGGTTGGGGAGTAGGCGGAGAGGTCATGTTGGAACATCTATGGATTGATTTTTGTTTCCAGAACTACATATTTTAGTTTGAAGTTGAGTGGGTTATGTTTGCAGATAAAAAAGAAAAACAACCCACAGTTTTGATGGAGCATTAAAATAGAGCATTACTAAACATATGTTTGTATCTTCTACAGTGATGGAAAAGGGAAAATTCACTCCCACATTAGGCCAGTGCAGAAGTGCTGAGAGTCAACAAAATGAAGACATTGACCAATCGCTCTGGGTGTTGCTGTGGTACAGATCTGCTTTGATAAATGGAGGTTCAGCCATGGGGAGAGTTACCAAATACTGTTCAAAGCAACCTTAGTTAACAACTTGGGCTCCATTTCTAAGAACAAATTTTTCAAATCAGATAAGGTGAAAATTGTAGAGAGCTTGAGAAGAGACAATTAATTAATGTGCTTAACTCTGGCCAGATGTGGGAGCTGGTAGCCCAAGATACACCCTCCCTGGGGTCTGCAGGACCTTCCCCAGTGAGGCGGGGGCTGGGAGGGCTGGGACAGAGAAGGAAAGGCCTCTGCGGCTGCAGTAAGGAGTCCTGGCAGCTCAAGTCTATTTATTAGTGTCTCCGCTCCTCCCCTGCTGTTAGAGTAATATAATGAATTGTTCACAGGTGCATCAAATGAGGTTTAGACGATCGCTGGGAGCTTTGTTACCCAAACAGGCCAAATTAGGAAGAACAGATGCATCAGACAAACTACAGTCCCTTAGCAGAAGTACAAAACTTGAATTAATGAAGGTCGCTGCTCACATTTGGCCTCGATGGCCTTCACAGCAGTGGGATTTGGCCCCCTGTTTAACTCTTGCTTGCCAAGAAGTACTCTCCGCCTTCATTTTTGGGGGGATAGGAGTGATGAGCTGAGTGTCCCAAGGAAATTGTCTTCTCCCCTCAAATAATAATGAGAATAAGAACAAAAATTACAGCTCCCATGGATTGGCATTGCTGTATGGCTGGGTAGGTTTTTCCCTGAACACGAAGTCTCCGGAAAAAAGGGACCAATGAGGGCTAACATCATCCTGTGTCATCCTCCATACACTGAGTACCGAGCATGGGCTGCAACCCCTGGAGGAAGGAACTCCTATTTCCAAGTGGCACAAAGGTACTATCTGCTCAACAAATGGCGCACTTTAGCCTTTGCACCTTTTCACAGAGAGTAATTTGTTCTAACCCTCACAAAAGTGCCATATGAGCTCGTGGTGGCCCCGCAAATGTTATCTCCAATCCTTACAACATCACTGTAAGAATCTTAGGATCTCCAATTTACAGATCAGAAAACTGACAGCCAGAAAGATTAAGCAACATGGTGATAGTGACACAGGGCGGAACAAGGATTTGACCTGAAGCAAATTCTACTTCTCCTGCTGCCTTAAACTAAAATAAACACAGGTTTCTTCTCTTCAGCTCTAGCTCCAGGAGGAGGAATGAGAAAGGAGAGGGAGAATATGTTGGCACAGTGCCATGAGAGGAGCTCTGTCATCAGGAGATCTAAGTTTGATCCTTGTTCTGTGTGAAACTTGCTTTGAGCCCCGGAGCCAGTGATGACTCTGACCTTGCTTCTTCCTTGAAGATTAGTATTACACTAGACAGCTGATGTCCATCTTGCAGTTTAATGTCCATGAAGTCCAAAGGGATTGTCCTTTGGTTCATTTTTTTTTTCTGTAGAGAATATTAAGAATACATAGACTCCATGTATTTTTGAAGGTGATCTGGAAACGCATACAAAAAAATATAAAAATATTCATGCACATCTGTATGCACAATAATTACAACTCTGGAGAAATTACAAGGAAATTATAAAAAAGAAGAGAAGAGCTCTGAGTACAAAGTTGTGGCATTTGCCCTCATGACAAACTCCCACACGTAAATGCCCCACAATCGGAGAAAGGTCATGTGAATCATAGCATCTACATGCGATGGAATGATTTCCAACTATGACACCTCTCCAAGTAGAAATGTGTATATGCACTTATGAAATATAATTGAGTGGAAAATAGAGAATTTAGAATTGTGTGTAAACTATATTGCAGGTAAAAAACACATTTACAGAGTGATTGATTGAATGAGATCACGACATAAAATAATTTACCTTGTCAATAGGTTTATGACTAGTTTAAAAAAATTATATTTTTTAAGTCACACTATCACTTTGATCACTTAAAGGTATTTCATCAAAACTTTTTGACATATATATTTCTCTTGTGATTATAAAAGTGATGCTCATTATATAAATTTTGAAAGTTCACAAAAGTATAAAGAAAGGGGAAAACAGCCAAATTCCACTTATCAGAGGGATTTATTTAGGATTTTGTCCTTTTTCTAATCATTTAAACATTGATTTTGGTTTTCCTTTATATGGGTAGATTATTCTCACTATAGAAATCTGAATCATGTTTTGCTTTTTTTAGTATTCAACTTTATGTCATATTTTTCCATGTTATTAAAGGTTTATAAACACAATGCATTTTTAATCCATCACTTAATTCTAACTCTGATAGCTATTTAGATTATTTGCAATGTTTTGCTAAATAATCTTGAAATGGTTCTTATAATATATGCATCATTGTCCAAATTTTGGATTTTTTGCTTATGATAGAATGGGAGAGTAAATGCCTTTTCTTTTAAACAAAATCTCCTCATCCTTGGGCCTTGTATTCCATCCATTCTGAAGTCAGTAAGATTACTCTTCAAAGAATTGGTGTTTTTTTCTTGAAACACAGATACTTAAGTGGCCTGTTGTTTGAGCCCTTCCACAGCTTTCTTTTGCCTTTAGAGATGAAGACAGTTTAGCTCAGCATAAAAATCTGGAGTTACCACTTTTTATTCTAAGAACTCTGTGGGCTTTTCTTCCTTGTATTTTGGCCAACATGCACGTGGGCCTCTTGAGGGAAACTGGAGCTTTCTATTTGGTCAGGCTACACCTGGACTTTTAAATTTATAATTGAAAATTATTATCTGTGTCATTTAAACTAGCAAATTTAAGTTTGACAAATTTGCCTCATAGGAAGAAACAGAAATGTAGTTGTTTAAAGTTTATAATAAAGTTACATTTATAATCATGAAAAATTAGAATGATTTAAATGACCAACAATAAAGTATTAGTTAAATAACTCATGATATGATGGACTACGATAACAATATTTTAGAACCCTTAAGGATATTAGAAAGCATTTGTGACTGTTAATTGAAAAAAGAAAGCTATAAAAGAATATGTACAGTATGTATACATATGTGCTACATATAAATGTATGTAAAAATGCTTCTATATGAAATATCTCACTGGAAGGAGCACACACACACAAACCTCAAAATAGCTACTGCAGCTTTTTAGTGAAGCAGTGTAAACACCATTCTTTCCAGGTTCTACATGGGTGTGTCTGTTATTAACTGATTTCACCTAAAATACAGGAAGCTTTTCTAATTCATAGGCTTAAATTGGTTGTCATTTTGCTTTTTGCTTTTCTCTCAGCAAAGTTTTCCTCAATTATATCTTTGATTATTGCTTCTGTTCCTCTATTAAATCTTCTGGCTATTGCTCCTTTCAATTGTTCTCATTTTCTCCCCAGACAGTCCTATATAATTCTCAGGTTGGATTTTTCTTTAGTCTTCCATCTTTATCATCTTCTTTCTGGTTATTTTGATCTGTTTTCGTCCTTTGTCTCCCTCTAGGAGTTTTCCAAATCTATTCTCTTCAGCACAAATCCCATTTTTCTCAGTGTCTATTCTGTTCTTTACTACTTCCAATGTAGACTTTAGTTTTGTTAACATTTTTAGTTTACTTTCGTTCTTCTTGTGGCTTTTGGCTCTGGTTTCATGGTGATCAGACTTTTTTGCATAACTGAGGATATCTGATTGAGTTCCAAAATTATTTCTTCTAGAGTTCCTGCAGTAGATGATTTTCAGAAGTCTTCTGAATACATAATTCCTTTTCCCTTATTCGATAGCACTTTTTTTTAATAGTCCCCATGTTGATACTGCTGTTTTCCATTTACTCATCCTTCAACAGAAGAGATCTGTTCAGACCTAGAGTTTGCCAACAAATGTGATCTGTGGATTGCCCTTGACCCCAATTTCTGTCCACTGACACGCTGGTCTAATTCCTCTAGCAGACCTGCCACTGGATGGCAGATTGATGCACGGAGTTCTCAGCACAATTCTTGCGTCTCCCACACTTGTGTTTAGTGCTAAACTGAGACAGGCTCTTCCCGCTTTGCCCTCCTCTCGAGGGTCTGACACTGTAATCAGATGAAGTGTACATGAACAACAGCCCTCCACACTCGCTGCCGCCAGACTCCTTGTTTCCTCTTCTGTCGTCTCCGGCAATTTGACAATTTCACTTGTGGAAATCGTACCTCTTCAGATTCCCTGCACTGCCATTACATTTTTTCTTTCTTCCTGATTCCAATTTTGTTTGTTTGTATTTTTAATTCTGGATATTATGATTAGGAGTGGTTATAAAAAGAGAATTCTGGGCGCCCACTCAGTGGCCCAGCAGTTAAGTTTGTATGTTCCGTTTCAGCAGCCCGGGGTTCGGTGGTTCAGATCCCAGGTGCAGACATGGCACTGCTTGGCATGCCATGCTGTGGTAGGCGTCCCACATATAAAGTAGAGGAAGATGGGCATGGATGTTAGCTCAGGGCCAGTCTTCCTCAGCAAAAAGAGGAGGATTGGCGGCAGATGTTAGCTCAGGGCTAATCTTCCTCAAAAAAAAAAAAAAAAAAGAATTCTGTTGCAGAAAGTTAGGAAGAGCACTCTGGGTTCTACTTCTCTCTTTCGAAAGGGGAGCCCATTTAGGAGAAGGATACCTGTCCAGTTTTCAAGTTGAAACAGATCTTACTTTTTCGAATCAGCGTGGAGATAGCTGGGAAAGGCTGAAGAAGCATCCGTTTTAGGATCAAATGGGCATGAGATGGTTGGAACATTGATTATGTTGCCAAACAGTTCAATGTTTGTAGTTAATGAGCAGTTATTGAAGAATTTGTCACCATCTTCACACTGATTATTGGTGCATTTTTGTGAGTTTTTGGATTTTCTGTCTTTATTGGCAGACTGAAAGACGATTCCTCCAACTACTTTCTAATGCTATTTTAAGCCAGAGGCCTCTGAGAATTAAAATTCACATGATAACTTTGTTTTAATACTGAATACAAATGCACATTAGTAAGGCATTTTTATTTTCGTTTACTCTGTGATTTGAATTCTAACACAGAGCCCATTCCTGGTGATCAGATACCTCAGAGCCTCCAATATTTTCAGCCTCTGTCCTCAGGACTGACCGGTTTCTCTGTCAGTCTTGGGCTCCGCTAATACTGAGAGATGCAGTATGTTTTTCAATAATCTTTTCGCAATTTCTTCATTACAAACTGAGTAGCCACTAGCAGATTTGATTGACTTATGTGAGAAACTGTTGAAGAAACTGAGTGTTTAGCTTGGAAAAGAGAAAAACAAACACTTGAGATCTCATCTTTTAGTATTTAAATGCTGCCATGCATAAGAGAATAAGCATACTCTGTACAATTCTGGGGAACAGAACTAGTGACAATAGGTGGATGTTACAGGGAAACTAGTTTTAATATGAGGTTGTAAGTTCCTGAAGGATCCTGTTGGCTTTTGTTCATTTTATCTATGGCATCAAACACAATGCCTTCGATACAAAAGATGCTCAATAAATGTTTATTGAGTAAACGTTGTTGATCATTTGAAAGACATTTTGTGATAATGAAGTCAGGCAAAGAATGGACCATCCTCTAACAGTGATGGTCTCTAAGAAATTCCTGATTGGAGAAGACAGATGTACGGAACCAACCTAAGCTTTCTTCCCCCTCTCAGTTCTGTGACTCTGGGCCCCACCTGCAGACTAGAATAGAGGGGCTTTTCTCTTCGTTCCTTAGTTAAGAGAATCACCAATGATGTGGCACGGCGGAGCAGCGGCCAGGGCCTGCTTTCTCGCCCCTCTTAGCCGGCTCTGTTGCCTTGGCTAAATCACTTTACCATGCTGGGGAACCCGCCTCCAGCAGTTTGCTTCTTCCTTACGTTACTGTGATGATGGACACTGGTCTCCTAAGTGTTTTTCTGCCTCCAGACGCCCTTCTCTAATCCATGCTCCACACCATGGCCTGAGGGATCTTCGTAAAACCTACTAAGACCATGACATTCCTCTCTTTGAAACTCTTCCCCACTGCCTAAGGATAAAGTCCAAAGTCTCACGTAATGGTGAAGAGACAGCCCTGGAATCAGTTTAGATTTTGATGCTGTTAATTGCCAGCGGTGTAGCCTTGAGTACACAGATGTGTCTCAGTTTGCTTTTCTGTAAATTGGGGATAATAAATATTACTACCTCAGGTTTATAAGAATTAAATTACACACACACACAAACATTACATATATATATGTCAAATACAGCATCTGATTATATATATAATATCCATAATATATGTGCACATACAGTAAAAGTTGGCTGCTCCACAAACTGACCCATCGCTTCCTACCCGCTCTCAGCACGGCTCCCTCCTGGAACCGCTTACAGTCTCCTGTACGGATAGAGCAGCGGTCCTTATCTGTGAATCTGCTGTTTCCTCTAGTCAAATCTCCTTGGCTCTTCCTCTGGATCATGTCGTCCTTTCATCTTTCAAGACCCAGCTCTGCCTCACCTCCTCCTCTTTCCCTAATGTCCTCTCCCTACTTGACGAAGTCGTCCTCTCTCTCCTTTGTATCCATTACTGTTCTTCTCACATATCTTTATTTACGCACTTGCAGCACAATATTGACATAATTTGATTATATCCCGCCTCCTCTGCCAGACTGATTGCTCTTTGAAGATACAGAAGTTGATTTTTTTTGTTTGTTATTCATCTTAGAAGTCTCAGCGCTCAACTTAATTCTTGGCGCATGATAGGCATACAGGAAAGTTCTGTCAGGTGAGTGAAAGAATGAACAGAGTATCATATTCTGGGATCTCTAGCCACAAAAGTGACTTTTGCTCCCGTCTAGACGGCTATCATCTTCGACAAATTGCCATCTTGGATTATGAAGAATTACCTCATCCCTCCTTATAACTGCACTTTCAAGAAGTCAGGAATTAGCGCTGTCACAACAAAATGGGAAAGGGCAGGAGGCATATTTGCTAGTAGTTGTCTGAGGGTCTGAAGAACAGCAGCGGAGAGTGCACTTAGTCAACCGGACCCCAAGCACCTTCCCAGAGGTGTGCAGCAAGGTACCGGGCTCACGGGCATCCTTCCTCTGGGCACCCAGTGAGACCAGATCTAGACAAGACATGCACAAGAGTCTGGGAGGAGCTGCTTCAGCATCAGCTCAAGAACTGGTAGAGTTAAAATGATTATCTTCCCAAAGACACCTTTCCTAAACTAATCAGTAGGATTTTGTTTTCTTTCTTTCATGTGCTTGGAGAAATAAAGACGTCATGTCTACCGTAAGCAGCTATAACTTTTTTTTATGAGATAAACTAAAAATACATACAATACCACATAATGCACTTACATCTTAGGTTGTAATTAATGCAAATTATGCAAGATTCATATACAATGTGATTAGACTCCTCTAGCACATAATTTATGGTTGAATTAACAAAGAAGCTGATTAAATGAGAAAATTGATTTCTGTCATTATACTTTTTTTTGGTTATGTTTTCAGGAGGAACATGTCTGAGGACTCAAAGAAATGAGATTACAAAGTTGAAGTTGTGGTTCAAGCTATTCATTCCACTCTTCGACCTTCTTCTTACAGCTCAGCAAACCTACAGAAATACATTACACTTTTTGACAATATGCTGGGGGACAAGTTTCAGTACAACAACATGGCACTCTTGTAGCCCCGAAATACAAGCACATGGATGATTCACCCACAAACCAGAAAAGAGGTTTTTTTTCATGACGTATCAACCAGGGGCATTTTCTTGAGTCTTATTCAAAAGCATTTCAGCAGATTTTCACAGATATGAATATAGAAATTGTGTATATGCTTAAATCTTTGCTTGGAATTTGAGTGGAGGAACTGAATATAAACTTTGGAATAAAACAAATTGGAACTCTTTCTCATTTATTAAAAGAACACACAGTGTAAACTGATGATAAATATTCATAGACATAACTTGCATCTCCTAGGCAATAAGTGTCTTGATGGCTCTCGTCTGCATCTTCTTAGTTTCCCTCCCTTCTCTCTAACTCCTTCCCATGTAATCAACTCCCGAATTCTAATAGGTTGCTTTTGCTTCTATAATATTTGTTTCCTTCCTTCCTCCTATCCTTCCTTCCTTCCTTCTTTACTCCTTCCCTCTGTCTCTCCCATGTTTATTGAGTGCCTACTCTGGGCCAGGCATTAAAAATACAGTAATGCATAGAACAGACAAGGTATGGTCTCTAGTCACAAGATGCTTATTACGGTGCCCTTACATTTTGTATTTTCTTCAGAAGTGCGATGAATGTTCACATTGTAGCAAGTGAAGCCTGGAACATAGAATAGTAAAAGTCTAAGAGCAGAAAGAAGACGGGCTAGAACTGGTGGCTACATAAATTTAACCTTTCTAACCTTTCTAGGAGTTGTAGCTTTCTGAAAATGGACATGAACAAACTAAGTGGAGGGAGGGTGTGCCTGCTGGGGTCATGGGAGAGGCAACATTGCCCTGAAGAGCTAGCTGCGACATTGACAAGCCTCGTCACTCTATGCTGCTTGCTTCATTTATCTTAACGTCAGTTTTTCCCTCTGTAGAAAAAGGCAGTAGGTCCCACCTTGCAGAGTTGTTGAGAGGATTCTGGGGAATTATGAATGTGCTTGATCCATTATAGAGGCCGAGGAGATGCTCAGTCCTGGCTCTCTTTTCCCTTCCTCTTCTGGAAGTTGACAGCAAATTTCCAAACCAGAGAAACACCTTTTCGAGTTTCTTCTATTGAGAGTAAATGCCTGTACTGGCTTCTGAACTCAGCTCAATATGGTGGCCGGAAGTGGTTGACTTCAGGGCTTCCCAGGAATGGCATTTCAAGCAAATACTCAGAAAACTCTCTTGAAATGTTCCCCACATTCTGCTTGCTAAATGCAGATTATCCTGGCATTTGATAGTCTGGTTCAATCACAGACTTAAAGCCGTAACATCTAGGAAAGTGACGCTTTCAGGAAGGAGGAGCTGAGAGTGAGGGGGTGAGATTGCAACCTCCTAGGAGCGATCACACTGTGTTGGAAACAGTACTGGTTTTGGAGCCAGATGGACCAGAATGTGAATTGTTGCTTCTCCACTACAAGCTGTGCAGTGTTGCAAATGTTATTTGGCTCTCTGAGTTAACAATGATGGACGGACGTGGGAATCCCAGAGATCAGGTGTCAGTCTTCTCCTTGTGGGGCTCTCTCAGGTTCAGAGGTTGAGCTTCCTGTCTCTTTCTCTGCAGGGAGCCTGTGGTGTGAGCTCCACCCACAAAGCCTTTGTCTCCGCATGTGTTCGACACTGTGATGTGTGTAATAGATGAGTGACTATTCGCATTTTTAGACACTAGACAACCCTTTCTGTAAACCGGAGTGAGGCCTAGTGTTGGAATTTCCACCTTGGTCAAGAGATGGGAAGAGGACATCTGACCAAGCCTCGAGCCTCCTGCCGCCGCCTTTCGTCCCCTTGTGGGGAGATGGTGAAGAGCACAGACTCTGGGGCCAAACCGTCTGAATTTAGATCCTGGCTCTGCCATTTCCTCACCGTGTGACCTTGAGTGAGCTTGAGCTAGTTGGCTGGTTTCTCTGTGCCACAGTTTCCTTATCTATGAAATGAAAATAGCGGTAATACGGAGACCTGCTTTATGGAGCCTCTGTGATGGTCAAATGCATTCGAAACACTTAGAGTGGTGTTCAGTGCCTCTGATGATTCCTGTCACCACTGGCATGGTGACATGCTAGAAGGGGCACAGGGTCGGAAGCCCAAGGTGTGCACTCAAGTCTGGAGCCTCTGCTGACAAGCTGTCTGACCTGCATGGAGTTACATAAATTCTCTGAGTCTCTGGCTCCTTGTATGAAAAATGGGGACAGTAACTGTGACCCTATCTACCGGAAGCAGTTGTGTCCAGGCAAGCAGAGCTGGCTGTGGGCGCCACCTTAGCCAGGGAGTCAGGGGACTGTGAGGGTCCCGCCCTAAACCAACACAGATCAGGCCACAGCCCAGATGTCTGATGTCGCCGTAACGCAACAGAAGCCCCCTCCCCAACCAGAGCAAAGCTGGGGCACACCTCATAATCCACGCCAGGGGGAGGAATAAAGCCTGACAGGGACAGGAGAGACAGGGCTGGGCCTCCACGGCTCCATGCCAGCACTAACCAGGAGAGCGAGGGCCAGATCAAGGACCCACGCCCCACCACCCCACTTCAGTGCTGTGCTGTTGTATCCCTGGGGGCAGAGGAAGCTTCAAGTTGTTTTCTCCACTTACCAGCTGGATGACTTATGGCAAGTTATTTTACCTCTCTGGGCTTCGGCTTTCTCATTTTGAAAAGCAAGTAACCTTCTGATAAGTTTCCTGTCCTGGAACAAAAATGCCCTGGTCATGCTGATTTAACAATTATCACCCACTGGCAGTTCTATTTCTCATCCTAAAATCTTAAGCTGAAATTCATGTGTATTCATCAGTTTCTTATGAGGTTTGTTATTGTGAGTTAATATTCCCAAGGCCTGTTCACTTCTAAAACAGAACAAGCTTTGTTTTATGACTCTAAGTCTCAGGGTCAAATATTAACTTAGGGTGATTTATCCAAGGTAAATGCTACCTCATGAGGCCTGAGGGCAGCCAGCCAGGCTGTCCTCGGATGATGGACTGGAAGAAGGTGCCATCTTTCAAACTTCTGCAGGCAGCTCCGAGGGCCACATACAGTGACGAACGTAAAAACGGCTTTGTAAACCGGAAAACACTTTGTCCGTATAAAATGGGCGTGGCTGTGAAGGGACAGTGCTGGTGGGCGCCTCAGGTTCAGCATGCAAAATGGCCTGGCTCTTCCAGGATATGACAGATGCCAAAGCAAAGTGACAGCTTCGGAAGAGTTCCAGTTGACAATCCCACCATCACCTCCAGCCCCCCAAGACATGGAAAAAAAAGAGAGAGAGAGAGAAAACCCCTGGTCTTTAATATCGAATGCTCCCTGCTGGTTCCGTGAAGGCCTGGAAACAGCAGGTGACCATGTGCAAGTGCCTTTGAATTAAGACTGAACTCTCTGTGTCCTCCGCTTCTCCCTCAAATGTGGAATGATTTTCTAAGAATTTAATTATCTAAGAACACAACATCAAAGCCGTTAGACCCTTGTTAGTGTTAATTCAGACTTAATGTGCCTGCGATTTAGAGATCCTGGATACTAGGAAAATGATTTCAATTTAAATAGCCCTGTTTGTCTGACACATCACAAAGCATCTTTTAACGTAGATTTTCTTTTTAATAGAATACTATAACCCAGGTCTCTCCCACTGAAAAAAGATTCTCATTGTGGAGAGATCAGACGCTCTGATAATCAGCAGGATGTGGTGGAGAGAACAAATATGGGCTCTGGCCCCTTAGAAACCCCAGTTCAGACCTGAGAGGCTCACCTGGCCCATGTCTGCAGCAGGAGCTCAGCTTCTTCGCGCTTTGGTGAATTAACCTCTCAGCGAGGACTCAGAGCTGACAAGAGCACGAGCCGGGGAGTCACCAAGTGGGGCGGGCGCAGGGGCGGGGCTGGAAGCCGATGGTACCAGTGGAGTCTGGGGTCTAGAATGAGCCGATCCATCCCAAGACGAGGAGGAGACGTGGAATGAATGCTAGCATGAAGGACTAACAAGCCTGGCCAGCTTTGTGACCCACAAGTCAATCATGGCTAATTTCAAACAAGAAATGGCTCCTTCTTAGGAAAACATAACTGTTTTGAAAGCATTAGGGGCCAGCCTGGTGGCATAGTGGTTGTGTTCTCACATCCCGCTTCGGTGGCCTGGGTTCATGGGTTTGCATCTGGGGTGCGGACCTACTCCACTCCTCAAGCCATGCTGTGGTGGGGTCCCACATACAAAATGAAGGAAGATGTGCACAGATGCTAGCTCAGGGCCACTCTTCCTATACACACACACACACAGCATTACGGTATTCTAGGTGAGATATATATCACATATGTTAACCGTGGGATGACTGGATAACAAAACCAGCCAGCCCTGCTGGAACACATTAGTTTTGAAAGTGTGGGGTAAGCTCTGTGATACAATAATTCCTTTGAACGTTCCGTCTGTTATTGTAATCTGAAAGCACTCAGGTAGGCTGAAGGTCGTTGTCTTAAAGTTGAGGTTAGCACCGTAATTGGACTGACAAAGATTTATGTGTGTATCATTAATTTTAAGTGCATGTCCCAGCTTACGTTTGTTTGGTTCGTGGTTTGGAGAGAATTTGTGGTGTCTACTGTGGTGCAGCAGGGTTCCTGCCTTATTAACACCCTGTATTTGCGTGGCCTATGATCAGCATGACCTTCCTGATGACTTGTGAGGTGGTGGGGCGGACCGCGTTGTCCCTGTTTACAGTAACTTAAGTCCCAGGAAGATTAGCGACCTCTTTCAGGGCCACACAATGAAGCAGGAGAGCCCAAACAAGAACCCAGAATTTCTGATTCTGGGTTCTTTTCATAGAAACTTGATATCCTTTTCAGCAAAAAATATTGCAAAGGACCCACCACAAGCTAGATTATTCGGTAGACAATTTCTTCCTCATAACGTCAAGTTTCTCTCCACCATGATTTTCCTAATTCAGAATCTAGTGCACCCTTCTCTGTGCCCCTCCCCCATCAAGAGCTTTCTTCATAAAATAAGATCCAATGTCAGTCATTTACACTTTAGTGTGAATTTAAGCCAATACGGTCTCTCTCCCTTAGTCTTTTACATTTTAATCACTTTCTTTCAGGCGAATAATAGTAATGCTCTCTCTCCTATTAAAAGAAGGAGCACAAGAAGCTTTAACAGTTTTAGTTTAGGGACCTCTACTAGAAGCCTCCAGTAAAAAACACCCTGGGATGTATCCATGGACCCAGCATAGAAAACGCTTTTTACCACCAGATTGGACACTTCCTGAAAGAAGGGATCACAGCCGTCTCGTTGGCTACTGTACCCCAGGGGTTGGATACAGTCTTTTAAATAATTCCAGAATCAATACAATCAACCTAACAGATATAGCAAGTCATGTCAACTATGTCACATTTTTGTAAGCTGAATATATCTTTAAAAAGACACTAAATGCCGTATTTGAAAAGAGCTTCACAGCCACTGGTCCGATTGGAAAAGAGTTCCTTAAGGCACCTAAGTAATTCACCCTCTGCCTGGATGCGCTCATGGAATCAGGTGCAAGAGAAACTAAAATGGTCAAGAGGGTGCGGACTCCAGCAGACACGGTGGGAACAGGGCTCTTCACGAGATGGCAGAGCCCAGCCTGTTGTTCGTAGTCACCATTCTAATGTAACATTTGCGTGTTCTCATAGCGCCACAGCACAAGCAGAAGCCTGACTTCGGTTTCACGTTCCGTCGTGTTTCCTACATTTACACATTTCTCCTTTGAAATGTGGGTGGTTCTGCTGGGCTGTTGGGTGGGGGCTTGTTCGAACGCGGTGGGTGGGCTGGGAGTTGTTCCTCCCCTCTGATACTCAGCAATAGCCTCTGGACCCCAGATCGGACGGGGTAAAAAGTCCAAGTTGAACTGGTGTTGCTCGGGAGGAATCAAAATCCTGGTTAGAAGTTGGGCCCCAAAACAGGAAGTCTGAATAAAAGTTCCCGTGGAAAAATGAGCCCCAAGGTCAGAAGTGGGGAGATAAGGACCTCGCCAACAGGTGGAGCATACGGTACACGAGGTTCGGGGATCCAGAACTGGAGTCAATGACAGGAAAGGCCTACGCGCAATCAGTGTTTTCAGCGTGGGGCGTGTGTGTGCATGCGTGCATGAGGAGGAGCTGGGCCGACAGCGAGATGGGACAGGACAGGCCCAGTTGTGTCCTGTGTCGGTTTTCCTTTCACGCCACTGAGATCTCAAGATAAACGGAAATACTCTGCTTCTTGAGGGC
This sequence comes from Equus asinus, assembly GCF_041296235.1. Classification (NCBI taxonomy): domain Eukaryota; kingdom Metazoa; phylum Chordata; class Mammalia; order Perissodactyla; family Equidae; genus Equus; species Equus asinus. The sequence continues at coordinate 67,406,174 of NC_091794.1, forward strand.
AAGGATCATATCTTAGACAATGATTAGCTTTTGCTGTGTCTATTAGATGCTCAATAAATATTTATTGTATTAATGAATTCATCAAAGAAGACAAATCCAGTGGTAATTTGTTCGGTTTAATAATACAACACTCAAAGGTTATTAGCGAAGGATTGGGTTATTTTGAATCTAACTCTCCAAGTTGCTGCAGGGTTTTTTTCATGTAACTAGTTTACTGCCTTGTAGAGAAGAGTAATTGTGTCATTTCCTAATTGGTTTAAGTTTCTTGTGTTTTGTATTTTTTTCACAGAGGAAAAAAAAATGAAATGCATATCTGAATTCAAGGCACACTTCATAAATGGATGGTGAAAAGTATGACAACAGCTAAGCGCTTACAATAATTCATATACACACCCGCGTGCATGTGTGCACGGCAGGCGGGACACACAGAGTGCTATCTTTACAAACAATTGGGCGATTCGGGATTTGTCAAGATTCCCAGGCACCTGAGACTACTTAATGGATTGTCACTGGGCTAACTCCGGGAAGCCATCTGCACACCTTCAGACTGACATTTTTACAGAAGTAACAGTAAATATAGGGGGGATGATTTGTATTTGTATTTTTAAGGAAGAGTTGTATGAAGATTTTTGTTATTTATTTTATCTTTATTTTTTTGCTTCCTAGTTTATGGCCTGCCTGACTCTAGAAGGATTTTGAGGAAGCAAGTTGAGTTATATATGGATTTTCTTATGACAGTTGCTTCATTCAGGGAATGTAGAACCAGCTTCTATAAAAATGTCAATCGGGGGGCCAGCCCTGGTGGCCTAGTGGTTAAGTTCGGTGTGCTCCACTTCAGTGGCTCAGGTTTGGTTCCTGGGCACTGAGCTACACCACTCACTGGTGGCCATGCTGTGGTAGCAGCTCACATACAAAACAGAGGAAGACTGGCACAGATGTTAGCTGAGGCACATCTTCCTCAGCAAAATAAAATAAAATTAAATAAAAGTCAATTAGCTCTTATCACTTCTCCACTAAGTCCTTCAGTGACTCCTTTGTCCACAACCTCCAAGAGTTCTACCTAGTGGCCTCCAGTGTGTCCGGGAATCTGGAATCCTTTCTTGTTTTTCTTTAGGAAGATTAGCCCTGAGCTAACATCTGCTGCCAATCCTCCTCTTTCTGCTGAGGAAGACTGGCCCTGAGCTAACATCCATGCCCATCTTCCTCCACTTTATATGTGGGACGCCTACCACAACATGGTTTGCCAAGCGGTGCCATGTCTGCACCTGGGATCCAAATCAGTGAACCCCAGGCCCCTGAAGTGGAACGTGCACACTTAACCACTGTGCCACTGGGCCGGCCCCCAGAAATCTTTGTTTTCTCCTCAGCTAACATCCGTTGCCAATCCTCCTCTTTTTTTTTTCTTTTTTTTTTTTTTTTGCTTGAGGAAGATTAGCCCCGAGGAGCTAACATTTGTGCCAGTCTTCCTCTATTTTGTATGCAAGTTGCTGCCACAGCGTGGTTGACAAGTGATATAGGTCCACACTCAGGATCTGAACCTGTGAACCCGGGCTTCCGAAGCCGAGTGCACTGAACTTAATCACTGCACCACCGGGCCAGCCCTGAGAGAATTTTGGTAGGAGGTGCAGCTGCAGGGTGGGCAGGCACTCACATGGAGGACCTGACACCAGACCAAAGACACTGGATTTTATCCTGTAGGCACTGGGAGCCATTAAATAATTTTAAATCAGGGCTTGGTCTAATCAGATTTGGGTTTCACATTATGGAACCATCATGCAGTATTTTTCTCTAAGAATCTGGTTCTTTATTGACCTCTCTGGAAACAAAGCCCACAGAAGGAGTAAATCCTTCTCTAAAAACTAGTGAACTCTATCGAGGCAGGAATAAACTGGGTGCAGGAGTGAGCACAAATAAAGGTGCAACAGCTCCACCTCATCTGGGCTGTAGCCACGGGGCTGCTCAGAGAGAGAGAAATCTTCACCAGGATTCCTCTCTTCAGAGCTTGTCTGAGAATTTTAACAGGGTGACCAGTGTCACTGGAAAGGAATTAGTTGGAGAGACCCTTTGAGTAGTGAAGAATTGAAGAATCCAGGGGTGAGGGGCTAAGGGGTGGGATGACCTTTGTCCTAATGGCCTCACAAGCCCCTTTCTTTTGAAGCCTTGCTGATCACTCTCCCACCCTGAACTCCTCTCTTTGGGGAGTGGGGACACTTAAACACTCAGGAGTTGTCTCCATTATAGGACACTATTTTGCAAAAGTACCTGTTTACTTATCTTCCTCTCCCATTTTTCTGTGAGAGCCCTTGGAACAGAAGTGGGCTTTCACGTCTTTATCATCAGTGCCTAGCACAGTGCATCGTTCACATGGAAGAGACTTGTTTTTTTTTTTTTGAGGATGATTAGCCCTGAGCTAACTGCTGCCAATCCTCCTCTTTTTCCTGAGGAAGGCTGGCCCTGAGCCAACATCCGTGCCCGTCTTCCTCTACTTTATATGTGGGATGCCTACCACAGCATGGTGGGCCAAGCAGTGCCATGTCTGCATTCAGGATCCAAACCGGCGAACCCCGGGCTGCTGAAGCGGAATGTGCTAATTTAACCACTGTGCGACCCGGCCGGCCCCGTTGGAATTTTTTTTGATAAATGAACATGTGAATGATAAAAATATGGACTTTATAAATGGAACTAGAGTAATTGTTAAGAGAAAGGGATTTCAAAGGAGAGTTTGAAGGCTGAAGTCCCAAGGATATTTAAGGATAGAATGGATAAACTGACATAGATGTGGGTAATTAAGATCGATCTACAGCTGGGAACTTCACTAAATAACTTCAGGATTCCTCTAACTACAATTGGATTCTCCAATGTAGTTACAGATAATAACTCAAAGGGAAATACTACACCAAATTCTAGCAATCATCACGCAGTTCATTTGACAGACTGGTATTACCATGGGTTAATGGTGCATCTACTTCGAAGGTAGAACTCTTGGGGAGACGATGACAAAAAAGAAGGGGTCTGGATCCAGATGGCGTAAGTTGGCATTAATACTTACCGAATTAATGCCCCAGTGGCTGTATGGGTGGATGAGTGAGTGACACACAAAGAGGTCAAGTTGCCTAAGATCATGAAATTAGACTGGTAAAATAAAAACAGAAATTCCGATTCCCAGAGCTCTACTGCTCGTCCCCATTACAGGGGAAGAAGAAAGAAGGACCGATTAAAGCCATCCCTTTTGTATTGATAGAAACAGATGCAGTTTTTCCCACCATGCACCAGGTAATATGTGGGGAACCATTAAATTTAAACCACGATCATTAGAGACTCCTCAAGTGGAGTTACCTGAAATCAGAAATTAAGTGGGAGCAACCTTAGTTCTGAAGTGAATTTGTTTATCGCATGCATTTCAATATAGTTTGGGATAAATTCTTAAATGAAGAGATAATGCCTGGTAAGCTGTTTAAATATTTGAATGCCAGTAATGAAATCATAATTAAATCAAGTAAAATGTAATAGTAAATGTCTATCTAATGTTGATATTCCCTCTTGAATTCTTTGGAATTTGAATGGATAAAATTTTTTATCTTACAATTCTTGGGATTTAGTTCAATATTTATTTCATTATCAGTGCAGACTTACACATACTAAGCAGTTTAATGACAATGGATGCTGGAGTCTGAGTAAAGACAGCAGCAACATATCAAGTGATTTTAATTACAACGATGTGCTTGTACTCAGGCAAGATGCTCTAGTCGATGCTGGTGTAGGAATTATATCAATAAATGCAATTTCCCTCAGCCTGAGCTTGCTGTGTGACCTTGGGTAAGTCAGATAACCTCTCTCAATTCTACTATTCTCATTTATAAAAGAAGAAATTTGCCTAGTTTAATATCTCAGTTTCTTTGCATATTTAATCTCTAAAAATGTCATATGCTTATATTTTTAAGTGATGTTCCAATTTGATAAAATGTAATAAATAATTTGAACACTTGCTGTGCTCTATTCCCTGTGGGAAGTTCTGGTATCTAATGATGAACGTGTATGACTTTTCTCCAATGGATGCTCGCTCATTCATTCATTCAACACATGGTTACAATCAGCACTAGGAATCTATCGGTGACTGCATTATTCCCTAGGGCCGCTGTAACTAATTACCACAAACCTGGTGACTTAAAACAACGTATCTTTATTCTCTCGTAGTTCTGCAGGCCAAAAGTCTAAAATCAAAGTATCCACACAGTCATGTTCTCTCCAAAGGCTTTGGGGAAGAATCCATCCCTTTGCTCTTCCAGAATCTCATGGCTGCATGTGTTCCTTGGCTCGTGGACACATCACTCCAATCTCTGCCTCCGTGATCCCACTGTCTGCTCCTCTTCCCTGTGTCTCCTCTGTCTGTGTCTTATAAGGACGCTTGTCATTGGATTTAGGACCCACCTATATAATCTAGGATGATCTTCTCATCTCAAGATCCTAATTTGAGATGCAAAGATCTTTCCAAAGAAGGTCACATTCACAAATCCCAGGGATTAGGACATGAACGTATATTTTGGGGAGCCACCGTTCAACCCACTACAAGGACCAAACAAACGTAATAACAACAAGTGAACAAAAACATTGATGCCCTTGAGGAGCTTATAGACCACTGAAGGAAAGAGACATCAAGCCAAGACGTAATTATACAAAGTGATTATGCTTTGTATATAGTTATAATAAATACATAGTTATAAGTTGTAATTGGGTCTATGAAGGGTCTATGAAGGGGCACAGGAAAGATTTTAATAAGGGGACCTCATTAAGGTGGGGGTTAGGTGAGACCTCTGAACAAGTGACATTTAAGCTGAGCAGGGAGAGAAACTCTTGGAGAGGTTGGGGAAGACCATTCCAAGCGAACAGAACATTACTTGCCAAGGCCTTGGGATGGGGCCTTGGAGAAGTGAATGAAGCCATTGTGGCTGAAGGACGTTGAGCAGAGGCAGGGTGGAGTGAGTTGAGAGTGGGTCAGATCATGAAGGGATCTGAAAGCCTTTATCAAGACTTTTGGAAACCTAAGTGTAATGAGAAACCATTGATGTGTTTTAAACTGGAAGATCTGAATTATGTTTTTAAAATGTTACTGCGGCTGATATTTGAAATGTGTTATAGGAAAGCAAGAGTGAAAAGAGGGGAGAAAGAAGTGCTAGGCAAGAGATGGCTTGGTCCAGGGTGATGGCAGGAGAGAGGATGGAAGTGAATGGATTTGATTTACATGTTGGAGGTAGAAATGACACAGTTTGGGAAAGGACTGGTTATGGGGAAGTGAGGCAGAGGAAAGCTTTTAGGATGGCTTTCAGTCTGTTGGAGGAAACGGCATGAAACAAATGACTGTAATAAAGGGATTCATAAAGTGGTTAAATAACACAGATGAGAGAACCAGTGATAGTGCCTGGAACAGGGTTGGGATGAGGTGGGGAGGATGCCAAAGTTTGAGTTGAGCTTCAAAGAATGTTGGGTAAATGTTAGAGAGAATTTCATATAGAGGGAGAAGAATGACAAAAAACATCCAGAGACATGAGGATGTATGACGTGTTCAGGAAGCAAGGAGGGCTCTTTGAAGGGAAGCATGCCAATGAATGTTTGTGTCCCCATCAGCATCTCTTTTTAATGGCCTTGTTTATCATGGTCCTTTGGTCACAGAAGTGTCTTGATCCTTCTTATGACTTGGCCTTCCTACTATAAACCCATTTGAACTGAGTGTGACATCTCGAATCATGCCACTCAACCAGGAGCTACAGACTCACATGTCCCTAAATTGCATAAACATGATTGAATTAATCCAGATATGGAAGATTCCCAATGACTAAGTGTCCCTTTTTAGAATTTGGCAGGATGTGTTAACTTTCTTCTGGAAGTAACATTATGTACCCATAATAGACTTGTTTAATTTTTATTTTTAAATGAATACTCAATATTTAGGCTCTTCTGTTCTCGGAGTTCACGGGTGTTGGTGGTGTGGGGAGGGTTGTGACGCAGCAGGGAGCGGGGGAAGGAGTAGCAGGAGATGCCTGAAGGAAGGGAAGGAAGGGTGGGCTGGATACATTACTCAGCCTTCTTTCTGCTTCAGAATGATGTGTCCACTACAAAAATTTGATCCTATCCCTCAAGTCTTTATAACTCTTTAGCAGTTTCCATTCACCCACATCAGCAGTTTCCAAACTACTTTCCATTGATACACACGTGGCAAATGACATTCACAGGGGCTCACTCTTCCATGAGTAACAGCCAGGGTCATTGACACTTCTGGGCACGCCAGCTATATCTCTGCAATTTCTCTTCCACTCAGGAAAACGTATGGGAATGCAAGAGCGTGAGAGTAACATTTTTACAGGGATAACCTTGAATCTGATGTGCTATACTATACCGCCCAAGTAAATGTTTGCAAACATGGGGAATTTTATGATCAGTAACTGTAGGGAAAAGAAACTCACTCGAATAATAAAATGTGTACCAATGTCTCAACGCTTCTCTAGCATGACTAAGCTCATTATTTTAGGAAGTTTGAACACTGGGATTGACAGTGGTGTTACCAGAGCCTTTCATGGCTGTACTCCGAAATACGGGTGCTTATTATCTCAAGGGTCACTTTTCCAGAAACGGCTGAGTGACCCAAAAAGAGATAACCATCTCCAAATTAATGATTATACTACTGCAACCTCCATTACTGATAGCCACTGACTTATTTTTTCTTACCGTATACAAAATACTATGACCAACTTTTACAAACATTATTTTATTTAATAATTAAAATAGACACTAGAGTCAGCTATTATTATCCCCATTTACAGGAGAAATTAGTGCAGCTGAGAATTAAAAAAAACTTACCCAAATTCACACCTGCATAGTATCAGAACTAAGATTAGAAATTAAACTGTAGTTTAAAATTGTATGCTCTTAATCACTATTCATGTTTCATTCTGTATTTATAAACCTACAGCAATACTGCTCCTGGACACATAGAGAAGGGACTCTATAATTCTAATTAGCCTGGAGGTATCTCATGCAGAACAACAAGGGCAAGCAGGACCCTCTGACCATGTCTTATCTCTGTAAGGCACAGGAAGGCAGACAAGAGCCATGGATCATTTTGCCCTAGCATCCTTTGACAACAGTACCCAAACCATACTCCTCTCTGCCTTCCTTCCCTGCTTCTTCCTTCTCTTCCTTCCTCCCTCCCTTCCTTTCTTCTTTCTTCTTTGCTCTGTCATCCCCTCTCCTATCTTTTTTCACAACTCCCAGTTAGATCACCGTCTAAGCATTCCTAATTATGAGGAGTTTCCATCTCTGGTGCTCCTCACATGCTTTTGATTGATGACTGTTCAATGGTGGAATTCCAACCACATCGGCTGAATCACCCTCAACATTAATGCAGTGACAGGTGTTGCATACATCTCTTTCTCTCTGCTGTTTATAAGGAACTTAGCATCTACTCTAAGAGATCACAATCTCTATGGAAGATCCAGACGTGAAAAATGGCTTCAACACGTGGCAGGGGTCAAGTTTAAAAGCAGGCACAACATAAAGGAAGCAAAAAGAGAGAATGATGGAAGAGGGGGCTTCATTTAAACTTGGTCCTGCAGATTGGGAAGGATTTCAGTAAATAGGATTGGGGAAGGGTTGTCCTGGGGGAGAAAAATAGCACGAGCAGAGAGATGGAGGCAGCCATGCAGAAGGTGTGGTCAGGAGAAGAGCCACCGTCTGTTGCGGTTTGATCAGGGGTATATATGAGTGTGCCACCAGACCAAGATTGTAAGATGAATTGGGGAAACAAAGAGGAAGGAACTAATTTTTTTTTTTTATCACTGAAGGAAACTTCTGACCTATGTGAAATTCCGGCACCATATTTATTGAAAGGCACTCATCTCCTTCTCTTGCATCATCATTGTCATTGTTGTCATAATCATCATTATTAAACGTTATGATTGTGGGGCTTTATACAATTTCTCAGTCAGGACTTCATTACATATTTATAACCTCTTCACCGAGTTGATGGCATGGTTTTGATAAAAAGTAACAAAAAACGCAAATTATGTCGGCTTACACAATAAAAAGGATATGTTGGCTCTTGTTATTGTTAAGGTAATCCGGCTTTAGGCAGTAATTCAGTGAAGTGACAGGATTCCTTTTGGTTTCTCTTGTGATTTCTTTTGGTCCCTCTGCTTTGACCTCCTTGGGTCCAGCTTTATCATAGGCCCATTCCTTTTAGGAGTATATGCTGTTGCTTCCTGGGCTACAGGCTATTTTTGCCCCAGTATTTCCAGCAGAAGTCTGATTGGACAAGGTTAAGTTCTCTGCCGACCCCAGAATCAACCAGTCTGGCCAAAGTGATGGAGCATGTTGACAGCTCAGCTTAAGTCGTGTGCCCCGACCCAGAGCCGAGAGTGGAGTCAGCTTGTGAGAAATCACGTACTTTCCCAAATAGGAATTAGGGTTTTTAGGAAGGGAGAAGTGGGGTTGCTGTGGGTGGGATGAATGCTAGAGAGGAAACTAAACAATATCCTTTAGAGAAATATAGGCACTTTTATTGCCATTTTATAGTCGAGGAATGGAGGTTCATAGTACTGTTAGTTGCACAAAGATGAAATAGTTCCCATTCTCTAAGAAGATCATATATGTCAAGAGAAAAAAATTATTAATGTTATAAAAACTATACATCTTATCATGGGAACCCAGAAGGTGAAGAGACATTACTATCCCCTCTGGATAGACGAGACAGACAAGTGTCATGGACTGTGACCCTGAGCAAGTTACTTAATTTCTCTTAGCTTCTTTTTTCTTTTCTGGAAAACTAGAGATAATAGTGGCACCTACTTCACAGATTTGTTGAGAGGATTAAATGAGACATTTACAAATACAGGTGACCAAGTGCCTTTTCATTCATTATGTGTTTAATCTTCGATACAACCAGGGAGGTGGCTGAGGGCATCCAGTCAAAGAGATGGAATTACTGAGGCTAATATGGTTATCAGCCACAGGAAATACCAAACCAAAAGTCTTGTGATTCCAATACACTGTGGTGCTGCTGCTGCTTTTTTTTTTTTGAGGAAGATTGGCCCTGAGCTGACATCTGCCACCAATCCTCCTCCCTTTGCTGAGGAAGACCAGCTGGGTTCAGCATCTGAGGCCATCGTCCTCTACCCATATGTGGGACGAGCATCACAGCATGGCCCGACAAGCAGCACGTAGGTCCGCACCCAGGATCCGAACCAGCAAACCTCTGGGCCGGGCTGAGAAAGTGGAACGTGTGAACTTAAGTGCTGCGCCACCAGGCTGGCCCCCTGTGGTGCTTCTTAATGAGATCCCCAGCTCTCTGTATCTTTGCCTTACAGTGAACAGGATCCACACTGAGGGAACTACACATGCAAATTATCATTAGCATGAAAACGGGTAATTATTATTTTTTTTACATTTGCATCACCACAGATGATCTTTGTGTTAGACATTCTTCAGCAATGAATGACTGAACTAAAGGGCTTGCGGTTCATTCTGACGGTCATTAATTCTAAATAAGAAATTCATTTACTGTCACTCATGTTGCTTAACAATGCAAAGCAAAGAGTGACTACAGAGCAATCTGAAACAGTAGGGGCTGGGACTTAAAATGGAAATCACCTGGCCCAACCTTTTATAATTTACATATGAGGGAAATGAGAGCTAGAATAGGGAAGGTCACACGATTAATTAGTGGCAGAGCTGGGACTAGAACCCATTTTCTTTACTTCTATGCCAAAGTCTTTTTATTAAAACATGAATGCTGATCATCTGACTTCTATTTGGTTAGTAATTTCCTGATTATTTAAAACACATTGAGGGCATACGATAGAGAGACACTTGATGTGCTGAAGGTGCCAAAATGAAAATATATTAAGAATCCTTCCCAAATTCCCTTGTGCTGTATTAGTTTTATCTTGATGTTTTCTGCAATACACTTATGGGGGGAAAAACGGGGTATCTGTATGTATTGAATGGTCTCATTTGAGTCCTGCCAATGTAAAGGTACGAACTAAAAACATTTTACATTCAAACAGAGCAAATTGCTTATGGTAACCATTGCATAATGAAGGCACACAATGAAGAATCAGAGTTCAAATTACTTATCAGGTCTCTTCCATTTTCTAAGTTTTTAAAGTAGAAAATTGCACAGTATAATTACAGTAAGTTAATTTGCATTCATATTACAATTCAATGAGCAATTACATTCTTTTTTATTTAAAAAAATATTTTATAAAGTGTGATTTGCATCAGGATGTTTCCGGGAAAGAGTGGAGACTTTTTCCTTATGAGGTTTTCATACAGATTCAACCATGGAGCCTGAACCTTCCTATATAGAGTTGAAGCCTCTTATTGGCTTTTTGGGAACCATCTGAAATATGACTGTGGTTTCAGAGCTTTTGGACGAGAACTCTTCAAGGATTCATAGAATATTATGGTTTGGAAGGAGAACTTAAAGGTCTTATTGTTCAAGACTCCTTTCCTCCGTTCACTTCCACCAGCTGAAGCCTGAGTTTCTCTATCACATTCCTGCAAAGCTATCATCTAACCTATATTTGCTTAACTCCTGCCTGAGGAAATTCTTGACCTTCTGATGCCACCCACATCATTTCAAACAGTGCTTTCGTTTTGAGGAGGGGGCTCCATTTTGGTGTAGCCATTCTTGTGTTAATGTATTTCAAGGATACTTTTTTACACATTCATTGCTTTGGCAAAACCACCCATGACACAGAGCACTCTTCTTATATTGAGAGTATAACATTTTATTCTGGACTTGCAATATTAGCACAAATATCTGTGGTGGGCAATAATCAAGTGGTGCCCATAAGGACTGTGGGTGCCGACTGGCTGCCCCACTTCCTCTGTGCCTGCTCTTTAAAAAAATTTTAGAATGAAGATAAAATAGGCATATATTGAAACGTGTGGATCTTAAGAGTAGTTTGACCAGTTTTAACAAATATAGTTGCCTATATAACACTACATTAAAAATACTGTATATTCCATTATGCCAGAAAGTACCTTGTACCCCTCCCCAGGCAATGTCTCTCCACAGAGGCAACTGGTGTTCTAATTTTTCTCACCATAAATTTATTTTGCGTGTTCTTGACCTTCACATAGACAGAATCATAATAATGTCTTTTTATGAGCCTGGCTTCTTTCACTCAACCTGTTTTTAAGATTCCTCCATGCAGCTGCATATGTCAGTATCAGCAGTGTGTTTTGTTTCTTGCTCAGTAGTATGCCACTGTATGAATATTCTACAATTTGCTTATCCGTTCTACTGTGGAAAGACATTTGTTCTCAGTCTGACCCATTATGAAGAAAGCTGCTATAAACTTTCTAGTATATATGCTTGCGTGTGTGTGTACGTGTTTTATTTCTCTTGGGTAAATACCTTGGGGTGGAATACCTACAATTGCCCATAGGGTAGATGTATGCTTAACTTGATAAGAAAGTGCCAAGTAGAGAGTGCTTAACTTGATACGAAAGTGCCGAGTTTTCCAAAATGGTGATACCATTTTATACTTTCACCAGCAACGTATGAGAGCTCTGCATCCTCGCCAATATTTAATGTTGTCAGACTTTCAAATTTCAGCCATTTTAGTGGGTGTGGAGTCATATCTCACTATGGTTTTATTTGCATATTCCTTGTGATCAATGATATTGGGCACCTTATCATGTGCCTACTGGCCATTCATATGTCTTCTTTCGTAAAATGGCTTTTCAAATGTTCTGTCCATTTTAATTAGGTTGTTTATCTTTTTATTATTAATTAGTAGGAGATCTCTGTATTTTCTGGATTCAAGTCCTTTGTCAGATATATGTATTGTGAACATTTTCTCCAGGCTTGTGGTTTACCATTAATTTTCTTAATATTGTCTTTTGATCAGCACACATTTTAAATTTTTATAAGGCCCAATTTATCATTTTTTCCTTTATATTCAATGATTATTTGTACTCTGTAAGAAATCTGTGCATACCCCCAAATTGTGAGGATACTCTCTAAGGTTCTCCTCTAGAACCTTTACCGTTTTAGTGATGACATTTTGTTTTACATATGGTGTGAGGAAGGGATTGTTAATTTTTTCCCACATATTTATCCAGTTGTCCCAGTACCGTGTTTTCTCAATGACTTTTCTTTCCTCAATGAATTGCACTGGCACTTTTGTTTTAAAAAAATGCCAATTTATTGTATACGTGTTAGTCTATTTCTGGATTCTCTCTTCTGTTCTATTGATCAATTTATCTATCCTTAATGCTGGTGCCATAGTGTCTTGATTATTGTAGCTTTACGGTAAGTGTTGAAGTCAGGTAGGATAAGCTCTCTAATTTTGCTCTTCTTCAGGGTTGTTTTGATTGTTTAAGTCCCGTTGCATTTCCATATCCACTTTAGAAATAGCTTGTACATTTCTTGAAAAAGTGTGCTGGGATTTTTATTTGGACTGTGCTAAATGTATAGTTCAATTTGGGGAGAACTGACATCTTATCCACACTGAGTTTTCCAAACCTTCTCATTTATTTGGGTCTTCTTTAACTGTTTTCATCAACATTTTGTAAGTTTTGGTGCAGAAACTTTGCACAACTTTTGTTCAATCTATTCCTAAGCATTTTGTGTTGTGCTATTATAAATAGCATCAATTTTTCCAACTGTCTGTCTGACTAGCTGTGTAACTTTGGGCAAAATATTTAACCTCTAAGTTTATTTCTAACCTGTAAGATGTGAGTTCATGTTCTTAGAACAAGGCCAAGTATAAATATCTACAAATAGCTTTTTGGGGTTCTTTAATATTAAATTGGATAACGAATAGAAAGTTCATAGTGCAAAACTTGGTATTAGACAGAATTCTTTTGGTCAAAAGTGAAAAAAACCCTCAAACTGGCATAAGTAGCAGAGGGGATATTTTGGCTCAAATGCCTGAAAAATCTGGGTAGGGGGATGGTCGTTAGCTTCAGGCATGACTAAAGTAAAGCCCTTCAGCAATGTCCTGGGAAGTCTCCGCTTTCCCGTCTCTTAGTCCTGTTGTCTTCTCTGATGCTTTCATGCTCTGAAGGCCTTTCTTATGGAAGGGGCTCCTGCAGCTGCAGGCTTAACATCTTTCCAGTTTCCAGTTCAGTGGGAAAGAGAAAGCGTTTTTCCTCCGTTGCTCTATCAAAAGTACACAGGTTACTCACTGGACCATCCCTGAGTTGTGGCCAAGAAATGTGTCGCACCTGTCCATCCCTGGAGCTGAGAGTAGAGTCAGCTCTCCAAGAACAAAATGGAAAATATATCTTTGGCTGGGGGAATGGTTCCCCAATGAAATCCGGGTGTTGTTCACAGAGGAAGGAGGAATGGAGGAATGGCACCAGAGAGGCAGACGACAAATAGCCATCATAACTTTAACATAGTCACCATGAAATACATGGCGGCTACACTGCAGGGGCTGCTGGTTCTTCTCTGCTTCTTGTACCCCCCAGGCGTCAGGAACTCCATCACGTTCTGATAGCTTTTAGTCTACTCCTATTTCCAAGTACTACTGTCACCTTAAGCTCCACTTTATGAGTGAAAAAATTGGGAGTTTGTATTGGAACTTAAGAGCCCTTTGGCAATCACTTCAGCTCTCCACTTTGTTTCTACAGTGCATTTAGCTAAAGAGAGCAGATTGGTGACATAAATACAATTGCAGTGTTGCTATTTCCCTCCACCCCCTCCTTGGAAAAAATAAAAGGAGTGCTATTTATAGCTACTGTAAACTAGAGTCAAGTTTAGTAACACCGCCAGCAGCCTTTCCCTGGAATCAAGCAAAGCCCTTCTCAAGAAAGAAGGGATCTCTCCTGTTTTGATGAAGCCACATAGAAATTTTTTCTCATTGCTTTTGGACCTCAGAAGAGAAATAGCAATTGGATATTTCACTTGTGTCTAGGACATACAAGAAAAGGATCTGAAATGTGGTTAATGTAAGGTTTGCAACTTTTTTTTTTTAATGGACCCCTTTGCTTTCACACTGAATTCCAAAGTCCTGAACATGGCATATGAGACCCTTTCCAATTCGTTTATGTTGTTTCTCTACAGTCAACCACCGCCACCCCCAGAGCAGAGTCTCTTTTATGCCCTTGCACATTCTCTTTTCACTCCTTGCTTCATCTGGTTGCTCAGTTATCTTCCAAGATGGGGCCGGGCGCAGTGGTTAAGTTCGCACGTTCTGATTCTCAGTGGCCCGGGGTTCACTGATTTGGATCCTGGGTGTGGACATGGTACCACTTGGCAAAAGCCATGCTGTGATAGGCGTCCCACATATAAAGTAGAGGAAGATAGGCATGAATGTTAGCTGAGGGCCAGTCTTCTTGAGCAAAAAGAGGAGGATTGGCAGTAGTCAGCTCAGGGCTAATCTTCCTCAAAAAAAAAAAAAAAAAGATGCTATCACTTCTTTCAAGAAGCCTTAAAATCCTGCCCTGGTCTCACACCCCTGTCTGCTGCTCTGCAGCCTCCCTGCACTGTGTGTGCTGATGAGTTTCCTCAACGTGGGTACGAGTTGTTTGAGAGTGAGTTTTTTTGCTTTTTCTTTTCTTCCTCGCCAATGCCTGCTAGCATTGTGCCTGGTATACAGTGAGCAGTCAGTAAACATTTTTTGAATAAATAAATAGAATCTGAGTGTGAACATGAACTTGAATGATAAGGACCATGAGAGGCTTACGTACCTTCCGTATTAACCTTTGAAATTTTGTGTCTTCTATATGTTAGTATACTTTGAACGCACAGTGTCTCTAATAAGCTTGGTAGAAATGGTCCTACTGGACAGTATTTAAGATTTTATTAATTTGAGAGCTTTGTGTGTACATTCCTGGCATATGCAAGCCCCACAGACTATTTAATAAACAGTGGCTATGTAATAATTTGTGCTTGAAACCCTTAGAGCTTACAGCACAAATTCATTTTATCCTGAGAGGTATATTTGAAACAACTGTAGGAATGAACAGAATTTTAAATAATACAGAATACACAAAATGAGCTACTTTGCATTCCTTCCTTTGGAGGAGTAGTTACTGCTGGTTGGATTTATGATTTCTGACCCGTGGTTTTGCTTTCAATCCTGGGTCGGTCTCAAACAGCACTTAAATAGGCTGGCCCTCTGAGTATCTTGAGAACCATGTGCATAGGGATGAATTATATGAAGTTCAATAAAACTCCTTTTTACCCATCTGCGTGCTACTCATGTCCATGTAAAAACATTCAATTGACTCTGAGCTCCTCAAAGGCAGGATCTGTTTCTGATTTGTCATCATTATACCCAATGCCTAGCACAGTGCCTGACATATAGAATGATCTCCCTAAATGTTGTTGATGTAAAATGAACTATTTTGGAATTTCTCTGGAAGGAGAACCCATGTTTGCTGTGACTTTTCAGCCCAGCCACATCTGCGACAGTATCTCATCTAAGGCCCACAGCGATCTCTTGAAGCAGGTGTTTCATGAAGCATGTGTTACCATTGTAGAACTGAGAATTTTGAAGTTCAGAGAGTTAACTTGTCACAGACAACTCAGGCCCGTTAGACTACAGTCCAGATTCTTTCCAGTACACACGGATAAGAGTACCTCTCCCCCTGGGCTACCGTGAAGGCTAAATGAGTTAATGTATGGAAAGTACCAGAAAGGTGCCTGGAAAATAATGAGCAATATACACGTCTTTGTCGTTCTTCTTGATACATTGTTGTTTCTAGTAGTAGATGATAACGAAATGTATGTTGATTTTTTCCTTATGCCACACTTAACACAAACGGCATTGTTATTTAAAAGAGAAGAAAAGAAAAAGCACCCTAAATTTTAGATGAGTTGTTTCTTGACATGTTTAGCATAATAACTTAATATAGCCCTTTAAAATTTGGTTTGCTTTAACCCAGAAGACTATTAGGTCCTTGGGCAGCTTGTGTGCAGTTAGAATCTATATATTACGCTTTCTTCCAGCCTGGAGTTGGGAACAGCTGCAGCTCGTTGCCCCTGTCAGATTTAATGGGAATTTGCCCAGTTTCCATGATGGCGCATGTCCAACACTGAATAGAGATCGAGTCTTACATGAGCGTCTTCCATTTCTATCACTCGGCCAACTCAGTGTCCCGCATTCCCCTCAAAGTCTGTAATCACAATGTCAACTGAAAATAGAACAAGAGGGAAGGGGCGAAGGCAACATCTCTCATGTACAGTGCCTTAGAATGTCCGTCAGTGGTCATGATGTTCCATGGCTGTCCTCAAAACCCTGAGAAACTTCAGAGCTGTTTTTGGTAGAGTCAATGCAGAGTTAGACCTGCGTTCCATCAGGTTTGACATCTGTCCCAGCCACCTGAGGTGCATAACAGGTTTCTATATTCTTTCCTCCTATTCCAACCAGGTCTTCTCTGATTTGTCCATGTCTCCTGTTTTCTTTGTATTGAGTTCAGGTTCCTGAGGTTTGTCTTTATAGAAGAGGAAACAGAAGTGTCTTATTAATCTTAGTAGAGCTGCCTGGCGAGCCTGAACTTCCAATGAAATGAATCTTTAGTGTTGGCTGGCAACTCTTGTCACTCTCTAGAACTTTGGAAGAGTTGGGGAAACTTGGGCCAGTGTCCCTGGTCCCCATCATTAGAGCTGCTGGTCACACCCAGAAGGAAACAGAAACAGTGGTATCAGGGGTGGCATCTCCCTCCCACCTTGATGGGAGTTGCCTCTGATCAACTCTTCACCAAGATTGTACCCTGCCAATGACCTCACAAATTTTTCTTGTCTCTATGTAAATTGCTATCTTTCCGGAGTGGCACGACAGCCTCCAGTTGCTCAGGCCTCCATTTGTACAGAAGCTGTTATTACGGAATAAGTGTAATGGGTCGTGAATTTTGTGGAGAAAGGGAGGGTCTCTCGATGACTTGGTGTGTACCAGCCACGGACCTATTGGCTCCACAAGGGGTGCATTAGGCTAAATATTTTTAGCCCATTGACTCTGGAGGTAATAACCCTAAATGCTTCATTAAATTTTCATGGGTGAGTGACAGAAGCTATGAGGGAAAAAAACAAAACCCAAATCCTCCACATTAGCTTTATTATTACACAGCTGGAGGACAGGAGTGTGGCCCCTAAAAAAGCTAACACTAACTGCGGCCTGCCTCTTCCTTCCCTTTCCTGCACCCTGCTCCAAAGGGCCAGCACTTCATTTGCTTTTCTCCCTCCGACACCTGGCATTTTGGCCTCTGGAGACGACTGTACAGGCATTTACTGAAGTTGAATCCAGTCTCAGGGTAGAAGAATTTTCAGACCCACACAATGCATATTTCCGGCGATTTGCTGGATCTTTGTAAACCACGACCAGGAGCAGGGAGCAACTGACTGGGCGCTGCCTGAGGCCTTCCCGCCTCTGTTCTCACCTGAGGGCTGTCCTCCCCCAGGCATTCTAGGAACGGAAGTGGGGAAGGCGGGTAGGAAGGGGAGAGTTGGGGTTTAACTGAGGCCTGCACACCCTGAGGGGCATGGGTCCCTCCCTAGGACTGAGGAAAACGTGACAGATGCCAGCTTTCTCCCTCCTCATGGCCCGACTTTGCCGGGGAAGCGTCAGTGAAGACAAGATCTGCCAAACCAGGGCTGGCCACTGAGAACTGGCGCCCCCTCCTGCAAAGGGGCGTGGGGGCAACACGTCCTCGCCGAGCCTCCTCCCTGGTTTTCGCCCAGTGGCACTCTATATTTGGGTCTGCGTATGTTTAGAGGCTTGGATCAAAGAGTAAACCCCAGAGAAAAATGAGGGAGGCCGGGCGGGGACTGCCGCTGCTGGTGGCGGTGACGGTGGCGCAAACACTGGATACTTTGTGAAACCCGAGTCTGGTAGCTTTAACCCCTTCGCTCCCTCACCCCTCCCCGCCGGCGCGGCTGGGGCGGGGACCCCATGCTCTCTGCTGGGCTCTCCCCCTCCACGGAGGCATGGGGAGCGAGCGCAAGGGCTCCAGAGGCGCGACTGCGAGCCGCGGCGCCCCCGCTCGCTCGCTCGCTCGCTCTGCCTCCTCCTCGTCGCCGCCGCGACTCGGCTAGGCTCTCGGGGCGCGGCGGGCGGCGCAGAGAGCGCCCGGGCGGGAGCCGAGCGGGAGCCGCGGGGCCGGGGCGAGGGGCGCGCGGCGGGCGGCCGGGCGGCGGCGGCCGAGGAGCCGGCAGGTGAGCGGCGCCGCGGGGCGCCGGGCGGGCGCGGGGGCCGGCGGGGCGGGGGCGCGGGAGGAGGCGGGTCTGCGCGTGGGGCGGTCTCCTCCCCTTGCTCTGACGCGGGGCCGGTGGCTCCCGGGGACGATGGACCCGGCTCGGCGCTCGCCGGGGCTTCCCCGGGCTGGAGAGCGCGCCTGAGTGCCGCCGCCCGCCGGGCATGGGGAGCCGCTTCCTGGGCGGCTGCGGCAGCGGAGGAGGATGCTCTCGGCGAGCCGAGGTGAGGCGCGGCGGGCCACGCGGCAGCCCTGGAGTTCAGCGCGGGCAGGTGCCCGGCGGGGACCCGGCGCCTGGACGCCCGGCTGCTTCCGCTGGGGCCCCGGGGCGCGGAGGACGGCTCCTGGGGCGCCCCTCTCGGGAGTTGGGCTAGGGGTACCCCGGGGATGGCGACTGCAGTTTTGCTCGCTCCCTCCACTTACTGGGGGAGAGGGACGACCTCTGCTCCTTCCTTCTGGGTCTCTGCCACCACCCCTATCTCCCTACTTCTGGCCACGCACGGTCCTCTCTCCAGACCTGCTCAACCCGAACACTCGTCTCTCTTCGGGACCCCCTGCACCCTCCTCCCTCCTGCGGTCCCGGCTCTATCCTTCCACGAACCTTCCTTCTCCGCTCCAAAACCTACCCGATGCTCCTGAGCCCTTTCTCCCTGCCTCGCTGGCTGCGTTCCCGGGCCGGACCCTGTTCCCTACTCAGCGGAACCCGGTTTTCACTTCCCTACTCCTCGGCAGCGCTGCGGTTCTGCCCTGACCTGTCGAAAAACCGGGTCCATCCCAGGAACCCCTACCCTTTCTCAGACCCCATCAGAGCTGGACCCTGCCTCTCAGACCCCAGCCCTTCCCCGGGTCCTCCATCGACTCGGTTCTCTGCTGGTTCCCGCACCTCCACTCCGCTCCGCAGACTCCCCGCCACTCTGAACGCTCCCCTCCCCAGCCCGTTCCTCTGCTTCTCGCTGCTCCAGACTCGACGCTCAGGGTGTTTTTCCTACGGGGGAAACTTTAAAATCCCCGTGATTCGGCTCATCAAGAAGCCCTAAAAGAAGGACTCAACCGCCGAGAGGAGCTGGAATCCGGGAGTCAGAGACGGGGAAGGTTGTGTCGTGGCGTCGAAAGGGGCCATTGGATGAGCGTACAAAGTAAATTTCAAAACGACTGTGGTTGCTGCAGCCGGGCCGCTCCTTCCCCGCTAGTTCCGTCCCACAGAGTGTTATTGTGACCCCTGGTGGGAGGGCGCGCCTTTTCTCTGCAGTTTTTAAAACGCTATTTTTTGTTTTGGTGGTGGTGCTGATGGACCGGACGGGGGGTAGGTGGGCACGAAGGAAAGCTGCCTGGCAAGCCTGATGCCACCTGGCTCCTGCGTTGTTCCCTCCTGAACCCGCTAGCCTGTGCATGTTTCACTCCTTGTAAACTCCCCTCCACCCCCAACTGCATCACACAAGTCCTCATTGTTGGGGGTCTGCCTGGGCACTTCCGCCCGGGCTGGGAGAGTCTGAAGGAATGGGGTGGGGGTGGGGAGGCCGGGGCGCCGGGCCACCGCGGTCTGGCTCTCGCCGGCGGCTCGGCGGCGGGCGGAGCGGAGAGCGCCGCGGCGCGGGCGTCTGTGGGCTCTGGCGTGTGCCGGAGAGGGTGGGGCGCGCGCCCGCGTGGGTCGGTGCCTGCGTGTGCGTTTGGAGCCGGCGCACGCCTGGGCTTAGCTCCTTTAGGAGGAGGAGGGCGTGCGGAAGCCAGCGCGCCTTTTGCTGCCCGGGAGCTGGGCGAGCGAGCGAGTCCTCCGAGATGGATGCTACAACGCAGCTCCTCGCGAGTCTGGGGACGCAGCGAAGATCCGTTGTCGCTTCTCCCTCCTCCTGTTCCCCTCCTGCGGGCCCATTCGACGCACTTTCACAATGTTGATGGT
Organism: Equus asinus; assembly: GCF_041296235.1. Taxonomy (NCBI): domain Eukaryota; kingdom Metazoa; phylum Chordata; class Mammalia; order Perissodactyla; family Equidae; genus Equus; species Equus asinus. The sequence goes on from NC_091794.1 coordinate 67,426,272, forward strand.
TTTGAATAAAGGCCTTGTGGGGGTTCCGCTGACACTTCGTAACACTTAACATGTTTTCAAGTAATCATATAAATTAAAGGTGGCTTACGTTCAGAACCCCCTAATCATCCGGTTCACGTTTGTACATTTATGTGCCAATTATAGGTCTTCGGGAAATCCATAAAATTATAAACCATCCCCACCCCCTGAATTAGCACCCATTGTTTTTATTATCTCAACGATGAGTGGTTCTGGATGGAACCCTGAATTGCACAGGCGTGAAGATAGATGTGCGGGGGGAGGAGAGCTTGACTGGAGTAGGAACGCTCCACAGCCCCCCACCCCCATCCCCATCCCCATCCCTATTTCTTTCCTTTCCTCTTCTGACAAGGCTTGGTGACAATTCTGGAATCTGAAAGGGATCAAAGATTTTCTTGATTTCCTATTGAGAAGGGCGACCTAATCAAAGCTGTGTAGAAGTCAACTTCTAAGCAATCAGAAATTGTCTGCTGATGCCCTTGATTGAAACCCCAGCATTCAAATGGAGTATTGAAGAACTCGCAGACATGGCTTTGAAGCGCTATTGTTCTTTTCCATACACAGAGGCCCTCTTAAAGGTTTAGGAAGTTCAAAATGCAGTGATTTGAAAGACTGACGTTGTAACTATTTGGCAACGCTGAGAAGATGAGCAGGGATGAGAGAAGAGGCCGAGGTGGGAAGTGCGAACGTGGTGTTGCTATCTTTTTGGGAACAGTGCTGCTATTAAGTGGGAATTCAGTCTACACGTTAAGTTGGCAATTAAATCTCTTCCTAAAGCAGATTTAGAAGATGATTTTTAGTAGTTGTTTTTTTTTTGGTGGTTTGCTTAAGGTCTGAATAGGCATATCTGAAACATTTAATCATGTTCATTGTATTCAACAATAAAATCTGAATAAAAATTACTAATTGTCGATGAAGCTCATCTCACAAGCTGTTTCGCAGTATGTTTCATTTGCAAGACGTAGCATTGTGTGAGGCTGCAGGAAGAGAGCGCATCACTTATTGTTCCACTTCTCCCAAAGCCAGAGAGGAGCAGGCTCTTCACTCCCCTTTGCCCTCCAGAGTAATTTGTCTTCGGTGGTGGCTGTTTGGCGTGGTACCTGGTAGGACCCATCTTAAAAATGGTGTGTGGTGGATTTCGGATGCCTGGAGGCGCCCTGCAGGCAGATGAAGAATCTGATTGAGGCAGCGTTTCATTCTGATAATTCACTCAAGTCAAACATTCTGTTTTTGCTGAGATTTAATCCTTCTCTCAAACTAATAAAGCTAACAAAGCAAGAAAATCACAGTTTATGTCTTTTAGATGGCACTTTAAAAAATTGCATAAATTGAAAGCTGTTGTCAGGAACTGTAAATGTTATTTAAGGCTTACTGTGACAAAGAATGGTCGCTGGTTGAGTTAAGTGATTGAGAATAAATCACTTGACCTCTCAGTTTCATCATTTGCAATATTATCTACCTTGTGAGTCTTGGAGCAGTTTTATGGAGAAAAATGTCTCGTTGGGTGCTTTGGCGCATAACCGGATTTCAGGAGAATGGTGACTTTTAGTAAGAGGTCATGGAATTCTGCTGAGGAGAGAGGATGGCATTGGGATTTGGAAGGCGGGGATCAAATCCAAGTACTTTCTGACTTGATGGTGTTTGGCATATCACCTCTCTTATTAATAAAAATAGGAATAATTAACCTTTATGGAGTACTTGCTAAGAGTCAGGTACCCCTTTAAGCACTTTGCGTGCATTAATTTATTTAATCTTTAAATAACCCTGGGAAGTGGATACTTGTATTCTCATTCCCATTTGATTGATGAGGAAACCAGGGCACAGAGAGAGCTGGTAACTGGCCCAAGGCCACACAGCAAATAAGGTATAGAACTAGGATTTAAATCCAAGCATTGTGGTTCTAGGGTGGGTCCTAACCAGGGCGTTCTGCCACCTCTGAGTGGGGAAGGGATCCCAGCTGTCTCCCAGAGTGGCTGTGAAATTTCACAGGGAATGATGGAGTAGAATTGCTGGAGATTGCTTCCAATTGCAGATGCTAACAGCACAAAATGGGTGTTGCCCTCTTGCCAACGGGGAACTGGGCTGATGGTAGACATTTGAACACGTGTGACTTTGTGACAAGTATTAGTCAGTCTTGCTTCACATCTGTCTACTCTTAGTTAGCTATGCAGAGACTGCCATCCTGCTAGTGTCTCTTACCAGCCGTGGGAAGCAGAGCTGCTTAAAAGCAGACGTGGTGTAACAAGTGGTTAGATGTCTGAACTTGGGTGCTAGGCTGCCCACTTCAGACCTCAGCTCTGCCAGCCCTGCCAGCTGTGTGGCCTGAACTCAATCTGTGACCTGTGTTTCAGGATACGAACCTGCGTTAAAAAACAAACACAGACAAACAAACAAAAACCACATCAAGTCAGTCCATCACTTGAACGCTTCCCTTAGGTTGGGGAGCAGACCATCAGCTTTCCTTGTCTTTGAGATGCTCTCTGCACTTTTCTTCCATTTAGTCCTCAGATAAGGAAAGGTTTTGGTTCAGGAATCACAAAACTCCTCTGGCTTCTATTTCATGAAATATGCAGCATATTCTATTGGAAAGAAATTACCAGCTTGCTTTTATTATTATTATTTTATTTTATTTGAACCCAACATATAACCAATCTACAGTGCCAGTGGGGAATTCTCATAAAGAGAAAGGAAAACAGAAATAAAATTCTGCTGAATAGAACTCACAGCTAAAAGGATAAAAGTTTTGTGGTGGTGAAAATGGGTTGTTTAGCTTAGGGGATAAAGATGGTGGGGCCGGCCTGGTGGCGCAGCGGTTAAGTTCGAATGTTCTGCTTCAGCGGCCTGGGGTTCGCTGGTTCGGATCCTGGGTGTGGACATGGCATCACTTGGCAAGCCATGCTGTGGTAGGCATCCCACGTATAAAGTAGAGGAAGATGGGCATGGATGTTAGCTCAGGGCCAGTCTTCCTCAGCAAAAGGAGGAGGATTGGCAGCAGATGTTAGCTCAGGGCTAATCTTCCTCAAAAAAAAAAAAAGAAAAATAAATAAAAAATAAATGACCTTTCCATTTAAGAAAAAAAAAAAAAAAAGATGAGAAGAGGGCCCTCTCAGGCAGATGCGATTAGTTCAGAGGGAACCCCAGTCAGCTGTGTTGACTGCCTACAGTGAGTCTTGTAAAATGGCCAACCGTGTATGTCAGCTTTGAGCTTCAAACCAATTTCTGACTCTTGGTCAGTCTCTCTGTTTTTCGACTGGGCTCATAATCTGTCGGTTCACTCGCCATCATTTAAGCCGTCTCTTTCTCTGCTCTTTCTCTTCCCCTGTCTCTCCTTATTTCTCTCTCAGTCTTTATGCCTGTTTCTATCTTGTTGGTGTTATGATTGACAATAAAGCCTGAAAAATTATGAGTATGCATGGAGAGTATCTGGGAAATGGAGAAAGCCAGCTCAGGTCACACACCCAGACATCTCTTCTGTGTCCCTTCAGCACATGTTTACTGCGCCTGGCTTTATGCTCTGTGCTAGGTGCTGTGAACAGTAAGTACCAAGATGGAAGGGTGCTGTCTCTGCCATCTAGGCACCTGGCCTCCTGCATAAATGACTGCCGCAGTGTGAGATGTGGTACAGAACATGTCTGTACAGCGCTGGGAGCCTCTGAGGACAGTCCGGTACACCTGGGGAAAGGGAGGCTGGGGAGGGCCTCACAGGGAGGCTGCGTTTCCGCTGGCAGCTGCGGGTTCACCAGGAGTGTCTCAGGGGTTGAACGCGTTCCAGGTGGGAAGGACTGTGTGGGCGGAGGCGCGCGGCAGGAAGGTTCGTTCTTGGTTTGGGGTGGGCAGAGCTGGGAGTGGCTGTAAAGTAGAATATGTGGCCCAAATGGGTTATTTTATAGAACATTTTCCAAACTATGTTCCAGGGAACACTAGTATCCTCCAAGATGGTTCTGAGCATTTCAAAAGAGCATTCAGATGGAGGAAAGTTCCATGCCCCCACATGTTTGCAAAGTCCTGAATTATAGATCCTACTGTTAGTCAGATGCAGTATTCCCTGTAGCACAGAAACTCGTTTACCTCATTAAGAATTTTTCAAACTTATTTGCCACAGAAGCTTGAATTTCAAGGAACCCCTCTCAGTGTCCTATGAGACAGATTAGGGAAAACGTTTGTTGGTAACCACTTAACGACTTTTAAGAAGAGGAGTTAATTTTATCATGAAAGTAATTTGTGTGATTTGAAATGTAGCATAGAATATTAAGACATACAAACGTTGTAAATAACAATACAGTACAAATCTCTGTACCTACCACTCAGCTTAAGAAATAAAGACCTACAAATACGGTTGAAACCTCTTAGTAACCTCTCCCTGATCATATCTCCTTCCCTCTTGCCAGAGGTAACCACTATCCTAAATTTGGAGTTTATCATTTCATACAATTCTTTTGAATATGCTTTTCAGAAGAGCAGCTTAAGAAGAATTCCATTGAATTCTCATCCAGAAATAGTAAGAAACAAATAGTATTTTGTCCAAGAATTATCCTGGAATAAAGGACGTTTATAAGCTCTTTAGGGGGAAGAAATGTGGCCTCTCCTTTTAACAACAGTGCCTGGAATGCAGTAGGTGTTCAGTAAATTTCCGCTGAATTGAATTGAATTAAATGTGTGCACTCTCATGTGGTTCGTTAAGTTCATGTGGATAAAAAGATTGAGGTCAATTGTCTTTCGGAGACAGTATTGAAATTCTGTGTGGTCAGCGATCTTGAAAACATTTTTTGTTGTAGTTCTTTATTTGGTAATCTGGATTTGGAAAGGAATAGTAACAATTATCCATTGAAAGTCATCTTTATGTTTTCTTGACATCTTTTGGAATCATTAACAATAAAAACTTACCCAAATCTGTCTTATTAAAATAGCTGATTCAGTGGAGCTATCCATTTTCATTACAGGAAAAATGATAAATACAAACGCTTTCAGTCAAGAAGGAAACTTGCAAATTGCAATGCTAATTGATTACTCAGTACCTAGACACTAGATACTTTGAAGGGTTATGAGGGTCCTATCGAAGCGTCCCCAAGAAATAACTTAGTAACAGGGTGTTACAATTAGGCACTGTCATGGCAACACAAGCATCTCTCTTGATATATGTGAGGGACATTCTCTTGAAGAAGCTCACATCATCTAAAACATATGTCACATTTGGGTGACATTTTTTTATTATCCTAGCCTATATTCATCTATTACTGTATACATGTCAACATGTAGAGTGAATGTTAGAACGGTGCTGAGGGATGCATGGTAGAAAGAATGAGAGGAGAAAGAAAGCGGAAGATTTACAGCCTCACTGGGGGAGGCTTTTTGTACCAAATCGTGGTTGCATGGAAGATAGTAGATTAGCTTTTCCCATGGAGTTCAAAATTGATCATGCCTGAGATTCCACCCTTAGGGTTTTCTATCTTTGACTTTTCTGGTACAGATTTTTCCTGGTAGTTTGGGAGGAGTAGTAAAATCCCAGCAGGTAGCAGAACAAGAGTCAACTTAGGATGTGAACGATCGTAAATAATGCAAAGACTGCACAGGGCATAAGGAAGAGATCCGGGCAATGCCATCCCCTCGTGATTGCCCACTGATGCCCAGGCACCACGATGACGGCATGTGCCAGTGCTTGTCTTGAATTGTAGGACATGTTATTCTGAGCTGTGTTACGTGCATGCTCACAAAAGTTCTAAATATAAAACACAACCGTTCAAACATACTCAAGTTAAGTCAGAAGTGCTGGTGGTCCAATTGTGGATGAAATCAGAGATGGGCCACCAGAGGCTTGAATCTGAGCTATGGCATGTATTGTTAGAACATAGTTCCAATGAATGCAAAAAGGTTGCTGTAATTTATTCCTCTGGGAAGCTGAAGAGATTTGTAGACCACATAGAAGTTGGATTCTTGCCAACCTTCTGCTATCTAACTTCTTAATTTTAATGTAGTTGAATTTATCAATCTTTTCTTTTATGGTTAGTACTTTTTATATCTTGTTTAAGAAAGCCTTTCTTTTACCCTGATGTCATAAAGATATTCTCCTTTATTATCTTCTAAAAGCTTTATTGTTTCGCCTTTCACATTTAGGTTCTATAATCCTGTGGGTGTGTATGTGTGGGGGGGTGTGTGGTGTGAGGTAGGAATTTATTCTGATTTTCTTCCAAATGGGGAAAAAAGTCATCTTGGCACTTAGGGTTAGTTTCTAGGCATGTATTTTGTCCACTCTTTTGCCCAAACTACACTTCTTTTTTATTATAGCTTTTATAATAAGGCTTGGTATTCGACAAGACAAATCCTCCACAATGTCTTTCTTCAAAAGTGTCTTGGCTTTTCTTAGCCTTTTGTCTTCCATATAGATTTTATCATCACCTTTTAAAGTTATACAGAAATACTCTTGAGAGTTGATTGGAGTTACATTGAATTTATAGATTAATTCGGGGAGAATGGCATTATGATGGAGTCTTCCTACCCATAACCGTAGCGCCTCTCTTCATTTATCTAGTTCTTATTTAACGTCTTTCAGTACAGATTATAATGTTCTTCTTGAAGGTATGCACTCGCTTGTTAGATTTATTTCCAAGTGCTTTATATTTTTGTAGTTGCTATTGTAAATGCTATCTTTAAAAAATTATATTTTCTAATTATATATTAGTTTTCATCATATGCCATCTGTATTTATTATTCTGGATGGTGCGGAGTTAGTGGGGGAGGAAAAGCACTGGTGCTTGTTGAGTGCTTCCTCAGCACTAGGTTGTGTAATGCTCCCTTTGATCCCCAGACAACCTCAAGGAAAGACTGTGGGTCAGTTAGCACCGCTCTTGATGGGATCACTGCCCTCCTTTGTAGACTGCCAGTCCAAGAGATGTCCTTTGTCCCAGTGGGCCAGTGGGAATGCAGAAGTGAGGAATGGGGCCAGTGAAGGGGTGATCAACCCAAGGAGCAGCCAGTCACCTTGTTCAGGTGGCAGAGGTCTTTGAAAGACATCTCTGACTTTCCCCTGCAGAGTAAGGGGATGTGCGCAGGATGGCATAGTCTTCCCCTGGTTAGACATGCTGTCTAGCACAAATAATATGATCTGGAGGCCTGGGGCTTAAGTCTGGCTCCTGACACACTGGCCTGGCATTTCAGCAGGCCATAGTCATCTGGCTGCCTGAGGGGCAAATTTTGGCCAGTAGCAGCTGTCTAGTTTGAGTTTTCAGGTATATCTCAGGTTGGTCAATATTATTCCTGCTTTCACATGAGGAGCCACAGGTCTATGGAATGAAAAGATGTGTCCAAGTCATCCAGCTGAGCTGGAATAGAGACCCAGGTCTCCTTGCGCCCATATCAATGCTCTTTCCATTTCACCATGTTGACTTAAGAGCCTAAATATATTATGATGACAATAAAGTGAAATGCTAGATGTGTTTTTCACTTGAGGAAGCACCATTATGCATGGAAATTGTAACGTATATCTGCAAAAAAGGATAAGGAGAGAGATGTCTGACATGGCCCTTGTGGTGATTATTACGTGCCAATTGTTATCCCTCTTTCTCTGTCTCTCTCTCCCTGGAATTCCTTATGTTGTTAATTCTTTCAGAAGCCCACTCCCATTCATTTACGCCCACCCAAATAATATTTATGTTTTAGGACCTAGAGCTGTCAGTCGTTTCTCTCCAGAAGTTACCCTACGACATCAATGTTTATCGATAAAGTTTCAAATTTGTCTTCTCTGCTTGCCAACTGTTGTACCCCTTGCTCTCTTCTCTCACATCCTATCGTCAGCACGTTTTATTGTATTTTCTGGAGTGAACGTAATATATACTGTACTAGTTTAGGCTGACATAAAAGAGAATGTCTCATAGAAAGCAAGATTAAGAGACGGAAAAGCTGACCCCTTGGCCAGCTTAATAACACTGTTTTCTCTTTGCTGTATATGTGGGTTCACAGGCGTGAGGTCAGACAACATTCTGTGTATCCTTGGCTGCTCCAGATGTATCGGTGGAGAGGGAAGTCTTGATTTGTTTGAGTGGCAGTAAGTCAGCTTGTCTGGGAGGAAGGGAATTGGGTACTGGACTAACATTACCCTTCTTAAAAAAAAAAAAACAGAGGCCTGACAACAGAGGCCCAGTCTAAGTTCCGTATTCCTTCTGCCCGCCCTTCTTGGCCACATGTATTTTTCTCAGGCTTCTTGAGCCCCAGACTCGGTTAAACACCACTCTTCATTATGTCTTCAATTGTTCTGCTCCACGTCTGTTACTCTGGAGTCCTCTAGAGATTGAGAGTTCCTCAAGGGCGCTGTCACCTTGTCCTTCGTGCGCCATGTGCTTGTCTCTTTGAGGAAGTTCACCTTAAGTACTTGCTACCTTTAATGTTTAGTCTGCTATAGTTTCTTTGCAGTGGAGGAGAAAGTGGCACTTTAGTGAACTGTTTTGAGTCTGTGAAGACAAAATGAGGGCCTTCTGCTGTAATTTTAAACATTTCCTTTTGGGACATGTTTTTAGCTCCTTTTATTGCAAACCTGTGCCTTTCCTGTCCTCCCTCCCTCCCTCTCTTCCGTTGCTTTCCTTCCTTCCAGTTCTATCAAATCAAAGATGTTGCATAAAATCAACAACCACAAAGGCTTCTCCACCCACAGGTCTGCGGCGTGATTTTGCACAGTCGCTAGAATGTGCTGTACTCCCTTGTTCTCACAGGTGTCATTTCAGTGTGTGTATGTGGGGGGCCGGGTGGGCACTTGAGGAGGCGTCGGGAGGTGGGCTTTGTCGTTCCCTGTGAAATCCGGCAGTAACATAAGTGTTTTACATGGGTGATCGTTCACTTCGTGCATTGTCTGCAGCTGGTTTAAAATTACAGCCTAAAGATCAAAACTCTGCCAACCAGTATGTGTCGGGGTAAAGAGTGCCTCTCTGTGCTGTCCTTGAACAAATCCTGAACAGCATCAACCATACCACTGTGACTGCCAAGCAGAATTTAGTAATTTTAATGATATACACTGTGTCAGCGAGAGTGTAGTCAGGAGACACATGCCAGGTAGCTTAATGGGAAGAATTTAATACAGGAAACTAGCTACAAAGGTGTTGGAAGAGCTGAAGATGTGACAATGAAGCTAAGGACGGAGACTAGCAGCTTCAGGAAGCCCACCTTCCTCTGGATCTGCAGGCACTAAGGGAGGGTATGGTGTTATGGGAGCCCAGGCATTGGGGCTGCTGAAAGTACAGCAGGGCTGCGCGGCGAGAGCAGGCGCCACAGAGGGAGGGGCTGGAACCGTGCAGGAGACCCTACCACTGCTAGAGATGCCCCCTTGAAGCAGAAAGAGAGGGAGAAAGGGAGCGAGAGGCCCTGGTTTCTCCTCCTTCCTTCCTGTCTCCTGCGAGTCTTTCCCATTGAGTGAACCCGACTGGAAGTCAGTTGGCCAGGAGCCTGGGAAGTGTGTTTGGGATGAACTTCCTGCCTGAGCCAGCGCAGCAGGGGAAGGGGCCAGGAGTGGACCTGAGAGAAACAGGCAAAGGGCTAGTCCACATGCCAGGAAGATAAGTCTCCTCAGAAGTGTTCGTTAATGTGGCGGAGCTAAAGCAGACAGTGAAGTGACACACTTCCTCCTCTTCCCTTCCTCTCACCGTGTCCCGTCCTACTTCCCTTGCAGAATGTTGAGTGACTCTGCTGGCAGTTAAGTCTCTCTCTTGCTGTGTTGCTCTTGGGTGCCCTGGTGTGTAGGACAGCAGCAGGGGGGCCATACCTTCCCTTTTCTGCAATTCCGAAATCTAAAAGGCTCTGAAAACTCAGTTTTTTCCCCCTTATAAAACTCATTTAATGGCAACACCTGACCTGACCTGAACTGACACGAGGCTCCTTCTAATCGTTGTTGATCCCTCTGAGTGTGAATAATCGTACATTTGGCTCAAGAAGCATTAGTGAATTGATTACAGGGTGCCACCCCAACCCGGCTAGGAATACAAATAAAAGGAAAGTGCATGGCATAGTATATGCTGCCGTTGTAAAATGCAAATAAAATCTGTGATCTGAACACATCAGACCCAGGGACGTTGGATAAGGGATCGGGAGCCTGCATTTCAACATGACAGAGAGAGGACGAGTGGAAACGTGGCCCTGTAAACATGCAGCTCTAGAGCAGCGCCTGTGGTGACATCGCAGCCCGTCTGGAATCACGGAATGCCCGCGCTAGATGGGCCCCTGGAGCCTGGCAGAGCAGCCCTCTCGTTCCATAGATGAGGAGACTGCTTAGGCTGGGGACTCGGCACATATGTTGCAGGTCACCAGGGGTTTCACAGTGGAGCTGGAACTGTTTATTTCCGCTTTGCAGTGAATGAGGTTTTAGGACTGATTCTTTGGTTGTTGTCATCACTTGCTGTCAAGTCAGCTCTGACTCCTGGCGACCCTGATTCTTTGGGTATGTTTAAACATTAAAATACTTGACATTTAGAGGGAAGAAAGGAAGCCAGCAGGTGAATATACAGGTAAATCTACACTCTAGCTACAGTGATCTTTCATTTGTGTAGCATTTCATGTGTACACACACACATACGCAAAGTAAGGAGATATCTTCTCCTTTGATCTTCAGAACACTCCTGTCAGATATACAGGATGGGCATTACTCTCCCTGTTTCATAGATGGTCAAACCAAGTCTTGGCCAATGACTTGCGCTGGTGGCTGTGGGCGAGACACTTAACTCTTGGAGCCTCCGGTGAAAAATGAGTTCTTATAGGGCTGTTTTGTTAATCAGAAGAAGTAGCACCTTCACCACAATTAGAACTGTGCCTAGTGCACGCTGACATGCCACACGCTGGTTCCTCTCCACCTTCAGACAACTGAGGGAGATTGCACAAGTCCCGCAGCTGTTCTCTTTGAAGAGGACGTGCCTCGATATGATGAAGAGAAGACGGTCACCAAACGATGACGGACCCCGCTCTCTGTGCCCTGTGCCTCCATGTTTGTTTTTGTTCTTCCAGCTTTAAGAGGAGAAGCTTGAACGAATGCCTCCCTGTGCTAATTTTCTCTTTCTCCCCTCAGAAATTGGGTCATGGGAGGCTGTGATCTTGGTGGCCCCTATTGTCTTCACAGGTCAGGATATAGTTTGATATTTTGTTTACTCCAGATCTGACTGGCGGAGAAACAGCCACCACTGCAAACACAATTTGCTGCAGAAAATGACTTTATTTCTTGTCAGCACACATGGGACTTTGTTTATCGTAGTTCACTTTAGATGGGCATAATAAAATATTTTCTTTTTCTGAGTATTTTGCAAGATTAATAAAGCTGCATTCTTAGGGAAAGTTTATTAATCCATAACTTATAGAAAACTCCAGAGGAAGAAGATATGAGATATGTTCCGTGGGTAAAGACGTCAGGCTGCCACTACTGGAATTGAATTATGCATGCATTATCCGGCTAGCTGTCTTCTAGGTGCCTTACAGGTTGCTGATATGATGGTGACTTTGTCTTGAACAAGATCTAAACAGGCAGTTGTTTCCTTTTATGTTTGAGTTGGGAGGGTGTGAAAAAGTGGGTGACAACATGTGGAATAGTCGGGTCCTCACGATGCTGGTCCTCTCCATCCCCTTGGCTGCACTTCAGCGACGTGAGACACAAAGGCTTGCATTGCACCCTGGCTCCTTTGCATAAAGCTGCGTGCACTGGGTTTCTGCTCTCTGTCTGACGGAGGTGGTGGTGCTGGTGGCAATGATGACAGTTTTGATGAGGATTATGGTGATGGTGACGAGGAGGATAGTGGCACCTCTGTGTCCGTGACAAGGAGCAAGGATTTCTGGGAAAGGACCTTGTGCTCTATTACTTTATCCATTTACCCAGTATTTCTTGAGCCCCTTCAGGGTATTGGCACAGTGGTGGGCTCCGTGGATATAGCCGTAAAAAAGACACAGGCTTTCTCCTCAAAATCCAGGATTAGTCCAGAAAGCACAAATAAACAGATAGCAATGTGGTGGCTAAGTATGACCAACAAAAAGTCTTAGCTGAGGTAAAAAATAAGACAGAAGGATGAACTTTGCCAGGGTACGGAAGGGTCAGCATCTAAGCTAAACATTTTGAGGTGACTTGGAATTTGCTGGTATGTCTTTCATGCAATAAGTATGTTCTGAGTACCATGCTGGGCTTCCAAGGTGAGCGTGACAGAAACTAATTGCCTGAATGGTGTGTGCAGTCTGCTGAGGAAGACACCATCAATGAAGGCATGAAGGAAGTACATTCTAGGTCAAGGGACCAGCGCTAAGGTAGAGAATGGACACTTGCATGTATGGGGAGCCCTAAGTAAGGTGGTACTAATGGATCACAAAGTAAGGGGGTGGCAAGAGCCAGGGAAAGTGAGGCTGGGAAGGTAAGCAGGGCCAGTTCATGGAGCACCTTGTTGTCAACTGTTAGCCCTGAGACTGTGCTTGGGTAGATGGTAGTGAAATAGCCTTTTCTTTGTGTAGCCTCCTCTGCATTTCCTCCGATTCTCCTATTGCCTGGGGCCAAAGAGCAGTCTAAGGAGAAACGTGATTATACGGTTGTCCCTTGGTATCCATGGGCAATGGGTTCCAGGAAGCCCTGCAGATATCAAAATCCATGGACACTCAAGTCTCATGTAAAATGGCTTACTACAACGAATACAGTTGGCCCTGTGTATCTGAAGATGTGAACCCTGAGCATCGGAAACCCGCAGATATGGAGGGCGGACTGTATGGATTTGGGTGAAATGAGGACCTGCGTGGAGGTGTGGGGCAGTGTAATGGCCTTTCAGGTGTCTCGTATTATACCAACTAGAAGCTCAGGCGCCTGCAAAGTGCACGCGGCTGACGTTAGTGAGCGTACCAGTCCGGGGGCAGGGTGGGGGAGCACTGGGTAAGCCACTGTTGAGCTCCAACCCCACGGTTGCAGTAAGGGAACGCTGGACCAAAGTAGCCAGGTTTCCAGCTTTTTCAAGAAAAATCTTCGTTTTTTTTTAATGGGAAGTCCCTCTGTTAAACACTTTGGCACTAAATCGGTTAAAACAAACAACAAACAAAAAACACTTGTAGGCTAAAGATAACTGTCCTGTGGGCTGTTTTTAGCTCATGAACCACCCAATGGTGAATTCTGGCCTATTCTTTATAATTAGTGTGTATCACTGTATAAATCTCCCTCAGGTGGAACCTCAGTCAATATACTGAGGGGTTTATTGGGCCATTTTTGGTAAAGGAAAGTTTCTGAAAGACAGGTGAATGGTTGCGATCAGTCCTCATTTATTCCCGTGGGTTTCCTCAATCACCTTGTTTGTGGTTCTTGATCAAACACTTCTGATACCGGGTAAAACCTGAGTAAAACCAGTGTCCATAGCAATGCTGCTGTGTCCGTGGCTGTTTGCTGGGCGGCACTGGGGTCTGTGTCTGTCCAGCCTACAGCTGCCTTGGTTGAGCTGGTTCCATCCTGTTACAAGACAGATCCCTTTGGGGAGTCAAATGAGTAGTTTTAGGGTCTGGAAAAGACAGCCTTCTGGGGCTTTCTCATTTGGGGTCGAGACTCCCAGCCATGAAAATATGCACATTTCAAACCAAAGTGAGAACATGAGCAACTTAGTAGTTACTGTGGAATTGAGTGAATGTCATAAATATTTATTTATCTTTTTCATGGCTGGCGTAAAAATGTTAGGATATAAAAAAGTTGTTCACTATAAAAACAACAGAAAATTCATTGGCTATACATCTCCTGAAGGCGTGTGTCTCTTTGGGTTTTCATTAGCGTCTAGCAATATACTTTGAGAAATTAGATTTGAACAGGATCTTCAGCAGAATATGAAAGCTCCTAGTGTTCATAATTAACCCGTTTTCAGAAGGAATCCATCGCATGCAGCAGTCGTTTTTTAACCACATCGTGGCTCTAGTCACGTTTAAGGAATTTTTCTTTCAGAATTTTTTTTCCTAAGAAGTAATCCCTTGTTTATTGAATTTGAAAAATACAAAAAAGTATGAAAGAGAAAAAAAGTCACATGTCATATTTCTACCCAGAGGTGATCACTGTTAATATTTTGAGTTGCAGAGATAAAGGGACTAGAGTTTGAGGTCAGACCAACAAAGGTCTCAGTCCAGGCTCCTCCATTTATTTAATCTTGCCGAGTCTTATTTTTCTCATCTGTGAAATAAAAAGAAAGATATCTATCTGATCCGATATTTTATTAAACCAGATAATGCATATTAAGCATGTGGTACATTACTTGGCACATAGGAAACATTAAAAAAATGAGCTATTATATTTTTCTATTCTTTTTGCTATAAACATTTTACTTTGTAGAATTCATGTTGTGAATACACTTTTTCTTTTGTAAAAAGAACAACCTATTGTTCTTCTATCTCTTTAAAAAAACTCTCTTTAAATGTCCTTTATAACAGTTACCTAATGTTTCTTTACATGCCTGATCATCGTTTAACTCTTTCCCTTGTATATTTAAGTTGTTGCTCACCTCACTCTTTCTTTATTATAAATAATTCTTTGATGAATATCTTCATTCGTCAATCTTTGGTAGCAGCTTGATTTTCTGGTTAGTATAGTGACTACACCCCACATCTGGAATTGGCGGAATTACTGCCGGCATTCTCCGTTGGAACTTTTGGTGATAATGAGAATGTTCTCTACCTGCACTGGTCAATATAGTAACCACTAGCCATGCATGGCTATTGAGCAGTTGAAATGTAGCTAGTATGATTGAGAAACTGACTTAAAAAATTTTTTAACATTATTTAATTGTAGTTTGAATAGCCTCATGTGACTAGTGGCTGCCATATTGGACGGCATGGGCTTGTTCTGTTCTGGTTCAAAAAGTAGAGTGGACTTAGGTTGAGATTTTGTTTTTCATACAGACATATCCAGAGAACATTTGGCTCTTTCTTCTGGTCTTTTAATCTCTGGTACAGTCTCAAGATATTGCATTTTCCCTTTCTATGTATACATTCTTTTTATTTTGACGGGGAGTTGATAGAGGGTGCCTCACATGCCTGCTGCTGTGTTAAATAAGAAATCGGAACTTAAAATGTTGCCTGTGTGAGTACTCTTCAGATTGTCATTGACAAGAATCTAGCTTAGTGTGACTTCAGTCTAAAGGGAATTTCTTGGTTCACATATCCAAGTCTAGGTGTGGTCTGGCTGCAGCCATAGTTGGAGCTGAGAGCTCAATCAACCTTGTTTCCACATGCCAGCTTTACTTTCTCTGTGTTGGTTTTATTAGAGGGCTTTCCCAAAGCAGTGGCAGTGATGGCCCCCAACAATATGGGACTACATCCTACTAGCTTAGCAACCCTGGCAGAACGAGAGAGGCCTTTTCCACTACTAGCTCCGCAGAATGGCCTGGGGCTGGCTTTCAAAGGACTTGCTCTCCATTCCTGAATCAGTCACTGAGATCAGGGTGGGGGAAGTACAGTTCATGCCTATTGATCATCACTGGGCCTCAGGCCCACCTATGGAGCCAGAGGATGAGGTCAGCCCCATCAAACTACATAGACTAAATTTGGGGTAAGAGGCTTATATGCCAAAGGAAAGTCAGGGTGGGAAATGCGTGCTTGGCAGGCAGGTACACGCTACACGATCGATGCTCACGGCACTGTGACTTTGAAGCATTGCTGGTTCCCCAGTTCTCTTCTTAGGAAGGCCAGTTTTTTTGGGGGAGGGGAAAGATTTTCTGTCCTGTGAATTGCTTTCGATTCACAAAGCCTGCTTCTATCATGTAATGGGACCACTTCCTCATCCAGAGGAGGGTCCTGAGGTGTGTCTTTCAATTCTGAAAGCATTGGGAAGTTTGGATCCTGTCTAGTCTTGCTCTTCTGGTTTGTGACAGTGTGCTCATAAGCTGGCTAGGAAGTAGGTGGCTGTGGCCCAGAGAGTTAAAAGGTAAGTAAATCGATACACCTCTTGTGATTACTTTTCCTTATGAATAAAGCAAAAGATAGATTGCCTTCGCCCCTTTCTAGAAGTATCAGAATCAAAGCTGATGGGATTTGCATGTCAGACTCCAGATAATCCAGGAATCTGGAAGAGAGTGGGCACTTCAGTCCCCAGCTGGTGTATTGCAGCAATATCTTGGGACTTAGAGGTGTAATTAAGCCATCCCTATTAGTAATTACAAGAAGGGAGTCACTGGCCTTAAACGTGACCGAAACCCATCAGATCTTCATGAAAGCGCGAAGCTATTTATTTCATCAGCAGATTCCTTGTCGAAAACATTTTATTAATATTCCAATTTTCTGATTCAGCCTTTTGTGTAATAAAATGTGGTGACTAAAGCTGGTTCCTTTTTACTGCTTTTGCTCAGCCTCCTAAGAAAGGTTGAAGCTTTGTAGCACCGTTTATGCCAAATTTCCTTTAAACTCTCCAGCAGAAAAGCATGTCAGCAAATTAATATTCCCCGACTATAAGATGAGATTGACCTCATAGGTTCTTTTCTTGTCCTAACGTCTACTGTACTGTGAGATTAGGGGTCTTTTCTTTATCTATTTTTACTTCATTTTCATTGTGGCAGGAGTGGTGGTAGGGACCTCAGTCCAGATGTTGTGTCACCTAATATATTATCAGCCTGTAACTAGTTAGTCATTGTTGCATAATGATGCAGGCAATGTCGTGGACACAGCTCACTTTTTAGTGCTGCTATATTTCAGCTGGAATCATAGACAAGGTCTCCATATTTTAGAGGCACTGAAAACATGGAGCTCAGTCTTAGTGAAACACTGTGGTCACCTCTGCAGAGTCACCTGTGCTGAACTGGGTGACCTGTGTGCAGATGAAAGAAGTGAAGCACCGATGGGCTGTGTGGCAGGGAGGCCTTGGATACGATAGGACAGTGGGTTCTGTTATCAGGTCAGGTAGAAGATCAGTGTATCCTTGAGCTACTTACTTGACTTCCCTGGACCCACGTATTCTCAACTGAGAAAGAAGGGTGTGGATGAACCATCTCTGAGATCCCTGCCCACTCTGACCCTCAGATGTTGCCCACGTGATACTGCGTTCACCTGCAGTAACGCTGCGGATGAGCCTACAGTTCAGGGTCACATGCACATGCTCTCCGCTCTCTCAAAAGCTTTCTCAGATTCCCTTGGCTGGGTTCTGTCCTGCTCTCTTCTTACTGTACTTTCTACAGATGATATTGCATATCAGAGTGGGCATTTTTATGTGTCTTGTTCTCCTCACAAAGATGTGAGCTCCTTGAGGGCAGCCACTTTTCCTAAGTATTTGTCCATATATGAAAAGTATTTTGCAACGAGACACTCAAGAAATGTTTGGCAACCATCGATTAGAGATCTTCCAGGGAAAGACAAAAACAAATACAGATATAAGTATGTCTGCAAAGGGACTTCTATAGCGTTGTGGTGGGATTGCTTAGGTCCATCATGTCAAGTAATTCAGTAGTTTCTCAGGGAGTTTTTATTTTAATGTATATGAAATGCTAACTTTTTGCAGTTGACTGGAGAGGTAAATCATTTCATGCACGTAATGGAGTCCTTTTATACATTTCCAATTCCTCAGCGCCTTATGGTGCAGCCATGCTGTGTTACTTCCCATCATGTCAATATGTGGCCTTTTTGGCAGGGTCATTCTAGTGCTTTTAAGAAAGAAAAGAGAGCGCCCACCTTCTTCGCTGGTGTTTGATGTTTTGAGATTGTTTTTGCATGGACTCTGGGAGAGCTGGTCTGCAAAGCAAGGCAATGTGGATACATCTCCCCCAAGCAATGAGAATGGTGCTGTCCTCTAGAGAATTAGGTTTGAGCCACACCACCGTCAGTGCCTGGGACTGACTGAATCCCGTTTCGTGATTGCACTGTGTATGAATTGTGTAATGTGTCTAGAAGGGCACATGCTCTGATTGCGTCTCTTCCTCAGCATCCCTGAATGGTGATGCGGTGGATTCACGTGAGGACAGTGTCTCAAACAGCCCAGGCTACAGGAGATAACTCAGGGCCTGCACTTGGGAAGTTTCTGCAGACGAATGTAAGATGTCGCTATTAACTAGAGACAATGGGAAAAACAATCCTTGTGGCTTGTTAAAAAAAAAAAAAAGATATTGGAGCTAGGTACTTTAATAATCTTACTTCATAGAGCGGCGTGTATAGGTTCACCATGTTGTTGTGGAAAGAACCTGCAGCTCGGTTCTTTCAGCTGGAGAGTTCATGGGCGGATCGGACTACCTTTCACAACATTTATTCATTCAGCCACTTGAAGTAAGTGCCTACTGTGTGCCAAGAACCATTTTAGGTAGAGGGGCTGGGGGGGTGGCAGGCCTGGGGGTTCAAGTGTTCAGATAGAACAGCTTCAAAGACTGAAAGACTATTGTTTTATTATTTCCCCACTTCGCGCATTAAAATTAACCTGAAAAATAAATGCTCCAATACTGATGCGTCGTCCATTCTTGCAGAAACGTACAGACACTCAGTGATGGTGTTTCAGATCTCCAGCACTTCCTACTGGGAGGTGAGCTCTCACGAGCATGAGCCTTTGGAGCTGTCGAACAGAAGCACACCAGCGGTATTTTAGGTTTGAAAGAAATTTAAATGATAATTCCGAGGCCCTCTTATCTCCTAATCCTTTGGAAACTACCCGTAATTTGAATACAGTAAGAGCTAGGCATAGGCAGCGGCACAGTCAGTCGCTGAGTACCCCAAGTGTTGGGAGGGTAGGACAGGTGATTACAGTCCGGCACTGTCTGTTTTATAGCAATTATCTTTTGTAATTCAGCTCGGCTCCTGGTTCTTAGACTCGCTGGGTCTTCATTGCAAGGCTGGAACCTTGGAGTTAATTCAGTCCATTAGGTCTGTTATGGCGTGAGTCGATGCATATCATTTTCCTACCTTGAATATGAATGATCACTTTTCCTGGGGAAGCAGCAGTAAGCTCAGTCCAAGCTATGCAGCTCACTTGCTATGGGACCTTGGGTACGTCACCTTTCTTCTCTCAGCCTCACTTTTCTTACCTGCAAAATGAGGGCTTTTTGCCTTAACATTTTAGGGTCTACAGACAGGATTCTGGTCCCTAGCACTGTGTTTGCTGGACCAGCGAACCGGTGGGAGGCAGTGGGTCACATGCCCTCTACAGGCTCCTGGGATTCTCAGACTGGGTCTGCCTTCTACAGCGTATGCACACTGTCCAAGTAAATCGCCTTCAATGTCCTAATTTATTTCACAAAATGATATAAGCCTAGAATCTCAGGCTTGAATTAATATTAAAATTGTATTTAATTAGGACAGTCCCATCTTGAGATGAGGAAACTACGCCATCCACCCATTCATCATATTATTCTCTTATTCAGTGTTTATTAATATTAAGCACCTGCTATATGCTTGGTGCTATGCTCAGTACTAAGAAAACAAAGACGAGTAAGATGCAGTCCCTGTGCACAGATGTCTCCTCATTCTCCACAAAGGAAGACGACCCTTGCACTACGAAGCAGGCACTCTCACTTGCATTGCCTTTTGGTTTGGTGTGGCTGGAATGATGTGTATGGCGACTTGATGACCTCCAAGAGAAAAGAATGGAAAAAATCTTCCTCAACTCTGGCTCCTGCAAACATCTTTAATCATTTCAAGCTTCAACTAGAGACTCAGTTGGAGGGAAGTACTGTGAAAAGCCTGTTTATAAACAAAAGCGCCCCTCAGAGTTCGACAGCATTTCACCTGATGGAGGACTGCCATACTGGAAGAACGCACATTCAGACCATAACCCAGCCTTCAAGTCAGTTCAAGGGAAGCAAAAGGCCATACAAAATGAAATGTCATTGGGCACTCCATGAGGAATGGGACAGAACTCAGGAAGCATTGAAACGCCTCAGTGTGGCCCGTCCCCAAGCCCGGAGCCAGCATCCCCAGCCTTCCTGACAGTAGCAAGCATACGTGTCATTAAGGCATTCAGAGTTGCACAAGAAAGGCTCGAAGAGTTTGCCCCAGACTTGTCAACATGGGGTGTTTTTGCTTTGCATTTTAAGATTGAAAAGAAATAAATGTTATTGTAAACTCCCAAATCAAAAGTTGGAAGTGCAATGAACCCTTTGTGGTTGAGGAGAGGTTTGTGAGATGACAGTTAACACACTGACTACTTCTGAAGAAGGTTTCCAGAAGGGAGAAAAATATTCCAAGACAAACGAAAAATACTTATGTCACTTGTGTCATTTAGAAACCCATTTCCTACAAGTTTCTGTTCTCTCCCTTTTCCCCACCACTGCCTGCTGAACGCTTCCTCATCTGTCAAGGCCCGGGTCCCTTGCCCTCCCCTCTCTCAGGCCTTCTCAGAGCCTCTCAGTTAGAGTGAATGGCTCTCCTGATCATGTCCCACAGCACCAGCATTAGGCCTCACATTCTAGTTATTCATACACACGTTGGTCGCCTCTGTAAGGCTCCAAGTGTCCCAAATGCAGTGATCTTGTCTCCCTCACTTTATAACCCTCTCCCCTGCCTACAGGCCTTGCTTGAAAAGTGTGCTCAGTAATGTTCACTGAACTGAGTGAATGCAAAGCCTCGAATACCTAGTGTCTGTGGTAGACGTGGGCAGTCAGTCACCTGGGAGTCGTTTTTGTTGTGCGTGATTGGGAGAAGGTGGACGGAGAATACCTGCCTGATTGGCAGCCAACACAGAGACCAGAAAGTCCAAATTATAGGCTTAAAACTGATGTTCACACACGAGAAGGGCTGATTGAGTCAAACACGGTAAGATTTAAAAGGGCTAAATGCAAAGTCTTGTACTTAGGCACAAACCATTAATATTAATAGCAAAGTAGAATGTAGTGAATATTTGGCCATTCTTATAAAGGAGACGGGGAAAGGGGAGTTGATTTAAGTTAATACAAGTCGCCAGTAGGCTACTCAAGAAGCCTGATCACTCTCGGAGCAGATTGCCGGAAGAATTTAGTACCCAAAGAAGAGGTTGATTGTGGATTCTTGTCTCTGCCCTTTGTGAGCCAGTTGGAAGCTCCAGCATGTGTGGACATATCTGCCTCCCATGCTAGGCATGCTGTCTCCTAACTCAGCTGCTTTACGCAGAGCCCAGCACTGGGCCTGGAATGTAGCAGATTAGAGAAATGTTAGTGGAATGGAAATTGATCCAACTAGAGTGTGTGTGGAGGAAGAATGTTGAATGGTCAAAAAAAAAAGATTGTCTGTCAAAGAATTAGAAAATCGTTAGAGGCGACCAGAGATGCTTGTACTTTGAGATGCATGTCATTGGCCGGGATGGGTGTATTTGGGGACGTGCGGAGCATCGTCACCATCTTCAAATATTTTAAAAACTGCCATGTGGAATGGAAGTTAGAACTCTTCTGTTTCCTCTCAAAGAAGTAGAGGTTAGAAAAAGCAAGTTTTGGCTCAAGGAATTGTTTAAGTGTGAAATGGTTTACATGAGATAATGTGCTCCCTGTCCCAAATTTTCTAGGCTTAAAAAATTGAGGGAAAAGGGTCCTGTAGAGGACTGCCACACTGGATTGGGGGACCGCATAAAATGATTTCCAAGGACCCTTCTAGTTCTAACATTTTATGATTTCTATTGAATAAAGAGTTCCTTTTTGACCTCAGAAAAAATCTTAGCATGTTAATATAAGATAAACTATTATTATTTATAGCTTTATCTTTCTTAAAGCATGTTTATTTACATTGTCTCAAGTGAACCTTGTAAGAAAGATACAGACATATAGAGGAAACATTGTCCTTGTCATTCTATAGATTAACAAACCCACTTACTTGGTCTGGACAAATGACTGTTCAGGGTCGTTACAGGAGCTAGGTCCTTGACCTAATAAGTGCTTACAGTCTGGCTCTGCGTGAGCAGTTAGAAGATTCCTGAAAGGTAGATTACATTCTTATCCCCACTTTACAGATGAGGAAACCGAGGCATAGAGACGTTAAGTACTACTACACGGTCAAGGTCACAAAGCTATTAAGTGGCAGAACCAGTGTTTGAACCAGATAGTGTGATTTCAAAGCTCATGTTCTCGACCTCTGTGCTGGCTTGCATTGTAACATCAAAGAGCAATCAGCAGTTTACTTTGCCATCAACCATTCAAATGATCAAGATACAAAATTAACAGCTAAAAGTGTTTTTTTCCAAAGGTGGAGTTCTGGGATCTGTGTCAAAGGTTGGCAAGAAGAGTTGAAAAAAGATGCCACTTCCCAAAGGGCCCCAGAAAACCTGGCCCCTTACACCTGCAAGTGCTTTATGACTCAGTTATTCATCATTCACCTGGCTTTTTTGGCATGGAGATGTGAGGTTACATGGGTTTTTCTGAAATCCACGTCTCATGTTTTGAGCATCCAAGCCTTTCATGTGCTTCAGCGACGGCAAATAGGATGAAGGAATCATATCATGGTGTCTTGGAGCCCACTGAAGTGCACTGGACACTTTCTGAGTTACCCCAGGCTGCCGGGTGCCTTCTTCCTCTGTCCTTGCCTAGCCTGCCTTAGAGCTTATGAAAATGCGTCAAGTGGTTGGCCCTACCAGGACTGTCCCTTGCCAGCCACGTTCCTTTAGTTTGTGCTCTTCCTCGTATTTCCTGCCCTCACTTCTTTCTTCTGCTGTATTTGCCGGTTCACTGCCCCATGCCCATTTTCCTTCTGACCTACTGCCCTTAGCATCTGTTGACTCTTTTATAAGTAATATAAGGTAAAACTAGAGGTTGATAGTGGAAAACTGATAGATTGGTGTTTCTGTAAAATTGAGTCAAATAGCTTATGTACTTAAGAGAGGAGTGTCATAGATCTGCACTCTCCAAGATGGAAGCCATGGGACACACGTGGCTACTTAAATTTAAATAAATTAAAATAAAACATCCGGTTGCTTAGTAGCACTAGGCACATGTGAGTGCTCAGTAGCCACATGTGGCTTTTAGCTGCTGTGGTGGAGCTGGTGGACAGCACAGGGTGAGGACATTCCCATCACTGCGGAAAGTTCTCTTGGACAGCACTGTTAAAGGGCTTGGAATAGCTTTGTGGTATTGATACCTGAGTGTAGATTAAACCAGACAGACATGCATTCAATGCTGGTTATTTTGTAGCTGGGAAAGTTACTTTCTGGCCCCTGATTTCCTTGTCTGCAAAATGGGAATAATAATGTTGTGGGGTTGTCTGAAGATTAAATGCGATACCATATGTAAAGCAGTTCTTAACTTACAGTAGTGGCTCAGGGGACATTCGTTCCTTCTTTAAGTTACCCATGATATGTGAAATCCAATTTAATGGCTTTGAGCCGGTTTGTAAGGCTGAGTTTTGCAAAGCTGCCTCTGTAGAAGATGGCCCCCTTGGTGCTGAGTGGTAATGTTGGATTGGGCATGTACCTTAGTAGTTGTTTGCTCCTTTATTGGACAGAATGGCAAAAAAAGCTGATTTTTAATGAGTAAATGCTTTCTAAAAGAGTATGTTGGGCTGGCCCGGTGGCGGAGCTGTTAAGTTTGCACTTTCTGCTTCGGCGGCCCAGGAGTCGCTGGTTCGGATCCCGGGTGTGGACATAGCACCACTTGTCAAGCCGTGCTGTGGCAGGCGTCCCACATATAAAGTAGAGGAAGATGGATACGGATGTTAGCTCAGGGCCAGTCTTCCTCAGCAAAAAGAGGAGGATTTGTGGCAGCTGTTAGCTCAGGGCTAATCTTCCTCAAAAAAAAGAAAAAAAAAATATGTAAAGTAGGTTGCATCTATCGAGGAAACTTTTTCAAAATCTCAACACCACGTTTCCCAAGCCATAGTCCATGGACAATCAGACCCATAATGGCTTTCTTTCATCAGATGAGTTTGGGAAACTCTGCATTTCGTATCTCATTTTATCATAATGAACAAGTTAAAGACTCTGAGAAGTCCTGCTGAAAGAAATATGTTTAACATTTTGTAACTCAGCATTTTGAGCTTTCTTGGACGAGGAACAGCTCCTCGTTCTTACAGAGCACGTACTGAAACAGTGTTCACAGAAACCGCTTTAGAGCACTGCTCCGGGGCACGGTGGGCCCCTGCTGTCCAGATGCCTCTGCAGGGAAGGCTCAGTGAAAAGCATTTTCTTCTGCACTAACTTCTAATTCCAACGTAACAAAGGGATGTGGTGCACGCAGCTCAGTCTCTTTCTAGTTCCTTAAGGAAAGGATAAATCTGCAGCGAGTTCAGGACCTGAGACTCACCTATTTTGTCAAGGTTTAAGGTTCAGTAAACAGCACTTGAGATGGCTTGTATTTCAGACAGCCACAAAGGCGGTTTTTGTACTTGGAGACTGGAGGCTAATGTAACTGTGTGTTTCCATTTGAAGGCCAGTGGGGTTGAAGCTCTCTGCCTTCAGCCGTCTGTCTCTGCAGCACAATGCCCATTGGGTCTGACATTGGTCTGATAGAAAAAGTGGAATGTAATTCAAGCTGTGTTAGTGAAATGAGTGCTTTGAATAAAGCTCTACCTGTTTTGGCTCTAATAATCAGGTAAAATCTAAGGTAATAGTCTCTACTTTGTTCGCACTGTACCGCATAGGATAGATAAAGGCTAACGGATAAATCCGCCCTTATAAGCTAATCACAAGGTGTTGGAACATTGAGAACTGCTAGTCTAAGCTAATGACCAAAGCAGGAAAGGAAAATGTGCCACGTCTTGAGTCAAGTTTATGGATTATAGAGACACGTCTCTGGAGTCATGAACTGTCTTATAGTCTTCTTTTTTGCCAGCAACATATCTTTGCACATAGTAGATGTTCAATAAATGTTGTTATAAAGTAAATAAATGAACCATGAAACATATAAGACTCATGCTCTTAGAGATTCAGGTTTCACTAAGTATGTGGAAGCGTTAACTAATTGATATTTTTAGTATGCCTCCCGTGTGCCAGTCAGGGAGCTACATCTTAAAGATACAGCAACTAGTAACATGACTTGATAGCTCTTCTTGATTATCTTATATGTGATAGATTCTGTAATAAACACTTGTGAGTTGCTATAGTCATTACTGCTACGTCCTTCTGGCAAAATGTGTCATGAAGTAACAGATGCCTCTGTTGCAGCCCCTTCGTTGTCCATACCTCTCTGAGAGTATTTTGTGTCCCTTTTGCTTTGTAGAGTATCCCCAGTGCCAAGCATCGTGCTGGGCTATTAAATGCTTGTGAGCAAATGAACATTCTTGGAACCAAAAATGTACAGCTAGTGTGTTACTCTGGAATGAGCTTTGGTTCTGGGCAGGGGACCTGGGTTCAAATCCCAGCTCTGTGACTAGCTGGCTGTGGTAAGGATCAGCTGAGCTGCTTCTGCATGGCTGGAGAAAAAGCATGGTCACTGGCAACAGGGTTGAAGGGCTTAAACTGTTTGCAAGGAACAAGCCAATGAATCCTCAGAGGTTAGAAGGATGCCAGTGAGAGGGTTGTGTGAGCCATGGGGCATGCAGACGTAGAAGGAACAGTAGCCCCAGCTGGAGGAGGGGAGCTGGGAATTTGGATATCCTGAAAACAGACTTCTCCCTGGCATCCACTGGGACCATAGTAAGCATGGTTACAGTTGGAAGAAGAGGGAAAACAGCAAAAAATCAAGTTAAAACTGTGAGGACCATGATAGGTTGAAAAAATGAAATAAGGCCCAAAGCTCGTTTTTCTTTCTCCTTGATTTCTCCTTGTCTCATTCTTAGGGGAAGCTGAAATCATCTCTGTGGGTCCCTTTCAAGGGAAGATTTGAAAGGAGGAATGACTTTATACAGGGCAAGACTTATAATACAGAAAAAGCTTGCATGCCAGGGCTCTGATTATTCACGCAGCTGGGGGGAATTCGGGGCACATGCTTGCAGTATTTCAGTGTCCACAAATTAAGGAGCTCCATGTGGTGTTCATATCAGGAGAATAATCGTGATTATTTTGGTGTGCGACTAGGACTGCTGGAATTGAAATGAGTACCTTTTGCAAAATATTTTTATAGACAATGATCTCATCTATGCTTTAGAGCATCCCTCTGAGGGGAGGCGTTAATATCTCCGTTACAGGCAGGAATTGAGGGCCAAGTTAAATGATTTGCCTAAGGCCACACAGCTAATGAGTAATGTAGACAGAACTGGAATCCCATCAGATCTTCTCATTCAAACTCCATATTCTTTTCACCGTGATGGGCTTCTGGAAGAATGTTGTGTTCTATTTAAGAGGACCGTGCAGGGCCAAAACTTCCGTTGTCTGTAATAAGAGACAGTGAGCTTGTGAGATATTGAGGACTCGTTAAAGAAGGTTTGGTCTGGGTTAATAGTACCACTTAAGATAGCACACCGCAGATGCTGTCTTGGTGTAGAAGTTAACAGCATTGGCTTTGGGGTTGGAACTTGGCTCTTCTCTAAAAGCTGTATGGCTTTGAGCAAATTAATTAACGTGTTTGTGTCTCCTCACCATTTACCGAGGCATACATGAGTTAATAGCAGTGAAGAACTCAGAAGTTTTCTGAAGTATGCGATATTAGTTATTATTTTTATTGTAGTTATTATCATGCTGATTTATAATGAGGCATCTGGGTGTCCAAATGACTGTGTCAAAGGACGTGTAGGGCTAGTTACCCACCGTACATTTTATGTGAGGAACAATTTAGTTATAATTGATAGAGGGATATAAATTATCTATTGGTCAAGAAATTACCTGAGTGTGCTATGTAGTTGCTTGCTCCTTCCCTCCTTGTCTCCCTTTCTTCCTGCCTACATCTATCTTTTATTTCTTTTGTTGAGCTGAGGCTAAAAGGATAATAGAAGCAAAGATAAAGGATAATATGAGTTCATTGTATGTATAATGAGATGGGAAGGGCATTCTCTATACAAGAACATCATATTAAAGGCATGGCACCATGAACTACCATGGTGTGTTTCCCATGCCTGCACCTACGTATGTGCAAAGTGGTCCCATATTCCTGTTCTCCAGTGAGCTGGGCTGGTGGTGAGTGGAGTAGTCTGAGCTTGCGGTGGTAGGCGGGGACCAGATCACGAAGTGCCTTACATTGCATACTGGAGAATTTTGACTTTATGTTGAAAGTAATGGGGACCCATTGGAGCCTTGTAATCTGGGGAATTAATGGATCAAATCTGCTCTTTGAAATCAGTCTAGAGTAGAGGGTGTGAAGAGCAGATGGAAATTGACAAGAAATAAGTCAGGGCTGTAGGTTAGGGGAGTAGGAGAGAAATAATTAGGACCAGAGCCGAGACAGTGACAACAGGAATGGTGAACAGAGCGTGTGTGTGTTGGGGTGCATAAAAGAAGCTTCCAGCTATGCCTTCTGTTTAAACTAAGACGAAGGGTTGAGGCATGAATTGACGGTTACCCTTGTCGTGTAAAAGAGAGGATCTTTGAACATTTATCTAAAAGAATGACATAAAAAGGAGGCAAGCACAGCTGGAATAGCTTCAAGGGCCCTGACTGAAAGAAGCAATACAGAGCTGGTGACACGTTTTGAAATAATATTGTTGAGGCTTCAGAGTGGGTAAGGGAAGGACAAGTTTGTGAAAGGGAGCAGTATTCAATGAAGATGAGAGATTTAGGGTCATGGAGAAGGAAAGTGATGAAGTAATGAGGGATAAACAAGAGGCATAAGAAGAAAGCCAGAAGGGGCAGTGAGCCGTGAGAATGGGACGCTGAGCTCAGAAAGAAGACTTCAGACAGGGCTGTCTTCGTCTGAAGTGCACAGAGGAGGAAAGAAAGGGAAGGGAAGAGGAGCTTTCAGAGAAAGAGATGGAGGCAGAAACTAGAGCAGATGGAGATAACAGGCCAGCTGTAGGTGGGACACAAGTTGCCGAAGGTGGAGAGTCACAGGCGAGGGGAGGAGCCTGGAGCGCCGGGTAAAGCTGGCAAGCAGCCAGAGGAGCCAGAGAGAGGGGGGCACAGAGGAGCCCCGAGGAGCTCAGTGAAACCTCATGAGCATGGGATGAACGACCACAAGAGGAGCGGAAGCACAAACAGCGTGGCGTGCGTAAGGCCTGTGTGGCTCCACGAGGAGGAACAGATCATAATGTTACGCAGGAACAAGGCTGTCTAGGATGACGGAAGTGTCCAGGGTGAATAGGACTGCAGGCTGGTCAACAGAAGAATCGTGTGAGGACAGGATTCTTGTGTAATCAACACTGGTGGATGTGTGAAAGGAACCTTTGCTGAAAGATGTATGATCTCAAGCTTATTTACTCAGCAGGGGAAGCCATCAGGTCTATGAATGCACAGCCCCCACGAGGAGAAGCGTGTGAGGAGAATGTACGCAAGGATAGGAGGCCTTCACTGCTTGACGGAAAAGGGTGGTGATGGGAGGGGATTCCAGCAGTTTATGAACGTGCCTGGAAGAGGAGAGGAAGGCAGGCTTCCCAGCTTTGGTTTGGAATCTGTCTGGCTGCAGGAGGAGGACGGGGTGAACGTGGCAGATGGATCATCACCGGCTTTTAAATCTGATTTCAAATCTGTTTCTTGGCTTTCTAGTGGAGTGACCTGGTGCCAGGCCTTTTGACCTCTGATCCTTAGTTTCCTTATGGATGTCCAGTATTCCTATGGTGATTAGAAGAGAGATGATATGTGTGTGGATGTCTACACATATATGCACACCGAACATGTGATTTGGCCATAGAACCTTTTATCACTAAATGCAAAAGGTGTGGAGTTCAAAAGTCAATGAGGGACGAGTGAGAACTTCCTTTGTAGGTTTTGGAGAAGGTAAAATTCTCATGCTACTCCTAATGCTGACCCTAACCACCTCCTCCTCGCTCCTCTGTTGAGGTTTTGCTCTATTCCCAGCCCTGTGCTGCTCGCTTACACATAGCATCTTAGTCAATCCTCAATAATTTAGAGGGGTCGGTGGTATTAGACCCATTTTCCACACGAGAGAACTGAGGCTTGGAGAGGTTTGGTGCCTTGCCTGAGGTCTCTCACCTTATAAGTGGAGGAGCCAAATTCAAACCATTGTCTGTCTAAATCCAGAGCGTTACTCGCAACCTCAAAGTGAGGAAAAGGAGGAGAGCTGGATAATGTCTTTAGAAAATAGGGTTTGACTGATCCTGCTGATTCCACTGCCAAGATCCCTGTGCCCCAGCTCCACGTGCTCCCCCACCAGGCCAGGCCAGGCAGAGGGCATATTGTACACGGTTGCCTGGTCCCTGTGCCCCAGCTGTACGTGCTCCCCAACCAGGCCAGGCCAGGCAGAGGGCATATTGTACACGGTTGCCTGGTCCCTGTGCCCCAGCTGTACGTGCTCCCCAACCAGGCCAGGCCAGGCAGAGGGCACATTGTACAGGGCCGCCTGGAACACCAGAGCCCTGTGATCAGGAGGCAGCCCACAGTCCTGCTCCTGAGGGGAGCGAAAGCAGGATCATTCTAGAGCTTAGAGCCGTGTGGGCTTCAGGTTTTAGAAGGTAAAAAGGGATGGAACTAATGGACGGTTTTTAGTTTCCTCTCTTCATTGAAAACTCTGGCATAAAGATCATGTTCCACTATTTTAAAAAAATAGAAAAATATCTATTTGAAAAGAGAAGGTGATGACGAATGAGGCTGCTCTGTGTGAGAGAGGAGAGAACGCTGTCTCAGGGGCAGGAGCCAACTTAGTGGAGGAACTTGGGTGACTCATTGGGTCTTTTGAGCCTCATCTTCGTCTGCAAAGTGAAGGAGTTGATCCATTTAGTCTCTAGGGTTCTCTCCAGTCCCACCAGGCTCTATTATAGAATATAAAACCTTGAATGGTTCTATTCAGTCTCTGGTTCTTTTGTCATCAGTTTTCCAGGACTGTCCTTAAGTTCCTGCAGACTCCATTAAAGCTGTTAGGAATTCTGTCCTATCCTTCTGATGCAGATAAACTAGACAGGACCCTTCTTTCAAGGGCCTAAGTGGTGGAGAGAGAAAACAAATTGACATTCTGTTGTCTGTTGTATAACTATGACTATCTGACCTGCTAGCCGAGGGGCTTGTTGAGGGGTGAGGACTGTGCCTTAGTTTTAAATCCCTAGTGTCTAGAGCAGTGCCCATTAAATGTTTGAGGAAAGAATGAATAAGTGGATGAACACCATCCATACCATTTACAAGGTGCTTACTATGTGCTGAGCAGTTGACCTCGCTTAACTCACCCAACAACGCAATGAGATAGGAGCCATTCTTTTCCTCATGTTATGCTGTATAGTATTGGCATGGATATGGAGAAATCGCAACCCTTTTGCAGTGTTGATGGGGATGTAAATAGGTCAGTTACTATAGAAAACAATGTGGTGTTCCTGAACAGATTAAAAATAAAATTACCATATTATCCAGCAGCCTCACTTCTAGATAAGTATTCAAAAGAATTGAAACCAAATTCCTGAAGAAATATTGACATACTTATGTTTATAGCAGCATTATTCACAATGGCCAGGAATTGGAAGCAACTCAAATGTCCATTGATGGATGAATGGATAAACAAAATGGCAATATATATATATATATATATATATATATATATATATATATATATACAATGGAATATCATTCAGCCTTAAAAAGGGAGGGATTCTGAAATATGACACAACATGGATGAACCTTGAGGACATTATGCTAAGAGGCATAAGCTGGTCACAGAGGGACAAATACTGCATGTTTCCACTTATACGAGGTATTTAGGGGAGTCAAATTCATAGAAGCAGAAAGTGGGATGGTAGCTGCCAAGAGCTAGGGGACAGGAGAAATGGGGAGTTGTTTAATGGGTATAGAGTTTCAATTTTGCAAGAGAAAAAGTTCTAGAGATTGGTTGCATAAAAATGTGAATACGTTTAACACTTAAAAATGGTTAAGATAGTAAACTTTATGTTATTGTATTTTACCAAATTTTTTTTTTAATTTTAAAAATAATAATGTAAGATCAGTAAAGATGTATGCGTGGGATGTTGGTAAAACGTGTTAGAAATGTAAGCACTGCCCCCATGCTATGAGGTGCTCTTTGAGGAGAAGTGATGTGTTATACAGAAATGCAACCCCCCCCCCCCCGCCCCCAGGTCTTCCATGATGAACAGCACACAAAAATGGGATGTCTGTCTGTCCAGGGTCAACAGCAGCCACAGGACACAGTGTCTCAAGGTTTCTGTGGCAGACAGTGTGTTCCCATTGCCCAAATGAAGAACTGATGGATTAGCTATTATTGAAACATTGTAAATCGACACAAATAAAATGTTACTATGTTTTAAAAAAAGGAGCATTAGGACAGCCTTGAGTCTAGATATTCCACATTAAATTCTTCTTTGGGTTTGTGTTAGCTCCTTTTAATTCTTCAGAATTTCAGAGAAATTCATGGTCACAGATATAGCTTAGCCTGGGTAAACAAGATACGGGGTAGACACCAGCTTCAGACACTCATTTCTCTGTGCAGGTTCTGAGCATGAGAGAGTCACCTCGTGGACCATCTGTAATGCATTCATTGAACAAACGTTTACTTAGCAACTACCATACGCTAGCCCTTGGCCAGGCCTTGGTGCTATGTAGGTAAATAAGACATAGTGTCTGCCTTCGAGGAGACTCAGTTGAGTTGGGGAGTCAGAGATGAAAACCTGTGATTACATTTCAGGATGTGCAGAATCCAGAGGCAAGAGACAGGATGGCACACTCAGAGAAAGAATAGACAGTTCAGTCAGAGTGGAGTTCAGGCCTCAAGGCAGGGAACTGGAGAAAGAAGGGGTAGAAAGTTCCTGGGTTAGAACAAAGTGCAACTTAACTCCAGCCGTGTGAGAGTGTTTCCGATTAAAGATGTCCCCTAAAGATGTCCCCCAAATGGCAAGGTGCCATGGAGACTGCCAAGTAGTGTTTTACTTTGTTGCTGATATTTTGCTTACAAAGAAATGGATGGTTCATTGATCACTCCCCTTGGGAAGTATTTAAATGTGTCCTTAACCACCCCTTGAGAGATGCACATTCCAGTGAGTTGAGAGCATGGGTTATAGAGTTAGCAACAGTCAAGGTTTTGGTCTGAGCTGTCTGTCCCTCCTTAGCTGTGAGGCCTCCGGTGAGTGAGTGAACTGCGCAGTGTATGTAGACTACTTGTGGTTTGTTTTTCTGATAGTAGCCACCCTAATGGGTGTGAGGTGATAATCTCATTTGGCTTTGATTTGCATTTCCTTAATGATCAGTGATGTTGAACGTTTTTCCATATGTTTCTTGGCCATTTGTATATCCTGTTTGGAGAAATGTCTATTTAAGTCCTTTGCCCATTTTTAATTGGGTTATTTGTTTTTTTGTTGTTGAGTTATAGGAGTTCTTTATATATTCTGGATATTAACCTCTTATTAGATATATGATTTAAATATTTTCTCCCATGCCTTTTCACCCTGTTGATTATGTCCCTTGATGCACAGAAGTTTTAAATTTTGATGTAGTCCAATTTGTCTATTTT
The DNA here is from genome assembly GCF_041296235.1 of Equus asinus. Taxonomy (NCBI): domain Eukaryota; kingdom Metazoa; phylum Chordata; class Mammalia; order Perissodactyla; family Equidae; genus Equus; species Equus asinus. Next base: position 67,458,590 of record NC_091794.1, read on the forward strand.
TACTTTTGCCGCCTGTGCTTTTGGTGTCATATCTAAGAAATCATTGCCAAATCCTATGTCATGAAGCTTTTCCCCTATGTTTTCTTCTAAGAGTTTTATAGTTTTAAGTTTTATGTTTAGGTCTTTGATCCGTTTTAAGATAATTTTTGTATATGGTGTAAGTTATGGGTCCAACTTCATTTTTTTGCATGTCGATATCCAGTTTTCCTGGCACCATTTGTTGTAGAGACTGTCTTTTCCCCATTGAATGGTCTTGGCACTCTTATCGAAAACCATTTAACCATATATAGGCAGGGTTTATTTTTGGGCTCTGTGTTCTATTTTTTGGGTCTGTAGGTCTGTCTTTATGCCAGTACCGTACTGTTTTGATTACACTTACTATCTTTATTCTCCAAATAGCACAAGGTTCCAGGGGCAAGCGCCAATGAACCCATGAAAACTTTGAGGTCCAGAGAAGGGAAGTGACATCTCTGAGCCTCCCATCTGGTAGTTTGCAGAGCTGGGCCTCTGCATTCTTCCCTGTGCTGCACAGCCTGTTGCATCCTGGGCTCAGAGACCCCATCCTAAGAATCAGAGGGACGGACTTTAACAGGCTGTCTTCATAGAAAAATCAGCCCTGTTGGAAGGGAAAAAAGAACTAGTATGTGCTTAGCTCTCTAATTAATGGAAATTAATGACCTTGTCATTTGCCAGTAACTGTAACCCTTTCGTGATCTCAGTTCCACGTGTTTCACCCTCTGATCAGCGGCTCACTCTCTCTAAAATGTGCTGCCACCATGTTTAGTACTACAGTCAGCCCCCGACCCTGGCACTCCCATTTCCCTTCACCTTTCTCTATTTACTTTTTTCTGTAACACTCGTATCTTCTAACTTACTGAATGCTTTGCTTATTTTTGTATGTTTATTGTTTATTTTCTGCCCCTGCCCACTAGAATCTCTGCTCCCTGAAGCAGGAATCACCTTTTATTCACTGATATCGAGAGTGCTTGAGGTGGGTAGAATAATGGGCCTCAAAGATTTCCACGCCCTAATCCTTGGGGCCTGGAATATGTTACTTTATGTGGCGAAAGGGACTCTGTAGATGGGATTAAGGTTAAGGACGCTGAGAGGAGGAATTAGCCTGGGTTACCCTGGTGGGCCCAGTCTCATCACACAGGTCCTTAAAAAGTGGGAACCTCTCCGGGCTGCAGAGAACTGGAGATGGCAGCGTGAGAAGGAGTCAGCCTACCTCCGGCTGCTGGCTTTGCAGATGGAAGCAGGGGGCCACCGGCCGAGGAATCAGTGGCCTCTAGAAGCTGGAAGAGGCGAGGAAATGGATTCTCCTCTCGAGGCTCCAGGAAGAAATGCAGCCCTCTTGACCTTTGATTTGAGCTCAGTGAGACCTTTGTTACAGCACTGAAAATCATAAAATTGTGTTGTTTTAAGCTGCTAAGTTTGTGGTAATTTGTTAGGTCAGCTATAGAAAACTAATAGAGCATTCAGTAAACCCTTGTTGAAGGAATGAATGAAGGAGCCTCGCATCAACGCTGGGAGGGAGCAGAGTCAGCAAGGTGAAGCCACTGGGATAGGGGCTCACAGTAAGTGATTAGCAGGGTCTCTAATCTCTCTGACTCTCAGCCTCTCCTGGGGTTTCCCTACTTGCTCTCGTGTGGAAGGATGTTGGTTTGGTATTGATCTTCCCAGCCATACGTGGTCAGTTGCCACGTTGGTTCACTTTCAGCTGAGTTGGGCAGCAGGGTGGATCTGTCTCAAAACTGAGAGGCAGAAGGAGAATGAAAGCATTGCTATGCCTTGTATACTTTACAAACATAGTTAAAAACCTCAACCCCAGAGCATGTGCTCTGTTCTTACGTACAAACAAACCAAAAAGCCATCCAGTAGCTTCTTTGTTGCGACCTACAGGAATCAGGCACGTCTGCCTTCAGCATCTTGACAGGGAGCCAGGTTTGGGAGGCTCTCGAGTCAGGTCATCCCAGGACCGAGGGCTGTCCTTGGATCTGGGAAAGCAGTGGGCTAGACGTTTAACCTCATACCCTCAGTTCTGAGATAAATCTCAAAACCCATGCCCAGTCATTAATATTAGGGGACTGATGTGGGCAGAGGAGTTACAAAGTCCTATTCTTAGAGAATTCATTGTACAGACACCACAGACATATTTTAGTGGATTTTGGAGCCTCTGTGCGTGGCAGACTAGCCAAGGCAGATGGTGTGTGCAGGAGAAAATAGTGGGGAGACTGGTTTCCTCATAGAAATTTTCCATTGAAAGCTGTGCTAGAATGTGGTGGGGATGCTTCCTGGACCTGAACAAAATAGAGACCATCCGTATGAAAGGAGAGAGAGCACAGTAAGCAATCTGCGTGAGTGACGTGTACAACTCTGTGATACAAGGCAGTATTTAATCTACAACCTTGACACCTCATCAGTGTTTTAAGAGTAACATCTTCTATATAAAAATACTCAAGAGCCTTATGCTTTATGCTCTGGACTCCAAAATGATTACACTGTCTCCACGACTAGATGGAGGAAGCCTGGATTGATTACCCAAGGCTTGTTTCCTGCATTTCTCTTTCCCTCTCATTTGACAGGTACCAGTATCCATTTGTTCCATTATCTCCCGAGTTTGAATTGGAAAAATAAGCTAAATCAGAGCAGCCTTTCTCGAGTTATAAAACCATCCATGTGAAGATGCTGCGAATGCTGTTCTGCTCGCACGTAGCTGAGACCCGGCCCCTGCGGTAATTTTGCAGGTGATTAGCCTGTCGTGTAGAAGCGTCCCTTTGGGAATGGCAAAGGAACACAAGGTTGTATTTCTCTACAATAAGCAGATTACTCAAGAGAATTTCTCCCTCCTCAGCCTCCCTCTCTCTGGAAGTCTCTGGAAGGAAGATATTTTAGGAGAGGGGTGAGCGTAAGCTTGCCGGAGGTGGGGGGAGCTCGTTCTCGCCCCTCATATTTCAGATGTGATCAGCATGCCGCTCTGCATGCATTGGGGCTGGGGTTCTGACGAGGACACAGCCTCTCTGTTGTGAATGCCTTTTAGTTGTGTGTTCAACAAACTCCTCTTCATCCTGCATGTCATAAATCAAAGGCCTCGTCTGTAAAGCCTGTCTTCATTTTCTGGACAGACACAGGCTTAGCTCCTGCTGTAACACGTTCATTGGTGGGCTTGGCACAGGTGTGTGTGTCCCCACTAGACTGAGCTCTGTGTGGGCAGAGAGGCCTATGCTATTTCACCTTTGTGTCTCTGGTTTTGGCACACGTTGGTTATAATAGTAAATACGTTGTTGCTATCATTCTGTTTCAGGCTTTGTGCTAAGCAGTTTATCTGAGTTATCTAAAATGCTGATCACTTTAAAGACGATTGTTCGGTACATAAAGAGGCAGGTATTAGATATGGTAAAAAGCACAAAGGTGGTTTGTGATTGGCTGATACTGGGGAAGAGTGTCCTAAGCAGTGTTGTGACATAAACGATTATGTTAACCTAGACCTAATGATGGTGGGTTCTATTTATTAGGACCTGCTCTGGGCTAGATGCTCAATCTACATAACACCACGTCAGCTTCCCAGCAGCCTCAAGGAAAGATAAAGCCTAGTAACTTTGGGTCAGCCAGTGTTACTCTTTAGTTTATTATTCATTTCTCTAAGCCTCAATTTTCATATCTATACAATGGAAATAGTAATAACTACTTTGAAGGGTTGTTGTGGGATTAAATGAAATGGTGGACAGTGTCTAGCACCTAGAGAGTACTCAATAAATTTTTGTGGAATGATCTGTTAAAACTTTGTAAAGTGGTGGGCACATATTAATTTATTGACATATAAAATAATAAAAACAATAGCTAGTGTTAACTGAGTGTTTACTATGTGCCTGACACTTTTCTAAGACTTTCACATGGATTTACACATGAACTAATGCCACCGTTTCCATTCGGCAGATGGAAAAACTGGGATCAGAATGGTGCAATAAGTAACCCAGGGTCACAGCCTAAGTGAGCGGTGGAGTTTGAAAGCAAGTCCTTGACCTTCAGCACACAGCCTTGATTTCCTTCTCCTTATGTCTCAGTCTCCCTGTCTGCAAAATGCTGAGTGGTAAATCAGATTCTATATGTGACTTGGAGATCAGCCTTTATCCAGTGAGTGATGCTGAATCTGTCCTTGTTTGCATAATTTGGGAGGAAGTTGCTCCAGCTGGTGAACGAGCAAACAGCATTGTTTGTGTTACCCTGGGGCACCCTCTTGGTTGAATGATGGGGGCCAGCTTGCCTGTTTTCCATCATAGGCAGTTGCTAACATGTAGTGATCAGACTATTGCTAAAGCCCCTAAACTGTGCCGGAGAGGGGAAAAGACCCAGTCTACCTTTATTTCTAACAAGTGTTCATCACAAACCTGCCTGGGAGCTATAGTATTCATTTCAGTCTAAGTAGATGATTCTTACTTTTCAGCTTCATTGAGTACATTGGTTCATGCTTTAGGACTGGAGGCAGACTTGGGCACTCCTGGCTTCACAGCTCCAAATGCAATGGGATGTGATTGAGTTCATATTATTATCTTACGTTACATTTTAAGGAATCTTAGGGATCATCTACTTAAGGGTGGTTTTTGTTGGTTGGTTTTGTGTTTTAAGTAGTGGCAACCTGTTTAACAAGGAGGTTTCACACATAACTCCACTGTACAAAACTGGTGCGGATTTGGGAGGGTCGCTCAGCTGGCAGCCCCTCCTTACCACCTCTGTTGTCTTCAGCTTCAGGCACCCTCCTGTTAGGCCCTGGGACAGCTGTACGAAGTCACCTGAGGGCCACCCACAGCGTAGTTTGGAAGCTTCAGGTTAGCTTCAGCCCCCAAGGTTTAGAGCTCAGCTGGTGACAGAGGCAGCATCTTGAAGCTGGGTCTTTTGACATCTCTTCCAGTGCTCATTTTCTTCTATTACAACTAGTTTGCTTTAAAAGGGAAGCTAATCAATGGTAGGAAATGCTTAAAGTGGCAACCATTTTAGCAAGCAGTGCTGTCCTCACTGTTCTCCTTTTGGGTTCATGAAAAAGGCTCTTAAACGTATGTTCTTAACCCATCTCCAGTGCTGAGGCATTCTGTGCTGCATTGCCAAATTTTGTACATTCCAGTGACTCCTTCTTCTCCCTAATGCATTGCTAAAAATAGGAAAACTCGCACAAAAACATATGTTGTGGTTTGCCTTTGATTTGGGCACAGATCATCCGAGTGTGAAAACAAAATTGGTTGCTCCATCCTCCTAATGCACAGATTTGCACATCTGTACTGTACTTAGTGGGGCAATTATAACGTACATTTTATAGGGCTTGGCAATTTCATGAAGACACTTAATACCCAATATCTTATGTGATGATTATGAAAGACATACCAAGGCAGGCAGAGCAGGTGGTGGCTTTATTTATACCCATTTCATAGTTGAAAAGGAAATTCAAATATGAGGCTCAAGTTCCACAGGATTTTAAACTAGGTCTTCAACTCTAAAACTTCTCTATTTTTTTGCTGACTGCCTCCCTCTCATTTTTAGACAGAGGTGGAATGTTAGCAGTTTTTGTTGTTATTGCCAAATTATTCTTGGGACTTGGTGATAATATAACAACTATTCCAGTTAATTATTTGGAGGCAATTTCCCTCCTCTGGCAGAGAGTCACAAATATGGGGTGCCAGGATTGAATTCTCTTGAGAGATTTGGGGGTGTGTGCTGGACATCTTGCATCTGCCCCTTCGGGTCCCGCCTCCACCCTTCTCTTGGCCGTGGGAGGCTGACTGTGATTCCACTGTCATGCTTGTCCTCGGGCTTCTGGTTCGTTTGGCCAGCGGGAACAGTGGCAGGAGGCCGATGGAAGGGCGTGGGTAAAGTTGGGGAGTTTATTCTCCTTTTCCCTCACCTCAGTATCACCACAGGCTGGCTGCTTTACTCCCTTGGAGGTCACAGTCCTGTAGGATGGCCCTCTCCCCCAGCCTCTCTGTCTTTAGGTTCCAGTCATGGCTCCTTCCCCCTGTCCCTTCAGGCCTTGGGGTGGTAACGGCTCCCCGTGGTTCCTAGCCCTGCCGTACTGCACCGTGCCCTGTGGCTTCCCTGTAGCCCTACTTGCACCTTTGCAAATAGTCCCTTTATCAAACTCTTCTAAGGTTACCCACTTTGAGGATGTCATCTACGTCTTGCTGGGGTCCTGACTCATAAAAATTTTCTTGAATAATGTAGAAAAAACTATAATGCATTACATTTTGAGTCCTCCAGGTTGTAAGAGTGAGGACTTACTGGAAAAAGTCCTCTGCACTGCCTTCTTGGTGGTTCCCTTTCTCTGACGTTCACATATATCCTGGGCAGTAGCTGGAGTTGAAGACTATATACATGCGCCTCTGTTTCTCAAGTTTTATGTGTATACGAGTCCCCTGCCAATTTCTGGGTGCTGTTCCCCAAAGACTCTGATTCTGTAGATAAGCATGGGGCTCAGATATCTTCATTTTTAACAAGCTCCTCAGATGAATTTGATGTGGGTAGAACTTAGGCCACCTTTGAGAAACACTTCTTTATGCCAATAGACTGCTTATCAGTTTTCTGCCTTTTAACTTTTTCTGTCAGACTCCATAATCAAATTCATGTCTCCCAAGTGAACTGAACATAATTCATTGAAGTTCTGTGTGTATGCATGCATGCATGTGTGCCTCTGTGTGTGTGTGTGTGTTTGTGTGTGTGTGTGTGTGTGTTTAACAAGGGAAATTTTGTTGAGAAAAACCATCAAGCAAGATAGTGTTCTGTCTTTTCCCTTAATAAAACTAGTCGATGATGGTAATTTCTTGAAAGGCTCTGTGTTTTGCTGAGTCTCTTTATCTTAGAACAGTTTTCTATCTCTCCATCTATTCATCTATTCATGCACTCATTCATGAAACGTTAATTAAGCATCTACTGTGTGCCAGGCACTTTGCAAAGTATGGAAGGTACAAAGCCATCCTTGTCCCCAAGCAGCTCACAGGTAGCTGGAAACAAGCAGGTAAACAAATAGGTGTTTGTTTATTCATTCAACAAATATGTATTGAGTACCCAATATTTGCCAGGGACTGTTGTAGGCACTGGGGATAGAGTGGTGAATAAAACACTCGAATATCCCTACATTCACAGAGCTTAAATTCTTGCATTATTAATCCTCTAGAAGTAAACAGTCTGGTGAGTAGCAAAGGATGGCATTTTTACTCACACCTCTGGGAGGCTAATGGCCCTTTCCAAGCTAAGCATGGTGGGCGCGATCCCAGCCGGCAGCACCAGCCTCGCTGAGACAGTTCCCAGCAGTGTGCGAGACTAGGTCGAGAGTGAATGAGCTCAATTTCCTGCCTGTTGAGACCATCGTTATAAATATGTGAAGACAGATTCAAGAAGCCCAGGGCTGGGGGTGGAAAGGGCTCAACCAGGGACTGCATATTGCAAAACGGCAGTGTTTTGGAGTCAGTTCTGACATAGCAGTTGGTTTGGGGAAAATATTTAAGAAAAGTACCAGACTGGTTGGGTATATGTGGAAGACAAGACAGTGAAGCCATAGTAAAAAGAGACCTTGGGCTTCCTGTGTTACTGCAGCACGTCCCAAGCCCTCTGCTCATCCCTCTGGTGCCCTCGTTACAGAGTATTGCAGTTAGTGGTGTCTGTGTCTCTGCAGTTACAGCATAAAGCCCTAAAGACAGGTGATCAATTGATGCTTCTATCCCTGGAAGCTCAAAGAAGGTAATACAAAAATGTTTGTTGAGTGAATACGTGGGTTGAACAGCTCTTCATTAAATATCTACTGTATGCCAGGTACTATATTAGATTTGAAGGAGATGGAGATGAGTAAGAGTTGTTCTTACATTCAGGTAGCTTCAGCCTGTGATGGAAGCAGCCACGTACGCATGGTGCTACTGTGCTGTGTGCTGACAGTAATGACAGAGGGCCATGGCAGCTGCTGTCACCTTGGTGACAACCTAGGGTGATGGTTGAAAAGAGGATGGTTCAGAGTTTGGGCTCTAGAGCCAGGCTGCCTGGGTTTGAATCCTGCCTGGAGCCTTTACTAGCTCTGTGGCCAGGGACACATTATGTATCTTGTCTGTGCCCCACTCTCCTTGTCTAGCAGAGCTCATAGGGGTCTGGGCGGATTCAAAGTGTTAATCTGTGTTAAGAGCTTACAGCAGCGTGTGGGACAGAGCAAGCCCTATGTAATTGTTGGCTGTCATGGTGGTTAATAAACTAGGGGTGGTTAGATCCATGGCTGCTGTAGACTGGATGTTTGCGCCCTCCCCAAATTCATATGTTGACACCTAACGCCTGATGATGGTATTTGGAAGTAGAGCTTTTGGGAGGTGTGAAGGTCATGAGTGGAGTCCTCGTGAATGAGATCAGTGCCCTTATAAGAGAGACCCCAGAGACAGCCTTTCCCCCTTCCACCGTGTGAGGGCACAGTGGGAAGGAGCTGTCTGTGAACTAGAAAATGGGCCCCACGAAACACCAAATCTGGGGACGCCTTGATCTAGGACATCTCAGCCTCTAGAACTGTGAGAAATAACTTTCTGTTGTTTATAAACTTCTCAGTCTGTGGTATTCTGTTATGACAGCCTGAACAGACTAAGACAATGGCCTTTGTCATCAGAGTTGGATTCACTTCCCACCTCTGCCACTTCCTGGCTCTGTGACCTGAGGCAAGGACGCCGCCTCAGTTTGTGCCACTACTTATGTGGTGCTAATAGTGTTGCCTGACTTAGAGTGCACTTGTGAGGGTTCAAGGAGATCCTCTAGAGCAAGCACCGTGCAGTCTTAAAGACTACTTACTGCCCAGCGTGCTTTACTGTGAGAGGGGAAGTGAGTGGGAGAAGAGACAGCCACCTGCTTACGTGGAGGCCTCCTTTTAGGGTAAGCTCAAGTCTTAGGCCATGAGAGTCCCTTTGTCCCCATCAGCTGCTACATGTGCCATTCAGTGACACAGCCAGGGATCGACAGAAGGATCCGGACCTATAAATCAGGGTGGCAGAACAAACCCTAAATGAAGGTACTATCGTTAGGATTTGTGTCTCTGAAACCAGGCAGAAGCCTGTGATCTGGGACAGAGAGGCAGGTCAGAGCAGGACCAGCCACTAAGAAATGGGATGCTGAGCGCTGTGAGAATTTAGGTAGGGACTTTCTGCCTTCCGGTGCTGGAAGGTGTGCTTCAGCTACACTCCTGGGATAATGCAGAGCCCCTCCAAGTACTGGTTGCACATTAAATCTTCTTTAATAAATACCTACGCACAGGCCAGTTCCAAAGCAGTTACGCCACTGTCTTGTGTGTGTGTGTGGGGGGTGTGGCACAGGTATTTTATAAAAGGTCCATGAATGACTGTGATGTGCAGCCAGGGTGTGAGAGCTCCCCAGGCGGAGCCTTGAGCTGGGGGCCAAGTTGTCGTGTTTGAGAAGAACAGCCAAAGTGTCCAGGGAAGGCGAGGGGGTGAGGAAGGAATCGACCAGGTCGCTTGGAGAAGTTGAAGCTCTTTACAGCTTAAACACTTCACTGTTTATTTCCAAATAGTGGAACTCTGAATTTATTCAGCATAATTGGAAAGGTGATTTACTCTGCAATAAATTTCTTTTATGTCAAATATTAGTAGAATTGACATAATTATTAAGATCATTCACTCCCATCAAAAGCTTGCTTTCCAGACAAGAAATACTACATTTCTTAATATAGAAGTTTAATAGAAATTAATAAAGTTTGCATGTTTTTGATTTATTAGTGAATAAGGCATTGAAATTACAAAACTTAGTCCTGTTACAGGGGTGATCTATATTATAGTGGCTTCTGAGAAGAGTGCTTATTCGTTCTTAGGACTTTCTTGTTTATTCTTTGCTTCTTGCCTTTCCTGCCAAAACATTTAGCCTTATCATCAATCATAAAATAATCTATTTGTTCATTTATGCAATAAATGTTTACTGTTGAAGCAGTTTTGTGTTCATTTGTCGGTTTGTGTGTTTTAATTTGTCTCGGGCACACTTAGCACGCCTGTATCAGCAAATTCAAATTCCAGCAAGGGGACCTGTTGCCCTGGGTGTGCCGTAGACAGGCTTTGCAATCAAGAATTTTACTGCCTTTAAAAAAATGTACATACTTCTTTTTCGCCTTTGGGAGGTGTTTCCTGGAGGGGTGTGAAATAAGACTGGAAAAATTATATCCAATTCTTCTTTAATAATCCTTTAAGTATCTTCTGATATGCGTTTCAGAATGGTGCCTCAGATATATAATTTGCAATGGAATAAAATGAACTTGAATTTTATAAGAACCTAGCGATTATGTTCTTGAAATGCATTCGTGCCGATGCCAGTGGGGAGGGGAGCCTCCCTCCCTGATTTATTCAGCTTGGACCAGAATTTGTGACTGCTGATTTCTTTTCATCCACTTTTGCTAATAGATTCAGGAAGTAATTTTCAGATGTGGAAACAATAGATCATAGATAATAAAAGTAGAGCATGGGCAATTTGGGAGGGAGATAAACTTATGTAGTTGAGATCTCTTCACACCACTCCACCCTGTTTTGTACTTGTAGCTGCTGTGCATTATTCTCTTTTATTTTCGTTAAATGCTTTCAACTGGGCCTGGAGGGGTAGGGGCTGTACCAGGGGCTGCTTCTGTTACACACCCCCCGACACACACACTCTTTCCTTTCTCTCTTCCAGGGAACCTCATATGCTCTTACCTGCTCAATCGGCTTATCGGCCCATTTATGTGTGGTTAGAATTTTGTCACCGCTGAGTGTTGCTAAGGGAGGGAAGGGGTCGTGGAAGCCGGTCGTGAAGCAGAGGGGTGGGGCAAACCTGCCAGTCGCTCAGTGTGTCAGTTAATGGACGCCTTGGTTTTTTTCTTCAAGGCAGCCAGGGAAGGGGAGAGAGAGCGTTTTTGCTTGTAAAGGGGATGAACCAAGAAGTGTGTTATATATTCGTCTTAAGGTCACATGTATAAGTGGAAAGAATTCTTGAGGACAATATCATATTATTACAAGATAATCTACTATATATACTGTGTGTGTTGGCATTCTGAAAGCAAAATGATATTTTTGTCTGGGCTCTTCAGCTTTGATAGGAAAAAACAGGAACTTAGATGTATTTTCTGGAAGCGAAGTCTGTGAAAATCCTCTTGTGGAGCTCATGTGCCAAAGCAGACAGTGTAAAGTCAGCCGGAGGTCATTACCGTTTTTATTAGGTGATTATATTATAAATATGAGTTGGGCCTCGATCATAAGCAGATCCTTTATGTGTGTTTCTGAACGTTCTGGCTCCAAAGTACTAAATTCCAAATTGGAATATTGATTGTCTGATGGCTGAGTTACAATCCTCCTCCAAGCTCGAATTAGGCCTCAGGGCCCGTGTGTCTTTCTGGAGATAAGTTCTTCTTGTAACTGGGAGATGGAAGGTCTTAGACAGTGGACCCCACAAGGTGGAAAACCAAAGGCAGACTCAGGCACTGTTCTCTTCCTGGTGAATCAGGAGGTATTAAATGCACCATTTCATGGCATATATAAAGAAATTGTCATAGTTTGTAAAAATCCCTGAATTTCCTGTCGGCTTAGGCAAACAATGCAAATTTGCAAATGTTTACTATTTCCATGGAAATCCAACTGAAGAGTTTTTCTTTGATTTTTGGATTTTTTTAAAAACTTAACCCCGGGCTTTTCCCCTGTATTTTCTAATTCTATAAATATCCTTGAGTTTTAAAGTTTAATCCTGATATTTTTAGAATGGTCAAACATCCTTTCATCAGTATTTCTCAATCCCGGTACCATTGCCGTTTTGTGCCAGATGATTTTTCACTCTGGACTGTAGGATGGTTCACAGCATCCCTGGCCTCTACCCGGCAGATGTCGGTGGCACCCTCTTGCATCAGTTGTGACGACCAAATATGTCTTCAGATGCTGTCCCGTGGGAAGTCACACAGCGCCTGGTTGAGAATCACTGCCTTAGCATGGTGTCCAGTCAAGGCCCTTCGACCTTCTAAACACAGAGAGAAATGAATCTCTGAGAGTTTGAAACAAGAGGCAAACACAAACCCCAGGGTTACAAGTACTTGTTCATGTGTTGACTTCCCCTAAGACTGTGATTCCTGAGGGCAGGGCTGTGAGTTTTCTGTATCCCTGTGGACCGGGACTGCCACCACATAATGGGCCCCAGTAAATATTTGTTGGATGAACAAGAGAAACCAATTACCTGTCACGAAATATACGTTTAGCTTCCGTAAATGCATGGTTTTTGTGTTTGTGTGTGTATGTGCATATGTATTATGTATTTATGAATTTCCATAAAACTTAACCGAGAGCTTTTATCCTTCTTTTCTACGCCAGCAACTGAACAATGGGCACATAGCAGACATCGAGTAGATACCAGTTGAGTGACTACCTGGCACGTGAAAAGTACATGAAAATGATGAATTAACAGAACATCCATGGTCATGTGCCACCAGAGGTGTGTTTTTGTGGCGATGACAACAGTCTGCTGGTGGATGTGGGATTCCCAGGAAACCGGCACCCTGAGAGGTCTGTTTACGCTGCCTCCTTTGAACCCAGTGTCCAGGTCTAAGGAGGCCTGTTGCGTCTTTTTGAATCCACACTGGCAAGAGGGAGAATGTTCTGGCTCAGCGGGGGACGAATTATTTTATTTTCTCTTCCCAGATCCCACAGCTGGGCAGGCAGCTGCTGCTGATCCGCGGTGCCCGGCTGCACTGCTGGAGTTCGGGCCGGCCTTGCCGCTGTCTGTGCTGGAGGCCTGCGTTTACGGTGAGGTGACAGTCAAAGGCCAGCAGCCCTTCCCGAGGTTTATGCTGAGATGGCACAAAAGTTTAGTGTTATTGGAAGGTATTTGAAATGACTTTTTAAACTTTAGATTTAAATTCATTCTCTAGGCTTTGACCACTGCAATCGTATGAATTTTAAAAGGACTGGAAGAAACATTTACAAGGTACAGTGGATTTCTAGGTCAGGACTCGAGGCTTGAGGAGGAGAGTGGAATTAAAAGGCGCTTCAGTTAAAATCAGAAAAGATGGTGGAAATGACCTGGTTCCACCTTCTCGATTTACAGATGAGGAAACTGGAGGTCAGTGGGAGGTTAAATGACTTGTCCAAGGTCACAGATTTTTTTTTGGCTTGTCTTTTAAATCTCAACCCCTACCATCTCTCCTCACAATAAAATTAGATCCAGATACACAGACACAGACAATGGTTTTCCTGCGCTGCGAAAACATTGGACCTAGACATTGTAACCTAGAAATAGTCAAGTGCTTTAATAGAAATAGTCAAGTATTTTCTTTTACTTTAGGAGTAAACGGAGGTCCAGAGAAGGAGGCTTGTGCTATTAAAATTTAAAAAAACAAAGCCAGTGAGTAGCAAAGCTGCAGCTTGCCTCCAGGTGTCCTCTCTGCTCAGCTGCACTTTCACGGAGCGTGCGGCTTTCTTCTGCTCTGCACTCTCCTTATCACAGTCATTCCTTCATTCGTTAGCTGATATTTCCTGAGCAGCTGCTTTATGTTGGCTAACAAGATGCAGCAGTCAGCAGCACACAGTCTGCCCTCAGGCGCTCACATTTTGGTGAGGGGACTGCAAAACAGGCAGACGATGCCCTCCGAGCAGAGTATGAGTAGGTGAGAAGAATGGCGTATGGGCTGTGGGCAGGGACTGCCAGTGAAGGTTCCTGTTGGAGGTGATGCTGGGGAATGCGGTCATTGCAGGTGGAATGTTGTTCATCACAGGGGCTGAGAGGAAGCACTGAGCCAGGAAGAGAGCCTGGGAAGAGAGTTAGCAGAGTGCCGTGGAAGAACACAGAACTTGACTCAAGACCTGGCTCCGTGACTTCTTAGCGAGAGGATCTCGGCTCAGTCCTTCCGTGTTCTTGTCCTCAATCGGTGTAAGAGGATCATTATTATAGTAACCTTTACTGTCATTATACTCATATATACTCTTGCTTTTTTTGGTAAGGAAGATTCCCTCTGAGCTAACATCTGTTGCCAATCTTCCTCTTTTTGCTTGAGGAAGATTGTTGCTGAGCTAACATTTGTGTCAATCTTCCTCTATTTGGATGTGGGTCACTGCCACAGCATGGTTTGATGAGTGTTGTAGGTCTGTGCCTGAGACCGGAACCTGTGAACCTGGGCCGCCAAAGCAGAGTGTGCCGGACTTAACCACTACACCACGGGCCCAGCCCCCATATATACCCTTTTTGAGTTCTAGGTCTCCAGCCCTGTAATGTGCTTGGGTATCATCATGACCACATGAGGTGCCTCCATGTTCCAGAGAAGGAGGTTTCCTAATAGGTTCAAAGCAGAGCCTTGATTTTATCCCATGCTAAACCCACAGCCCAAGCTTGGAACCCGTGCTGCCTCCGGGAGTCCAAGACTGTTTTGAGGATTCGATAGGCTGATACTGTCACAGGGAAGTATACACTATACCAATGTTAATTGCTGGATATAATACAGTTTCCTCGACGTCCACTTTGTAGGCTCGTGCATGGGGAGATATGTAAACATCACTCATATGTTTCTTATCTACTGATTTTCTATTCATAGTGGATGGGTAAAATATGAAAAAGGAAAATGTTTATTAAGAATATGAAGTGCTTGCGCTGATAGGAAAAATCCATTATTTTGATTTTTTAATTCCTTTTCCTTAGATAATCCCTTGAATTTATATCATCTTAATGCTACAGGGGGACCAATCCCAGAGGAGGGGGTGGATGTCCTTCCTGTCCCTCTCTCATCCCATGGTTTGTTGGGTTTTTACTCCCATTGATTAAGCTCTTGCTCTGTGCCGGCCGCTGTGATAAGTCCTCATGGATTCATGGCAGGAGCGACGAGATGGGAGCCTGGAGAGGTTTCCTGACTTACTGCTAGCAGGTAGAGGAGGCAGGCAGCAGTCCCGCGTCCGTCTGGCTCCAACATCCAGTCTTTGACCAGTAAGCAGTACTGCCTGCCCCATTGATTTGAGTTCATCCTTTCAGGCATTTTTCTGGCACCACGATGGAGCACATGTAATGTTTACTTTCCTGGAGTCCTAAGCTACATCCTTTCAATCCCCACTCACCGATCCCTTACCTTGATGTGTGACATTTTCTTAGTGAGTTTCCAGTATCAACCTTTTGCTTATTCTGGGAGTTGAGAACTAAAAATACCTCTTGGATGAGTTTACCTGTATTCAGTGAGAGGGCACGTGTGTGGCGTGAGAGTTAGACTTGAACTTATATGATTTCTTTAGGTAGCTGCCATTGGGGGAGTATTTGCTGTATGGCTGATTTGATGCTCACTGCAATCTGCTGAGGTGGATGTGACTGGCTTCTTTTTACATTGGAGGAGATGGAAACAGGCAAATACAAGACTGGCACCAGTCCTACAATCTTCGAATCACTCGGGTCCAAACCCCGTAGGTCTCTGGAGACGTGTGTTGCTCAGGTCCCCCAACAAGTAAGGCCCCCAGCTCTGATTAGAAACTGTCTCTCGGACTGCAAAGCTCTCGCTTGATTTCCACAGTACCATTTTGTATGATCTTTATATAGTCATTTTACATTCCTAGGTTTCATTCTTCTCATCTCTTCTAAGAGGTGTTCACAATAACATGGGGGTTAAGAACACAGATGCTGTAGCCGACAGCCTGGATCCCACCTCTGTCGCTCCCCAGCTGTGTGATGTTGGGCAAGTTCCATAGTCATTTCAAGCCTCAGGTTTCTCTCTTTACAGTGAGAGTAATAACAATGCCAGCCTTTAGAGATTATTGTAAAGATTGAATGAGTTAATTTTTGTAGATGCAATGCTTAGAACAGTATCTAACATATGATAAAGTTTTTCTGCATGTATTAGCTACTATAATTATGAGCTATTGTTATTTACCTTTCAAACTTTTAATAAGCCACTGCCCTGTGCCAAACACTGTGCTGGGTAATGGGATGGATTCTGGTGTCCCTTTCAGCTCTGATGTTCAATGATGGATGTCAACAACCAAATGCTCCATCACCGGGGGGAGCACTGTATGGTTAGCTTCAGGGGACATTCTGACTCTCTGCTTACAAATTGTTATGTGTGAAATGAAAAATGCATTTAGCAATTACTCTCTTTTACCCATCTTGTTCACGTAGGTGGATTGTATTTTACTACCTAATTAAGAGTAATGGGAAAAATAGAAGGAAGCACATTTGTGGCTTATGTGTGGGTTGAAATTTTCCTGAGATGGGAAACAAGCTCATAAACAGGAAAGACAATAGCACTGTTTAAATTAGAATACCCACGGATATCAGAAAATGGAGTCATGCCATTTTGCTGTTTTGGGCTGGGAGAAGGAAGGCATGAACATATTTGCACATATTTGTACATACTGTCCTTGGAGAAAGTTGGTCCTGAAGAGATCAGGACACATTTGGATAGGAAAATTATATTCCGACCACCATATTAGCATAGTCCTATCTCTCTGCACACCTTTCCCCTGCTGCACGTATCAAGAGATAAGTCCCCAACCTCGTGCAAGCCAGATGAAAAGGGGATAAACTGGAAAGGTTACTATGTTTCCTCTCTTTTGGAACTAGCACATAAATACCAGTTTCTCCTTGCCTACAGTTTATAGGAGTTAGCCAGGCATGCTAGAAGAAGCCTGGACTGTAGGGTCAGATTATCAACTCCTGCCCCCTCATTTATAAATTCTTGGGCACCCTTGAGCAAGACATGATGTCTTTCTGAGACTCTTTGCTTCTCTGTAGTGTGAGGAAAGTAATTGGACTTGCACTGCCTACCCAGAGCCTGGTACTGTGGGGAGTGCGTGGACTTGGCAGTCCAAGAGACCTCACCCGACTCACGGCCCCTCTGCTTTGCTGAACTGCTCAAACCGCGGTTTCCTCATCTACAAAATGAAGACAACATTACCTGTGTTGCCAAGCTGTTGTGGGAGTTAACAGTTAATCAGTATTCGGTTGGAATGTAGTAGTCCATTTTTATTGAAGTATTGGGGCCCTTTAGACTTTACTTTTTCTAATATAACCTGTTTTTTATTGTGAAATACAGAATATGCACGAAAGAATCTATGATTACATATGTGGACAATTCAATGAACTTGAATAAAATAGAAACCCAGGTGCTCACCCTCAGGCCGTGAAATGGAATGTCTTGAGTCTCTGGGAGCTTCCTAGGGACCCCTCCTTGATAGCGTCCATCTTCTCCTCCCTGGGTAACTTCTAGCCTGAATTTCATGTTAATCCTTTCTTTGATGTCTTTCCGTAGGTGTCCCTAAACAATTTATTATTTAATTTTATTTTCCCTGGTTTTGAATTTTATGTAAATAGAATCATATTGTAAAATATTGCTGAGACTTTGGTTCTCACTATATTTGCAAGATTTCTTGAGACTGATGCATGTCGCTGTAGTTACTTTTCACTGCTGTATAGTATTCTGTTGTAGGAGTAGCCCTTTATTTGTTTATCTCATCTAGTAATGGGAGGCATTGGCTAGTCTCCAGTTTTTTGCTATTATGAAATACGTCATTATAAATAGTCTTCTATCCTTTTGATTCTTAAGCTTAAAAAGTGTCTATAGACCATTTAGTCTGATATCTTGCCTCTGCCTAGTTGTTTTACGTATAACACAGCCGAGGCCTAAGAAAGCAGAGCGATTCCCATGGTTTCCAGCTAGTAAATGGCAGTGTGGGGCCAGCAACCCAGGGCTCTCATCCCGGTTTGGCTCACCACAGTGACTAGACCACATGTCTGATAGTTTGCCTTTTTGTTTTAAACAATTTCCCAGGCTACTCGTATTATAATTTTGGAATTTTTATTTGGGCTAGCTCTTCAGTACTTCCGTACTTTTGCTGTTGAGACGATTTTCTTTCTAGCTCCAGAGTTGTGGCAGTGGCAGCTCCTCATGGGCCCTGTCCCATTAATGCTGGCCCTTGGCACACCCTGTAGCTGTGGACCTGTCGATAAGCTTCTACTCCTTCAGCAGTGAGAGCCCCCGAGACATATTTCAATCAGGGAAGAAATCAAAATAGACCCAAAATGGCCAGGGGGAAGAACTGCTGAGGAAAGAGGATCTGAATCCTTACAAGGCACTTTCTTAGGAAATGTCCCTTTACTATAAATAGGAATGGATATTCAATTTTAGGGCCCCTTTAAAAAAACTCCCTAGGTCTGAAATTAGATTGGAGGCTGACGGAATGAATATAGGATGGGGTGATTCTGTGCTGTGCTAAGACACGTCTGAAAGTTCTGAGCAGCTGGTGCGGTGGCACAGCTGAGCCGCAAACAAATCCCAGCTGATTTTAGCACTTCCTATTTCTAGATGCCCTGGTTTGTTAATCCAGCATTTGGCTCACTCGTAAGCTCTCTTCTTAAAGCCCCTCAGGGTCTCATCCCACTCTGCCACTGCCAGGCTTTGCGACCTTGGGCAAGTTCCTCCTCTTTCTGTCCTCAGTGTCCTGCATCCTAACATGGGAGTAGTAGCTATTTATTAAGAGCTTATAACGTGCCAAGCACTGTGGCAAGCTCTTTTCCTGGATACCTCGTTTAGTTTTCGCAACAATACTATTAGGAAAGAATTATTATTTTTCCTATTTTACAGTAAGGAAATTGAGGCACAGTGGGCCCACCAGATCCCCATTAAACAGGGGGTCCAGAAACTTGTTCTGGGGGAGGTCTGCTTGGGCCTCTCTCCCTCATACTTTGAACTGGAAACTATTGTGTGTTACAGGCATCCCCCTTCTCATAGCCCTTTCACCACTGACACCTGTCATCGCATCATCTATCAGCTGTGGAACTCCAGAGGAAAGTGTGGTTAGGATTCTGAATTCTTGACGCATCTTTCTGAAGAGAGGGTACAAAGTTTCTGTCATCCTCAAAGGGCTCTGTCACCCCCAAAAGTTTAAGAACCGCGGACTTTGACTTGACTATGACCAAAATCCAGTGCAACCAACCATTTGAAGACAAATAGATCCATTCTGCTTATTAATGAATAAACTTTCAGACTTACCTTGATTACTTAGTATTATTAGTATTTTTTTTTTGGTGAGGAAGATTAGCCCTGAGGTAACGTCTGTGCCAGTCTTCCTCTATTTTGTATGTGGGTCACTGCCACAGCATGGCTTGATGAGTGGTGTAGGTACGCACAGGATCCAAACCCACGAACCCTGGACCCCCAAACTGGAGCGCACTTAACACTGTGCCGCCAGGCCAGCCCCTATAGTGATTGCTTTTTAATGATCTGACTAAATATTTTGGAGTTGTGGAATTACAATGGAAATCCATTGTAAGGAATTTACCTAAGGAAAAAAATAGTAACCTATCTTGTGAGTTATATTATTTAGCCCGAATATTTCACCACTGTGTCTTTTCACTGGAAGATTTCAAAGGAATTGAAAACAACTTTGCTTATTTCAAAGATGATGCACAAAGATCTTATTCAAAGATGGTGACAGAACCTCTAATAGTAAAGGATAAAGGATTGTGTGTGTGTGTGCATGTGTGTGTGTGCTTGTGTGTACAGGCATGCATTTATTTTGGGTAGGTAATCAGTTTATAGTTAAACATAAAAAATAAAATATGGTGTTTTGTAGTTGATATCATTGAGAAGGTACTTAAGTAATCTCCTGTTAGTAAACTGTAGCAGTTATTAGTTATTAAATAGTAATAGTAACAAATACTAAGAAAGGGTTACATTTATTGAGCACGTATTGTGTGTTAGGCTGTCATTTAAGGATTCCACATGGGTTAACTAATGTAATTATCTGAACTGCTGTTTGAAGTAGGTACAGAGTTACTTTGTCCATTTTACAGATGAGAAAACTGAGGTACAAAGAGCTTAAGGACTTGCCCAAGGTAGGTATGAGAACCAGGCAAGAATATGTCCAGTTAACTGTGATGGCAGGTATCTAATGTGGAACAAATTAATATATTCATGCTTTGGCATGACCTTCACTATAATCGCTCAACTCTGAGGCTTTCACCTCTTCCTGAAAGGCCCAAGTGGAGGAGTCCAACGTTGATGAAGTGCCTGATGTGGGACAGGGGTCTTTACATGTGTCCTTGGTTCTTCAGCACTGTCCCACGCATATGTTTGTCGTGACACTTTTCTGATTGCTGCCTCACTACCCCTTTGACTTCCTGTTAGCCTATGAGCTCTTCATTTCTCTGTGTATTGGTGATCTTCTGCTGTATGAACAAGCCCCCTCCAGATTTTAGTAGTTTTGCAGGTCAGCTGCTGCTCTGTGCAGCTCTGTTCTGAGAGTCTTTTCATTCCAGGAGTCCAGTTCTGGGAATAGCCCCATCTAGGCCACGTGGTTCCATGGCAAAGGGCAGAAACACAAAAGTCTGAACTGAACAACATAGGTACGTTTAAGGTTTCTGCTCTGTTGTGGTGTACGTTATGTCCACTCATATCCCATTGGCCAAAGCGAGTCATGTGGCCAAACCGGACAATGGGACAGAGAATAGTCTCCGTCTACCTTGAGGTGCTGGCAGTCACATGGCAAAGGACATGGGTGAATAAACCTCTCGTTGGGAAGGACACAGATAGCTGGGAACCATAATACAATATACTGCCATCTGAGTGTTCCTAGAACTTCATTTTCATTCAAGAGAAAACTGAAGGCTGGAGATGTTACGTACATACAGAATTACATAATTATGTGATTTGAACTAGTTTTTCTGATTCCACGTACATGCTCTTCCTCATCTGGTTTCCAAATTCATCTCTTTCTGCTCTGAAACGTATACTCTGTACTTGAGTTTTACGTAATTTGCCAAAGCAGTGTGTAGATTCATGTGTCTCTGACTTAGGACATGATGTTATATCTGCCGTTGCAGTTTCCTCCTTCTATGCTGGTAAACACTCATTTTCTTCTGAAAATTCAGGACATCCAAAAGCATTACTTGTTTCTCCTCGACTGGGTTGGGAGCCCTCCCTCACTGCTCTGTGGTGTTTTCTCTTCCCCATAATGCTTATCCCTCTACATTTTACTTGTGGGTGGACTTCTCCCTTCCCCGAACTATAAAGAGAGTTTCTGGAGGGCATTGTGAGAGGGGCGGCTTTTTACCTGTGGGTCCCTACGGTGGTACAAAGCAGGTGCTGTGCAGGAGCATTGAGATAATGGATAAGTGAAGTTTTCCTACCTAAGAATGACACTTGTCATTGTAGGGTCAGTAATCTTGCATTTCATGTACGTGTCAAGTCAGCTGGATTTAAATCATTCCAGAACAAAGGGCCTGGGAAATCAGTCCACTATCATGACTCACATGTGTTCTGTCTGCAGATTGTTCTTTCTTATAAAACTCAGCAATTTTTATACAACGTGTTTCCAAAGTGATTTTTATCCCTCCATTTTCTGGTATAAAATAGGCTCCAATTATTCTCTTTAATTAAGTGGTTTTATTTTATTAATTGTTTCTAACTTACAGAATTCCCTAGAGACCCTTTACACGTTTCCAAATGAAGCCAGGAAGAAAAGCGCATTAATTATACACACAACGTCCTTTTGGCGGATTAAACCTGATGCACAGTGAACATGAAGTGGCTCGCCCTCCTGAGCCATCAGTCTTGTTGTCAGTGATGGCTTGTAGGAGTAGTATTGACATGGGCTTATCCAATTTGGATTCTGCAAAGAGTCGTTTTAATTTTGCACAAATGTAAGAAGACAAAGTAGTTTGACATGCTGTTTATTTTTTAACCCACTCTTTGTGGAATGACTGGAGCTCTTCTGTTTGTAATACCAACGTAATATTTGATAGCGCTGTAGTGCTTGTGGAAGACCAGAGGTTCCCTTCTCAAAGCACAGAGACAGGTGAGTTTCATAGGTGGAGAAGATGAGGCTATGCAGTTACAGGTTGTGCCTCCAATCATGCCACCAGAAGCGAGCAGAGCCTTTTGAGTTACCAGTATTTTTTTAATATTTCTCATGGCAGGGAGAGGGCTTGTGTCTAAGGCCCTCTCCTCTCATTTTCAGCGGGCAACTAAAAGGAAACTCAGATGTGTTTATGTTGTAGTTTCAATTGAATAAGCATTGTTTGAGTAGCTGTTGTGTTCTAAGACGTATTGATAAGAAAATACAACATTTTTTGAACATGTAGTATGTGCCAGGCACTGTTCTAAGTGCTTCGCAGGATTGACTTAGTTAATGGGCGCCATGACCTTGTGAGGTAGGGTCATTGTTGTTCCCAGTATGGTTGAGCCACAGAGAGATGAAGTCACTCTCTTAAGCTCATACAGCTAGAAAGTGGCAGAGCTGGGATTCAAACCCTGAAGTTGGGTGCTAGATGCCAAGCTCTTATCTTTGCACCATGCTACTCCCCCACTGGTGGTGTCCTTCCTCTCAGATGCATATGGTCTACTCCTGGAGGCAGTCAGGATTTCAAAACAATATTACAAGTTGCTGTGATAGCTATTTGATGGTATTATGGAAGATGGTCATTAGTCCCCCCAAGAAGCATGGACACATGGCTCTAGGACCCTCATTGGCCACAGCTGAGCATTGGTCCTAGAAACTGCATTGCTTGAAAAGCAGATTATATTTCCAAGACATCTTCCTTTCTGAAAAGAGCTTGTTGTGATGCTCAGAATACTCTAGGGAAATTACTCACCTTCTCAGCTGAAGAGAGAATCCCTTAGATTGATAGTCCAGATTTCCAAGGAATTAGAAGCCATTCATTGAGCCCCTGGTGGGTGCGGGATGACCAAGATCCGGTCCTTGTCCTCAAGAGCTTCCCAGGAAGCAGGAATTAATGTGATGTTGAGAAAAACATAAAAGGATAGTTAAAGGTTACTGAGGACTTACTATATGTTAGTTACCGTTCTAATTTCTTTACACAACTTTTTCTCCTACCTACTTTTAAAGTAGGGATTTTAGCTGCCTCCACAGGGAATTGGGATGAGTAAGTTTACATGATGTGATGTGTCCACTTTCAAGGCAAAGTTTTTTCTTCAAATAAAATGTTGAGTTGATTGAGTTTTACTCTCTTTGAAAGACCGCATTATTCAACAATATTCGTTGAATATTTACTACATGCTAAATAGTGATCTAGGTCCAAAGGACACAGTGGTGGACAAACCAAAATCCTAGGAATCCCATTGAAAATCCATTTCAATGGAGGCAGATGGACGATACACAAAATTAATACGTAAACCTGGTACTAGACGGTAATAAGTGCGATGGAGGAAAATAAAGTAGGGAAGGGGGTTAAGTAGTGAGTTAGATCCCAATTTTAAATAGCGTGCTCAGAGGACTTATACGTGTGTGTGTTTACTGAGACAATTAAAAACCTAGTCACCACCCCCACTTCCGCTTAAGGCCTATTGCTTCTCTCCATTACCTTCACAGAGTCCTCTGTCCAGAGCTCTTCATAACAGGCGCCTGTCTATGTCTCCAGACTCATTTCCTGTCACTCCCCCATAAACTACGCTCCAGCTTCACTGCTCTACCTACATTTCCCGGAAAATCCCACATCCTTTTGTCTTTGTGCCTTTGTGTGTGCTGTATCCTCTGCTCTTCATACCCTCCCACCTCACCTGGAAGCTTTTCTGAGCACTGCTCACACTCACCCCCAATTTCACTGTATTCCATGGCACCAGTGTTTTATTTCATACTATACTGGGGTTGTCTCTGTGCGGGTGTCCCTCTACCAGTAGACTGTGAATTCTTCAATTAGGAGAAACGCTCAAGAAAATGAAAAGGCAACCTATGGAATGGGAGAAAATACTTGAAAATCGTATATGTGATAAGGGGCTAATAGTATCCAAAACATATAAGGAATTTATACAACTCAATAGCAGAAAAATCCAAATAATCCAATTAAAAATGGGAAAGGACTGAAATAGACATTTTTTGAAGGTAGATATTCAAATGGCCACCAGGTGCATGAAGATTCTCAACATTACTAATCATCAGGGAAGTGCCAATCCAAACCGCAGCCCTGCTGGTTAGAATGGCTAGCGTCAAAAAGAACATGATCTTCCTTTGTAAGTGCTTAATAAATGTGGAAGGGATGAAAGTAGATAGGTAGGCAGGTCAGAAAGAAGGTGGGAAAGAAGGAAGATAAGGCAGGAGGGAAAGGAAGTGAAGAAAGGAGGAAGCAGGTTAGGAAGAAGGGAGGAAGCAGGTTAGGAATAAGGAAGGAAGAAGGAAGGGAGGAAGGAAAAAAGGCGGGGGGGGGAGGGAAGGAAGAAATCAGAGGGTTTTGATCAGGCATGACAAGATCAGAATCGTATCTGAGGGACGTTGATCTGGGCCTTGTGGGGAGGAAGTGGTTTAATCCTGGCATGCATCTCCCCCACTTAGCAGACGTTTTGAAGTTTCATTCTTGGATCAGCAAGACGCTGAGTTTTCTGTGGCCCTGAGGACTTAACTTTGCTAAGAGAAGAAAGGAAGACAAGGCTGATGGAAGAATAGGCCTCTACAAACTTCTCTCGTCACCCTCCTCCCTGTAGCATGAGGAGTTGTCCAAGTCCTTACTGAAAATTCTAGCCTCAGCTTAGTCGGACTCAGGACCCAGCGGTCCACAGGTGGTTCGCGCCTTTTCACGCCCGCTGCCTCTCTCTGGCTATGGTGGCTCTTACGCATGAGTCTGTCATTAACCGACGACGCAGGATGGATGGCCAGGGTTCCCTTCATCCTTAGAACCTGGGAAATGCTGCTTCTTTCAGACGCTCAGGGCCCATGTGGGACATCATCATGAATGAAAGAAGAAAGTAATGCAATTTGGGATGTGCCTGTTTGCTGCCACTGTTTAGAAAGAGAATGAGGCCTTATCGGAAACGTAAGTATACAGCGTGCAACCCAACCCCCACCCCAACCCAACAGCAACTGATGTGGAAAATCATTGATCACAATCAATGCCGCAGCCGAGTCTGGCAATTTCATTGAAGATGTCATATCCCTTTCAAAATCAGAATAGTAAAAAATTTCTAAAATTGAATCTCAAAAAGAAAAATCAGCCCACCTAAAGTCTTTGGACTTTTGAAATGATCTGAGGTCCGAAAGGAGCAGGATTGTTGATTTTTATCTTGGAAGTGGATTCATAGCAGTTCTCGAAACTGTGGTCTCCCTGGATATAATGCTAAGAATGTCAGCCAGATACGACTTCATTTTATTTTTGAATTTGATTCTAGGACCCTGAGTCTGTATTTAATGTTTCACTGAGCAAAACAGTTATGTTTGGCTCCAGTGAAAGATTGATAGCAGCGATTTTCAGATGTGTAATCAAAACAGAGTGAAAAAATGTCACGTTTAAATAAAATGCAGTACTTGGAGGCATCATGTGGTCTCCCAGTAAATGGATTCGTGGCAGAAAGTTGATAGATTTTGAAGGAGAATTTCTTTCAGAAATTTGAGGTGATTCATTTTTATGATTAACTGCAGTAAAAATAATTACTAGAGAATTTTTAAGTGAAAGGAAAAGAAGCTTTGAGGTGTTTATAGATAGCATCCGATTGCCTTCATCTTTTACTTCGCATCCTCGAGCTGTGCAGTGGTGCGTTTGTGCAGTTGGGCTGAAGGCCCTGGAGCGTGGGGAGCTCGTTCCTCCCAGGCCAGGAGGGACTCAGGTGTGGAAGGGGGAGGAGGAGGGCGCTGTCGCGGGAGCAGTGGTGGGAAGTCCGCTGGCTTTGCGCTCAGACCTAACCTCCCAGTGTCTCCCTTTCTGCTGCTTAAAATTGGAACAAAATGTGATAGAAATGAGTGCTGAGCAGCTAGCATAGGGCCTTGCAGGTACTCAGTAAATGATGAAAAAAGCAATGGCAAGCTAAGTAGTCTTCATTGTACCTGCGCTGGTGGGCGTTTCCTCCGTTGTCTATTCACAGCTCTGTACTTGATGTTCTGCAAAGACTAGTCTCAGATCGCGAGGATTTTGTAATCCAGGAAGAAGATGGGTGGGCTAACAACGGATGGGGAACCATGGGCAGACTAGGACGGAACAGAGAGTATCTTCTCAACCTTGTCATCAAGTCTAGGGCAGTGCCTGGTTCATGCGGAGCAGATAGAAAAGACCTGCTGAATAAACTGAGTTGAAAAGATAAGGAACAGGGGTGAGAGGTAAGATCGAAATGCCTGTATATTAGCCAAGGTCTCCAGAGAAGCAGAACCAGAGGACGTGTGTGTGTATAGCGAGAGATTTATTATAATGAATTGGCTCATACAGTGACGGAGGATTGTAAGGCTAAAATCTGCAGTTTAGCTTGGCAAGCTGGAAACCCACAAGAGCCGATGGTGCCATGAAGTCTGAAGGCTGTTGGCTGTCTACTGGAGAATGCCCTCTTGCTTGGGGAGTATGGTCTTTTTGTTCTAGCTAGGTCTTCAACTGATTGGATGAGGCCCACCCATATTATGGAGGGCAGTCTGCTGACTCAAAGTTCACCGATTTAAATGTTATTCTCATCCAAAAACACCCTCCAAGATGACACATAAAATTAACCATCACACCCTAGAAATAATTAATTCTAAATAGATGCATCAGGAAAAGCTCTAAGTTGCTAGAATGTCTGGATTCAGGTCTTACTCCTTCAGTTTCTATCTGTTATATTTGGGCAAATTATTTCATTTCTGTGCCTTGGTTTCTTTGCCTGTAAAACAGATGTGATAATAATGCCTACTCCACAGAGTGCTTGTGAAGTTTAAGTGAGAAAATTCAGGGCATTGTAAGGAGGACTGCATCATCCAGAGCTGCTGTCACGGCCAGTATTAGAGGTACACAAGCCCTGGAGCACAGGCACAGTGTCTTCAAGCCTAACTCTTCTTAGGTTTTAAAAACATATTTTAGGCAAAAGTATTTTTAGATTACATTAACAGATTTTCGTGTTGCCATATAAGTATTGTTTGTCATCCACTGTGCTTAAGTGCTCTGTATGTATTTTCTGATGTAATTCTTATCAGAAACATGTCCTTAGGTATATTGTTGTGCCTATGCCAAGATGATAAACTGAGGCTCAGAGCATTAAATGATGTCCTCAGGTCACACAGTGACTTGGCAGAAGACCGGGGCCTCCGTCAGAATTCTCTCGACTGCCTCCTTTTCCATCTTGTTGTGCTTGTGTGTTGTTGGGTGGGACAAAGTCAGCCCGGTCTGAGTTTTCTGCCTCCTTGCGTTTGGAAATATATTCATTTTTTGGTTCAAATTTGATAGTTTCCTTTTCACGTAAAGGGATTGTAGCTACTCCCGTTTTACATTTAGTTTTGATTCTCTCTCTGCTTTGCTTCATTTCCTTTTGGTTTCTTTTTTGAGGAAGATTAGCCCTGAGCTAACATCCTCTGCCAATCCTCCTTTTTTTTGCTGAGGAAGATTGGCCCTGAGCTAACGTCTGTGCGTATCTTCCTCTATTTCAGCATGGCTTGATGAGCACTGCATAGGTCCATGCCTGGGACCCGAACCGGCAAACCCCAGGCCGCCGAAGTGGAGTGCACAAACTTAACCACTAGGCCACCAGGCCAGCGCCTACTTCATTTTCTTTCTGACTGTAGCTAGGCCCCCTAGAAAATGACAGATGCAAAACACACCATGTTTATGTGCTAGGTAGCTGGGTGGTTATTTCTAAGCCAGGAGAGGTGACAAATAAACACGTGTGGGTGTTTTATACAAGCACAGTGTCTGCAGCCTGGGCTGTTTGCAGCTGCGCGGCCCTACGAAAGTCAGTGATGGCTTTAGCCGAATTCTGCTTGTTTTCATTCACACCAGGGCTTCAGTAAAACTCAAGTGAGTCCCTGCTCTGAGGAAATCGCATCGGAGCCCCGTGCGTGTGTGACACTCGTGCACACATGTACGCTTGTGACCCCTTAGCCTGTTCCCTGCCTGCATCTGCAGCCAACTTGTTCCCCTCTCCTGAGGATCACATTTTGTAGTTGCTGCATGGCGTTCCTTACGACTCCCGACCAGGTGGGCTCTTACACCTCTGGGCTCCTCAGTTCTTCCTGCCTTGAATGCTCAACTGTCTCCTTTATCTGCCTGATGAACTCCTAGGTATGCTTCAAAACCTGACTCACAAATCAGCCCTGTGAAGGATCTGCTGCCTTTCCGTTGCAACTCCAAATGGGTTCTTTCCTTTTGGTGGCTCCTCGTGGACTTGTGGGTCCCTCTCCTGTTCTCCTGATGCTGCTGCTGAGTAAGTGTGTCTGAGCCTGGAGCCAGTGCAACTTCGTGGTTGAGACCGAAGTCTTCAAGAGTCGGAAACACCTAGGTTCGAGTCCCAGCTCTGCCATTTCCTAGGTTTTTAAGCTTGAGCAAGTAACACAACCTTTCTGAACTACAGTTTTCTCATTTGCAGACTGCAGATAAGTGCATCTCTTCCTCGCATTCAGGAGACAATAAACACGAAGCGACCACAGCAGCAGGGAGGGTGCAGGACTGGGGTGCTGGTGTGGCTCCCTTAATGTGTCTCTTCTGTTTCATTCGAGCTCTGTGAGGTCAGGGGCCTTGTCCTGTTTATTTCTGTATCTCTAGCTCCTAGCACAGCGTGCTCAGTAAATCTCTAGTCAATTCTGTGTGAACTGAATCCGTGGAATCACTTTACACACACAGGCTGTGTGGTTTGCGAAGTTTACCATAATCTTTCATTAAAGGGAAGTTCATTTTATCTTAGTGGTGGGGCGTGTGAACAGAGCAGCAGTTCTTCCTTGAAGGCACCTGAAGCCAGATGTTTTGATCTTGTGTGGAGTCACCTGGAATTTGGGATTTGCTTCTCTTTCATCCCCTAGGTCATTAGTGCCAGTCAGAGGTATAGGCGTGCCTTTGATTGGCTCAGCCAGGCAGGAACTTAGAATTGTTGCTTCTCTCCCTAAGAAGCACCCTACAGAGTTGACCTAAGGACAGAGAAAGCTCATTCGGCCCAGCTGTAGGGCCCATATGGGAGCTGTGCTGGGCTTTTCCTTTTCCTGTGTGCCTTTCACTGGATGTTTAACACTCTCAACCAGCATTAGCATGTGTTTGTTATCACGCAGCTTTGAACCTACTGTGGTGGTCCACTCTTACTGGTGAATGATAATGGCAAGTAAGGAAGCAGTAAAGAGTGATGAAATCAAACAGCTCTGTGTTCAAATCCTGGCTGCGCCACTTTGAAACTGGTGGGACCTAAGGTCAGTCCTTAAGCTCTCTGTGCCTTAATGTCCTTCTTTAAAAGAAAATAGGGGCCAGCCCCGTGGCGCAGCGGTTAAGTGGGCACGTTCCGCTTTGGTGGTCTGGGATTCGCCGGTTCGGATCCCGGGTGTGGACATGGCACCGCTTGGCATGCCATGCTGTGGTAGGCTTCCCACATATAAAGTAGAGGAAGATGGGCACAGATGTTAGCTCAGGGCCAGACTTCCTCAGCAAAAAGAGGAGGATTGGCAGTATTTAGCTCAGGGCTAATCTTCCAAAAAAAAAAAAATAAATAAAATAAAATAAAAGAATGAGGGGCCAGCCTAGTGGCATAGTGGTTAAGTTTGCATGCTTCCCTTCGGTGGCCCGGGGTTCACAGGTTCTGATCCTGGGCGCGGATCTAGCGCCGCTGGTCAAGCCACACCGTGGTGGCATCCCACATAAAGTAGAGGAAGATTGGCACAGATGTTAGCTCAGCCACAATCTTCTTCACACACACACACACAAAAGAATGAAGATAAAAATAGTGTCTGCCCCATAAATGTGAAGATTAAATGACTTGATAGATGTTTAGCTAATCACAGGGCTGGGCGCATGGTAAATTCTCAATAAAGGAGAGCTGTTGAGGACAGCACTCAGTATCATGCGCCAACATGGGCTAGCAGAAGGAGTGCTGGGCTCTTGGCCATGTGGCCATTTGAGGAATCAGGTTTATTTATAAATATTGTGCCAATTGCAGTGGTTTCCTACTATAGAGGTGTGGTATTCTATGGCCTGTCGTTTCTTGCCCATGAATAAATGTTTGTCTCCGGATAGCCACATGATGGTGATTCTGCAGCCATAATTGTTAAGGAAAAAGGGTACACTCAGTAGAATAGTCATATAAAAACATATTCTTTTGTAGTGACCCTTGGACAAAGCGCCGATGAATCTACCTCATTTTGTCTATATCTTTATTTTGCTTTTCTTCGTTTCCCTTAGGAGGGAGAATCCTCCTGTCCTGTGCAAGTCCCTGATGCAGAGCTCCTCTGCAGACACTGAAATAATGCACATCGCCTTTTCCTTGAAGGGGCCTGAGTGGTGTGACTATATGTTAATCATCAGCCTGAAAGGTGTCATTTAGCAGCAGGGGAAATATGCCAGTCTGTGCATTAATGGAAAAGAGATTATTTTCAAACATTTCAAAACCCCGAGGCCGCTCTTCTGGGAACTTCCTTTTTTTTCTTACCCATTTACAGAAAACGTACCACAGCTCCCTATGATTTAGAAATATGGCTTTAAGTCTAATGGGGCAGGCTTACTGTGGGAAAATTAAAGGCTAAATGTGTGATGCTTAGTCAATGTGGGTGTGACTGTGGCCCAGACCACAGAGCCCTGCCACACGTGCACACGCACACACACACAAATGCTTCTACCCAAAATGGGGTGGTTGGTTTACAAAAGCAAGGTAAGAGAGAAGTGCTTAGAAATCCTGCCAGTGCCTGATGGTTTGGGGTGGAAAATATCCTAGTTAGAGCCTGCAGGAGAGATGAAAGCAAAGCAAAGTAAAACAAAGGGGCTCTGAGTCAATGCCCCGGGGTCTCAGGGCTGGTTGTTATAAACAGGATGAAGAAGGTTCCATGCTCTTTGGAATGGAGGGGCAGGGGGGAGATCAGGATCGCTTGCCCAGAACTTACTTTCAATGAGGGAAATGAATTTTCAGTTTCCTTTAGAGTGAGAGGCTGAAGATTTTCTGTTCTGTTCCCAGGCGGGAGGAAATGGTCTGAATTTATGCTGCCTCTTATGGCCTCCCCTGCAAATGGCTGGACCAACCTCTCACCTCCGTGGGCAGAGCACTGTGTTTGGGAAAATGGGGGATATAGACCAAGGGCAGATGTGGCTTCTTCTCTGGAGAACTTGGAGCCTTACTGGAGAGAGAAAAGAACTCAAACCACAGGCAGAGGGCTAAATAAATTTCCAGCGGGGAAGAGCCAGGCGACGTGGCTCCGGCTTTGCAGAGTTGGTTGTATTGGGCCAGAGGGAGTTAGCTGCAGGCCAGATGCTGAGAAAGCCCCGTGGTGGCGCTTGGGGAGGGGAGCAAAGCCTTCTAGCTGGTTTCCTTGAGGAGCGTAGATTGGTTTTCGTTTCTGACTGTGGCAGGGAGGGTGGCATGGGGAGAGTTATGTCACCTTTTGTGCCAGTTACTTCACCTGTACAATGAGGAGATAAAACCTGTGGCACTAGGACTTCAGAGTTTGAATGAGGCAGTATTTACAGAACAAACAGTCCTGGGCCTGACACAGGAATATTAGCGCCTGCTTCTCAGACGCCCGTCAAGTATGTTGCAACCATTTATTTATATTGTAAGCCATAGATCAAGGGTCACCTCCTACATGAAGAGGTTTCCTTTTACCTTCTCAACTTGGACACAACTGCCTCCTCTCTCGGTCTTTCTCTTCTCCCTCTTCCTAGCTCTGCTGAAGTGCCTGTGACCGTTTACCAGACTTGATTTGTCAGTGGTCTGTTCTCTACAGTAGCCTGCAGGGCGCTTCTGGGGGTGGGACAAGTCTTTACGCAGCTCTGTGTTCCTGTCTCTCAGCAGCTTGCCTGGCACAGAGAGGACACTCGGTAAGTTTTGAATGTCGGTTGTCTCCTGCCGCCTCGTGTTGGTGTGTCATTTGAGGTGAGTTTCTTTTCCTGGGCTGCCCAAAATACCCTCGCCAATTGCTCCAGGTGATGGTGGTCAATGGGCCAAACCCTCCATCTAGAAGGGAACATGGAAAATCTCGAAGTTTAAGTCATTTTCTCGAGGTTAGATGAAAGCAAAGTGACTCCAGTTTCAGAGGAGCGCTGGAGCCCGAAGCCCACCTGTGGACGGCAGGTGGACACCCTCACGTTGTACTCGCATTGCTTGCTTCCCTGGAACTGTCTCTTTTTAGAGTAACTTAGCCACAATAGGATTGGGAAGGCAAATGTGACGCTTAAAAAAGATCCTAAAATGCAACCTAAAACCAAATTAGAATAGGCCTTGTGGATTAGCTATGCCATGTCTTTCCTTAATGCCAATCATTAGCAGAATTAAGGATGGACATTAAATTATGGCTTAGACAACAAAACATCTCTAGGAATGAAATTACCATTCAACTTACATTTTCAGTGAGGTCTTGAAAGCACTTAAATAAAATGAGTCTGAAGGACGCTTTGATGCTGGGGGCTCTCCCCTCAGGAAGCAGAGTGGGTCATTGGGAGGATGATGACAGGCGCATGGTAATGGCTGTTATCTCAGACAGCGTGTACAAATTAGAGTTTACAATGCTCTTTTGTATCAGTAGAATCTTAGCAGATTAGAATAGGAAGGGATCAGAGACGTCATGTAATACAATCTCTTCATCTTTTAGATGAGGGAACCGGGATTTTTTTTTTTTTTTTTTTGGTGCTCTAAAATCACTTCAAAATGCCTATAAATCTACAACTACTATTATTTCAAAATAGCTTTGATTGGAAATTATTGTATTTGATCACAGATGTTTCTTACGCATCATTTTGAAGCTGACCGTTTATATTTTAAATCTGTATACTAAAAGTTGAAGTACGAAAGGCAACCAGGAATCTTTTTTATTGAAATACAATTGACATGTAATATTTTATTAGTTTTTGGTGTACAACATAGTGATTTGATATATGTATATATTATGAAATGATGACCACAATCACTTTAGTTAGCAGCCATCAGCATACATAGTTACAATTTTTTTTCTCCTGATAAGAAGTTTTAAGATCAACTCTCTTAGCAATTTTCAGACATACAACACAGTATTGTTAACTACAGTGCTGTGCTGCGCATTACCTCCCCAGGACGGGTCGTAGAACTGGAAGTTTGTACCTGTTGACCACCTGCACCCATGACGCCCACCCCTGGGGAACTGGGCTATGTTATATGATGGCCATGGCGGGACTATTTTGCAAGGTCGGTTGGGCAGTTCTTATTCCCACTGTACCAGGTGAGGAAGCTGAGGACTGACGATGGGACGTGTTCGGGCTGTTGTGACACAGTGCAGTGGGACTTTGCCACTGTCCTGCTGACCCCAAGTCCTCTCCTGATTTGGATAACCCGCCTTTGCTGCCATCTTCACCTACTCGAGGGGCCTTCCCTGACCTTGAACTGAATTAGTCCCTCACCTTTCTGCCTTTCCCGGTCACTCTCTCTCCTTACCCTGTTTGATTGTTTGATGTCCTTGCTCGCGTCATTACCTTATGTTATAGAAGGCATCTATCTTGTTTTAGTTGTTGGTTTCTCCACCAGAATGTGAGCTTTGTGGCCTTCATCTGTTTTGTTCACAACTGGAATCCAAGCACCTGAGGCAGTGCCTGGCATACCACAGGCGCTCAATAATGACCTGTTAAATGATTGAGAAATTGAAGGAGGCAGGTGGTGATTCAGATGGTCTGAAATAAAGAGACTTAAAAACAGCTCACTATATTTTGAGAACTTGACATGTGGGCCAGAAAAATGGTCTATCCATTTACTCTGCTGTAACCTCAGCTTTTCATTACGTCATTTATCCATTGAACACGTATTTCGGAGAGCTTGCCGTGCTCTAGACACTGTTCCAGGTGCTGGCAAGCCACAGCCACAAAATAGATTAGAAATTCTTGTCAGAGGGGAGCTTCCATTTTTGGTAATTGAGATGACAATAAATAAAATAAAATTTATAAATTTGTATCTGCATGTATATTATAATAGTTAAAATATTAGTAAAAAAGCAAAGCAGAGCTAAGAAATGTGGGGGTTTCATTTTACACAGGGTGGCCGGAATGTCTCTCTGAGAATTGAAGTTTCAATATTTGATGAATGGATGAATATTTAATCATTAATTGTTTGTTGAAAGGATGAATGTTTTAAAATACTAATTGTTTCTGCATCTAAACACCTGGGAGGTAGCATTCTTGAAGTAAAATGTGGAGAAGGCTTTTGAGCTCGTACCTATGAAATCAGACTGAAGCTGGAACATTACCTTGCGTGCGGCTTCCTCCTCCATCTTGCTCCCTCCTCTGTCTGCTCCCTCCTCCCTCCCTGTGCCCCTGAAATTGGTGAGAACTGCCACCCCGGAGCTGGTTATGACGAAGCAGGGATTTCGATGTCACTCAGGCCACATACCCCCTTTAGTGAGTGAAAGAAGGCCACTGGGCAGCCACATAGCCTTAGGTCCCAGACTCACTCTTCTGTTCCATTTTCTAGCTCTCTCGTGACCTTGGGCCGGTTTCTCCCCTCTCCCTCTCAGGGTTTGAGTTTTAAATGATGATGACCGTGTCTACAGCAGCCATGTTTCTAAAGGGCCTGCTAGTTCCTGACCTACAGCAGTAGCTCCACGAGTGTCAATTTCTGTCCCCTTTCTGTGTTTGTTGTGCATTTGCTTTGCCCTTGCTGTCGAGGGATGGGAGTGCATTGCAAGTGCGAGGGAGCAGCGGGCCAGAGTCCTTTGCCTGCAGGCCGGGTGACACTGCAGGGCCGTGATGCGTGGTCACCCCTCAGCTCAGCTCAGGAGTGATGGCTCATTTTAATCAGATGTTAGATGTTATGAAGCCTCCAAGTAATTACAGTTATTTTTGCCTTAAAATTGAACTGCTGTTATTAAATTTCTTTCATTAAATCTTTTTTTTCCTTTGGTAGTTACAAAGATTGTAGAAGTTTTGAATCAGATGCCTGAGCACTAGACCTCACTTAGATAGAAGCTCTTATTATTTAGATGCAGGAATGAGTCCACATGGGTGACAGTGCTGACCCCGGGCTTGCTGGTGATGGGGGAGCCTGGATGGCAGGCAGGGCTCGTGGCCTCTCTGCTGGCTTGAGCTTACCCCTCTTCACCTTGGCCCTGTGCTGGTGCTCTGTTTCACCTTCACGGGGTGCCATCATGTCCATTTCTTCTGAGGCAGTTATTTTATTTTTATCCTTCAGATGAGAAAATAGAGGCTCAAATATATTGTTATTTGTTCACCCCAAACCATTTAGAGTGGTGTGCTATTGGCTAGACGCTGTCCCAGGAGATTAGACGGTCTGTGCAGACGCCCCTGCCAGTAGGAAAGGCGGATCCAGAGGAGGAACACAGCCCCCCAGGCCCAGCTCAGTGCTCCTTCCATCACACTCTGCCGAAGTGTCGGGCAAAACTTAGGACCC
The DNA here is from genome assembly GCF_041296235.1 of Equus asinus. Taxonomy (NCBI): domain Eukaryota; kingdom Metazoa; phylum Chordata; class Mammalia; order Perissodactyla; family Equidae; genus Equus; species Equus asinus. The sequence goes on from NC_091794.1 coordinate 67,493,799, forward strand.
ACTGAGAGTCTGAACTGTATTATTATAATATGATTATTAATGATAATGGTAATAATCACCCTGAAGAAGATTGGGCTCTAAGATAATACAGATGTGCCAGGAACATGTGGGTAAACAAGACTGTCTGTGTCTCTGCCCCCAGGACGTGCACATCCTGTCAGGGTGGCATATGACGGGCATGAAACAGCAAGTGCCAGCTGGCTGCTGACGTGGGAGGCGCCATGCCGAGGGAGTTTCATGCACTCTGTACCGTCCCCCAAAGGCTTCTGATGACCGCAGTGTTCGCCCCATTTTACAGATGGTAAAACAGAGGTATCCTTTTCTTCTTAACTCACCCCAGGCCCCGTAGCTCGTAGGCGGCACAGCTGGGTCCGACGCAGGTTTGTGTGTCTCCGAGACCGTGACTCAGCGAAGCTCTGGTCTCAGTCTCAACAAGACTGCAGACTGGGACGATGCCGCCGTGACCCACGTACATCGCTGTATGCGGCCGTTTGCTGGAACCGCCTCTGACTTTCCCCTTGGTTCACTGGGGTGACCATGGGAACCTCTCATTTGACAGGCTGCTGGGTATGCCTAAACTAACAGCATCTGAGCTAATTGTGTACAATTTAGCATCCCCAAAGCGCTGACAGTCCTCATTCAAACCAAGTGTGAAAGTTTTTAAATTAGCTTTCACAGTTTGATTCACAAGCAGCAAATGCAGAATGGCAGAGGATTAATTTTTGCAGCCACCACCGCCGTGGCAGAGCTGAAGGCGATCTCAGCTCATTTCCTTTAACAGTTAGAGAAGACGCTGGGCAGAGGCAGCGTTCTTGGGGAATGACGTTCTAGAAGAGATCTCAGTGCTGTGGTTACATGAAGAATCAGAGACGCAGCATGGAACGGCACGTGTAGGGAGCAGGGACTTCGGAACTGGATGGTCCTGGTTCTGTTGCATCTTGCAGTTTGTTGTTCTTGCAGACTGGTTGTGTAAATTAGGGCTGGATAATTACCGTTCTTTATCCTCAATTTGCCTCACTGTAAATGGGGATAATATTTCCAAATGTCTGAAAGGCTTCTGGTGAGGGTAAAATGATGCCCCACGTCATGGTTTGCCATAGAGGCTGGCATGTCAGAAGGATCTCAGTCGATCAGAGCTGTTGCTATTAGTGTCATCCTTGATCTCTGTTTTCTTGCAAACAATAGTCACTGTCTTAAGTAGGAATCTTTTTCTGTAGGAAATATTGAGCATCTGCTGTATGCCAGGGCTGGGCCCATTGCTGGAGATGAGGAGATGACAAAGCACACTCCTCCCGTGGAGGAGCTCTCATGTCTGCAGGGGCAGACCCATAAAAACATCCTATAATACAGCATCGTGCGTGCGGTGCGCATGCAGAGGAGGAGCTTCTGATCCACCTCGGAGGGAGTGGCAGTAGAAAGCCTTAGGGAGAAGCGGGGTCTCAAAAGATGCATAGGATTCAGCCAGGTGAGAGGGTTTGGAGTTCCAGGCAGAGGAAATAGCCCACGCCAAAGGCAAAGAAGTGTGAAAAGCAAGGTTCCTTCTGGGTGGTTCCACGTGGTTGGAGCAAATTATATATGAGCAAGTAACTCAACCCTGCCTCAGTTTCCTCACCTGTAAAATGGGCATAAGGATGGTACCTGCCTTCTAGGGCTGTTGTCAGGGTAAAAGGAAGCAAGTCAAATAATATACTTGCCATAGTGCCTGGCACAAAGTTCCAGAGAATGTTCTCGATTAACACTGAGTAGTGCTGAGCCACGTTCCACAAGTGTCATTACCTAAGAGCTTCTCGGGACTTTCACGGTGTCGGTGTGTGTTCTGTCCCAGCGGCAGGGGCTTCTTACACATGGCATTCCCTAAACCTGTTTGACCACTGGATGGCTGGGGGACATGTCTTTTTAGTGGGTTCTTGGTAATAATCTTTTCTCAGGACCTCGGTACTCTAAGGTTTGGGAATGCTGTAGTTAGATACCACAGATGAGATCTGTTTTCTTATTCTAAAAGAAATTAACCTAGTTGAGAGTCTAACAGCTCCAAAAAAAAAAAAAAAAGAAAAGAAAATCCAAAGAGTTTTCTCTCTCTCTCTCTTTTTTGTTGTTGTTTAGGGACCCCTTGTTTCATATATATACATACCAATGCTTGGCGTTTGATTAAAAACCCACTTTTAGAGGGGGTACAGCCTAAAGGGTTAGAAGGACTCTCCCTTTGTTTATTTGAATTCCTTTCTGATATTCATGTCAAGCTAATAGTTTTATTGTCCAGGCGTCTGTGGGCGTGGGGAGCACAGTTGACAGATCCACAGAGCACAGAAAGAGTCCTATGCCTCGTTTACTTCGCACTGAAACCACGATTTGCTGCCGGCTGATCTCCCAGCTGCTTGCCAGCCGAGTGACAGCATGAGCCAGGCAGACTGCCTTGACCTGAGTGTGGGGAGGAACTGGGGGGGAAGGGAGTGGGGCGTGGGACGCAGGGAGCCCCCAGCCAGAGATGGAGCATGGAAGTTGGGAGCACACACTCTGACTGCCCACATCGGAGTCTCTGGCGCTCACCCGCTGTGTAACTCGGGAGAGTTGCTAACCTCCTCAGGCCTGATTTCCTCCTCTGTACCATGGGGGTGAAGTAGTCACCTGGTGGAGCTGCTCAGTGTTACTCTCTGAAGTCTTAGAACAGCACCTGGGCACAGGAAGCGCTGTGAGTGCTGGCTGCCAGGTGAAACCCAGCTCTGACTCTTCCTGAGCAAATTAGGCAGCTCCTCTGAGCCTCTGTTTCCCGTGATCAGCATGCCCATCATCAGAACTGTTGGGAAGATTAAAACAAGTAAAGTGAGCGGGTGCTCAGGACGTGCCTTGGCCTGGAGGCCCTTTTCCTAGTGCAGAGTTTAGGTGCCGGTGTTGGACGGATCTGTTTACTAGCTAGGAAGCCTTCTCTGCCGCTCAGAGTCTGTGCTTCTGCTCCTCAGCGCCTGTGCCTCGGGTGGTCTTGAGGAATAAACAGTGCGGTGCATGCACTTAGCACAGGCCGGACATGAGACTGATGTTCCATACATGTTGCCTATTGTTCCACACTGAGCCTGGCTGGCCAGGCAGAGCCTGCATGCTGCAGCCTCCTCTGAAGGAATTGAAGCAAATGTAGATGTGTCTCCATGTAGCTTAGTAAATGGTTACAGTGGCTGCGTTTCCACGGTGGCCGCACGAATCAATACAGATGGCTACCCGATCAATTCAAGTACAGTGCATCTGATAGACAGACTTTACGGGCCGTGGCCCACAGATGCAGAGGCTTTCCTGAGCCACAGCAGCAGGCTGGATCTGCACTGTTTGCTCCTCCTTAGATCCAGGGTGCTCATTTTCCAACAGAGAACACATGCAAATTGACAACAGGCGCATGCTTTTAAATGTAATCAAGCATGAGTTGCGTACAAGCATAATTTGCCTCAGTTCGTGTCAGGATTTCCAGAGTTTTCTGATATATATTTTTGTTTGGGGTTTCCTCTTTATGGAGAGGGGCTTAAGGCATATAAGTGGTGTCTTACTTGTTCTTCCCATTTTCAGATAAATCAAATGAGGGTAAGGTTGCAGTAATGTTGACTGTGCAAATCCCATTCTACTTAGGGGAACTTGAAGGGCACAAGGATTTTGCTTCTGCTTTCTGTCATCTTCCAAACATGCCTGAGTGACCAGCATCGGAACTTTCCGTCACAGGACAAATCTGTCGCATGAACCCAATGCATCCTAGGACCTGCTCAGTCTCTGCCATTCCCACAAAGCTCCAGAGCTCTGCCTCCATGGCGTCCATGGCAAATTAGTTAAGTGCTGCTTCAGAATAATATATCTATTACTTAAACATTAAAACCTTTTGATGACACTTAACTTTGTGGCACTAAATGTCATTTGTCATAACTAGATTGTAAGGGCGATGATATGGGATCATATCAATTTTTTAATCCAACACATATTTCTAGTTATAATTCTTGAAAACTCTTACAGTATCTAATATGGTAGTATGCACTCAGCGTATGTTCGGCAAATACTGGTTGGATTTTGATTAAAAGGTGACTTCTAAAAAATGGGATTATTAGCACCTTAAACATAGCAGCTCAGTTAGCATGTCAGCCTGAGGCCGCGGGTCTGTAATCACTTCTTGTGGCGCCCACATTACTTTCTTAAGTGTACCCTTAGAAATTGCAATTTAGTGGTAAGAACGTGACAGAGTGCTTTGTTAAAGGCTTTGAAAACAGTTTATTAAAGAAAGAAGTCATATTTCTTCCTAAAGTCAGTCAGAAGGAGAAGGGCAGAAGGCTTCTTGTGACGGACACGTCCTGAGTAGGGACAGTGTGTCAGGCTTTCTCAAGTGCCTTCTCTCATCCGATCTTCTCTCAGCAGTAAGCTGTTCATTATCCCCATTTTACAGATGGGGGAACTGAGGCTTGAAAAAGGTAAGTAACTTGGCCAAGATAACATAGCTTCTCAACACTGAGAGTTTATAAACTACTTGCAAAGATATACTGCATTTGTTGCTTTCAGTAAACTTATGAAGTGGGCATTCTTAGTAACTATAGTTGCGCTAACAGAGCTGAAGTGACATGAACCTGTTGGGGGCGGGGCTGTGACTAGTACCAGGACTGGGGTCCTGAAAGAACACTATCGCATTAGGGTACGCTGAAGCAATCGTGTGAAGAGCTGCAGGCTTAGATGGGGTTCCGGCTTACTGTACAAGGTGAAGCAGTAATAGATGCCACATATGTGTTTAGCCAGCTCCTTTTGCCTACATAAGGTTATATGAGATGGCAACCTGCTTCTAATTTTTGAAATGAAATTTTGAGAAACTAAGCCTTGTATCCAGATGCTTGGGTTCACGCTACTAGACAGATATTGAGAATGGCCAATGCAAGGAGGGGCTGAAATGGTAAAGAAGGACACGTACCTATTGTTTTTATGTACCCACAGCCACCATCTGAAATGAACAGGTGGTCTTTGTGTCCCTGATTGTATTACAGGATTTAAGTTTTTCAGCTAGAACTCTGTTTCTCTGAATTGGGACACAAGGACTGCAAGTAGGGGAGGGGGATAGAGAGGGAGGGAAAAGAGAGAAGAAAAAAGCATGAACAGAAAGACCTTGGAGTCCTGGAAGTTCCTGGGGGAACATGGTGGCTCTGGTCTGTCGTGGATACTCGTGGGAGCCCAGGCCGCATGAGGACGAGCAGTGTGAAGACACCCTTCCTTCCTTCCTCCTTCACTCGCTCGCTTGCTTGCTCACTCACTCACTTGTTCCTTAGCACCTGCTCGTGCAATAGAAGCTCTCCACTTGCTGAAGATACGGCAGTAAATCAGGCAGGCTCTGCCATGCTGGGTTTACGTTATAGTTGGGTCTTTGCACAATAAGGAAAATAACCTGCAAGTTACGTGGTATGTTAGAAAGTGTCATGGAGAAAACATCAGGGGAGACAGATTGGGAGCATAGGGGATGGGGTTTGTAATTTAAGTAGATAAATCAGGGGAGGCTTCCCTAAGGAAGTGACAGTTGAGCGAAGACTTGAAGGAGGTTGTGGGTGTCTGCTGTTGTGAACCCCGAGACAGATGGAGCAGCAGATGGGAAGGCAGGAGCGTGCTGTGTGTATTTGAAGAAGCCCAAGGCAGCCAGTGTGCCTGGAACAGAGGAAGGGAGGGGGAGAAAGGTGGCCAAGGAGGCCAGAGAAATAAAGGGGTCAGGCAAGAAGTTCATAGAGAGCTTCATAATATTCTAGAAGAATCTGATGCTGTTTTGAAAATTATAGAGGAGTCGGAGCAAAAGTGGAGACTACAGTGAGGAGACTGTTGCAATCACCCACGAGAAGGATGTGGTAGTTTGCAGCAGTGTGAACTGTGCACTTGGTGGGAAATATGGATTCCAGAGAGTCGTTCAAGTGCTTGTTGAGCCAGGCACTGAGATGCAGGACACTGAGTAGCTGGAGAGCCAGTGTCCTTCAGGGGTGAGTAACACACGCAGTGTGAGGGTGCTCCTCAGAGAGACTGATGCTGGAGAGGAGGGGCCGTGCCACGTGCGAGGAGGAGGCTGGCCTTGAGGGCTCCAATCCTGCCTTGCCACATGCTGGGAGGGACCAGTGGCAATCCTTTAACCTCAGTCTGCTTTCTCATCTCTAAAATGGGAAAGTGATATCTATTTGTAAACTTTTGTTGTTGTTGTTAGTGCTGTCTAGTCGATTATGACTCCTGGAGCCCCTGTGTCCAGCAGAGTGCAACCCGGCCCGGTCTTTCTGCACCATCCTCTCACCTTCCGGTGCGACATCAGACAGTGCTCCGCTGCTGTTTGTAGTTTCCATGACTGATTTTTCAGAAGTGGGTGGCCAGGTCTTTCTTCTTAGTCTGTCTAGTCTGGAAGCTCCACTGAAACCTGTCCAGCCATGGGTGACCCTGCTGGTACTTGAAATGCCGGTGGCAGGGCTTTTATGCATAGCTGAAGCAACACACAGCTGCCAGTCTAAGAGTGATGGACGGGTGGTGTGGTTCCCTGACCAGGAATCGAACCCTAGTCACTGTGATGAGTGTGCTGCATCTTCACCACTAGACCACCAGGGCTGGGTCTGTGTATTTACTACACACATAAATAACAAATACAAATTGCTTAGGGAAATTATCTTAATAAATAGGGTATACATAGAGGTAACATCTAGGGACTTGTCAGTGGCTGAAAAGTGATATGGTTATGAGCCCAGATTCAGAAGCCAGACCTCCCCCAAACCGTATAACTGTGTAATCATGGACAAATGACTTAACCCCTCCATGCCTCCTTTATAAAATGGAATTAATGTGGAAGCATGTAGAGCAATGCCTGACACACAGCAATCAGAACCAGCCCCTAGTGGTGATGTGAGTTCCAAGGAAGTTGTTCAGAACATCCTCAGATCATTAGCATGTTTGACCTGCATTATATGTATTTCCAAGGCATTTTTTATTTTAATGTTTTCTCAATCCAGATTTTACCTAAATGGTAAATTTCAATGAAACCAAATCCTTCTATTTAGTTCTTGGGTTACTCATCTCATGCAATCGAAGTGTCTCGTTAGCTTCCTCTTGGATTAGTTGTTTTTACCAACAGCTCTGAAAATGCATTCCAGCTTTAGAAAGCAAACAACAACAGCTGTAACAGGGTCTTAGAGGTTGTATAAACTTGTCTTACTTGAAGCTAATGTGAAAAATGTGGAGAAAAAAGTAACAAGGGGAAATTTGGAAAATTGGGCAATGATGTTTAACCAAAATGACACGTGCATCTCTGAACGTAAGTGCACGACTGCGTTAACGCCGCGCCGGCAGCCTGCCTCCCTGAGCTTCATCTCATCGCCATGCAGCGATGAGGTATTGCTTTGCTTGTTGAGTTTTTCCGCTCGCAGATGCCAACAATGATTATTTGTAATTTCAGAAATAAAGATGCTCAGAAGCAACATCTGTGATTCCATATTTTTCTGTGGGATTCGAAATGCATGTCTTATTCCTATCTGTAACCGAGGAGTATTTGCAGTCAAACATAATTCCTGTGTACTTGATTTAGCTCTGGGCCAGATTGACTAAAAGGTTTTAAAATGATGCCCATGCTCTCAGCATCTACACTATGTGAGTTCTCGACCTTTTAATCCCCATTTTCTTTAATACAAATAAAAGAGAGTTTATCAGTTGATTCAGATGAGTGGGAGTGTGCCATGTAAATTTCAAGGAATTATGCGCTAAATTACAGTTCCCATTTGGGGGCTTAAATATTATTCTCCACTACACAAAACTGGCACGGATTTTATTTTAACTGAAATGACACACAGTGGCAGGCAATTATTTTTGTTATTGTATTTCCTATCCTGGCCTCCAGAACCTGAGGACAATGGAAGGGGATGTTCATTTATTATCTGACCTCCTGAATTGTTCTTGAAATGCAATTTAATCCTCATATCAAGCAAAGTCTAATGCTGTATTTGCCGGTAAAATAGTCATTTGCATTTTTTATTGACAATACAAATTGTGTTTAATCAGGCAGTCAGCATGTTAGCATTTCCGAATGATTGAAGACCCAGTTTTGTTCAAACTACATCCCATTTGGGGTCAAACGTATTTTGTTCTTTTTAATTAGCAGAGCACATAAAGTTGTATTTTAACATTGTGGGTTTTTTTAGATTGTCCAGGTCCTCATAGCTCTATTCACTTGTCTCGAGAAGAAAGCCAGGGAGCTCCTAAGTTCTTGAGTTGACACATTTAACAGATTTCAGCTCAGCTTAGGAGAATAGTTAGAACATATTTCTACTAACTTCTTTGACTGCTGAAAAGACCTTTAAGAGGTACCATAGCCAAGCTAATGAGAAGCCTAGCTCCACTTTTACTCCAGACGACCCCAGGCAGGTTCACCAGTCCTGCCTCAGTTTCCTCATCTGTTTAGCGGGGACGATACTAGTGTTTACTTCACAGGGTTGTTGTGAGTAAGAGTTAGTATGTGGAAAGCTTAAAACGTTGTCTGGCCTATGGGAAGTGCTATTATGTTTGCTACTATATTATCATCATCATTGTTTTTATTAATGGCATTTCCTCACAGGGTTAGTATGTGGATTAAGTCAATTAGTATTTGTAAAGCACTTATAAGAAAGCCTCGCACACAGTAGGTCCTGTAAGTGTTTGCTATTATTTTTATTATTGGTCATTTATTAAATGCTCACCGTGAGTAAGGCATTATGTCAGGGATCCTTGTAGCAGCTTGCGAGGGAGGAGGAGTGATTAACTTCTTTACAGATGAGGGAAAAATCTCCAAGTGGTTACAACGCTGACCCAGGGGAGCACGCCGAGTGACAGCGTCAGGACATGGGCATGGGACGTTCTCCCTCCAAGTGGATGCCCTTTCACGTCTGTGCTTCCTCAGCCCTGTGCTCAGGCCTCGGGGTCCTGAGCTTGGAGTCCACTCCAGACAGGCATCCTCTGAGCAGATTCCAGGCTCTCCCTCACACACACAGCTCCGCAGCTTAGTCCGGCCTCCATATTCACCAAGGTGACCCTGGCCGGACCACACTGCCCGACTCACACCCACCGAGGCGGCTTCCACTTGGCCTGGTTTCCTTCCTTCGAGGGAACAGGAGTCCAAGGCCTGAGGACCTATTTCTGTTTCCTTCCCCCACCCCATGCTCCAGCTCTACGACCCCCATCACTTCCTCCTCCAATCCCCCTCTAGGCAGTATGCCCAATACAACATGCATTGCCAGTCTAAGAGGACAATGGTGATGATGGTGATGGGTTCCAGCCTGTTCTGGAGTAGACATTCAGTGATAATTGAGAATGTCAAATCTGGTTAGCTTGGTCCACATAGACACAGGATATAATATAACAAACATTTATTGAGCGCTTACTACATACCAGAACCCTTCAAAGCAGTCAGCTGTTCTAAAAAGCAGTAACTGATTAATTCATCTAATCCTCACGGCAGCGCTAGGCAGTCGGTGCTAACCCTGTCTGTGCTCTGCAGATACGTCACCGCGCTGCAGTCGGGGGGGGGGGGGTGGTGTATGGGGGGCGGTGATGGGCGGGACCAGCTGAGCCCTCCATGTTTAGTTCCTCATTTCTTCTTCCCTGTGTTGACTCATCGGTTAAGCGCAGTCCCCCCAGCACCGCGCCACGGGGGGCGACACACACGAGAGGAGGAATAAGGAGGGGAGGAACAAGTGCTCGTTGGGCACGTGTGTGCCAGGCATGGTACCCGTGTTGTTGCATATCACGTTGACAACAACCTTGTAAGTTCAGTGTGCCCATTCTTGTGTTAGAGATGAGGATGCTGAGAACCTGAGCCATCGAGTGATGTGCTTTACCTTATGCTATCCTGTGGCCGAGGAGGGATTTGATCCCAGGTCTGTCCAGGTGTGAAGCTCCGACTTTCGCTTGGGTTTAAGGTCTTCCCTTTCTCCCTTCCTCCAGCTTTAGGACTATGGTGATAAACAAAATAGACAAGTGCCTGCCTTAAAGAGGCTTACATTCTGGACAGGGAGTGAGTCAGTAGACAGATAGACAAATAAGCAGATCATTACAAGTGTGAGGGAGATCGATAGGGTGAGGTGAGAGAGAGCCCCTGATCTAGGAAGCAGGCACTTCACTAGGGTCCTTGGGGTGACCTCTTTGAGGTCCAGAGGATGGGAAGGAGACAGCCATGCAAAGAACAAGGCAAAGAGATGGAACAGCAAGGGCAACAGCACTGAAGCAGAAGAGAATATGGGATATTTAAGGAACAGAAAGAAGAGTAGTGTGCCTGGTGGAAGGCAGGCAGGGGTCAGATCAAGCAGGGCTCCGTGGAGCAGGATAAGACGTCTGGAATTTATTCCAGCTTCCATAAAACTTAGAATAAAATTAGCCGTGTGACCTTGGGCAATTGCTGTATAGTTCTGAGTCTGCAGTTTTTAACCTGTTAGATGTAAGTATAATCCCCGTCCGACATATATCTCGGGAATTGTGTGGACACTGCATGACACAAGGAGACCTAGAGGCATTCTTCATAAGCCACAGAGAAAGATATTTACCTGGTGTATTTATCTGTGTAAAAGAGGAGAAGCTTTGGAAGATTGATCGTATAACAAAAGGAGCCTGAGCATTGGGCTTCTTGATGCCCAGTCTCTCAGGGACTGGTAGGAGTGGTGGCAGTAGTAATAGTAATAATGACAACAATAATAAATATTGAATAAGCTCTTACTGTGTACCAGAAACTGAGCAGTGCTCTTTAGATACATTGTATTTCATCCTCACAACTGTGTGAGACACAGACACTGCCATTCCCATCATTTGACAGTTGGGGGACTGGGGCACAGTGAGGTTAGGTCTCTTTATCCATGTGTTTGGTTGTGAATGACAAAAATCTCAACAGTCAGTGGCCTGAACAAGTAAGATGTTTATTTTTATTACATAAAAAGAAGACCAGAGTGAGAGTAAGCTTCTGCTGGTAAATCTGCTCAAGAAAGTTCTCAAGAACCCAAGAGCCTCTGCCTTTCCGATCCATCATCCTTACTATGTGGTTTTTGTTCCTCATGAGAGCAAAGTAGCTGCTGTAGCTCCAGTTTTCTTGCCTCAATGCCCAGTCAGGAAGAAGGAGGAGAGCCAAAGGAGAAGAGCAATTGCGGGAAGAATGAAAGCCTTCAACTTCTGAGGCTTTGCCTCTTTGGGAAAGGGAAACATTCGTCTGCATCTCCTCTGCCTCCAGTGGGGGAACCTGACCGACCCAAGCTGAAAAGGAGGCAAGGGTGTGGAGTTTAACTTTATAGTCAAGTGGGCAAAGGTTACAGAGAAGGGTGTGGGAAAGCACGTAGTGAGTGAGGCCCCCGTCGCACAGCTAGTAGATGGTGAAACGTATTTCAGCTGAGTCATTTTGACTCCAGAAATCGATCCTTGACCCCGGGGCCATAGTGTCTCCCTACTGGGGAGAGGCTTGGCAATCTTGACCAGTTGTTTAACCTCTCTGTGATGTTAACTTTTATTCGTAAAATAGGAATAACAAGAGATTTAAATAATAGGGTTGTTGGGAAGATGAAACAAAATAGTGCTCATAAAGCAATTGCCGTAGTGTCTGGCACAGAACGAGTGCATACCAAATATATGTTAGCTGTTCTTCCTGGTGTATTCTTATTGTTCCTATTGTTGGCAGACAGTTTCTCTGCCAGCATTTATGGAGACAGAGTCAAACAAAATACAACCCAGCCTTGCTTTGTGGGGGCTTACCTGTTTATACTGGTTCATAAATAATAATTCATAATGTTGAGTTCAGTGATGGAGCGAGGGGCAGCATAGATGAGGGAGGGAGTAAGATTCCTTGGGGGTGAACGGGAAGAGATGGGCAAGAGTGAGGGAGTCAGGGAGGCGAGCATGGGTGTTTACAGAGAGATGATGCTCTCTAGATGGCTAAAGAGATGAGGCTGGGGGGCCTGCCTGGTGGTGTAGTGGTTAAGTTTGCACACTCTGCTTCGATGGCCCGAGGTTCACAGGTTCAGATTCCAGGTGTGGGCCTACACACCACTCTTTAAGCCATGCTGTGGTGTCCCACATACAAAATAGAGGAAGATTGGCACAGATATTAGCTCAGGGACAATCTTCCTCAAGCAAAAAGAGGAAGATTAGCAACAGATGTTACCTCAGGGCCAATCTTCCTCACCAAAAAAAAATAGAGAGAGGAGAGAGAGATGAGGCTGGGTTCACTAGGAAGAGGAGAGGGAAGGATACTCCTCACAAAGGGAAAGCATATGCCTTGCAGGTGCTAAGCCATCGAAGGGTCACACTGCATGGTCTGTTGGGGGAACTGCAAGTACTTCCAACAGGCTAAAAAATAGTGTGGGGGGCAAGGCCAGCCAGCCGGACATGAGCAAGATTCCTGAGTGCCTCCTGCATGCCAGGCACGGCCTTAGGCCCTAGGAAAACGCTGAGCAGTGAGGGGAAGCCGCTGCTCTCAGGAAGCACATCTCATTGACACTCAGTTTGCTCATTTGCTAAGTGGGGAGAAAAATAAAAGAAGCATAGATTCTGTTAACCATTTGCTCTTGGCTAGATTCACGGCTGATGTTTTGTGGACATCGTCTCATTGAACTCCAAGGTCATTATTATTCTCTCCTTTTTACAGATGAGGAAACTGAGACTCAGTAAGATTCAATGAGTTGTCTGGAATTACCCAGCTAGTAAGTGGTACAGCAAGGCTTCAGATTCAGGTTTCTCTGACTCCAGAACCTGTGTGCTCTGCTCACTGTGCTGCTTCCAGAAGCCTGGGTCGTAAGCACACGGGTGCACCACCCCGGTGATAAAATGCAACAATATCCGAGAGCCCTTCAGAGCCAAATGCAATATAAACACCAAGTCCTGGGATTTTTTATTTTATTTTTAAGAGAAAGGAAAGCCCCTGTTTAGTACTACAGTAAATTTCCGCAGGCTTGTCAGTTCTCACGGAGCTGGGCTGATTAGCTGGAGTGGAGCTGTCCAGGCTGCTTAAGGGAAGGCGGATGACTTGATTGCAGTTCAATGCCTTAGCTGTCACCGAGCCGCCTTCCTAAATATGATCCTTATTGCCCTGCTAACCCCTCTATAAACACCACCGCAATGAAAGCATAAAACATTCAAAACATCCCCTGGGTGACTGCTGTTGCCTTTTGAATTAACACCAGAAATGCTCATTTGAGAGATGTGGTTTAACTCAAGCGATATTTCTTGACGAGTTAATGAATATCATATGTTATACTTTAACCTAATATAACACCATCAATTATTTAGTTATTTTTATTGATTGACCTCTTCCAGATTATTTAATAGTAGATTTCTCACTATTCAGAAGATTTAGTGCTGAGCACTCAGGCACCTTCTTTCACTGTTATGAGTATCCTCTGAATATAGTGTGTGTGTGGCTATGGGTATATATTATTATTATTTTTTTGGAGGGGAAAAGACAAATTGCAGACCGTCCTGGAATTAATGAATGTGATGCATAAATAACCTTGTTAAATCTAAACATAACAAAGAATCGAACTGCTGATGACACTGGAGAAAGATTTCAAAGAGGCAGATAATCAAGCCTGAACAATCAGAATGACTGTTTAAATATGCAAAGAGCAGAACGGCCAGCCTGGAAAGGGAGAGTGGTTGCAGAGCTGGTGCCGGTGTGAACTATGAGTAACGGCCCAGAAACGCATCTCTGCCAGTGACTTTGTAACCAAGAACTGGAAGCCAGTGCGGAATGGTGTCCGTTAAGCTTGTGTTGTGGGACACAGAAGAGTGTTCCCAACGGCTCTCACGGGCTGTGTGGGAAGGAAGGAGGGCGAGTGTGGCAGGCAGGCTGCCTGGCATCCACTTCCCTTGTGACACTAATTAGTTTTGTGACATTGGGATTGATTGGTCTGCTCAGCAAAATCTCTTGACCGGAGTCTAGCTCTGTCTACACGGGACTCCGGCTGCTGTGTGGGATGTTGTTTTAGGCCGTGTGAGGGCTGTGACCCGAATAGAGCATGTGAATTATAGAATTATGGAAAGGCAGGGTGAGAAATGTTCTCATGCAGGAAGGTTGGGCTGGAATCTGTTTCTTGACGTGTTGTCAATGTGAATAATTTTTCCTAAGACCCTCATTTCATGTCAGCCTGTTAGCTCTCTCTCCATATATTAATACAACTACCAATGATTTTATTACTAATAGCCAGAATTTCTCTAGTGACTTACAGTTCGCAAAGTAATATTCAGATGTATTTTTTCATCTCTCATACCCCACATGGGCAGGTGTTATTTCAAGCAGGTGTCCAACCTCCAGGTTTTCTCCCCAGTGATTTTAAGTCAATGAGGGAGACAAGAACCCTGTCTTGGCCTTCAGGTGGGGAAACTGGTGGGATGGAGAGAGAACTGGTCATGAGAAGACTTAGCATTACATCCTGCCACTTCCAGTTATTAGTTTTGTGACCAGAGTCAAATCACATAAACTTCATGAAAGTCTTACTGTCGGTATTTTTAAAATGTTTGAAATAAACCTGACCAAGAAACTGGCAGAAACATAGGTCAATAAGGTTACACGAAAGTATTCTCTACTGGGAAATATATAGTGCAAATGTGTAGGATGCTTCTAGCCTAGGAATGCCACGTACTGGCGTCTAGGAGACCACAGCCCAGTTTCACAGTGGACTTCTCTAATTCATTTCCATGGGTTGATATAGCCTCAAAATTCGTCTTAGTACAACACTCCAGGTTGCCACTTACTTGTTGATCAGACCTGGCAAGCAAGAGGAAAACTCACATGCCATTCTAGCCCTGGTCCAGATGTTAGATCCAAGGCCTGCCTCCAAGCTCCCTCCTTCTGCTCAGAGATGGTCATTCCTCTTTGCTTTTAATTCAAGTGATGTGGCCCAGAAAACTCACAAACCCACCTACCTCTCAGAAGCTAGGTGGATGTGCTCTATGCTGCTAGTTAGGTGGCAGCTGCGAGAAATGTCACCCCGCAGGATGCTGCAGCCGTCCTGGTTAGCAAACAACCTGGTAAGACCAAGAGGTGTACATTTAGATCCAAGAGACTCAGTAACTCGTATTCTGCAATGATTAGATTGCTCCCCCCAAATGCACCCTGTGGGGTCCTTAGAGACCCCAGTTAAAAAAATATATCACTGAAGGAGACTTTTAAACTTCCTAACGGTACCCTAGACCTGAATTTCAGATCGATCAATCCCCATGTTCACATTTTCTTTTCTTACTTTTTAATCTCTTTGGCTTCAAGGAAAAATAACTTTGCCAAAGTCAGTGATTTGGCCACTCACATCTCAAGGGGCCACTGTGGAGCTGCCCAGCCCATAGGACTAGAATCCTGTTCTTCCCATTCTGGTTCAGTTCCCTGGCAAGCTTAAAGTGATTCGTCTCAGGACGTACATTTCCTCTCTCCTGCCAAGGCACAGGAGGTGTGTTCTGACGCATGCTATCATTTTGGTGATCTCTTAACCTTCCTTTGTCCCCTGGCATCTTCCATGGCAGAGCTAACGGTTCAGGGGTGCTTGATTGCCAAATTTGGCAGCAGGTCTGAAGAGGCCCCATCTGCAGCCCTGGAGGACTGGAAGATGGTTTCCCCCCGGGTCGTGTAGAGATCGTTCACGCAGTCAGGAAAGTTATTGACGGACCCCTCTGTGTAGGGCACCTGCTGCTGCAGGATGGTGGCGCGTGGGGTAGCTCCGGGGAGGACCGGCAGGGCTCTCCTTCCCTGACGGCTCACGCTCTCGATTGCCTCAGCAGGTCTCCGAGGTGGCATGTAGCCCCAGCTGGTGTTCTTGTACAGAGGGCTGTCAGTGCAAACAGAGTGGGCAGCACTGCCTGTTGTGGACTGAATGTTGGTGCCCCCCCAGTATTCGCATGTTGAGGCCCCAACTCCCCATGTGGTGGGGTTTGGAAGTGCGGCCTTTGGGAGGCAGTCAGGTTAGATGAGGTCACGAGGGTAGGCCCCCATGATGGGATTGGTGCCTTCATAGGAAAAGACACCAGAGAGCTTGCTCTCTCTCCCCACCCTATGAGGACACCGCACGAAGGCACTGTGGGCAAGCTGGGAGGGGAGCTCTCACCAGAAACTCAGTCTGCCGGCACCTCGTTCTTGCAGCGCCCCACCTGCAGGACTGTGGGAAGTAAGCGTATCGTGCGAGCCCCTCAGTCTGTGGTGTTTTGTGACGGCAGCCCAAGCTGACTGAGATGCTGCCTGCTCCGTCTTCTTCTTGGAGAGTGTGGAGCAGAACACAGGCACTGGTTACCAGTGCCGGGGGTGGGGGCTCCAACTACGTGAAGGAGAATGAAGGTCAGCGCAGAGCCAGCCACCGAGGATGCAAGTCCAAACACTCCCACCCTCGGCATCTTGGTATCAGAGTGGCCAAGGAAAACGGCCCAGTCGAGCACTGGATGGAACAATGCTTTTTTACCTTGGAGAAGAGAGAGAGCAAGATCAGCTCCAATAGTGGGTGCTGGTCCCTCAAGGCTGATAGACAAAGCAAGGCATTGGCCCACACACTCCCTGCGCCCCCGTGGCGTCTGAAATACTCAAAGCAGGGGGCGTACCCGACACACACTCTAAGCAGAACAAAGGAGTACTACACATGGAGTCTGAAACAGGTGGATGCTCCCACACAAAGGGGATCAGGCCAGCACAGACTGCGTGGCTCTTTATCTCTGGGTGAGGAAGTGTTCCAGGCCCAAGGCCCATTTATAGATGGCTGAGCAGGGGTTGAAAGACTACAGGCATTAGACTGCCTTTCCCAACAGAGAGTCACAGTGTGTGGTAACATAAAGGCTCTGAGAAGTCCTGCAGTGGAGGGGGTGCTTAACACAGTGCTTCCCATATACTCCTGTCCATGGAACCCATTTTAAGCACTTCCCTGTCCTAGTTTTCTGTAGAAGTTACTCTGGGAAAAGCTGGATTAGGTCATCGTTTGCCCACTTTTGCTTTCTGCTGCCTTTAGAATGTGTCAGGATAAGGCAGAACGTTGAGCATTTTCTTTTGGTTTGACCTTGAGCCCGGATGTCCTAAGTTCATATGATTTGGCCAGTTTGGGGGCTGAGAAGAACAAGGTGGACCGAGTAGGGCTTGACATTTTGAATATAAAGGAAAATTATGGAAAGGACTAGAGTGGTCAATTTACGGTGCTTGTTAACTATCTCCAGATGTTTCACTGCTGGACTGTGAGCTCCTTAGGGGCAGGGAGTGTGTCCTGTTCATTACGCCCATGCTTAGCCGAAGTGCAGAGCCCAAGGAAAGCTCCAGTAAGTGCTTGTTGAATAAATGGAATCATTTGTAGGTGAGGATAGACTCATAAACCTTTAATGCTGGAAGAAAGCCAAGCAATTATTTCATCCAAATTTGTTCTAGAAACCAAGAAATCAAGGGTCAGAGAGAAAAGTGTCTGGTTGAAGATCAGTAGTGAGCTGGTGAAATGGCCCTGATGCTGCAGATGTGAAAAAGAACAATGAGGTCCAGTTAGTTCTTGATTTATCAAAATCATGAATTTCGTGATTTCTAGAAGTATGTTCTCTGGGTTGGGGTGTGGTGGGGTGAGGGAGGCCAAAGATGTCTCGAACTTTGTTTCCTCTTCATCTCAGTTTACCTTTAGTCGTTCACTTCAATAACTATTGTTACCTACTTACAGCCATTGGCTTGTTTCTTAGTCCGTTCGGGCTGCTATAAGAGAATGCCATGGACGGGGTGGCTCTTAAACAACGGACATTTGTTTCTCATGGTTGGGGAGGCTGGAAGTCTGAGGTCAGGGTGCCGGCATGGTCAGGTCCTGGTGGGGACCCCTTTGGGTTGCAGACTGCTGACGTCTCTGTGTTCTCATATGGTGGAAGGGGCGAGGGAGTTCTCTGGGGCCTCCTCTATAAAGGCAGTAATCACCCTCATGACCTAAGCACCTCCCAAAGGCTCCGACTCCTAATACTATGACGCTGGGGATAGGATTCCAACAAAGGAGTTGGGGGACACAAACATTCAGTCTATAGCAGCTTGGCTGCAGACCTCCAGGAGGAAAAGTGATCAGTAAGACAGGGTCCGTATCCTTCAGAGGCTCACAGTCTAGTAGATAGTAAAATATGTACCACAACTAGAAGGACCTGCAACTAAGATAGACAACTATGTACCGGGGGCGGGGCGGGGTTGGGAAATAAAGCAGAAAAAAAAAAATACGTAAACATCTGGCTATAATAATAGCATCTACCCAGCACGGGGTACCATGTGAGGCACTTTATGTTTAGTGGTTCATTTAGTCCACACACCAGTCCTACATGTAGGCGAGGTTTATCCCCTTTCACAAGTGGTAAAACCAAGGTTCAGAAGCTTAATTGATTTTCTCAAAGCGGCAGCGCTGGTCTGACCCTCGCCGTTTCCCACTCTGTTGCGTGATGCCTGCTCAGCAAAGCAGGCTGACTCCCTTTAGCTGCAGCAACAACAGAGGGTCTGAGAGCCCAGAGGAGGGGCAGGTGATTGGTTCTGGGGATTCAGAGGGGTGTCCAGGGGAGTGCCAGAGGGGTGTGTCCCACTCCTCCGTCTGCCCAAGGCTGGCCCAAAGGGAAGTTGCAATTGAAGCACAGGGAAGCTGGTGTCCCTTCCTGGTGGCTCCACTGGAAAGTCAAGTGGAAGGCTCCAGGATCCCTGGGAGATGCACGGCTTACTGGGGATGGGGCAGACCTTCGTTGAACACCTACTCTGTGCAAGTCCTGAAGATATAAAGAGGAAAGGTCCTCAGCCCAGCTCTCGAGTAGTTCTTAAGGAGTCAGTTGAAACCCAAACAGAGCTACCCAGGGTGACTGGAACGTGAAGGAGGGGAGCCAGCTCTGTGCTGTGCGGGCCTTGTGGGTAGTGGGGGCGGGGGAGGACTGTGAAAGTTGTTCACGGGGTGCAGAGGGGGAGCAGCGCCTTAGAGAATAATTGGGAGGTTACTGGGAGCAGAGGGAAGAGACAGCTAAACAGGGTAGGGCTTAAGTAAAGATTTAGAGGCTGAATGTCAGGGTGCGCCTGGCTAGTGACGCAGCGTGAAGAGACGGGAGGGAGGAAAGGCTGGTGGGGACCAGCCGGGAGGAGCTTCAGAGCCCTGCCACACGGAGGCCTTTAGACTGTGAGCACTTCCCATTTCTTCGCCTTCTCCTCCCCAACACACGCTGCGAATTGAATGTTCTATTATAGACTCCAAGACCCACATTAACACTGTCTACTTTTAATTCCATACGATGGGGGAAAATCTCTTGGTTTTGTTGACTGCTTCGTTATCTGACTTCTCCTAATTGGAAAATAAACAGATAAAATGATACCTTTACTACTAATGAATAATTCATGTTCTCTTTGTCCTTTGTCATAAGAGAAAGCCTGTCATCAAATTAGGAGACCTGGTAGATGAGAGAAAAATATGAGCGATTAACTCCCAATTGAGTGTAGTGTGAATTTCTGAGAATCGGAGTCCCCCTCTGTAATGAGTTTAGATTGGTTCTCGTAACGGTTCACCTGGCTCTGGTGGGGCCCAAATTCAGAACATATGAGTGCTATTGACCTGTTCATTTGAAATGTCTTAATCTGCATAAAAATGGATTGTATTAATTGTTTCACATTAACCAGGGCTGACTATAATATCTGATTGAATTAGGCTGACTTTTCTCTATCTCAGCCCTTTGCCGTTTCATTTGCCCGGAACACGGGTAACTGTTTCCCCTCCATGCTGATCACCTGCACAGGTTGGGCTGTGCTGCTCTCAGATTAGAGAGAAACCCCACCAGCTCCTGCAAATACGGACACCCGCCATCCTCACGCTGCCTCCACTCCTTGACGCCTCTCTTGAAACGTTCCTCTTTCCTAATTACCCTTGGTAACATTTCTCCATCCCGATCTCACTGGTTTACATCGTTTTCAAAATCTCGACAAATAACTTTAATGCCTTTCACTAATCTGTGCTTCAAAAAAAATATCAGAACTGAAAAATCTATTTTAAAAACTGTAATTCTTCATTATTTTACCAACATACTCTGAGATCTATGGTGTGCTGGACATCCTGCTGGGTACCAAGGGAGGGCTACCACGTAGTTGAACCTGCTTCTGCCCGTGATGAGGTCGTGATCTGGTTCTGGTGATAGGGTTTAAATGCATGAAAAGTTGAGTAATGGTTCAAATCCACAGTGAAGGGAAAATCCTAGGCCAGATCTGTGGCTAAATGAGTGATGGAATCCATGCGGACTAAGAAATACTTAAGTCTCTGGAATTTGCCCTGTGTTTTGTTTTTGCCCTCCCTCCCGCCCCAAATCTGAGGCTATGTCCAGTTCTTTGCTGAGTTGGGAATAATTTTCCTTTGTATAACTCAATGAAATCATAGCCTGTTATGGGAAGCCTTCCTCAGCCACCACCACCCCCTTGTCTGATTAGGTGCCCTCTTCTGGGCTCTCACAGCTCCTGTCATAAACCATCATTGTATTTATCTTACCATTTACTTGTCTCTTTCAGTCAGCTGGAATGAAGTGTTCAACTTGCAATTTATAGGGAAGCAAGACTGGAGAGGGAATTTAGGGAGAATTAGCTGGTATATTCCAGGCCTGTGCTACTCAGCGTGTGGTCCATGGACCAGCAGTGTTAGCATCTCCTGGCAGTGAATTAAAAATGCAAAATCTCGTGCTCCATCTCAGAACTACAGACTCAGCATCTGAATTTTAACAGATCCCAGGTGATTCATATGCACATCAAAGCTTGAGAAGAACTCGGCTAGTCTAGAGTACTGCTTCTCAAACTTGGCTGCCCATTGGAATCGCCTGGGGTTTTGATAAAGTACTGATGCTTGGGTCCCACTCACAGAGGTCCTGATTTAATTGGTTGGGATGTGGCCAATTAAAAGCTCTCCAGGTAATGCTAATACGCAGCCACATATGTGAGTCACCTCTGGGTTAGTGTTTCCCAGCTGCTATCCCCTGTCATTGCACTTACCACACTGTATTGTCATTTTCATTTAGGTGCTTGTCTTCCCTACCCCTTAAGGGTGGGGACTCTCTTGTACATCCTGAGACTCTAATATAGTATCTCTCAATGAATAATTGTTTCCTAAAGTGAACGGAAATGAAGCTGAGTGGAGGCCTTTAGTGCTGAATTTGTGGACAACCTTAGAGCAAAATTATTGGAATTACTCTCCATAGCTTGGGTGAAGAATTGAGGCATGCCTATTAACATCGATGGCAAAAAAGGGGTTCAGATGCTCTCATTTGGCCAAAGTAAAAGTCTATAGGATATGTCAAATTGCTGGTGCCCAGATTTCCTGGGAATAGGAGGGGTGGGAAGATTCACCGTGATATCTTTTAATAGGAAGAGAGGAGACTTATAGGTTTAGTTCATGTCAAGCCCTGGATGGCGCAACAGTGATATTTATCTGGCCACTAAGAAAATTACAATAGGACTTTCAAATGCATTAATGGAAGTGCAGTATCCACTCCTACGAGGTATTGGACTGACCTGTCTCCTTTGGGTACCACACTTTGAAGAAGTAGCATTGTGGATAATACAGAAATCATATCATGGGAGGGAGTGTATGGGAATGGATGTCTAGAGACGAGAGGATGTGGTGAGGACATGATTGCTTTTTTCAAAAGGACTGACTGGTGTGTGAGAAGAGAGCAGAATTGTGCTGTGCTGCTCCACAGGACATAGCTAGGGCCAATGGAATTCATGGAAGCAGATTTTGGCTCCACGTAGGAAAGACTTTGTGCCAGTGAGAGCTGTCCAATAATAGAACCGGCTGCCTGGGGAGATGGTGCGAGCGAGCGAGCTCTCTATCTTTGGAAATGTTCTAGCAGAGCCTGGATGGCCATCTGTCGTGGGTATTGTGGAAAGATTCATGCATTCAGTGGATGAACAAAATTTTGTTGATAATGGTAGTAAATGTGGCTATGTATACTGAGTGCCTAGGGAGTGCCAGATACTGTGCTAGGCAAGTGTGCATAGATTATCATCTTTAATCCTTCTACAGCCCTAATGAAAGTGACAGTTATTACTTCTATTTTATAGAAGAAATAGGCTCAGAGGTAGGATTTGAACCCTGGGCTTTCTGACTTCAAAACCCATAATCTTTTAACTATATCGCCTGCCTTTTATTGTCCCTTCCATTTCTAAGATGCTATGATTTCAAGCGTATTTAGACACTGGGTTTGAACTCACCTTTGGGCATCTATTTGGAGAAGGTCCTCTGGAGAGCTGGACACGAAGGCTTGGGAGTTCAGAGAATAGTCAGGATGGCAGATGCAGACTTGAGCATGCTCTGCCAAGAGGTGAGGGTTGCTGCCATTGGGTTGATAAGATTCACAAGGTAGTGACTGCAGAGAGAAGAGGTCCGTGTGGGCCGACACCTTCACGTGTGCTGTTGGAAACTCAAGGCATGGCAATAGCTGTGAGTTCTGCTTTCTAAGTGGGAAGGAGTAGACTGTTACTGCATGTTAGAAGCTTGGTTTCTAACCTCAGTAAAATGTGAAGGCTTCTATAAATTTTTGGGTTCTACGTTGAGACAATACAAGTCAAATGCTGAAATTGGAGTCAGTAGAATATAGTGGCTCAAGGTAAAGCCTCTGCCTGGGTTGATATCTGGACACTGCTACTCCCTAGCTATGTGTCCTTCCACAAATTACCTTCATTCGCCTCAATTTCATCATCTGTAAAATGGGGATGATAACACTACCTACCCTATAGGTTTATCGTGAAGCTTAAGTGACGTATGCACATAAAGCGCTGGAACAGAGGCTGACACATGGTGAGCACTTGGTGTTTATATTCAGATTGGTTATTACATCTAAGTAAGCCCTAAAGTATCACCAATGGAATAGTTCACTTAGGAGCCTCAGCTATGTATCTACCTTATTTCGATTGAGCCACACTATAAAAATTCAGCTTACGTTGTTTTAAATTAAAACGCGCAACTTCGTTAATCAAACATTTTAGCTTAATATTTCAATCCATTTTGTTGCAGTTTCTAAATTGTATTAACCTACTTCCTCCCTGTAATACATAGTTTACCATACAGAATTGAGGCCACATAAAGTAGAGGTTAAAAGGAAGACTGGGGTCAGACTGCCTGGGTTTAAATTTTAACTTCACTATTTACTAGCCCTGTGACCTGGGGAAATTTACTTAGTCACTCTAAGCTTCAGTTTCTTTCATATAAAGTGGAGATAATAGTAATACCTACCACGTAGGGTTTGGAGAACAAATGAGATTACATGTATAGAGTGCTTGGAACAGTTCCTAGGCATCTTCAACATAGTCAGCATTCGACCGAGGACGATGATGGTACACATACATTGTAAGGCAAAGGAACTTAAAATGCCTTGGGGTCCTTATTGTACGCATCAGTGTTGATTGTTTAATCCCACTGTGTGTGTACATAATCTATAGACAGGCTTCTCTGTGAGCAAGGGATTAATGGATAGAGAGAGGATGGTCATGGGTCAGCCTGAAGGGTCCCTGGGGTGCTCTTGAAATTGTAGGCAAGACTTGGGAGTATGCATGTTTGTATAGAGAAGTTAATCACTCTGTGACCTTATAAAGTTTAAGAAGTGTTAGCATAAGAATCTTGAAGTGGAACATGAGACTGTTAGTAAGGGAAAACTGAAAACCTGGCTAACGGGGACTTCAGGAATAAAGTCATTTTGTTATCTCATAATAACGAAGAGTCAGAGGTGGGTGGTCCCGAGATCAGTGCAGTAGTTCAAAGATGTTATCAGAGGCTCAAGTTTTCTTTCTGCTCCCTGTCATCCTTAGATTAATTGCTTCATGGTCCCAGGATAGCTGCCATAGAAACAAGAACCGCATCCTCATGTAACTTCGCTGAAAACAGAAAGAAGGCAGGGCAGCCAGGGTGGTGTGATAGAGCTTTCGTTTTTCGTCTCCTTTCTCCTATCAGAGGTAAAAAACAAACAACAAACAAAATCAAAAGGACAATTCCCCAGAAGGAGCTCTCACAAAGCAAGTTACCTCCATCCGCACTTATTCTGTATTTGGTAGAACTGGATCATAATGCCACTTCCAGCCAGAAGGGAGGCCAAGAAAGCAAGTGTCTGGCTTTCTCAGCATCTCTAAGGGGGGTGGGCAAGGAGGAGGGGCAGTGTAGGTTAGGAAGCTTTCTGGCATCAAGGCTCCAATGAAAGTGTGAGAGCTTGTATGCCGTAGGTCACACACGGTATTTGAATTTTGAGGGGAGGGACAGTAATTTGGTAAGAAGGGGACAGCATCTAGAGAAAGGAGTGAGGAATTAGGGAGGGCTTTAACTGCCTTTGAGATGCCTTACCCTAAGAGGGTGTCATTCATTAGTGAGTAATACAGAGCAAGTGCCTGGGTTCCAAATGCGTGAGTCGAAAAACTGTCATGGAAGAGTCAGCCAATTGCTCTTGTTTGCAGCTGCTGATTCTGACCCAGATCTGCCCTCCCCGAAGCCTCAGCTGCTGACACTAGCTCTGAGGAGCTGGACCGTGAGCTCTGCCAGGATGAAGATGCTCATCTCCACAGCTCTCCCCACACTCTAAACAAGCAGTTCCTGGGGAGGAGAACAACGCACACAGTAGTAACAAGTCTAGTAATTAGCAGCAGCCCTGGGGCCTTGCAACACTTCTAAAAAGACAAGGTGATTCAGGAAGATGTGTCACTGCCCCTGCGAGTTTCCCAAATGGAGAGACAGGCGGGGATCTCCAGTGCTAATGACGTGGAGGCCTCTAACCTGCAGTTGTTAGAGCGCGTGGGCGAGGAGATTTGGGACAAAAGCAAAACAGCTGGACATGGAGTCTGCATGTCTGTTGTTGATGGAAGAGCCTGTTTTTATACATGGTCTTGGCACATTGTGCTACTCTAAAGGGCAGGCAGAGAATCCATAAAACTGTGGTGGTGCAATCCTGTCAAAATAAACATGCAAAGTGTGAAGACACTATGCAAAGCCCGAGCCTTGCCCCGTCTCCTCAGTCCTTAATCCAGAGGCTCAGGAATTGGATGAACACTCATTTTTTGCATATTAATTGGTAAATAAAAGGTTGAAAGTTTAATAACGCATTTATCATACTGAATCAAAATGCCCTAAATTACTGTAATAATTATTTTTGCCAATGGAGAGTGGAAGAATACAAGAAGATCAGTGAAGAAAGCGTTTCTGCATCTCCCCTGGGAGTTAGGGAGCAGCTCCCAGAGGAGCTACCTCTTGGAGTGAAGACTGAGTAGGAACTTGCCAGTCTTATGGAGGTAAACAGAGGTAGCGGAGATGTCAAGGCTTTCATGTGGGGTACTCCAGATGGAGGAAAAACACTGAAAGGGCAGAAAGTTGTAAAATGCAATGAGCATCTGATAGTTTGTTTACTCAGCACTTCTCTCCCCTTCTTCGGAAAAAAGTCCCATTTTCTTCTTCTGGAGGTGGTCTTTCACACCTAATTATATGGTTGGATAGGAGCCAGCATTCGGCTCTCGCCTGTGGAAACAAGTGACTGGTCTGGGAGTATGCGTGTGCCGGGACCCATCAAAATCTTCCCTGAGATTTTTTAAGCTGCAGCTGGGAGAAAGATTTCGGTCGGCTCCCAAGGTGCCGAGCTGCGTCATGAGGTGCAGGATTTGTCAATGGCTCTGACCCTGTCGTGTGGAAATACTCTTGACTGCAGGAGACAGAAGCCCAGTTCAAATTAGCTTAGATCACAGTGACATTTATTGTAAAATTTACATAAGCGTAGTCTCTCTCTGTCTCTCATTTCTCTGTCTACCTTTACAAAAGCTCCTTCCAGATGGTGGAAGTCAGGATCAGCAATGACTTCTGTATCTTACTTCTCACTGGGGTTGTGGGGAGTGTGGGAGACAGAAAAAAAAATGAAATAAATAAGAAAGTCTTACAGACCGTTAGAACAGTGTTTCTCAAATGTTGACATACCTGTCAGTTGGCCGGAGAGCTCCTATCCTGCAGACCTTAACGCTTTAGGTCTGGAATGGTCCCTAAGATTTGCATTTCTAATAAGCTGCCAAGTGATGTTGATGGTGCTGGTTTAAAGACCACACTTTGAATAACACAATGTTCAAAGATAATGTTTAAGAATTGAGGAAATATGAAAAGCTGGTGCAGTATATGGTGGTTTGGGAATGGGGTAGAAGTGAGCTATAATTTTCAGTAGGGTGATTAGGAGAGGCCCATGGAGGTGACATTTGAACAGACTTGAAAGAGTTAATTGTATTGACATAATTAAAAATATATATTATTTTCTGTTTTAAGAAACACCTATTAGTTATCTATGGCAGCATAACAAACTACCCCAAAGCTTTGCATCTTAAAGCAGTATTTACTAGTTTCAGTGGGCTGCCTTAGCTGGGCGCTCTTGCTCAGGACGTCTCACAAGGCTGCAGTCAAGGTGTCAGCCAGGACTGCTGCATTCATCCCAAGGCTTGCCTGGGATGGCTCTGTTTCCAAGCTCACTCTCGTGGCTCCTGGCAGGCCCCAGTTCCTTACGGGCTGGTGGCCAGAGGCCTCCCTCAGTTCCTTGCCATGTGGGCCTCCCCATAGGGCAGCTCACAATCATGGCAGCTGGCTTCGTCAGAGCAAGCAGACAAGAGAGCAAGGAGATGGCTGGCAAGAAGGAAGCCAAAGTTGTTCTGTAGCCTAATTTATTAAGTGACATTCCATCACTTTCGCCGTATTACGTTTACTAGAAATGAGCCACTAGGTCCAGCCTACAGTCAGGGGAGGGGAGTACCAAAGGCATACATACATGAAGCAGGGGTCGCTTGGGCCATTTTAGAGGCTGCCACCACAACATATATGCCTATTAGCTCAAAATCTAAGTGTTTTATGCCTTTATACAGGTTCTTGTTACTGCTAGTTTGTTTGGCAAAGAGGATCATGGGAATTTTTTGGCTCCCAGTAGAAACCAGGATTGGCCCAAATGGTTCCAATTGAGCTAGAGTTGGCTTTGGCCGATCTTCAACTTTTGAGGTGAATCCATGCCTATTTCTTCTTTTTGAGATCTGGGCAGAGACTGGTGGGCCACTTGAGAGCTTGTGGGCAGCTGAGCTCTGACTGACCCCCCGGCCATTTTAATGCTGCCAATAAAATTGCCTGAGGAGCCTGCCAAGGAGACAGATGCTGCTGCTGGAGAAACACCTTCTGTAGCCTGGCATTTGTCCGGTAATTGCTCTCCAAGAGAAAAGAAACTCTCCACGTGAGCAGGAAGGTGCATAGTGCCTGATTGTCAAGTATAGAGATGATTTAGAAGAAGTGCTGTGAATAAAATGCAAAAGATTTTATTAAAAAACAGAAGACATTTGTATAGATCTCAAGTTGGGTTCTTTTAAAATCCACTGACTCAGGAAATCCTTGTTTCCCAGGCATAAACTAATACACATTGAATTGAATTATGTGCAAAATGCCTCACCTGTTCCCTCACTACTGTTCCTTTTTCAGTTATATTTCTTTTGCAATAGTGAGAGCTATGATTTCCTTCTGGCTTATAGATTCGTAATGTAGCAAGGAAGTTAGGACTGGGCAGTAGGCTCCACCACATACCGGTAGGAGATTCCATCTTTTGTCTACAGTTTTCTCATCTTTAAATTGGGATGTTAATACTTCTCTCATAAAGTTGTTTTAAATATTAAGTTAAACAAAATAACGCCAGAAAAAGTTCCTTATCACATAATAAATACTTAATAAATGGTGTCTTTATGCCTGCTATACTTAGAATAACAACATTAGAAGGAGCTTTGAATAGTACATCCTCCAACACAAGTGGGGAAAGTAGAGCCCAGAAGGCTAATGACATTTCCTAAAGATCATATAATAGTTGTGTTCCACTCATCCATCCCTCCAGTCATTCCCCCTGCATCCATCCATCCATCCATCCATCCAGTCACTCACACCCCCTCATCTAACCATCCACGCATCCAGGCAATATTTATTGAGCTGTACTCTCTTGACAGCGCTATTCTCATTGCAGTGGTTCTAAAGATGAACAAGTCAGGAAAATTGCCTGCCCTTAAGGGATTAGATAGACAATGAGCAAACACGTTATTGATAGGTTTTAGATGAAATAACTACTGTCAAATAAATAGGGGTTGAAATGACAGAGAGTAACTGGTAAGAGGGACACGGGGAGGCTGCTGTAGGTTGGGTGACCTGGGAAGGCCACGTCAGTTAGAGAAGGGGCATTGGAGGGGAGACCTGTCAGATAAGAAGGAACCAAGAGAAGGAACAGCTAAAACTACGGAGGCCCTGAAGCAGAAGACGACAAAGAAGGCCGGGGTGGTGGGCATTGCACAGATCAGATGGGATATTTAGAGTTATCTAGGGAAAAAATTTGCTTAAATTATGGAATTTCTCGTCATAAAGGTAAAGCAGGTTTCTTTAACAGAGGATCTTTCAAAATTTTAAATATACTAATATTATTATGATTTTTCAAGGGATCAGGCACTGTTACATTATGAAGTATGTTCAGAATTATTTAACCGTGGATTCATGCCTTCCTTCCTTCCTTCTCTCCATCTGTCCTTCCCTTACTTATTTTTAAACAGCATCCTTAAGGAATAGAGAGTTCTGTGGGAAACCCTGGTTGGTTGAGTATGAGCCATCGTTGTGTCCTCTGAGCCTCGTGTCGTCCCTCACATGAGACCCCACATTAGGTGGTCGCCCAGAACCTGTGGGCCAGCTTCAGTGTCAGCCCACAGAGCCTGGGATGTTAACTTTTTTTATGTTCTCTGAATAGTAAAGCAAGACAGTTTGATACAGTTTCTCTTTGGTGGGAAATGCTTCCTTTTCAGCTCATTGTCCTTTTTCACTACGGGCATCTGTCGAGTGAGGGCTGTGTTCTCACAGCCCTCGTGGGGTTCCAAGGAGTCAGTGAGTAAGTTATATGGGGAACAAACTCATGCCTCCCCTTCCAAAGGCTCACAGTCCTATTTTCTTTGAAGACTGGCTTTTAATTTATATTTTCTGAGTAATAATGATAATATTAAGAGCCATCGAGCGTCTGCTGATATCAGGCCTGGCGCTGGGTGAATTACAGATTGAGCCGCTGATGCTCACATGTCGAGAGGTGGGTGCCATCCATTCCATTTTTGGTGAAGGAAGCCGTGGGGACGCAGCCATTGGGCAGGCACACAGGGCGTCAGGCCACCGTGCTTTCAGGAGCTCACAAAATGTGTTTTCATTTCTTTTAAAATCAGAAGAGGGAAATGAACATTTAGGGTTGAAGATTATGTTTGCCTTGACGCCAACACATTGTAGAATATAATTCTTACCTTTTTTTATGTCGGAAGGGACCATGGAGGAAGAAGTGCTTGAGGCCTCTGAAAGTCAGTGTGGGGACCTCGAGAGGGCTCAGGCCAGGGGCAGCTTGCTCAAAGCCACGCAGGGGAGGCAGGGGAGAGAGACAGTCCCAACCTGTGTTGCATCCCTGCTGTACCTTGAGACCTTGTTCTCAACTGGCCTTACTCCATTCTCTCCGCCTTTTAGCCTAAGCGTGCTTTCCACAGAAGCAGGGGGTGCCTGAAAGCTGGGGGACTGAGTCCTTAACTTTGGCGCCCCACCTGCCATGGGAATGAGGCAGAAGATCACAGCACCTCGTTTTCAGAGAGCCTCATCCCAGGATTCCTGAGCAAAGGCACAGGCCCAGCCGGGTCCTGATGTGAGTGGGTGCCAGCGAGAGTCCGGCTCTGTGGGCCCTGCCTGTTAAAGCAGATGATTCAGTCTGGCAGGAGCGCCCCTGTTCAGTTGGACCGAGTGCGGAACTGGCTCCTGGAGCCCTAGGAGAAGGAGCGAGCAGAGAGACAGGTGGAAAGCAGCGGTGCTGGGGTTTGCACGCAGCACTCTGCCCTTCAGCCGCTTCTGCAGAGTAGCACCTTTGGGAGGTGTGGCCTTCATGGCCCTGAGCAAGAGCCCATTGGAACAGGGGCCGTTTACATTGAAGGCGCAAGGCACTTCCCTCCATTCTTCTGTGGAAAATGGAGTTTTGATAAAACCTGGGATGATTATGGGTATCACAACAACTAAATTTGATGCTGGGTGCATTCGTCCCTGCCCTGGTGATCTTCCCTGCGGCCTTCAGCTGGTGATGCCATGCTCTCTGGCTGAGTCTATTAAGAAGAGGTTTCTGAATCATTACAGAAGGCAATTGCTTAGATAAAATTACAATATGTTCCTTCTTTGAGCCTCACTTTCCTCATTGGTAAAATGGGACTTTTAGATTATTTCTGTCCCAGCTCTGGATTCTATTTTTTGAGTGACTACTAAGAGAAAGACCCAAAGTTAAGGGCTGGGGATTTGTTCTGAGGATCAAATGAGGTCATGGACGGAAAAGTGCCATGTAATCTTATTCACCTGTATTTTAATGGAGACTAACAGCTCTCAGTTACTGAGGAACTACTGTATACCAGGGGATTTACATACTTCTTTTTCCATGATAATAATATTGTAGAACAAATATTTGTATTCACATTTCAGAGATAAGGAATTTAGGCTCAGAGAGGTTAAGAAATAGTAAAGTTTAGAGGGAGGAATTAAGCTTACGACCAACTTCACCTCATGGTCTGTTATTTTCATCACCATTATCATCATCATCATGCTTTTTGTTGCCATTGTTTCATAGTCAATTGAGAAGAAAGATGTGTACATATAGCCAACACACTAACACAGTCAATATCGAGTTAAATAGGCTTGAGCTGAGGTGTCCACTGGTGACCTCTGCCTGGATATAGATTCTGTTGGAAATAAAAGATGTGGGGCAGGGGTCTGCCCCATGGCCGAGTGGTTAAGTTCCCACCCTCGGCTTCGGTGGCCCAGGGTTTCGCCGGTTCGGATCCTGGGCACGGACATGGCACCGCTCGTTAGGCCATGCTGAGGCAGCATCCTACATAGCACAACCAGAAGGACCCACAACTAAAACATACAACTATGTGCTGGAGGGGCTTCAGGGAGAAAGGAAAAAACAGATTGGCAACGGATGTTAGCTCAGGTGCCAAGCTTAAAAAAAAAAAAAAAATGTGTGGGACATTCCAGGGAGAAAAGCACCCAGAAAACGTTAACTTCTCCTGATGAGTTAAACTGAATCTTGATTTACTGGGAGCGAGGTCCAGCGCCATAAACATGTGCTGTTCGGTGCGGCTTTTCCTCTGCTTCCGATTAGCTGGAGGCAGGCAGCCTTCCTTTTTGAAAGGAATAACCCTTCATCCTAAGACATCTACAGAGAGTTTGGTGTCTCTCTCTCTTTTTTTGTGTGTGTTTAACTCAGTTTGCCTTTCTAAGTCTGGGGAATTTGATGACTTAGATGGTTGCTTCAGTTTCCCAACAGGATCAGCCTTCTGGAACCCAGACTTACCAAGAATGGTGAGACAAGTTTAATCTTTCCACCCTTGGTTGGGAAGCATCCCCACGTGGGACTGCCCAGCTCTCTTGATGGGAGAGAGCGCTTTGTTCCACTGTCCCTGTAACACACTGTGTTACACATCATGAGGTCACGTTGCCCTTCCCATGCTGCATGTCACTTCCAACCATCATCTTCCTGGTACCATCACACAAGCAGCTCACTGCTGTGGCTTTTGGAGTCACAGAGACCTGTGTTCAAATCCTGGTTCTGACACTACCTGTATTTTCCTGAGCAAGCAGTTAACTCTCTCTAAGTTTCTTCTCTGTGACGTGGAGATGAAGATATTAAACCCATGTGGCTGTTCTGCTGAGGAAGAGAGATGACACGTGAGAGTCTAGCGTTTTGAAATCATCCTAAGGGATGATAAAGGAGCAGGATTAGTGGGATAGAGCGATGAGAATATTGTTGTTCTTATTTTACAAAAGGAAAATGGAGGAAATGAAGCTTGACAAAGGTTTTCCTGACCCAGGGTCACGTGACTAGTGAGTGGTGAAGCCAGCCCTGAAAAACTCAGTGCCCCCACCACCACTGCCGCCTCATGGTTCTTAGAAAGTGCTCATTGCTGCCTCAGGGGTTTGGGGTTCCATCTCCTTGAAATGCTCTTCCGCTAGGTGTCCGTCTGCGTGGCGTGCACCTTTACCTTCTGAAAAGTTTTGCTCCAATGTCATCTCAGTGAGGCCTTCCCTGACTACTTATTTTAGAAATGTGTCCCTTTCCAGCACTTTCTATTCCTCTCGGCATCCTATTTTTCTTCATAGCGCTTCCCAGCACCTGGCACACTGATGCTTGACTCCCTCATTTATTATTGTCTGCCTCCCTCCGCCAGAACCTAAGTGCCTCCCAGCACTGAGCCAGGCATGGCACACAGCCTGCATGAGTACAGACGTGTGTTTGCAGAGGAGGTGGCCGTGCTTGCATGCCCCTTGCCCTGGTGGTGCGCACAGCAGAGCGCTTTGCTGCTTCTCCCCGTGTGATTGCACCTTGCCAGACTCCTTCTCTGGCAATCACTGAAACTCTCTAATTATGATCTGGGCTGTGTACTTTGTCCTTCCTTCTTTCTGGGTGGCTCTGAGCTCCCACAAGGGCCAAGACAGCTATCTCTTCAGGAGCTTACTTTGCAACATGATCACATGGGTAATGCAACATTTAATTTAATTTTTTTTTAATCTCTGAGTAGCGCTCTTTATTGGAAATGAATTTGCTCAGGTTGTTGGGATTTGTTTGTTTGTAGCGTGCTAAGGTGTTTCCCCTGGTAGGAGATGGCTGTTTGAGCTCTTTCTCACCTGTGTCTGAAATTATAGGGACAGGCTTTCTAGACTGTCGTTCTGTGAAGCTGAGTTTTAGTAAATTATTTTCAGAGGGCTCCTTCTACAGTGTGGGAAAGAGTCTAATTGTCCTTTAATTCTCTTAGAGGTCTCTTTTATGCTTATTGAAATGTTTCAAAAGTAACTTGTTTTTGGAGCAGGAATCTATAAAAGTGAATGACGTTGGAAATTGCCTAATAATGTGAAATCAGGTGGCAGTGCTTTCTGTGACTGACGTTCTGAATGGTGTACACATCGGACCATTGTTGTGTCAGGAAATGACCTACGAGTCAGGCGGCCTGGCCGACTGTCCTGTGTGATTTACTAATTGGGTGACTTTGGGCAAACCATTCAATCTCCCT
Organism: Equus asinus; assembly: GCF_041296235.1. Taxonomy (NCBI): domain Eukaryota; kingdom Metazoa; phylum Chordata; class Mammalia; order Perissodactyla; family Equidae; genus Equus; species Equus asinus. The sequence continues at coordinate 67,526,815 of NC_091794.1, forward strand.
AAGACACATTTCTTCATTTGCAAAAAGAAGACTCTAGGTCATTCGTCTAGATGATGTCTAAGATCCTTTCTAGCTTTAAAACCTAGGCTGGAAGGCTCTGATCTTAACTTGGATACAGCCATTAGTATACTGAGCTCTGAGTTGTCACTTTCCTTCTCAAAGCTCCAGTTTCTCAGGCTTTAAAATGAGGATCAAGATTTCTATTTTGTGTTTTTCCGAAGGTATTAAGAGACTTTTTTTTGGACACACAGATGTGAAAGTACTTTTTTGGCTGTAGAATTCTATTGTTATCAGAAACAACTTCTTATTTTATTGTGATTTCATGGCAAACAATGTACCAACAAAATGGTGGGATACAAGTTAGGAGATGAAAAGTCATTGCACATCATGTTGACAGTTTTTAAATTGTGCTTTTAACATATATTGGTTTTACATTTCACTTTTGAATTCTTTGAATCCTCACCTTACATTTTAAGTTCTTGACCTGAGCTTGAGGAAGGGAGTCATAGCTTTCAGGAAATTTTCAAAGGAGTATTTGCTATCCCCATTTTTTAAACTCCATAATTTTTCCTGGGAGTTTCCCCTTGGAATTCCTGAGGGAAGCAATCTTTTCAGGCTTCTTCTGATCATATATCCCTTCTTCCTTGGATGGATATGATTTGGCAATACCTGGAGAATCTCAAATATCGAGAAAATGACTATTTGCAGGACTAGCTGTCTGCTTTCTGGAAACCACCTGTTTATGGGGACCTAACCAAGACTAAAACCCAATTAAAAATCTGGAGTAATTCATTTACCAGTTTGGCTCTTGATCTTTTTCTTCCTAAAGAATACTCCTAGTTTAGACTGTGAATTTCAATTACCAAAGGCTGAAGTTCCCTGCAGAGAGGGAAAAGGCATCATTACTGGAGTCGGTGTCTCCACAGGCCTTGGCCCAGGCGGCTGTGCAAAGGTACAGAGATTCAGCAGGTGGGGAAGGAGGAGTGGTCTAGATTCAGCAGGTGAGGGAGGAGGTGTGGTCTTATCAGCTGGAGCTGAGAGGGGAGGGTTGTGGCCAGATAATATACAAGCCACAGATCCCCCCGGACGTCACTGTTATCTTACCGTCACCTACGCCCCCATCCCTATGGTATTAATTTTAACCCTAGAGCTGATAATCTATAAGGAAGCATAAGATAGACCCAGGAGTCAGGTATTTGCAAGGTACAAAAAAATATCTTGGCATCCAGAAGACGCGGATTCCAGTCCTATTTTCAACACTTTGTAACTGGGAAACCTCTGGCCCATCTCTTCTCCTTGTCCAGCCATGGTCAAATAGGGACAGCAAAAACTGCCTCTCTGAGTTATCACAAAGATGAAGTGAGTGTACGAAAAGGAAAGTCCTTGGCAGCTGTGCCAGTAGTTAGAAAGGAAATGCCACAGATGAGGGGAGACCTGAGGCACCCTCCTAAGAAGAGGCGAAGAGCCTTTCCTTTCACTGTTGCTGTGGTCTGACGAGGCTTGCTGTCTTCCCATTAAATGGGAGGCGGGGTGAGTGGGGAGTGGAGCAAACCAGTTGTTTGGGCCTCAGGCCTCAACCTCCATGTGGATCTCACACCAGCTCACCTTTGCTACCTGTCAGAGAAGGAGAAGGAAGTAACGATGAAATGCCAGAAAGGCACTTGGGGGCTTTTAGAAATACTCACCAGAAAATATCACACACATATAATGTCAAATATACAGAGCTGCCATGAGTGTATTATTATCATTTTATTGTTTTTTATTAGTAATAAAGACTTTAACCAAAGAGTCCACTTGAAAAAATGTTGGATATGCTTAAGGAAATGAGCATTTTTCTTTTAAAACTTTGTCTAAGAGAAGGCTACCCAGAATCCTCATACTTGGCAGGCAGAAATTAATCTAAATGTTTTCCAAATGTACCAAGTGCTTGCCTGAATAGACAAGGAGCCTGGGGCTATTTCCCGTGGGAGTGGTGAGTTATGAATCCCAATATGAGATGTGTGTAATGAAAAAAAAATGGGTCTGTTCAAAGAGGGAAAAGACGTTTTTGAATATTTGGCAAAACAGGTTATTTTTAAACTGAGGAAAAATGGCATTGTAGAGATTTCAGAGATTTTGTGATTTTAGTTATTCAGCTATATGTGGGACTTCCTTGCATCTCATTAGCACAGGGGCAAAAGGAAATGCAGGAGAAATAGCAGACTATCCAATAGCAGAATGTCCATGCCCTTGGGTGGCCTTCTGTTCATCAAGAGACAAGATAGATAAATAAATGGCAATTTATGCAAGGCAGCGTGGTTTTATGGAAACCTTGGGATATTTGGAGTCAGGTGCACTTGGGTTCTAGATCTGGAACCACTCTAGAAATGGGACCTGGGGATTGATATTCCATCAGTTCTGTGCCTCAGTTTCTACTACTACAAAATGGAGATAATAATGCTTGCCCTCCCAGATTGTCAGTTTTAAGGAGACAGGCATGGGTGATGCTTAGCACAGAACACAGCGTCATAGCTTCTCACAAATGTAACTCTACTTTTCTTTCTTCCATCCTCCCTTCTGTTTTATGCTCTGTCACAAGGAGACATGTAGTCATGAAGTTCCTTAGAAATTTTGAAGAATATGGGCTGTGACAATATTTTTCATGGAGGACGACCTTCACTTGACCTTGAGCTGGCTGTCTTCTGCTTGGCCTTCCAAGTGCTCTCTCTGGCCTTCTCCACTTCCCCCTCCCACCACACTGCATCCTGTGTGGACTGCATCCATGGGCTTCCTGGACCCTTGGCCTCTTCCTGGTTTGAGCCAATGCAAAATTCCAGCAGGAGGCTGAAGGGCAGGAAGGAGGAGAGTGAAGTCTCTGTGTTTTGATCCACTTTCTGGCTTTCTCCTGGTAGGTTGCCTTGGGCTTGCTGTATCCTGGGTGGAAAGGCACTGCTTGGTTATGTTTTTTTTGGTGAGGAAGATTGGCCCCAAGCTAGCATCTGTTGTCAATATGCCTCTTTTTCCTTGAGGAAGATTTGCACTGAACTAAAATCTGTGCCAAGCTTCCTCTATTTTCTGTGTGGGACGCTGCCACAGTGTGGCTTGATGAACAGGGTGTAGATCCACACCTGGGATCAGGACCCACGAACTGCATGCCACCAAAGTAGAGTTGGTGAACTTAACCACTATGCCACCAGGCTGGCCCCTCACTGCTCTTTTTAAGGCAACTTTCTCTACCCTCCCAGTTCTGGTTGCCCCTCCCTTCTCTCACCCCTGCAGGTCCATGAGAGGTAACGGTTCTGCTGTTCTAACCCTGGGATACTTCCCGGGCCTGTGGGGTTTCCCTTCAACACAGCCCACCCTTGTGCAAATAATCCCTTTATTAACTCTTCTGGAACAATCTTGTTTTGAATTTGTCATCTGTTTTGAGCTCCCTTTGATCAAAGGGTGGGCTGAGTTTGAGGAGGTTGGCACTGGATGACGGGCTGTGTTCTAGGGTCTGTGGCCAACTTAGTCTGGCTGTAGCATGTATTTCGTGTGAGGATGAGGAGGAAGTGAGGCGTGAGTTTGGGGAGGCGTGCCAGACTGGAGCCTGAAGGTCAGCTTAAGTTAACATATCAGATTTTGTATCATAGCAGAAATAGTTTCTGGTAATTGTGTCCTGATTCATTTTGACAGGTATGTATTGAAAAACTAACAGGTATATGGTATAGGAAATAAATATCAGGAATTTCTCCCTTTTCTTTCCAAAGAATTGTATGCAAATGAAATAGAAGGTAGGGAAGGCAAACAGTATGTAATAAGTACGTCCTGTAGTACCAGGCAGTTTTCAAATCTTATCTTATTTATTCTACTCAGCACCCATTAGGGGTAGGGTACCAATTTCCAAACTTTACAGAGGCACAAATTAGGGCTCCAAGACTTCAAGGGACTTGACAAAGGTCACACATCTGGGACCCAGAGGAGCCATGGTTTGAAAGCCCACGGCAAGTCAACGAGACTGTGATGTTGGTGTTTTTTGTCTTTATCAGCTACAAGATGTGAATAGTGATGTATTTAAGGGTTTGGATAAGAGGTATAGCCATCCCGGAGTGTGAGCCTCAGGCTATTTGGTACAGGCTCCCCAGTAAGGAGGGGTGTGGCAGGGTGAGGCCGTGCACAGCAGCCAGGCTGGGAGTCTCAGTACAGCCGTGCGGCCTGGCCTCCTGGAGCTGGGGCTGGGTTTCACAGCAGGAAGGCTCCCTGGATCTCTCGGGATGAGGGTATCTTGCTCCCATTGCACAGGAGTTTGTGTGTTCCCTGCCATCCAGTATCCTCAGCTTCTATTTTTGCTGAAAATGACCTCTCTCTAATTATGTATTTTTTCTCTACCTGGTGGCTTCTGCTAGTCTTCCCTTCTGCCAGCTCATAACTTCAGCTCAGTCATCCCCTTGCTGCCTCACAGCTTCTCCCTGTGCATCCTTTCAGTTGTGGTCCCATTTACCAGTGGACAGAATCTGTGTGAATGCTTTCAAGTCCTTGAGAGTGAGCATATGCATATCTTCTCATATATCCGGTTTGTCTCCAGCTCTTCCTGCCAGGCCATGATGTGGCTGCTGGTCATCAAGTGAATTGTTCTGGGGAATGGAATCGACTCCTGGTTTAGTCAACTAGAACTCAGATTAGGGCGTGGACATCTGTGAGGGCCATTATTCTGTCTATCACAGTGCCGCCCAAATGCAGAGTACACTCACGGTCTCTCCGAGCTCAGCAGTTCAAAACGTCCAATCTCATTTAAACTTCATCAGTTCGGAAGCCCAAGTTCTCATTATCTAAGTCATTGAATCATGTTCCGATGATTAGGGCATGGCCATCTTTGAGGGGCGGTTTTCCTGCATTTTACGTTATGTCATTTAATTCATTGACCCTGACTGGGCTGTATTCTCAGAGCATCGCGGTTTGCAGTGAGCACATTCAGGCCCAGGGGAGTTCAGTGTGGGGCGAGGCCGTGGGGTCATGCTGGCCCTGAAGGTGCATGTGAATTCTGTTAACCATTGTGCCTGTGTTTCCAAAACTTTGCTGCATATTCAAATCCCTGTGGCGCTTTTAAGGCTCGCAGTACCCGGGTTGCACCTCAGAGCAGTTGAAGTGAGAATCCAGGCTGGGAGACCAGCATCAATCGTTTTCCCAGCTCCTCAGGTGATTCCAACGTGCAGCAAAGTTGGGAACCTCTGCACTGACTCTGCTGCCTTTACTCACCACCCGAGGCTGCTGTGTGAGGGGACGGGTGCGCGTGGGGCTGGCGTGCGAGGGGACGGGTGCGCGTGGTCAGGGAAGCCTTCCCCGCGGAGGGGAGCTTGAGCTGAGATTCGAGGCAGTTGCAGGGTGTAACAGTGAGGAGGGTGGCGTTTATGGAGAGGAAACAGCTTTCCATGTTGGTGATTTGCTATTTGCCAAGTGTGACTGAATTTTTGTGTTTCTGTGAGAAGGTTCAAATAAATACATTCACAAATCAGGAAACAAACAGAAAGAGCTCCTTTGTGAGAGCATCCATCCGCATTTATGGCTTCAGGGAAACACAGCCCCACGGTTCTCACTGTTGTGTGTGCTTTTTGTGCGGGAGAGAATTGTGGAAATTGGGTTGCTTCCCGTCAAGTGCGGATCCCTTTGTGGAGAAAATGTGAGCCGTCCGTGTATCCCATTTGACAGTAATTGAGATCGGACTGGCAAATCATTAGCTAAGCAGAGGAAGATGACGGGCCTTTCTTTCCAAAAGGAAGGTGGTATAAATTAGGTGTTCGAGAAGAGAGAGAGGAATTAACACAGGATGTCGCGGTGGGGGCCTGCTGCGGTCGGCTCTCCCTGCAGGAGAAAGTGGTGGCTCGCGGCAGAGACTGAGTGTGGCCAGCCGGATGGGCTGTTGCAGGAGGAACCGACTGACGTCCACTGTGATGGGACAGTCACTGGGATGTGGACGGCTGGCTTAGCCCCTGCCCAGGGCCACCCTCGAAGCCAGGCAGCCTGGGGATACCTGTGGCACACTCGCTCAGCTCGTCCCTTAGAGCTGTTGTCCTGTGTTGTTCTCTTTCCCAGTGTCAGTTTTGGAGATAGTGACTGCAGCTTGTCAGAGGGACAGTGAAGAATGATGGTATGTATTTTGGGTAAATCAGCAGGTGAAGCTGCCAAATGCGGCATTTGTTTATTTAAAATCCCCTTCACTAGGAGGGCCTCATTAAATGTCTTTTCTTCCTGCAAGACCCCAGGGGACAGCAGTAGTTCCATGTGACGCAAACCCACTGTGCAGGAGCAGGCATGATAGCAGAGAGCTCAGTCGTGAAGAGCAAATGCACAGTGTGGCTGCCTCCTCATCTCACCAGGGGGCCTAAAATGAGGGAAGGCATCGTGGCTGAGAAGCCCTGGAGGGAGATGTCCGTTGAGGAGTAGAGTTGGGGAACAGGCACGAGGGCCACCTGAGGCCAGGCCTGCCCTTGGAAGGGTGTAGCAGCCACCGAGCGCTGATTCCTCTCTCTGTCCCTCCAGCACGTAGCACAGGGCCTGCCGTGCGCGGAGGAGGTGCTTGGGACATGATGTTGAATTGATTTGATTGACAGGACCTGCGGTTTGATGGCCATGTGCTGAAGGAGGTGGGGATGTTTGCTTTTGCACTGTTTTTCTGAAGACTCGTTTATCTAGGACATCTTTGGAGAGGAAGATTGGCGAGCATGAGCTTTTAAACTTAGTGGCTCCATTGCTCGCAGTTTGCCTCCCTGTCCCAAGTGTCATTGGCCTCTAGTCCCAGGTGATGGGCTGGCACCATCTTGAAAGAACTGGAACTCTGTCATGGCTCCCCTGTTAAACCACTGTGGTGGCCCCCTGTCACCTGCCAGTAGCCACTCCCGGTCCATGACTGATTTTGGAAGTCTGCACCCTGCACCAGTGTATGAATTTTTATATATAAATTGACATACATGTGCTACTGTTAATCTACATTAACAGTTAAAGTAATGGACTATTTCCTATTTTTTTTAGAGAAAATAATTGGAAGTAGGTATTGCGGAATTAGATTTCTTGCCTCCGGTGGGTTTTCTTGAGCACTCCTGGGCTTCATGCTCCCTGGTTTGAAGACTCTGAGCCTGCAGGATCCTCATTTTGCAGATGAAGAAACGGAGGCTCAGAGCGGTTAAGCAGTGTAAGCGTCTAAAGTTCCCCAGGCAGCTGGTGGTAGAGTCAGGCGGGATTCCGACCCCAGCCCCTCGGACAGCTCGTGCTTTAGGTTCTGCCACCCACTCATACGTTTGGTAAAATTAGAATTGAGAATTTTAGAAGGTTGGGTGGAAGTGGGGCCCCAAGTATTAAAAGCACGAATGGAATTATTTTAGGTTTATAGTTTATTTTTTCTGATACTCTGAGTTTATGTAATGAATTTTCATGGTGCAATAAATACTTAATGAAACTATGATCCATTAGTTAAACGAAATGTCCCTAAGTATGCCATGTTGCTGTCACATAAATCCCTTTAGTATTGCTGAAACCTAGTTCTAACTTTTGTTAGTTTTGAGTTTGATTAAAGAAACAGGTTCTGTTCTTCCTATCATTGCCTTCTGAAGGCTGATACCTGAGTAATAACAGTGCCTGCCTTCTGGAACATAGCATTTTATTTTTCCAAACGTACTTGCACGTAACTTTTATTCTCATTCATTTAATCCCATGAGTTATATTCAGCATTATCCCATTTTACAGATGAATAAACTGATAAACCATTTAAATAGTTTTTTTAATTCTAGATTTTACCCTAGAAAAGCCAGACCACCAGATAGCTGTATAGCAAGATCCCACTTATTTGTTTTTCACTTTAGTTAAAAAAAGAAAGCATGGTTTGTTCATAGAAAATTTAAAATGACTTGGGTCACCTTGTTTTGACCCTGTTTACAATTATTACTACTAAATTAGGCTTTGGTATTATGTTCTCAGCATAAGTTAGGGGATATTGAAAATTCCCTGTTGAATTTCTTGTAGAGACAGTACTGATGGTAATGTCCATGATACCACATGGTATTGATTTGATGAAAGTCTATACATCCTTTTCATTCTCCATTTTTGGTTCAAAGGAAAAAAAAATGCTTTATTTGAGCATAGACTTTGTGAAACCTGTAACTGATCGTATTTCCTTCTTTGCTTTGGCCTCTAGGAATCTCATAGCAGATTGACAACCCATCTTCTGCAGCTGTACAGATTTGTTTGGTGCCCTGTTCTTGCTTTTGCCTTCACCTTCACTTCTAGTCCTTTCTTCCCTTCACTCTAGTTTTCCTCATTTATTAATTTAATCTTATTATAGAGAATGGCTTTCTGTAAAGCTTTTTGTAAGCTGCCTGAAATGCTTTCTTTTTGTTTTTTTGCGTAATGTCAAGTAAACATAACCAACAAGCAACATAATGAAGATGAGATCTCAGGCCAAGAAATGTCATCTGCTTCTGTGATTTTTCTCCCCTTTCTTGATATGCACAATTGTGGCAAAACAGCGTAATAGGGTCTACAATGAGATTGTTAATCTATCAACTTCGTGGCCTTCAGAGCTTTAAGGCCAGGAATATATTCGATCAGTGTATTGTTTTTCTTGAAGATTTGGTCAAAGCAGTGCTGGCTCCACATTTGCCGTGAGGATGCTGTCTGTACGTTGTCCGCAGAGAGAGAGGTCACGCCGTTGAATATCTACGTGCTGAAGTTCCTGCGGCACTCGCACTCTGACACCCCCAGCAGCTTCAAATAAATGCTGCATGTGGGTTCCAGCAGAACTTCCCTCTTCCCCTATTTTCTTGTCTCTGAAAAGAACAAATGTGCAGAATGAGCGACTTTTAGGTATTTTCCAAAGAGGCTCGATCAGATCGGGTATGCCTTGACATATTTTATAAAAAGGAAAAGGATGGACAGATTAAAGCCATAATCCCAGAGGAGAGGGAGATGCTCCAGCAAGGGCTGACTTTGGCCGAGTAATTAGAGGAGCTTGCTGTGATCCACGGCTCAGGTCGATGAAGGGTGTCCGTGGGCAAAGTCCTGGTGTGGAGGCAGAGCCTGCGGAGGAAGTCCAGAGCTCAGGGAGAAAGAGACCTGCTCGGAAGGACTTTGGTTTAGAGGCTTCCGCCAAGTCAGGCAGTCCAGGCAGATAGGGGGTGAAGTTGGAATCTGTGATAAGAACTGACAGCCATAAACTAATTGTAAACTCAGCCAGCCTTGGGAACTAGGAACCATGCCGTCTAGAGAGCTGGAAAGGGTTTGAATTTAAAAGTGAGGCCAGAATTGGCTTTGTTGCATACCTCTGTGTGCGTGTCTGAGTGAGCATTTTTTTTTTTAATTTGGACATAATCTCAAAATTATAAGAAAAGAATAAGAATATACAAAAAAGGACTTATGCCCTGTATTTGGATTCACTTATTGCTAACATTTCATCCCATTTGCTTTGTCATTTGTGTATTCTCTCGCTTTTTGTGTATGCATACACACACATGTGCACGCATGTACTTATGAGCATGTGTATGAATTTTTTCTGAATCATTTGAAAGTAAGGTGCACATATCTTAGCCTTTTATTCTTATTTGGTGTGTATTCCCTAAGAATAGATACATACCACAGAAAAGTTATCAAATTAAATACATTTAGCATTCATATAGTATTTTTAGCTAATTTGCCATACATGTTCAGATTTGTCTGTTGGCCCAATAGTTTCCTTTGTAGCCTTTCTTTTCTCTCCAGTACAGGATCCTGTACAGATATTGCATTTAGTTGTTAAATCTGTTTAGTTTCTTTTAATCTAAAAATATTTCCACAGCCTATTTTTGTCCTTTAGTACTAGATTTTTGAAGAATACAGTCCTTTCCCCCATTTTTTTTTTTTTTTTTGAGGAAGATTAGCCCTGAACTACCATCTGCCACCAATCCTCCTCTTTTTGCTGAGGAAGACTGGCCCTGAGCTAACATCCGTGCCCATCTTCCTCTACTTTGTACATGGGATGCCTACCACAGTATGGCTTGATAAGCAGTGCCATGTCCACACCCGGCATCCGAACTGGCGAACCCCGGGCCGCCAAAGTGGAACATGCGAACTTAACCGCTGAGCCATTGGGCTGGCCCTCTTTCCCCCATTTTTAAATGCATACTCTCATTAGATTCCCGGCTGGACCCCTACGTGGAGGTGATGTGCCCCTCTCCGAGTATCACATGATGGTCATCTGCCCCTCTTTCTTTTTTTTTTTTTGCCCCTCTTTCTTAATGTTAATTTTGATAACCTAAGTGAGATATTGTTCAGTTTCTGCATTGTATAATCATAAATTTTTCCCTTGCAACTACAAATAATGTGAGAAGATACTTTAAGACTTGCAAATGTCTTGCTTCTCATCAAAAATTTTCCTAGATTTAGCATTTTGTGATGATTCTTGCCTGAGCTTTCCTCTGATGGCTGTGGTGTGGCGTTTCTGCTCCGGCACGCCCTCTCGATCTCCCAGACAGAACCTCTCCCGCTCTGAGCAGGGCAGCCTTCCCTTCTCCCCCGCTGGCTCATCTGTCATCAGTATGGATTCATGCATTTCCATTTTTTTAGTGGTTTATTATTTATGACTATCCTTAAATTACATTGGTGTTTAACTTGTTCCCAATTAGGCCAGTGAGGGCTCCTCCACGATGGCTTCTGTGTCCGTGGATATGTCCCCATAGTTTGTGTTTGTTTTGAGCACTTTCTTACTCTCTGGACTAACAAGATACTCCTGGCTCACCTTGCACCTGCCCTGCCCCAGCATTCCCCCATTTCTGCAGGAACTCCTGGTTCCTGTTACTAGGGAATGGTCGTAGAAACCCGAATCTAGGTATTGGGTAGCACGTTGTTACTGGGCTTCAGTGGACAGAGCGGGGAAATATATGCATATAGACACATATACACACACATATATGTATATGTGTGTACACATACATTTATATACAGATGCATATATATTTTAATTTTTCTTTTTTGAGGAAGATTATCCCTGAGCTAACATCTGCCGCCAATCCTCCTCTTTTTGCTGAGGAAGACTGGCCCTGAGCTAACATCTGTGGCCATCTTCCTCTACTTTATATGTGGGATGCCTACGACAGCATGGCTTGCTGAGCGGTGCCATGTCCACACCCGGGGTCCAAACTGGTGAACCCCAGGCTGCAAAAGCGGAAGGGGCGAACTTAACCGCTGTGCCACCGGGCCAGCCCCACATGTATATTTTATAAATGAGGAATTTACCCTGAAATCTCCTATTTCCAATCTGTCCCCACAGCGTTCTTTCCTGCCATCTCCCTTGCTGTATTTTAATGTCTCTTCTTCCCTAGCGAGAACCTTGCCTCCCAAGAACATGCACGCCCTCACTCCTTTGCTCAGACCTATAGCACGTCTAAAATAGTTGCATGATGGCTTTCCCCGTAACACTATAAGAAACAAGCCTACTGAAAAGGGTTTGGGGTTTGTTTCCAGCTCCCCCTGTCCCAACCCTGCCAGAGACTTGAGCGTAAAGAGTTCAATTCTGTGTTCCTAAGTTACTTATATGACTTTTCTCTCCCACCCCTTCAGCGGTTGTGTTTATGATGTTCATTTGAAATAAAATTGGAGTGATTCGTTTCAGTCCACTTCCAGTTTTATACTCGTCCCCACTTCCTGTCCCCGTTAATTTACTTTTTTCAGATATGTAGGACATTCATATCTTCCAAATGTGGAAACTATGCAAAAAGCTATACAGTACTCTGAGCAGTGTCCCCCGCTGCCATATCCTTCCACCCAGCTGCCCAGTCGCTGTTCCACCACCCAGGATCTCCCCGTGTCGATCAGCACCTTCACTCTGGTCTGGTTGGTTTGTCCTGTGTTTCTATTTGCAAAGATAAGTAGCTTTATGTTTCCCCCTTTCCTAAGTGCCCAAATCTCATTTATGTTCCCAATCGTACATACTTGGAGGTGGCCTTCCCACTTTACTGGCGAGGAAACTGAGACTTCTCGCCTGTATTGTTGCAGACCTTTGTGCCTCGTTGATAAATGGCCTGTTTTCGGAGCTTTATGGTTTGGATGGAGCTGCTTAAGATGCCCTGACTCATGGAACATGCAGGTAGTGGCATGCAGCTTTCATCCATGCAGTTGTGCCACGGGCACCCGAAGCCCTGGGTCTGGGACCACTGCCTCTCCATCTGGTTTTTAAGGCGGGATTGTCCTTTTAGACTGGAATTTGCGATGTTCTTAGCCTATCACACAGGCTTAAATGAGCGTGTGGGACGTGGCTGGGAGGTTTTGTGTTTTTTTTTAATTCAGGTGAAATTTACATAAAATACAATTAACCATTTTAATGTGTACAATTCAGTGGTATTTATTGCATTCATGATGTTGTGTGACCATAACCTCTATCAGACTCCAAAACATTTTTATTCCCCCAAAGGAGACCTGACCACCAAGTGGTCACTCCCCCTCTGCTTCCTCCAGCACCTGGAAGCCACGGATCACTTTGTGTTTATGGATTTGTCTGTTTTGGAAATTTTATATCAATGGAATCATACCATATGTAACCTTTGGTATCTATCTTCTTTCACTTGGCATGAGGTTACAACTTGGCACCTTATGGCATGTATCAATACTTCATTCCTTTTTATGGCTGAATAATATTCCATTGTGTGGATACGCCACATTTTGTTTATATGCTCACCAGCTGATGGACATCTGGGAGGATTTTGAGTGAAGTTGGGGAGAAGACTGGCTTGTACGCTGCACTTGCTATGACTTCCTAGCCATGTGACCATGGACAAGCTGCTAAACTGGGTTGTGCTTCACTTTCCTCATTTGTTATATGAGGGTAATAATAATGTCTAACTTTTCAAGTGGTTGAAGGATTGAATATGATAGAATACGAAAAGTTCATCGCACACAATGGCAAATAGTGGGCCCCCATAAACATTAGCTGTTCTACCGTGGGATTATGTGAGGAGAGGGCTGGGTGGGGAGGGGAGGGGTGGGCAAAGAGGAGAGAGAACACGAATTTGTGTTATAGTAGGTGTTTTAGTATGTGTTGGTTCTGTTGTAGCTGCTCAAACCTTTGTGCTTTGTTAAATAAAAAAAAGAGCCTATCTGTGTTCCCTGCTTTGTGGTTGTGTGCCCCCCCCCCCCCCCGCCCACACACACACAGAACACGGGCTTTTACGTTTAGAAGCAGTTCACTAGACAGAATGTCTGTAGTGGAATGTTACATAATTCACATTTAGATTTGAAGAGCTCATTATAAAAACCCTGACACACTTCAGGAATATTAAATTACTGCAGATTGTGTGGAGCAAAGAAACATTATTGAAGCATTTCAAAATTCTAGGCGAGCTTGAATTTAACTGATAGGGTTTCACAGCTTTTACCGGGGAAAAATGATTTGAGCTGTCACATGGTTTCTGGCCCTAGAGGACGTTAATCTCCTTAATTACAAAGAAACGAATTTCCTAAATAATTTGGAGTTACTTCACAGCATTTGCTCAACCTCTGGCTTTTGGAAAATTAAAGGGAATGTCAGGGCCTGGGCTGTGGTCCTCTCTCTCCATACTGCAGCTTCCCTGCTGAAGTTTTCATTTGAAAGGATGCTGGTTTCCTTTCGTTATTGATTCAGGGATGTACTTCAGAAATGCACAAGTGACGCTTGTGACACTTGAACACAATCACATTTTGTTGAACGAGTGATGCTGGAGATACCCGTGGAAGAGGGAGAGGAGTTGTATTATGGATGTATGTTGTATTTATGGATTAGGTACCTACTGTGTGCAAGCCCAGCATGAAGGAAATGTCTCAGATTCCGCTATTCCTCAATTCCTCCTTAGAAAGCAGACTTAAACTGCCTTGGATTCCTCCTCTGTACAAGGAGCATAATAATATAGACTTGTGCCCACATACCGGCCATGTGACCTTGAGCAATTAACACAGTGCCTGATGTTTATGAAGTGCGTGCCAGGAGATGTGCCAGGCACTCCTCTAAGCATGTTACACCTTTGATCACACTTCATTTCCACAGCTGCCCCATGAAGTTGCTACTGCTCTCCCCCTTATACAGATAGAGAAACTGAGGCAAAGAGGGGTTGAGTAATGTCCTCAATGTCACATTGCTTGTAAGTGACTCAAACTATAAAGTTGGCCAAAAATCAGATCGTAACTTAAGAAGGAGAGATTCCATTTGACAGAGGGATCAGAACATCTTTCTGCCTGAGATGCCTCTTTGAACTGAACCTTGAGGAGTCAGTGGAATGTCAAGGCAGACTGGAAAAGAAAGATTCCATAAAAAGGTAACAGCACAAGGGAAAATTGGGGAGACGGGAATGTATGTCGCCTCCCTACTGCACTTAGGGTTCCTTTTATTAGTTTGGTGGTTAATTTCAAGGGTCCTTGCACGTGCTGGTCCTTCTGCCTGGAACAACCATCATTCGTTTATTATACATGCATTTACTGAGTACCCGCTGGTCCTTTCCTTGCCATCCACCTGACAGAAGCATCATTCTTCATGATCCCGCAGTGTAGGGCTTCTTCTCTGTGAAGCTTTAGCGATCCTTCCACGCAAAGGTGAACATTGCCCCTTTGTGCCCCAGGATGCCCGGTATTTGTCTGTTTTAGCTCTGGTCACGCGTGTGCAGTCCGTTACAGGACTGATGCCTCTGCTAGACTGAGCTGCTTTGAGGACAGGAATCAGGCTTTGAGCCTGTGCTCTTGGCCAGTGTGATTGAGCAGTGAATGTCTGTTGACATGAGTGAGCCAGCATTTGCACCTGGCTCATGGTAGGTTCTTAGTAGATATTTGTTGCAGTGAAATGATAAGTATTATTAAGGAAATTAATCATGCCCATATATGACTGAGTTTTGTGACTCACCTCATGGAATCTTGTCTTTTGCGGGGGAGAGGTAAGGAAGGGGATGTGGGCTAGTGCATGGTGCAGATAGATGACACACAAGTGGCAGGAAAATTCTCATTTTCTACACGTGATTTCATGGACTCCATTCTAGGAAGATCATTTTCGTTTTCCTTAGTTGTGGCCTTAGATGCTGTAGTTCAAGCTCCTCTCATCCAGGGCCAGTGTTCTTTTTAAAAAATAGACTGCTCATTGCAAACAAACCAGATGTCTCTGGATAAGGTGGGAATTTCCTTATACTTAAGCTTTATTATTAATTTTATGTGGCTTTTATATAGGCCTTTTATGAAGCCATCTTTAATTGTTGTGATTAAGAGGTTTCGGTCATTATTGTCTCTGAGCTGAACTTGGCGTTCAGGGCCAGGCTTTCCGGATGAAGCAGTTCTAGAGCTGTGGGACGAGCTAAGAACCGACAACACGGTTTGAAGATCCATTTCCAGTAGGTTTATCTTAATATTCTTTAAAAATGGATAACTAGTGAAATGTTTATTTTCAACTGAACTCTCAGATATAACCATCAGGTAAATAGTCACTGGGAAAGACTGTTGACTTGACACAGGGAATACATTCATTCAATTTAAATGAAATCGAATGAGATAATGCATGTGAAGCTGTAGCTGAGGGCATAGTATATAGTAAGTGCATAGTAAATACTGGCGGTAATTGAAGTGGTTGTATTATCATTATTATCATTATTATCTCTTCCCAGCACAGTGTCTGAACTTAATAGTACCTAGTAGTGTGCAATGCATATTTATTAAACAAAGAATGAATGAAATGTGTCTGCCTGCTTCTTTTCTTTTCTTCTTCTCCCCACATTACATGCTTGTCTGCTCTTATAGCTAGGGGAAAAGCTGACATAAAAATTGGCTCACTGGAAAGTTTCTCAGCCCCATTTGTCACCTTACCCTTGGAGCCCAATTGTATGTCAACTCCATGCCCCCTCTGATGCCTGCCAGTGAGGGACAGACCACAGGTCACTTCCCCGTGATCTGCTTTAGCTGAGCAAGCTTCACTCATGGATGGGTGCCCTGTTGTTGGAAAGGTCTCCATGACGCTGGTCAGGAAATACGCCTTTGCTCTATTTTCTGGGTGGCACCTAAGAAACATGGAAAACAAAGAGTTGGGCTTTGCCCCTCTTGAAAATCCAGAGTTGAAAGATCTGTTTTGAGTTAGCTAGTTTGAGGAAGAGATTTGCAGGTAGACTTCTCACTGTGCGCGCTGGGCGAGCCCTGCCGAGGCCTTGGTGAAGTCAGACGAGCAGTTGGTACATGGAGACCAAGGTTTTCCTGTTTTTGTATGTTTGCCAGTTCATCGCCCGCCCCCCCCCCCCCCCCCCCCCCCAATTTCTGTTTAACTTCTGAATGTTCTCTTCCCTTGATTTGCAGCTCTGGGAAAGAGTGAATGAAATGTGCGGCTCGGGGTGTCATTTCTGAAGGCAGGAGCCGTTCTCTTGGAGAGGAGTCCTCAATGAGCCTGGCCCAGGCCCGGGATCTGTGTGAAGTGGACTAAGGATTTAGTAGGATGTCAACTGAGACAGAACTTCAAGTAGCTGTGAAAACCAGCGCCAAGAAAGACTCCAGAAAGAAAGGTAGGGCTGAATTTGTTCCTTTCTTAACGGTCACTTATCTATACAGGAATGGGTTTTTAAAAAAATCTCTGGAATGGAATATAGTACTATCTTTGTGATTGCATGTATTTTTTTAATAGTCACCAGCATTATTTGGTGTTTTTTGTACTTGTAGTATTATATTTTAATGGCTCTCTGTTCTCTGGGTAAAATCCAAAATTCTTTTCAAAATATACAAAGCCTTTCTTGAGATGCCTTCCACCTACCCCTGTAGAAACATGACGGCCTGAGCGCCCCCCCCCCCCTTACAGCCCTGCTTCCCCTCCAGGCATTCTGTGTGTTGCAGTTCACCTTTGCACATCCCAGTAGTTCTCAAATTCCAGCAGCACCAGAATCACCTGGAGGGCTTGTTAAAACAAGATTGCTGAGTCTCATCCCCAGAGTTTCGTGTTCAGCAGGTCTGGGGTGGAGCCCAGAGTCTGCATTTGTAACCAGTTCCAGGATGATGCTCTTGCTATTGCTTCAGAGACAAGACTTTGAGAACCACTGGACCATCAAGCCAGCCTGAAGTCCTCGTGTCACCCTCCACTTTTCTACACCGACTCTTGCTTACTGTTGTGGTTTGACCTTAGTGTGACCTCCTGAGGGGCCTTTCTTTACTCCCCAAGTTGGGCAAATTGCTTTTGTCTGTTTCGCTTCAGTAGCACTTTGTTAGTATCTCACTTTATTAAAAATGTCCTGTGCTTTTGTTTGTCGGCTATAGTATACACTCCTTCAGAGGTGGACCTCTTGTTTGTCCTTTAACTCCAAACACTTAGAAAGTGCCTGGTGCAGAGGAGGCACGTAGATGTCTGGTAATGAAGATTGGCATGCATAGTGTGATAATAAATTGATTCACTTCTCACATTTTCTGGAGGATTCAGCCCTATGGCTTGATGAGCAAGTTTGTCGCTGTGTAATTAGATGTAAGCAACTTCTTGCTTTGTGTGTGTGTGTGTGTTCTCCCTGTACTCTCAGCCCTTTCCATCCCCTGTCTTCCCAGCTGCGTGGAGGAGGATTCATGGAGCTCTCTTTCAGGTCTGGAAGTCTGTCGGTGCGGGCTTGCATACCGAGATGCCTTCGGTGGCTTCGTATGGGCGGTGATTTGTCGGAGACGTCGCTGTGCCTGCCCAGCCATGCTCTGCGATGGCATTTGTCTGACACTCTCTAGGAAGCAGGGGATGAAAGTGTAATACACATGCAGCTCTTGGACAGCCACACCCCAGGAAGGACTATAAATTTGGCTTTACATGTTTATTTGAAGCACAAATATTTTAGAAGCAGTCTATTTTATTCCCTAAAACTTAATGTAAACCTTGTGTTTTATGCATCATGGTCTAGGAATAATAAAAGGAAATCAAGTGGGTGAGAGAACAGGTCTTGGGAGAACTGCTATGTGGAAAAAAAAAAAGATTGCAGAGCCTGATATATGCTGGAATTCAAATGGTTTTTTAGTGGAAACTGACAAGTTATATTTTTGCTTCAGATTTAACCTTCCTACTAAACTTGTGCTCTTGAATGCTTAATGCATTAAAAATTGTATCTTAGTGTATGTCTTTTCATTCTTAATTTTAACATGCAAAACCAGAAGCATTCTGAGCAGAGAATTCAAGATTTCAGAATATCAGCTTTGTTGAAGCTTTGGAACGGGAGCATGAAGGTGGTCGTTTTAGACGTCCTCATCTTTAGGTCCTAGGAAGCTCTAAAATCAGCACAATACATATGCAAAGAGTGTGGCTAATACCATGGAGTCTGGGCAGGAAAACCTGGGTTCAAATTCTGGCCATCCCACTTCCTAACTGTGTGACCTTAGAACGTCACTTAACCTCTCTGAGCCTGTTTCCTCTCCTGTAAAAAAAGGATGTAATATTACAAACCTCAGAGCCTCACTATGAAGATTAATCGAAATAAGGAAAATAAAACACTTAGTGTAGTACTTGGCGTATAATAAAAGCTCGATAAATTCCAGCCATGTTCCTCCTCCTCTTCTTTTTCCTCCTCCCTCCACTCCTCTCCTCACCTCTTCTCATCCGCTTCCTTGCGTGTCAGCCTCTCCATTTTCCTCCTCTCCCTTCTTTTCTCTATTTCTGTTCCCATTCTCAGTTCCCTCCTTCTCTTGCTTTTCTTCTTTGTCTTCATCACGTGGTTTTCTCTTACTGCGTTCTCTAGCCAAGGGGATCTTAAGAAAGTATAGAGCTGATTCGTCTCAGAGCAAGATTTTACAATTGTTTGTAATTATGCAACAATGACAAACAATCTTTATTCTCCATGTACTTGCCTAGACCAAGGCACCTTGAAAGCACACTCATACATTAAAAAGAGAGAATGAGAGAAAATCCTGGTCACAAGATTAATTTATTGTTTGTTCTTCAGTTTTGACTATGGGATAGTAAGTATTCCATCAAACAAATGTTTAACAACATTTGTGGCTAACTGGGCCAAAATAAGTAGAACTTTAAAAGGGAATAGTTTATGTAGTGATGTTAAATCTTGAATGTGATAGTATTGCTCAACTCTTTGAATACTTTCTCCAACTTCTCTTTGATTTTCTATGTAGGAAATGTATAACCTTATAAGTAAGTTTCTGTCTTCCTCTCCAGTCCTTAAGAACTTATTCTTTTTCTTGTATTATTGCATTGGCTGAGTCTGTCAGTACAATATTTAGCGATAGTAGGTGTCCTTAATTTGTTCTTAAATTAATGGAAATGCTTCTAAATCACCTAAGTGTGATATTTAAGTTTTCACTAAAGATTCTTTATTAGTTTACCTTCATTTATCATTTTCTAGGAAGTATTTTTTAATCAAGAATTTGCATGTCAGATGTTATCATATGCTTTTTTAAATATCTGTTTCAATGATTATACATAGTTTTCCTCTTTTCATTTATATTGTGGTGGATTTCACTGATAAATTTTCTGATCTTTTTTTCTGAAGTAAATCCTACTTGTTCATGATGTATTGTTTTCCTTGTTATTTTCTATATGTGGATTTGATTTGTTAATATGTTATTTAGGATTTTGGTATCTATATTCTTCAGTAAGATTGGTATATCACTTTCTTTCCTTAAACTCTCTTTGTGTGTGGTATTAGCTAAAGTTGATAACATCATATAATGATTTTGGTGGTAAGGAAACAATAATATTTAGGCCTCTTTCTGGAAAAATACATATTTTTCTTTTTTTAGTAATTTAATTTGACTTTTTAAAAGCTGTATATGCTTCCTACTGAAAATTAGAAAAGACAAAGTAAGATGCATAATCTCATCAATCAAAAATAGCTCCTGTTAGCATTCGAAGTTCCTTCCTTCTGGACTGACTTTTCAGGATAATATGTGCCAAAGATTATGCTGTTCATACAATTTTACAGCCTGCTTTGTTATTCTATGACCTTATATCGTAAGTGCATTTCTCGTATTATTACGTGATATTACAGAGTAGAACACTTTTTTACCCTTTATCAAGATTTAGATGGTTCCTAGGACCAATATTTTATTTCCCAAAAAGAAAATACCTGACAACGTGGGTCGTGTATTGTGAGAAAGAGTGGCATAAAGAAAGTTAAGACTCCTTTAGAATCTCTCACAAACCCATCATGGTTCTTTAACCCAAGCTGTGGAAAGCAAGTTGGACAGTTTCAAATACAAGTCATGCAAGGGGCATGCTTTACCACAAAATGAGTTTCTAGATAGGCCATGTGTGAGACCTAACTAGGGTATGCACATTTCCAGTAACGAAGGGATGGAAGCGGTGAGGAAGAAAGTTATTTTCTTCATTTCGTTTTTCTTGGATTGTGTCACTACGCGCGCAGCTTGTCAAACGGTGCCTGTTTCTGGAGTGGAATTTGACGGAGGACAGGAGGAAGACAATCCATAGTTTCAGGTCCATTACCTGCCATCAAAGGGGGAAAATCAGTTGACACAATTCTTGTTACTTATAATCCCAGCGTTAGGACAGCCGGCAGAAAACTGTGGTGGAAGAACGGGTCACAGGACGAGCAGCTGCGGCCATTTCTGGGGGCGGCACCTGGAGCGTTTAGTCAGTGCCGTCTGGCAGCTTAGTGTAGCGGAAAGAACCAGACTTTGGAGCCAGACAGACCTGGTTTTTAATTCTAACTCTTCTCCTTATCTGCTGTGTAACCAGAGATGGGATATTTAGCCTCTTTGAGCCCTGTCTTTAAGGCTGTGTGTGTGTGTGTGTGTGTGTGTGTATAATACTTCTGCTTGTCATCAGAAGGGCCAGAGACACATCATGGAGACAAGGCGGGCTTGTGGTCTGCAACACGGCAGCCCCTTGGTCACTGTTGGCTTCTCTGTCCTCTTCCTTCTGAGGTCACAGTTCAACATTGTCTCCTGATTTTCTAGGAACACCTGGAAATAAACTTATTCACTTTCCTTATATTTATATTAGAGCTATACCCAAGGGTCATAAGTTAACAAAACAGCAACAACAAAATTCTACCCTATTATTTCCTCCCAGAAAGACTTGGCTCTGAGAATCAAGGCCCTGATGGAATCCGGAAGAAGTTGGTGGTCATGTGGCAGACGCCTTGGTTTGGAATCACCTCAAACTGAATTGGAACCTTGCCTGTGTGCCTCAGTGGCTGTGTGAAATTTAGGGAGATTTCTTAGAACATTCTGGCCAATTTTGGTTAAAGGATGATTTCAGTAATGCATACTCAGGGTCCTGATCCCTCAGCCGGTCACTTAGCCCTGGAAAATAACCTCTGTTTAGCACTGGCTTGCCACTCAGGAGCGGATCAACTGCTATAGTACTCATTATGCCATTGGCTCCTTAGGACTCTGGGAGATTAATTACAAGTAAATCTTTTTATTAGGCCTGTAGTGCAGAGTGAATGCTGTTTGACCACTTCTGTCTGCTGCTCTCCTGCTGTAGGCCAGGCAGCCTGGAATCAGCCAAGATGCTGGATTTGGGTTCACACCTCAGGCCACCGCTCTCTGGTTGTTTAACTTCACACAAGTCGCTTCCACTTTTCGAGCTGCAGTTTCCTCAGGCACCAAATGAATGTAGAACTTATATTTGCTTGGCAAAATTTGAAATGTAGAAGCAGCATTATTTAATTAATTAGTTCTTTTTTAAAAATTATTTTATTGAGGTCATATTGGTTTATAACTGTGTAATTTCAGGTGTACCTTATTATATATCAGTTTCTGTATAGACTGCATTGTGCTCACCACCAATAGTCTCGTTTTCATCCATCACCATACATATGTGCCCCTTTACCCCTTTTGCTCTCCCCCCAGCCCCCTGCCCTCTGGTAACCAGTAATCTGTATGATGCAGCTATCCCACTACTGGGTATTTATCCAAAGATCATGAAATCAGCAATTCAAAGAAATTTATGCACCCTTATTTTCATCGCAGAATTAATTAGTCCTTTTGTCCACAAACATGTCTCCAGCCCCGGCCAGGAGCCCTCTTGGGTGATCAGTGTTCTAGGGGACAGAGAAACCCCTGGGCAAGAGATGCCGACACCAGTGTGTTTGCAGAGGTGAAGAACTTCCCCCTGAGGCGAGGTCCTTCTGATTTTTTTTTTTAAACATTTTACTTTTTTCCTTTTTCTCCCCAAAGCCCCCCAGTACATAGTTGTATATTCTTCGTTGTGGGTCCTTCTAGTTGTGGCATGTGGGATGCCGCCTCAGCATGGCTCGATGAGCAGTGCCATGTCCGTGTCCAGGATTCGAACCAACGAAACACTGGACCGCCTACAGCGGAGCGCATGAACTTAACCACTCGGCCACCGGGCCAGCCCCGGTCCTTCTGATATTTTTTTTTTTTTTTTAAAGATTTTATTTTTTTCCTTTTTCTCCCCAAAGCCCCCCAGTACATAGTTGTGTATTCTTCGTTGTGGGTTCTTCTAGTTGTGGCATGTGGGACGCTGCCTCAGCATGGCTCGATGAGCAGTGCCATGTCCACGCCCAGGATTCGAACCAACGAAACACTGGACCACCTGCAGCAGAGTGCGCGAACTTAACCACTCGGCCACAGGGCCAGCCCCGGTCCTTCTGATTTTTATAGGTCTCATCCTTCCCTGAAAAAATATGTTTTTCTCTGCTTTGCTGGTTTTATTCATTTTCAGTCTATCACAATTCATAAAATTTATGTTTTACTCCAAATTTATATTTATTAGTTAAAATATTACGTATTTGTTATAATAAGTAAAATTCTTATTAAAAGTCTTTTCCCTGCTTTCCTGGTCAAAAGCAAGTGAATTTTCATCTTCGTAAACATGAGTAACACAATACTCTGAAGTCTGTATGCGTTGAAACGTGAATAGGTTCTCTAGAAGTTGAAGTACAGAAAAAGTTTAAGGAATTAGCATTTGGGGGCTGGCCGGAGCCTCTCTCCCGTGCATGAGACCTCAAGAGGAGAATGGCCTGCTGACGGTCACTCAGTTGGTCAGTGGCGGAGCCAAGACTGGAACCCAGGAATGACTGGCTGGTGTTGCTTCAGTTCAGTAGATTCCAAATAACTTATGTTCTTAGGATTAACCTCTTGGCATGTCTGCTCTCTCTTCTTTTCAATGAAGACTCCTGGAAGAAGTAGATAAACTTAAGTTTGGGTCACGGCTCAGCGCATTTTCTGCTTGTGAATCTCAGGCTAGCTTTCTGAGCCTCAGCTTCTCATCTATAAAATGGAGGTAATAATATCTATCTCAGAGTATTGCAATGAAGATTACAGGAGTCAAAAATATGACATGCCTAACACAGTTCTCTGTACATAGACTCCAGATAAGTAAACTTTCCCTTTTCCTTCTGACCCCCAACTTGCTTACCAGCCCTGAGAGGCAGCCCTTTTCTTACTGCTGTAGGATATAAAGAGAGGCAGAAGGTACTCTTTTCTCCAGAGGTATATTGGGTAATCAGCTAGTGAACAAAAGGGACTGGTCCATCTTCAAAGGATGCTTGTTCAGAATAAGTGGCAAGGTGAACAGGAAACAAGGGAAAATGGACCATGTTGTCAAGCTACAAACATTTATTAATAGCTGTCATTTATTGTGTGCTTCCTGCATGCTAGCCATTTTACATAAATGATCCCTAATGAGCCCAAATCTTACATCACGCCATTTAACACATAAGAAAATAATGTTCAGAGAGATCCGGAGACTTGCCCCCAGTCACATGGTTTGTCTACGTGAGCTGGAAAGCACAAGGTCTGCCCAACGTTAAAGTCTGTGCCATCTTCCAGGAGTGCATTCTATGGGTCTACTCTGTGGCTTGATACTGGAGGTTGGGGAATGTGAAAAAATTACAGGGCTACACTCTTTTTTGGGGAGGCGGGGGCACGGAAACAGATTAGCCACATTGTGTGCATTTATGGCGCCGTTCTGTCTTGGCAGGGTTTTAGATCTTGGTGAGCTAATTGCTCTCTACTGACTGTGTGATTTGCAGGCTTTGGAAATTCAAAATCAAGAACTTAATTACTAGATGGCATAAATTTCTCTGAGGCTGATCCGTAAAGCTCTTGGGCTGAAGGGTTTGGAAGGGTGGAGGGAATACTGTTTTGGGTCAAGAAGTCCAGTTCTTTATGGTGAGACTGACTGTCGAATCATATGGTGTGTGGTGGGGAGAGAATTCTGTATTCTCTCGGAGCACATGATCTTGAATTTATTACAAGGCACCTCACTCACTGTGGTCATTCCCTGAAGACAAACTGTTCCAGGTTTCGTTGGTGACAGTCCAGGGCCTCATTCTAACTGGTTCCCTTACAAGAAGTCAGGTTTTCTTCAAACCCTCCTTCACACCTCCTTTCCTCTTGAACTTATTTTATAACCCCGGCAGCATACCACAGAAGGAAACACACCAAGCAAGCCCTCTGAGATGTGGTCCCTATCTCCTTTGCTGTCACTTTGCCTCCTGATAGCCTGAGCCCCACTCATCATCAGGTCCCAGGATGCACCTCTGTGACTTCTGTGCATACTTCCCTCTCTACCTGGATCAGCTTCTTCACCCTGTTCACTTGCTCAACTCCTGGTCATCCTTCAAAACTCAGCAACTGTTTGATTGGGCCATCGTCCTTGACATCTTGAGCTTCCTAATGCCCTCAATTAATTAATCACTGATTATCAGCCTCTGTGACCTCCCAAATATCTCTCAAAGCCGC
Organism: Equus asinus; assembly: GCF_041296235.1. Taxonomy (NCBI): domain Eukaryota; kingdom Metazoa; phylum Chordata; class Mammalia; order Perissodactyla; family Equidae; genus Equus; species Equus asinus. Next base: position 67,551,424 of record NC_091794.1, read on the forward strand.
CATTCCTTGTCTCTTTCCTTGCTGCCCTTCCTCTGAAGATAGTTCAGGCCATCTTCATCAGTCATCTGAGTCATTCTAGTACCCTCCTAAGTGGTCTTCAAGTTTTCAGTATTATCCGTTTCCAAGCTATTCTTGACATTGCTCACTACTGTGAAGATCTGATCAGGTCCCATCTCTGCCTCAAACTCATTAGTGAATGACTCCTACTGCCCTCAGGATAAAGTCTACACTGCTTATCATGGCTTCCAAGAGGCCCTGTCTGCTCTGACCTCTCTTTATCTTTCCAGTTATATCACTCACCACTCTCCATACCAGTACTCCACTCTGTAGCTCAATTGAATTCATTTCAGTTCCCTGATCCTACCATATTATTTTTCACTTTTGGGGTTTTGCGAATGCTTTTTCTTTTCCCAGGAATAGGTTTTTCTTTATTCTTTTTGAAGCTCACTCTGCTTAGCTTAATTTCAAGTTAGATTTTACTTTCCCCGGAAATGCATTTTAACCCACCCACATGACCCCCACTTGTGGGTCGTGACCGTCCTGTGTGCTCTCAAAGCCCCTCATTTTGCCATCATACTCCCTTATTTTAATTATCTTTTTGTTCCTCTTTATCATTCTCTAGGCTGGGAGTTCTGTGCAAGCAGGGACTATGTCTGGCTTTAACTACTTCACTTCTACCACTGAGCATAACGTTGAAAGATGTTGGTATGCAGCAAAATTCGTTGAATGAATAAGGGAGTGAATGAATGAACTTATGACTAAGAAAGCCTCACCTGACTGGATTTATGAGGCATCCCATTGCGCGCTGTACCTTAGATGATTCAAATCATCACATTGTTCCTGTAATTTTTTGCTCATTTCTCTGTCTCTACTATTAGCTACAAGCTCCTAGGACAGCACTCAGAATTTAGTAGGTACACAGTAAATATTTGTTGAATTAATTATCATAAAGTGTGGGGGAGAATGATTTACAAGGGGAAAGCGTTAAAAACACAGACATCTCCCTAAATGCTGGCACTTGAAATTCTTATTATGTGGCGTTGAAAATTCCTACCGTTCTGTGAACTACTTCTCCTTTTGTGATGTGTGTCCAATCATGTCTGGTGCTGTAATTTAGCATGATGTGGGCCATATTGGTAGTAAGAGCTATAAGATTTGCCATATTAGTTCATCCCACTGCTTCATTAAGCTCAGTGCGCTGCCTCTGGCAGTGACTGGGCCTGAATTTTGATGTTTGGAAGAACAAAGCCATTCACATTGGCCCTCCAAGTGCTGTGAGTCAGAGAGGGGTATGCTCCTTCCTGAGTTGGAGAGTCTTCATCTTTGCAGATAATCAGTGAGTAGCCCCAAGCCTGAGGTTTCATTAGCTGTGTGGGTTTGCTGAGCCGATGATGTTCTCAGGTGTGCTGGGATTTCAGCAACCCGCTCCTATTGCAGCACAGCTTCTAGGCTGGTCAGAGTACGTGTGTTGCAAGACGGAGCGTTTCTGCATAGTCCATCAAGAGAGCACAGGCAGACTAAAGGCAGAGGAGAGGGTAGAGTGAAGGCAAAGGAGGAACTAATGCCTGTTGTTCATGTTGTCTCAGTTAAGCCTGAAAAACAGCCTTTAGATAAGTATTCCTGTTTTATATGGAAGGCAACTGAGGCTCAGAAAGGTGAACAGCTTGCTTGTAAGTAGAGGGACACATTTGCACCTAGAGCTCTCTGACCCCAGAGCCTGTCCACTTGCTTAACACTGGACTAAGAAGCTCCCTACTGAATGGTGCATCCTCTTACCAAATACCTAATAATGCTTACACTGAAAGACATCTACCTACAGATTCCAATGGTACCGCCATTAGGTTGAGATGACCTCAGCAAGAGAAAGGATTGATGGCAGAATATGTGGTGGAGTTAGAAAGGCAGAGGAAACCCTAACCTGTCACCCCCCTGGTGTGAGAGGTTGCTGCGCATCCAGGTTCCATGTGATTGAGAAGGAAATGCTTCCCTTTCTAAAGAGGATGCCAGTTATTCTATATTTTCCAGATATAGAAAGGAAAAGACTAGGTGAACTTGAAGGATTTTGACTGTGCCTAAATTGAAATGCATTTCCAGATCTTAGTTTGGAACAAGCACTCCAATTTTACAAATGCCCCTAATCTATGAATGTTATCATGAGCCCACTTCACCTCCCAGTGGGCATTCCCACATCAGAAATAATAATGAGGATGCTGGTGATGAAGGTAGCTACTGTCTGTCAACAATTATAAAATATCAAGTAATGTCTTCAAACCTTTACATGGGTTTTCTCACTCAGAACAACCCTTTGAGGTAGCTCCTCTTTTAAAGTCTCGAGTTTAGAGATGAGGAAATAGAAACTGGAGAGGTGACACAAAGTCAATGCCATTGACCTTGGAACCTATCCTCTGAACAACCCTGCAGTTCTCTCTTACTCATCCATTCAGCAAATGTGTACGTGCCTTCTGTGCACCTGGCACATTCTGAACACATCAACCTGCTTGGCCCTCCCTGAACACGCATGAGTTTCCTTCAGCTTTCCTCTCAACTTGGATAAAAAATAACTCTATCTCTTATCTGACTGTCAAGGCCCACCTGATCCTCTGAAACCCAGCTCCGATGGTATGTCCATGAAACTTAGCGTTCCTGTCCTCCCATGGAATAAAGCCTTCCTTCCTCCGTGATTCTCAGCATATATTTTTTCAAATTTTTAGTCCAGATAAAGCTCTTATTTCATTATTCCATCAGTTAGAATCACATTTATATACTCTCTTCCCTGCTAGATTGTGTCTTAAGTAGAGAGTTGACGGCAGGGATCGTGTCTTGTGCATCATTATATCCCCTCAAAGCTGGGAAGAGGAGAATTTTATTGAAGAGTTCCCAGTAGGGAAGATGGGAAATGACATTAATTACCTGGCTCCTAAAAGCAGGCAGAGAATACAATGACTTAAAATTTTCATGAGGGATTTACGAGGTTGGTAATACTCCTATTTTGCAGATGAGGAAACGTACTCAGATAAGTTCAAAATGTGTTCAAGATTGCTCATCAGGTAAACGGAAAAACAGGAATTTTAAACTCAGGTCTAAATGGTCTAAAGTATGGGATCTTTCCACTACACCATGCTGTTTTCCAGCAGTGGTTATCAAATAAAACTTCAGTGAAAGCTCAGTTCCGAGGGGTCTGGTTCCTGTTTTAAAGTGGCAGCAAAATATGCAATTTACTTTGATAAAGAATTTATATATCATCATTGTAGATTCACTTCCTCAGATTGGGGTCTGTCGTCACCTGAGTCTGCCAACCTCCTCTGGCTGGCGCTACTGCTGTGGGGAGAAGTTGTAATCCAATTGTTAAACCAGAGGCAAGAAGAGCCATGCAGGAACTCACATTGGAAGAAGCCCAGCGGGTGATGAATAGCAGACCTGAATCTTATCATGTCTTTCAGGATGATGTACGGGACTGTTGGAAACTGCCTTTGACAAATGTGCATGAGAAGGGGAATTATCTCCAACAATGAAAAATGTCCTTATTATGTGATCCTAAAAAGGATCAGGACCCCTCTCATTCGGAAAATGATCATCCGCGTATCCCTTATTAACAGCGATATGGAAGCGTGTGCTAAAGACATTGGACGTCATATTGAGGCTGTGATGGATAGCCAGGAGTACTGGAATCAGGTTCCACTTAGGCATGGTAGCTCGATGCTTGATAGCAGGTGGCAAATGTGCAACTCTCAAAGGTCGCTTTTAGCCCTTGCTTCATGAGGCTCTGCAAAACTTGTTCCTGTGTCTTAGCCAAGTTCCCGCTGGCTTTTGGTCAGGCTGAGGCTGTGTTTAAATAATAGAAGGTGTGTGATATAAGTTTGTAGGAAATAAAATCATTGCTATAAGGAGAAGAAGACTAGTGCATGAGGGATTTTAAATATTTGATCTCATGTTTCACATATATATGTGGAAACGTAGAATCACAGAGATTCAGTAGCCTGACCAATGCTAGAAAGTGGCAGAATGAGGATTTGAACCTCAACAGCCTGATTTTAAAGGCTCTGTGCTTTGTAGACTATAGTAGCTTTAATAAATAACCTCTTGGTTGGAGTTCAAAATAGTGGAAATAGCAACGACTGACTAGCCTGCGCAAAGGTGCCTACTGCAGCTTTTAACACAGTAGATGTTCAAGAAATGTTCAAGAAGAAGGTGTTCAAGAATAGTCAAATTAAGAATTGTCAACACAAATTAATTTTGTTAAGGGCTGTGTACTGATTATAGGGTTCTTTGAGTTCCTCCCTCTCTTCCCTCCTTCCCTTTTTCCTTCCTTCTTTCCTTTATTCCATTTTTGAGCATTTTCTTTTTCTTTTTTTTTGAGGAAGATTAGCCCTGAGCTAACAGCTGCTGCCAATCCTCCTCTTTTGGCTGAGGAAGACTGGCCCTGAGCTAACATCCGTGCCCACCTTCCTCTACTTTATATGTGGGACGCGTACCACAGCATGGCTTGACAAGCAGTGGCATGTCCGCACCCGGGATCCAAACTGGCGAGCCCCGGGCTGCCAAAGCGGAACGTGAGCACTTAACCGCTGCGCCAACCGGCCGGCACCTTGAGAATTTTCTAAAACCAGGCAGAGTGTGGCCACGGAAGAAGATTGCGGACAAGTCCTGAGCTTAAGGAATTTAAGATCTAATACGAAAGATGGCAGAAAGCAGTTATAATTCATTGCAGTGAGTTGAAATCCCATAGCAGAGAGAACCAGCTATCAAGGACTTCCCAGAGGTTGTGAGATTTAAATAAAGATTCTTGGAGTTCAGATTTATATTTTTTTGGTTCAATAGATACTTTGTGAAATATCTTCTATTATTCTAGACGTTATCTACTTATTAGATTTAAATCCCTAGTTGTAAAAAGTAAATCCTACTCTGTCCTCCAGTGAAAAGACCAGTAGATTGGAAATCTTGCTGAGCAGCCGCCTGCTCCCCCCTCTTCTAAAGTAAAAGCTCCTTCGAGTTACACACATATTCTGTCCATTTCCCATGATGCATAGGCCCAAGCACATAGTATATGCTCATTAAGCATATGTTGAACAATAGAATGGCTTATATTAGACAGGTAATTCTTTGGCCTTTGGCCTACATTTTCCTAGAATCAGTAATTTATATTCCATTAGTTTTCCTTTGATGTTTTAAAATAATGATTACTGTGGCTTCTCCTCCTGCTCTCAGCGTTATAGATTGCAAATAGATTTTGTGTAATTTTCCAATGCTGGTCGATTTTAATGGCAGCTTGGAGTACTATGGAGAGGATTCTCAAGTCATACCCCGGCTTTGAGTGACAACAGTTAACACACAGGTGTATTTTCTTTCAATCTTTGTAGCCCTGCACGTAAGTATGTGCACAGCAGCATGCAGACACGTGCATTCCAGTTTGATCCTGCTGTGTATTTAATTCCTCATTACTTTTTCACTAAACCTTCCAATTTAAGCTATTCCCCTGTCATTATAACCTCCTGGCAATTATCATTTTAAAAAATGGTAAGTGATCTCCTTTCTTTAGCTTTTACTCATCAAACCTCGCTCCCCACACTTCTGCATTGTTGCCATTTTCCAATAGTCCCTTCCCAAATTTGCCAAGTCTTGCTGAAGCTGTGGCATACAGAACTGCTTTCAGTAGTCGATGATTTATTTCTGTTTTCATCCTTGAACCTTGAACCGATGCAGTGTTTATCTTCTGTATTTTGTGGCTAAGGGAGGATGCTAACGTTTCCTGCAGAGAGAAGGAACAGAGACTCTGGGGTGGGCCTCCGTTGCAGGTTTGTTGCCATGGGGCCACCGCTGTAGGAGAGCCTTGGGACTAAGGTTTGCCAGCGGAGGCTTCTGGGCTCCGGGGCTCTTTGCAGTTCAAATCTTTTCACCTCAGCTTATCAACTTTCATGTGTCGTCCTGGTGACTTGATTCTTTGGCTCATCTGTTTTAATGTGATGAAATGTAAAAATCGAGGCCGGTTTTGTCCCCTCACAATGACTTTAGGGGTTTTCAGCTGATAACCTATCCTTAGTCTGTTAAGGATTCAAATTTTAAACAGCTAAAAATACATTTTCCTGGTATCTCTCATCAAGTGATTAGTGCAACTATTTAGTTCTGCTCGTCTCTCCTATTCTTGGTAGATTTATTCTCTCTTCTTAGAATTCTGCTGCTGCCCTCTCTGTCTGGAGATGTCATTTAAACATTGCTTATTAGGATTCCATTATTTGTCTCTCATATACAGTCAGCTAAATCAAAAAGTCAGACAGTGTTTTTAAATTGCAAATTTAAATGACAATTTATAGACCAGGTCTACTGGAAATTTTCTGTCCTTGGCATCCATTATTGCTTGTGTGTATATAGTTTTATGCTCTCTCTCTTTCTCTCTCCCTTTATCTTCTTGAGAGCACAGCACACATATCCATCAGAAGGATCGGAACTGCCTGCAATCAAACAAAAAATGCAATAAAGATCTTGAAAGGAAGTGAAGACAAACACCCTATCCTAGACCTTACTTAAATATTAGTTGACTTCCTCCTTCTTCTCCTCCCCTGCCTCTTAAGGAGGAAACTTGCATTAGTCACTTTTTCTAAAAGCGTTGAAGCCCATGGTTTAGAGTCAGATAAAATATTCACTGAAGCCTGAAATATGCCAGATATGGTCATCTCAGTTAATCTTCATGACAAACCAATGATAATGACAGGATTGTTAGTAATAGTTTGATAGCTAACATTTATTGAGCGCTTACTGTGTACGAGGCACTGTCCTCTGTGTTTTATGTGTCATAATTCATGTATGATAATAGTATGTTGATTTCTAAAAAAGGAAACTGAAATTCCCGGGAGGCGACTTGCTCAGGTCCCAAAGCTGGGTTAGCGCCGGAACTCCAGCTTCCAACTTAGAACTCTGTCCACCACACTAGGTTCATTTTTATTTTTAGTAAGAAAACTTGGGGCCTATTGAGTATCTCTATTTTATAAGAATGACAGATTGAGAAGTCATCTCACTATGCCTTGCTGAGTTTTAATTTTTAGAAGATTTGGTTAGAAGGGGTAGCTTTAAACCTTGAAATCATCTTCTTTCATCGGTCCATTTTCTCTGGGATCAGAGTAGATTGGCAAAGCATTATGATCTTCCATTTCAAAGCTGAAGGATTATCCATCTTGATGGGTGAAATCATCTCTAAAATCCCTCTGAAGCCAGCTGCTGAGGTTGGTACATTTCAGAAGACGCCTGTGGTACCCAGGAACTTCAGTGATGAAAACTAATAGAGTAAAATTTGCGTGAGGAGGGCCCACCATCTTGTCAGATGTTTCTATTTATAACAGGAGCCTGAAGGTCTTTCTTTCAGCCTCTTCTCACCAGGTTGCAGTGTCAGACGCAGCTGGGGCGGTCAAGGGCTGGTGGGACTCCAGTCAGACATAGGAAGTGAGGACATGGGGAGATGAAAAGACTTCCTTGTGCCTGGGAGAAAAAATGGCAAGGGAGCCATCAGACCACAATGCAGGTTTGACCCTGAGTGAAAGAATGAGGGAAGGAAGGAGGAAAGGGTGGGCTGAAGCATCTTCAGCAAGCCCATTGTGGAGTTCGTGAGCCCAAGTCATCAGAGGAGTCCCATGTCTCCTGGCAATGGGCCTGGCAGGGCATCCCTGCCCACTCCATCATGGCTGGGAGCGGCCTGTGGGAAGCATGGTCTTGGTGCAGGGGGAGTGCTGAGTGCAGCAGCTGGGGCTCTTGGTCAGTTTCTTTTGAAGTTGGAGGTCTATCTGCAAGATGCATTCTCATGGCCCCCACAATGCACCAGACTGATACTCAGAGTACCTGAATACTCTAAGTTCCCAGGGGACGTCCCCTCTAACTTCTTCACATCGCTACCATTGGGTGCAAACCAGCAGTTCAGATTCCTCTCCCCATGCCACCCTACACACCTCAGGCAAAGGTGGGCAAATTTGGGTTAAAAGGTGATGCTGATTGAGATTGGGGTCCTAAATTCTTTGGCAAGTTAGTCTAGCAATGCTCAGAACATTTTGCCTTTCCACAGCCTGCAACGGCTGAAAAGAAGGGACCAAAAGAAGCTACCGGGTTGAAAGCTCAAAAGGGAAGCCCTCTTGGTACCTAGTGTTCCTCCCACACAAACAAAAGGAGAATGCCCATTCCATCACACACACCCCGCCCCATGCCAGGAAGGCCAGAGTGTCAATTTTGTGAACATCTTTCCAATGGCCAGCGTGCATAGGGCCCTATTTAAGTCCACTCCGTGAACCCCCACAGCCAGGGAGGCACGTGTTCTTTAGAATACAGCCTCTTGATTGTGTTACTGTCTTCAGATTACCAATTGATCAGTCACAGCTCTGCCATTTATTGAGTTATGCGACCTTGGGCAACTTCTAAAGACTTTAAGCCTCCATTTTCTTACGTGTAAAATGAGAGCGATAGGACCGTCTCTCAGGGAGATAGTTCAGACCAAATGAAATCACATTTGTAAATGCCTCGGCACAGCGTTTGGCACATGTGAGTGTATATGTATATGTGAGTGAATATGTATGAGAGAGAAGGGGAGAGACGTGGCGATGTGCTGGTTTGCTGCTCTTGTGACTGAGAAAACCGAAGCCCATGTATCGTGGCTGATTCTTGAGACCGTGAGGTTTGTGAGGGGGATGTGGCGGCCTGTGTGTATGCATCCATCGCTGTCTGGCTCTGTGCTGGAGGTGCTGGCAGTGGGCAGGCGCCAGCTGCACCTTTCCTGCTTTCCGGGAGGTGATGACTCAGCACTCCAGTGTTCCTCGTTGGGCCTCAAGCATACCATGCTCTGTTATGGCTGCCTGCTTAGCTTTCACCTTGGCCTTCCTCCAGCATCATTTGTTGTTTGGAACAGAAGCCACTCTTAAAGGAAGCAGTCTGGAAGGGTGAGCATCTTGAGGGCCTCGAGTGTAGCGCTGGAAAGCCAGACACTGATGTTTCCTCCTGTTGTCTCCCCAGAGCTAGCTTCCTGCTGCTCCCTCTCCACAGCCACGCTGGCCGTGGTCACTGTGCTCATGGCCAGCTCTACTGGCTCGTCCATTCAAATTCCAACTAAGACTGAGTCACAGGGCCCCAATTCCGGATTTTGGGTAGAGAAAATCTGTAAAGCTCAGCCTAGCTCCGACAGTGTCACCCCTGGTCTATTCAGGAGTCAGGGAGATATAATGTGACAGTAGGTGTTACAACCCACCCTGTGGGTGATGGGAGGGGCCCAGTATACAAAGTGGTGAGGCAGGGACTGAAGAGTCACAACTACTGAAAAGATCCAGCTTAGATGTCACGTCTACCGGGAAGCCTTCCTGGAACCAGCCCTTGGCTCCTTGGACTTGGGGTCCTGGCCTGTCACAGTAGCTCTCAAGGATGTGCTGCACTCTCTTCACCCCCGCGTCTGTCTTCCCACCGGATCACGCCTCCTGAGGGCAGGGACAGGACTCAGTTCCTTTTTGCAAACAACTCCTGTGCCCCAGTGCCTGCCACACAGGAGGTGCCCCGTCAGTGTTTACAGAATTGAGTATCACCGGGAAAACAAATAATTGCATTGCAGAGTGAGAAGTACTTCCCAGTGACAACACACAACAGTCACTTTGCCAGAAAATGTTGCCCCCCTCGCCCCCCGCCCAAGGTGCAGTAAACAGCCATGAGGACAGAAGCAGAGCTGGGACGGCCGCTTTCATGTACAGTCATGTCCTGTGTCTTTGATCCCAAACTCCTTTAGGTTTTGGATCTTAAAGAGCCTACCGCAGCTACCCACTTAATAGCCATCCGGCACCCCACGCATTAATGCCAATTAGCCTGGAAGGATGAAAACTTTGGGGACGTAATGAGCTGAGCTGACCCCTGTTCAGTCAGCACTCGGCCCGCGTCTCTTGAGCTGCTTAAACCCACTGGATGGCGTCAGGTTTCACCTTTCTGAGGAAGGGCTTACCAAGGCCTTTTGCTTTAGCTTTTTTCCAACTTTCGGTTTATTTTAGGTGACTGACCTGAAGATTTCGGAGTGAAAGTCTTCAGAAGCCCGGGCTCATGGGAGACCCACAGCACCACACCCACCCCAGAGCCTGCCCGTCACAACCCGTCTGAGACTAAGACAGTGTGTTAGTTGTGAGGTCAGCACAGGTGTCACTGCAGCCAGCCTTCCCACGTGCCACAGGGCCCAGCATGGTGTCTGGCAGTAAGGTGTTCAGTGATTATTGGTGGAGGGACCGTCACCCAGCACACTGCAGTGTCACAGATGTGAGTGTCTGTTCCACCAGGACACTGCTGTGCCCATTGTAGTGTGACTGGCACCTCCACCCATGCCGGGCACATAGTAGGTGCCCAATAAATATCTGTTGAGTGAATGAATGAACAAACGATGAAGAGTAATTAAGAGCTCTAGCGGGAGAGACACCTGGAGGTGGAACTTGCTTCTGCCACTTCTCAACGCGGTGAACACAGGCGGTTTACTCCCTCTCTCTCAGCTTCTACCCACGTCTCAGTGTCTTCATTTATAAATGGAAATACTTCTGTCTGCTGCACAGGGATCTTATTAGGAATAATGCGATTTGGTGTACAGAGCAATGTGCCTGGCCTGGGCTCAGGGCTCAGTGCCTGGTGGATGAAGCCGTCACTGTTAGTAGAAGAGCCCAGAAGGCTCAGACAGCGGCGCCGCATCTCAGGGCAGCATGAGGAAGACTGGGCAGTTTAGAGAGGGGCTCGTCTGTAGCTCTGAGATGTGGCAGCAGTTTTCCTGGGCAGATGCACGGTGCTCTGGCCTGCCTTTGCTGGTCACCCTGAAAGAATTTGGGCTTTTCAAAGGGATCCTAGGCTACATTATCAGACTTTCACCCAGCAAGCTGTTCTTTTCAGCAGACTGACTTATAATTCTCATGACCAAACACCAACTCTCCTTTACTGAAAAACCCTTAATCCTTTGATCTTGTCTCAGTCACAAGAAATGATTGTCGGCTCCCTCTTGCCATACATGATTTAAAGAGGATTACCAAGCAGCAAGCTCAGTCCATCTCTAACCTTCCTCAGCCCGACCAGCCAGTCACTTTCTAAGGTGAAACCCTCCTAGTCTCCTGGTCCCTGGAAAATAGCCTCGGAAAGAACGAGCTAAGCAGGGTAGCTGGGCGGAGGCAAGGAGCATCTCAGGGCGAGAGGTTGAAGGGGATATTCTGGAGGAAGGGAGGAGGTGATAAGTGTGGACACACTGTACTGTTAAGTGAAAGAAAACCTGTCCGTGTGGTTCGAGGTAAGCAGAAGCACACCTGGGCCTCAAAGTTGGCAAAGCACCTCGGTTCGTGCCATCGCATCGCATCCCGCACGGCCCTCGAATCAGCTCTCTGAGTGCGCGGGGCGGACAGAGTGACTCGAGGAGGCTCTTAGATACAGAGGTGCAGGGTGTGCGGGGCTTCCTTGGGGTCACACAGTGAGCAGTGGCAAGTTCCAGACGGGATCCCCGCTTCCGCTGAGGGCATGGTGTCCTTCCGTCAGCAAGGGCAGGGTCTACGAAGCCAGCAGGCCTGGGGTGCTGTCTCTGCTGTTTGCCTAGACACCCCCTCCACTGCGCAGGGCAGGCCCTCTGCGTCTCCCGGGGAGCCAGCGCCCCGAATCCTCACTCCCCTGCTCTGCTGCCGGCGGCTTCCAGCTGGCCTCAGCCAGCGGGAGACACTGGGGGAGACTGGAAGTAGGCACAGGGAGCCGTCAGGGGGCTTCTCCCCTCGTCCTGCCTGCGGCCGGGCCTCTGGCGTTTCCTTGGTGGGTCCAGGGGCTGCAGCCCTCGAGGCAGCCCCGCCACGGTTCTAGCCCCTTTCAGCGGCCCCTCCTGCCTTCTGGTCACAGCGCCGCCTCCTTTTGTTGGTCTGACTCCAGGGCTGGTGGCAACTTCCTGCTCGGCTAATCCCTGGATCACTTCCTCCTTCCCTGGCTTCTCAGCTTCCCCGCACCATTGTAAGGGCCCCCACATTCATTCCCTCTTTGAATAGCTGGCAAGGGCTCGGTTTGTCTGATTGGCCCTGGACTGATCCTTTGTGCTTGAAACCTGGCTCCAGAATACATGAGAACCACAACTTTGGACAAGCCGCTTCCCCTGCGTAGCCTCTGGATTCACCCGTGAATCGGGATTTTCCATTAGAGATTATAGATGCCCAGAACCTAACCGAGGGCTCTGCACGTAGCGGGTATTTAAGGAGTGGGGACTTGGGTTTTTTATTACAGGTCATTAGGAAGAGAGAAAGACCTCGCAAGGAAGGAACCTGGGCTTTTTGTTTTTCAACTCCTAGCAGGATGCCACGTGTTTAATAAAGTAGGTAAACTTAGGAAAGTATTGAGCGACTCTGCCAGCGTCATCCCAATCATTCCAAGATTTCTAAAGGAGGATTCAAAGAGAGCTTCTTGGATTTTCTAGTGCAATTATATCAATATTTTCACATCAGAAGTCCATTTTAAATGTTAATTGCCATAAAGTTAACAAACAGAAAATCCCACAGGAACCTTTGGAAGGTGTTTTTTGCAGCACCATCATCCGTTTTCCTTTTCTTTTTGTCCCTGTTTCTTCTCCTTCCCCAAACTACTTGTTCAAAGCTGAATGCTCTGAGTCCTCGGCAGTCGTGGCTGCGCCCAGGCTGCGCCTGGATCGGAACTCTTGGCGGAGTGGCCAGAGCCTCCTGGCTTTGGGTGGGGAGTGTAAGGTTTCATTAGTCACACTTGCTAAAAGTGTGAAATCTCTGGTGGGCTTGTCGAACATAGGGAAATCCCTGCATGTAAATATTTATGGCTTAGGAATCAAATATTAAATATTTACTTCAGCTTCTTGGAATTATAAATGATTTAATAAACCCTATGGGGAGTTGGAATGGCTTTGGTTTAGAACCAACTCATATCTTTAATTGTTTCCACAACCCCATCCACTCGCTCATGACTCCGCAGCATGGGAGAGCGTGGGATGACTGTGGAAAGACAGAGAGCTCAGCTTTTAAGTTTGGTTTGGTTCATTCTTCTAATTTCTCCTCCCGTGTTACATGGTATGTGTTTTGGAGTGGGCTTTCATACAGGACTGTGGGACTACAAACCCCACCCTTCAGGGCTGTAGTTCTGTCTCACTGTGGAGCACGGCCACCTGGAGTGTTTGTCAAAAAGCACAGGTGCCGTGGCCCTCCCCCACATCCAATGAATGAACATGTCCACAGGTCGGGCCCGGGCATCTGTCTGTACCAGAAGCTTGAACTGAGAACTCTGGGAGCCTCTGTGGAGGCTGCCCGTCAGAGACACATGACATCATGGAGGGCAGAAAGCCTCCAGAATAAGACAGGCCTAGATCTGAGGTTCCTCCCGGCTGATGAATAGTTGTGTAGCTTGGAGAGAGGCCTTCCTCTCCAGCTTCAGTTTCCTCCCCTTCATAGCAGAGAGAGGAGGACCTCTCCAGATTAGTTTCCTGAGGCTGGCGTCACCAATTACCGAAAACTTGGGGGCTTTAAAAAACAATAGATATTTATTCTCTCACAGTTTTGGAGGCCAGAAGTCCCAAATCAAGGTGTCAGCAGAGTTTCCCTCCCTATGGAAACTAGAGGAGAATCTGTTCATTGCTCTTCCAGCTTCTGGTGGGTTCTGGCATTCCTTCGCTTGCAGCTGCATCTCTGTCTGCTCTCTTCACATAGCCTTCACGCCTGTGTGTCTCTTAGGAGGACATTTGTCACTGCATTTAGAAGCCACCCAGATAACACAGGATGATCTCCTCATCTCAAGATCCTTGATTACATCTGCAAAGGACTTTTTTCCCAATAAGGTCACATCCACGGGATCCATGGATTAGGACATGACAGTATCTTTTGGGGCCTCCATTTAGCCCCTCACAGTATCTAAAGGGCTAATGTTGTCTGTCACGGAGCACAGTTCTGATTGGTTGGTACCCATGCCATAAGTTGACTTAGAACAGGTCGACTTTGTGGAGTGCTTGTACATGATTGACATTATATGCATGTACCTGTGTGTCTGGGACACAGTAACCATTCATGGAACAGCAACATCTATTATTTTAGTTGACAAAGTATTTACACACATTGCTCATCATTTATTTGATCACTTCCCCCTTCATTCTCCATTCGTTCATTTAAACAACAGTTTTTTGAGTACCTGTCTACCATGGGCCAGTCGCTAGCCAAGCCCTGAGGATATAAAATATAAAACGCAGTTTCTTTCTTGAGACACCAGCTGGTTGTGAGGATAGACAGTGAGACGCCTCTAGTCCAGTGTGATGGGCATCTCAGTGAAGGCATTTACCAGGGACTAGAGGAAAGATAAATGTACCCAGGAGACTGGAGAAGGCTTCCCAGAAGAGGTGGCATTCAAGCTGAATCATGAAGCTGATTAGGAGTTTACTCAACAAAAGGAAGACGTGCATGCACCACCTGAGATGTTCCGTGTGTCGAGCATAAGGACCATAGTGTTTTGGAGGAATGGAGAGAACTTCAGGATGCTGGAGCAGGGGAGTGGTAAAAATGAGACAGCTGTAGGAAACAATAGCAATTTCATTTGATGCTCACAAAGGGAAAATACTATTAATCCCATTTTACTGGGAAAGAAAGAGAAATTAACTTGCCTAGTATCACATACCTGGTTAGCAGGAAGACTAACTGTGCCCCGTTGTCTGCCTCCCCCTCTTTCCGATAGCAACAGACGTGTCCCTCCATGTCCTTCTTCCACTGTCTGTGAATGATTCTTTGCTTGTTTGTTATTCCCGCTGTTTCGGGAGCCTTGTGATTCTAAGGGCCACGCCTTGAGTGCTAGCATGCATTCATCGCCTGCCTTGCGCCTGGCACCCAACAGGCGTCGAGCAAATCTTTGTTAAATGAGTTTTATTGCAGCAAAATTCTGGCATCTAGCAGGAGAGCTGGACGAGGTTTTTTCTAAAGCCCTCTCTGACCTCGTGGTTCTAGATTGAGTTTGCTTCCATGGGAAGGTGAGATTTTCTTTGGGGGTCAAAATACATGGATACCACCTGGGACCTATTGTTGCTTATTTCTCGAGGGGCGGGAGGATTTCCGTCCGGAGCCTGCTCTCCGTCTGTCACAGGCGTGTTTATTGGTTTACATGTGAGATCTGTTTACCCTTGCCGTCCACATGAGAGCTGCTCCTTCAATAATTCATAGAAACGTCGCACAAAATTAATCCACAACGAGAACTCGAACTTGACTACAGCCGAAGCCCTTGCTTGTGAATGTCTTTGTTACGGACAGCACACCCGCCGGAGCCCTTTTCAGTGTTTCCTGGGTTCTGAATCCTCCTTTAAGAAGAGCCAGATTGAGGAAATCATTAATCTCTGACAGTTGTGTAGATATAATTAAAGATATATGAATTTAAAAATACCTGCTATGTCAAATTACTTCCTAAAAGAGCAGGGAGGGGGGAGAGAGAGAGTTCTATTTAAAATGTCAGATACAGACACATTAGGCCGAGTAGTCAAAGCCCTGTATGTCTGTCACTCATGAAAACTGACAATTAGGTCCATAAATAGATTTTACAGGCTTCCACACAAGAGCGCACATCGCGCACGTCTCGGCCGCATAAAGATGAGGCGCGCGGATGGCAGCCGCTGACTCACGAGAAGGGAGCAGGGATTGCGGGGCGCTGCGTGCGGCGTTCGGGGCAAATGCAGCGCGGGGGCTGGTGTGGGCTCGTGGGAGGAGGGGAGCCGCTCACGGAGGGGAAGGCCGTGGCGTCCCGTCCCAGCTGTAACACGCAGCCCCCACGCGAGCTGCGGCCAGTCTCGTCTCCCTGGGTGTGGCTGTGTTCCCTCATCTGCAAAATGGCATCAGTAACACTGTCTCGGCTGTTCTAAGGGTTGTCAGGAGGATGAAGTGAGGTTAGTATAAAGCTGCTTGGAAACTGAAGAAGACCGTACATACGTTCGTCAGCCTCTGATTTTTATTTCTGAGATTGCTATTGTTGGTATTAACAGCTGAGATATTGATATATACAGCAGGAAGAGATGGGGTAGTGATCAGAAAGCATATTAAGACCAAGACATCAGGGAATCAAGAGAAGTGGCAGAAAGTCACTGGGGACTTTTCCTCACCTTTGAGGGCAGGAAATTAAGCCACGTGAGAGAGACAGGTGAGACCAGAGACCTGCTCTCGAGTTCAGGCTCCGTGCTCAGCCGTTCTCGCTCTCTAGGGTTCAACCTTGTTCAAGGCACGTGACATCTCTCCCTTTCCACAAAATAGGTCACATGATTCTATAATTACCTTCTCCACAGGACTGTTGTAAAGTCAGATAAAAATCACAGACATGCCCTGGAGATTGTAATGCCAATGTCAAGTTTATGATTGAAAATATGATTGTGATCAGTTAGATTGGAAAGGGGTCAGAGGCAGGTCAGGTACCCACCCTGTGTTCTATCATTCATTCATTCATTGACCTCATTCAATAATCGTATGTTTAATTTACTCATTTTTTATGTTTCCCCTTTATTTTTTGTCTCCCATCGATAGACTGTGAGTTCCACAAAGGCAGGCATTTTTTTGTGTGTTTTGTTCATTGAAGTGTCCCAAATGCCTAGATGAGTTCCCAGCACCTAGTAGGTGAACAATAGATATTTAGTGAACTAAGTCTATTATATGTTCGGCGTTATGGTGGGAGCAGGTGCTGGGGTTCAGAAAAGAAGAGGGGAGAGTATTGTCCTTCCCGAGTTCCTAGTTTGGCTGGGGCTCAAGGGGACACATTCGAACAGGTGCGTCCAAAGCAAAAGGCTAAGTGCAATGTGATATATAGAGAAGCTATACCCCATCCGTATTTGTACCTGTGGAAGGAGAACATCATGTGAATACAGGGGAGCTGCAGATAGACTGAGCATGTGTGTAAGAGTTGGGGAGCATAGAAGAAGCTGTGCTCTCAGGCCACATCAGGAGGGGGCAGCGCTCTCAGGGGCCTCTGTCTGCCCCGTGCGCGGTAGGGCACAGAACCTGGCATTGGTATGGGGCACGCCTGAGCTTAAATCCAGACCACTGTCGAACAGTTGTGACCTTGCATAAGTCATCTAACCACTTTGAGTCCCATTTTCTTCTTTTGAGAAACATTGTGAAGATTTAATGCAATAACAGATGTAGTGGAAATTGTTGGCATGACGGCTGACCCTCAGCGAGCGGCCTCCAGTCCACCCACTGGTCCTTTGCTGTTCTCGCCAACCCTGAAAGAAATGCAGCTTTTCCAGGTACTTTTCCTTTGAGTATAATTTTTCTCTTAGTCCCTCATAGCACAAGGAGGTCTGGATCTGATTTCCTCCACTGCTGTGGCTGCTGCTCCTGCCATGACCTCTGCTGCTGTGCAGTCGCCACCACGACCACCGCCGCCGCCATTGCTACCACACCTCCTCCTGTGCTCAGTTATGACTGTGACCACTACTGCACCTCTGCTGCCATTACTACCTACCGTCATTGCTGTGATCAGCTACCGTTAATGAGCGCTTACCAGTCCAGGTGTTGGCCAAAGCATTTCATATACATCATTTGATTTAATCTTCACAACAACACAGTGAAAACAGTGGTGTCTTCTTACTCTTCTCTTGATGAAACTTGGACTTCAAGGCGTTCACTAATTTGCCCAGGTATACTGCTCTTAAGAGATGGGTGCCAGACAGACACACTCCTGGTCCATGAGCTCCTTGAGGGACAAGAAGGCCCCGCCCCACTGGGCACATGCCTGACACACGCGTGGAGCTCATGAAATACTCCCTGGCCGATGACGCCCTGCTCGAGTCCGCTGTGTTCTGAGGCACCTTGGAGGTGGGCCTGCCCTGTACTCTCAGAGTGTGGGACCCGTAATTGCAGGATTGGAGGGCACTTCTGAGGGCCTTGTCCCTTCGACTCTGGCTGGGAGCAGAGGTGCGAGGCAGGTGTGCTATTGCTCCCAGAGGAAGAGGCTCTAGGATATTCCTGATCTCATTTCACATTATGGGTTCAGTGCCTTACAAAGGGGAGGGTAGCCCTAGCGGTCAGACTGGATGCAAATGAGCCTCTTAGAGATGCAAATGACTTTCCCACAAAGAGCTCTGGGTTGGAGCTGAAAGGATGTGTGACTAAAACCACTGACTACTAAAAAAAGAAAGACAAATTCCTTGGGGACTTGCCAGCTAATTAGCAATGCTAGCCCTGCTTGGTAGCCGGCCTGCAGATATGGGCAAACCTGCAGTTCAGTACTCAGTGGTCATCCTTGTGGGCGGCTCTGGGGAGGAGCATCTGGGACGAGAGCGCAAGCTGGGGGCCCGGAGGGTCCGAATTACGTGGCCCCCACCCTGCTGAAAGCTCTCTGGGAGAAATGGAGCTCCTCTTGACTCTTGATGATGGTATCGGATGTGATTCCAGTCCGAGAAGCCTGGTTCAAATGTAGCTTCTGCCACATAAAGCTGTGTGACCTCGGGTAGGTCATTTACTTTCTGAACCTCGGTTTCTTCGTTGGTACAATGGGAATGACCAGTGACCAGAATGATCAGTGACGCGGGTGGATGTGAGTATTAACAGATCAAGCTGCTTCTCAGCCCTGCCAGCTGCTTCCTTTCCTCCACTCTCTGAACTGCTTCCTGGACTCCGTCTGTTGACAGTCATTTTTTCGTTGCCTGGCTGGAACCCTGGCCCCCCGCCCTGCCACTGCCCCAAGGCCGCCTCCTCTCTCCCCCTCCCAGAAACCTCCTTGGGGACTGTGGCTGTGCCTTTTTTATTTCCGTTTGCCCAGTGCGGGTACTGGGTGGGCGGGTGATGAATAGTGAATAAATGATGAGCCCTGATGTCCCCGTCATTCCACACAAAAAAGCGGCAGTAACGCTTCTATACCACACTTAAGTTTGGAAAAGTATTTTTAATGTTAACTGATTATTATGTAATCTGCATTACAGTCTGTGAGGCAAGCTGTATTACTATCATTTGACAACTGACAGAGTTGAGTTGACTGGTGGCAGTGACTTGCCCGAGCTCACCCTGCTGGTGTGTGGGCCGTCTGCCACTTCATCACTCATAGGCGGGTGTGCCCTGAGACCTCCCAGCGCCCACTGAGCTCGGGGTGCCTTTGCTCTTTTCTCCCCTCCTTATAGCTTCCCACCGGGAGTCGACCTGATTCTTGCGGAGACACTTAAATGAGCAATTCTACCTGCCTGGGACCCCAGTCTAGACGTGGACCACCAGACTGTGAGAAGGCGATCCCTGATGTGGGGGAAAAGAGGGAAGGGCTCTGAGGCCTCTGAAAGGACTCTCTACCTCTTTCATCTCTTGTTATAGAAGACATATTATGTAGTCACGGAATGTGTCCCCAGCTACACTTTGAGAAAATATATGCCGGATTCCAAGGAGATTCATTTCAAGGTGTGAAGAATTGAATCCAGGCCGACTGTGTTCCTGGCAAAGGCTGGGGTGGTGGGTGGGGGCTACAGCAAGCTACCAGAGGGCCAGAGTTCACCAGTGTGTACGAACAGATTAGGAGGGTAGGAGGAGCAATCATAAATGCAGCTAGCAATTATTGAGTGCTTACTGTGTACAGGCACTTATCCAGATCCCTTATAGATAGTAACTCGTTAATCCTCACAATGATTGCATTTGATAGCTGTTATCATGGTCCCATTTCATGGAAGGGGAAACCGTAGCACAGAGAGGTTAATAACTTGCCCGAGGTAACACAGCAGAAGATGGCAGAGCTATAATGTGAACCCAGTCTGGCTATCTCCAGAGTTGGCTTTTCTAACCATGCTACTATGCTGTGGGGTAGAAACCAGTCCCCTCTGACTTAAAGAGCTGGCATCGTGTGAGCTGAAAACTGCCCAGGTCCTAGTGATGTGGGCCACGGAGTGATGAGGGCAGATGTATGGAATCACTGAGTGGCAGAAAACTGAGAGCCCTGGATATCTGGAACCTGCTTTTTGACC
This sequence comes from Equus asinus, assembly GCF_041296235.1. Classification (NCBI taxonomy): domain Eukaryota; kingdom Metazoa; phylum Chordata; class Mammalia; order Perissodactyla; family Equidae; genus Equus; species Equus asinus. The sequence goes on from NC_091794.1 coordinate 67,571,333, forward strand.
CTAGGTGAGTCCCCTGACTTCCCTCTGCCTCAGTTTCCTTATCTGTACCATGGAGGATTGGGTTAGACGATCCCAGAAAGGCCATTTTCTGTGCTATGTAACCTCAGGATCTGTGAGGTTTATGGCATTTCATAGACTCTTGACAGTCAGTGTAGTTCTCAGTGGTTAAGGTGCCAGGCTTTGAATTCAGACTGATTTAAGCTTGCATTGTGCCTTGATGTTTTGCTGGGGGGCGGGAAGCTTGAATAAACACTTTAAGTTTGGTAAATTGAGCCTCAGTTTCATCATCTGTTAAATGGATGTGCCAGTAGATCCCTTCCCACAGGGTAAGAAGATGAAGTGAGATCATGTGTATGCTGCGCTTACTTTGCAGCCTGGCCTCCATAAGAACCCAGGTAATGGTGGCTTCACCTGATTACAATGTGGTGGGGACTCTCTGGTCACCCACCCTAAAGCATGATCGCCGTGAGGGAAGGCGGGCCCGTGTCATCCTCTTCTCTCCGTCTCCACGCGCCGAGCAGCAGACCTGGCATGGAGCAGCCTAGGTGGGCGTTTGAGGGGCAGGAAGGCAGTGTGTGTGCTGCTGAGCCCGCCCCACGGCCGAGCAGGCCAGCGAGGTGCTTCTTGGCGGAGTTCTCAGTGCTGTGTGTATTCTGGAGTTCTGAAAGTTTCCAGACTTTCCAGACCGGGTGCTTTCAGTCTTGAATGAACAATCAGGAACAAACTCTGAGGTTTGCAGACTCTGTCGCCTGTTTTTGTAATCATCTCACTCCTTTCTTCCTCATTGTACTAGCAGATGAGAGGAAATTGAGGACAATGTTAAAAAATAACAACAACAAAAACCAAAACTTAATTAGCTGAAAAGCTATGGAGACCCTTTAAGACAGTGCTTGATGTCTTGGTCCATGTTAATCCTTTAAGTCCCATGGCAGGGTCACAGAAGCCCAGAAATCATTGGCAGCAATCGGCAGAGGGAAGACTTCCTCTTAAAACTGGTTAATAACCTCTTTCTTACTTCTTACACACTAGTTTCATTGCGAACCAAGTAAATTACAGATGACTGTGCCTTCACCTGTGTGTCATGCACTCTCTGTGTTCTGCAGTTTCTCACAGTTGCCCTTCCCTGCCTCTGCTCACCAGGAACCAGCAAGGCACCAAACCTCCCGGAACTTTCCCTGCCCTCTCGTCCTTTGCATCTTTGCACGTGCTGTTCGCTCAGCCTGCAGTGTTGTTCTCTCTTCCTCAAGGCCGCCTCCTGCTTACTGATTAAGCCTTAGTTCAGCTACTCCTGTTCCAGAATGAGATGCCCTGACGGACAAGCCCCGGTTTGAATTAGCAATGCTCCTCTCTCCTCTTCTGGAAACTTCTGCTTCCCTCTCTATAGGCCCCACTTCACTGTGTTTCAGTCGCCTCTTTACTGGTCTGCCTCCTATCTAAACTGTGTGTCTCCTGAGGACAAGGGCTGGGTCTGTGTTAATTATCTCCCCAGCCAGTGCTTAATATATTTTCTCAGCTGAATGGTTCGTGAACCAAAAGAGGTCAAATCGGGCCTGCATGTAAAGAGTGCCCTGCCCAGGGAAGTCAGAGACCAAAGGATAGAATGCTGGCCCAAGGAGTTTTGTCTTGAACGTCTATTACACAACATCTAAAAGTGTAACACGGTCCAGATGTCAATTATCTATGTAGTGTTGCTCTCCAAGGTGCTTAATCAAAACCATCTTATTAATTCTCACCAGAATCTTCCAAGGAGACGAGAAAGTAGAAGAATTTATTTTTTTGAAGCATGAGAAAACGAGACATCAAAGGTGCTGAACCTGCACATTCCGAGGTTGATACAATTAGCTCCCGCCCCTGGGGGAGTAGATAGAGAATTCACTCTCCTCACCAAGCCTGCGCCTCCCACTCCCGCCCTGACATCACTCTGACATGGCTCCCCACCCCCAGCCCACCTCCCACCTTCCCGCTGCCATCTATTTATGACTTGCTGTGTCACATCCGGGGCCACAGAGGATTTTAGAAGTGGAGCGAGAGCAAATCCTGTTGAACAATTTAACTAGATTCAAAAGGATTTGGATCATTTGCGTAATTGGGCTAGCAGATGGTAAATGTAGTTCAAAGTACAAAAATGTAGAATAATTACAAGGGGAGAAAGTAACACAGTTTATGGATGAGGAAAGTGATTTGGGAGAAAAGCTCATTGAAATGATTATCACAATGCTCTAGAAGAGAAGGACAAACAGCAGAGCTCTGGGTACCAGAGGCAGAGCACTGAGCACCCTGGTGTCTCCCTGGCTGGTTGGAATGCAGGAGAGAGGACGTGCCTGCCTTCTGAAGGGAGAAAGGAGATGATTGGCATGGAGAGGCGTCTGGGGAGGATGGTGATTGGTCAGGCAGAAGAGCAGCCATGGTCACTTCATTGGCTTCACATCTCACCTGCTTCCTTCTCACCTGTGACCCTTGGTGAGAATCTTTCCAGGAGCCTCAGTTCCCCTGCTGTAATATGAGCCGACTAATGCCTGCTGCTTGGGAGAATATGTGAGATAGTGGATGTGAGAAATACAAGCAACTTATTCTGCAAACTCAGGAAATACACTCTTATGAGTATTAATTTTGTATTCACAATGCCAAACCAAAATCTGGTGCTTTAAGTGAGTGGAGATCGGAAATGTATTGTGTGGAATGGAAATTGGAAATGAGTTTTCTAGTGTGGCAGGCTGAGAATGACCCCCAGGCATCCGTGTCCTAATCCTCAGAGCCGGTGGATGTCACAGGCATGGGCCTTTGCAGATGGGGTTCAATGAAGGATCTTGAGGTAGGGAGATTATTCTGAATTATCCAGGCAGGCCCTAAATGCGATCAAATGTGTGCTTTTAAGGGGGAGATGGAGGGAGATCTGACATGGAAGAAGAAGGCAATTTGACCGTGAGGCAGAGATTGGAATGATGTGGCCACAAGCCAAAGAATGCTGGTAGCCACTAGAACCTGGAAGAGGCAAGAATAGGATGCTCTCCTAGAGCCTCCAGTGGGAACCCAGCCTGGCCAATGCTTTCATTTCAACCCAAGGAAACTGACTTTAGACTTCTGGCTTCTAGAACTCTGAGAGAATAAATGTCTGTTGCATTAAACCACTAAGTTTGGGGGTAATTTGTTATACCAGCCACAGGAAACTGATAAAAGTAGAAATAGAATCCGACTAGTACATTCAAGATCTGGATCAAGGGGCCGGCCCCATGGCTAAGCTGTTATGTTCGCGCTCTCTGCTTTGGCGGCCCAGGGTTTCACCGGTTCGGATCCTGGGCGCGGACATGGCACTGCTCGTTGGGCCACGCTGAGGTGGCATCCCGCATGGTGGACCCAGAAGGACTTACAACTAGAATATAAAACTATGTACTCGGGGGCTTATGTGGAGAAGAATAACAAAGAAAAAGATTGGCAGCAGATGTTAGCTCGGGGCCAATCTTTAAAAAAATAAATAAAAGATCTACGTCAAGTCCAGGCTCTCACTTCACTCACTTCAGTGGAACCCTGGGCCATCTGTTTTGACCTCAGTCTCTTCATCTTTAAAATAAGCTAATACCGCGTTCCTTATATGGGTTATTGGGAGGATGTCAAAGAGGTCATTCGTGTACGTCATCCACCACACATTCCTAAAAACACACTGGGCGTAGTTTGAACTTTTGAATCTGGTGGCGTTTAGTCACGCTTGGAATTGCAGAGGAGCTCACATGGCACCGTTTTGGAGAACGGGGGTGACAGTCAGCATCATGGAGGTGGCTGGGAGTGTCGATGACACTCAGACATCTGTCTGAAGGAGGCAGCACTGTGGCTCCAAGAAGGGGCTCCAACCCGGCTCCGGTTCTGAGGAGGTTGGGAGGCCAGGAAAGGTGATCCAGCAGGACTCGGGAGCTGGCACCACGACCGAGCGGGGGTGTTTCAGTTAGGAATCAGCGTTGGGGCAGGGAAGTCATCCTGGGGATACGTGATCCCGGGTCTGATGGCCAGGGAAGGAAACTCAGGTGAGACTGCTGGGCCAGATGCTAGGTTTCTAAGGACCACGCAATGCCTGGCCCGAAGCTTTTGAAGCTGATGGTATAAATGCCACCTCCATCAGAATGGTCCCGGAGACTGCGGTGGGTCCAGTCCAAGAACAGTGGCTGCTAGACAGTCAGGGGTACTGAAGGCTGCTTTGGAAATTCGGGCCACCAACGAAGGATGTCTGAACTAGACCGAGGTGCTTCTGAAGAGGGCCAGCATGTGTCCCACTTCAGGAAATAGGCTGGCTGAGCAGCCAGGACACCTCTTGATCAAGAAGGAAAATGAGAATACAGAACCAGCAACATTATTCAAGGGTTTGAGTCTGAAGAACAAGGGAAGGTAGTAACAGGAAGTGAGGCATGGGGTCAGAATTGGAAAAGATCAGCGGTATGTGGAAAGCTGAGTGTCAGATGGGTACGAGCAAGCGGTTCCAGCGAAGCTTGTGGACAAAGGCAGGGCCTGACGGACCCTTGGTGTGTGGGACTGTGGTGCTGGCCATGGCACACGGAGCCTCTGATGGATAAATATGGAAAATGAAGACCAGAGAGAGTAAGCGGTTGGCTTAAGGACTCAGCCTATTGGGACAGCGCTGGACCTAAAACCTTTGTCCTTTGCAAGATTTTGAAACTGATCAAATACAACCTTTTTGTAGGTCTCAGAGACTCCTTGCTCTTGAATTTAGAGAGATTGTGCTCCCGATCCCGCCTCTGTTCTAATCAGCACACACAGTTTAATAACTTCTCTGCTCTCTCATTACACCTCAAGTTTTTGACCATCATTTAAGGAAAGAATGTGCAGGGAGAAAGGGAGGACTCAGGAATAAAAAGTAATTAAACATAATAAGTCTCTTGAGATTAGCCGTTACTTTGGACGTGAAATGTAAAATTGCCTGTAAAGTAATAAGGGATGATATCAAGTGATTTGTAATATCCAGCTTGGGAAGTAACATGCTGACAACATTGCATGGGGCAGGATAATGCAGCGGCAGTTCCCTAATTTTTGGAGAATTAATGATGTTGTTTCATTTCACTGCTGATTTAAGATATACATTTCACAAATGGCACATTAAGGCAAATGTATGGAAATTGCACCTAAAGAGCTGAATAGTCGGGAAATGGCAGCCCCTTGAACACAGCAATTTTATGATAGCTTAGGTTTAATGCTTACTCAGTAGATATTTACAACTGTTTATTTTAATGCCTTGCAATACCATTTCAACAGAATTATCAGAAATATTGTGAGAGGGGCTTATGAGTATGTTGGAGTAACATTCTGAATTAGTTGGTAGACTGAAAAAGAGACCAGGCTACTCTTAAGGAAAAGACACGTGTATTTTTAATAGAACAGAGGAGTTGGATATTACTTATCATGCTAGAAGAGATGTGTTGTTTGGAATTTATAGAATATATATAAAGTGCATAATAAAATGAGTTAAGACAATTTCATAACCAGGTTTGACTCAAACTTTTTTAAGGAATTATTATGATAGAGGCTGCTTCTAATGTGTTAGTTTCTTGGAGAAGCAGCGTGATTGTTCAGTTGAACATTCAAATGTTTTCGGGGAAAAACCAACCATTCATTCATTCATTCATTCATTTGTTTGTTCATTCATGCTATTTCACTTATTCATTCATTATATGTTTATTGATCACCTACTGTTTGCCAGGCACTGTATTGAGTGTTGGGGATTCAATAGTTAAAAAAACAGTAGTCTATTACATTCTGTGTTATGGACATAAGATAGTATTGTATTCTGTAATGGTTAAGGCCTTGACAAGATACTTACGGTCTAAGCGGAAAAGCAGAATGAACATCATTTTCAATTTCATCTGTCTGTATGTGTGTATCTGGTAAGAGTAGAGGAATTAATTATTGGAGAAAAATACTCTGAATAATAAATGCATATATCTATGGTTTTGCAGATTAAGCATATATTTTATTTTTGGTTTTGTTTTTATATTAAGTTTTCCACAAAATATTCATGGCTTAGCAAGAAAAGAAAAGGAAGTAACTACCCGAGATGGTTACTGGTCCATTGCTGAGCGGCATCGATGAGCAGAGGGTTTTTAGGAGGTTTGCTGTGTTACATAGAAAACTTGGTGTGAACAGTAATTGATTTGGATTCTTTGTGTATTATCCTGAAGTTTTAAAGCCCAGAAGTTATCTCTTTTGTTTGGCGTGTTCTCACCTCGAGCCAGAGCAATGATTTCTGACGTGATTAAGGGATTTCACGCTAGTGAAGGATTATTAAAAAATAGCCGCTTTTGGTAATTGATTATTTTGTGTGTTACCTTAATGATACTGTCTGAAGGATGAAATATCTTTGCTCCATTTTCCAAAGCAGCCTTCAGTAACCCCGGTGACACTGGGTTTTCCGCCCTGGCTTTAATTATTCCTTGCAGAAGCTCCTGCTCCGAGTCTGAGTGTGCTTCACCACGGTGAGAGGGCCCCGCTGAGGAACTGGACCACAAGAGCATCCTGAGCCAGCCGCGGAATTTGGAAACCATGAGAAAGCAGGGCAATTTCGTTATTCATTCACTTGAAATAATCCTGGGACTGCTTTCAGTGACATGGTTCCTTCAGCAAATAAAGATAAGCCACATCCCCGGGCGCCCAGAGAAGGGGAGGATTCTCTAAATTAATTCCAGGCTCAGATAATTCAGCAGTATTTGTAATATTCTGTGCATAAATTGGCAATTTGCTAGAAAGATCAGGAAATGATAAGGGCTTTCTTTCCCCTCCCCCTCCTCATCTTAACAACTGCTGAGGCAGCTATCGGGATAAAAGAAATGTTTTATGTTTAATAAATGCCCTCTCAGGTGATGCACTGGAGAAGGCTGTCCACACACCACACCCTCCCCTTCAAAGCAGTCATTTTTCATCAGAGGAACTGAGGGACGTGGGGAGAAATGGGTTTAATGTTTTTCAACACAACAAAGTTTTATATGAAAAATAAACACACTAACATGAAAAACTACAGAATAATAGTGCGAACTTACAGGGTTTCCTCTTTTCAATTTAAAGGTGCCGTGAGGGGCTGCTGCGTGGCCGACTGGTTAAGTTCGCGCGCTCCACTTCAGTGGTCCAGGGTCTCGCCGGTTTTGATCGTGGGCGTGCACATGGCACCGCTCCTTTGGCCATGCCGAGGCGGCGTCCCACACAGCACAACCAGAAGGACCCACAACTAAAATCTACAACTATGTACAGGGGGATTTGGGGAGAAAATGCAAAAAAGAAAACAAAAAGGTGCTGTGCTTGGTTGGTTTTGTGGTGCTGTCCTTACTGACGGTACCACATCCTGAATCCAAAGTGCAGTATGTCTGGAATCTCTCCTCCTTCTGGCCCCCAAGCCATTTGTTTGACTTGAGCTCTTCCTGGGGACTCTTTGGCAGGGCTGCTTACTCATGGCCCTCTCCCTCTGCATTTTGAGCCAACTGCAAACCTGACACAGGAACCAGATAGAGACAAAAAATACCCTCCTGTGGTTGGCAAAGCTGGGCTGGAATGTGTGGCTTAGCTCTCTGGCTGGAATCAGCCTTCCTTCTACTTGCCCCCCAGGCCGGCACCTGGGACCTACTTGAGTCAAAATGAGGTCTGCCGAGCTAACAGTCACCCAGCCGGTCACAGGGATGAGGACAGTGCTCTCCTCACACCCTCTCTGTACCGCCCCTCTCAATACACATGGCCAGGCTTGCCCTGGTTGGCCTGACACCAGTGTGCTCACTGTCTTCATGCAGATCCTGAAGCAGAAGAGCCCCAAATGGGCTGAGCTTCCCTCCTCACAGCTGCTCCCACTCTCAGGGATCCAATGACTCCTCCTCATGTAGGAAGCAGCAGTAGAGGGGGATGAAAGAGCTGATCCGACCTTCCCATTGTTGGAAAGAAAGCGAGGGTCTCCATTGCATGGGCTGTCGGCCTCTTTCTCCCTTCAGACTCATCCGTCCATCCATCTGCCTGGCCCTTAGCTGTCCAAAATCATCTGCCTAAAACACAAAACTGGTCCTGCCACTCTCCTGCCTTCTGGTCTTTCAGGTTAGCGTGGTTTTAAGCTCCTTTGTGATGTGCCTACCACATGCTCCCCCCATTTTATAACCGCACTCCAACCTCCCCCGCTGTCGATCTGGATTAAATGGAGGCTCCTTTCTCTCAGCCCAGAACCTTGCCTCCAATATGGCCCTCTTTCCTGGGCAGGGCGGCCTCCTTCCCGGTGGCCCAAGTGTCTTTATGTATTTTACATCCATTGTATTACTTATCACAACATATTTGCATTGTTGGTATATTTCTCCCTCTCTCCAGCTAGACACCGAGACCTCATATTTGGAACATAGCAAGTATTAAGTATTTATTGAGTACCTAAATGAATGAACAAAAAAAGAGAGCAATAGAACTTACATTGAATCGTCTGAAAGGAGGTTGTCAAACTGATTTTTTATTTCGTTTTGCTTTTTTGTTTTCATGGAAATAAATATTTCTTAACGCAATTCTTCACTGTTTTAAAGATATCCTTAACATAGTCATGAAGTTTCTCATTATAATCAATGGAAGCAAAGAGAATAAGGGCCCCCGCCTCATCTAGGGTTCTTCACGGTAACCTCATGGATTCTTAATCCAGTACTTAGTTTGCAGGCACTGGTTCTACTTAGCTGGAATTTTATCCACCTTGCTGCTGAATCAAATAGGAGAAGGTGGGCTGTGGGCCAGGTTTGCACTCATAGTCAGCAATGGATGAAAGTTTAAGTTTAAGGGAAGGACAAATGAATGTATCTTTACATTGGATATAAACGGGATTCTCCCCCTGTTATTAAATCTACTCCTTTAAGTTATAGAAACCCTTCTTTGAAGTCTTTGACTCGCTAATATTGGGGTAACCATAGCTGTGATTTATCCTCAAGGACTTAAAGGAAAAAGAAGACAGCTCGAGGTGTGTTTCCTTTCATCCTGCCCGTGCCTCTGTTCCTCGGTTCTGTGCCTGCGGTCCGGGTGGTTTCCGTGGAGCCTGTGGGCTGGGGGCTCCGTGGCCGAGGTCATTCCCTGAGTGCCCTGGTATCCGCACACGTGTGCCCCGGCCAGATCCTCTGGTCACGTAGGAAGTCCAGCACTGTCTGTTTCCAAAGTCATTGTCTCCAAACAAAGAAAGAAGCTCCTCCCAGCAGGGTGTGTCTGCAAGAGAAGGGTTTCAGGGAACAGCAAGAGAGGACCTTCCTTTCTGTGATTTCAGTCAGCCAGCTACAAGGAAAGAGGTGTTTTCTGTGCTTTCTGTGGAAAGCGGAGCTGATAAAAGTCCCGGAATGGGGAAATCAAGAGGGCAGCAGATATAAGCACTCGTCTAGCGAGGTCTCTTTTTGTTTCCTCAAGAGCGGGTGTAAGCTTCTTCTTGGCTGCTCCAGTCTTCTCCAGGTTATCAGCCATGCCCAGCCATACCCACCTATAACACAGGAAACCTTTTAATACTTTGTTTACAAAACTATTCAGCTCCAGCAGGCTAGGCGGTTTTAAATGGTTGGTCTCTAAAGGAGCCATCTGGGTATAAGATGAAGCTGAGTACATCCTCACAAAATATTCCATAAGTCTTGGCATTTCAATAGGTCCTAGGGACACTGATTAACAGTGATAGGAAAGCCACATCATGACTGGGTTTTCAGACACGGCCCTGTATGCTGCCAGCCCCAGAGCCATTCTTTTCCTTCTGGCGGCAAGACCTTTCCATTCAAGAGATATTTCACATTTCTACAGACAGTTGACCCTTTAACCTAGCATGTTCAAGGGACGATCATTCACAGTGGTGAGATCTGGTGGCTTTTTGGTGGCCCAGAGTGACATGTGGAAGACTAGACATCTCAAGGTCTTCATTTAAAATAATATATGATTTTATATGAATTCAATGATACCACATTTTGTTTTCCAACCAGTTAATGTCTCCCTTTACCACCAGCTCCCCGTCCCCCAGCACCACCACACACAACTTCTGAACTCTTATGTGGTGAGAAGAACAGAAGCTTTGAATCCAGAAAGACCCAAGTTTAAATTCTGGGTCTGAAAAATGCTTTCTGGATGATTTTAGTCAAGTTACTTTACCTCTGTAGGTCTCAGATTTCCCATCTATGAAATGAGGAATAAAAGTATTCCCCTTAAAGGGATTGCATGAAACTATGACTATCAAGCATTTAGTCATTTGTTGAGGTAAAAAAAATGAAATAAGTGTATTTACCAAAATAATGAATTGGTGAAGAGCTGTCAACTGGTTAATGAGTTTTAGCTGTGGGCCCAATATTCTGTAATGATGGGCAAGTACAAATTATGAAAGGCTGTAGATTCTTACTAGAATGTGTGGAAATAGGAAATCTTGGAGAGATTTGCTGGAGTGAGTCTGTTTTAAATAGACTATTGAAACTCAGCTTTGTGTGCTAGGCAATAGGAAAGTCTCAAAAACAATTCTTCAAATCTGTCCTTAAAGGATTTTATAATGTAGTAGAAGAAAGATAAATATTATAGTTTTTAATATGTTTGTTCTCTCGACCTAGGTTATGACCTTGTGTAAGCACTACCTTAGTTTTGCATATTTTTATTCCTTAATAGTTGTAGCCTGAATACAAAAGATATTGAAAGATCAGTGACATAAATAATTACACTACCAAATGTAGCCAGATTGGTGTACTGTTTCCTGCCAATCGAGGTGAGGAACTAACATTTGTCTCTGTGCAAAACTCCTGCAAACTCCCTGGTCCATGGCAGTGAACTTGATTCATCTGCGCAAGGGCGTGGATCTAGTTTCACCTCTGCTGCTAACTACCTCTGTGGTCTTGGGCGAGCACTTTATTTCACTGGGCTTGGACTTCCTCCTCTGCGGCTGAGTTCAGGACAGCAAGAATTCGCTGCATTGTGTGGCAGTCCTGATTCCAGTCACTGGGACCTCAAGGTAAATGAGACATGGGCCTTGCCTTCCACTGCCGCCTTTTAAGAGGAGAGAGAGAGCTATACATTCCTAATTATAGCATGAGAAATGCAAAAAGAAAATTCATGCAAGGCATACAGAGTAGGACATGTTTTAATCTGAACGATAGATTATCAGCGCAGCATTATAGGAGAGGAAATGCTGGGCAGAATTTTGAATGGAGATAGTAGTGGTCAGAAGCAGAAAGTTGAATCGATGGAGTGGGGTAGTGGAAAGAGCATTCGAGATAGCATGTGCAAAGTCAGGACAAGGCCTGGTGGGTCCAGGTCAAATGATAAGTAGAACTGTTCGTTTGGGAGCTTCATGAGAGTGGGGATTTTGTTTGATTCACTGATAGAACTCCAGCTCCTAGAATAAGCCCTGAGACACGGCACTCAGTAAACAAATGATAAAGGAAATAAATTGGCATAAAGCAAAAGGTGTTTTCCTCTATATATCCAAGGTCCACATCAAAATTCAGTAACTAGGTTCCTTTGTTTATTTGTCTTATTTTCCCAACTAGATCCTAAGTTCCTCACTTGGAACTTGGAAGCACTTGGAAAGCCTCAGCAGACACTTGACAATTGAATAACTGATTGAAGCACTGTGTGAAACCTTTAGAGAAGGTCTGACTTGGCACTGACCACATGTGGGGGGCATGAACTTAACATGCAGTAGAAATCAGGTGGGTTAAGTCTGAGAATTATCCTGGGAAGTATGATAGTGAAGCCAACACAGCGTCTGAAAGAGACTCAACTGGGCTTCACGAGAAGGAAAGTGTTAGAGAAAGGTTCACTGGAGATTAAGTAACATCCCATATACTATAATGAGGGCCTGAGCGAATGCAGACACCTGTGGTTAAAGAAAATCACAGTTTCTACACAACCAGCAGAGTTGTGGGCATCGGGGACCTTCCTGCTTCATTATTCTGAGGAATAGCATTATCAGAGAATTGCAAAGATTTGAGCTTCAAAATCAATATGTGTTGAGAATGACATGGCAGGAAAGCCAGAAACTATAATACTTTGAACAGTTTTTATAGTCAATTTTGAGAAAGTCCATGAATTCAAATTCAAGCACATATTTTCAGCACCGGCACTCGTTAGCTGATATAGTCGTGTGTTTTGTTGTTGTTTTTTTCTTTTCTTTTTGAAGCGTTTAATGAGTATATACTATGTGCCAAGCACTGTTCTAGTTCTGTGGTGTGTTCAATGCTGTGGATCCTGCTCTAAAAGACGGTGCCGTTGTATTAGTTAGAAGAATTCCAGCCACTCTCCTCCAAAATGTGTCATCATTCAAGAAACGTTGGAGTTAACTTCTCGCTCAGGTAACAATACTGGGCATATGAACTGGTTAATAGCCATCTCTTTTCTATGCAGTCCTTTGGGAACACAGGCTAGAGGAGGCTCTGGTGTTTTCTACAAGTAGGTTCAAGGCCTTCCTGGGGCTGGTCTCCGTTCCAGACAACTAAAAGGGACAAAGGGAAGAGGAGAGCATCCATGGGTGGTCTTTACAGGCGAGGCCTGAAAGTGCCACTCATCACTCCCATCTATATTCCATGAACTAGAACCGTAACAAGACCACATCTTACTGCACGGGAGGCTGGAAAATGTGGTCTGGCTGTGTACCCAGGCTGTGTACCTTAGCAATCTACTGGAGAAGATAGGTGAGGTTCAAAGTTCGTGGTAATACACTAAAAAGGAGGACCACGTAAATTTATTGGCTGCTAGGTGATGGGCCCCTCGCTTTATACTTCCACATGAATTATAGTATTTTGTCCTCCAAATAATTTTGTGAGTTACGTATTATTAGAATCATTTTACAAAAGAAGAAATGGAGACTCAGAGCATTTTAAGCAGTTTTTGATGGTATTTATTTGAACCCACTGGTGGGAAATAGAAAGGAAGGTTTGATGCAGTCACTGTGTCCCTAATTTGCAGAGCGATTAGTATTGTTTTCATTGGTCAGGAGTAACAATGCAACAAATATCGTCTTCTGCTTCTCAAGACAGAGTTTTCAGCTGGAGATCATCGATCCTTGTTCTGATTTGCTCGTTAGCACACTTTTGGTGATGTGTGACTTCCAGGAGAAGTTTAGCTGGTGACACTCAGCGATAAAGCGTGGAGCAGAGGCTCACTGCTCACTCGTTTATTTGCCAGTCTGTCCATCTGTCCTTCGTTGGTCCATTCGTTTGTTCATTCTTTCTTTCATCAAACATGTCTAGCATTTACTGTGTGAGGAGTTTGGATTACAAAGATCAAAAATATGGTGCCTTGCCTTTGGCAAGCTCAATGTCTAGTGAAGGAATCAGACATGGAAAAAGGTAATTAAAGTGTTGTAAGGTTTAAAAAGGTCATGGGACAGAAAATGTAATTGGGCTAAGAGATGGGAGGGCCAACTCTGCCAGAGAGCGATCCGAGAGAAAATGCACACAAAGGGAATAGACAGATTTGGGGAAATGAAGAGTTTTCCCAGCTTAAAGAAGCAACAGGCAGAACATTCCAGGTAAAGGAAACAGCACAAATAAAGGAAAAGAGGATTATAAAGAGGGAGTATGTTCAAGATTGGTTTAAAAAAAAACAAACCAAGTGGAAGATGACTGTGGGGGATAACGGGGGGCGTGAGTGGCCTGGACCTTCGTGTTTGAGAAAGGCAGACCCTGGAGGCTGATGTTCTTTTCATTTGCCTCCATGATGGGTTGGGCTCATGCGTAGTTGTCAGTGTTAGTCTATAACCCTTGGTATGGCCTTCAAAGCCACCATCAGCACAGCTTTTGTCACATACTAGGCAGTGCTAGGATCCATCTGCCCCCAGTGGATCTCTCCAGAGGCCAAAGTAGGGACAGGAACTCACCAAGGGGTAAACTTCTAGTGCGTCAACTGCTGGTCCAGCAGGCAAGCCTGACATGCAAAAGGAGAGTCCTCGGGGTAACACGCTGGATAGTTGCAAGGAGACAGTGAGCAACAGAGTGGGGACAAGGGTGGTGGGGAGCCAAGGCTTTGGCTCTGAGCGTGGTTCATTCTCCCTTCCCTGTTCCCCACATTCTTTCTCCTTCCCGCAAAACATACACACACACACACACACACAAAGAGAGAGAGAGAGATTGAGATTCTGCTTATTGGGAGCTTGCTGGATGCTTAGAATTTGGTTAGCTCAGTCATAAGAAAAAAAAGACCCCACAGTTGGGGGCAAAGAGTGTTGGGAAAAGCCACCATGCTGTAGGCCCATGCGAGTGACAGTGTATGGGTGAGATGCACCATTCACCGCTAACTCTCTATGGAACTTTTCCATGTACACCTCAGCTCTTATATTCACACACAGTAATTTCAGGGACTACTCGTAATTATGCCAAGTAAGGCAGCCCTTAAGAATGATTAAGATAAAAATGATAATAATAAACATGTAAGTATTGATGCGTCATGGCTGATCGATCATATCTTTCCCATTTAGCTGGTGGATAGTTAGTGCTGTTAGTAGGCATGATGGCTCACACACAACCTACAGTGACTCAGGCAGGGAACCTCATAGTGCCCATTTTACGACTCTCTAGCAGCTGGTAACAACCCACTTCAAGTCAATGCACCAAGTGTTTATTGAGTGTCTACTAAGTACAGGGATTGTGCTGCCAAAATAGCAGCAATCAGAGAATCCGGATCTGAAATTGCGCTTCTTGAGTTTTTCCAGTTGGTTTATTGTGTTTAGATTCATGGCTCTAGGGAATGACAAATGGAGACCGTCTAAAAACAGTTCTGCTTACAAGTGTTTTGAAATGCTTAGAGTTTTGGCTCTTGTATAAATGAAAAGCAGGTTAATAGCTACTTTAAGAATAGCTGGTAGATTAGGATGTTTAGTATTTGCTGGTAAATATTAAGATTCTTAATAGTAAGTGACTTTAAAAAATGTTGAATGGGTTGGGAAAATTAAATTATGTAGAGGAATATCTAAAAATTGTGAAGCAAGCGTCAAGGAGTTATACGTAGACCCAAGGAGTTATGTGTGTGTTGCTATTGTTGTTGAGTATGTGTGTTTTTTCTTCTTCCTGTTTTTGCTTTTTCCTTGAGAAGTAACAATAAAGAAATTGTAAGGGCCAATAGGTTCTGAGATAGCACATGCTCTGAGCACCTCCTTTAGAAATGCAGGCACCTCCTGTAGCCCCTGATATGTACTTGCCCCCATCCCTACTTGCATGCCCAGGAAAGGACCTTGGCACTTATTCCACTCCAGAGGAGTCTCTTGTCTCTTCATGTCTTTGCCTAAGGAAAGTCCTTTATGACCCCTTTGCCCAGAGTTAGAAGATTAAAGGCAGAAGAGAAGCACCTGAAAATGCTTTTGTCACCAAGATGCTCTGAATCCCCAAAGGGAAAAGCTATAAAGATGCTTTTAACTCTTAGAAAAAATTCAGGGTATGTTGAAGGTTGTTTTTTTTCTAGGACCTTGGAGTTGGGCTTCTAAAATATACTGTACTACCTTTAACAATTTCAACCATAGATGTCGAACCATTTACTTGTGATATCTTTTTGTATATAGTACCTAGGAAAAGATAGACGAGCTCCCTCAAAGACTAAGACTGTGTGGTTGTCCTAACTCAAGCAGGCTCTTCTGTGACATGTTCTAAGACTGTAATGTAAGATTGAGAAATATACGAATTAGGGGAACTTACTTGGCTGTGACTGACAGCGGTAACAAGCAGGATCCATAGAGCTCTTGGAAACCTGGGCTTTCATTCAGTTGGTATCAGAATGCAAGGGGATTAATACGGTAGATGGGCCCTAGAGGGAGAAGGTAATAAGCAATGAGTGTTTGAAGCTTTGCAGGTTAGGGGAACAAGCCCCGTGGCATCCTTTCCATGGCAGAACCCAGCCAAGAGCCCACAGTAAGGGAAGTGAAGGGCTGATTCCCAGGACAGGATCTGATAAAGGCTAGACACAGAAGAAGTCTCTGTAGAAATAGGTGGCATTCGCATTCCAGATGAGGAACATGTACAGCTGCAAACTGAGTTGGCAGTGTAGTTGTATATGCTGGCCAAATTCACAGAAGAATAGTAGCTTAGTTATTACTTGCATGTTCAGACCCCACTCGAAACCCAACAGCTACTCAGCCTATGGCAACATGACCAATTCCAGGCCCCACTTGCTAGTGGTACTGATGATCTACTTTCTGCTCTGGTTGGTAAACTTTAGACTTGATAGAGTGGAACCCAGGGGTTTTATACAGAGGTCATGTGTCTCAGAGAGGGACTGGAGGAGGAAGAAGCAGGCTGCAAACGTCATAACAGTATATTTCTCAGTCTTTATTCCTGCTCTCCCTCCTTCCCCCAGTTACACTGAATATTTGTGTATCCCCTTTGGTTTTGTGTAGCAGAAATTGTGTTGATTGATAGTTGACAAGAAAAAAAAGTTACGTTCAATAATGCAGCACACATTTATTGAGCACCTAATCTGTGCCGGGTACCTTGATAATGCTGGAGAGACAATGATGAATAAGATCATCTCTGCTAGATTTCTGCATCCTGCCCCCAGTTTTCTTTCTCAGCATGTCCACCCTGCTAGTGGATGCCTATGTAGTGCGGATACATGCAAATGTAACAGTTGTCCATTATTTCATATACCAGATGTGCACAGCTAGGAAAATCCTACCAGGGAATGCAAGAAGGGGAGAGGTTTGCATTTATCTTAAATAGGGCCCCTCCCAGAACAAGGGTAAATCCCAGAGGGAAGGTTGACATAAGGTTGACCGAGTACCGATAGTAAGAGTGGTGCTTGTGGTTTAATCACATAAGTTGAATCTGCAATAGTAAGCTCAATTTAATGACTAAAATTTTAATTTCCATGGTGGTATTATATCCACCCTTCATTTCCAAGCCCATCCTCCTCAGCTCATTCTAGCCTATGTTCATCATCCTTGCCTTTCATTAGTTAAACCATAAAAATGGAGGCAATGTTGTCTAGAGGAAGTGACAGTGGCATGCAATCAGAAGACCTGAGTTTAAGTTTTGGTGCATCCACTTATGTGTAACTTTGGTCAGGTTAACATGTTCCGAGCCTCGATTTTCCTTGTGTATAACATAAACATGATAATGCTGGCATTTTAGGATTGGTGTGTCCAGTCAGATGATGTGCAAAGACAGCTGTTTTTCTAAATACCTAGCACTGTGGATGGCATGTTGTAGAAGATCAATAAATGTGTGCTAAAACCCCATTATTTAGTGGATACATTGTATGAGATTCCAATTTGCCTTTTTGAGTGTATTCTTATTTGTTTCATTTAATTTACATTTGTTTTTTTAAGTGTCTTGCTTCCCTAATCAGATTGTTGACTCCTCACGGAGGTGCCTTTTCCTTGTATTTGTTTTGTCCACTTCCTTTTCCCCCACCCCAGCGCTTATCACAATGTAAGGATTCAAGAATTGCTCAGCAAATAGTAGTATATTGTTTCTCATTTCTTTTTATCACCAATTAATCAAGGTTTGCTATCAGTACATATATATAAAGACATTACCTTTATGCTTAGTGTGGTTGGGGGGCTGCAGCGTGCCACAGACAAATGAAATTTAAAGATGAGTAACAGTTCAATTCAAAATAATCGGGGTCAAGAGACAAGCAAGCTTCCAGAAGATAAAGGCTATTTCCTTTCTCATCTGTGACTTCTTGGTAGAGGGACTGGCTTGCAACGGGGGCTCCTTAAAAGTTTATTGGTTGGATGGATGGATAAATTAATTAGTTAACGGACAAATGACCTGACAGACAAAAGTCTTTCAGAATCAGAAGGCAGAGAATTTATTATTGAAGTAGAGTATTTTTAGTTTTTTCTGAAGAGGAACCTAATTAATCGATCTGGGTTCTTTCAGGATGAAATAATCTTTTGGGGAAATAAAAAGGAAAAAAAAAGGAGGCGGTAGTTCTCTGGGCGGGGAGAAGAGACAGGCAGAGCTCCTGCTTTACCTGAAATGGCTCCCTCTTCTTACGTCGAAATCCAATCCATTCTTCAAGATCGACGTGTAATTCATCTTTACATTGGCCCAAAGTGTTTTCCTTATGCACAGTGGGTGGCTTTGTAGATAAATCTGGTTTTCAAATCTAAGTCCCCCTCCTGGTGGGTGGCTTTGTAGATAAATCTGGTTTTCAAATCTAACTCCCCCTCCTGGAGGCTTTGTGTCTGAACAATTTGGATAATCTCTCGGAGCCCCTGCCTTCTCTCTGTAAAATGGGAAGGATGGTTTGAAACTTACAAGGTTCTTGTTGGGATCAAACCCATCAGTGCATGAGTAAATGTTTCATATACCATGAAGTGCTATTAATCACTAGTTATTTGGGCTATTGTTTTTTCTTAGAATATTTCTTATAGTCAGAGATATTAGAAACATTATAATTAATGTCTTTGCTAAGCCAGTTAGCAGTAGAAAATGGGAGTGACCTTCCCAGAGAGAAAGAGAATCTGCCTACTTCTTTGCATAGAGCCCTGATACTGCAAAGAAGTACAGAAGGTCTTTTGGATGAATGACAAAGGTAGCAGGGACAATTTATTTTCCTATCTGGCTGACCTCTGTGCTATTAAAAAGTCTCAGAAGTGGTTTGTGTGTTTTTTTTTAATTTTTCTCCCCAAAAGCCCCTGGTACATAGTTGTGTATTTTTAGTTGTGGGTCCTTCTAGTTGTGGCATGTGGGACGCTGCCTCACCATGGCCTTATGAGCAGTGCCATGTCGGTGCCCAGGATCTGAACCGGTGAAACCCTGGGCCGCCAAAGCGGAGCACTTGAATTTAATCACTGTTCCATGGGGCCGGCCCCTGGTTTGTGTTTAATCGTGAAGCTTCCCTGAGAGAAGATGACTTGTTTCCCCACGTCGAAATGCTGCCTGTCCTCCAGGGAGTGCCGGCTTCAGCTCAGCAGACGTTCCCTGTGTCAGGTCCCATGCTGGGCATCGGGCATACTCACATAGAAAAGACACTGCCCCTGCCCTCAAAGAATTCAAATTCAGTGAGTGACAGTTGGTAAATAGAGTGTCAGAAATGCCCCCCAAAGGGACAATCTCTCTCATCCCTAAAGGTTGGAAGGCTAGAGCACCTGAGAGGAGATAGTAGAGGTGGAAGCATCTGAGGAAATTCTAACTCAGCTTTCCAATACAGTCCACTTGCCACATGTGGCAAATTTAAATTTTACTTAATTTTAATGTATTTAAATTAAAAATTCAGTTAGTTGCACTAGCCACATTTCTAGCACTGAAAAGCTCCATGTGGCCAGTGGCTACCATATAAGACAGCACAGAATATGGCCATCATGTAGAGAGTTCCGTGGGGCGGCCCTGGGAATCTCACTCATGTGCATTCTCTAGGGGGACCTGAGGGCCTGGCAGGGCCCGTGGCATCAGGGTCCTATCAGCTCTCTGCCCCTACAATGTGACTCCCCTACACTGGGATCAGAGTGATATGTTCTACTCCCAAATAGCAAGATTTCCCATTCTAGATGAAAATCAGTCCTTCACGTCCTATGCCTATGAGGAGAAAAGATAAACTCTTTAGCATGACCTGAAAAGGCCATTTGTGATGTGCTTCTCCTGTGCCATCCGTGTGCCATGCCCATGTATGCCACTGCTGAGTTGAACTCACCATTTTTCAGTCACTGCTTGCAGTTTCTCTCTTCTAGCCCTTTGCCCACCTCTTGTCCCTTCCCTCCTGCCCGCATTGTTTGTGCTTCTCCTTCAAGGCCCTGGTGAAGCTGAAGCTGGCCCCTGCCTCCACTGTGCTCTGATCGCTCTCCTGCGGCCCATTTCATGTCCTGCTGAAGTGATCTGTGTACACGTCTCTTCTACTTGACTGTGAGCTCCTTGAGAGCAAGAACTTCCTTTAGTTACCTTTGAATCTTCTGCTTCCGATAAAAGAGGAAGTTGAAAGTGACACATTGAATGAATGGATTCCCACGAGAATTAATAAATTACTATGCAAATGGGTGAGTGAATGAATGACAAACAAACTAGACTCCCCAGGCCAAAGGAGAATTAAAGAGCTTTGTAAAAGCCTTTGAATCCCCAGTCCAATTCTGTTCTCTTCTTTGCTGTGAAATTCTCGGTGATCTCTCAGAGTCCAGAGCCAGGTACCTTTGAACTCAGGATGTGGACCTAGATACCAGGGCACGGCACCCAAGTGTGAGTTAATCATCCTAAGAGTAATGTAGGTCAGGAGTTAAGGAGACATGCTGGCTTCTGTTTAGACAGATGTTGCTAACAGGCTCTGTGTGTACTCCTAATGAAGTGGGCTATAAATTCTGAGCTGTGCACACTGTGGCAAGGTGGGACGCTGGCATCGTGATGAGTCTGCATTATTCTGTGAGTTTATTGTTAAGGGGATTCAAATGCGAGCCATTAAATTGTGCTTACTGTGGTGGATGCAGGAGATGCGGTTCAGGCACACGTGGGGTTGTTGTTCTTTGAAGGTTTCAAATGGAAAGCACAGAACTGGGAACTAAGAGGTTTGGGTTTACACCTTGGCTCTGCTCTCATTTAATGAGGGATACCAAGTAAATTCCTTGAAGCTTTCTTATCTGTAAAATACTAGTAACAATAACTCATCTACCTGATGTGGATGTTGTGATGCTTACATGAGATAACACACCACCATTTAAATATAAGCTCCAGGAAGAAAGTAGCTAATATGTGTCGGGTACCTTCTAGGGACCAGGCCCGATGCGAGGCCCGTTTGGTGCATTATCATATTTAATCCCCATCACAATCCTCAATATGTAAATGTGATCATTACCACAAAATGACAGCTCCTCTTTTCAGACCCTACTGTCCGTTTCTGAGCACCAACTATGCATCAGACATTATAAGTTAGTTTCACAGGTGTGACTTCAGTAAATTCTCATGCCTAGGAAAGTAGGTAATAATGTCCTCCATTTGACTTACAATGATAGAGAGGTCCAGAGAGGTTAAGCAACTTGTGTAGAAGCAAATGGACAATAAAGGGCAGAGTGGGCTTCTACTCCAGTATCACAACTAAAACTCTGAGACTTTTGAGACGTTTTTCATTGTCTACAACTCTGTGCTGGCAAAATTTCTAAAATGACCCCCAAAAGATGTTATGCCCTAATCCGTGAAATCTGTGAATATGATGAGATCCCACTCCAGTGACTACATTATGAAATGCACAGTTTGCCTGAAGAAGGGAGGTTGTCCAGCTCGGCTTAATCTAGTCACACAAGCCGGTAAAAACAGAGCGATCTCTCTGGCTGCCGGCAGAAGAGGAAGTCAGAGAGATTCCAAGTGCAAGGGATCTGTGTTGTGCTGTTGCCAGCTTGAAGATGGAGGGGGCTCCCTTAGAAGGGGTGTGGGTGCCTCGAGGAGCTGTGAGTGGTCTCAGCTGACAGCTCAAACCACAGAGAACCGAATCTGCCAACAACCTGAATGCGCCTGGAAGTGGGTTCTTCCCCAGACCCCGCAGTGGGAGCGCCGCTGGGTTTGGCCTGGTGAGAGCCTGAGCGAGAACCCCACTGAGCGCGCCTGGACTTCTGGTCTGCAGAACTGTGAGATAAGAAACCCTGTTGTGTTAAGCTGCCAAAGCTGTGATAACATGGTACACGGAAATGGGAAACTAATGCAAAGGCTTGATATTAGTCTAAATTAGTTAATAGCACCCACCTGATAAGGTTGTTTTTTGGAGGAAATGAACTAATAACTGTCAAGCACCTAGCACCATTCTCGACGTTTAGGAAGCACTTAACAAATGTTATTTTTTATTTTTCTCGTTATGCTCATTTACAAATAGGGAAACGAAGGCTCCAAAAGGTTAAAGAACATGCGCAGGACCCTGGAACAGGTGGGAGTCAGGGGGAGAATATGCACAAGGGCCGCCTCTTAGAGGACTGCTGCCCTTCATCCATAGACCCGCGATCCTTGATCGTGAATGCACACTGGGATCATGTGCGGAACTTGCTAAAACAGGGGTTCTCGTGTCCTGCTCGCAGTGGTTATGGTTCAAGTCTTGGGTAACTATATGATAGAAAGCTTCGTGGATGCTTTTAGCTTGCACACCTGTTGAGTTACTGCACTAGACCGTGAGTTCCTTTGAGTCACGGGTGTTCTTAATCGTGTTTGTACCCACAACAGGGCCTGGTATCCATAGTATAACGTGTATAGTATACATTTACCCGTCCTTCCAGTAGATTGCTGGGCCTTTACTCTTTCTCTGCAGTCCCATGGACCTTGCAGTGGTTCTTGGTAAACGTGCTTCCCTACTTTTCTCCTAAATGGCCCCATTTTGGTGGCTGGCAGTGTGAGTCCTACATTTCTCATATCTGACAGCTCTCAAAGCTTATGGATCAGCTCCCCAGCGCCCTGCCTCCCCACTCACAGCCAAGTATATAGTTTATTTCCTTAGTCCGTGGAGGAAGCCTTGCCACTCACCTGATAGCAGCAGATTTAAAATAAGTGTGTTAAGAATAGGAGCAGAAATTTGAAGCTGTGTTGCTGAGGTGGGTGAATCCCTCCTGAGTGGGCAGAGCTCCTGGGAAAGTCAGATAGAAAGCCGCATGTAGAGGGAGCATCGTAACTCCGAGTGGATCCCAACTTTGAGCGTTGGCACTTGGTTTTTCTTTTTAGTCTCGGGAGTGGGTGCCAGTGTCTTTCTCTTTTTCCTACTCAACTGTATTTTTAAAACAGTTCCCCTTTCTTAAGACAGCCGCACAATTCTACTGGCAACATATCATGCAATGAAAACCTTCAAGAAGACAAAGGAAGGCGACTGAAATTCCTCAGAAGCGTCGGCTGCCTGCTGAACATTTTACTGGACATGGGCATGCTAATGATAGTACCATTCTAAAAAATTTATATGGCTCCTGCTGTCTCTCCAAAGAAATTGTGCTACACTGTCAAATTAGTTTCTACTGCTTCTGGTGGAGCTGCTGACAGTGGAACTGAGGACTAAAAAAAAATCTCCATCCCCTGAATGCCAAGCCTTTTGAAATGTTCTTGCTTTCATGGCGCCTAATAAATGTCAGCTCACATGTTGCTCATCAGATGGGTGCCATCTGGTGTATTGGAAAGAGATTTCGATGGGGAATGGCAGAGAAACTGCCGCTTACTAGCTGTTTGACATCTGGGTCTCAGTTTCCTCCCTAAAACTGGGCGAGTGTGTTTAGATAATCTCTAAGGTACATTTAATCTGCTAGAGCTCAAACAACAGATTAATGTGAGTGTCATGGTGGGGGCGACCATCTGACTTGTTCATTGTTGTACCCTCATTGCCCTTCACAATGCCCGCAGGTAGCAGTTCTATAGGGAATATTTGTTGAATAAGTGACTGACTGACTGAATGAATAATCTAATGTTGATGAAGCTAATGAAGAAATGCTCATGTATTATTGTCTTCTCTGCCTATTTTAACGGGATTTGTACAAAAAACGGCAGCTGATACACTGCCTTTGAAAGGTGTTTCAGCTGTGGTGGAATGGGGGTGATAATGGATTTGTTGCTCTTGGGCTCAACAGTTAGTCTCACTATTGGTTGTGCATGTTATATAAAAGCCTGGGGTTTAGACCAGCCCATGAATTACATGTCCTGATGAGGTATGGTAGGCAGTGGCCACCAAGGGTGCTGAGAGAGCTCAGAATCTGGAGGCTTCCCTCATACCTCAGCTTTAAGCTGCTAAGTTGGAATCTGCAGAGGTCACCTTAGGCGACATAGAGACTCCACAGGCCTAGACAGATGGCATACAGAGCGGGTCCGTGAGGAAGTCAGGAAAAGCAGCAAAGGGGCGGGGCCTTCATTTCTGACAGCAGAGAGGGCGACAGAAAGAGATGCCTTGCTTCTAAGGCCCCACATGTGAGGGTCTTTATCCTGAGAGTGGTGATTTGCCTATGTTTTCCCCAAATAGGGTTCATTCAGTAAGGTGGGTGATGCAGATTAGTAGAGACAACAGGGAGTTAGAATTAGAACAAAGTGAATTTGAGAGCTGGTGCCGTGATTTACTAGTTCATACCCCCGAAAGACATCTCTCTGAGTCTCGGTTTCTCCATCTTTAATATGGTCAATGAGAGTGCCTACTTCGTAGTGTTATTATAAGGACTGAATCCAGTGATGTATGTAAAGTGCCTAGCTCTGTGTCTGGCACACAGTAGGCAATCAGTAAGTACTTGTTTTCTCTTTCTCATTCGTCATCATTTATTAAATATTCATTGAGCACCCAGAATTTGGTAGGCCTGGTGCTTGATACAGGGGCTGCAGACATGGAAGGGACAATCTCCTCTCTCGTGGAGCTCACAGCTGAGTGGAAGGAGCAGACAGGTAGCAGTAAGAAAACAGTAAATGACAATTCAGTATAGTTATATCTACATGAGAAATACAGAAGCATGAACTGTGGGTGTCCAGAAGAAACGCCCAACTCTGTCTGGGAGAGTCCGGGAAGGCATCCATGTGCTCCGCTCAAATATTTTGAAGATGCCTATGCTAACCAATTCGGGGAAAGAAAATGTTCTCTAATATTTTGTATATTATTGTGGAATTGCCTTTTTAAAATTTTTAGTACTACATTTGAGTTATAGGAATCAGCAACTCTTGATTGATGATCTATTGAAAGTAGCAACAAGGTCTCACACATGTCAATTATGTGTGTCAGGTGATAATAATAGCTAATACTTACGGCAACTAAGATTACTGCTACTAATTATTAATTTATCTTTAATATATTACAAGCATTTTTGTAAGCACTTTCATTCATCATCTCAATTAATTCTTTGCAGATTTCCAAAACACACATTTTATTATCCCATAACACTTTTATTATCCCCATTTTGCAAAGGAGGACACTGGAAGTTAGAGAAGTTGAATAACTTCCGCAAGGTCACCAGTTAATAATTTGCGGAGTTGTGACTTGAACCTGGTTCTGACTGGCTTCAAAGCTCATACTTTATATGAGAACATTATGTTGCCTCCAGAAATTATTTAGAAAAGAGAAATGGCATGGTTGAGTTTGTTAGCTGCAAATACAAATTAGAATATTGGAAATGATGTGTGTTCACTTCTACATAATCACTTAATTTTAATCATCCTAGTTCCTTATCAGGATGGCATTCTTTTTGAAGATCTGATAAGTATACATGATGTCTTTGTTGTCATTTAATTCACTTAACATCTTGAGCAGCTGTTTGATTTTTTCTGAAGGGGTGATAGTTATAATCTTTAGGGAAAATTTTTACTTTAATTTTTTTACACATCTTCAATATTGAAGCCAGAACAAATGGTTAAAGCAATCTCTGAGTGGTAGCTTACACATTTTCAGAGGAGTTGCTAGCTTGCATAAAAACATAATATAGACACTGTGAGAATGAGAGTTAAACAGCTCAATTTTCTGTTGCTAGAGAAATCATCTGTAATCACAAGAAAGCTTACTTGGGTGTTCATTGGGTTCAAAACTGCAATATAGAAGGCTATGCAACAGTCATAATTTTTCACGTGTTAGGAAGGAGAAATGCATGCTTCAATAAACAAGTCTTGATGACAAAGACCAAATAAGGAAGGTGGGAACCGTGCATAACTCAAACCGTAGTCCGTCTCTTGCAAATTTCCCTACCTATGATTGGGGAGATGGGTCGGACCAAGTTAGGGGCTCTCATTTCAGACAGAGGCCAATTGACTCAAAGTGACCCCACATGGAAAAAAGGCAAATTCAACTTTTCTGACAATGAAAGTAGTACAATGTGTTGACTTTACTTGGAAGCAGAAAAGTAATTTTGGAAAGATGCATATGGCCATATAGTTCTACAGATGGCCACCAAAATGTTGAAAAAGTCTCACTTGCAACCTGATAAAACCATCCTGATGTTTTATTGTTGCTTTTCAAATTATGACCATATTAAGCATACATATAAATATGAAGAATAATATAATAGACATCATCAGGATATCCACTAGTTTTGGCAAAGCTTAAAATTTTATCGTATTCATATTTTAAGAATTAATATATTGTAGACAGCAGTAAAACCCTCTGTGGTACTCCTCCTTGAACCTATTCCATCCTTCCTTAGGTGGAAAGCAGTATTTTTGAGTTTCTTGTTTAACATTTCTTGGAGGCTTTTTAAACTCTTATTCCATATTGTATATCTAAAACAAAATATACTGTAGTGTCATGTATTTTAAAACTTCTCAAAAATGCATTCACACTAAACATGAGCTTATCTCTTTACTTTTTTGGCTCAACATTGTTTTTGCAATTTATCCATGTTGATATAAGTAGTTGTAATTTATTCATTTTAACTGCTACTTAGTATTTTGTTAAATGAACATAACAGTATTTATCTACTTAGTCTTCTGATGAGCATTTAGATAGTTTACAAAATGGGCTGCAACAAAAAAGCTTTAATAACTGGTTCTTTATCTATTCCTTTGGCCTCATGTGAGAGGATGTTGCAAGGTAGACTATCTAGGACCACACTGTTGGATCTTAGTATATGTGCATCTTCAGTTTTAGTAGATATTGCCAAATTATATTTTAAAGTGGGTTTTCCAATTTGTATACCCACCAGCAGGGTATGAGAATCCCCTATTCTCCATATAAAAAGCAATAATTAAATCATTTAGTACTGTTAGACTTTTAGTTTTTGCTGATCTGATGGGTATGGAATGACTCCTCATCTTTGTTTTAATTTGCATTTTCCTGAATACAGTTGAAGTTAGGTTATTTTCCTATGTTTATTGGCTATTCAGGTTTTCTCTTCTAGGCTTCATGTTCGTATCCTTGGCCGTATTTTTATCTGGAGTGGTTTTCCCTTTTCTTACAATATGAAGTCCTTTGTGTATTCTATATTCAAATATTTTCTTGGTACCCTTATAAATGTTGTTGTTGCAGATATACAATAGATTCAGTGCAATCCAGATCAAAATCCTATGGTTTGGATGTGTTTGTGTGTAACTTGACAGGTTCTAAAATCTATATCAGAATGCGGATGGGAAAGAATAGTGAAGACTATTTTGAAGAAGAACGAGGTGGCAGATATTATACTCCCAGATACTAAGACTTACTGGGTGTATACTATGTGCCAGGCATCAGTATAGACGCTTTAATGTGTTAATATGATGAAAGGTTAGAAGCATCCCTTTAATGCTTCAGGAAGAACTTCCGTGGCACCTGTTTCGGGTGATATGACAGGCAATAGGTGACGCTTCTAACCTAACAGTTCCACAGTAGCTATAATGTTTCCTCCTACCACTCCCCGCCCTCAGTTATTCTCCTTCGGTACATCCGGCCTCTTGCTCTTGCTTGAGAGCATTAAGAACATCCCTGTCTCTGCTTCTTTCCCCTAGTTGTATTCTGTTGCTCCCTCTCTCTTTACTCAGCTTTATTACTCTTCATAGCTTATTACCACTTGACATTATCTATTTTGTTTTATTGTGTCTCTCCATCGTTAGATTATAAGCTCTCCGATGACACTCTTTTGTGTCCATTGCTGAACCACCAGGTCTAGAATAGTGCCAGGTATATAATAGATTCTCAAACAGTATTTGTTGAATGAATGAATGAATCTATACTATAAAATCTTATCTATGTTAATTGGTATATTTCAATTCCATTAAGGCATAGGATATAATGTATTTTGCATTTAAAGTATGGAATGGTTTCTTGGTAATATGAGTTATGATTAAAAGTGTGGGCTTTGGACTCAGAAGGAGTTGGGTTTAAATCATTCTTCTTCTACTTATACCTGTTGGTGGTATGACTGTTTACTTACCCTTTCTAAGCTGTTTTCTCACTTGTAAACATTGACATAATCTTGCCACTCTTGAGTAACAACATCTGGCTTGCTTTTTCAGAGGTTTGCTCTGAAGGCTGTGTTGAGAATCATTTGAGGTGAGGGAGTACAAGTGGAAACCAGGAGACGGTGGGTGAGATGAACACAGCCTAGATCAGCAAGGAAGTGGTGGAAGGGTTGTGAAACAGTTAAATTCCGCGTGGATTTTAAAGATAGAGCCTGTAGAGTTTATTAGGAGTTTGGCTTTGGTGTATGGGAGAAAGAGCCATTGAGAATGTCTCCATGAGTTTGGGGCTGAGAAACTGGGAAGGATGGAGTTGCCATTTACTGAGCTGGGAAAGCAGTGAAGGAAAAAAAGGTTGGGGGAACGTTAGTTTGGACATTACGTTTGAAGTGTGGGGTAGACGCCGAAGCATAGTTGTGGGGTAGACAGCTGGATAAAGGAATCTAGAGTTCAGGAGAGTGGTATCTTCTGAAGATGGATCTTTGAGAGACTTCATCATATAGATGCTACTAGAAACCATTAGAACGGATGAGAGTACTTAAGTAATAAGTTTGGATAGAGAAGACAAGAATTTTGAGGTCTGAGCTATCAGATATCTCAACACTTAGAAGTTGAGGAGAAAGAAGGGACCAGTGACGGAGACTGAGTAGGAGTGGCCAGTGGGGGAGGAGAAATCCAGGAGAGTGAGAACCAAGAGAGGAGGTGTTTCCAGGAGGCAGGAGTGATGAACTGTGTCCTCTGCTGCTGGCATGTCAAGTAAGATGAAGACTAACAATTCATCAACCTTAGGTTAAGTGTAAATAGTTTTGTATGTTATATTAAAGGTAAATGGTATGGTGGAGCTTGACCCAGGGAAGTTCTGAAAACCCCTTTTATAAAAAAGAAAAACAAAAAAAATTTCCTCCACATTGATTTCTTTAAAATGTTAATGAATTGTGCTTTTTTTTTTTTTTCTTTTGAGGAAGATTAGGCCTGAGCTAACTACTGTCAATCCTCCTCTTTTTGCTGAGGAAGACTGGCCTGGAGCCAACATCTGTGTCCATCTTCCTTAACCATTGCTTAAGAGGCCCTGGCCTGGGTTGCCCCCTTTAAATGTATCTCTGCCAGTCCTTTATTCATATTCGGCACCCCAGGCGTGCTGACCCCTGAACTGGCAGGACTCCAAGCCTACTTAGCCCATGTACTCTGGACTGTATCACCTGAACTCATTCTGCCCCGTCCCCTGCTCTCTTGGACAGTGAGCTCAGTCTCAGTGACCTGCTCCATATTTCCACTGCCCCTGGATTTCCCTCTGTCACGACACTTAGGACTTTTATATTGTCCACCACATTGAAGAGCCTTTGGATAGGAACAGAACTTTCTATCCCTGGGGGAAGAGATTTGTTCCTGTATTCAGAATGAAGGGAGGATGGGCCCAAGGACAGACAGGCTAAGGTGTCATAGGCACTCGCGTCCCCTTCATAGCTTTTCTGAGTCATCTCAAGCAAATTTCTTTACCCTTGACCCTTGGATTCTTCAGCTGAAAAAAAAAAAGATATAATAATAATAGTAGTTTCCTTGCTGAATTGCTGCAAGGATTAATGAGAAAACATTTGTAAAGGGCCTAACAGTGCCTGGCCCTTGGAAGGCAATAAATGCTTGTTCTTGGCCTGTTTCTCCCAAATGGTCACTTTGGGCAAAGAAAAATAAAGAGGAATTCATGTGAAGAGAACTAGGAAAAATAATCCGTAAAGCCAAAAAATCAAAATTTAATAGAAAATTTCTGTGCTTTTAATATGAAGCAGAGGGTCACGTTGTAGTTAGGAGATTTTGCGACAGGAAAGGAAAAATACTTATTTTTTTGTTTATCCTCTGAGAAGATTCCCCACAAATGATTCTGTATTTCTCAAGTAGGGAGTGTGTGATTCAGGAGAGTCCTTGGGAAGATCCTCCTGGCTTTTCAGAAGGAGTCTAGCCACGTGACTGCAACCCAGAGGAACCCCTGAGAGGACTTTTGGAACTGTAAGGACCACCATGTCACAGCCCCAGCTGCATACTTTCCAGTGCTTTGGCAGCCTGAAAAACAGAGACGACTACTGCCGACAGCCTTAAGTCAGGGCTAGTCCCGTTCAGCATGGAGCATTTATTCCCTAGAATTTATGCGCAGACGATCACTCCAGACCCTGTGAGACCTTCCCTCCAGAAGCTTGTAGTATGTGCATTACTTAGCTGTTGTTCCATAACGAACTACCACTCCTTAACAGCTTGAAACAGCACAGATTATCATCACACACTTTCCAGGGGTCAGAATCCTGGGCCCAGTTCAGCAGGCTCCTTTCTTTGCTCGTGGTCTTACAAGGTCGTTGGCAGAATTTAGTCCCTGTGGTTGTAGGACTGATTATCTTGCTGACTGCCATCCAGCGGTTGCCCTCAGCTCATCGAGTCCCCGAATTCCCCGGCCTTGTGGCCCCTCATGACGTGGCACCTGCTGCTTCAAGGCCAGCAGGAACCTCTCTCTCTCTCGTCGGCTAAGGTGAAGTCTTATAGAATTTATGTAATCACGGGAGTGGGTGACGATCCCATCACTTTTGCCATCTTCTGTTGATGAGAAGCAAGTTGCAGGACCTGCCAGAATTCGTAGAGAAGGAAACCAAACAAGGATGTGACTCATTGGGGTCATTTAGAGTGGGTTGGCAACATATGGTGCTGGAGAGGGATTCTAAAGAAGTGTTAAAGCTCTGATTTGCCTACTTTGGACTGTTCTATCTTGAAATGAGAAATTAAGAATAAATATCATGGGTTTTTCATAAAGCCATATTGATTGAATTTAAAGACTATCTTTTATTTTGCGATGATCCTTCTATATTTTAGTGTTGAAATGCCTTTCTTTTATGAAATGACAGATCTACTTTTAAAAATATTCTTGATGGTAACACATAAAGATAGCAGCCCTCTAATGGTCCTTGTGAGTTTATTTATTTATTTATTGGACATTTCACTGACCCATAAAAGTCCAGAGCTCAAACTACTGATTTAACATATTCGCTCGCAATACTGTCCACTCTAGGGGCCCAGACTATCTTATATCTATGTAACAGAAAAAGGAAAGCTTAACGTGATTCATTTGCGTTATTT
Source organism: Equus asinus (assembly GCF_041296235.1). Classification (NCBI taxonomy): domain Eukaryota; kingdom Metazoa; phylum Chordata; class Mammalia; order Perissodactyla; family Equidae; genus Equus; species Equus asinus. Next base: position 67,602,151 of record NC_091794.1, read on the forward strand.
ACAGGCCAAGGATGTTTTTGTCAATGCCATTCCCCAGCATCCAAAGCCTCACCTTCACTCTGTGTAGTTCCAGGCCAGAGCAGACACCCTCGTCTCTGCTGCCATCATCCTGAGAGAGGAGAGTGGGGCTGAGGCCCCGATTGCCTCTATCCCCTTATCTCAGCAGGATCCGCTTTGTCAAACAACCTTCTTCTCTGCCACCTGCTTTAGCACCCAGCTCTCTTCACAACACTCATTTACTTTGTTTTCTAGTCATTGTGAACACAAAGCAGACTCTAGAATGTGCTAAACTACGGGTTATGAGAGCAAAAGGGAAGGAAAAGACAGCTTTGCCTAGGATGGTAAACAGAGAAGATGACTTATCAGAGAGCGCATAAGACCCCTTGAGCAAGGTCTTGCAAAATGGGTAGGATTTTAAGAGGCAGGTGTAGTGAAGGAGAAGTTGCAGGTAGATAAAGTATTTCAAACCAAAGGACACAAAACTAGGAAATGCTTTTTCTGTCCTCTGTGCCTTTGCACATGCTGTGTCTTCTGCTTTCAATGCCTTTCCCCAATCTTGTTCCACTGGTGAATGTCATAATTCACTTTTAAGACACAACTCAGACAGCTCTTCAAGAAATTCTCCTCTGCTTTTCCGTAGCCTATGCTGTTCATTCCCACAGGTATAATGCTGTGTTACCGTAGGGCTCTGGGTCTCCTTCACTAGACTCTGAGCTCCTAGAAGCCAAGGATTATCATTCATGTTTTCATCCCCAGTGCCTAGCAGTGTCGACATCTGTACCCATGTTTGAATGAAAGAATAATAAATGAATGGTGATTTGGCCCATGCAACTTGAATGGAAGATGTATAAGGAGGCAAAGCTGGATATCAGGGGGGATTGGTAGATGTGATCACATCTTAGCAGAGTTTGAATGCAAATTCAGCAATTCACTCCTCAGATTGAGGTGTCATTGTCCCTGAACGAGATAGTGACACCATCAGAACTGTGACTGAAGGTGAATAATTTTATCAGGAAAGTAAAAAATGACTACCAATCTGCCCATTTGATGGCCCTATGCTTGCATGAGCCTAGACTGGATATTTGCCAGGTATCTTCTGAGGTCTCTTCCTGTCACCTTGCTCCACTTACCTGGCCTGTGTGTGTCTTAGTGCTGTGCTTCTGTGTTCTCAGCACGTTTCTTCCTTTTTCTTTTGGAGTTCCTATAGCTGAAGACTAGGGTGAGAGAAGCCTCCTGAATGCACTTCAGTGTAGAACTTAAAAACTTATTATAGTTTTTAACTTAAATATTCCTATCTTAGAGGAGCTTTAAGAAGACCATTGTGAAGGAAATAATAGGTATTTAAGGACGAAATTGAAAGCGATGCCCTCTTTTAGGAAGGTGAGTTCCCTTGTTTAGGCATTCTTCCTGTGTGAACTGCCTGTGTCAGCCAGAGGAGGCCAGTTTTATAGGCCATGAAACAGAGGCCAACCCACGCAAGATCCAAGGGCTCGGCTGGAGGTGGAGTGGGAGTCTCACCATCATACCGGGGCTTGAGGCTGGAGGGAGCCCAGTGAATATCTGTTGAATGAATGAGTGAAATTTACACAGCCTGAGTCTCTACTGGAGCTTGTCTAAGGAGGAAATCAGAAGAGGCACGTGTTTTAGAATGAAGAAAATCTGAGTGGAAACCCTAGTCCTGCCAAAATTGGCTACTCTGGGTCTATGGGCAGTTTCCAAAACCTTTCTGATTCCTGGTTTTCTCATATGTAAAAACGAGGATAATACAATATTTTGCAAGGTTATCTCGCAAAGAAATGTATATAAAAGCAGCTTGTCAGCTGTGAAGTGGTGTATGTAAATGGGGCGGCTGTGAATATAGTCACTGTATCTTATCTTGCGCTTCATTACAGGTATTTCTGAGGATACCTTTTTTCCCAAACTAGATTGAAAACTCCTCGAGGCCAGGGGCCTTGTTTGCTTAAACCCATGCTGACAATCTTGTCCAGAGCCAAAATTGGCACTGGGTCATCTAAAAGAACGGGTTTTACTTATGGGGAAACTAAAGAGAATATTTGAAAATGACACCATCCTAGGAAATACAGGCACACCTATAACTCTTCCGGTCCCTTCTGAGGGCTGGCATAGTGCCGTAACCTTAATGAGTGTTCGCGGACTTAGATTTAGATATAATGATATAAAGAAGTCACTTTTCTTAACTACCTGCTGTGCTCTAGGCACTATGCTGGAGGCCTTACATATAGTTAATCCTTGCAGCAATCCCAGAAAGGAAGCATTCATTCCACTTTATAGGTGAGGAATCTGAAAGGATCAGAGAGGCTAAGTAACCTTTTCAAGGTCACACAGCTAGTAAACAAGAATAAAACCTAAGCCCACATGTTAGATTTTGAAAGGTCATTATTCATCCCCTAGCCTGTCCTTTAAGTGGTCACATCTCCCCATGCAAACGGCAGTGGAAATGTGTAAAATGCTACTAGTGAGTCAGGGACATTTATTTCTGGAACTTATTCTGATTAGTTCCTTTCCATCTACCAGATCTGGTCTGGCTTATGCGGTTTTTCCAGTTAGTTTGGCCCTGCCCTTCAGATCCCAGAGGGGTCTCCTTGGAGCCCTTTGTGACATGCTGATCACAATGGGGGGTGACGGACCGGGGGGTAAGGGAAGGGGGAAGAAGATGAGGTAGATGGGAGGTGTTTCAGCCCCACCCCCCGTTTTCACACACAGCTGCTGGTCTGGGCTTGGTCTTGTCCAAAAAGGGACTTCTGAAACACATGGACGTTCCCCAGCACCCATCTGAATGTGTGCAGAAGAAAGAAAGTAGGTGGGAAAACAAGTGTCTGCCTAGGTCTGGGTGGGAAGGAACAGGAGAGAGAAAAGGAGGCAGTTTTTCACTTTCAGTGATCTCTGTGTTTCCATTAGGGGTGGGATGACCTTCTCAGAAAGGTTACAGAATTGTTATTAGAGATCGTCAGAGCTGACTAGACACTGGATTAATGGGGATTTGGCAGATTTCTATAAAGAACGCTTGAACGCAAAATTCATGGGCCAACACAAAGACTTTTTTTAAACCTCTAAGCCTATGTACTCAGAAAGTTTCTGGCTTCAGAAGGCTGCCATTGCACATAATTCAGGGTGCGGAGTTTCTGGGCGAAGCCGTCAAGGCTGAGGCTGCGTTCTTCAGCGATGGTTTTGTTTCTTCCTCTCCCACGTTCTGAGCGCAGCAGCAAGTATGCAAACAGTTGGTTTGTTCTAGCAAGTCCTCGTGGGGAACAAATGTTTTTTGGTTTTTATTAAGCTTCTGCTTGCAGATTCTTCCCTGATTGCCTTTAATCTCCATCTGATTTGGAAAACATTACTTTTTCCCCTACATTTTTCAAGTCAAGCTAATATTATGCATCCATCACCATGTGGGAAGCTGTGAGATCACAGCTCAGGATCAAACCCCAAATCTAACAGTCTCTGTGGGGTAACTGGGTCCTCACAGGGCAAATCTGAGTTGTGAAAGAGCTTGTTATTGGGTTCTGGGATGTCAGCAACACTCAAGTGATTATTTAGTTCCTTGCCTTCCGGTCTGGAATCCTGCATTTCCCTGATGCTCAAATCTAATGAATCCTCAAGCACTTTTCACTCTGTGTTTTGTTTCATTTTGTTTCTCTAATCAGAAACAGAAATCCTACCCTCTCCCTCTTAGGCTGGGTCGGCCAGCAACGTCAAGGTTCTTTGCTTTGGATTGAAATTTATCAACTCATTGTGACTGTACTGATGGCTCTTTCTTACACTAGTGAAGAAAACTGGGACAAGAAATTATGACTTAGTAACTGCAGAGTGACAGACAAAATCTCCTCTCTGTGAGGCTGTTTGTGATCCCTTCAAACCAAAGGGGAGTCAGCGCTCTCCTTGGGAACCCCGTTATGCTTTGTATCCCTCTACATTACAATGACCTGTTTGTATGTCTGTTTCCCCCACTGCCCTGTAACCTGAGGGCAGAGACTGCATCACTCATCTCTAAGCCCCCAGTGAGGGGCATGGGGCTTGCATACAGTACACGCTCACTGAGTGCTGGAAGTTGATAGAGAAAAAGGTGCAGAGAGAAAAGGGGGATGGGGAAAAGAGATTGGGAGAGGAGAATGAACAAGTGTATTGTCAGGGTTCTCCAGAGAAACAGAACCAATAGTTATACACACATATGTAAATATATATCTCTTTTATATACATAGATATGATACATATCGTTATAAGTACATAAAGAGATATTTATAAAGAATTGGCTCACATGATTATAGAGGCTGAGAAGTTCCACAATCTGCCGCCTGTCAGCTAGAGACCCAGGAAAGCTGGTGGTGTAGTTCCAAGCTGAGGCCAAAGGCCTGAGCACCAGGAGCACCGATGTTGTAAGTCCCAGGCCAGGAGCAAGAGAAGACTGATGTTCCGGCTCACGTCGTCAGGCAGAGAGCGACTTCTCTCTTCCTCCACCTTTCTCTTCTGCTCAGGCTGCCAGTGGGTTGGACGAGGCCCACTCACCCTGGGACGGGCAGTCTGCTTTATTCCGCCAGCTGATTCCCGTGCTGACCTCTTCTGGAAACACCTTCACAGACACACCCAGAAATAACGTTGATCCAGATATCTGGGCACCCCAAGGCCCAGTCCAGCTGAAATGTAAAATTAACCATCACAACAACAAAAGTAAGAAAAAATGGTGAAATGTTGAAAGGGCTCCTGTGTTAGTCGAACCACCTCATTTTATAGGCAAAGCAACAGGGCCTGAAAGAGGTTTCCAGCCTGTAAAGTAATGCAACCCATGCTTTTTTCTGCTTCCTCTCTAACTCTTTACCTAGAGAGAGAAAGAAGGACGTATGAGGAGGAAGATGTGACTAATGTGACGAGCTTCCTTTAGGGTCCTGGGGGAGCCTGCATTTTGCATGATTGCAGACCCAGGTGAATTGTAGGAGGTGTTGTCTTGCTCCTCCCCCTTTTGGATCTGCCCGGGGCCCAGAGGTCAGGACCCTGTCCACCCTGACCCCTCCCGAACCTCCAGATCTGCTGTGTTCAGTATGGTGGCCACTAGCCAGTTGTGGCTATTGAGTACCTGATATGTGATTGGTCAAAATTGAGATGTGCTGTAAGTGTAAAATATACACCGGATTTCAACACCATAGCGAGCACACACACGCGCAAAATGTGAACATCTCATTAATAATTTTTATATTGACTACATGTTGAAATGCTATTTTGGATATATAGCGTTAAATAAAATATATTAGTAACATTCCACCTGTTGCTTTTCACCTTTTTAAATGTGGCTGTGAGAACATTTTAAATTGCATCCGGAGCTCACACTCTGTTTCTCCTGGACAGTAGGCTCCAGATCATCCATCTTGGGCCCTCGGCAGCACAGTCCACCCAGCGCTTCCACTCATCTCCCACCTGCTGACTCTGCTGACTTCTGGCCCTCTGGGCCCTGGCAAGCCCCTACCCAGCCCCCTTCCAGCCACACTTCACTGACCAGATCCTCAGGCCCTCAGTGTTACCTTTTCTGTGTCCTATAGCCCAGTGTAGGATGGCAGAAGGTGATCTGAGATTGGGGTTGGATCCCGCCTTGAGTCCAAACTCTGCCACTGATTAGCCACTTAACCTTGGGAAGGTCAGTGCACCTCTTTGAGTGCTGGATTCCTTTGAAAATGGGAGTAACAGTATTACCCTACCAATCTCGTAGGGTGTTGTCAAGATAAGGATCAGAGGAGTTAGTGCATATGAGTGTGCTTTGTAAATAACAAAATGGCATGCACGTGTAATATTACCAGTAATTATGTTTTAGTTTTTGTATCATAATCATTATTGTCATTATCCAAGCCCTGCCTCTAATCTCCTGATCTTGGACTACTCGGTTCCTTTCACTGGATATCTGGTCATTTGTGAAATAAGAGGATGGGCTTGGCATCCCCCCAGCTCTGATTTTGTGGCAAGATGCAGGATGCTGTGATGTAGAGAACATACATTTGGGAACTGCAAGCTCACTGCTCTGGAAACACAGCTAGATCTCTTTCTGGGCCGCCTCCACAGAGTGGCTGGAATGGGTAACGTTCCTGCTGATGTGAGCACTGCCGTCTTCCGAGATGGTGCTGGGGCGGCCTCATCCAATTTGCTGTGTCGTAACAGCCCTCGAGGTGTGGTGCACATTGAGGCCTTCCCAGATCATGGCCACCACGGGGGCGGGGCTCAGGTAGCTGGTGAGGGCTGGGTAGAAGGGCTTCCTCTGCAGGTCACGGTGGTGCTCAGCAAGGACACTGTGGTACCTGTAGCACCTTCATCCCCACCAGCTTGAAGCCCCGCCTCTCTAAGCACGGATCACATCCCCAAGGAGCTGTTGCTGCACCTCGTCGGGCTTCACCACCACCACGGCCCACTCCCTGGTCCACGGGGGCCCTCCGGGGCTGGGAGCAGGCTTGGGCTGGGGTCCCAGGCCGACTGCTGAGTGCAGTAAGGAGTGTGCCCCAGCCAAAAAGCCACGGATGGAGGGAGGGTCTGAGGGCCACATTCCAGCACTTTTGATTTGACATTTCCACAACACATCGAAGTAAGTATTTCTGTAGCCCTAGATGCAGTGGACTAAATGGAGACACCCAATGGGTAAGTGGTGTCCTCTGGGTTGTCTGTCTGCATGGTGGGAAGAGGCGTTCTCACTCTTCCCTATGCATCATGTTGTATCTGGTATAATGATAAGAGAAGAAACTTCCTTTATTAAGTAGCTGCTGTGCGACTTGCACCACTCCCAACACCGCGGTCTCACGTGGAGGATCCCTCCCGACCATCCCCAGCCCCACCGGTTTGCAGCAGTTTAGCTCTCCCCTCCAAAGACCCCTCCCTGAAGAGCCTAAACGAACTCTGAGCGCTTTCATTGACTGTTCTGATCTTCCAACTCAAGTTAAAAGCATCATTTTGCTTCACTGTCAGTCAATTTCACTTTTGTGAGAATTTTAAAGATGTATAAGCCCCGAAGGTGACAGTCCCAGCCTGATGCTGTCACGCTGAGCTGTGTCACATTGAATTCTGTCACTGAAGAGAAACAGAATGAAATGCACCCAGGTGTAAAATTCCAGGCCTTGTTCGTTCTTATCAATACCGGATTAGGATGGCAGAGTCTAATATTATGAAATTGATATGATGAAGATTGATGTTTTAACTTTAATGGGTTGGTGGTAAAATGTACCATTTGTATATTCATGTATTCACACACATGCACAGACAGTGAAAACTATTTTATTTGGCCCCATTTTTTTATTTTAAATGTTTTCTGTTGGTAATTAGGCTTGGTACCAGTTGAAATGTAAATACTCTCTCTTCTGCCCTCCTTTTGAAAACCAACGAATTTGATTGCAACCACATGGTGTTTTCATCAAATTTACTGATAAGCCTGTTGGTTTGAGATAAACCTTATCTGTATGTGTGTTTAGGTACATTTTCTTATAGTGTTCCTCGAAAGGCAGATTATTTTGGAGACAGCGAGTTGATGACTGAGGCCTATGGTAGACCACTGAGGAGGCCCAGCCATCCCAGAGACAGGAGGCTTTTATGACGTTTGCCAAGAAATCGCCAGCCCTCAATCCGCACGCCCCCAACAGTGGGACACGCAGAGCCTGCTCGCCCCTCCTACCAGCACCCAGGATGAAATGTTTTATTTATGATTTTTGAGTTTTATTGTTATTCAGTAGAACAGTTTATTTTCAAGAGTTTTATGACAGGAAAATTTTAAATGACTGTCTTGCCTTACTGTCCTTTTCAAGTGTGGTTTTGGTTATGTTTTAAAATCATAGCAGTAGACATTATTCTCTAAACTGTTAATGGAAATTTTATGTCTTTAAGTCACACGATAATGATGACTCTAGAACACAATGCTTGCTTATTAATATTAATACTAGTGCTAATGAGAGCAGCTGCCATAGGTCAAGTTTTTAAGCACTGGTTCCGACATTTTTCTACCTTCCCATTTAATCATCACAATAATCCCAGAAGTTAGACGTTATTATCTCAGCTTTCTTAATGAGGATGCCAAGGCTGAAAGAGGTCAGGTCATTTGGCTAAGGTCACACCACTTGTAAGAAGCTAAACTGAGATTTCAATTTAGGTAACTTTAGTCTAAGCTGTGTGGCTTTTCTATAATCTTATGAATAACTTTTCCTATAAGATCGTGTTCTGTTTATATTACAGTAGACTAGGTAGGTTGAGAGAAAGCCTGCTGTGTATCGGGGGAAGAAAGAGGATGCAGGTGTTGGGGCCAGAGGAGAGGAACAATCAAGAGCCATTGAATTAAACAATAGTAAGAGGATAGCAGGGTTGTGAATGAGGCATTACGCACGTTGGTTTCTCCCACTTTGCAGTTGCTGCTTATCCAGTAACAGTAGTCAAAAGTTCAAGAGCAAATTAAGGTCAAATACAGCAGCAAAATGTTAGCTGTCAGATTGTTCAGCTCAGTGACAGGAGATGTGAGTTATATTACAGGGTGGGCCTCTTACCTCGAAAAACAAATGTGTAGAGTGGAAGTGAAGCTGACCACCAGGCATCCATCTTTCCTTGTGATTCGGCGAAAGGCATTATTGACAGCAACAAGCACACCCTACGGTAGAGAGAGAGTTTCAGTTGAAGCTTTTACTACTGCTAATACGCAGTTCGCAATCAAAGCAGGAACTTTCCCTAATTCATTTCACTCTCTTTAGCAGAGGCAGAGCATGTGTTTAAGCAGAAAAAACAATGTGTTTAAAGCATATGGTTTGACTTGCCAAATTTTGCTTAAAAATTGTGGTGTTTAGTAAATGCTGGTCAAATGAATAAAAAACCAATCCAGAGACACGAGTGCAACGGTGCTGCTTCCACGCTGAGTCACCGTCCCTGCGGCCTCTCTCAGCCTGTCGTCTCCCCTCAATTTATTCTGCTGTTTATCTCTTAGTCGCTTACTCGTTGCTCTGTTGAGTAGGCCCGTGGGACACTCACCCTTCGCCAGGCCCTGTGCCATGTTCCGGGCGTGGATGGTGAGTCTGAAGGGGCTCTGCTCCCTGGAGCTCACGTTCTCAAGGAGGAACCAGCAGTTGAACTGTATTCCCTGTGTGGTCCAACACTCCCCTGTGCCATGGTCTGCAGAGCCCACAGTGGCCTCAGAATTCACCGTGCCTTGCCTGAGCGCACCTTCTGTAATTCTCAAGGCTTCTGTTTCATGGTCTTGCATAGGTAAGGATCTGGCTTTGGAATCATACAACCCTGGATTTTAATCTCAGGCTTGCCACATCTAAGCTCTTGGTCTTTAGCTCCGAACTCCTCAAGGCCTCAGTTTCCTCATCTTTAAAATGGGGATGGAAATTAATAAACAGGGATATCATGGAAAATAGAGAAAGAAAGTTCAATGAAATCACTTTAAAGAACATCCAGGTAAGAGTGGACTCCTTATTTTAACAAACGTGTGCCGAGTATTTATCATGTGCCGGATTCTGTTCTGGGTGTTCCAGTTACAGAGATGATTGGGGTGTGGATGGTTTTAGTATAATGCTATAAATAAGTAGTGCGAGAGAAGGTATGCCTAAGGAGATGGTGGCTGAAGGATCAGGAAGGGCCGGCCTGGTGAGAAGGTCAGCAAGGGCATTGTTCCTGACTGTAAAGGAACATTCTGATCTAGGGCGTCTAGGTAAGAAACCTCATTAGTAAGGGGAACAGATGCTGCCGTGACCCAACCATGTCCGTGGTCCTCTGCCACTCCAGTGCCAACTACCCATAGCTGCTTTTCTGTGCCGACTTTTCTGGAGCTGGGGAAGGTCATTCTGCTGATCAGGGTTGTTGACATTCCTCAGGAGCCGCCCTTCAGCAATGGCTCTGGGAGTTAACGTTTAAATACCTCAGCTGCTTCACCCCTTGGGTGGGATAATTCTGAGGTTGTGTGTTTCACTCTGTTTTCTACAGTCTTCCCACATCTGGTTTAATAATGCACCTTTCGCTGGCTGCCTTTTCTTCCTGGAATCACTTCCTGATGACTCTGACAGTGTTTCTTGCCTCTCTCAAGTTAGATACTTGCACTGGAATCCTTATTTCAGAGTCTACTTTAGGGCAACTCAAAGTAAGACAAGGAAGTGTTTTCCCAGCTTGGTTTCCAAGCAGGCCATGTGTCTATTTCAAGGTCTTTGACCTTCGTAGACACTTTTCACATGACCTGACAAATCAGTCATAAACTTCTTTTGAAGTGTGGCTTTATTAAACTTTTAAGAACCATCACTTTAAGATATAAATATGTAGCCCATCCCAAGACTTGAAGCCTTGCCAGAGGAAATAAATCTCTAGCAAAGACAGGTTAAGCTCCATTTGGAAAGAGAGAGGCTACAAATTAATTGATTAAATTATTTTTGTAAATGGACATAAAAGTTTTTTTCTGCTCTTCTTTTGGAGGTATCTTATGAACTGAAGAGTTCAAAGTTTATCATCTACATTTTTATGATTTCTGGAGCAAACTGTATTTGTTAATAATAAAAATAAGCATGGCTACTGTTAGAGGGCTCAGTGTAGTCAGACACTGTACACACAGCATGACACTTATTTGTTACAGTGGCCTTAACTGACACATGAGGCTCAGAGGGGCTGAAGGAAGCCTTAAACCCAGGTCTTTCTGACTTCAAAACACCTGTGTGTTCTCTGTTTCTATATTCCACCTCTTGAAAGAACCCTTTGCTTGGGACTCAGTTCTGATCTGTAGACACTTGCCAGCAGAAGAACCAAAAGGATCATGGACTTCACACATGGCTTTAGGAGCAAGAGAAATGATGTGAAAGTCAGACCTGAGCTTCAACACAGTTGTTTGAGGAAAAGAAAGAACCACAAGCCACAGCCTGGCGCACAATGGCATTAACTTGTTTAGTAAGAGGAACAACAAATGGGAAGAGACAGACCCGGGGAAGGAGACACATGGATCCTGAGATTTTAACTTAAATACAAAGGAGAAGTAAAAATCAGCCCATTGGTGTTGAAGTCTCTGCCTTTTTTCATAGAACCTTAAACTGCCCCACGTTACAGGTCTTACCGATGAGGCAGAGTTAGAAATTTGTGGAGCTGGAAATAGAACCTTGATCCTTTGACTGCCGAGTTCAGTGCTGCCTGGTAGATGGAGACAGCACTTCATCCTCCAGGGTCGGGAAGAGGGTGGTGATGAAACAGATCATCTCCTGGGGCTTAAAGTCTCTAGTTCCCTTTGCCGAGCATCCCTTCCTATCCTTCTCCCTCCTTCTCTCTCCCTGCCTCCCACTTCTCCTCCAAAGCCTTTCTAACAAGCTCTTAGTTACCTGAATTGCAGAACAAAACCAGCTTCCTGCTAACCCCTTTGGACTTCAATTAAAGACATATTCCAATGTGTTCCCGCACCAGCGCCATCAGCACTAAATAGCACATAAGCAATTTTGCAGTGCTTAATGTAAACTTGTTGAAAAATGTACATTATTTTTCATTGACTTTAAATGAGATAAATGCTCCTTGAAAAGAATAAAGTGAATTGGTATTGGAGAGACCATTAAAAGAGAGAGAGAAGGCGAAGAGCCAAGAAAGGCATGCGGTTTCTAAATGTAGACCCCCTCATTTCTCTCTCTGGCCGTCATTTGGTCTGTCCTGTGCGAATGTACTTGGAGACATTTTACATGTTAATGAAATTAGGTGTGTCAAGCCTGTGTGCTGGAGACACAAGTTGTAGTGAAAAAACACTGACTTTGAGATCAGTCTCCATTCAGCTACTTACTAGCTGTGTGACCTTGAGCAAAGGAATTTGCCTCTTTTGAGATTCAGTTTTCTCATCTGTAAGACAAGAGGAATCTCCTGTAGTGGTTGTGAAAATTAAATGAAATGTCGTGGTATTTATGCATCCTGCGGGATCTGACACATGGTAGGTGATCCGTCACTCTTAGTTCGATTTCCAGGTAAGTAAAGACTCTGACTTGGGGCTCTGGTGGGGCGAACTTTTGTACCCAATCCCCTGCTTGCTTCGTGATTAAGCTCAGAGAGGATGGAGACTATGCCTCTTTTGTTCACTGCGCTGTACTCAATGCCTAGCACGCTGAAGGTGTGCGCAATAAATATTTGTTGGAAAGAATAATGAGTGACATTAGGCTGAACCAGCCGGTTACAATTGAGTAAGAACTGCCAGGAAACCCAGTTCTGTGGGAGGTTTTGGTTTACAGCGCTGCTAAGGGACCCTACTTCTCATTAGATAATCTTGTAAAGTCTCCTTTGTGTTGGGTGCAGGGAGCCTTTCCCCTTGTCCTTTATGATAACCAAGGAACTCTGTAATAATACGAAATACACGAAGGACCCGCTGCCTTCAGAGAGGAGCCCCTTTCTCTGAAATTTCATTAACCCCCTCAGATGGGTGGGCTTTGATTTCCCACAAAGCACCCTTATTTTCCAAAGGTGAGAGGCTCATATGAGAAATTGTTTCTACTATCTTTTTTCTGCGCATTGAAACTTCTTTAAAATGAGTGTTCCCATTTATATTTTAATGGGGGCAGGGGTTGAAGAATTATTGCCATTTTTCAGAGCCTTCTAGGCATATATCTGATCACAATGATTGAAAAACTACTTTGGTAAAAGGAAATGGCAATAATAGCACATCAGCCTTAGTCACAAATGCTAACTTATGTTTGTCGCTCACCTATTGTATGATATATTTTTCATATGTTTTATCCAATCCTCAGGACACTTGCAGCAAAGCCTTTATTATGATTCCCACCATACATAGAAGGAAAGAGGCTCTAGGAAGCTGTGATGACTTCCCTAAGATCGTGTCATCGAATAAGTGCTCTGGTCGGGAATCACACTCAGGCGACTCCAAGTCTAGGTCGTTGCCCTTGATGTTTCAGGTCCGATGGAGCCCTAACCTGCTGGACCAGCTGGTGCCAACACTTGGCGTTTCTCTAGACAGGTGTTTTCAGTTCTTGTTCTGTGGATCCTTAGGTCTGCAGAGGTGCCTCAGGAGTGGGAGGTGGCGGGAGGAGGTGGGTCTGAGTAAATGGTACCCAATGCCCGTGGCTCACATTTCAAAAGAACTGTTTTCTATCTTTTTTAGATTTTTAGGTTTCCAAGTACTATTTAACTTGAAAAAAAGATTCTGCTGGAATCTTTTTAAAGCCCTGCTCTAAGAAGAGGTCAAGTCAAATCCAGCAAGGCATGCCTGCTTGTCTAGGTCAGTTGTCCAGAACCAGAACAGGTTGTATAATGTCCTTCCAGGAACCAGGCACTGAGAGACAGAGAAGATGAAAGCGCACAGATATGGGCTTGCATTGGAATGGAGACAGTGTAGTCCAGTGCGAAGGCCACAGAAGGCAGTAAGCCCTACCATTGAGAAGTCACTCACGAGACCCCTCTCAACTGTCAAGGGGTATTGTACAAGGATCTCCACTGGTCAATTTTTTCTTGGTCAGTTTAGCTTAAAGGCTGGCCCAATTGGTTTTCTAGCTGCCATTGCCACTGTCACATGTGCCATTGAGAACAGCAGCATGGGCGGCATAGTGACAGCCAGTCTCATGGTGACTGAGTCCCATCTCACCAAGGCCCTCTTACTGTCTCGGGGGGTGGGTGTCTGTTCAGGTCACCCACACACTTGTGCGTCAAGTCCCACACTTCACTTTCCTTGCATTCAGGGAGTGTGCAGTCTTAGTGGGAAGAGATGGATGTACAAGCAAAGCTTAATGGAGAAGCAGAGAAAGCAGAGAGGCAAATAAGTGAGAGGGAACCTGGAGGATTAATGAGTTTATCTAGTGTAGAAAGAATGAAGGGATCTTTCTGTTAGATTGTCCCAAACTTGGAGGCGTGAAAAATTAGGGGCCAGTTATTCTATGTGGCTGTGGTGGGCAGGGGGGGTGTGATGCTCTTTCTTGTGCTTCTTCATAGCCACTGTTTCCTCTGCCTGAATCCATCTTGGTGTTACCACTTCCACCTGCTCCTGCAAATTTCATCCACCTAACTCAGATCTCAACTAACAGATGTCAACTTAAACCCCTTTTCCTTCAGGAGTCCTATTGTGGAGCATCCTAATATGCATTTGCTTGAGTTGATTGTCTGTCTGTCCTCCCTTGTTGTACTGGAAGATCTTGGTAACCAAAGACATTCCTGTATGTTCATTACTAGAGAATGAATGAGTGATAAAGGACAGCTGCTGAAGTGGGTGAAATTTGGACATGGTGAGCCTCGACTGTGGACTTCATCCTGAAAGCAGCAGGTCCCTAGGAACTCATGAAGTAGGGGGATTGCATGATCTGATTTGTATAGAAAAAAGATAATTGGTACCAGTGATCACTTAATCACAGGGTTTCAGTGAGGATGAAATGGAATAATGGATGAGCTTTAAAAAAACTGCTTTCTAAACTATAAAGTGCTTATCCAAATGGAGGGTGTAGCTACTATACCTTTTTTTTTTTCTGAAGCCTGCTGTTCAGAATTAGTATTTCAGTGAGTGAAACCCTCCCTCCAATTTCTAATCCTAATTCAACTGGTAATTCAATGGTTAATTCCACTTTATGTTTTCTCTTCTTCCAGAGTGAATGCAGGTAAAGGGATCCTAGTTACAGACCTGGCCTCTCTTTGCATTTCAATGGGTTCCCAAGTGGAACTGCCAAATTCCGATGTGCTATTGAAATGGGCAGCACACCAACAAAAATCTGTCCTCATCAAAAATTCAGGAAAATAAAATAAAAAGATGTAAGGCCACATTTTCAAAGGATTCAGCCTGACCCCCCCCTTGTATTTTTTTGTGTATGCAAAATGTATTTTTTCGCACCTGCAAGTACAGTCTCTATAAGCCAACTATAGCCTCCAAATTGCCAAGGCTTAAAAAAAAAATCTGCCTTTCAAATTCAGCCTAGAAACCCAGAAATGAAACAAGGATGGGGTGGAGGGCTGCCTAAAACTATTTATAGGAATATTGGGGGAGATAATTACTACCTTGTGGCTTGTTCTGAAATACTTCTGCTTGGCAGAAATATCTGTGCCTCACATCAGAGATTGAAGGGAATCCTTAAAGATGGCAGATTACTTGAATTTGTGACAATGGCAGCTCGAATGCCTTCCTTTTCTCTACCCTATTTTTTAAATCAGTCTGTATAAGATGCTTTGGAAATTTCGACTGCATTCATTCATTCATTCACGCATGCATTCATCTTTCATGGGAGCTTTCCTAGAACTGACTTACTGATCACCTGCCAGGTTGCCGGCTCTGTTCTGTGCTCTTCAGATTGAGTGTGAGCACAAAGAGAGGTCCCTGTACTCCTGAATCTTCCAACTGAGTATGAAGGACAGCCAGCCAGCGATCATTCAAATAATTAATTACAATCATACTCTTTATTATTACAATATGTATTATTACAGCTGTATAATAACTACAGTGATTGCTCTTGTGGTGAGAGTTCTGGGAGAAGATGTTACATTCCCCTGGGAGGGAAGTTTTCACGAGGGCAGAGAGTTTTGTTTGGTTCCTCTGAAGTCCCAGTCTCTACAACTGACCTGGCATGCCTTTTTGCATGAATTTTGAAATGTAGGGTGCACCTCAGAGCACATGTGAGAGGGCCCTGATGTCGGCAGTGAAGTCCAGGGAAGTGACACGTAAGCTGAGACCTGAGTGACTAGGAATCTCTTGATTAAGAATGGGCACAGGTGGGGAATGGAGAGCGTTCTGGGAGAGGAAAGAATTTATGAGAAGATCTCTATGGAAGACAGAGTTGTGTGCCCTGAGGTACTGAGCAAAGGCTAGAGTCTTGAAAAAAGGGGGGAGGGTGAGTTTGGAGATGTAGGCAGGCGCTGGGTCATGTGGGATGTTGGAGGTTACAAGCAACACACAGAGGAAGGGCTGACAGTCTTCTGATCTGGGGTAGTCCTGCTGATAGAATCCAGAAAGCTCACCTGCGTGAGGGCGTCGTGTGCTTTGGGTCTTAAAGGTCAGTTCCTGGGAACAATTTGGAAGTCAATGGATGCTGTCATTCAGCAAAGACTGTAGACACACCGCACTCCAGGCTCCAAGAGAGCATGGTAGGCACAGAGTGAATGTTGGGTGACTAACAATGAATGGATGTTCACTCATGCCTACCATGAATGCCTCCTATGTGCCAGGCAGAAAGGGGGTATCGCTGATAAAGGTACAGAAACGTGACGGCAAGGGGGTCTCTTTGAAGTTTGTTCGGTAGCTTTGCAGGAGAAGTAGTGACTTCTGGTTTAAGACCCTTGCTCTTGCTTAGCTGTGTGGCCTGAGAGAATCGCCTAAGCTCTCTGAATTCAATGTGTGTAGTGCATCAAGCACTGTGGCTGTCTCATAGTAAATGCTGTCTCAGTTCTCTTATCTGCATTCATTCAACAAACATTTATTGCATGCCTAATATGTGCCTGGTCCTAGGCTAAGAACGAAGGACCTCGTAATGAATTAAGATATTAAGAAAAATGTCTTGCTTACCTACTTCAGGGAGCTTGTTTTGATTATCAAGTGAGAATAGGTATGAATATGTTTTGTAAATTGGAAAGTGATCTGTAAACATGAGTTGTTTTTATTCTATAATCTTGCCTATTTATTGATCATCACCTTCAAGCACTAACTTCCAAATTGCAAGTGAAATCACTTGTGGGCTGGTCAAATGCAATTATAAAAATTTTAGCTAGCATTTTAGTTCTTACTAAGTTCCAGGCACAGTCCCAAGAGTTTTACGTATATTAACTCATTTAGTCCTTACCCACCCCTCTTTGAGGAAACTCAGGCCCAGAAAGTTTAAAGCACTTGCCCCAAATTGTCTCATGGAAGCAGCAGGCTCAGATTTGAAGCCAGGTGCCCTGCCTCCAGACCACGTGCTGGGGACCACTACCTGACACACGCCCCAAGACGACATGTGTATTTCTTTGTGACATCAATCACTGTTTCCTCCTCCCCTCCCGTCATGGCTGAAATGGCATGCTACATGAGGGCTGAGGCCCTGTTGATTTTGACCCACTGTGTCTAGAACCATGCCTGGCACGTGGCACGTGTTCGGTAAATATTTGCTGAATGAATGCTTTCGAGCAGCTTAGACACAGTATTCGATTGCAGACAGGTTGACCTCAGGCCAGAGTCCAGCAGAACTGCAGCTCTGAAAGGGCTAAAGACAGTAAAGGAGGGAGAAGGACACAGTCACCGGTCATTGCAGACCTGCTCGGGGTCAGTATTCAGAAAGAGGGAGAGTTCCTGCCTCAAGTCGCGATGACAATCTAATTTGAAATAGGACTTGGTTAAATGAAATATTGCTGTGATTCGCACAGCTCTCTCAGAGCTATCGCACTGAAGTGAGGATGGTGAGAGACCGAGAAGGCTTGGTCCAATTGCCCCTATGTCACAGATGTGGGGTGACTGCCCAGGGCCGCACAGCTTGCTGATCGCAGAGGCAGGACTAGAACTAGGGTTTTGGCTCAGGAAATAAGCGGTAGTCTGTTCTGCCCAACAGGTTAGGGAACTGCTGTTTGGGTTTGCTCACGTCTTCCCAGTGTTTAGACTTTGCTGCGATTTTGGAGGTCAGGTAGGTAATTGATGTGGGGATCGATGAGGGGCATACACAACACCGGGCGTCTCATTCTGGTCCTCATTTGTGGTCCACCTCCAGGGGGAATTGAAGCAGTCCTAGCATTCCCCTGCTTTAAACCCTTTCACCGGCAGTTCGTGTACTGCAGGAAGATTTCCCTGTTCCTGTACAGGAAGATGCTGCAGGTTCTTACTCCTGCCTCACTGCCTGCCCTGCGCTGCTCACAGCACCCCTGCTGACCTCAGTGCCCCCCACCACCGTGCCTTTGCTCTTGCTTCCCTCCCCTCTGGCCTCTTCAGCGCTGCTCAGCTCTGCTCAGATTATACAACTCAGCACAGACATCACCTCCTCCAGGAAGCCATCCTTGTTGGGCTTTCCTCTCTCCTCTCGTACCATTTGGTGCTTCCTTGGGATAATATCTGCTGTGAACTTATTGAGAGAAGGCTTGAGCTGGATTCTTCTGTGAATTCAGAGTTGATTTGAGTATATAGCACACACGAGGTCCATAATACATATTTGTTCAAACAAACAAATTAATTAATCTAGATGGCAAATCACAATTGGGTTTGACTCTTCTCTCTTTTCCTTCTCTTGGGGACTCTTCAGATTAATGGACTTTCCCTCAATCTCCTGTACCTTTTTCACTCATTGAGCCCTGACCCTCAAGCTGACCAGACCCCCCTTGCAGACCCTGGGCTCCCCCGAGAACGCGTGAGGGTCTCTATATTACAACTTGGACTAATTTGGACGCTTCAATATGCTGCCACTTATTAGCACCACTCAGTACTAGGCTAGACCCTTTTCATCGGCATTTATGTCACTTATTTCTTAAAAGCACACTGTGAAATAGTGGCCATTGTCCTCGTGTGACAAGCAAGGAAGGCTGGGCTCTGAGACATGAGACTGCTTGACCCAAAGTCACAGAGCTGGTCATGCAGCTGCAACTGGGCCTCGGACTTCTGACTCCAGATCTCATCATCTGTCCCTTTCACATCATGGAATCTTTGGTGGCAACAATTTTATTCTGCAAACATCCACAGTTGCCCTGTCAAGGACCCAGGAGTTGTTCTACCAAGAAGATGTGAGAGAAATGGGCACGCGTGAGCCGCAGTCCCCTCTCTTACTCATGGCTGCCATGGCTGTGCTTACATTTCCCCGAATGAGATGCACTTGTCCAGATGGGTGGCCGCTGGGCCATCAGGAGGTGAGCCGGCTGTCGCTTACCTCCAAGCCTTCCAGTGAATGTGACAAACACTCCTCCCTCTGGTTGTTGACACATCTCTCTGGAGCAGCCCCTGTGTGGCCCTTGTGGGCTGCATGAGGCAGTTTCTGCCTCTCTTTTCCTTGCTCAAGAACCTTATATATATGCATTTTTAAAAATGAATCCATTAGTTAATCCCCCTTTAAAAAAATACTGGGTATTTAGAATTTTTACTTTGCCAAGAGAAGAAGTCACTAAAATCTACAGGAGCCCCATTCTTCTTTTGATTCCATTTCAGAGGGGACTTATTAACAAGGTAACAAGGAGGCTAATCAGGGGCTCCCCGGGGGTGGATGTGACTCAGGTTGTCTGGTGGTTTCCGTCGGGTCAGTCCTCACTAATTGTAACCTTAGGAAGTCTTTCCATGCCCCCAGCCTCAGTGTCCCTGTCGGCACAGTCCTAGTCTCTCCTTACACAGCTGCCCAAGGCTTTTTCTTTCAAAACCAATGTTTTTAAGACCAATGCCCTACTTAGTCCCCTCTGGGGTCTCCCATGGCACACACAACCCATTGCAGGGACTGGCTGCCTTTGACTGGCAGACCCTTGGGGGTTGGGCCCAAGTGATGCTCTTGTTTTATTCTGTGCCCTACACACTCCAGCACCCCATGCTGCTCTCTATGCCCTAGATACACCATGTTTGTTCATAGGTCAGCACCTCCACCTACTGTGTCTTCTGTCTTGCCTTGGCCTTCTGTCTCTCTCTACTTTGAAATACTTCACCTCCTCCTTCAGATTCTAGCTTACATGTCACTTCCTCTGGATATCCTTTCTTCATTCTCCCAGGAAAATTCGATGTTTAGTGTGTGTGTGTGTGTGTGTGTGTGTGTGTGTGTGTGTGTTGAGCTAGGATATGGATGGAGGGGGTGCATTCCAGGTAGAGGGAATAGCAAATGCAAAGGAGAAAGAGTTTGGGGTCCTCGGGGTCCTGGGAGATGCTGGTGTTCGGGTGTGTAGGGTGAGTAGTAGGAGACAATCTCTAAACCTAGGGCCCTGGGAGCCATGCTCAGCAGCTTTGAATTTTATTCCAAATATAGTAGGAAGGTTTGGGGAGTTTTCAGTATACTCTGATCATCTTACTTTAGGACCATGGCTGTCTTCCGGCCTAGACTGTGAATTCCTTGAGGGCAGCCTCGGTCCTTCAGTTCCACACCCTTTATTCTATACCACGGTGAGTGTTTCGTAAAGGTTTAGTGTTTAGCAGAATGGATGCAGGGAGGGAGGAATATGTTAATGAACCCAAGCCTGCTAGAAGTCACCGACTTCCCTCCTCATTTCTTCCAGCTCGTATTTTAATATCCTTCCCCCTTATTGGTGTAGGTTTGGCAGAGAGAGTTTATGGGAAAAACAAGTTTGCATTTATTGTAGTTTATGTTCATTATATGTACTATATTCTCATTATTTTATGTGCAAAGAATGTTTCTTATGTGGTACTCTTTGGGGAGATAATATGCAAAGAGATCTTCTATTTCATTTTTACTAACACCACTGCAGTTGGCTAAATCATCAGCTTCAAACCACAGTTTAATTTAATACACATTATTGCTTTGCAAAGCGTTTCCTATGAGTAAGATTATATTTCCTTGGTTTTAAAAATAACTCACTCTAAAATATACACAAATGTTAAACAAGTGTTTTGCCCCTTCAGCCTTTTGGTGTCTGTGTGTCTGTCTCTCATGTCTGAGTAATGATCTTCCTGACTTGAAAGAAGAAGATACTGAAAGGGGACTTAAACTCATGAGCTTAAGGAGCAGTCTGTGGCTTTGGGATTAGATGACTGGCTTTGCTGCTGATGAACAGCATGAGATCTTGGGCGAATTACTTAATATTTTAAAGCTTCAGTTTCCACATTTGTAAGATGGGGATAATTGGACCCTGTTCATGTTGTGTTTTAATATCAGCTTTTAAAAAGAAAATGTATAAAGTGCTTGGCCAAGTTCTAACACATAGCAAGTGCTGGAGAAACAGTAACTGTTATTGTTACTAGTTAAAATGCTGCTTCTTGTCATGTGGCTTCAATCAAGTTATTGAACTCTTTGTGCCTCTATAGCCTCATCTCTAAAATGGGGACAATGATAGCAGTCTACCTAATAGGTTTGCTTTGCAGATCAAATGAGCCATTAGCCATGAAAGGCTTGGGTGCCTGGCATATGGTAAATCCTCAGTAAATGTTAGCTTCTCTTATTACCAATATCACTTATCATCGTGTATGGTCGCTCCCTTGTTTCAAACACCAAAGTGAATTTTCAGACTATGTAAAGGCCAGGTTTTGCCCAAGAAAAAAGGACCATATCAGACATTATTGATTCCTCACTTACTGGGCTATGCCTGCAAGTCATAAATATTTTCAATTTCTGATTTATCTGAATGATTACCTTTGTTGTGATAGCTGTAATATTCTAGAATCTCCATTGCCGGTTAGCATGATTGACCCCATTGAGAGATGCCCAATAACTCAAGTGACAAAAATCACCTTAATTAAACAGAATTATCTAGATCAGTGTTGGGCTAAGACTGATAATTATTAAAGCCCTTCCATTAACTAAAGCTTCTCCTCATTCTGTTATTCAAGCCTTCATCAAATGATCAAATAATGTTTCCTAGGCTCCTTGACTTGCCAAGTACCCACCCACTTCCCACCGTCACTGCCTGCTCATCTCCTCCTGCCTCATGACAGACTAAGAAAGAGAGAAATTTGCTGAGACGTGAGTTTGGCAACCTCAGCCCCATCCCTGAGTGTGGCAGTGCCTGGAGCTAGTGTAGGTAACACGGGCTCCTCGGTAAATAGAGGGCGCACACTCATGTGCCAGACATGCTTTTTAAAGAACAGCTTTATGGAGGTATAATTGATATACGATAAATTGCACATTTGAAGTATAGAATGTGATCCATTTTCACATCTGTGTACACCTGTGTAACCATTACCACAATCAAGGTAACCATACATGCGTCACTTCCAAAGTTTCCTTGTCCCTTTATCATCTCTCCCTCCTGCCCCTCGTCCTCAGGTAACAACTGATCTGCTTCTGTTACTGTCCATTAGCTTTCATTTTCTAGAATTTCATATGTATGAATTCATACAATGTGCACCCCTTTTTTGTCTGGCTTATTTGACTTGGCATGATTATCTTTTTAAGAGAAATTTGAAGCCACATTGCCCGCCTACAAAGCTGTATGGACTTGGACTATTCCAATAATGACCACCCGTCCTCGAGCGTGTGCTGCTCCTCGGGATTCCATGCACGCATCTCCTGAAGTCTTCATGGGAACTCGTTATTGCCATTTCATGGCTCAGGAAACTGAAGCTGAGGCTGGTGGCCCAAAGTCTCACATTTAGGAGATATTTTCTGACTTAAGGCCTGCTTCTCTCCACCTCACTGGTGGCTGGAGGCAGCTCAGGCTCTGGTGACGAGCCTGACTCTGGTTTGAGAGAGAACTGGGTTCAGTCCTGGCTGTAACACACCCAGCACAAGTTACTTACCTGCTTTTCCCCTGAGTTTCCTCACTGTGAAGTGGGAATATGATGGTATAAGGCCAGCACGTTCTCGACAGAAGTAAATAAGAGAGGGCATTTAAGTGCCCAGCCTTGCACCCGTGAAGCACTCGGTGAACATTAGGTCTCCTATTACTGTTACTGTATTGTTGTTCCTCAGTAATAGACATTGAACAAAGGCAGAAAAAGGCCCCTTTAGTATAAAACAGACAACCTGTTAGTATCAACAGACGCCCTCTGTTGAGGAGTGTTCTAAATGGTGAGAACAAGAAAAAGAGGATAAAAGGTCATGTTGAACCTTACGTTGCTGTTTTGACCCAGTGGATTATTGCCTGGCTTCTATGAGACCTGGTAAACGTTTGATGAGTAAATGATGGGTGGATGAAGGAATGTGCGTGCTATGTCAACAGTAGCACCAGCGTGATTCAGACAGAGAGGGAGGCCCAAGTCAGGCCAGAGTATGTTATGTCCACACATCCCATTGCAGGTAGAACTTGGAAAGGTGTTTGCTATTCATTATCCTAAAACCTAAGGCCCAAGGTTATTGCTCTTTCCCCTGTTACTAATTACCGTATGTACAAGTAAGTGCATGGATGATACCAAGCCTCTCGTCCTGCATCTGTCTATGAGCAAAGCCTCAGGTGCCCTGGTGGTAGTATCCTGAATGGTAACTGCTGAGGCCAGGAGCCGGTGTGGCTGTGTCCCATGGTTTCCTGATGACTGGCTGGAGATGTGCTTCCACCACATCGCCCATGGACTTGGGTTCTTTGCGTGGCTTACAACTGCCACCAGCCCACAGGCCAGCGGGTTTCAGATGGTACGTGAGTTTGAATTTGGCACTAAGACTTGGAGATGTGCTAACGGAGCTGGCTCGATGAAAGGAAAGAATTGTATACACCTAAAATGTTAGTGAAATTTTTTTCTTAACAAAGATCCAGAGAGGGAGAGGGGCTTTTCCAAAGTGACACAGGATTTTAGACGAAGTGCCACCTGTGACGTAGAGTGGGGCTGCTCTTTCCTCTTGCATCACTCATCAAAGCCTTTCCTTTTAGCACTGTCTCTGAGGCCTCAGGGAAAGCATCAGCTAACAAAATATCCAGCACTTACTGAGGGTGCCAGGGCCTCCTCTAGGCACTTTACGTGAAATGACTCATTTGATCCTTACAACAAACCTGTGAACCAAGAATTACTATTATATTCATTTTGGAGATGAGGAAGTGGAGGCAGAGAGATTAAGTAACTTGACTGAGGCCACATCATTACTTACTAACTGCTGTGTCCAGGATTGCAGCCACCCTCTGGTTCAAGCAGCCGTGCTGTTACTCAAGACACCGCGGTATTCTCCATCAAATGAGTTTATTTGTTAAAATTGATTAATTTAATAACTAATTAAAAGAGGAAATTCAGAAATCTTTCTAAAGACCATATTGAAAAAGTTGGTTGGCGCTTTTAAAAATACACATGCTAATGGGATGGCAAGGTTTTTATCAAGGGAGGGCTAGCCTGCCCCGCCCACACCTCACTGACATTGTGTCCCTCAGTGGAGAAGGTACTCCTAAGGGCACTGCCACAGTACAGCTGGAGAGCGTGGGGCACAGGGATGGGAGCGCTATAATGAGCAAGAAAAGCAGCCAAAGCAGAGTAAGGCTGATGCTGATGGTGACGGTAATAGCAGCTCACCCTTACTACGTGCCAGGCACTTTCTCAGTGCTTTCTCTGGTTTTAACTCATTTCATCCTCTTTCATGGGGAAATAACCTGAGGTCCAGAGAAGTTAAATACACACATCCAGTAAGTGGAAGAGTTGGGATCTGAAGCCACATTGTAGGTCCAGTGTCCACATCTTAACCACCTCACGCTTAGGCGCTGTGCTGTGCTGCTTGTGTGACTCTAAGAGCAGTTGTTAGTGGTGGTTTTCACTCTTGCGGTGCTGCGCTGTCATTACCGTATGGTCCTCTGTTCGATTTCACGTCCATCCTGTCTTTGATTCTCACAACAACCCTGTGAGATCAGCATGGGTAGGCATTATCGTCCGCGTATTATAGATAGGGAATCGGGGCTCAGTGACCCAAGCAGAGTCACTACTCCACGAGGACCGGGTTTCCTGTCCCCCTGCTCTGCACCAGTGGTCCAGGCTCTGTGGTACACTCTCAACCTTTCATAGGTGTGCTCCGACATTTTGATCAAGGTGGAAAATTAATTTCCCAACACTGTTATGGAGGTATCTGTGGCAAAGAACTTTGAGTGGAGTCCATTGAAGGGTGATTTTAAAACACCGTTTAACTTCCCTGAGCATGAGGGGAAAGGGGGAGGACGAAGCTCAGCCATCAACAAACAAGGGGGACGTGCGTCTCAGAGCATTGCCTCAGGAGTATCTAAGAGGACACAATCAGGGCGGTCCTCAAGAAGTGAGACAGTGGTAAAGGAAGGGCTCGTGGGCAATGAGACCCCAGTATAGACTGTACAGTGGTTGGCCCGTAAGTATTGCTGATTTGTTCTGCTTTGGGTCTTTAAATCCATTCAAGTATTCCCTATGAATTCTAAGATCTGAAAGTGCGCCACAAGTACACAAAGATAGAATACTGCATCGTACTGTGAAGTTTCCCAGCTGTGGGCATCTCTCTATCTCAGGTGAGGAAATCGTGGCCTGGAAGCTAATGGCTTTTAATAAAATGCAAAATCCCAAAGTAGAGAAGCCAGAGTCAGGTCATCAGTGAAGAACAGCTGTTTTCAAGTTTCTCTCTCATTGGCCTGCAGTTACCATCACTCGTGATTCCTGTTGCTTTGTGTTGTTATGGTGGCTAACAACTCACCAAATATATACATAGTGGCATCATTTCACTTCATGCTCTCATGAGTCCTGTGAGGTAGTGTAGCTGACATGACTAGTTCCATTTTTCAGGTGAGGAAACAAACTCAGGAAAGTTAAGAGACTTGCCCATGGAGCTCTGGCAAGTAAGTAGTTATCTCCAGATCTGGTCTCGTCTTCAGCTGAGATGCACAGTCCTTTGTACAAAAATGACTTGTAGTTCTGATGGATCCCCAAATCTGCACTCAGACGATGAAGTTGTTGGAGCCCCTCTGTTGGTAATGTAGCACAGCACCCCTGGGCACCCCTAACAGAGAGTCAGACTTTGAATTACACGTGGTTCTGCTTCCCTGTCCTCCATTTGGGATGATTTCTGAGTGGTGGGTCTACATTCCACTGTGCATTTTATCTTGGGTCTATTGGATTTGGGCAACAAAGACTTGTGGAGGTGGGTTGAATTGTTGGGGGGAGGGTCTGACTAGGCATCTTGCAGAAGACAGAGCAGTCTCAGGAGATAGTGGGTCTTACTGAGCTTCACTGGGAGCTGGAGCTTTTCCTTGAGGACAACTAGGGCAGTTTTAAGGTCTTGAAGACCCAGATTCTGATCCTGGCTCTGCTCCTTTCTAGCTGTGTGACCTTGACCATGTCACTTCACTTCTCTGTACCTCAGTTTCCTCATCTACAGGATGTGGTTTGTAAAGCCTGCTTTCAGGCCTATTAAGAAGATTGAGTGAGACCATTCTTACGGAGTGCAAAGCACCTTGCATATATTGGTCACAGCAGATGCTGGCTTCATCCCTCTTTGCCTTTTCTTCTCCAAAGCAGTGGTTCTCAAATTGTGGTCACTGGACCAGCAGATTAGCCTCACCTGGAAACTGGTTAGAAACTCACATCTCAGGCCCTCACCCTATACCTACTGAATTGGGAACTCTGGCGTTGGGGTCGGTGATCTGTTCCTTAACAAGCCCCCCGGGAGATTCTGATGCACACTCAATTTGAGAACCAGTGCTCTAAAGTGACCTCCCTTTGGGGGTCTGCTTCTGTTTCCAGATATCGAGCAGGCATGAACATTGATTTGAGCATTATGCCTCGGGCTCCCAGCCCTCCCTACAATGCCAGATTCTGTTCAGTCCTAGCATCAGCTGCTATCCACTCCTGAGTATCCTGCAGGATCCCTCGGGTCATGACAGGCCATTACGGTGGTTTTGTTTTATTTTTTCCCTTTGCTATTCTCTGCCGACAAAGGTTGCAACACTTCTGAGAGCCGGCCAAGTCCCCCAGTTTTGGACAAGCTGCCTTGTCTTTTTAATTGCTCTCCTGTTTGCCCCCCTGGAATGCCTGTGCCCATCTCACCAGTCTCCTCTCCAGATGGTTGGTGGATGGGCCTAATTCTCCTCATCAGTGACAATATGGTGGCAACTCTATATCTCCAGGCTCGACATTGTGCCCTGCCTGCCCTTTTGCTGTCAGAGATGACAGGGGGCTCAGGAGAGCAGGTGGCAAGTGCTCGGGAGAACCTATTAGGGTTAGTGATTCCTGCAAAACCATTTGCTCCAGACAAGAGATTGCTTACAAATAACTCTGTCTCAACAAGCCAGGGTCTGTTATCCACTAATTATTTTTGGATTAGGAAGGGCTAACAGGACTTGGCCTTGGAAGGTCAGAATAATTTGAGTAGATAACTAGGTTGCTACATTCCCCAGGGAAAAGAAGGATCTGTGAGACCAAGCTTTCAGCACTTTGATTGAAAGGAAACCATGTTCTTGTTTTTCTCTGATAAATGCTGATAGAAGACTACGTTTATATGATTTTCCAAATGTCAACTGGCGAAACATTTTTCCAAATGTTTTCTGGCGAACCGCTTGGAGAATGACGCTCCTGTGGCATCAGCGTCAAAATTCTTATGGTCAAAGTTCTCCAGGGGCAGGAGAGGAGGTAAGAAGACTAATGGTTAGGAAGTGATTGTGGTCATCCTGACAAGAACTAACGAGGGTCTGGATTAAGACCATGGAGTGAGGGGGCCAAGTGGAGTCTAACAGGCCTGGATTTGAATTTCTGTCCTCCAACCCTCACCCCTCCTCTGAGCCATGAGATCTTGGGCAAGTTACTTAACTTTTTTGAGACTGTTTGCTGATTTCTAAACTGAGGGCATCTTGAAGATTAAGTGAGAAATTTTTTTAAGATGACCTATTTTAGCAAAGTACCTGGTACGTAGTAAAGATCCAACGAATGTTAGCTCTAATTATTTTGATTGAAGTCGTGGAGTTAACGAGTTAACGTGGCGAGTGAGACAAAAAGTAAAGCCTAGGACTATACCCCAGGATTCTTTCTCGAGTTAATGGAACAGTTTTTGGAGATGAGAGAAAGAAAATTGAAGAAAACCCAAAGACCAGAAAGCAACAAGGAGAAATAGAGTACATGTGATCTAAAAGCACTGGGGCTTTGAGTGTATCTCGGGAGATCTCTCACACACACACTCTCTCTCTCTTCTTTGATGATGACATCAGATAAATGAGGTGTGAGAATATCCAAGTGACAGCTCTCAGTGCCTTTTCTCTGGGTCATTATGAAACACTTTCCAATTAGCTGTGAGCCAAATTCTCGTCTTGCTTATTTTCGTTAATCTGGGACACTTTTTTCTTTCCAAAGCCCCATTTATAAATTCTTTTTTTCCTGCCTTCTCCTGTAGATCACAACATTGAGCCATTATCGCATAGTGATGACTCATGATGAAAATTTCCAATTTAGAGCATAAATGGCCAATGCATTTAATTGGATGGGAACCTAAATGAATTGTGAGGTGGATTATCAATGAGGCAGTTTGTCTGGGGAGGTCTCAGCGCCCTGCTCAGGCACAGCAGAGGGGCACACTTCCAAAAGGCTTTGTGGAAACAGGGTCAGCCTGCCTGCTTTGGTGTGCACACAGGCAGGAGACTGTGGTATTGATGAGAACCTCTCTCTCCTTGCGGTGAGGTGACTAGGGCTCCCTCCCTCTCTCTCTCTCCTTCTCTCCTTCTCTCCCTCCCTCTCTCTCTCTCTCTCCCACTCTCTCTCTCCCTCTCTCCCTCTCTCTCTCCTCCTCCCTCCATCCCTCCTTCTCTCTCTCTCTCCCTCCCTCCTTCTCTCTCTCTCCCTCCCTCTCTCCTTCTCTCTCTCTCTCCCTCCCTCCCTCCTTCTGTCTCCCTCTCCCTCCCTCTCTCTCTCTCCCCCCACTCCCCCCCCCCCTTTCTCTCTTTCCTATGATGGGAAGCAACAGGGTAGTTTACAGCTTCTCAGCTGGGTACAAAATAGCCTGGAAAATGAAGGGATATTAGATATTTTTCTAAACAGATCTCAATGATCCTTTCTTTGTCCTCCTTTTGCTGAAGAGTCAGAGAGACTTTGGGGAGAATCCCAGCTCTACCACTTATTGGGTGAGTAATTTTTGGCAAATTGATCTCTTTTTTAGCCTCAACTTTGTTCGCTGTAAAGGGAGGATAAGAACATATCTGTACGCCATTTATACGTATGCAAGTGTCACATATTTGCATAGTCTTCCCTGACCTCCCCCCTCACCCCCGTTAGATGTGCCTCCTCTGTGTTCCCATGGCACCCGTGACTTTCCCTGTCATGGGGTTTTGTGTATTCACTTAGAACTGTTGACATGTCCATCACTGTTAGATATCTGTGCTGTGTGTCGCTGTAACCCCAGCGCCTTTCTGAGTGCTTAGGATGTAATAGATGCTCCGTAAATACTAGCTAAGTTGACTTGAGTAGTGTCCTTGAGAAATTGCTTTTCCCGGCCCCCAACACATGCCTGTTAGTCATCTAAGATCTCAAGAAGTGCCCATTGAAAGGTTCCTCCTCAACAAACTTGACTGACGAAAGTTCTCTGAATTTGTTGATCGCTTTGTTGTTTCCAAAGCCCTTCCTGTGTGTGGCATTACTGGAGCCAAGCAGGTCAGGGCGTGTACAGCTAAAGGGGCAGAGTGAGGCTCAGCGAGCACGTGTCCGGTCTCCATGATCACACAGCACACTGAGGAGCTAGGATCTGAACACAAGCTCATGTGACACCACAGCCCATGTTCTGTAGACTCTGTGCTTCCTCTCCTGATTCCCTTTTCAGGATTCGCTCTTAGATTTATTTATCTCCATTGATTTTTCTGCCAATATTCTTTACCCCTTTTGTGTTGATTGCATGGACCCAGTCGATGTATTCACACATGGTGCAGGAACGCTTGCTCACCCTAAGGAGACCAGGCGCCCTCTGATTAGAGATCAGACAGACCCACCTCTTTCTTCAGAGATAAAAGTAATATGTGATAAGTTTGGTTAATTTTCTTTCAGAAGTGGCTATTAATTCCCCTGGGCTAATGGAGGAAGACTTTTTCCTTTCTAAATAATGGTTTTGTACTTCTAGCCTGCCTAAACTTCATTCAGAAATTAACAGTTTTATTTTCCACCAGAGTGTTCCTTGGAGTGTTTCTAGGGTACTCCCAGCCTCGGAGGACAAGAGAGCAAACCACTGAGGGCATTGTCAGCCCCAAGGGAGGTATGCTGTCCGAGAAGCGACCACGTGCCCCAGATTTCCCAGGAAGGCCTCAATTTTCAGTATTCTGTTCCACAAGCACACTTATAGCTTTGGTACATACAGTTTGCAGAATCATATGCAATTTGCTACATAAATGTGACGCCTTACAGTAAGATACTGTGTTTTTTTTTATACTCTACCTTGTTACAAAGATGATGTGAGGGGGTTTATAGAGATGGCTATACTGTAAAGAACTGTTGGGTGGAACACTGAGACCAAAACACGGACATAGATGATAGATAAAATCATGCACTAAGGTCCTGTTTGTGTGGGCTATAGATTTGATTCTGAGCTTCCTAGTGGTCAAAGGAAAAAGACAACCAGATTGAAGATTCACAGTCTCCATGAAAAACATACAAAGAAGCTGGTCTGGGGACGCACAGAAGGTCTGTGTTTCATTTAAATTGTGTGCATGCTCTAAAACTGTACGTGCAATAGGAAGTTTGCATACTACTTTAACTTAAAAGTGGAAAATTGACATCCTGGGATCTTTCAGTTTATTCCTTTTGTGGGGAGTGACCATAGCTATCAAAATTTGGCACTCCAGTACAAAATGGAAATCAAGCAGTCTTGAACTAAGCTTCTAGGAATTTTCAAGACCTCTTCAATTGATAAACAGCTGTTGTCCAATTAAAGAGCATCTATTAGTCCTTATGGAATTGAAAAAGAGTAGTTCATTTCCCAGCACAACACCCTAAGACTCCTGGCAGGTCCCGCTTAGAATATAGTATGTCTTTACTCCACTAACGAAACTTTGCTAATTATAAAATTCTTGAAGTTGGGCACTGGAAGAAAAATGTTCTGCACACTTTACAAATAATGTACCTCTGTGGGGTAAATGCTGACTTGTACATTTCAGGTTTTGGCTTATTTGGATATTCATAAGGGTTGCTCTTTACTGATTATGTCAGCACAACCTCTTTATTGAATTATGGATTGAGTATTTAATCAAGGCCTATGCCTTATTATTAGCCATGTAACATTCTATTGTTTCAGTGGAAAATGGAACGTGTAAAACCTGATTCACATGAAAATCTGTTGTCGCTCTAATGAATAATGTTTCACAGTACTCTCTTTCATATCACTATAGTCCTTATCTGCCAGGAAAGTGAGAATAACTAAGCACACCTCATGCTGATGGATGGGAGCAGGGCTTCCATTGCAGCAGTGGCCAGCTGGACCCCATGGGTGGGTTTTTGTGAGTTTGCTTCTCCTGTATTAATCCTGGACTCGAGAGTTGGGGCTATTTTCGGAGAAACACCAATATGTATTAGAGAGAGTGTATATTCTACTGTAATCATTCGGTGAGAGGTTTGATTTGGTTTAGTGATCCTAACCCCTTGGTTGGCCTTAAACTTACACAGAACACTTAAAATACCATTGCTTGGGCCCCACCTGCAGAAGCTTGGATTCACCTAGTCTTGGTGGCCCCAGGTGATGCTGACATGCAGCCAAGGTTGAGGATCACTAAGCTGTGTTCTCAGGAGGGCAAACAGTCACTCTATTTAATGGCTGTGAGCTATGAGTCTCAACCTCACACTAGGCTCTCTGGGGATAAAAATCTTCCATGGATTCTTCTGGAATCTTATACTCAGTGACTCTCTTCAGACATTTTTGGCTCAGGGGAAAGGGCTCGACTCGAGTCTTTCAAATATAGGCAGGTGCCTGGTCCTTCCTAGCTGTGAGACCCTGGGAATCTACCTCACTCTCTGGAGGAGAATCAGAAATCTTGTTTAACCGTGAACTTGGAATTGCTTATCTGGGACACAGCATCATACGTTCAGTGCCTGAGTACCACCTCTAGCTGCGTTACTATTGGCGAGTGTAAGGTGACTCGGTGCTCAGAAGGGGATGATAATGTGTACTTTTCTAGGCTTCTCTGAAGATTTAAATAAGATTATGTCATAAAGGGCCCTTTATGTGGGAGGCTGTTCATAAAGGTTTGTTCCCATTCTCCTTCCTTGCCTCCCCTAGGATTCCTCTTCTTTCTTTATCTTCTTCGCGGTTAACTCTTGAAGATTTTCTCTGAGAATCTGTCCCCTGGATGCTCCTTTCTCTGTGCCCAGGTATCCAAATCAGAGACATGTTAGTCTTAACAGTCTGCAGCTTCTGTCCATTGCCACTGTAGGGAAGGAAGACATTTCCTCTACCCACTCTGGGTCCTTCTGGCTGGAAAACGAATTAAATTCACATGAGACAGAGTAACAGGAGAAAATTAAACAAAGCTTTATAACCTATGCATGGGAGAGGCTCAGGCAAACTGAGCAACTCAGCCAACTGGCCGAGGCTGCCTGTTTAAGTATCTTAAGCTACAGACAAGGAGGACGTTTGGGGTAGTGGTTTGGGGCTTCAAAGGAGAGGAAGGCAACCCACGTGGAAATGGAAAAGCAAATGTTTGGTAAATAGAATTCTGATAAGAGTGGGCTTAGCAAGGATCCTCCCAGTCTACCAGAACCCAAAGTTATCTATGATGATGACCTGTCCTGGGGACAGGCCTTTATTTTAAATTTCTTTTAGGCAGTTAGGGGGGAAAGGTCAAATGTTCTTGCTGAGTCTGAGCCTTTATTGTCTTCAGCTCGAAACAGTCCACATACCAGAGTGGCGCATCTTGGGGTGGCCTGCCCTGAACCCCATCATCACCTTTGCCAACTTACAGCTGGTCTTCAGGCCTTCAGACTCTCTGCTCTCCAGATTCTCCTTTTGTGGCCAGTGTTATAGTCCTAAGATGAAGTTGCAGGTAACATGCTGAGTGCCAGGAGAGGGAATGCTGAGGGTGCTATGGGATCACAAAGGAGGTTCCTAACTTGGTCGGAGTTGGGGAGGCATTGAATCTCAGAAGACTTCCTGGAAGAAAGGCCATCTCAACTGGGTTCTGAAGGTTTATTTGGAATTGGCCTGGCATAGAGAGGTAGAAGAGTGTTTGGGGGTAGAGGCATGGTATGAGCAAATACTCAGGAGTCAGCAAGAGCCTGGTGGGCTCAAGAGGATCAGGATGCCAGGATCCTTGGGTGTGATATGAAGCCCGCACAATTTCTGAAGGGGAACCAGTGAGCTTGAAAGTATACATCCTTGCTTATCCGCCCCTTTGCCTTTGATGCCTAGTACATTCCATGTGCTCAGTTATATTGTTGGATCCTTGCATTTGCAGGGTTCAGTGGGTGAGGGCATAGCTAGATGAGCCGGGGAGAAGAAGCTGCCCTTGAGTGAATGCTGTTTGAAATGGGCCATGAGGAAGGGTGGGAAGGATTTTAAGGAGCATAGATGTGAGTGTGTGTGTGTGTCTGTGTTGGGATGTGGTGCCAGGCACTGCATCACATCGCGAGATGTACATCCATGAGCACAGGCCCAGTGAGCACACGGTCCAGGA
The DNA here is from genome assembly GCF_041296235.1 of Equus asinus. Taxonomy (NCBI): domain Eukaryota; kingdom Metazoa; phylum Chordata; class Mammalia; order Perissodactyla; family Equidae; genus Equus; species Equus asinus. The sequence continues at coordinate 67,635,187 of NC_091794.1, forward strand.
GTGAGCTGGAGAGGCTAGAGCGTAAACCACATATGGGGGAGGTGACCTCGAAAAGAGTGAACCGCTGATGGTGATGAGGAGAAATGGAAATGCCCTCACCATGCAGAATCAGCTAGCTAGCCCAGTCTAGATTATTCATGGTAACTTCGCATTCTGTACTGTGAAAGGGTTTTCCACACTAAGGATTTGCGGCTTTATCCTATGGGAAGCCATAGATAGATTTAAAGCAGAGGGCAGGGGTGGGGTGGAGGTGGCATGATCAAACAGGCATTTTAAATGATGTTTCAGCTGCAGAGAGGAGAACAAATCAGAGCAAGGCAAGAATAGATGCAGTATAACCTCTGACTTGTTTTCTCTCTCATCTCCTTGAAGGAATCCTTTTCTCCAAATTATCTTACAAGCATCTACCTGAATCAGACTGTTGTAGTTTGCCCTGGCCTGAAACACCTGTGGCTCACAAAGGGCTCGCAACCCACATTCTCTTGTCTTGGATCAGAGGGGGCAGTCTTCCCTAGTACGGAACCCCTCCCGTCACCCTCAGGGCGGGGGCCCCGAGGTGGGGAAGCAGGGTTTCGGGCACTTTCTCTACCTCTGTTTATGTAATGGGCTCTTAACTCTTTTTGGAGAAGTCTTGATTTTTGTAATAATGGTAAGAAAAAGTGCAGAGCAGCAGGGAAAATTGATCCATTCTTAGATAGATCCCCTCTGCACCATCAGTCTTGCCTAATGATGTCCCTCCAGGCCTTAAGCCAACTGTGCCTCCTCGTGACACGTCCCCTCATTCTCGTCTACATTCTCCCAGCCCTCTGTTGACTTCTCGTGTTCCTGATAGTGGTATGGCTATATTACGAGATCTCTGCCCATCTCCCCTGGACATTATGAGTCCTCTGAGGAGAGGGATTACTTACTCATTTTTCTCATTCTTTTCCCATACAGTAGAGTGCTTGGTACATAGAAGGGTTGCTGCTTCAGGTGAACAGGTTTATAGTTCACATGTTATTAGGAATAACTGTAGTTTGATGTTATGATCTTGGGATTCCTGCATCCAATTGCCTAGTGGGCACTCCCTCAGAACGTTCCACAGGCAAGAGGTAAACATGCCCAGAAATGAGCTCATCAACTCTATACCCCCTTTCAAATCACCTCCTCCCTTCTCTGTTTCAAATCCCAGGTGTTAGTAACCTTGTACACAGATTTTCTGAGTCAAAATCCTGGGAACTGTTGATCCTTCCCTCTCTGATAGGCCCAATAGTCGTTCTCTGGTTCCGCCTCCTACATATGTCTCTACGTGTTCCCGCCTCTCCATCGCGACAAGTCTTTGCACCAGTTGAACTGTCCGTAGTTCTCATAGTACCTAAGCCTTTCCGTGCCTTACCACGTAGTCTCCACCCTGCAGCCCGGATGACTTTTCTAAAACCCAGGCACGTTCCTGACACTCTTCTGCCCAGAACCCTCAGCAGCTCCCTGTCATCTTTGGGGCTCCCCTGCCTCCCTCTCCAGCCTCTTCTGCTTCTACTCTAACAGTTTGCATTTTGTCACCCAAAATTAAATACTTCCAGTGTCATCCCTGAGAACTTTCTGGATGATGGAGGTACTCTGTATCTGTGCTGTCCAATATGGTAGCCACAAGCCACAGGTGCCTGTTGAGTGCTTGAAATGTGCTTCTTATGTCTGAAGAATCAAATTTTTAATTGTATTTAATTTTAATTAATTTAAATTCAAGAGCCATCTGTACTAGTGTCTACCACATTGGACAGCACAGTCTAGACTCTGAATATACTAAGCTATTTTACACCTCTGTACCTTGGCTCAAGTTTTTCACTCTTTCTGAAATGCTCGTCCCTGAATTCTTTTCCAAGAAAACTCCTACTGGTTCTGTAAGAGTCATCTCAGTTCCTCCCTCCACCAAACACCTGTCTTCACCTTGAGACTGAATTTGGCACTGCTTCAGCCTTGTACTCACCTCCACCGTGGAACTCATTGTACATTTTACTTTTGAATTCTACCATCTCTTGCCTCTGGCTTTTTACTTCCGGGTCCTCCAGTAGGAAGTAAGTTCCTCCATAGCAAGGGCTGCATCTTTCTTCTTGGTATCCCAAGAATATAACACAGTCCCTGTTGGCCCCGCACAGCCAGGAGCCTTGTGATGTAGTGTAAGGGGGCCGACAGTCCTGCATCCTAGCTCCCTTTCTGCTCCTTACCAGCTCTGCAGCTTCGGCCCAGCCCACCTGGCTGAGCCTCGGTTTTTTCACCTGTAGATGGGACATTATAATCCCTTCATTGTTTAAGGAGTTGTGAGGATTCCTTCTAATGTACATGAAGTACCTGGGACATGGTAGCGCTTAGTAATTGATAGCTGCTATTATTAGATGTTCTGTAAATATTTGAGCTTTTACCACTATAATTCCTCAAGTACCTGAGTGCTAGTCAGGGTATTAAATAAGCAATGTAACATTTACTTTTTATAATCACCCTAATAATGCACTTACTACTGTCACCATTTGATAGTTGAAGTTATACTCCACAGCCAGGAAGTGGCTTACCTGGGATTCAAACCCAAGTTTGCCTAAATTCAAAGCCCCTTCTAGACTTCCTCACTACTGCTCTCACACGTATGTGTACTTAATTCCAGGTAGCTAGCAAGGCACATAGTCAATTAAAGAAGCAAATCACGATGGGAACTCATTTTAACACAGCCAACAGAATTTCCCTGCACTGGTTGATTTGGGAGACTGCATATTGCATTCTCGGTACAGTATTTTCATTCCCTGCTTGCAGTTTTTAGGTAAAGAAGTAAGGAAACATTTAATCCATTCTCTCAATTAGGTTCTGTAGGAGATCGTCTTGGGCATTTTCAAGATAAGTGTTCAATGATGGTGTTGTGAAGTGCATTGATCAGCTGCGTCTCTGAAGTCTCATTGACTTATCAGTTCTGTGTAAAGCAGAAAGGATGCTAGGATCTTATCCTTGGAGGACTCAAATTTCAGTTTTTTAAGGCATCTCGTAGGGCCACCAAGCCAGGGGCCTCACGGTCCTTTTGTGAGTGAGCCTTGCTTTGGAAGAGATTCGCCTGGAGCCTGGAGTCCGGGCCCTTTTACTGACACCACTGGGTTCCTTCCCGTATAGCTCCTTTTTATTTTCTGAACATCACTTCCCTTCTCTGCCGCTTTTGTTGAGTGTCTGCTACATGCAGGACACTGGGTTACCTGCTCTTAAAAGACAACTGTCACTGAGATAGGGCTAGATATTTGACATCTGATTAGAGGACAGAGATCAAATGCTCACACACACGATATAAGGCAAGTAGCATTTACCACATCGAAGAGGCTTAGATATAGTAATCTGTTTAATCCTTAGCACAACCCAATGCATTAGGTACTAATATCCCCATTTTATGGATGGGGAAATGGACACAAAGAGATTCTGTAAGTTGCCCAAGATCACACAGCTAGGAAGTGTTAGAGGTGGGATTTGAAGCCAGGCAATCCAGCTTCAGAGTCTTTGCTTATAACCACAGTGCTGCACTGCCTCCCCATGATCATGGAGATGATTACAGTATGAGGTCAGATGGGGTAAGTGATAGGGGTAGTTCCCAAACTAATGTGCATCACAGGAATAGTGGGGGAGCTTTTAACAAAGACCCCTGCAGGGCATCACCCTAGGCTGGCTGAGTCTGAATCCCTAAGAGAGGGCCCAGAAAATGATATGCTTTGTAAAAAGTCTCCAACTGATTTCTATGGGCAGCCGGGCTTACATGGGTGTCTCACTACCATGAAGAAAGAATGCACCAAGTGCTATGACAGTACAAAGGAAAGTGTAAAAGAAAAGTTAATTCTTCTGCACAAGAGTGGGATGGGGAGAGAGAAGGCGCAGAGGAGTTGCATTTGGACTGGATGTTACAGGTGAACAGGGGTTCGCTTGGTTTCCTCCATGGGAATAAATCTGGATTGTGCCTGGAGGGTTGTCGGCTCTCAGGAGAGAGGGAGAGAGATTGATGTATTGCTTCTTTGTCTTTGGAAGTTGGAGAGCTTGGTGACATAACTGGTCATTGTTATGCAGCACCAAAATTAGTGTGAAATACCTTGCCCTCTATGGCATGCTTTCAGGGCCTCCACCAAATTGCTTCAGAAAGCCTTTGCCCACCTGCCCACAAACGAAATCTCTGAGTTCTGCCTTTTGGTTTAAGCCAAAACAAAATGTTTTCAGCTTGAAGGTGAAAAACACAGAGTCCTGGACTGCTGATACATTGAAATGTTAACCAGGAACACGCAGTGGAGCTGTTTCAACCTACCCCCGGGGACACGTCCAGGGAGGAGGGGGGTGAAACGAAATATGTTATTTACCGAAATAAGGTTTGGGTAGTGAGAAGATGGAGGGAGAAGGTCTTTGTTGGGGGAGGGGAAGATGCAGTAGGGGGCAGGAGGACACAGGCACTGACCCCTGTCTCGTTTGCTGTGCTCCGTCACCTAAGGCTGCCCTTGTCATTTCCAAATCAACTTTGCAAACAAAGTTGTTCTTGGAGTCCACAGAAGAGCAGAAGTGAAGATTGAGAGCTTGGTAGGACGGTTAACAGCTCAGCCAGGGCGTGAACAGCAGGTGTGAAAGAAGGGGCTCTTGGCAGGGTTGCGATTTTTTTCCTCTTTCTTTCCTTCTGTTTCTGTGCTCCTCAACTAGGACAAAACAAACATAGAAAAGAACGACTAATTCCAAAACACCGGGACTGGTTTGTGAAAACTAGCCTGCTGCCTCTGTCCTCTGGTGGACAGGTTAATGTCCTAAGGGTCAGCGTGCACCATCTGTCCCGCTGCTTTTCTCCTTTGAATAGCACTTTTCCTTACTCAGGTAAAAACAATGCATTGCAAATTACCAGACTCACAGGAAGCCCAAGCTTAATACTGCCCATCCACACACACACACACACAGAGAAAAAGACAGAAAAAAACACCATTTCAATTTAATAGCTAATCATTGTCTCAAGTGCACAAAATTGTTTCAAGTATGTATTTTTTATTTTTAAGAAGACTTCATCATTTTCCCCCCTGACTTTGAAAGCAGGTAGAATTGAGGATTCAAGGAGATTTATTTTGATGATTTCTGTAATAAAACTCAAGGGGAAAATTGGTTCACAGTGAATACAGCCACTTTTCATTAAATGCAACTAAAGGCCCAAGAATGAATCTGAAATGGAGACCAGATCTGCCGTTTGAATCTGGGACAAATACACACTTTGCATCTGACGTGAATTCTCACAGGGTCGTGTTAAGAAGGCAGCATGCAGGGAATGAACAAGACGTTAATAGCTGCGGGTGCAAAGGATGGATGTAGCCCTTTGGGGTTTCCCCCTCACCAAGAGGTTTCGCAGATGGCCACCATAGGCCTTGATGCACCATCCACCTCAGCTGCGCCAGAATCTCCTTTAAATAAAAGCAGCAGGGGCCTCTTTGAGCGGCTCAGCCTGGAAGAGCAGCCCCACCTCGTTAACAAGCGGGTGTAGGCTTCGCTTCTCATGCCCCAGGACCTCAGGCACCCGAGGGCTGCGTGGAGTCTGAATGTGGAATTTTGGAATTTTTAAGCAAGGTTGAAATCTGATGACACTCCCCTCCCCAAATAAAAAAGAAATTATTTCTCCTCCATTAAAAGTAACCTAAGTAAGTTAATTGCTTTTAGTTAAAGAAAACCTTTAAAATGTTGTATTTTGTGCCTTATGCTCAGCTATCCTTTAATCTCTAGGAGGTGGAGAGAGGAGTGGGAGCAGCTTTCCTTTTTTTGCATTTAAACAGTGCCACACACTATGTTAGGTACATTGTATATATATATATATTATTATATTGATATATATTTATATATTATTATATATAATTATTATAAATATATTTATATATTATTATATATAGAAGATTGTATTTTTTTCAGTTTTTAAATTGTGTAACATAATAAAGATATAGGAAATATAGAAAAAAGAATAAAACATAAATGGACTGCCTAATGAATGATTTTCAAATGAATACCCATAAAAACACATACCCACATCAAGACTTTATAACAGAAGTAGCTCCCCAGAATTTCCCCACATCTCTTCCCAATCATAACCATGCCCTCCCCTCTAACAGCAACTCTCCTGTCTTTTGTGATGCTTACTTCCTCGCTTTTCTTACTTTTACCCATAAATAAATTCATAAAAAATTTGTTTCATTTTGCCAGATTTTGAATGTCATGCAAATGCGAGCACACAGTGTGTATTCGGTTCTGCTCATCTCCTTTTGCACAACTTGTCTTTATGATCCATCCGCATTGTTGCATATAACAAAATAATTTGTACTTCACGTATTTTTATTGATATATAGTATTCCATCATCTAAATATGCCACAATCTTTAAAATCCCTTCTCTCACCTCTGGCTTGCAGCTCTTGGAACAGCACTGGGATGCCTGTCTCTCGCGTTCCTGGCGAAGCAGCTCGCCTTAGGTGGGTGGGATTGTGAGTCAGAGGGTATGGATGTGTCTAGCTTCATTGGGGCATATCTATTTTGAGCTTTATTATATATTACCAAATTTTTCCAAAGTGATTTCCAATCCTAGCAAGAGTAAGTTTATTTTGGTCCATGCCCTATCAATACTTGGTACTTTGAGAGTCTTAAGTTTTTTTCACCCATGATCATATTTGCTCCTATAATACTCTCCTAAGGCAAATAGAGCCCCATTTTCCAAATAGGGAAGCTGTATTCTCAATTTTTGAAAAAGATGCCATAAAACACATAAAACGTGAAGGAAACATAAAAAGGACTGAATCCGTAGGTGTATAGTCAAGGAATGTCAAATATCTAAAGTTTAATTTATACTTATATTGTGATTTTAGGTGAGCAGATCATCTGTGGCACCCAAAAATCTGATATATCTTGGGTTTTATTGCTTTGGAGATGAACAGCTTTTGGGAAAAAAAAAATTCTTGGAATGGTGTGCCATTTGGTCAGGATAAGAAAATAAATATAGTGAAAAAACAAAATAAAAATAATGATGATACTACCTCTATCTGCCTTTTATGGAACACTGCTTCCGGACCAGATACTAGTCTGAGCAGTTTCCATAAATTGTTGCCAGTGCACTTTTTCGTGACTGGGTGCTCGGAGTTCTGGAGTGGGGTGAGAGAAGGCAAAGGCAGCTTTGGTTTGCAGCTGTGGGAACATTTCTTATGGCTTCAGGCAGGAGCGACTGCCCAGTTCTAAGTGTGGACAGGGTTCACATGAGAAAGATAAGCCCCCTTTCCCCATCCTGCTTCTGTGACCTTGTCACTTGTGCATGTTTGCTCTGGGAGGTCTCCTGTCTTCTCCAGGTGGGCTCTTGCAGATGTTTGCCCATAACCAGAAGAATCTGGATTTTACTAGACCCCTTGACACTCAGTCCCTCTCCATGTTAGTGAAGCAGAACAAAGAGTCACAATAGTATAGATTTGACATATCACCTACCAAGGAAAGTGTGCAATACTCTGAAACAAGATTCAGAGTGCAGTGGAGGAGTTTTTGTCTACTGTAGAAAGACACTCTCTGTAACATTGTGCTGAAACTAAAATGCCAGACCCCGGGGAGAGTTGAGAAGACTCCTGCCCCAGCATGTATCCCCGTTTTGACCCTCAACAGTCCCATGAATAAATACTACCATAACCACAGTATGGATGGGGAAACTGTGCTTTAGAAAGATTAAATAACCTGCCCCAGATCACACAGATTTGAATGTGACAACGTCTGCATTTGAATCCAGGTCTGTCTATATTGCTCTCAACTGCTGTGCTATAATGCTTCCAATCAGGGAGAAAAATGCAAAAAGGAAAATCCAGCCTATTCACAATATCAGCCTGTAAGTTGGCTTTCCTGAAAGTGAGGCTTTAGTGGGGCTGTCACTGATGGGTTTTGAACTGAGTGTCCAGTATTTGATACTCTCTGCATTGTCCAAAAGCATTGAAAAGAATTCTGTTAGAGAGCAAGCGCCTGCATCGTCTGAGATTTGTACAGGCAGACTATGATCCTTCTGAGAAATCTTCCAGGTTGAGCCATTGTTATGCTATTTTGGGGCCGTATTATTTCAGAGCAGACATGCAATGTAACTGGTTAATATTTTGCTAGTGTTCACCAAAGAGCTAAATGCAAAGGCTATAGTTGTAATTTGGATGTAATTTTTGTGGTAATGTGACTCTATTTGAAGTGAGTTGAATTAGAAAACTCATGAATAAATGCTTTGACCTAATCAGAATTATATAGCAAGGAATTGACCTACTTTGCAGGAGACTGCCCCAGACTTCCTCAGCTAACAGTATGTTAACCCAACAGAGAAATCTTTCTGCTAATAGCACTTAGCAGAGAAGATTGGGACCTGTGGTTGGTCAGGTAATCCAAAAATATCATTTAAAGTCTGGAATAAAAAAAAAAAGGTCCATGCCTTCCTTTAAATGTTATTTCAACTGAACATATATAATAAATGTATGTCAGTGTGGATCTTTTGATGTCAGTATAAGGACTTTTCTTGGCCTTGGAATACAGTTTTGCTCATTGAAATGCTGTGCATTCTTCTGACAAAATCCACACCCAGAAAACATACCTTCTTTGATTTCCAGTTTTGGTTTCTTTAAAGTGGCATGAGGATTTAAAAACACTTGCAAAGTAACCGCAATGTAGAATTCCTTCTGGGTTCTTGTGCTTTTTCACCTATTATTTTTTTGCAGCACTTTCTTTTTACAACCTGCCCTGTTTGATTATTTCTAAATATTGACCTTCATTTTCATAGAAATAACAACTCCCTTTCTTTTTGTACTCATGTTTCACTGATACACGTAATATGTAATAATTATGTACTTACAATAACAACTCTCATAAGCAGGTTTGAGAACAAATGTAGGGGATGCTTGGTAAACATCTGACTAAATGGAATGGAGCAGAGATCAAGGAGCTGCCTGGCCAGCGTGAAGCCAGTATCAGACAGGGAGAAGGCCCATCCCGAGCACTGGCCAGCGGAACAGACAGATCTCCTCTGTCCCTCTGCTAGAGTGGGTCTGAGATGTGAGATCAAGCAAGGCACATTAATCAAGTGACTGGCATAAAACAAGTGATGGGTACATAGTAGGATCGCAGAAATTATACCTCAATTTTTCTCACTCCCGTCAATTCAGTCAATTGGGTTGTTCTCATTGGTTTAAATCTTTAGTTTTTCCACTAGACCCCCCCGCCCCCAGCCTGGGGGTAAAGGGCAAGTCATAGTCCTCTTGCTCTCTCTCCATTGTATTGCTAAGCATCTAGTAGGCCTTCTAAAACTGTGCTTTAACTCACTGCAGTCAGACAACGATGAGGATAACCTGGTTGATGGGGGCGGGGGTAGGCGGTGGTGCAGAAGAATCCCCACCAAGAGGCCCGTGTCTGCGGTTGCGGTGTCAAGAGCAGACCTTAGCGGGTGGTGTGCAGAAAGGTGAGGGCAAGTGTGGAAACACCAGTACTGACACCAGTCTGAAAGGCCAGTGACGGAATCCAGATGGGGATCGTGGGGCCAAAGGCTCTTAGACTGATTTCCTCCAGCGCCCCTCTGGGAATCTCCTTCCTGTGTTTCTTCCCACCCTGCTGCAGCCGAGATCAGTTTATCAAACTTCTTATGCCGACGTTTGCTGCCACACAAGAGCATGTATGCAAAAGGAGCCAAACGTGATTCCAGTCCTGGGAACTTCTTACAGGCAGTGACCATATCCTACTTATTTTTAGATCTGAATGTGTGAAAAGACAAATTAGACATTTAATTTGAAAATTCCATGAAATTCCAGACTTTCAAATCAAAGCCGAAGGCCATCACAGCCCGCTGCATGGGCTTACTGGAATTCTTTCTTCCTGGTGAAAAAATATACTCTCTAATTGTTGGCAACTCTGGTAATAAGAATCAGATTCTCTTTATTTAAACTGCATCTAAACAGTAAAATGTTGTTTGGACCCTATGCCAAGTAACAGAGAAAAGAAGTGAAATGGCCCTTATGAAATGTGGAGAGGAAGACCATTTTTGCTTTAGCTTGCTTTAATTTGAGAAAGCTCTCTAGTGCGAGCCACAGAGTGTGTTCTCTTCTCTCATCTGCTTCTCTCTGCCAATTAGACTCTCTCTCCACCTCAGGGCTATTTCTGGCTTTGATAACCCCATGATCTGGTATTCACACTGTTTCGGGGGTAAGCAACTGGTACCAAGGGCCGCGTGTCTCTGATCCCTGTACCTGTGACATAAGGCTCTGCTTTTCTGATGTGTGGGGCTCATTATGAAGGACTAATACTGGGGACCAGTCATCAGTGGCAACAGGCAGACTGGGCAACCGAGAGTTTTACTGTGGTTGGAGGTGATGTAGTGGAAAGAGCATGGACTGGGCCACCAGATTCAGGTTCAAGCGTTAGCTCCATCCTTATTACCTATGCAATGTGGTCAAATCACTTCACCTTACTGAGCCCCCACCTCCTCATCAGTAGAAAGGGATGCATAACGTCTGTTTTTCTTTATGGAATCATTTTGAAGATTAAATGAGGTAATGTGGATAAAGCCTGTGTTACGGATTGAGTTATGCCCTCCCCCTAAAAAATTCATATGTTGAAGTGCTAACTCCCAGCGCCTACTGGGAAATAAGGTCGTTGCAGATGTAATTAGGATGAGCTCACTGGGGGGACCCTAATCCAGTATGACTGGTGTCCTCACAAAAAGGAGAAATTAGTGCGCAGAGACAGACACACAGGGAGAATGCCATGTGAAGGTGGCGGCAGGGATTGGAGTGAGACATCTATAGGCCAAGGGATGCCAAAGATTGCCGACAAAAGGTGGGCAAGAGGTGTGGAACGGATTTCCTCTCACAGCCCTCGGAGGGAACCAACCCTGCTGACACCTTGATCTTGGATTTCTAGCCTCCAGAACTGTGAGATTATAAATTGCTGTTGTGTAACTACTCAGTTGGTGGTACGGTGTCCTTTGTTACGACGGCCTTAGGAAGCGAATGCACACCTGTCAGTCAGTTTCTGTTGTTTCCCTTTCTTCCCCCTTGTCCCTCCACTTCCTCCAAATATATCGAAGTCAGTGTGCTCAGGACCCTCTGGGGACATGCACCCAGGTGAGCATGAGTCCCGTTTCTGACCGTCCAGAAAGCACAGGGAAGAGTTGTCCTCTTGTCTGTGCTAGGTAATATGTATTTTTTAATCCTCTGGCTAGTGCCTGTGGCAACGTGCGCACAGCCTGCTGCGGGAGATTTGACAAGAAGAGCAGCCTTGTGAGGCCGACCTGAAAAGGAACAGCAGATATAAACATGTTGCCATTCTCATCAATTTGAAACACCATTTTTAAGGCATCTCAGAGGGTTGGGAAAAGAGGGATTCTTTTCTTCCAGGCCCCCTGTTTCTCCTCAAGTAGGGGAAGACGTTCACAGGTGCTGTGGAGACGGCAGGAGGTAACAAGAAAGGCTTTCCTGCAAACATCCTGAGTGATGTGCATTGTATTAAGTGAGCACAAACCACCTCAGAAGTCATTCATATTAACTGAGCAATTTTAAAATTTAAACTGGAGTTCCCTCTGGGCTGTGCCCCAGAGCTTCACTGGCATTTCCTTGAAATCGGCCCTATTTGGTACAACTTTGCTTTCTATTCCACATTACATGGGAAGACCTCACCCGGCTGGACCATAGCATCAGTGTGCCGCTCTCAGCAGTTTTGTTGTAAAGGAATTCAGACTCTGGGAACCAGCAGCACTGATCCACTGATTCAGAGACTTTTCCAGACACGACCGAAACAGTCTACTCTTTTCTACCGAGCCGTGTTGAACCCTTTGCCTTGATCTGAGAACCTGGGATCTCAGCTCCTTCAAGTGTTCCCGGCAGCAGTGAGGGAGCCAGGACCCTGCAGAGCGAGCCGCCTGCAGGCTGCAAAATTCCAGCAGCGAGAGGATTTTTGAAGTATCAAAAGCTTCACACCTGTGGGTGATTTCCATGCAGAGACCGAGATCAAGAGTAGCCAACCCATGACCTCTCCAAAACTCGCATCTATACCAGTCTTTGAGGAGGAGAGTGATCCCTTTTGTTTTCCTAGATGTTGCAGAAATGCAAAGATGAGGTGTGCAGAGGTTTGGGAGAGAAAAGAGACCCATGGGGCCCTATCCAAGGGCACTGGAGCCAGACTCAGAGATGCGCGTTCCAATCCTGAGCCTCCGAAGTTACTAGGTAGGAAAGCTTATCAAAGCCCCTGCACCTGCCAGAGTCTCCATTTCTTTGTTTGTAGAATAGCTTAGTAATAAATACCTGGCAGGTCTGTTGCCAGGACTGTGTGCAATAGTGTTGTGAATATGCTTTGTTCTTGTGGGTTTATCTGTCAGGCTGTTTTCTCTCTCCCCATCTGTCATCTGTCACATTTATTGAATGATTACTATGTGTCACGCACTTTGCTAAGTATATTATATTCATTAATTACACACCTACAGGAGGCAATATGCTGTTAATGGTTAAAAATCACATTACTCGAGTTTGAATAAATTCCAGCTGTCTGTGTAACCGTGCTGAAGCCCCTTTACCTCTGTTAGCCTTGGTTTCCCCATCTGTAGAGTGGGGATAACAATGTCCACATTATAGGATTTTTGGGGGGTAAACAAATGATATGATGCTTGTGAAATATCTGCATACAGCTTGGCACATAGTAAGTACTCAATAAATATTAGTAAACATGAGAAGAACTTGCTCAAGAGTGAGTTCCTCTGCAACTTCTAAAGGGATGCATGCGTATCGTAAGGCTGTTGGATGACTCAGTCTGTGACTGGATTTTAGTTGTGTTAGAAAAATGTGTTTTGTAAATTAGTTGATTTCTTTGGTTTAATGTGTGTTTTGCGCCTATTTCGGTTTATCTTTATTTCTTTTTTTTGAGAAGATGGGTTCTTTTTTTTTTAAGGCTTGGCACCTGAGCTAACATCTGTTGCCAATCTTCTTTTTTTCTTCTTTTTCTTCTCCCCAGAGGCCCCCAGTACGTAGTTGTATATTCTAGTTGTGGGTCCTTCTGGTTCTGCTGTGTGGGACACTGCCTTAGCATGGCCTGATGTACAGTTCCACGTCCGCGCCCAGGATCCGAACCAGGGAAACCCTGGGCCGCCACAGCAGAGTGCATGAACTTAACCACTTGGCCACGGGGCCGGCCCCTATCTTTATTTCTTATGAAACTTCTCAAAATGAACTAAGGAGAAAGGGTCATTTGATGATGTCTGGGAATGGAATTAACCAATCAAGGAAGAGAGATCAAGGGAAAAATAATATTTTAGAAGGAACTAAATTCATCACTTTAGAGAGAACAGGGAGGCAAGACTCCCCAAAATTTGGATGGTGGGGCAGAAGGTAGGAACAGGAAGGTGACAGGCACAGAGGTGACCTGGCTGCAGGGTGAGAGAGGCTATCTTCCTGACAGAGAAAACAGTGCAGGAAAAGGCACAGATGTGCAGACATGGAGGATGTCTTCTGGGACCGAGCTTTCACTGGGCTCCTTTTGGCTGAAGCAAAGATCACGTGTTGGGGAAGACTGGAGTGAGAAAGAAGAAATCACTTTTCTCTCCAGTTGAAAAGACTGAGATCTTTGCAAGGGCAGGGAATTTGTCAGATTCGCCTCAAGCTCCCCAGTGCTCAGCAAGTAGGTGTACAAGAAATACTTGACAAAAGAGTAAAGAAATAGATGAGAAATTTCTGTTTCACTTGGTTTGGAGGGAAATGGAAGCATTGAAGACTCTTGAGGAAGGGGATGACATGACAAGAATGTCCTGTCTGAAGAGCAGTCTGTGTTCTCTGTCAAATGGACTGGAGCTGGGAGAAATGGTCAACAGGTAAACACGTGGACCATGGGATTAGCTGGGTGAGATGTGAGGACTGAAATGAGACTGGGAACAGTGAGGACATTTTAGAAATATTACTTCAACTCCTAGAATCTGTGTGAAAGACATGGTAAGGGTGAGGGGACATCAAAAGTCTCTCCAGAGTTTCTGCTCTGGGGCGGGGGGTGCAGACTGCCGCGGCATTCATTTATCTGACGAATGTTGCCTGCATTGTGCTGGACACTCTGCTGGACACTGAAGGCTCGACAATGAGTAAGAACTGCAATGGTGATCACAGACCTGCAAATAAGCACACAGTGTGCTGAGTGCTGTATGTGGCTGTAGCGGGCTGGGAGTTACTCTGACTACACTTTAACTTGGCCTGTTAGGCTCCACAGGGAGGTGCCAGTGGAACTGGGCCTTGAGAGGGAAGAGCCTGTTTGAGTAAAGAAGGAATTGGTCATCTTCGTTCTGTCCCTATTAAATTTGGCTTCTTGTAAGGAATTCAGAAGCCAGCATTTAGAAGGCAGATAGGAACATGGCATGGAGCTCAGGAGAGGTTTGGAGCTAAATCTGTTGAGTAGGAGGTCATCTACAGAGGCTGAGATTGTAGAGTGAAAAAAGATGACCATGGACTGGATATTAGCGAATACGTCCATTAAGGATCTGGAAGGAAAGGATGCACGAGTCAGGAAAGAAGTAGAACCAAGATGCTCACAGAAGCATAAGAGGGATGACTTTTTCAAGAAAGAAAGATCTTTCCTTGTATGGAGGGACCAAGGGGAATGAGCATGGAGAAGGGACCATTGCAGTAAATAACTCCTTGATGGCTTCGTGAGAGCATATTGCATATCACCAGCTCTCCACAGCGGCCCTTGCTGTGGTGGTCTCATTTTCGGTGATTTGGAACCAGATTATTCAGTTTGTGGACGGGCATGGTCCTGGTTGCCTTTGAAATTCTTTACTCTCATTGATTCCTTTCCCAAAAGAGGGGAGAAGATACTGCTATTCCCCAGCCCAATTCTCTCTTTTTTTTTGTGAGGAAGGATTTGCCCTGAGCTAACATCCATTGCTAATCCTCCTCTGTTTTTTTCTTGAGGAAGAGTGGCCCTGAGCTAACATCTGTGCCAGTTTTCCTCTACTTCGTATGTGGGACACCTCCACAGCATGGCTGATGAGCAGAGTAGGTCCGCACCGGGATCTGAACCTGCAAACCTGGGCTGCCTAAGGGGAGCACGTGGTACCTTAAGCGCTCGGCCATGGGGCCAGCCGCCACAGTTCTCCTTGCTTCAACCAGATGTACATCCTTTCTCCATAATATGGCTCTGGCCATGTTATAATAACATCCCTGAACAAAGACATCTTTAACACCCGTGGAGAAAATCTGAGCCAGAATCTGGGGCCAGACTGCACAGGTGGTGGAGCACTGTGGAAAGGGCATGAACTTTAGAGTCAGACAGGCACGCCTGAATGCAGACTCCCCTCTTCCTGGCTGTGTCACTTGGACAGCTCACGCCCCTCTCTGAATTGCAGTTTCTCTTTGGTGCATGGCGTCGTCTACAATGTGCCTAGTACCGTTCCTGGCTCTGGAGGGGTGCCCAGTCATGTGGAGCAGTTTCTGCTGTGCAGTTAGGCGAAGGCTCATTTGCATCAGCTCTTGTGACTCTGCTTTTCCTTTTAACCCTGGCTGAGGGTGGTCCTCCCCACTCGCTGCATGTGAATTGTGCATATTATTTGAGACCTGGCCTCAATGCCACCTCTCCTGCAAAAGTTCCCCCCGGGACCCTGGTCCGAAGTGCTGTTTCCCTGCTGCAAACAGCTGGAACACTGCTCAGCATAATGCATATGCTTGTCCTGGGCCGACCTGGGCCATGGCTTCTACTGCTCTTAACTTGCTTTTCTATCTTGACTTCTTGTTTCAGTTTTCAGAGGTTTATATATTACGTCCCTAACTTGATTGTAAATTCGTTAAGGTAGAGAAAGCCCTTATAATTTATTGTACCTATAATTTGTAGGGTTTTTTTCCTTCTTCTTTGGTTTTCTTTGCCTTTCAGTTCTTTGGAAGACATGCTCTAGTACGGAAAATATATTGTTTACAGTCAAAGAGAACTGGGTTTGAAATAATTGGCACATGAAGATTGTGTGACATGTGAGAAGTTACCTATCCATTGTGAACTTTATTTTCCTAGTCTTTAAAATTGAAAAAATAATACCTCCCTCACAGGGTCATTAATGGCCTAAACATTACATAATTGGTCCTCAGTTATCATGTTTGCACCAGTTCCTAGGCCTTACTGAGTAGGTGTGCAATGTAAATATTTCCGTTTTGTTAGGAGTCCCTTAAGAGATTTGCTCCGGCATCTGTTACATCCCTTAGTCCCCCACCGAAATGCCGCCTCACCCATGCAGCTGGCCCTGTCCCATCCATCAGACTGCGTGATTCTTTGTCCTTGGGGGGCATCTCCATTTATTATACTGTATTCTCTCTTTTTTTGAAACTTTGTTTCTTCCACTAGACTGGGGATTTCTTAAAGGGGGTAATTGCATCTTACTCATCTCCTCAGGGAGACAAGTTAGAGTGGAAAACACAGCGGGATGTGGAAACAAACGTGGCTGGGGTGGATCCCAGACGCGTCACATCCCCTTATCGGCTATGTACACTCTAGGCAGGTTTCTTAACCTCAAAAATCCTGTTTCGTCATCTGCACAAAGTGAGGTCCTAATAGCACTCACGGCTGTTGGATGGCTAACTGAGAAGTGATGCACTTGAAAGTGTCGATCACTGTCCCTGGAACATAACAGGTGTTTAAGAAACGGCAGACCCCTGCCCCCCGGCACGCGGTCAGTCACATAAAAGATGCCCATAAAATGTTGACTGAATTAAACTAAAAGGGATTTAGTACTTATTTCTGTTTTCCATTGATCCGTTATATCCTACTATTGCTGATTATCAGAATTTGTCACGTTTTCTCCCTGGCGGTTTCCTGCAGTGGTTTAAGAAGCAGTGAGATCGTGCTTGCACCCATGTCAAGCTTCTTGGTGAGGGAGATGCTTTGTCGGAATCAGCCAGGCTGTGTAGGTTTTCATGCTTTTGTTATATGATCAAAACGACCTGTCTATTTTTCCTTCTTGGCAGAAAGGAGGCCAAAAGAGGTTGTTGGGGAGATAATTGCCTCTTGTATATTAAATTCATTGAAAGCTAAGATATCCAGAGAAAGAAACTACAAAATTAGACAGTTTAAGATCTGAGATCTTGCTGATGAAAGTAGGTGATAAATAACTAAACTGAAATTCTTTCTTTTTATTGCTTTATTAGCAGGTGGCAAAGGAGAGAGAGAGAGTCAGGAATAAAGGGAGAGTCCCTGGGGCAGAGAACTGGGTGTGGCTGTCCACATCCTTCCCTTTAGCAAGCATTCAGTGACTATCTCCCTGCCACCCAGCAGTGGGCCAGGGGCCAGATATACAGAAATTCATATCCATTATTAATGGAAGTTTTCTAGTAGCAAGTAACAGCAGTCAACTTGAATGGACTTAAATATAACAGAAAGACATAGCATGAGGACCCAGAAGTGTCTCACAGAATTTAAAGAAGGGCATTTGTGAGCTGAGGCTCTGGAAAGACGGCCCAGGAATTTGGAATCAGTAAGGACCCCAAAAATGCTTTCTCTCTGTGGTCACTTCCAGACCATCTTTTCTCTTTGTTTTTTCATAAGATTGGCTTTCTCTCACCCAGGCCAATGGCAGAAAAAGATGGCCACTCAGAATTTTATAGTTCCATGGTACGTTTCCGGTCACAAGGAGAGCTTGACTCCTCTGACTGCTTCAATTCTCATTTCCCAAGGATGGGAGTCTAATCAACACAGCTGGATCAGGTGTCACCATCTGGTTCAATCAAGAGGGGCCAAAGGATGGGGTCACATTATATAAACATGGCTGCTGTGACAAGACTGCTGTGTGGGAAAGGTGGTCAGCTGGGGTTCAATCACTGAGATCTGGGCAGACATCTCAAAAGGTGTCTACTCTTGTTGAATGAGATGGGGTCCCAGCTCTCGTGCAGTCAGTGAGACAGAAGCAATAAACAAGCAAAAGAAAAGAAAATAAGTGGCCCTTTTATAGGATGATTTCATGCTGCGAAGAAGCCATGGTTTTCATCGTTGACATAGTTTAGTCTGAACTCTGCTGCTAAATTTAAACTGGGAGGGAAAGGAACTCATATTTATGAAGCACCTATGTGCCAGACAGGCCACTTTCCCACATCCTTATTTCATTCACAACTTCAAGGTAAGTCTTGTCTATTCTATATTGTAAATAAAGAATTTACAGTGGCTTAATGCAGACTGGGACCCTCGTGGCAGAACAGGCATTTGGAAGTTGCATCTCTCTGCTCCTGAATCTCACACACTCTCCACACAGCTGGAATTTGCAAGGCCTTGAGTGGAACATTAAATCTCCAGGTTCCACTGGCTTTGTGGCTCCATCCAGTGGCTCCATCACTGATTAGGATGACTTCGTATCAGCAAGTGACTCTGCCTTCCATGCAGATCCCTAAGCCAAAACTCTGCAGTTGTCCTGGCTTCCTTCCTTTTCCTGTCTCTTCCACAGACAATCGATGAATAAGCCCTATCGGCTATTCCTCCAGTGTGTGTCTTGATTCCGCCCATTTCTCTGTGTCTATTGCCATCATCCTCATCTCATCTCTCACCTGGATTACTACAATAACTCCTGCTTCGATTTTGCCCCCTTGTCACAGAGCAGTCAGAGAAGTGTTTACCAAATGCGAATCATGCCCCTGCATCAAGCCCCCGATGGCTCTTCACCGCCCTGGGAACCCAGTCCACACTCCCTACCCCCCTTCTCAAGCCCCGGAAGGAGCCCTGCCTCCCTCTTTGCCTCCCCTCCCCCTTGATTTCTCTGCTCTGATCACACTCTTTTCTTTCTGTTTTGTAAACAGGCCAAACGCATTCCCTCCTGGCATGACTGCCCTTTTCTTGTTGTTCACATCTCCTTTCAAATGTCATTTCTACAGAAATGCCTTCATGGACCAGCTTGTCTAAATTAATTGTTCTCCACCCTGTCCCAGTCACTCTTCATTTCATCAAACTGTTCTATCATCTTCATAACACTTGCCGCTATCTGGAACGATCTTGTTCATTATTTATTTACTGGCTTATTATCTTCTTTTCCCTTTTGGATCAGAAGCTCTAAGAGAGCAGGGGCGTTCTCTCTCCTCTTCAAGACTATGCCCTGGGCCCTGGCCAGTGCCACATAGTGGGCATTCAACACGTGTTTGTGGCATGAATGGATATTAGGCTGACTGTATGAGAAACCTGGGGCGTCAGGGCTGGGCCTGCACTCTCCTCTTCATTACTAGCAGTGTCGGGGGCGCTTAGTCACTGTCTTTTCCAGCACGTTCCACTTAAATCCTCCATCACTGAGATTTATCTCTGAGTTTAATCAAATGTAATTTATATTTCAGCCTCCTCAGTGAATAATTGATTTGCCCTCTCTGTTGTCTTTATCACACACACTCCTTTGTGCTCTAAAGAAGTGATTTAATCAGTCGATAGTGTACATAGCCCTCTGTTTAGAAGGCCGATGGAAGATAAAGGGTGAGTCTTGCTCACACCAGAATATACCAGAGCCAAAATAATGTCCCTTAAAAATAGTCTGCAAACAAGTTGGCAGCAGAGATACCCAATTAAATCCTCTCGTTTTTGTCTAATGGAGATGACCTCATGAAAGTTGTAGCTGCTGCAGAAGAAAGTTCTTGGCTAATTGCAGGCTGCGTGTGAAAATAGAAACCCTTGTTCATTTGTGGTTTGATTGACCTCTGTCTGGGTCCGGGACAGGCTTTCCAAGGCCGAGTGTCGTGCACGTTGGGAGAGAGCTCCAGACCCTGGATGGACTGTCCTGCACGCACGGTGACCCGGCTCCCTGAGTCCCTCCCAGTCTTCCGCCCTCTCCCTTGCTCTCCATCTCCCGGCTCTCTGTGGGCAGCATGTCCAGAGCTCACAGGGATTCTTTTGTAAGTCAAATCTTACAAACATCCTTCCTCCGCCCTAATGTGTTTCTCCCAAAGAAAGACATTCGGAGAGGTAAGTTTTGCATTTGTTTTCACACATGTGGCTATTTTGAGCCTACTTTTTTCTGGAGTGAAGAGGAGGGAAATAATGAAGCATCAATTCTGAGATGGTAGAAAGACTCCATGTAGCCGTTCTCACAGGGAAAATCCATCTTTCTACTGTCTTTAGGAGGAATTCTCAATAGTGCGTTTCTTTGCACAGTTTTAATTGGAAACATCTTAACTGTCCAATGATAGAGGATTGAGTGGATAAATTGTGATACATTTAGATGATGATATATGCAGCATGATATATGCATGCAAGAATCATGTTGCAAAAAATATCGATACAGAAGAAAATATATCACACGCTGCCAAATGAAAGAAGCCAAATGAAAGAAGCGCGCTGCAGATTTACAGTGTGGAGACGTTTCTGAGACGTGTGTTTGTGTGTGTGTGTACGCTTAGCGAGACGTTTGGAGGAGCTTGTATTCAAATGCAGCTATAGGTGTCCAGGAAGGTATTGTGGGTGACTTTCCCCTTTTCTTCTCTCCTGCGTTTTCCAAATTTTAAGGTTTGAACATGTTTCACTTTGTAATTAGAAAAAAAAAAAAAAAGCAGTTTTAGAATGGAAATAGAAAAGAATGTAAAATGTCTCTGTGATTTTTCGTTTGAAAACAAGATCGTCTTCACTTGTCATCAGCTCCCAGGGCTTTGTGGATGCCTAGTATCTGCTGTCATGTGCCTTTGCCAGAGGGAGACAAGTTGTGAACTTCACAACTGCACTGTTCCTCCTGGTGCTGGTGGAGGTGCGGACGCCCTTGGGCGGGTGATCACCTCTCTCGCTCCTGCAAACCAAGCGCCCCTGACGGCTGGCAGACACTCAGCGGTTGTGCCCGGGGGCCTTTGGTTGTGTTAGCTGTGGATTTACCTCTCTGATTAGGCTTAGCCCCCTGGAACATCAGTATCAGTTTCCGTGATCTGAGCACTCCCTGCTGCCTCTGAGCCCTCCTCCTGTCACTCTTGGATCATTGCAGGCGCTTGCTGTGTTGCCTTTCCACAAGGAGACTCCCTCTCTTTGAGAAAACTTCTCCTCAGATGCGCTGATTTTGTACTGTCTTCCATCAAGTTCCCAGGAAGCCAGTGGTGGAGACAGAGATTTGCTGTAGGAAGTGTACTGGGGCGTGCCCTCAGAATCAACCCTGATGGGGTGTACAGGGGGCAAGACTGGGCAGAAGGAGGAGTTGAGCTGTGATGCAGCTGCAACTAAGGCTCAGCTGGTCCCACTGTCCCCCAGGGAGCTCTGAAATCACCCTGCAGAGTTGTCTCAAAATGAGGCTTGGGGCCTAGGCCTTTATACCCAGCCCCACCTAAGGAACCAGGTATTGACTGGATGCGGGCTACAGTGGGGATGGAGAGTGCAGTAAGGGGAACGTGGCCCTAGGTGAGCTGACTTAGTGGTGGAGGGCAATTCCCTGAGACAAGTCACCCAAGAGCCTTCCTGAGCCGGCTGTCCCCTGGGGGGATGGAGGGCTGGGAGACACACCCCACCCCACGTAGCCTGCAGTTCGCAGGTAAGGAAGTGAAAATATTGTCAACACAGGACACTGGCCAGGAGCTGCACTGGGCGTTGGGTGTGTCCCATACATGATTGCATACAGCTCTCACACTAATCCTGCAAGATGGGTAGCATTGTCCTCCTTTGCAGAGAGACGGAGTAAATTGTTCTAGGCCAAGAGGCTACTGAATGGCAAAGGCAGCTGAGAACCCGGGTCTCTCCTGGACCCTGTACTTTCCCGTTCATACCCTGCCCCCCACCCCCAATGGTTGCATTTCACGTGCCTGCTTTGCCTCCCCTTCATCCACGCAGCACCACAACCACAACAGGACCCTTTCATCCACGCAGCACCACAACCACAACAGGACCCTTTCAGTTGCAAGTGACAGAAGCAAAAATAAATGTAAAGACTGTGGGTTCAGTCATGTCCTTTCCCTGCCTTCTGCAGTCCTATTTCCTACCCAGCCTCCAGCTTCAGACTCTCTGCCTTAAAACTCCAGTTGATTAACTCCACTTCTTTTTCAGTGCTCCTGCCTCTGCCTTTTTCTAACTCTGTGATTGTGAGCCAGTCCTTACCTCTTGGAATCTCAATTTTCTCATCTATAAGAAGGGATTAGTTATGCATATCATGCTGGGTTGTCATAAGGAATAGAAGGATAGTGAAGAAGAACTTACCTACTGTTTAAGGCTTATTCTGTGCCATGCACTGTGGCATCAACATGAGATAAAGTGTAGCACACATAGTGCATTATTTGGTGACAGCAAACCCTAAATTTACCCTCTCTGCCCCTTGGCCATCAGGAAAAAAAGTCACGAGCCCAGCTGTAGAAAGATCCAAGAAGCACATGGGGTGCGCCCCCCTCAGGCTCTCAATAAGCCAGTGTGAAAACAAAGCTTCAGATTAGAAGCCGGACTGGTTAGTCCCGTACAGGCCCCCGTCAGCAGGACATCCAAGGCCCTCGGTCTTCACAGGAGGACTTCAGAAGGACCCAGCCACAGGGGATTACGATGTCGTTACATCTTGAAACCAGAAGACTTCTCCACTTTTCCGTCTTGTTACTTCGTTGTCGTACATGAAGCTAAGACTGGCCGTTTTCCTATGGTGGCTGCTCTTCTGTTTGAAGAAAGTGCTGGGAGTTGCAGTGCCACTGAGCCTGTGATAGCACCTGAGCCTTTGGGCCCTGCGACTAAAGTTTAAACTTGATTTTCCAAAGTTATAAAACGCTATGTCTATGTGTTTTGGGGGAGGGGTTTGGAAACTCTGGGTAAAGAAAGTTAGAGCCATTTTCCTTACTAAGTATATTTATCTACTAAGCAAATATTTATTGAGGGCTCGCTGTATACAGGCACTGTTCTGGTTGTTTGGGACGCACAGCGAGCAAAGCCGAAGAGAACATCAGCCCTCCAGGAGCTTCCCTGCCGTCCAGCCGGGGGAGGGACCCAGGCCCAGATCCTTCCTGGAGAGCTGGAACGCACTCTCCAGCACGGGGTTCACCACGAAGCACGCCCCAGATTTATTTGACATGATCATCTCTTCGGGTTTTCTTCAGAGAAACTTGAAAATGATGTTTGAAAGGAAGCTGCTTGGAAATTGTGGGTCTAAGGATATGTTGAAATGGCATGGTGTGGCCGATGATTTTTTTCTTTGTTATTGAGTTTATTAATGATGTCATACAGTTTTTATAATAGATTTTTAAAATTAAAATAGATCCAGCATTAAAAAAACAGAAATAAATACTAGTACACCTTTGTCAGGGAAATGAAACAAAGAGCAACTATGGGAGCATAAGAAGGGGGTCACCTATATGGGGTCACCCAAAGACCCTGCCTTGTACTTCAGTGGTTCCTAATCTGGCTCTGCTTCAGCCACGCTTTGAAAATCCACATTCCCAGGCCCTCAGCTTGGACTCTCTGGAATCTTGGCTTTATACAGAAGGGTGCCAGTGGACTCCAGACACCCTTTATATGGAGCTCTTTGCAGAAGTACCAGTGAAGAACGTTTTTCAAGAAAATGTATGCATGCATCATAGGTTGAATATTATTTTAGCTCTTTAATTAGTTTATCTTTTAGCGGTAATGACAGCAACCATGTTCATAAAAATACATTTTAACAGCCCCCTCAGTGTGTGGTTCCCCTATTCTGCTGGCTACCCAGCTAGTTAATTACATAAAATCAGCATTCTGTCCCACGCAGCCAGCATACATAATCATTGGTCCATTGCAAATCAACACGTGGATAATTGCAAGATAGAATTCTAAGTGAAATAAGTTATCTGTGCTGCTGGGCCCTGAAATCCCCCCACAATCTGTTCTTGTGTTGGACAGCCTCACAGACAATAGAGCTCTTTCAGCAATGGACAGAATGATGTTGGACAGGCTGGAGAAAAAAAAAAAAACAACCTTTTTGAAATTTTCTTATCATCAAGATGGATGGCCTGATAATTCAGATGGATGTGCAGAAGGAGGGAGGATGTCTGAGTTTGGATACTGTGTTAATAATTCATAAGGTGATCTCCCTATTGCCTTCAGGAAGGAACATCCTGTTCTAATTGCACCCTTGTTCCTAGGCAACCCCCAAAAATTCCCAAACAGCTGGGACCATTACTTCTAATCCAACACGACTTTGCTGTAGTTTGCTTTGGGCCACCAGTGCTTAATGTGAAATATATGATTTGGGGAGAAGGAAGGCAGTAAATATTTCTTGAATGACTACCATGTGCCAGGGAGTGCGTTAGGAGCATGACGCAGACTGTCTCACATAGACCTTCTTACTGTCCTAGAGAGGATGCAGATGGCTGCATCGTTTCACAGACGGAGAGGCTGACTTCAGAAAAGCTGGATAACTTTCCCAGTATTGTACACACACAGAAAGTCGCAGAGCACGATTTAAATACAGTGCCTTCTGACTCCAAAGAGTTAGGTCACGAGGCCCCTCACTAGCTGTGTGGCCTTGCACCAGTGACCTCATTTCCCTGTGCCTCAGTGCCTCTACCTCCTAATGGGTTGCAGTCTTTGCCTCCAAGCTTGTTGGAAAACTTCAATAAGACAGTTTATGAAAATGGGACAGACATGCTCATTTTCAGGTATTGTCCATCTTTTTACCTCCTCCTGATTCTAGCCCTCCTGTTATGGACTAAATGTTTGTGTCTCCACCCCCCCCCCCCCCCGAAAACAATTTGCATATTGAAGCCCTAACCGCCAGTGTGACATATGGGAGGCAGGGCCTTTGGAAGGTAATTAGGCTTAGATGAGGTCGTGAGGGTGGGGTTAGTGCCCTTATAAGGAGAACAGCAAAGACAAAGCTCTCTGGCAAACTCTGTCTCCACCATCCAAGGATACAGCAGGAGGGCAGCCATCTCAAGCCAGGAAGAGGGCCTTACCCAGCACCAACTCTGCCAGCACCTTCGTCTGGGACTTCCAGCCTCCAGAGATGTGAGAAATAAATGTCTACTATTTAAGCCCCCCAGTCTATGGGATTTTTTCGCAGCAACCTGAACTAAGAAACTTCCTTAGATTTTTCAGTATCTGAAACACAGAAATGAATGATATAAGAAGTATGTTGAAGTCGACCTCTACTAGACAGGGAAATACTGTAACCATCAGAAGTTAACAGAATTCGCAGCCAGACTGACCACATTAGAAGAAAAAAATACTTGGCTCTTATGTGGGTTTCTGTGGCCATGCTCATTATAATCCATGACAAGAGGCGGGGATAAAGAGAGAACAGTCTTGGGCGTGAAATATCTTGGATTTGGCCATTAGCAGTCTTTAGTGAGCAGCCTGGAGTGGGAGGCTGTTGATGACTCCAGCGGATTCTGTGGGCTCTCTGCCTCAGTGTCATAAAAAATGCTAATTGCCTGGTTCCTTCCCATCCGACTCTTGACAGAGGCTCTTGTCTCTGTTGAAGCTTCTGCAAGCTCCCTCCCAGTGTGGGATCTCCGTGTTGGCAGTGCCTTCTGCTCCCAGACAGAAACTTGATATGCTTCCTCACAGTGTCCTGGAGGCCTCTTCAAGACGGGGACTTTACTCGATGCCCTGGAGACTGCCTTGGTTTAAATTCAGAGGAGCATCATTTCCCAGGTCATGGCATGAGCAGGATGTGATGAGGTTGAGAAATGCTCTTCCTAATGGCATAAAGCAAAGGCAACGTTGAAATAACTGTGAGTGTGACATTTACTTTGAAGACTAAGTGAATCGCACTCACGAAGTGGATTTGAAATAGAGTCTGTGTGGAAGGGGTTTTTAGTGACCTCAGACAGTTCCCCACAGTGATTCTGACTCCTGGAATCCACCAGC
This sequence comes from Equus asinus, assembly GCF_041296235.1. Classification (NCBI taxonomy): domain Eukaryota; kingdom Metazoa; phylum Chordata; class Mammalia; order Perissodactyla; family Equidae; genus Equus; species Equus asinus. The sequence continues at coordinate 67,660,928 of NC_091794.1, forward strand.
CTCTTTTGAATAAATATAGAAATTCATTCATTTATTCATTATTCAGAAGAGCTGGGTCCACTCTATGCCAGGCACTGTGCTAGGTTAAGAGAACACAGATGACTTCATCCCAGTCTCCACCCTCGTGGGGCTCAAGTGTAGAGAAGGAGACAGGCATGAAGACAAAGTCAGTGAGGTGCCATGGACGCTGTGACAGATCCTGTGGGGAACAGAGTAAAAAGTGTCTCTGTGTGTTAGGAAAATGCTGGGCTCTGGGGATACCTTGGGAAAGAAATCCGGCACAGTCCCCGCCTGTCTGGAGTTTACAGACTAATGAGAAGGCTGGATATGAAGCAGATTATTACAGAGGAGATAAATTTGTTACAAGAGTGCAGGGGGATTACCGGGAGAATACTATGGACACATCTCAGAGGGGACCTCCAGGTAGATCTCTGAGATTAGAGGACCCCAGCGGGCACATGGGATTGTGCGGGACCTCAGGTGTGGAAGGGGAGGCAGTGGGATGGAGGGATGGAGAAGACAGTGATGGGGAATGCCATCCAGGCCCAAGGACAGCAGGTGCAAAACTGCAGAGCACAGCATGGCTTTGCAGAGCGGAGTCTGTGGAAGATCTGCATGAAGATCACTGTGGTGCGAATGTGAGAAGTAAAGGGGAGAGTGGTCCAAAATGAGATCAATGAATTAAATAGAGAACAGATTGGGGGCCTTGTAGGGTAATGTTAAGGAGGTTAATTTTAGTTGGTGGGGAACAGGGAATAGGGAGGCGGGAGTGCTTTGGGAAAAAACCCTCATAACAGTGGGTATACTTGATCTGAGGGTAAACTTGAAATATCTGTCAAAGACACTGGGCAAGTCAGAGAAGAGGAAATAGCCAGGGCAAAGCCCAGCCCACAGGCCCGGAATTGAAGGCATTCAGGCAAGAAGGCTGAAATGAGCTAGGAAAGGAGAGGGAAGACAGCCCACTGTGGTCTGGGCAGAAGGCGATGACATTTTAGGTGTGGCAGTGCAGGGATAAGGTAGCGTTTGGGATGGATCTGTGTGGAGGCAGTGCGGGGCATGGATTAGGCGGTGGCAGTGGAGGCACATCTCCTGTGACTCCTGCATGCCCCAGATGCCCTGAGTGAGGCATGTATGCCCAGCCCACCCACACTGTGCATTAAAGACAGCAGCCTCTAGGGTTCCCAGTGATCTACTGTAAAATTCGAAATGGATCATTCTTGGAAACTCATTGTCTTATGATTGTAGGTTTGTTATAACTCCCTGAGGATTCTTCAAGTTGTTATTTCTCAGCCAGAGAAATCTGCGGGGAAACACCATAAGATGCAAGCACCCCCGGGGGTGCAAGATAATCCGCTGGGTCGTGGGGAAATTATTAGGCATCTATTTGTGTTTAGTTTTATACTAAAAGGTTTAAGACAGAATAATATTAGCACATGTGTAAAAGTTATACAGAAATATACCTATTTTAGAGTTATATGCTCAAAAATACTTTACTGATAGAGATGTGTGATTAAAAATAAAAACAAAACCCCTGGAGACCTTGGTTCATGGACTTGGGCAGACCTGGGGTTAAATCTTTGCTCTAGCACTTATCTAGATGCATCGACTTAGGCAGCACGACCTCTGAATTTCTGTTGCTTGATCTAAAATATGTGGACAACACCCACGTATGATCACCATAACAACAGACTGAGCTATGTGAAGTGCACCATACAGCTCTGGCTCATAGTTAGAGTCTCTAAATCTAGTTCTACGTATCATCGTAGGCAATCAGCTCCAGAGATGCTCTGGAGACCATCTTCCCTCTATGAACACTCATTGGCACACGGAGAGGCCGAACCGCCAGGAAGGTCAACAACTTTCATATAATCACAGAAGTGAACGTGTAGTAAACAGAGACCACACCTGCATCCAGGCCTCCTTGCTTCCAGGCCACTCACTGCTTTTCTTCCACAAGGGATGGTTTCCAGGCAACTGTGTGGTCCTACATGAATTCCATATCTTCCTCCTTTGGAATTCCAATCAGTGGTGTATTGAAAATTCAATTCTCACATTACCTGGAGAGTTTCAGGTTAAGATCTCTGACAAAGCATTAGCTACTAGTTGCTGTTACTTACTGTTGTTTGTTTATGGAATTAAGTAAAGCAGGTACGCCAGGGCAGAAATCTTGAAAGCACTCAACCTGGGCTGTTTTTCTTGGATCTAACTAAGAAAGCATTGATGAGGTGGTACGCCCTCAGGCACTCCTGTCTCCTGGGCACATACATCCTGCTGCCACAAATGTGACCAAACAGCATTTCTCCAACTTGAGGAACTCCCTCTGAAACATTTAAAAAGAAGTTCTTGGGCTTTTAAGAAAACTCTGAAACTCTTTGCTGCGTGTTATTACTAACTGATTCTTATCCTTCGTTAACATTTTATCCTTCAGTAAAACATTGAAAAGATTATTATTAATTTGAAAACCCGAAATCACAACTTTGTTTGGAAATCCTTATTCTGGGGAATCCCAAGAATATTTTCTACATAAGCAAGTTGCTATTCAACCCCTTGCCATTGCCAGGGATCTTCTAGGATTTCCTACATCTGACTCAACTCAATCTACTGGGTCCCTCCCACTAGACTCAGAATCTCAACAGAACGGATTTAGGACTCTGTTTTTGCTTTTATGTTTTTGTACAGGTGCTTCTCCATTATGCTAGAATTAGAAAATTACTACGATAATCGATTGACACATCTACTAGAATGTAAGCTCCATGAGGACAAGGATATTTATAGGTTTTGTTCACTGCTGTATCTCTAGCACCTTCGAGCTTATAGTAGACACTCAGTTATGTCAAGTGGGTGAGTGAATGAATGATCAATCAGTCAGTGAAGTTTTCTACTTCCCCAGATGTTGCTACAGTGTTGTTTTTAATCTAATTCTCAGAACAGACCAGGTAATTAATAGCTGCTGTGGCCTAAAGAACAAAGCCCAAAGCTTTAGCTTGGCTTCCAAGGCCCTTCCTGATCAGGCCCAGCCTTTGCCAGCATCACTCGAGCCATGTGCTCCAGCACAGTGCTTTGCAAGCACGTTAATTGGCTTGGGCTTACAGCAAACTAATCAAAATCTGTGGGGTGATATTTGTAAAAGCTCCTATGGTGATTCTATAGCCAGGGTTGGGAAACACTCAGACTAACGCAGCTGCTCACCCTTCTCTCAATATCACTGTAATCTTTGTTCCTCTAGAAAGCTTCTTCCTCACTTCTCTCCTTGTCGAAACCCTGCTGTCTCACCAGACTTTCAAATGTCCCCTCACCTCTGCAGCTGTTCCTAATCCTTTCCCCACCAAACAGAAGCAATTTCTCTTCCCCTCTGCTCTATGTGACATTCATATATGGTCATATTGTGTAAAGCTGGGTGTGCCCCTTCTAAGAGGTGGCTTCTTCCAGACAGGAGGAGACGCTTCACTCACCTGGGTACCACTGGAAGCTAGCACAGTGCCCAGCACAAAGAATGCCTTAGGCAGTACCCTATACAAGTGATGATAATGTAATTAGGGCGACCACACAACTTGTCTTTCAAACTGGAATCCTTTTGAGAGTAATGAGGGGTGCCAGGAATAATAGTGTTAAGACAAAAGGTGTGAACGGGGATTGTCCCAGACAAACTGGAGGAATGATCACCCAAATAACAATGGCCAACACTGATTGAGCTCTTTCCGTTGGTCAGTCACCATTCTACGTGCTATGTGTCATTAATTTGAGTTACACAGTGACCCTATGTGGGAGCAACTTATTACTTACACTCAACAGAGAGAGACACTATGGCAGACCTGCAAAGGAACTTACTCAAGGCAGCACATTTAGGGCAGTCAGTGGGAGAATGGGGACTTAGACTCAGGCCCTCTGAATCCATAACTCATGTTCTGGGCAATTAAGTCCTATTGCCTCCCAGTGGAAGAGCTCTGACCTTGGAGCAGGGCATGATGAGGTTCTATTCCCAGCACAACTTGGAGTGACTTTAGTTACCTCTCTGGCTTTAGTTTCTTCATCTAGAGAATGACGACAGTGCCTATTTCCAGAAACCCTGGAGGATTAAATGAGACAACGTAGGAGAAGATTGGGCATGGTTTGTGTGCTTGTGATGTACTTGTCTTAGGAGTAAGATGTCTGCCCGCTCACTATAGGCTCCATAAGACATCGCTCCAATAGCCGTGACACAAAGTGAAAGGTGGTAAATTCTGTAACAGAGTACGGAGTGAGGCCCCAGGAGGCCCCAGAGCCTAAGGGTTAAAGCATGAAATTCTGCATAAGAACTGGGTTCAAATTCAGGCTGTGGGATTTGAGTAGACAGTTCTCCAATGAGCATATGCAAATAGTTAGTAAGGGCATGAAAAGATACTCGGCGTTGTTAGTCCTGAGGAAAACGCGAAACAAAACCATGTTGAGATATCACGAGACACTAGCTTGGATGGCTAAAAATAGTTAAAAAGACAGACAATAAGAGATGTTGGCAAAAACATCTGGCAGAGAAGCTGGAACACTCATACTTTGCTGGCGTGATTGTAAACTGGGGCAGACACTTTGGAAAAACAGCTTGATAATTCCTCAGAAAATTAAGCATAGAGTTAGTGTATGACCCGTCAACTCCTCTTCTAGGTGTAATACTAACAGAATTGAAAACACTCATCCACAGGAAAACTTATACGCAAATGTTTATAGCAGCATTATTCATAATAGCTTTTCGGCAACAAGCTAAATGTCCACCAACTGATGTGGTATATCCACACGGTGGAATATTATTCAGAACAAAAAAAAGTGAAGTACTGATACATGCTATAACTTGGAATAACCTGGAAAATGTTATGCTACGTGGAAGGCCAGCCACGAAGGACCACATATTGTATGATTCCATTTATATGAAGTGTAATTTGCCTCCAGAATAGGCAAATCCATAGAGACAGAAAATAGATTAGTGGTCACCTAGGGCTCGTGGGTATGGGGGAGATGGGAAGTGACTGCTAATGGGTTCAAGGTTTCTTTTGGGGGTGATGAAAATCTTCTGAAATTAGTTAGCAGTAATGATTGTACGATACTATGAATATACCAAAAACACTCAATTGTATACTTTAAAATGGGTGAATCGAATGGTATGGGAGTTATCTCTCAATAGAGCTGTTACTAAAAAATTGAGGCTTTGCTGTTGGCTTTGGGCATTGGTGTCCTCTTTCATAAAATGGGGCTCATAACCAAACCTAATTCAAACAGCGTGAGGATAAATGAGAGATTGCTTGTAAAACTGTTGGCACAGTGACTAATTGGAATAGTAAATGCTCAATAATAGTGACAATGTCAATGACTTTCCTTAAATACATGGCCTTTCTCTTGTCCATCCTGAAGCGTACGGTCAGTGGTGCTTTCAGCAAAATAGGCTGGGGATTCACAGTGTCTTAGGATGCGTGGAGACTGACCCTCTCCCTAACACACATCGTATGTGCCTCTGATAGGACAGCCTTATGGCCCTGATATCTGTTATTTATTTCTTAACTAATATAACTGAGACCTTGCTCAAGACGTGCTCATGAAAAATTACCCTTTTCATCGTGGAACATTTAATGAGAAACTGGATTATCTACTGCATAAGTGCCCTTCATACAAATTAGCTTGGCCCTGGGTCCTAATCTAAATTGGACTCTCTGCTTTCCTCTAGATGGCCTAATATTTTCTTATTAATCTCTGCCCTTGTTCACCTGATCTGGCCCTGCCTCCTCTTTGAAGCTTCCTCCTCAGTGGAGCTCTGTGCCCTGACAAATGTTTCTTAAGGCCGTCTTTGTCTCTGACTCATGCACATTTTTTGGACATGATGTGGAGATGGAAGCTGTTTCTTCCATTTCCAAGCCGTCTCCCCAGTAGAGTTTCAATGCTGCCAGTGTATTGAGTATCCACAGATTTTGGCCAGATGAGCTTTGGTACAAGGTAAAGATGGAGCTTTCTAGGCAAGTCGGGTAGGTGAGAAGCAATTAATCATAGTGGTTAAGGGAATAGGCTTGAACACAAAACACAAGCACACCACAAGCCTGGGCTTTGGCATCAGACTGTCTGGCTTCAAGTCCCACTCAGTGAGTCTGGACAAGTTACTTGGCTTCTCAGACCTTCAGTGTAGAGCCTCATCTATAAAACCTGAGTAATAGTACCTACCTCTAGAATTGTTTCTGGGGCTAAACAAGTGGGTGCATCCAATGTGCTTTGTACAGGAGATGATAAATGCGACTTGGTATTGTTACCATAATTAAAGTTTGCAGGAAGTCCCACATAGTGCAAGGGATGTTATCAGTGTCTGAAATTGTGTCACTGGTGAAGAGGCAGAGATGGTATTTGTGATAGAATAAGATACCCTTCCCAAGAAATAGAGCAAGCCATAGGCCGCTCCTGAAACACTACGTGATTATGCAGGGAGAGGTGGCTTGTAGTGCCATAAGCCCTGTTGTTTAGCTAGGGGTCTGTATAGGGTGTATCATGGCAGACATTCTTCTCTTTGTTCTTAGCCTTAGTCTCTGACACCTGCCCTCGCAGAATCCTGAGGCTTAATTTTTACACTGATTACAGTTTCTGACTAATTATCCATGTCTTATTGTGCTTTATGGAATATTATTCAAAGGCTTTAATATGCTAGGAGTCAGCAAGGGTGCAGTGGACAGAACGCCAACTGGGAGTCAGGGACTGCAGGTCCAGGCCTGGCTCTGCAGACATTTCTGCCCCGTGCCCCTCTGTCCTCAGTACTGTAACATCTACATGCCACTTTCATTGGGCTGCTAATAGTGACGAGAGCTACCATTTACAGAAGACTGACCACGTGATTACATGCTTTGCACTTAGTATCTCATTTATGATTCATAGTAACTCTGAAAGTAGATATTTAATTTTCATTCAATAGATAAGGAAACTGAGGCTCAGCAGACAGTTTTATTGGCTTACAAGTGAGGGAGCCATGATTTGAAAGGAGAGTGTCTGACTTTAAAGCTTGTACCTTCTTACATGCCTAGCATAGTGCGCTACACGTTTTTATTTACAGTTCCCAAAAACTTGAGCTTTTAGGGGCACAGACTATCTCATTCATCTGTTGCCAGTGAATAATAGCATCTGGCACAGAGGAGATGCTCAGTAAGGGATGAATGAATAAATGAGTGAAATGCAAGTTGTGTTTTCTCAATAGAAAAGCATTATACAATGGTTAGCTATTGCTGTTTTTTGGTGGTTTTTTTTTTTTTTTTTCTATTTTAAGCATGTCCTCAAATAATTCTCAACCCCTCATTACGGATAGGCTTTAGTTTGCTCATCATATAAGCAGAGGGAAATGGGCTGAGTATCTCTAACATCCTCAGCTCTAAGTTTCTGACCAATGAGGGAAGGCCTGATGAAGTATCAGAAGTCGAAGTTAATAACGTTCTGCGAGATGGATATCAGAAAGCTGGGGCATTCTGGATTTTAAGAACCATTTGTGCAATACCCCAACCTGTGATTAGCTTGGTGAAAGTTTGATGAGGTTAGAAATTTGAATTCCTGTGTATTTGTCTGTTTTCTGGCTGTGAGGACTTGGACAAGCTACTTGAATTCTGTGACCTTCATATTTATCATCTGGAAAATGGTTATGGTTGAGTTGTTATGAAGAGTGTTATGGTTGAGTGTTAGGAAGTGAAGATGAATTTTATGAAACATCTCACATGAAATACGTACTCAGTTCACAGTAACTTGACAGTCCTCATTTTATGTGGATGTTTTGGAACTTCTGGTTGATGTATCTTAGCAAAATACTATGTTAATAATTATTGAGAAAGCTTGTTACAAGATATGGGCAGACCATACTAAGTAGTGTGGAAGCCTATTTCTGTGCACACATGAGTTAGCAGAGGAGATATTGTAAAACCATTTTTTGATGATTGTCCCCGGGTCATTACTTGATAGGAAGCAATTACTCTGGAGTCTCACTATAAAGCAGCCCATGGAATTGGGTGTAAGGAGGGTCTTGGAGTCTGGCCAAAGTCACATTAAATGCCGGGAAGGCCAAAGAGGCTCAGTGCTAATACTATTCTAACAAGAATGTCAGACAGAAACGCTGAGCGTGGTATTATCAATCATTGAATAGTGTGTATCAAACTCTGTATTGGGGACTTTACACATGTTGTCTGATTTCTCTGTCGTAATGCCCATTGAGGTTGGTTACTCCTAACTTTTTTTTCTGCTTAAGAAAACAGAAGAACAGAGAGGAAAAGTGATTTGTCCCAGTATTTAATTTATTTTTTTATTGAGGTAATATTGATTTACAGCATTATATAAATTTCAGGTGTACACCATTGTATTTCATTTTCTGTGTAGACTGCATCATGTTCACCACCCGAAGTCTAATTACCATCCATCCCCACACACATGTGCCCTTTTACTCCTTGCACCCCCTTCCCTGCCTCCTTCCCCTCTGGTAACCACCAATCTAATCTCTGTGTCTATGTGTCTGTTGTTGTTGTTATCTTTCACATATGAGTAAAATCATATGGTATTTGGCTTTCTCTGTCTCACTTATTTTGCTTAGTGTAATATCCTCAAGTTCCATCCATGTTGTCACAAATGGCAAGATTTCATATGTTTTATGGCTGACTAGTATTCCTTTATATGTCTATACCACATCTTCTTTATCCACTTCTTTATCCGTCCACTGATGGGCACTTAGGTTGTTTCCAAGTCTTGGCTATTATGACTAATGCTGCAATGAACATAGGGGCACATATATCTTTTCAAATTAGCGTTTTTGTGTTCTTTGGACAAATACTCAGACGTGGAATGGCTGGATCATGGGGTATTTCTGTTCTTAATTTTCTGAAGAATCTCCATACCGTTTTCCATGGTGGCTGCACCAGTTTGCACTCCCACCAGCAGTGTATGAGGATTCCCTTTTCTCCACATCCTCTCCAACACTTGTTATTTCTTGTCTTTTTAATCATATCCATTCTGATATCTCATTGTAGTTTTGATTTGCATTGCCCTAATACTTAGTGATGTTGAACATCTTTTCATGTGCCTGTTGGCCATCTGTATATCTTCATTGGAAAAATGTCTGTTCAGTTCCTCTGACCATTTTTTAATTGGATTGTTAGCTTTTTGTTGTTGAGTTGTATGAATTATTTATATATTTTAGAAATTAACCTCTTATTGGATATATGATTTGCAGGTATCTTCTCCCAATTTTTAGGTTATGTTTTCATTTTGTTGATGGTTTCCTTTGCTCTACAGAAGCCTTTTAGTTTGATGTAGTCCCATTTGTTTATTTTTTCCTTTGTTTCCCTTGCCTGGGGAGACACAGTATTCAAAAAGATACTGCTAGGATTGATGTCAAAGAGTGTACTGCCTATGTCTTCTTCCAGGAGTTTTATGGTTTCAGGTCTTACATTCATGTCTTTAATCCACTTTGAGTTAATTTTTGTGTGTGGTATAAGATGATGTTCTACTTTCATTCTTTTGCATGTGGCTGTCCAATTTTCCCAATACCATTGATTGAAGAGACTTTCCTCTCTTCCTGTGTGTTCTCGTCTCCTTTGTTGAAAATTAGCTGTTCATAGATTTGTGAGTTTTTTTCTGGCCTCTCAATTCTGTTCCATTGATCTGTGTGTCTCTTTTTTGTGCGAATACCATGCTGTTTTGATTACTGTAGCCTGTTAGTATATTTTGAAATCAGGGAGTGTGACACCTCCAGCTTTGTTCTTTTTTCTTAGGATTGCTTTGGCTATTTGGGATCTTTTGTTGTTCCATATAAATTTTAGGATTCTTTGTTCTATTTCCATGAAAAATGTCATTGAGACTTTGATAGGGATTGCATTGAATCTGTAGATTGCTTTAGGAAGTGTGGACATTTTAACTATGTTAATCCTTCCAATCCATGAGCATCACATATTTTTCCATTTCTTTGTATCTTCGATTTTTTTCAAAAATGTTTTAGAGTTTTCAGTGTACAGGTCTTTCACCTCTTTGGTTAAATTTATTCCAAGGTATTTTATTCTTTTTGTTGTGATGGTAAGTGAAATTGTATTCTTAATTTCTCTTTCTGCTATTTTGTTGTTAGTGTATAGAAGCACATCTGATTTTTGTGTGTTGATTTTGTACCCAGCAACTTTGCTGCAGTTGTTGATTATTTCTAATACTTTTGGTGGATCCTTTAGAATTTTCTTTATATAAAATTATGTCATCTGCAAATCGTGACAGTTTTATTGCTTCTTTTCCTGTTTGGATCTTTCTTCTGTCTCTTTCTTGACTGATTGCCCTGGCTAGGACTTCCAATACTGTGCTAAATAAGAGTGGCAAAAGTGGGCATCCTTATCTTGTTCCTGTTCCTAGAGAGATGGCTTTCAACTTTTCACAGTTGAGTATGATGTTGGCTGTGGGTTTCTCATTTATGGCCTTTATTATGTTGAGGTGCTTTCCTTGCATACTCAATTTATTGAGAGTTTTTTTTTTTATCATAAATGGAAGCTGTATCTTGTCAAATGCTTTCTCTGCATCTATTGAGATGACGTGTGATTTTTATTCTTCATTTTGTTAATGTGGTGTATTACATTGATTGATTTGTGGATGTTGAACCATCCCTGCATCCCTGAAATAAATACCACTTGGTGATGGTGTATGGTCCTTTTAATGTATTGTTGTATTCAATTTGCTAGTATTTTGTCGAGGATTTTTGCATCTATGTTCATCAGTGATATTGGCCTATAATTTTCTTTTTCGTGTTGTCCTTGTCTGGTTTTTGTATCAGGGTAACATTGGCCTCTTAGGATGAGTTAGGAAGTGTCCTGTCCTCTTCAATTTTTGGAAGAATTTGAGAAGGGGAGGTATTAAGTCTTCTTTGAATGTTAGGTGGAATTCACCAGGGAAGCCATCTGGTCCTGGACTTTTCTTTTTGATTACTCTTTCGACCTCCTTACTAATGATTTATCTATTCAGATTTTCTATTTTTTCTTGATTCAGTTCTGGAAGGTTGTGTAAGTCTAAGATTTATCTGTTTCTTCTAGATTATCCAATTTGTTGCCGTATAGCTTTTCATAATATTCTCTGATAATCCTTTGTATTTCTGTGGTGTCTGTTGTAATTTCTCCTCTTTTGTGTCTGATTTTATTTATTTGAGCCTCTCTCTTTTTTCTTGGTAAGTCTAGCTAAAAGTTTGTCAATTTTGTTTATCTTTTCAAAGACCTGGCTCTTAGTTTCATTGATATTTTTCTGCTGTTTTTTCATCTCTATTTCATTTATTCCCTTCCTTCTTCTGATTTGGAGCTTCATTTGTTCTTCTTTTTCTAGTTCCTTTAGGTGTGTTGTTAGATTGTTTATTTGAGCTTTTTTCTTTTCTTAAGGTGATCCTGTATTGCTATAAGCTTCCCTCTTAGTAACACTTTTGCTGTGTATACTAATCCCCTAAATTTTGGTATGTCATATTTTCAATTGCCTTCAGAGATTTTTTGATTTTTCCTTTGATTTCTTTGTTAGCCCAATAGTTCTTCAGTAGCATTTTGTTTACTCGCCACATATTTATAGCTTTTCCAGTTTTCTTCTTGTAGTTGATTTCTGGTTTCATACTGTTGTGGTCAGAAAGATGCTTAGTATTATTTCAGTCTTCTTAAATTTATTGAGATTTGTTTTGTGGCCTAATATGTGATCCCTCCTGGAGAATGTTCCATGTGCATGTGAAAAGAATGTGTATTCTGGGGTTTTTGGGTGGAATTTTATGAATACATCTACTAAGTTCATCTGGTCTAATATGTCATTTAAGGCCAGTATTTCCTTATTGATCTTCTGTCTGTATGATCTATCCATTGAGATAAGTGGAGTGTTAAAGTGCTCTGCTACTATTGTGTTACTGTCAGTTTCTCCTTTTATGTCTGTTAATAATTGCTGTATGTATTTAGTTACTCCTATGTTGGGCACACAGATATTTACAAGTTTTATGTCCTCTTGTTAGATTGTTCCCTTTATTTTTATGTAATGCCCTTCTTTATCTCTTGTTACAGTTTTTGTTTTAAAGTCTATTTGTCTGATAAAAGTATCGCTACCCTAGCTTTCTTTTCTTTTCCATTTGCATGAAGTGTCTTTTTCCATCCCTTCTCTTTCAGTTTATGAGTGTCTTTAGATCTGAAGTATGTCTCTTGTAAGCAAGAATATATGGGTCTTGTTTTTTTTTTTTTTTAATCCATTCAGCCACTCTGTGTCTTTTAATTGGAACATTTAGTCCATTGACATTTAAAGTAGCTATTGATAAATATGTACTTATTACCATTTTGTTACTTTTTTTCTGGGTGTTTTAGTACTTCCTCTCTGTTCCTTTCTTCTTCTCCTGCTCTCTTCCCTTGTGGTTTGATGGCTTTTTTATTGTTATGTATGGGTTCCTTTCTCTTTATTTTTTGTATATTTATTATAGATTTTTGGTTTGTGATTACCATGAGGTTCATATATGATAACCTGTGTAAATACCAATCTATATTAAGTTGACGGTCTCTTAAGTTTGGTCTTCTGCTAAAAACCCTACACTTTTACTTCCCTCTCTTACATTTTGTGTTTTCGATATCATATTTTACCTCTTTTATTTTTGTGTGTCTCTTAACCTCTTACCATGGAATTAGATAATTTTAATATTTTTGTCTTTTGACCTTCATACTAGCTTTATAGGTGGTTGATCCACTACTTTTACTGTATATTTGCCTTTACAGGTGATATTTTTTCTTGGATAATTTTCTTATTCCTATTTGTGGTCTTTTCTTTTCCACTTAGATAAGTCCCTTTAACATTTCTTGTAAGGCTAGTTTAGTGGTACTCCTTTAGTTTTGCTTGTCTGGAAAACTCTTATGTCCCCTTCCATTCTGAATGATTATCTTGCCAGGTAGAGTATTCTTGGCTGTAGATATTTTTCCTCTCAGCATTTTGAAGATATCATGGCACTCACTTCTAGCCTGTAAGGTTTCTGCTGAGAAGTCAGCTGATAGCCTTATGGGGTTTCCTTTGTATGTAACTTGTTGCTTTTTCTCTAGCAGCTTTTATGATTCTCTCTTTATCTTTAATTCTTGACATTTTAATTATCATGTTTCTTGGTGTGGACTTCTTTGGGTTCCTCTTGTTTGGTGCTCTCTATGCTTCCTGTAGCTGGATGTCTGCTTCCTTCTTCAGGCTGGGGAAGTTCTCAACTAAGTCCTCTGCCCCTTTGTCTCTCTTCTCCTTCTGGGACACTTATAATGTGGATGTTAGTGTGCTTGATGTTGTCCCAGAGGCCCCTTAGACTGTCATCATTCTTTTTAATTCTTTTTTCTTTTTTTGTTCATCTTGAGTAATGTCCTCTTCTCTTGCATCCAGATTGCTGATCCATTCTTCTGTGTCATCTACTCTGCTGTTGATTCCCTATAGTGAGTTTTTCCTTTCCATTATAGTATTCTTCAATTCTGATTTGTTCTTTTTTAAATTTTCCACTTCTTTGTTGAAGTTCTCAATTTGTGCATCTATTCTTCTCCAAAGATCAGCGAGCATCCTTATGACTATTAGTGTATACTGTTTATCAGGTAGATTGTTTATTCGTGTTTCCTTTCGTTCTTTTCCTGAAGATTTGTCCTATTCCCTTATTTGGAACATATTCCTTTTTTTTTTCTTTAACGATATGCTTTTTTTGGTGAGGAAGATTGGCCCTGAGGTAACATCAGTTGACAATCTTCCTCTTTTTTTCCTTTTTTTCTCTTTTTTCCCCAAAGCCCCAGTAAATAGTTGTATATCCTAGTTGTAAGTCATTCTAATTCTTCCATGTGGGATGCCTCCACAGCACGGCTTGATTAGCAGTGCATAGGTCTGTGCCCAGGATCTGAACTAGTGAACCCTGGGCCACCAAAGCGGAGCAGACGAACTTAATCACTCAGCTACAGGGCTGGCCCCTGGAACATATTCGTTTGTCTCCTCATTTTGCCTACTTCTCTGTGCTTATATCTATGTATTAGGTAGATCAGCTATGTCTCCCAATCTTGGAAATGTGGCCTCAAGTAAGAGATGCGCCATGGGGCCCAGCAATGTGCTCCCCCTCATCACCCATGCCAAATGTTCAAGAAGCGTCCCCCACATGGGCTGCATGTGCCCTTTGGTTGTGGCAGGGTTGCTGTTGCTATGGGTGCAAAGGTAGGCTGGGCTGGCCCCAAGCCCAGCTGGTTGTAAGGCTCAGCCATGTGGGACTGCTGCAGTCACTTTATTGGGCAAGACAAGCCCTGCCACAGCTGGCTGCAAGATATAATAGCACACAACTACTGCTGTTTTGCTGTTAAGTGAGTCAGGCCCCCAGTGTGGCCCGTTGCTAGACTCAGGGGCTCACAATTGCTACAGGCCTCTTGTGCCGCTCCCTCCAATGTGCAGCTGTCGTCAGCTCTCTTTTGGCTGGCCAGGCCTCTCCCCAGATCTGCCTGTGCTGCCGTGCAGTACACAGCTGCCTCAGGAGTGCAGACGGTGGAGCCCGCCCCAGGTGTGGCAGTGCACGATTGTTTCAGGTGCTGGAAGGTGAGGCAGAACCCCTTTGTGGCTGTTTGTGATGGCCAGTGGCACAAGTCTGCCATGGGCCCACATGTCCCTCTGCCCATGGGCCCATACACCTAAAGGGCCTGCATGCATGCCTCACTGATTCGGACCTACTTTCCCCACTGCAGAGGGCCCACAGGCCCCGCCTCTACAGGCCCACAGGTTCACAGTGGTGGGGCCAGACTGTGGGGCGACTGCTGCCCTGGCTCTGCTTGACTGCCTCAGGTCCTCTAGAGGGCGGGGCAGACCCTTCCCTGCAGTAACAGGCTAGAGGAAGGAATTCAATGGTGGCTGCCAGCCTCTGTGTCAGCATGACTGAGACTGAACTATATCCTAATAGTATCTGCCACCAGTGTCTCAGTCCCTGTGGGGGTGGGCCCAGCCGCCTCCTGCCTCTCCAAGATGTGCCCTGAGCTTAGTAAGTGAGTCACTTACCAATGGACTACGCACTTTTCTATCTGGTGTTTCTGTGCTGGTTTCCAGATGGGGTGGATCTGTGCATGCGCTCCTTAAGAGCAGGTTTTTCTTTCTCCGAAGTTCTGTAGTTTTCCTGGGTGTATTCCCCATTGGTTTTCAAAGGGAACAAAGCCGGGTATTATGGGATCTCGTCTTGGTCGTGCTGAATCTAAGGGCCGGGATGCCTACTGTGGAGCTCGGATCCCCCCCTCCTCCTGGGAAAGCTCCGTACCTCTGAGATTGTCCCCAGCCTTGAAGCTCTGTGGCTGGGGTGTGGCTTTTTCCCCTCAGCAGCAGGGCTGTATTTCTGCCTTTTCCTCCCCTGTCAGTGTTGTCCCTTGTTGTGGGAGTTTGTTTTATCCACTCTACACATCTCTCTCGGAGGAAACTGTTCCACAGGTAGTTATTATAGATTGTAGTGTCTGTGGCAAGAGATGAGTCCAGGATCCTCCTACACCACCACCTTCCAAGCTCCTCTGACTCAGCATTTAAAAGGATAGAGCCAGGTGGGTTCAAGATGGCGACATAAAAGATGAGAGCCAGAACTTGCATCCAGGAGTACTACCATTCTTCTCTACTTGGCCCAATGATTTGACTTTCCTAGAACATAGGTGAGGCCAGAGAAGGAATCTCAGTCCTGTGGATATTTAAAGCCAATGGGACCTGATCCCCTCCGTGTCTGAACCCTGCTTTTCTCTGTTTTCAGGTCAGGATCGCAGTGAAGCCACTTTGATAAAGAGGTTTAAAGGTGACGGGGTCCGGTACAAGGCCAAGCTGATTGGGATAGACGAGGTTTCTGCCGCTCGGGGAGACAAGTTATGTCAAGATTCCATGATGAAACTCAAGGTGCTGTGCAAACATTTTATTTTAAATGTCACGGGTTTAATATGACTGAGAAAAAAAATGACTACAATCATTATGATCAAAAAATTTTATTTGTGTATTGGTAAATGATTTGGTTCACTGATGAATCCATGCATTTGTTCATTGGGAAGAGATTTCCATCATTCAGCAAATGTTTATTGAGTGCCTACCATGTGGAGGTGTTTTGTTAGTCCCTGTTTTATAGTTTTTGAGTATATCACATTTTATTCAATTTTACCTTCATTGTCCAATGCTTGCAAAAATAAAAGTACAAAATTATCAAACTGCATAATCTCTTAGATTTTATGAATTTTCACTACTTTGTTATTTTAAAATAAATTTTGTATATTTTACCATATGATAAATATGGCAAAAGATACTATATTAAGATAAAAGTTGACTTTATTAATTCTTATAATTTCTACTAATGTCTCTCAAATACTTTATAATAAAGGGAAAATATTTTTTAAAGTGATATGTAACTAAATATTGAGATTTGGAGATATCACAAAGAGGTTTCTGATTTTTCTTTTTTTAAAGATTGGCACCTGAGCTAACAACTGTTGCCAATCTTTTTTTTTTTCTGCTTTTTCTCCCCAAGTGCCCCTAGTACACAGTTGTATATTTCAGTTGTGAGTCCTTCTGGTTGTGGCATGTGGGACGCTGCCTCAGCATGGCCTGACGAGTGGTGCCATGTCTGCGCCCAGGATCTGAACCAGCAAAACCCTGGGCCGCCTGCATCAGAGCGTGCGAACTTAACCACTCAGCTGTGGGGCTGGCCCCAGAGGCTTCTGATTTTAAATGCTTTAAAGAAGGCTTTTCATTGAGAAAGCTAAGAAATAAATTGGAAAAATTTTAAAGATACAAAATAAGAAAATTAAATATACAAAATAATAAAATTGTTAAATGGCCTTTAAAAACATACAAAAAAGAAGATTGTTTGTCCCCAGATTCTGGTCTCCATATAGTCTGTTTCTTTTTGTAAAAAGGTATGTAAATTATTGGGAAAGAATCAAGAAATAGCAAGAAGTCTACAAAATATCTTATGCATTTAAATCATATATTTATTTTCCTGATTATAGAATTCACAAGATGTTCATTGTAAAATATTTTGAAAATACAGAAAAGTATGAGGAGGAAAATTGAAGTCGTCCACAATCCCATCGCACAAAGAAAATCACTGTCAATGTTTTTGTGTGTAACTTATAGTCTTTCTTTATATTTTTATGTACATTATATGAATTATATACATATATGTAATATAATTAGAATTACTATTTATGCAGTTTTATCCTATTTTTCTCCTCATCTAATAGTATAAGCATTTTTTTCATATCTTCGAAGAGTCCCTGAGGACAGAATTTGGTCAGTGTAACTTTTTGGAATGTAAGAAAAAAAAAGAAAAGGAAAAAACAAGGCTGGCCAAGTGCCTAAAAGTATCAGGGGGGACAATGTCTGTAAAACCCCTCTACACTACCTTTTCTTGCATACATGTTTAATAAATCGCAACAATTATTTTTTTTTACTATGCGAATTTTCTTAGCAGTTTAACATGTATATCAGATGCTGTCTGCCTGTAGTATGGCTGTAGCAATCATCACTTTAAAAAACTCTTATTTTCTAATCTGTGTATCCATTCCTTTCTTTTTCTTTTTTTAGCTGTTACATAAGCAAACTTCATTGTAATAGTTATGTATCTATTATAAGGTGTATTA
Organism: Equus asinus; assembly: GCF_041296235.1. Taxonomy (NCBI): domain Eukaryota; kingdom Metazoa; phylum Chordata; class Mammalia; order Perissodactyla; family Equidae; genus Equus; species Equus asinus. Next base: position 67,678,510 of record NC_091794.1, read on the forward strand.
GAAAAAGGAGTAAAAGACATCAAAGTCATGATTTCACAGATTTTAACCTTGGAAGAGGTTACTGTATGCTTTTTTTTTTAATAATTAAGCAATTTATGAGATTTTAGGGCAGCCCAATAGTGAGCCCTCTTTTTCCTCCAAGTTCAAATCTGATTGATAAATAGACAAAGGAGTCTGCCAGGAAGAATTCTGAATTCCATCTTTATGACTCATAAATGCTGTAATAGAGGATGTGATGAGATACAGAGCCACAGTGAGCATCCTTGAAAGAGAAAGGCTATTCCAGTTGGTTCATCGGGGAGTTGGATAACTGCAGCCCTCTATGGTCCCCCGGCCCCTGCCCTGTCCCAGAGCAGGACCTGTGACTCATGCATGAGGTCAGAGCAGAATGCCTCCTCTCTTCTCCACCAGCGGGCCGATTGCAGACAGAGAACCCAGAAGAGACTGAGCCTCGCATGCTCAGCTTCTCTCCCAACTGCCCAGTCAGGCAGAGCCAGGCCTACCTCCCCAAAGACACCGTAGTTGAGGATGCGGATTAAGGCAAGGATTGATTCTTGCTGAAGCCATGCAAATGGATATTTGCTCCTGACAAATATTAAGTAAAAGACATTAAGGAAATCTCCATGACCTGGTTCTCACCCAGAGCCACAGGTCTGCTGAGGAGGAGAAAAGAGCTGATGCATCTCCCCCAAGCATCCTGGCAGATAGCCATTCACCAGGCGTCTGTCACGGAGCAGGTCATTGGTTGCTGCCTTCATGGAAGCGCTGATGTCTAAGTGGGTATGAGGCCGGAGACAGCCTGTGCTTCCTGAGGGTTCTCCCTTACGATTAATGTTGGGCCAAGCTAGCTGGACTAGGCCTGGTGATGCCTGTTGACCTTGTGTGCGTGTGTGTTACCTGCGTGAAGCACTCCATCTGTCACCCCTCATAACCATGAGGTCCCCAAAGCCCTAAGAGTTTGTCCTACAATAACACACTCCTGTCAGATGTGCTGAACTTGTTGAGAGGTTCTTGGTTCCCAGACAATTGTGTTTCATTATTTGCAAGTTGCTGAGAAGAATGTTGACATTTCAGTTCCCAGTGGTTTTTCTTTAGGAAACACAGAAACATAAATGATCGATTCTCCATTTGGCCACCTGCCCAGGAAAGGAAGACAGAGAGAAGTACAAAATGCCTCTTAGCCTTGCAGAAAGGCCTGCTTGTTCATGTTAGGCCATATGAGAAATAAAAAAATTCTGTTTTGCTTTGTTAGACTCTCTGAAACTGATGCTGGTACTTTTTCCTGTTTTGGAGAGTTTTCTCTTGGAATATGGAGGTTTGAGAGGAGATTCATACTGTGAGTGTGAGCGGGCCATGGCCTGTCCACCAGCAAAGCATCCTCGTTGTCACACTTTGAGTTAGAGTCAGCAAAGCGCTTTCATGTATATTATCTCTTCTGATCTTGTGAGATAGATGTTAGCCGCCCTGTTTTCTAAATAAGGAGCCTGAAGTTCTAGAAATTGAAGGATTTACCCCGGAACCTTCATTTAATCTGTGATGAGTCCAGAACTCAAACTTAGATCTCCAGATGCCAAGTGTTTGATAAGAAATAGTTTAGTGCTTAATTATATTCTGTTTTGTATCTGCATTTAATTTATCTTGGTTCCTGTACTAGATTTTAAGCCCCTACCAGTAAGCTACCACCCTATAGCCACTATTCATTGACTTCCAAAGTAGTCAGCTCTCAGAGACATTTGGCAAAATGGTGGTGGCTGAAGCTATGGGAGAGGGTCCGATCTCCCAAAGACAGTGCTTGGAGGGCTAATGACAGAGCCCTAAATCTGTCAGTCAGGGTCCTATAAGAAACATCTGGCTAGTCAAATGAGGACATTTTGATGAAGGAGCTACTTACAAAGGGTAGACAAGGTTAAGGTAGCAGACAAGAGCTGGTGAGGTACCCAGAAACTAGCAACAGTGGGCAGCTTTTACCACCCTGGGGAGAAGAGATTTACTGGAACCCAGGAGAGGGGGATGGAGGAGGAAGTCACCTCCCTCACCAAGCAAAAATATAGCTACTGCCAGGGATATACCAGGATGAAGGATGAGAACGAAGTGGGAAGAAATACCCCGACGTTTCTGTCCTTTTACCCTCTGATCTCCTGCCAGTGTCTCGCATTGGTGGAATCCAACTAGAAGCCAGAGGGCAGGAAGCTCAGAAGACCAGAGAATGCAGTCCACAGGGGCCCATCTCTGGGCACGAAGCAGGGCAGAGAAAGATATTAGTATTCCTCTTTTTAACTGGGAAAAGGGAAACTTAAGATGAGTTTTTTCTTTTTTTCCCAAAGATCCTACAGCTGGTAACTAGTAGAGCTGGGATTGGAGACTGGGTTTAGTTCATGGAGCTTTCTGGAATAGTGTTCTAGGTTTTCAGCCATTCATGCCTGAAGCCTGTTGTGTTGACACGTGTGCTTTGCCTGTTCCATGTTCCTGTCTCGGTCATCCCATCATGTGCTTGCACCATGCTGGTGAGGTTTCTTAAGGCCCTTTCCTGGAAAGGCCTTATCTGATTCTCACAGCAACCCCTGAGCTGGACAGGGCAGCCTGTCAGTCCTGCCTGACACCCCTGACCCCGTCTGTGTGTCAGTTCCTCCATCAAGACACTGCCTCTGTGTGCTGTGCCTTCCTTAGAGATGCCTGTGTCAATCATTTCACAGAATGCCTAGCATGTGGTGTTGCTTAATAATATCAATATGACTGCTAGTAATAATGGCCACTGTTATTTATTGAGCTCCCCCTGCAAGCTGCATACAGTGCCAAGTGCAGTATGTTCCTTTAAATGGTTCCTTTAGTACGGTTCCTTTAAATGGCCCAACACTCTTATAAGGTAAGGAATATGATTACTCCCATTTTAGAGTTCCTCTTCACTCCTGAGTTTGGGAGCTGGTAGTTCCACCTAGCTATTTTCAGAACATTTTTGACGTATCTGCAGTATATTATGTAGTCGGGTTTTTTTAATCTATGCTTCCCAAAAAGGCTGTTAGAGATCATTACAGCAGAAGGAAGCGCAGTATTGGAATCTGAAAGATCACTGCTGAATTCCCGCTCTGTCTTATTAGTTCCTTGAGGTGTGGGCAGGTCACTTGACTCCTGACCTTGTTTCCTCATACACAGAGTAAGAGAGAGAGAATTCTTACTCCCCGGGGTTGCAGTATGGGCTAAATTCTAGGACATCCAAGAGAGCTTCTAGCATGTAGTAGGTATCCCAGAAATGTTTGACTCTCTAATTCCCAGGTTTCCCACAGTGACTTACTAGGTGAGATGGCTAATATTAGGCACAGAGCTCCACATGACGCCTACATCCACATCATCTACCTCCCCAAGCAGAGCTGTCTCCTGGACTTCGTTAGTTCTGCGTGACAGCCATGAATAATCCTGTGGGGAGAGGAGACCCTGAGCCGTGCTGTCCGGTGGCAGGCTTGCTTGGACTTAGTGCAGTTTCTCAGAGCTGGACTCAGGGTCCTGTCTCACAGGAGAAACGTGCTTGATAAAATTCGAGTTTTATTTCCCTAAAGATAGCACCATGTGAATAGTCCTTCTCTCTTTCATTTGTCAAGCTACCATTAGCAGCCCCAAGCAGAAATGCTCCTGGAACCTGCGTGTTTCTCTTTCCATCCTCTGTTATATGTAGCCGTACTCTCCCAGGGAGCTCTTTGATGGCTACCCGGAGCCAGGAAGCAAGGGGGGCATAATCTAGCCAGCACTACTATGTGCCAGGAATTATTGCTGTCGGATGTTGCAGTAGTTCTAAGAGCCAGAGCCTGTTAGGACCGTTTCGGAGATGGAGACGTTGAAGCTAGTCTTCCTGACCAAAGGTGCCACCCTTTCCCCACCGTGTTCTGTGATGTTCTCACCCAGGAAACAAGGAGGAGGGCAATTCTCCCCTGTGACACAGTCCTTCCAATCCTTCTGTTTGTGATGGGGCTACTTCTTCTTCTCTCTTTTCTGTGTGTCTGGATGCCTGAGGCTGGAGGTTAGGGTGTGGAGGGATGGCAGCATAAATTACTTTACTCTCACTCCAGCCGAGAACACAGATTTCAAAGTCAAATTGTCCTAGGTCCGAAGTCTGGCTTGTCCACTACCGGGTGAAGGAAAGTCAGTTCACCTTTCTGCGTGCCTGCTTTATGCCCAGCCCTGTTCTGGGCACGGGGCACATAGAGCAAATAAAACAAAGTCCCATGCGTGATTGAGCTTTCGTTCTATTGGGCAAAGGCAGACAGTCAACAAATGCGTATATAACACGTCAGATGGTGGTCAGCGCCACGAGGAGAAACGAAGCAGGGAGAAAGGATGGATTGCAGTTCAGCATGGAGGATGTGGTACCTTGGCTTAAGGGATCAGAGGAGGTGGGTGATAGGGTAGCATTGAACAGAAATAGCAATTACCCCTGGGATTGCAAAGACATACATTGCCCATTCCCCCATGTCATTAAAAACATCCCACAGTGCATCGATGGGAAAGCAAGCAGCACACTGGAATCTGGAAGGCTTTGAATGGGGGGAGGGAGGTAAAGAGACAGAAGGCTCGGCTTTGGAGGGGAGTCACTCTCTAACTCTTCAGAGGGTGGTCATTGGAGGAGGTGTCTTATGTCAATGTATGGCAGCCCTGAGGAGCTGAAAGCTAGTGCCCTCTGGGTCGGGTTACAGTGAGAGACTCGGCCAGCCAGGAGGAGGACACAGTGGGCAGGACAAGACCTGCTCCTGCACCAGGAGTCTAGCGGGCGGAGTTGTAGTCTCAGCTTTTTACCAACCCTCTGCACCACCTCGAGACTGTCCTCCCAACCTTCTGGGCATCATTTTTCTCATCTGTCAGTTGGGAAATTTGGACTGATTAGTTTAGTTTTAAGGTTTTCTCTGCCTCTAACATTCCGTAAGTCTGTGAGTGTGTGGGAGATGCTTGAGAATGAATGGGAGCCTCATGAGGAAGTGAATTTCCTACTAGGATGTAGCCACACAGGAACTGGACCACAGGCTTTAAGGCACAGTCATTCACATACTAGAAGAAATGAATTTTTATTCCATCCTTACAGTGTACCAGGCATTGTGCTCGGTACTTAATACAGATTTTCGTTGAATTCTCTCAAGCATGCAAGAAAGGTACTTACACTTGAGGAAGTGGAATGGAGAGATTTAGTAATTTGTCCAAGATCACAGAGAGCCAGGAGTATAATCCTGATGTTCTGATTCCACAGAAAATTTCCAATACCCAAAGGGAGGGTAGTCCAACAGCCTCCAGAGAATGCCCCTTCCTTCTGCCTTCTGGTCACACCCATCGCTGTCTAACAATGCGGTCATTCTCTGAGACTGACGTAGAGCACGTGCTGTTCTGAGAACAGCACAAACTGCTTTTATCTCCTGGAAATATGAAATCATTATTATTTTAGACCGTCCTGCTCCTAAAAGCCCAGAGCCATAACTGCAGAGAGTTGGGCTTCATCTTGACGTCTCTGGAGGCTCGCAGTGATGAAGGGCTGAGCCCTGAAATGCCTAATGCAGAGTCAGCAAGAGCCCTGGAGTGTGAATCGCTGACATGGCCTTACCCTCTGAGCGGTACCCTAACACGAAGCCCATGCTTACCTGTAATGGGCTGCCCCAGAGGCTAATTTAAAAAGCAAGTGTCTTTACTCTTCACTTAATCATATCAACTTCGGGGACTCTGGATGGCATAGCCATATAGCAATAATTTACTGAGTTCCCTCTGCCCTCCAGGGACTGTCCTGGGCCCTAGGGACCAAGCACTGATCAGAGTAACATCCTCACCTTTTGTGACGTTGACCTTTTAATTGACTCATATATATATATCTTAAGTTTATAAAAAGTTTGGAAAAGTGGGGAAACAAAGTCCTGATAAGTGGAAAGCGTTCGGTAGGTACTTTCCTCAAGAGGACAGGAATGATAGGGAAAAGAGTAGGGGAAAATACAAATGTCTGTGGGTAAAAATTCCAAACCATAGGCATATAACTATGACAATCATATTTTTCCAAACAAAATTGAGACATGCAGTTTGGCACTAGTTTTATTTTCTTTCTAATCTCTAAAATTGATTCTTTCTAATCTCTAAAATTGATATGAAAACTTTTTCCAGAAATATAAAGATAAAATCAGATTTAGGAATATATTCAGTGGTGTACCCTTATTGAATAGATTAAAATCATATCTAATACAAAACCCAGCAAAGATATTAGTAAAAGAGCCATATTGTGTTTATCTGGAGATCCCAATTCTGAACCAAATTTCTAGGCACAAAGGTATTCTATAAATCTTGGCTAGTCAAATGAATTGATGTTCAGATACCTATTTATACAACGTTAGAACAGCTAGGATGTGTATTACTCTACATCAAGAAGACGCAAGCACATCTGGTAGGGAAGCATGGAAGGGGTGAAGGGAAAGGAGTGTGCACGATTGGTGGCATTGGTTGATGGTATCTGACATGCCTTTGGGACCACAGGGAATTTTCAAATGAAAACACTAAAGTAAAAACCATGTCCTTCCTTTCAACAGGGCGTTGTTGCTGGCGCTCGTTCCAAAGGAGAACACAAACAGAAAATCTTTTTAACCATCTCCTTTGGAGGAATCAAAATCTTTGATGAGAAGACAGGGGTAAGTAAAAGAGCCACATGGCATTGTGAAATTGAATCCATTGACAGATGTGCCCTTAAAAGCCTCTACTCGCTGGGCAGGAATATCAAACAAGCATAAAAACACATAAAGCAACTGACAAACTTGATCAGCTATGACCGTCCATCAAAGGGAGGCTCTTCCCTGACTTGGCCGCAGTGTGACTGCACCGTGTTTCTTATAGTGTAATTGTGATAAAAGTGTCACGTAGTTCTGGTAATCTAATGGGAGATTGATGAGCTTTGAAGAGCAGTGGGTAATGTGACTGTTTAAGTTAAATTTCTTTGTGTGCTGGCAACTTTAATGACATCTGTCCTAGAGGGAGACACATGGAGGTCTTTTGACTCGGTCAAAGCATCCAGACTCTCTTAAGTTGAACTTGCGGCACCTTGTGACTGCTGTAATCAAAAAGAATAAATGGAATTTTCAATCTCGGAAATATCTGTTGCTGCCTGACCAGGAAATGTAAGGGCTGATATGTTTGCTGAACCCACCAAAGAAGTGATTTGTGTTTTCATCAACCTCCCAGCGGCAATTAGCTCCTAGATTTATCCCCAGGGCTTGCCTGACATTGTCGGTCCTGTTCATTGAAGGCAAAGGAAAAACAGGAAAACATTCTATGATCTGTTTCGTCAAGAGAGTGAGAGTCAGATGGACATGTTTTTCCTTTTATTTATTCAGTGCTTTACAGCTTATAAAACACCTCCACATATATCACCTCCTTTGAAGTTCACAAGATAATTTATCAACCACTATATAAATAATACTCAGTTAGCCAAGTTACTTAACATTAGACGTTTTGCATTATTATTTTCTCCTCTTTGTTTGACTCATATTAGGACACCATATGGGTAGTAGGATGATAATTTAACAGTAAAAATGGGTTTTCTTGAAGAAAAGTTACTCCCAAATAACTAGTAACAGAACAGATACTGGTACACCCATGTTCATAGCGCATTGTTCCCAATAGCCAAAAGGTGGAAACAACTCAAGTGTCCATCAATGGATGAATGGATAAACGAGATACAGTATACGCATACGATGGAATACTATCCAGCAATAAAAAGGAAATTCTGACATATGCCACAACATGGATGAACCTTGAAGACATTGTACAAAGTGAAATATACCAATCACAAAAAGACAAATTCTGTAACATTCCATTTATATGAGGTATCTAGAGGAGTCAAATTCATAGAGAAGGAAGGTAGACCACTGGTTGCCATGGCCTGGCAGGAGGGGCAATGAAGGGTTAGTGTTTAATGAGCACAGAGTGAAAGTTTGAGAAGAGGAAAACAGTGCTAGTGGTGGCTGGCTGTGATGACTGCACAACACTGTGAATGTACTTTATGCCACCGAACTGTATGCTTAAAATGGTTAGAATGGTAAATTGGACGTGACGTATATTTTACCACAATGAAAAATAACTAGTAATAATAACTCCCATTTATTAACTGCTATCTGCTAGGAACACATTAGTCACTTTATACACATTATTCAGATTTGTCTTCACAAGAGTCTTGTGAGATAATAATAATAGTTATTTCATTGAGCACGTAATATGTGCCAGACCTTGTTGTAAGCCCTTGATAAGTGCCAATTCATCCAATCCTCCCAACAGCGCTGTGAAGTAGATAGTAGTATTATCTCCATTTTGTAGCTGAAGATATTGAGGAGAGAAAAGTATATGTAACTTGCTGAGAGTAAGTGGTGGTGGAGACGGGATCAGAACCCAGGCAGTTTGGCTCATGAGTCTTTTTGCTTAACCGTGATTAAGCAAATGCTCTCTCAGGATAAATGACTTTCCCAAGTCCACCCAGCATGTAGGCAGCAGAACTGGGAATACGCTTCCAGTGGGCCTGAGTCAAAAATCATTGCGGTTGACCTCTCTGTGTAGAGAAAGGTGGGTCTACCTGGGGATGCCCTGGTGGAAGGGAGTTCAGAATGAGGCCACAAGCATCTGTAGTAAAGGAGCTTGAACGTAGTGAGATTAAAAGCCTAATGTGAGCATCTTCTGCCTTAACAAAAGTATGATTTCTTGGGGCCGGCCCGGTGGCGCAGCGGTTAAGTGTGCACGTTCCGCTTCAGTGGCCCGGGGTTTGCTGGTTCGGATCCTGGGTGCAGACATGGCACCGCTTGGCAAGCCATGCTGTGGTAGGCGTCCCACATATAAAGTAGAGGAAGATGGGCACGGATGTCAGCTCAGGGCCAGGCTTCCTCAGCAAAAAGAGGATTGGCAGATGTTAGCTCAGGGCAGATCTTCCTCAAAAAAAGAAAAAAAAAGTATGATTTCTAAACCCGGGGAAGTTTTTCCTTTTCCTTGGCAGACTATAGTTTGGAGACCTGAGCTTAGTTTTGAACTTCACATTTTAAATAGATTACAAACAGGGGGCTAGCCCCATGGCCGTGTGGTTAAGTTCACACGCTCTGCTTCTGCAACCCAGGGTTTTGCGAGTTCAGATCCTGGATGCGGACATGGCACCGCTCATCAAGCCATGCTGAGGTGGCGTGCCACATAGCACAACCAGAAGGACCTACAACTAGAATATACAACATGTCCTGGGGGACTTTGGGAAGAAGAAATTTTAAAAAAGAGAGAGAAGACTGGCAACAGATGTTAGCTCAGAGCCAAACTTAAAAAAAAAAAAGATTAAAAGATTACAAACAAATCAAAAGATATCCTGGGGGGGACCAGGGCAGCTGGGATACTGGAAACTGTGCTGAGCCAACACTTCTCAACACAGATGCATCCTCTTGGGGTCCTGGGTAACACACAGGCTTGTAGAAACTTGGGGGAGATTATTGATCCCTTAGTATCCTTTATGGTAGGGAGCCAAGTAATGTGGATCAAGCCTTTCACAATGATTTCTATGCCCCAATATGATGTGATCATCTCTAGTCTCCTCCCAATTCCATGCCTGCCCATCACCATGACAGCTGGCATAACCAAAGGGACAGGAGTGAGGCAGAGTATGATGCTTTATCTTGTCCCAGGGGCCATGTTTTGTGGCCTTGCTCTCCCATCATGTACCCCACCATCGAATAAGCTGTGCCCAGACAATGAAAGTCCTAATCACCGAATTTTAACTAATGAGAAGAGGCAGTTTATGCTCTTTACCTTCATCTAAATCTTCATTCAAGGGTCGCCAAACTGGCCCCACAGAATGATACTACCACACTTTGTAATGCTGTCTTTGATTCTTTAGCTGGACACAAAGAGAACAACAGTAAAATCATTATTTCGGCCCAAAGCCATTTGGCTTTGTGGAAAAAAATGTGAGATCCATAGTGGAGAATCAGGATGAAGGCAGAGTTAAGCGATTTCTGTCTGCTTAGTCGACTCCAGTTCTGTTTGATGAGCGTTAGGCTTCTGTAGCCTCCAGCTTCTACAGCCTTGGCTTGTTGCTATACCTCAACACAGGTCTGGGGAAAACTGGCAGAGAGGACTGAACTGTTTAAGCCTGAAGTAGAGACAATAGGGGGCAGAGCACCCCATATTATAGGGCTCATCTCTCCAAAAATTTGTATAGTAGCATAAGAAGCTGACTTGGGTCTCTGTGACTTAAGGAATAGAAGAGAGACCAGGTGATAGAAGTTTCTAAGAAGCAGTTTTAGTTCATGAATAAAAATTTTCTACCACTCAGAGCTGCTCAACAGTTAGATGGAACCACCTTCTGTGCAAATGAGCTTACCATCACTAGGAGTATTCAAGCAACAACCATATGATGGGGAAATTGTAGAAGGCAGTCAAGTAGAGGATGCAGTGTTGGACAAAGTCGCATCTAAGTTGATTACTGAGACTAGTTTTAAGGTTCTATTTCTCTCTTAAAGTCATCCCTATGGATGTGATTTATCTTCAGAGAAATGGAGGTTTTTCAAAACCTCCAGGAACAGTTTACTAAACTTTGTCACTGCCCAGCAGGGGCTGACGGGATTGTGCAGGATAGGCGTCCCAGTGAAGTGTCTGTCCCACATATCGGAGAAATGGAGAACAGGGTCTTTGTCATTTGGAATGACAAATCTTCCTTGTTTATCGTGTCTATATTCCTGCTCAAGCCTGACTGCATTTTTTTTTTCAAACCAAGAAAAGAAACATTTGCAGAACGTGACAATAGCTAGAATTTTAAAATCCAAAAGCTGTCAAAAATGTTTTGATCCCAATTAAAGAGACCCTTTGCAGCAATTTACACCTTGTCTTGAATTTCAAAGCGTTCTTGATTCCAATCCTTATATGAGTAAATTTTGTTTTATTATTTTATTATTAGCATGTTTCAGGGAATAAATCAATCCTGAAAGCTGTTCGTATTTTCAAATACCCAGGTATTGCTGATATGTCAAAGGGATCAGTGGAAATGCAGGAAATGTCATATGTAAACGCGTTATTGGTAATAGTGGGAGCAATAGCAAATTAGGGGTAGTAATGGTTTTATATCAGTATGTTACCAGATCTCCGGATCAGACCAGTGGACACCGAGGCAGGAGTGATGTCGTCTTCATTTCGCAGATAAGGGAACTAAGATTCTGGGAGTGTCCCTGACTTGGCTGTAGGCTCAGAATAGACCATCCAACTCAGAATCCTGTGTCTTTCCAGAGAAACTCATTGTCTCTCTTCTCTCCTCATTTGTAATTTTATTCCTTAGAATTATTATAATTTTATGCCATAAAAAATCATAAATATTGCAGAATCCTAAAGATACATCTGTTTTTCAGAAAGAGGGCAGTGGTTTGCATCAACTTTTCAAGATGATCCTACATCTTGCTGCCACAATCGCATGTAGATTTTGCTTGTTCATTTGGTTCAGCCAACACTGATCTGGCCCTACTGTATGCACCATTCTAATTATATTACAACAGTTCCATGAAGTCAGTGCTGTTATTATCACCACTGTACAGATGAGAACACTGAGGTCCGAATACTGTAAGTCACACAGCTAATAAGTGGCATAGCTGAGATCCAAACCTGGGCAGTCTGGTCCAGAATCCTTGATGTTAGTAAGATATTACTAATAATAACATACCCGTCTTAGTCTACTTGGGCTGCTCTAACAAAAATACCATAAAATAGGCGGCTTGTAAACAACAATCATTTATTTCTCACAGTTCTGGAGGCTGGGAAGTCAGCGATCACGGCCCCAGCAGATTCAGTGTCTGGTAGAGCCCACTTCTTCTGGATTTACAGTGGACTGAGAGCTGCTGAGACACAGGTGTGAATGGAGTTGTCAGTTCCTAGGGGCTCGAGACCGAGCTTTGCCTAGAATATTCAGAAAGGTTTTCACAGAAAAGAGCACACTGACCTGGCAGTGGTGGAGTAGGTTGGGGAGGACCAAATAAGCAAGTCAGGGAAGAGAAAACCATATTTCTAAATGCACAGATGTCTATAAGAGAAAGATGTGTGTGTTCATTCATTCTTCCCTTCAGGAAATATTTATTGAGCACCTCTGTAAACACACGTGAACGAGACCGGATCTTTTTGTTCGTCACTGTTATCCATCCAGTTAGCACAATGACTTCCACATAGTAGGTCCTCAGTGATACTTATTACACATAAAATAGATTGACTTAGTGATTAAGAGTCAGCAAACGTGCACAGAATAACTAGGGCTTAGCAGGGGAGAGTGGAGAGTGGCCCAGGATTGAATATTGTCCCTTATAATAGAGGGATAATGGTGTTTTAAATGCAATGACTGCACTTAAATTTCCGGGATGGTTTACTAATTTATTCTTCAGTGAAAACCAGATGTCACCTTATTTGTGTCTCCTCAAAAATAGGACCGGACTTCCTTCAGTTCTAATTGGATGTTCTGAGCAGGGTTTGGGGAGAGTAGCTGAAGTAGAGGAAGGGAAACTGGTCCTAGAGGAGGAGACAGGGCGGAGGATGAAGGGGCTGTAGAGGAGGATGCTGGGGCCTGGGGGTCTGTGTGACGTCCCTGTCATCCTGGGAGCCGTTGAAACAGTATACAGGACTCTCACAACACTGGATTAGATAATGACTGGCCTGTGAGCAGGCTTATTACAAGCTTTCGTGTATCCTGTCTCATTTGACACCCAACAATTCTTGGAGATTTTTAGTACCTGCACCTCCTTTATTTTTTGTTTTTTTTTGTTTTTGAGGAAGATTAGCCCTAAGCTAACTACTGCTAATCCTTCCCTTTTTGCTGAGGAAGACTGGCCCTGAGCTAACATCCATGCCCATCTTCCTCTACTTTATATGTGGGACGCCTACCACAGCATGGCTTTTGCCAAGCAGTGCCATGTCCTCACCGGGGATCCGAACCAGCGAACCCCGGGCTGTCGAGAAGCGGAACCTGTGAACTTAACCACTGCGCCATCGGGCTGGCCCCTATGCACCTCCTTTTTACAGATGAGTCAACTAAGGGGATAAGTGGCTTGCCCAGTGCTACTATGTGTAGCAGGAATTGAATTCAAATTCACATTTTATGACTCCTAAGCTTGTTTCCTTTACCGATTCTCCTCTTGCCTGGCTCTGTCCTGTGACAGGTGTTTCGGAAATGTATGTAGGCATTTTTAGTTGATACAACTTTTTAGGGAGATGGTGGTAATGCAAAAATTTGTTAGAGGCCAAGGATGCTAGACTTTCTGCAATGTACAAGACAGTCACACACAACAGAAATGCTCCCTGTGCCATATGACTTGCAAATGTCTTACCAGATATTCATGTAGATGAAAAACCTGTTTATAATTACCCGAATCTAAGACCTAACTCTACTTGACATATCAGCAAGGTATTTTTGTACCGTATCCATAATAGCGAATTTTCCAGAAGTGCAGCTAAACTGAGAAAGATGTACTTTGTCTTGTTGGAACCTCACCAAGAGTTGTTCATCATTTTGCAAAGCCAGCCCACCGTGCTGCTCTTCAGCCCCGAGTTCCCAGCACGGTGCTGCTGCGGCGCTGTCCTGTGCAACTCTCACATTCACTGCACTTGACTGGTTTGCCCCTTCTTTAAAATTAGCAAGTATAAGGAAGAGAGTGTCAACAGTGTTGAATTGAATGCTGTCTTAAACCCAAATGTATTCATTATAAGAAAGTGCAAACACGGGACAATGCCGTCCTGTTCTGTGGTAGTAACCAAGCATTTCTATGTAGAAATTCACATTATTTTTCATCAGAAATCATCTTCTTTTATTTCTCCTCTCTGCTGTAATTAGGACATTTTGATTTGCTTAAACTTCCTCTGTGTAGGTAGATTATATAATTGTTTCCAAACAATAAAGGAAGGATTGAAAAATATTTGTTTAAAAAAAAAGGCAATCTTGGGTCAGCTGAGGTTAAGAACCCCTGTCTAGACCGTGCTGCCCTTCTGCTCAGTTCATTCACTCATTCATGCATTTCACAAATGCTTAGTGAGTGAAAAGGATGTTCTACTTGGTAGATAGAGATGAACCTTTAGTTCATGAAGAACCATAGAGATGAAACCTTTCCTTTGAGGAACTTACAGCCTAGGAGGTAAGACGTATGTAAATAACTAAAAGCTCAAAGCAAGAGTAATGAGTCTAATAAGAGAAAGAGACAAAATCATCATGCAAGGTCAAAAGCAGAAATGATTTCTTTTCGTCTGTAAAAAATGTAGACTGATTTAGGAAGAAAGGTCTGAATCCTAAAGGAAGACAGGGTTTGGAGTCGGAGATATAACAGGATCAGTGTCCCGGCAAGGGGGATCAGACGGGGTGGATTCTGAGGCCCTGAAGTGGGAAGGTCATGAAGGAAGGCAAGTGTGGAGAGGAGTGAGGTGCCCAGTTGTTCTGGATGGGAGGATGTGTGATTGCTATCGGTGAGAGAGGAAGCAGGGAAGGGAGGGCAGGGGCCAGATGAGAAGGACTAGAATGTCAGACCAAAGAGTTTTGATTAAATCCTGTCCCTTACAGCCTCAGTTACTATTCGGTGTACTCTGTGTCCCTGACGATGCACTAGATATAGAGGGGGGAGGTACAGTGACTATAAGTGACTATAAGGTCACTCTTAGCCCATAAAATGCCTTTGTGTGCAAATCAGGAAAAGTTCCCTTTCTTTAAGACTCATTGCCCTTTGCTGGGAAGATGTTGCTATAAGTATACACCCTTTTGGTGGACTATCCTATGACTAGTTCCCCTTAGAGCTACGCAGTGCATACCCTGCCCAGCCCTATGTAGCAGATCTGGAAGTATAAGATCTGCTCATCAGTGGATGAGCAGAGTGCTGGGGGTACCATCTTGCTATTTCCTGCACACACCGTGCACTGCCCACTTTTCCTGATTTGCTCAAGGTAACCCCTCCACTGTGAATGTCCTTTGTCCCTCTTTACCCAGTGAACATCTCCTCATGTTTCGGGGTCCAGCGATGTCAACAACAGTAACAACAGCAATACAGCACGGCAATTACCATTTATCAAGCCCTTTCTCCAGGCCAGGTGCTTTATTAAACTAAGTGCTTCATGCATTTCATCCTCTGAGCAGGATTCATATTAGGTCTGTCTGAATCCACAGCCAACACTCCTCACCAGTGTGGTACTGGCACCAGAGAGGCTAAACTGCATAGTGGAAGGAGCACGGCTTCAAGATCCAGACTGCCTTGGATCTACTCCTCACCAGCTGTGTGGCCAGAAAGCAATCTTATTAATGATTCTATGCCTCTTTTACTCGTCTGTAAGATGGGGATAATAAAAGGACCTATAAGTCTTAGGGTTGGTGCAAGATTAAATGAGGATTTAATTAATCCCCTAAGACTTAGAGTAGTGCCTGGTATAATAAAATGCTCTAGGTGTTATTATTAGTTATATTGTCCTCTCTCTGGTATGGACTTTCTTAGGTCCTCTCAGTAGAATTAAGAAATCCTTTCATAACGTTCCTACAGCATCTTCTGCTCACCTTTGTCATAGCACATGGTCATCTCTATCATAGTGAGTTGACTCACACCCCCATCAGACTACATGTTCCACAAGGTACCTTGTCTCATCTATTGCTGTGTCTAGCCTAGGCCCTGGCATGTGACAGTGATGCTAATTGGACAGTGAAGGAAGGAGAGAAGGCAGTCAGGGAGGGATGGAACAAGAGAGAGGGAAGGAAGGAAGAAGAAAATAATGAATAAGTCAACTTATAAGGAAATGCTAATTGTCTGGGCCAGATATTGGAGCCCAAGATGCTCATGCCAAAGATGCTAACTTTGCCATACAGGCAGTGAGTACAGGAAGACTAATGTACATGATGCAGAGTTACCCAGTCCTAGGATGTCAGGGATAGAAAGTCCCTTGGCATTGACTACCCTACTCATCTATGAATGAAGAAACCTAGAACCCAAAGAGAAGTGCCGCCTGAGACCTCCCAGCAAATTATATGACAAAGGCCTAGGCTTTGGGGACACATCTGAGTCGCTCCCTGACGCTCACCAAACAGGAAGTAGGAAGTGTCCTCTTCCCTCCCTCCACTTCGTTGGTTTGCCTTTTTTTCTCTTTACCGTCTTTTCTCTATATACCTGCTCCATACCCTTTGCTTGCTTACTTCACCACTCAGGCTCCTGCAGGCCCGACAGCAGCTCCACATCCATTTTAATATCAGAGATCCTGAACATCTAAGGGGAGAAATTGAGTCTCTGTGTGTTTAGTGTCGTTTTGGGTGATATTGGATTTTAATTTATCACAATAAAAAATCAATCTATACCTCAAAACCAATGCATTTTTAGAAATTGGCTCTGTCAGGAAGCTGCCTCTGTAAGATAATGTAGACAGGATAATTCATGACAAGGGAAAAGGGTGTTCATATTACCCTGGAAGGTGAGACCATGAATGTTTTCAAGCATATTTGGTAAACTCAGAAATATAATATCTTTCCCTGAATGAATCATTTTATCAATTTTGGTCTTTAAGGAGGTAAAAAGGTAATATTTTCTGTGCTAGCTGCTTTTCATACTTTGTCTCATTTAATTCAGTCCCCTAAGAAGTCAACTAAGAGTATTATTATTCCCATCAAACAGACGAGGAAACTGAGGCCCAGAGAGGGTAAAGGACTTGCACAAGGTCAACTGTCCAACAAATTGCAGAGCTGGCAACTGACCCCAGCCTGGCACGCTGGGAAAGCCCATGTTCTTTTCAATTCCCCGTGGAGGTATCTTTCTCCTTCAAGAGCATAGTTAGGGCCTCTTGTAAGCAAGTGACCATTCACTTGCTCTCCAGGGGGAGAAGTCAAACTGCCCTTATGGTTGTTGTCATGCAGACAGGCCCTGTGACTGAAGGTTTATCAGCTATTATTTGGGCCTCTGAAGGGATGTGTGAGCCACTGGTCTCAAAGTTGCAGAGCCTAAATATGTAGTGTGACCTTGGGTATGGCTCATCTGCTTGCTCTCTGGGATTCTGTTTGCTCGTCTGAAAACTGAGAATTATTCCACGAACTTTTTCTTAAAGAGCCAGATAGTAAATGTGGCTTTGTGGGCCATATGGTCTCTCACAACTATTTAATTTTGCCATTGTAACAGACAATATGTACAAATGAGCTTGGCTGAGTTCCGATAAAACTTTATTTGTGAAAACAAGTAGCTGGCCCATGAGCCATAGTTTACTGAAGCTGTTCTGGATGGTTGTTAAGGAGTCTTCTTATTTTCTCCTTCTGAGCTCATTCTGAGCCCTGTGGGAGAGCAGCATGAGCACAGATGAAGATCTCTTGATCTTCAGCTCTGCGTACTTTGTCCACTGCTCCATGGTGCCTTACGTTGGCATGGGCGTAGGAGTGCTTTCTACAAACTTTGAAGATAAATAGTCAGCTCTGAGGAATAGTTACTGCTACCATTGGTTAAGCACTAATTGCCAGACACTGTGCTAAGTGCTTCATCGATGTTTTTCTCACTGAATTCTTGTGTTCTATTAGTTCCATATTATTATCCCCATTTTACAGATGAGATACTGAGACTCAGGGAGGTTAAGTCGCTTGACCAGAACTACTCTTAAATTTTTATCCATTTATTCATTCAACAGAAATTCATTGAGCACCTACTGAGTGCCAAGGAGTGTTCTCAGGGATGTGCGCACATTGGTGAACAAAAGGACGGTCCCTACCTTGTGGAGTTTACATTCTAATGCGGGGAGACAGAAAAGAAACGGTAGACATGCGTAAATAATGTACTTTGGTAGAAAGTGATAAATGCTATGGAACAAGAAAAAGTAAAGCAAGGTCAGGGTGTTTCCCACTGTACTTTCTTTATCCTTGCCAAAGGGCCTGTGGCATGCGTGTGCTGTGGATCACAAACACGAACGTGCTCTGGGAGCTCCGGGAGTCCTGAGGGTCAACTGAGTACTGCAGAAAGACTGTTGAAAATTCTCACCTGAATTCCAGAGGCCGTTACACTTGACAAATCAGAGCTGTCCGTGTGGGTGTCTCTGCTTGTATTTAGACAGCTGACTGCTTTATATGGGGTCTACTGTTTATTATTTTTCCATCTCACACGTTTATTTTCAATTTTAATTTAAAACTCGTTTTCCATGACTGTGCCTTGGTTATTTAACAGGGCTTCTCTTGTTAGAAAGAAACTGTAATTAGGCACAGCGCTGACGTGACGGTTCTTTGTGCTTCTCTCAAGTCCTTCTCAGTGTCCGCCTGAGGCAGAGCTGCATTAACAGTTCTGGGTACAATAAAGGAATTTTTCTCAGAAAGCAAGAGATTGGGTCAAGGTGAGAGCCTGGAAAATCCACCTCTCCGAGGAGAGCGTTCTGTCTAGGAAGTGTGCGTGGTGGAACCTGAGGGCTCGATGACTGAGGTCATGGAAGGCGGTCTGGGTTTGCTGGCAGGAGGCCTGAATTTGATCGTTACTCACTTACAAAAGTGCAGGTTGAACTGTAATGGTAAAAACAACAACAGTAATAGTGATGATGATAATAATAACGCTTACTGTTGTCCCATGGTGTGTAAGTGCTTTCATACATCTAGTTTCATACTTTTATAAATCCCTGAATCTCTTAGTTGCTCAGTGTTCTCTTCTGGAGTATGAGAGCGGTAATTAACTAGCCAGTCTTTATAGCAATCTGGCAAAATAGAGGTATTATCTCTTGTTTATACAAAATGACACTAAGGTTCAGAGAGGTATAGTAAATTGCCAAGACGTCGCTGCTAAGAAAGAGTGCCCTGCCCACCACGTTATTTTATACCATCCCAGTTTACTGGCTAAACCTAGGAAATTGGTGTGGAAGTGTCTTACATTGACCGTTAGCTGTTTCCTGGAATAAAACACTTCAATGATTTCCTGGTACACTTTTCCACATTTGTGCGTTTGTTCTGTCACTACTGATTACATGTATATTTTAATTCTAGCATTAACAGTGAGATGAATTTCATGCCCTTGCATTTTTATATCTTACACTCATAGTCACTGTTCTTTCTTGTACCTTTCACCACTTTTCTGTAGACTAGGAATAACCATGCTAAGCTGGTAAAGCATTTGCATGTCCTGATTACTTGCAAATATGCAGATATGAAAGATGGGGAGAATTTTAAACAAGGAAACAAACAAAAATGCTAGACTGGGTAATTTGAGGGAGGAGTCCTTGATTTGGTTATTCTTGTATCTCCCATCTCCTGGCACGTTGTAAGCTCCCAGTAGATATTTGTGGAATTGTGCTGAATTCCTCATTGTAGAAGTCTAACAGCCTCTAATTCACCTCCTTGTCTAGCAGTGTCTACCTAAAGCCTTTCGCTATGTGGATGACATCTAAACTTCAGCCACGGTTGTCTCCTTGTAATGGAAAACAGCCATTCCACTCTCTCTGCCAGTGGGTTTCAATGATACAGCCCATTTTGCTCCAGCCATATCTGTCCTTCCCAGGCTTCCTGTAACTTCTAGATGAATAGAAGATGTATAAAATGCATTAAAGTTTGCATATAATGTATTAAATATCAACTTCTTGTGTTGTTAATGACCGCACTGCATAGGTAACTCGTTTTCCCCGATTTTCCTCTCTCTCCATCCATCTAACTTGCCTTTATCTTCTCCCTCAGCCCTTTTCTCCTGCTCTCATATGCATGTAGATATAGCCCCTTATTTCTCTATTGCCATATATATTTTCCAAAGACATTATCAAGTACCTTCTATGTCTAAAATTTAAAGTATAACCCGCTATAAAAGAAGTATAACATATTATGCAGATTGAAAGGAAGGTAGGATCTAACTGAGGAGAAGGAAAGGAAGTAGCATTTATTGAGATCATACTATGTGTTCGAGCCCTATACTAACATTACGATATAAGTTCCTGAAGGACAAAAATCCTTGCCACCTTCTACCGATGCCGTGCCCTGCCACAGGCGGGAGGCTTCCCCAAGTGTCGGAGTCCCCTCAGGGACCTGTGGGGTCTACACCTCAGAATTTTGATGCCTGGGTAGCCGGGGTCCTGGAGCATGTGCAGACGTGTTTTGATCCAAGGGACAAGAGAGAAAAGCTCAGCCTAGAAGAGCTGCTGAGGTGCTGAGGGTGACCTGGGAGTGCTGTGTCTGCTGTGCGGAGTGGAGCCCACATAATCTCCTTCAGTCCTCACAATCACACTGTGAACTATAGGTATTACCAACCCCACTCTGCTGCACTAAGCCACAGACGTGGGAGGTGCGAGGAGAATAGAGATGCTCTGGGTGCTGAGGACAAAGATCAGTGGCTTCATACTTCTGACTCGAGCCTGGGGCCTCATGGGCTGATGAGCCCCACACCAGCTGCAGCGTGCCCCTGTCCCAGCCGTGCGCACATCCTGGACGCTGGCTTCAGCCACATATTCCGCTTGGGATCACCCCGGCTGCCTCAGTCACAGAGCTAAGGGATCCGTCTGCCAGAATGGATTTGACTTCTTAAACTATACAGAAAATCAGGAGATTTCAAATCTGCAAGAAATTACCAGGAAGCACGGCCTCACTGTTTAAATACGAAATGCCTGTACCTCCGGAGACTGAGGACTGAATTTTTCATGATATCTAAGAGATCTGCAGTCTATTTTGAAATTATGTATTTGAAATTTTGAAAATAACGATGGTACTGGCAATTGTCTAAACTCGAGACAGTCGTAACCTCACTTTTAAGGAGAGGATACTTTATCTTCTGGATAAATGGGTCTGAGGAAAGTGTCTGAGGCTCTGAGACATGGAGAGGCACCAGCTCATGACTGCAGTATGGCGTGCTCACCCACGTGGACAGACGTGCACACTCATTCATGTTTATTTCTGTGCTGTCAAAGTCTGTGCCTGTGTTTTTTGTCTGCTCATCTGTTGCCTATAGTACAACTACCCTAACACTTAACAAAAACTTCTTCATCTGATACAATGATAAAAAGGATCTCCTATGTTTGAGAGTCTCTTTGTAGCTTTGAAAGTACTTTCAGCATTTTTTCCTTTCAATTAATCTTCACATTAATCTTACAAGACATGTATTACGCTTGCAGTTTTACTGGTGATAGACCTGGAGCTCAGAGAGGTTGATTGCAGGCCCAAAGTCACAGAGTGATAATTGATGGAGCCTAATCCTTATTGATATTTAATGTTTTCCCTTTATAAATATAGCATATATTTATTGTAGAAAGTTTACAAAATATAGAAAAGTTGTAAAGAAGAAAATAAATACTATCTGAAATGCCACCACGTAGACATAAACCCAGTCAATATTTCGGTTGTATGTACCATCAATCTTCTTTATACTAATAGAGTTTTTTTTCAAAATTGAAATTAGACTGTACATGCTGTTTTGTAATCTACTTTTTTTACTTATCTACATCTTTTCTTCCATTACGTATTTTTATATAATATCATTTTCAATCACTGTAAAGCATTCTAGAATATGAGTGAAAGGTGATTTAATAAACACCACATTGTTAGTATCTGCATCTTTGGGAACGTCTTTTATACACATTTGTGATTATTTCCTTCAGTTAAATTCCAGAATTACTGGATCAACATGTATGTATGTTTTTAAGACCATTGTTCTTTTTTTTTTGGTCAAATTATGTTCGAGAAAGTTGCACTGCCAGATGTACAAATACTGTCTGTTTCACTACATATTTGTCAGCATGGAGTATTAGCATTTCTGTAAAAAAACAAAATTTTAAACTTTTTGGTATTAAACTTAAGTTAATGCCTCTGTCTTAATCTCATTATCTGTTCACAATGGTCGGTATAGGAGAGCAATGTCATTGCAGAGTCTGCATCTTATAGTGATGACACTAATGGTCCTTTGGCTTTACCTACAGATCTGAATGATGCCAAAAGGCATGAGAATTGGCTAAAATTGGATTTCTCATAGAGCTTGGCTCATCAGTTCTCAAGGTGTTAGCTGTCTGGACCACCATTTTGCCCTTGGTCATGCATTTTCTCTAGCCTTTGTTTAGGGCAATATTACTGATTCTCGATATGTGCATAAATGTCACCAAGAAGACAAAACTCCATAGTCTTTACTATTATAATTTAATATTTCTGATCCTTGAATTTCAGGCAAAATAGAATTTATTTGTATATTTATTCCCTCACATAAAGCTGTACAATCCTGGGCAAGTCATTTTACGACCTGAGCCTGTTTCCTCTCTGAGATGGACACCCATGGCTGTCCTCCTTTGGGGGTCCTTTGCAGTAATTCCTGGAGAGAGAAGGCATATTGAAGTTCTTTACAAATGAGTTCTCCTTGATCATGTACATTATTTTTGTCATAAGAGAAGAATAAATTTGGCATTCAGCAAATATTTATGAATGAATTAACTCCTCCTTTGATGTTCTTCATTTTAATAACTTTGCATAATTTATGGAAAGCAGGTTTATTGAGGAAAGGAATGCAGCCTAGCTTCTGTGCAAACTCAGAATCGGTGGGATCTGAAATAATGAGGTTTTACTGTCGGCTCCTTCAGGATGCTCCAGTACCCCCACGGTGCTCATCAGTTTGATTTTCTGCCCTCAGTGCCTATATTCCTGCCACTCGGGTAAGGTCTTCTAGAGAACTGAATGCGCCTTAAACCTCTTGAGGCCATTTCTTGTAGCCTCAGAATACTTTCTGTACAAATCTGCCTTTGCTTTTATTTGTTTTTATGAAACTATGTGAATATCATTGGGAGAGTTAAGGATAACTATTCCATAGGGTATAAAATCCCATCCTTAAAAACCAGAGCTCCCATTGCACCTTGGAGAAGTCGTTGGTTTTCCTTTTCCTGATACTCTCATCTGTAAAAATTAAATTCTTCTGTCAGACATTTTCTGAGCATGCACTGTGTACCAGGCATGGGAAATGAAGACGAAGCAGGGAACCCGCTTGCTCTGCAGGGCCCGTGATCTAGCAGTAGAGCAAACATGCCGATTACATGACAGTGTGAGAAGCAGATCCCGTGTGCTCCCTCACTTCAAGTTGTGTGTGTGCTTCTGTACTAATGACCTGAAAGGAAAGCAAAGAGTATGACCCTAGTGAAATGAGCAATGACGTGTAGTTGATCCATAGAGGGAATGTTGGTGAAGTAGAGACATAATGCAGAGATGCTATGCAGAGAATGCAAGCACAGAACTGATCATCTCAGGAAGGGAGTGAAAGTCCTCTTGGCCATATCTCCAGTGACACTGCCCCGCCCCCCCCCCCCCCCCCAACCAGAGCGAGCCACTGTCAGTTGTAACTGGGCCAGCCTTCCTTGGCGTTTGTACATGGTGTGTTTTTGTTTTGTTTTTCTGCCTAGAACTTTCTTCCCCTGCCTCCCCCTACCCACTCTCTCTTTGCCCCTTCCTTTGTCTGTCTGACTCCAGTTTATCCTACAGGCCACTCTGCTTAGGTGCCTTTTCCACAGGAATTCTTTCCTAATTTACCAACATGAGTTAGGTATCCCTTGTCTATACTTTCATATGGCAGCCGCTTCTGTTATAATATTTATTAAAATGTGTTTTATGAAAGGTAGAAGCAACCCAAGTGTCCATTGACAGATGAATGGGTAAACAAAAAGTAGTATCTACGTGTGGTGTAATATTATTCAGCCTTGAAAAGGAAGGAAATTCTGACACGTGCTACCATGTGGATAAGCCTTGAAGACATTATACTAAGTAAAACAAGTCAGGTACAAAAGGACAAATATTTTATGACATCACTGAAATGAGATTCCTAGAGTTGTCAGATTCAGGAACAGAAAGTGGAAGGGTGGTTCTCAGGGGCTGGGTAGGGGGAGAGAGTGGGGAGTGTATGTTCAATAGGGACAGAGTTTCGGTTGGAAGGATGAAAGCCTTGTGAAGATGCATGGTGGTGATGGTTGCATAGCAATGTGAACATACTGTCACTTATGAAAGTTAAAATGGTAAATTTTATGTTGTGTACAGTTTATCACAATGAAACAGTGTGTTATGGTTGGGTATGTAATGGCAGTTTACCTTCCTGTACCTTCAGCTCCCTTGAGAGCAGGGACCATGGGTTCTCAACAGTGATTCTCAGTGCTAAGCACACGCCGGGCTGGTAGTACGTGCTCCCGTGAAAGAGGAAGTTGGAAAAACAAATGACTATAGAAGCCTGTATTATTCTATGTCAGCTAATGTATCCTGATTCTGCAGACTCCGAGAGGAGTGGGACTTCCTGAGATCACACAGGGATAACTGCCCACATCAGGCATGAAGCCCAGATGTTGTCAACCCCAATCCAGAAATAGTCTTCTCATCGTGTCAGCCTTTATTTGCCATCACCTTCTAGACACGATTAGACGGAACCAGAGAAGGTAGATGCAGATAAATGAACCTGAAATGCCATGTCTTAAATTAAAAATGCTTTTAGAAGACTGAAAGAAGAGTGGGAAAGGGAGGGGGGAAAAAGGAAGCTGATAGAAGACTTTCCCTGGGATACAGTCACTTTTCATTTGCTTTCTGTTTTTTCCAGTCTCTTGCGGTATAACCAAAAGAATTGGAATGGGGAGGTTGATCGGGCAGTCTGTGCTTTCCCAAGGCCTGAGAGGAATCGGAGTCTCTTAGGTGATTTACCCTGGAAGGGGGTTGCTGTAGGGAGCAGCCCATATGGCTGGGGAGGGACAGGAGGATTTCATAGGCCTCTTCCTGCCCTAATTGCTCATCTTCCTTGCGGGAACCCCCTTCTCGTGCTGCGTTAAAGACTCCAGTAATTTGTTTACGTATAAATTCAAGCGACTTCAGTTCTGTCGCACTTCTAAGAGGCTCCCATTCGAGAGTTGCTGGCTCATACTGCCCATTAGGATTTACCGATAAGAAAGATGCGTTGTCCGTTTTATTACCTTGTCTATGGAGCACGTGTGACAACTATAAAGTACATTCATGTACGGGATGAATAACTGTCAGGGTAATTGATAAAGTAGTCTGTAATAAAGGTAGCTGGCATGGCATTCCTAGTTGCTGAGGTCTCTAAGTGCTCCAGAGGAGGAGGGCAAGGAGCTAAATAAATCCAGTCTTTCAGAAATTGCTGGCATTTAAAAAAAATTGCCAACCAGAATCCTTAGGCCTGCATTTCACTTTCAAGTGTAATTATTTTATGTTACAATTCATATCTGCTGACACACTGGAATCAACTCAAATAAAGGCATGCCATAAATCCTGCAGTGTTTGGATTAAGCACGTGTTGGCGCTGCAAGAAGTCTGGGAGTAGGCTGCCCCTGTGTATAAGCAGTTTCAGAGAATCAAGTGGCTGCAAAAGATGTAGATTCAGTTAAGACAAATGGGCCACCAGCAGCCGTCCAGCCTGTTTAAAATATCCCAAGAACTGAGGGGCTCAGTCCTCCGTCCTTGTGCGTGAATTGTAACTGGCCGTTTTAATACCATAAATAACAGTAGTAGCTGACATTATCACTAACTGAGCTTCTATTGCATGATAGCTACCTATGTATACTAGCTTTTTATCCTCAAAACAATCCTACGTGGGAGGTATTACCAGCTGTGTGGTCTCCAGCATGTTTAACATCTCTGTAACCCAGATTATTCATCTGGAAATGGAAATAACGGCAACGACCGTCACTCCTCACGAGCATCACAGGGTTGTCGAGAGGATTAAATGAGGGAATATATGCAAAGTGCCAGAACAGTGCCTGGCACACAGTAAGTGCTCAAAAATATGAGCTGACGTTATCGTTTTCACTTCACACGTGAGGAACCTGGTTGCAGAGAGATTAAGAGACTTGCCCAAGGTCAGTGATGGAAGAGTTTTTGTAATTAAGTCGAAATTCCTCCTACACTAGCTGCCTGTCTGCTGCATGTGCTCCTTGTTAACGTCACACATTGGTCCCAGTTCTGACTGAACCTGAAAGCCAGGAGCTTTGTCTTCGCTGCATCCCTGTTAGTCTCCCAGCCTGCCCAAAGCCGAAGAAGGTGAGGCAGCAACCTTCCTCCGTAGAATCTTTCATCTGCACCTCAGACCTGCTGGCACCTCAGAACATGTTGTGTCTTGTCCAAATGTGAATTAATGTCACCCCTTCAGACTGCCAGTCTTTTTTGCAGAATGATCTACACCTCCTTTCTCCCCCATGACAATCTGCTGGCTGTTGCTATAGCAGCTCTGTGTTCTTACTAGAGAGTCTGTTTGAATGATGAGTGACCATGTTGACCCCAGCCATGGCCATATATTTTTCTTCTCCAGTTTTTTTGCAATTAGACTGGTCCTGTGAGCTAGAAAAGGTACAGAGAAAGAGTCAAATCCAGTATATAGGCCACCCTATATGCCTTTTCCTATATGCTTTGTATCAAAAAATAAATGCCAACTTTTCCTGTGACTGGCTGTGTGTCTTTGAAAGTCACTGGGCTACAGTTTCCCGGTTGTGCCAGTCTGTATTCTCAGCTCTGACTGCAGATGCATCAAGCCAGCAGAGCTGTGGGTCACAGAGTGATGCACCCCGGCCATGTTGGGACTGGCCTGTCATGCTCCTTTTGCCACTCCACCTTGAAAATTCCACCATCTTTATAAGACTCTTATATAACTCAGGCTGGAAGGGAAGGACTTCATCATTTGAGAAAGATTTTCAGTGTCAGGACCCAAATAAAACAGCTTAGGAGCAGAACCAATGCTTAGAGCCAATAAAGGATCGGGGGAAAAATACGAGTTCATTCCTAGTTCCCCTGTGAGCTGTATTATCTTGGCAGGTTATGCAAATGCTGTGAAACTCAATTTCTTCATTTGTAAATAATGATATATACTGCGCTGCATTAAAGATTTGAATCATACTATGCATGTCAGAAATGCCACGAAAACTGCAAAATGCCCTGCGAAATGCTGATTGCAGCAAAAGTGGAACGAGAGTGGCATTTAAGAACCGAGGACAGAAGTGCATGGTGCCCTTCTACAGGTTCCCAGCTCTGTGCTCTTGGGCACTTAACCTCTTTGAGCCTCATTTTCTTCATCTGTAAAATGGGCAAAATAATCTTAATACTCTACATCTGTTTCAGAGTGGTTGTTAGGCTCCAATATGATGTAAATGAAAGTATCTCTTTAACAATTGAACTCTAAAGCACTGCAGTTTATTATAGGGTGGCCAGCCCACAGAGTGTCTCCTCTTTGTCTTTGCAAGTCCAAAGGGCGACTTTGTAAATGCAGTAAATTTTCCCATGGAGAAACCCTTACTTTTCACTTCCAGAAGATTTCCAGCTTTCTCAGCCAAATGACTCTTCTCACTTTTTTCATATATTAGTTGGAGCGAGAATAGGGAGGAAACAGAAGTCAAAGTGAGAATCATTGGGCCTTTTCTCTGTAGGTATGAATTAGAAGAGCTGGGACTGTCTTTACCTCTCATTTTGCTGTCTGCCGGACGATGTTTGCACAGTGCTGGCATGAAGTAACTAAGACGTCTATTGAGGATAAATGCTAGTTCTGCTTCGTACCGAAAGATATATGCCAGGACGTAAAAAGACTTCTCTCCATGGTGCTCCTATTAATTCATAGCAGTTATAGAGAGCTGTAAAAAGCCACCTAATTACTTCTTCTTCCTGCTGTATATTTCAAAGATGGCAGGTATCCTAGTAGAATCATCGTAAGTCTGGTATTAAAGCCTCTGGGCTATAATCTTCTCCTTTTTTACCCCATTTTGTAACCATCAGCTTGGTCTCTGAAAGAGAATATTGGCCCCAAGAACCATGTTTTTATCCTTGGGCTCCATTTAACCTGTATGAGTGGAGGAGACACTGAGTTGTTCCCTTTGCTGCTGCTGGCATCCGTTTGGCCTCTTGTAAAATGAGGGCAATCATCGGAAAAGCTTCTAAAAGAGCATGTCATTCATGTATTCAATATAACTAAAGGACCCGGTGAGGGTTCCAGCCTGCCTTCTGAGCTAATCTGTGTACAAGTGCCCAGCACTCCAAGATGAGAACCGTGGCCCTAAACAGCTCCTGAACACAGTCTGCTAGCTGTGGAAACAGTGGGGACACACGTCATGGACATGTTCATGATACCTTGGATCATGGATGAGTGAGGGGAGATGGAGTAGAATCCCCCTGTAACAGCTGAGCTGTGGAGGCAGGAACTACTGTTGTCATGTCGTCTTTTTCCTGCTACACAACGTTGCTTGTGGCTTCAGGAGGTTCCCTCATTAGCTTGGTATCAGGCTCTTTGAAGGGAGGCTCCAACCCAGCCCAGCTTCAGATCCCTTCCTCACAAACCCCTGTCCATTTGAGAAATGACCCGTTCCCTTACCACCCAAAGCAAGGCCAGGCCTTCGCCAAGCCAGACGGTTCACCTGTAAGAGACCAACTCAGAGAGACCTCCTAGCCCAACTGAACGCCCTCCCTTTCCTTCCTGAAGACCCAGGAAGCTTCAGGTCATCCTTCCAGAACTGTGCTGTTCTATTCATATAGCAGCCTCTAGCCACGTGGGACTATTTAGATTTCAGTTTATTAAAATTTAATAAAATTTAAGAACTTAATTCCTCGGTCACACCAGGCATATTTCAAGTGCTCAAAGGTACATATGGGCTAGTGGGTACATATGAAATAAGAGAAAATATATTTATATTGGTCTCTTCCCCCACTTCTAAGCACAGAGCTTCTAAAACCCTTGTAATTTCCTCAGTGATAGGAACACTAAGAGCATCTTTTGTTCTGTTTGGTCTCTGACTCTGGTTCCTGACACCGATCTCCTTGGAATCTCCTGGGTTGTCTTGTGTGCTGATGAGGCAATTCCTGGATAGCGTCAGAATGGGCGCTGGTCACCAAAAAGAGCAAGCCATGATTAGAAGCTTGGAACTTTCAACCCTGCCCCGTCTCCTGAGAATGGGAGAGGGGCTGGAGATTGAGTTAATGTTTGATCATGCCTATGTGATGAAGCCTGCATAAAAACACCAATGTCTGGGGTTCGGAGAGCTTCCAGGTCAGTGAACCTGTGGGTGTTCAGGGAGAATGGCTCGCTCAGAGAGGACGTGGGAGCTTGCGCTCCTTCCCACACACCTTGCCCTATGTATCTCTTCCATCTGCTCTTCCTGAGTTATGTCCCTTTATAATAGACCAGCAATCTAGTAAGTAAACCATTTTCTTGCGTTCTGTGAGCTGCTCTAGCAAATTAATTGAATCTGAGGAGGGGATCGTAGGAACCTCTGATTTATAGCCAGTCTGTCGAAAGCACAGGGAATGACCTGGACTTGCAATTGGCATCTGAAGTTGGGGGGCATTCTTTTGAGACCGAGCCCTTAACCAGTGGGATCTGACGCTATCTCCAGGTAGAGAGAGTCAGAATCGAGTTAGATTGCAGTACACCCAGCTGGTGTCACAGAGAATTACTTGGTGTAAACCCCCATATATCTGGAGTCAGAAGTGTTGTGAGTGTGTTAGTAATGTGAGAGTAAAGGAGGAACACACAGGAGGAGTGTTTCCTGTGCGCTACGGTATTGCACAGTGCACGTATAGAATTTCTTCATCATCGAAAGTTCTGTCAGACAGGGCTGTTCTAGAGTGTGTCTCACTCTGCCCTGGGATGAAAATGCCCACCTCCTACTGAGTCCTACTCTGTGCCAACCGCAGGCTAAGCATTTGATTATCCCAAAAACACTTTAAAATTAGGTGTGACTTAACCCATGAGAAACCAGAGGCGGTAACCTGCCGAGGATGCAGAGCTGGTGTGTAGCTGAGCTGGGACTGCACCCTGCTGTCTGCTCTGAAGCCTGCTCTCTGAGCCGTATGTCTACACTGACTATTGGCATCTGTGTACTGCGGTAGAGGCAGCAATCTCCTGTGTTAGTTCCTGTTGGCATCTTCTGCAAGCTGGCGAGATGACAGTGAGCTGCAGAATGAGGCGGGGCTGATGCTGGCACTAGGGTGTGCTGAGGAGGATGTTGACCATTCATTTTGCATTGTTCCTTTGTTAGACACTGTGCTAAGCACTTTTCATGCATTTATCATATTTAATTGTCTAATAACCCATCATATAGATACTTTTATTATCTCCACTCTATAGATGAAAAAAAAAATCACAGCTTAAAAAGTTAAGCAGTATGGTGGTCAGTATGTGGCAGAGTCTGAAATGGGACCCAGATGGTCTGGACCCTGAAGCCGCTGTCACGACCACTGTTGCTGCTTTGACTCGGCTCAATCTGCTTTTAGACTCACTCCCAACAGCAGAGTTCTCAGCCTCTTCTGAAACCTGGGGGACCTCAGTGAGTCTTCTGCTTGCTTTGGGAGAGTAAACAGAGCAGAATGTCTGAGTGGAGTGCATCTTCTGAGTATAGGAGCTTATCTAGTCTCTGGAGAGCTGGCCCCTGGTAAATGCTCACCCTCCCTCCACTACTCAAGTGCTAATCGATGCAGCAAATACACCTGATTGACTTCTTGTCAGAGCCCCATTTTGCAACAATGGGCAACATCTTCTGTAATTTGAAAACTGATTACAGACCTGCAAGCCCAGTTTACGTTTTTTTTTTACGTAAATGGAATTTGTCTTTAGGAAAAAGCAAAAGCTTTTCCGGTTGATTCCGACACATTTCCAAGAAGGTTCCTCTGCCAACCCCCTTTTAAGTTAACCTGTTATATTACAGTAACTGAACTTAAAGATACAAGCAAAGGAGAAAATAGCATCATCTGAATTTCATTTTCATTCATTAAGAACTCTGAGCCTAATAAAAAAGATAAAACTTCATAAACAGTGTTTATTCCATTTTCTTGTATATCTGTAGTAGTCTGTTTAACAAATAAATTCTATCTATAAATTTGGTGTATCTGGAATCCCAAATGCAAAATGGCTGGGGAGGATAGATGAGAATGTGGCGCGTGGTCCCCAGCTCTGCCTTCCTATTTTGGTCAGAGAAGGGAATTTAACAAGGATCACCAAGCCAGGGGAGATGGGGTCAGTTTCCATAGAAACTACTTCTTACAGTGACTCCAAGGATCACCAGAAGCAGCAGGGATGTGTTCCAGCCTCGCGTTGAATTCCACTCTCAGAGTGTGTGCATTCTGAATTCTTTGGCCATCCTCCTCACATACTCCTCAGGAGTAGGAGCATTTATGAGAACGAACGTGTGCCTGGATTTGAGTCTGCTCTTTACCTACTAGAGACGAGAACAGGCTCTAAAATCAAACTCAGTAGGTTCGCATCCCGGATCTGAAGCCAAAGTCGGGAAACCATCATGGCCTGTAGGCCAAGTCCCGCCTACCACCTGTTTTTGTACAGTCACAGGCTAAGAATTGCTTTTACATTTTTTTTCTTTTTTTTTAAAGATTTTATTTTTTCCTTTTGCTCCCCAAAGCCCCCCTGTACATAGTTGTATATTCTTCATTGTGGGTCCTTCTGGTTGTGGCATGTGGGACGCTGCCTCAGCTTGGTCTGATGAGCAGTGCCATGTCCGCGCCCAGGATTTGAACCAATGAAACACTGGGCCGCCTGCAGTGGAGCACGCGAACTTAACCACTCGGCCACGGGGCCAGCCCCTGCTTTTACATTTTTTAATGGTTGGAAAAAAAATCAAAACAAGAGTAACATTTCATGACGTGTGAAAAGTATATGAATTTTTTGGTTTTGTTGAGGAAGATTAGCCCTAAGCTAACTACTGCCAGTCCTCCTCTTTTTGCTGAGGAAGCCTGGCTCTGAGCTAACATCCGTGCCCATCTTCCTCCACTTTATATGTGGGACGCCTGCCACAGCATGGCGTGCCAAGTGGTCCCATGTCCGCACCTGGGATCTGAACCAGCGAACCCCGGGCTGCCGAGAAGCAGAACGTGTGAACTTAACCGCTGTACCACTGGGCCGGCCCCAAGTATATGAAATTTAAATTTCGTTACCCATCAATAAAAGTTGATTGGAACACAGTGACACTCATTGGTTTACATACAGTCTGTGGCTGCTTCCGCACTCCAAGGGCAGGGTGAGGGGTGACAGCAGAGGCAATATGACTCGCAAAGCTGAAGATGTGTACTGTCTGGCCCTTTGTAGAAAAAGTTTGCTGACCCCTGCACCAGAAGCCTGACCTCTGATCTAAGAGGCAAGGTTACTTGACTTCTTTATACCTCAGTTTCCTCATCGGAAAAGTGGGGGTAGTAGTAGTAGTCATGTCATAATGTGATTGTACGGATTAAATGTCATTTAACACAATTCCTGCACGTAGTAGACACACCATAAATGCCAGCTGATGACCACGTGATGTTGGTCAAGTCACTTAAACTGTGAGCTTCAATTAGTTCATCTATAAAATGGAGATAGTAATACCTACCTTATAGGATTATTTCAAGAGTTAATGGGGTAGCCCATCAATGACAGTAATGGCCAACTTTTATTTAGCGCTTATTTGAGAGAGGTGAAAACTGAGACAAAGTATTTCTAAGTGACTTCTAGCCCACCCAGGTAGTAGGTGACAGAGCTGGGTTATGAACAGGCCAGCCCCAGAGCTCCCCGCTCTGAGCCCCCTGCCTCGGTGCCTGAGAGGTGGTGAGTCTGTCCATTCCCTTCCTTCTTCCCCTTGCCCCCACAGTGGTACACTCCTCATGCCCATGTTTGACACTCCTGTCATTCTATCTTGCAATGAGCTAGCTCTCCCTGTGTCTGCCTCAAGCATTCATTTACAATTGTGTTATAATGACCAAATGTATATTTGCCATCCTTTCTAGAATGTGCTTTTCTTGAGCTTGGGAACCATATCTTTTCATCTTTGTAATCCTATTGTCTAGCGGGGTGCCTGGTCCATTGTTGGTGCTGAGTTAGTGTTTGATAATTGTCTGAATGAGTGAATTAATAAGCAAAAAAATTAATTTGGTGGTCCTATTTGGAATTTTCCTACAGTGACCCCATTGAGGTTCCTGGAGTGAGGTGTATTGTTATAAAACGTTTGGTCCATAGCAGGCTTGAGAAATCCTGTTCAAAGGAACTCTCACCCAGGAGTAGCCTGGCTCTGACTGGCCCCTCGAGCTTGCAAGAAATTTGAGAAAACACTTTAGCCTCCTTATTGAAAAAGCCCTTACCAGCTTGCCCTCTGCCTCTGCTTGGCAGTTTCATTCATACTTGCCCTTTGAAAGCCCACAGGGTTTCTCAGGTGGATGTTGGCATAAGCCTCCTAGGCTAGGAATTGGCACCCCATCTCAGTGGTGACTCCCCGGCTGGGCTGCAAGCAGACTGAGACCTGATAAGCAGCCTGCTGATGTGTGCTGGCCAGGGTGGCCTGGCCTGGAGAGTGACAGTGTGGTGACCGCAGACTCACTCTGAGTTTGTCTTGGCTCTCTGTCTGAGCACAGGTCCCTGAGGCTGTTCTGTGCTCTCAGTCTCCTAGACTGGAAGCAACCTTCTAAACAGGTGGAAAGGAATGCTGAAATTCAACAGACGATCTACTTTCCACGTTAGACCCAAGAGTAAAAGAAAGTGTGACAGCAAGAGTGTCGTAATCACATCACAAACTTTTATGTGTTGGAAACTTTTAATTTATCCCTAAGTGTTTAATGGGAGTATTATTGTCCTTATTTGGCAGACATTGGAACTGAGGTTTCAGAGGCGGGCTTCTCCATGTAGAGTATTTCAGAGCCTGGAGCAGAATTTAAGTTTTTGAACTCCTGATCACCCAACCCAGCCTCACCACAAATGCACCCTAAGTTCAGGGCAGAGATTATTCAGTCATTGGTCTATTCACCAGCTATTTATTGATCACCTATAATAAGTACCGAGGGTTCAGCACTGAGTGAACAAGACAGACGAGCCCATGGCCCTTATTTCCTTCTATTTTATTAGAAGAGTCAGACAGTAACCATCTAAATAAATTAAAAAGTTCAGATAGGGATAAGTACCGTGATTTTTCTTTTTTAACTAGGGTAATGTGATAGGGAGTGACTGGCTGGAATAGCACACTTCGATAGAGCGGTCAGGGAAGGGATCTCTGATGAGGGGACATGACAGGCGAGGCTTGAATCATGGAAATGGCGTGAATGCAGACACAGGAGGGAAGGTGTTGTGGTGGGCGAGCCTAGCAGGTACTTGTGCTCACAGGTGGAAACTGATGTAGCTGAAACAGGTGGTCCTTTCCTTGCTAGTGGCTGTGTCCCAGCCCTGATGGTGTAACAGGGACCATGATGTCAGCTCAGAGTTCAGATTGGTTAACCTTTCCTTCCTCTTGTTGGCAGTTCCATTTCTCCCAGTCTCCCCCATCCAAAGCCCACCTACGCTTCAGGCCTGGGTTCGACAGCTCCTCTCTGAGAAGCCTTTCCTGCCCCAATAAGTGGTCGTCCTTCTCCCAAGCCATTTATCTGCGCTCCTCTTTCTTTAGTCTGAGCACACTCTTCTCTGTGTTGTATATATTTCTGACCATTCATCAAGACTGGCGTATATAACAGTACTCAAGAGCATGGCACTGAAATTAGAGCAAGCTCTGGGTTTGAGTCCTAACTTTGTAAGGGGTGGTTTGATGCAAGCTGCCTGATATCCCTAGACCTCCGTTTCATCGTCCCTGAGTGGGCACAATGGTAGTGCCTATAGCGTAGAGTTATTCAGAGCTGAAAATGAAATCATGCCCATAAAGCACTTAGTTCATAGTAAGCACTCAATAGATGCAAAGAACTGTTGTAATTCTTGTCCCGCTATGCCTCACGGCTGAACGCTCTCTTTCCTTCCTCTGTTAGGGTCTGGTTTAAGAACAGGGACTGTGTATCTTAAACGTTGTATCTGCATGGCCTCACCCAGTTCCTGGAACTTAAGTATTGCTCATTCAGCATTTTGAGTGAATGAGTGAAATCTTCCTTTTCTCTACGGATGTAAACCCTACAACAGTATAGAATTTCAGAACTGGAAGGAACCTTAGCTGTCACTGAATGAATTCAACTCCTTAATTTAAACAAAAGGAAATGGAGGCCAACAGAGGTTAAAGAGTTAAGCTGAAAATTACAAAGCCCATTGGTGGTAGATCCTGAAAACAGGGTCTGGTTCCTCTCAGAACAACAGTGTACACAGAAGTAGGTTCTCGATAGCTCTGAGGGTAGCAGAGCTCCAATTCTCCCAGATGAACCCAAATTTAGAATATTTTGTCTCATAAGAACACTTGCTTCTTTTGAACATCTGGCCTAGTTTTTATTTGGAAATGGTGACAAAGACTGGTCCTGCTCATCTTTTTAACTCTAGCAGAGGATAGACCCTTGGACAGAATAGATGCTCTATTAACTTGTGATAAATGAATGGCCACATGTAGCCACCTTACTTATAGCTTATTAATGTAAAGTGTTCATGTCAAACTAACCTCAAGGTTGGCCTAAACATAGAATTTGGAATTATGCTTCCTGTGTCACAGGGTAACTTTCATAATCTCAGGGTTCACCCCGTCCCCATGGCCCACCTAGTGAGGGAAACGGTTCATCTCTGCCTCCCTGGGGGGTCATATGCATTGATCCATCCATGATTTGAAGGCTCAGGAGCATTTAAATGACCGCTGGAATTATTGATTTCAGAAGCACAGCAGACTGTGTTTAGAAGTCCTTCAGTGGGCCCAGATTCATGTAATCATTCAGCGAATCCTGAGGACACTACTACATGCCAGGTCGTTTCTCCCGTCCTCATCAGGAACATGGGGAAGTAACCGTGCCTCCCCACAGGGCTGCTGCGAGGAGGGTCACGTGAGGCAATCCCAATGCCAGCACACAGTAATTCCTCACTTATTAGCTGGTATTTGTAAGATACATCTGTTGATGAAGTGATGACAACGACCACAAAGATGACTAAAGAGCAAAGTGACTACAGCCTGCTTTGAGTTCTCACATGGACAGCTGCTTCTCTTCGTTCTTCGTTCCTTTTAACTCCCTTTCTCATTAAGCCCCCTTATCTATGAATTGGGGTGTCAGAGAAGCGAATGCCTCGGGATACCCTGACCGCCTCTGTGTGGATAGAACCTGCTCCCCTGAGACCCCATAGGGTTGGCGCTTCTTCCTCTCTTCCAGCTCTTAATGTGCATCTGTTTTTACTTTTTTTAATAATGCACAGGTTTACTTGGTTGTGTCCCTCTGTCAATCTCTGAGTCTTGGGGGTGAGAACAGGATCTTATTCATCTTGGTTTCCACGGAGTTTAACACCTAGGAGGTACTCAGGAAATGAAGAATGAGTGAATACTAGTCCTTTATTCCTTTATCAATGTTAATCCTTTAAATGTATATACCTCCCTTTTTCTACCAATTAATCAAAAGGAAGCCACCCTGTGTGTCTCAAGCACTTTTATATCTTTGAAGGCCTCACATTATATAAGTGAAAATTCAAATTTTTATGATCTCTAAGCCTGCATGGCCCTCCCTAGACAAGGAACAGAGGGGAAGCTCCATGCCACCAGCTGGATCGCTTTGGGACGGATCCAGACCCACACGCATCAGAGATGTTGTGCTCATCTTTATAAAAGAGCTGTGCACCCTGCGGAACATGGGAAATGGCCTCAAATTTGTGATGAAGCATTTAAATTGGGCAAACAGAACACTCGCTCCTCGCACTGCCTCTGTAGAGATGGACTTAATGAGCCTGTGTCTTGTTGAGATGAAAGGAACTAAAAAGTCCCCCCTAAACGTTCATGCAAAGAGATAACACTGGGGGAAAATAAATGCACAGGAAGAGAGATTTCAAAACATCAAATAAAGTAGTAGGAGCTGTCTGTGTCATTTGTGATCTTGTTTCTGTTTTAGAAAAGGTTAACCCAGAGTGATTGTTGCCTAAGAGAAGGGGAAAGAGCCTAATAGGGAGTGAGCACATACTAAGGGCCTCATAAGACAGGACGAGCCAGCAAGGCAGGTTTTAGTCTTTGCATTGGACAGATCAGGATACTGAGGCTACAGAGGTTCAGAGATCTGCCTGAGGTCACCCAAAAGAGGACACATCTGAGCCCGGATGCAGGCGCTGGGCTCCCAGCTCTGCGCTCATGCCCTTCCTTCCTGAACCGGTCAAATGGGAGCCTGAGGAAGGGGACCTAAGCCTGCTTGGCTCCAAGTCCCAGGTGTGCCCCAGGAGGAAATCCCATCCCTCATAAAATTAGCATATGAAAATAGAAAAGGACAAGGAAAGAAAGAAAACTTTAAGGAAAATCAAAGTGGCACAGTGAAATCACGCTGGGTTTTGGAGGCTGTCTTTGCACAGCCTGTTTAATTGGCGTTGTATTTTGAGGGTTAGATTAGAGGAAGAAGAAAAAAAGACAGTGTTCAACCTGATTTACATGAAAATGAGAAGAAGGGAAAAAGTGGGGTATTAAAATGTGTGAGTTGAATCCTTAGATCTCTGTCTCGTGAGTGGCGCACGGTAGAACTTTTAAATTGGCTACATTGCTTTAATTGAAATATAGAATTGTAATAACCCAATGTGACAGGCACCTACCGAGGGGGACCACGCAGCTCCTGCCTCTCCCTGGAGCAGCAAACAACGGGGGATGGAAAAAAAAAACACACCGAGAAGCACTTGAAAGGGCTTTGTTCTTTTCCAGGCTCTTTGAGGTTTGCTTTTTGAAAAGTGCACTTTTTTCTCGTTCGCTCCAGGCTCTAATTAATCCACACCACCCCACCCCCATTCCCGCATGTTCTTACCATAGAGAGATTTCGCATCAATTAGGGTGTTTGTTGTATACTGGATGGAAGGGAAAGACTTTGTAAAATATCCGGACTTGCCTGCAAAGACCCCAGATCTTTAGCCTGAACCCAATTGATGAGTTGCACGGGGATCTCATGCCCCCTGAGGCTTCCCCAGTCTCTGCCTGGCTGGGATCATCTTCAAGTGTACGCAGATGTCGAAGTTGACTGCAAGGGCACTTGACCCAGAGGCAGCCTTGGGAGGTGGGCTCAGGCATCAAGGACATATGTTTACCAGGGCAGGCAGTGAAGTGACCCAGGCCTGGAGGGCGGGCCTCCAGTCTTCTCTCTGACCTGCCCTCCCCAAGTCCCCGCCCACCCGGCCTGGCAGGATTTGCACTCCCTGCCCTCTTCTAACTTTTTCTATAGCGCGTGCTCATGATCTCACAATCTCAGTCCTCGCCACCTCCCATTTCCTAACCTGTGTCTCAGCCAAATGCCCTGACATCCAGGTTGTCTCGGTGCAGCGTCACCAGCTCCATCCTGTGGGGACACTAGGTGCTGGCAACACAGTAGCTCTGTTCTTCTCACTTCATCTATCCCCATAAAGTTTATGCCTGAAACATACAGTTCCCCTGAAATATACAGCTTCCTCCACCATAGGGCATAGATTCAGATAACAGGCCATGATTTAACCCAATTTAAGCCTTCTCTGCCCTAATTCCCGGCACACTTTCTCTTAATGTCAACCTACTTTAGTGTTAAAATCAGCAAAAGTTAACTGAAAAAAATGTAAATTGTCAGGTATAGATTACAGTGGTATCCCTCTTTAAATTATTTGTGGTGAAGGACTTGTAATCTTCCAGTCCATCGAGGACCAGTACACAGTCCTACCATGCATGCTTTGTGCCACCTGTGACTTACCACGTGAGCTCCCAGTAACCAAGCTCATCCCTGCCCCACTCAGTGAGGCAGGTCCACTGAGCACACACTTGGATGTCGCGCCAGCGTTGCCGTAGAAGTCTGTAAACCACGGCTTTCATACCTGTCTTGTCACGGTTCGGTTATACTTTACAAACCAACTCCGGTCCGCAGACCACAGAATGTGTGTTCAGGATGTTATTAACTTCTCACTCCCCGAGCACGTAGCGTCGTGAGGTGGAAGAGACCCGGGACCCTCCAGGGTTCCCTGTCTCTGGCACCACTGTTCATCCATTTGCACAGGCCTGACACTCGGTCCCCACATCTGCCTGTGATAAGTCTGGTTGAGTTTGCCCCTCACTTGACTCTCAGATCTACCCACCTTTCCCCCTGTCACCTGCCATCACTATAATCCCAGCTCCCGTCAGCTCACCCGGACTACAGCAGGGGCCTTGCCTGGTCTCTGCAGGCTTTCTGGACCCATTGCAATCCGTTCTGCAAAATCAAGCCACAGCAACCTCGTGCATATATACATAGAGCATGTTTCTCTTCTGCTTAAAGCCCTTTGGTAGCTTATTTTGCTCTTCTGCTAAAGATCACAGCACTTGATGTGGCCTGTGCGGAGCTGGGGGACCCTATCTCTGTGTCCCTGGGTCACCCTGTCCCCACTCTCCCCTGTCCAGCATGCCCTGTCTTCTTCAGTTCCTCAGGAGTCCTCCCCACCCAAAGCCCCCTCAAGGCCTTTGCCCCTGCTGTTCCTCTTGATTAGAATGCCCTCCCCACCCACCTCCACCCCAGGGCTCTGTTCTAGGGACTAGGCAAAGGGCGATCTCATTTAATCCTCACATTCACAAGATATGATTAATTCTATTTTTAAAATGAGAAAACCAAGCTCAGAGAGGTTAAGTGGCTTGCCTGGGGTGGGACGAACAGCTAATTAGTGAGCTCCACACCCAGCCCGTGCATCCTGGGTCCTGCTGCCTAGTCCCTGATGGGCCTGAGGAGGCCCCAGCGCTGAGATGCAGGGAATGCCGTCTTCCCGTCTGCCTGTCTGCCCCTCCCACAGTGAGACCTTCCCTCCTTCACTGCCCTGCGTCTTGCTTTTTACCACCAGCCCCCTCCCGCTGACCCCTCTTTCCTTTTAATGTCTCATCTCATTTAGCAAATAATGTTAGCTCCCAGCTGCTAGTGCCCAGGGATTCAGTATGAGGCAGAGCCTGAAGAACTAAAAATAGCCCCATTTTGTCCATTTTCTCTGGAAAGGCCTGGGTTTGCGGGTTTCTGAGACCCAGGTGTAATTGCGGTGACCATCCCATCCCCTCTCTGGGCCCTGCCGTTCTGAGGAGAGAGCTGCCTTCCTCGTGTCTGGGACTTGGGCATTTTCCTCGGGCCTGGACCAGACAGAGCTATTGAGCTGACAATTTCCGGGAAGCCCCCAGCACATTCTGGCCTCTTAACACATGTGAATATGCAGTTAGAAACTCATTTACATGAATAAATGAACTATTCAGGAGATGAGAAACAGGTTTTTTTCCATTTGAAATAGAATAAAGAGAATTCCTGAACTTTGCAGCTTCGCAGTATCCTATACTTTGTGTGTCATCGGCCTCCACTGGAAGCAAGAACGCTCTGAAGAGAGGAAAATAAAAGCCTTCTCGATGAAAATAGTTGAACAGGCACTGGCAATGACAGAACCTCATATGCCGTAATTATAGATTTTTGTTTGTTTTAAATCCTGGCGCTCAATCTGTGAGCTCAGTTTAATAATAAAATACTAGAATTATGCATGCAAGTGCAAATTTGGTATCATGTCAGTCACTTCCAAACACTATTTACAGAATGGAACCATTACAGTGCATCAGTGTGATGAAGACGGCAGTGCGGCCTGTCCCAGTATAACAGTCTTGAAACCCCACCGCAGGACCATGGCTGTAGCCCTTCTCAGGAGTTTAAGGTTATCTCAAGCCATCTTAACATCATTTAAGCTTTGTTACTGAAACAACGTGGCTCGGGTTCCGCGATTAGCAACATGTATGGCAATTGTTTGTGATGCCAGAGACAGAGAGAGAGAAAGGCAGAGAGAAGACAGAATCCCTGAAGAGAAGATCCTCCAGCCGCCGTTTTCATAAACGTGCTTCTGCCACTTTGGCATTTGACTGATTACGTGTCTATAACCTCATTAGATGGGGAGCACGCTGAGAGCAGGAGCCCTTATTTATTTATCTCTTAAATAGCAGGCAGTGTGGCATCGTGATAAAGCACTGGCTCTGGAGCCAGGCAGCCTGGATTCAAATCTTAGCTCACCAGCATCCTACCTTGGTGGCTCTGTGCTGGTCAGTAACTTCTCCATGCCTCAGTTGCGTATCTCATGGAGTTGTTACGAGCATTAAATAAGCAGAACCCTGGAAAGATGTTTGGCACATAAAAAATACTGATTGAATGTCAGCTGTTATTCTCATCTCTGGCGCCCTAGTGCCCAGTATCCTGATGGGTGTAGAGCAGATAACCAATCGAGGTGTGAGGGTGGAAGGGCGAATGGACAGATGGGTGAGTCAACAGCATGGCTATAATCCGCAGCATGCGTCGCTTATCTGCATCTGCAGTGTTCTTTGTATTTCAGTGGCTCTGCCAGAATCCAGGCCTCTTCTTTGTTGGCACTCGAGGCTGCCCGGAGATGACTGGACTGGGTTCAGATAGCTATCGGGAGAGACAAAGAGGTCTGCACATCAGGGACTGAAGTCGAGCCTTTGGGGATATGCAGAATGGAGCACTGACACAGAAGTCATTATTAACTCACACATTTAACAGGATGTTTGCCTTTCAACAAAGGGTGACTAATTAATGTAACAGTTGATTATGTAGCTCCCTTAATTTGTTACTGGTTCTCAAATACCAAAGTAATTACATCACTGAAGGAGGACAGTTGCTAGAAAGTCAGTATACAAAAGAGATCCAAAGAGGGTTGACTGTTGGTTCTAAGTCCTGTTTGGATGCAGCCTTGTGTTGGGTCTGACTTGGTGGCGGCTTACAAGTCCCTAGCAGAAGGCAAACCGTGTACGACTGCAGATAAGAATGAGAGTTTGGCTGGTGAGTAGGTGTGGAGGGGCTGTGGATCAGATTGCCGGGTTCAAATCCTGACTCTGCTGCTGACCAACAGCGTTTACAGGGCCCGCCTCTGGAACTGGTGCTCGTCATACTAGCTCCCTCATGGAGAAGTTGGAAGGATTAAAGTGCTTACAGTGTCTGACATACAATAAGGGCTGAAAAAATATTTGGTATCATTAGTCATCATCTACCTTCTGCTTTTCACTCCAGCTTCATGTCCTAACATTCTCCCCCCGGATCTTGTTTTCCAAACACCTCCTGCCCCTGATGACCTGTGCCACTCACTCATACTGTCCCCTGTGCTCAGTGCTTCAGGCCCCTGTCCCCCACCTCACTCACCCTCACCCCTACCCCAACTTGGCAAGCTCCTAGTCATCCTGCAAATCTTAGACTAACTAAATCTTCTTTGAAGC
Source organism: Equus asinus (assembly GCF_041296235.1). Taxonomy (NCBI): domain Eukaryota; kingdom Metazoa; phylum Chordata; class Mammalia; order Perissodactyla; family Equidae; genus Equus; species Equus asinus. The sequence goes on from NC_091794.1 coordinate 67,720,480, forward strand.
ACCCCTGCCTCTGCCAGCAGAATTGGGCACTCTTTCCCCTGTGCTGCTTTATCCCTTGAATATATTATGTTTCAGTGATTTTAAGATACATTTTTCTCACATTTTAACATCTCTGCAATAAAGATTTGGCTTACGGTCTGTAGCATCTTAGATTCAGTGCAATACGGTGCCTCCATTTAGCTCATTCCATGTCTAGTAACACTATTTGTGTGTCTGAGCAACCTGAGGATGGAGATTGTGGTGTATTATCTTTGTATTCCCAAATGCCTGGACAAACACTCAGTCAGTGCTGCTAAACAGATAGGAGAATAAGTGAACAAACAATATAGCTAGGTGTCTGACTTTGCTGGGTAACACAGTCTCTTTGGAAATATACTAACATCTGAAAAATAGCAATAACAGCAACAATGTAGCACTTACTGTGTGCCAGGCCCATTCAAAGTAGTTGCATATATTAATTAGTTTATTCACTTTATCTTCACAATAACCTGATGAAGCAGATTCTATTTTTATCTTCATTTCACAGATCAGGAAACTGAGGTTCAGAGAGGTTAAGCAACATGCCCAAGATCCTACGGCTAGTGATGACGGAGCGGGGATTTGAACCCAGGTGGTCTGCTTTCAGAACCTGCAAATCTGCCCCTTAATCACAGACCTTTTATTATTTGTAAATAAAGGGTTGAAAACTCCTTAATCAGGCATCCAAAGTCTTTCCTTCTCTGTCACTCACTATCTGTCTGGACAACCTGTGTACCGCAGCCAGCACGCCCTATTTTCAGAGCCCCAGTCAAGATGGGTGCAGGTCTCCGTATTTTGCACATATCATTTCTCTGCCTGGAATTGTATCTGCCTTCGCTTTATCATCAATTCAGATACAGAACTGACTTCAAAGCCCCTCTCAATCCAGTCTCCCATGATGTCTTCAGAACCCACTCCACCCTACAAGGAAGTCCCTTCCTTCTAACTCACTGTCTGCAGGAGCCTTTGAAAATTATATGTGTGCCAGTTCGTGCGTGTATCATGCCCCTGTGTCAGAGATTGTATTGTGCTGGCTTTTTCTAATCCTGTTCCATCTTAGACTGCCAGCTACTTGAGGATAGGGGCAAGTCTTAAATATCTTTAGGGTCCCCCCAAATTCTTCCTATTCCAGAACCCCAAAAGTAGTAAGGATGAAATAAATGTGTTGATAGATGGGTTGCTTATGAGAAACATCTGTATTATACAACCTGCTATATTAACATTTTATTCATTTATCATTCAGCAAACATTTATTGAGTACCCACGGTGTTCTAGGAACTGAGCTAATTACTGTTATCCTTACAGCTACTATTACTAATAAAAGTAGCAACTAGCATTTATTGTGCATTTAGTTTTTCTCAGATGTTGTGCTAAACAACATATGCATCATTTCTTTTAATCCTTACAATGACCCTATTATCTCCAATTTACAGATGATAAAACTGAGGCTTGGAGATATTGAATATTATGTCTTATAAATACCATAAGTACAAGGACTGTGTTTGTTTTTGCTTGTTTTTGTATCCACCCAACAGTTTGTGGCCCTTAGTAGGTCCTCAATGAATGTTTATCAATTGAGTAAACGGATGAACCAGTGAGTCCATTTTTAAAATGGCAGTCTGGCCCCTGACTTGTCAGTCATAACCATTATGCTACCTTGACTCTCTCAACCCAGTTTTACAGATGAGGATACTTAGACTGAGAAATAAAATAATTTTCCCAGTTCATGCAACTAAGAAACACAGAGGTGAGCAAATACCCAGATCTATCTGACTATCCTTGTCAAAGAATGTTTAGCCCAAAGGTAATTTTGTTATATGAACTATCTACAAGGTAAAGCTAGAATGTGTCTTCTTTTCCTTCCTTTTTCAAATAATATGATCAGGCAGTCAACATTAGCTGTATCTAGTATATAGGCCTAAGTTTGCCGCAATTGTTGTTGGATTATTATTTCAGTTTTCTAAATGGCACCATGCTTGCTCAAGTCTGGTGGAGCATCAGTCCTTAAGTTGTAATCCTCCATTTTTCTTCTCACATCTTTAAACAAGGAACAGGTCATAATTTATGCATGATAAATCAGACTTTTATGTAATGCAGTTTGAATTTTTTTTTCACTGTGGCTTATAAAATGCTTTCATAGGATGTTAGAGGTCAAAGGGATAGTCAAAAGAATCAGTCCCAGCAATTCACTTCCTCTGTCCTCCAGATGCACTGGGCTCCAGTTAGATGATAATGGGTTCTATGAACTGTTTTCAGATAGGCCTGAGTTCAGATTCCGCTTGAATTCTTATGATTTGTGTGACCTTGGTCAAGAAACCTAATCCCTCTGAGCCTCAGTCTGCTCATTTATGAAACTGGAGTTATAATATTACCTTGCATGGTTGTGGTAAGGATTAGATATTATTTAATTAAAGGACTAACCACACTGGTACGAAGTGGACAGTAAATAAACATGAGCTGTTATTTCAAAAAGCCTGAAAGAAGCTATATTTACTTTTAATAAAGTTGTAAAGAATAGTCAAAGTGGAATTTTTTCCCAACTTCAGTTGGAGTTACATCAACTCCATGAAGTCACATTCTGTGGCTTATTCAAGGAACACACCTCCAATTGATAGTTAACCAGGTCTTTGATAAATTAATAAAAATCAGACAGCAATGAACTAAAACTTAAAGTAGTTTGGGTGACATTTCTCAAAACCTGGAGCACATGGAAGCATTTGTGCTTGGCATGGCCTTTAGGAGTTCTGTGACCCCCAAGTGTGGAAAGGACATTTGCTCCCCACCTCATAGCCATGGCTGCTCCGCATTTCAAGCTCCTGCAATTAGGAGCCAGGTGGCTGCATCTGGCTATGAAATTAAGTGACACACATCACTTCTAGGCCAAGCGCCTGAGCACTGGATGCAACCCTCCAGTTCCTTCTTCTGCCTTGACAGCTATAGCCATGGGCTGAGGTGTGGAAGCATCCATCAGCCTGGGCCCAGTGCGACTCCGTACATCAGAGCCCCTGCCAGCCCAGGTTGGACATGTAACTTGAACCAAAGATGAGCCTTTGTTGTAACAAGCCATTGAGATTTCATGGTTAACCTAGTCGATTTTAATGTATTAAGCCGTAGGTCTTAGAGGGTACAGTATATCAGGCTGTGTTTATAAATTTTAATTTCCACAATGGAAAAAAAAATCATTGTCCATTTGTTCTTTACTTTCTTTATTAATTTTTCCATCCATGTATTTATCACCCTATATATTCAACAAACATTTTTCTGATATGTACACGCTGCCAGATACTAGTCTGGATACTAAGGATATAATAATTCAAAGGCCCCATCACCCCTATCCTCTTGGGTTCAGGATCTAGCTGGAGAAACAGACTAGAAAAATCTATAATTATGATACAATATGAGAAGGGCTGTGACAAGTAAGGGGAGTGTTTTGGGTGCCCAGGAAAAGGGACACTGACCCCAGCTTGGGGGGACTTTGAGCTGAGCCTCGGTAGATGAATTGGAGTTTTGTTTGACAGATATTTATTGATCAGCTACTATATGCCAGGTTGCAGGAGTCGGGGATACAGTGGTAAGCAAGGCAGGCAAGACAGTAAACAGGGAAACAAATAGGCAAACAAATTAATTTCAGAGTAATAAGTATTATGAAGCCCGCAAGAAAGGTGACATGATAGGGATTAGCTGAGAGGAGGCCTCTAACTTGGGCGGTCAGGGAAGGCTCCTGTGAGGCGGTGACCTATGAGCTGAGTTGGCTGGGGTCCCGGCGGTTCCAGGCCCCAAGGAGACGTGGCAGACAATGAAGCTCTCAGGGTAGCAGGCTTGCAGGCAGAAACATACAGCTTCATTTTATGTCACATATCGCTGGGACACGCAGGTTTTCGTTTGCAGGATTTATTCTTTAAGTTCCTTTGCCTGCAATGAGGAGTTAAATATGTCTCTTGCGGTAGAGGTATCTATTATTGGACGGGTGTATTTTTATTTTAGGCATCTCAGAAAGCAGTCCTCTGAGAGGAGGTGGGAAAGAATGAGCAGTAGGCTGTTAAGCAAAGAGGTTGAAGTAGGAGATTGGTGTGCTTTGTGGATTTGGGAAGCCCGCAGGCTCTGGAGTCAGAAGGGCCGGGTGTGGATCCCAGCTTCACTGCTTTACGTCTGACTGATCCGGGGCCAAGGACAGCCCCTCTCTGCTGCAGTTTCCTCGTCAGTGAACCTGAGATAATCATAGCACCTGTCCTGCGGCTGCTTACGAGGCTCAGTGAGATAATACAGAAAAGCACTTGGCGTGGCAGAGGCAAGGAGAAAACACTCAGTCAACAGAATCAGCTATTATTGGCATGATTACTGTCATTCTCATCTTTATCTTTATTGTCATCATCGTCACTGTATTTATTTTGGTGGGAGGTATTATTTCTTCCTGTACTTGCAATGATTTTTATGAGGGCTCTGTTTTCATTTATTTACAAATTACATGAGACCACTGTGCCTGGTATTCAAGTCCCAAATGCTCATCCTGGCAGTTGAGGCCCTCTTTTATTCGTTTTTACCCAGAATAGTTCCACCTCACCTTCCACTGTTATTAACTTCTCTCTCGCCCTTCACACCCCAGAGATCTCCTCTCACAGGTAACCTCCATACTTTTAATCAGGCTGGTTCCCACCCAGGGTGGGAAGTCTTCCTTCTTCACTGTAGTAAAATGTGTTGAGTGTCTACTCTGTGCCAGCCATCAGGGTGGGCACTGTACATAAATGATCTCTTAATCCTTACCTTGTGAAGCACAAGACTCGGAGAGGTGAATTTCCTGCCAAATCAAGGCAGCCAGGAAGCAGTGGAGGAAGATTGGTGATAACTGTGCAGATCCATTCAATACTGCGAGGCAGGACTGCAGAATGACTTCCTCCATCTCTCTGATCCAGGATCAGGCCTCACTGGGCCTCAGACCATGTGGTCCAAAGTAGGAAGACAGAACCAAGGGCAGGTGAACCAAGGGCAGAGGGACAACCTAAAGAGACTTGCCTCAGTGAGTCCTACCCACTGTGAAGAGCCATTGGAGGTTAGTGCTAAATTTTCTTAGTTCCAGATGGAATCCTGTCCTGTGTCCTTCCCTTGCTGAAACGTCCAGGGTAAAGTGAGTGCATGGGTACAAGAGTTTCCTCAGAGCCAACTGAGTCAAATCAGCCTAAAGAAGAGTATGACTTTTAGTAGATGGAGAAAATATGGGTCAGTCTTGGAAAGCTATAGCCAAAGAAGAGCTTTTAACAGGAAGCCATCAATAAGTCAAAAGCAAGGAAAATCAGCATGAGTGAGGACGCAGAGCACAAATAATTCAGGGCCAGAGAGTGAGACATAAGGCTGTCAACACTCCGTGCCAGCCAGGGTGGCAAGAAGGTGCTTTTCTGGAGCGCAGAAGTAGGGCCGGACAGATACTTCAGCTGTCGGTTGCTTTCCAGAAACCACGTCCACAAAGCCCTTCTCCTGGCTTCCCGCCAGCCTGGCGTCCCGGGAATGAGCATCCAGGGATCCTGGTGTGATTTAGGCCTGAGATCAGGATTGAGCATCAGCAACCGTGAGGTCCTTCAGGAGATGATCGAGGGGTCTCCCCACAGGACATACTCTCTGATACCAGTTTCAAAGTAATTTTAGGAGACATGACAAAGTGATCAAACCGAAATCCTGTTCGTCCTAAGGGAGTGGATATGTAATGGGAATTTGGGGGTGGGATTGGCCAGTTCCACGTGACTGCATCCAAAGTCCCCCCTTCTCCTCCTGCCTGTGGTCACTGTGACCTCAGGCCCCCTGACCTTTGGAGACAGGCAACTGAGAAGGTACATCTAAGAAGCAGTTCTCCATGTACGTGCATATGTGAAAGGAACAGAGAAGTTTGGATTTTTCTGCTGCAATTGCTGGACTCGTGAGGAAGCAAGAACGTTGTGCAGGTTTACAAGCTGAGGTGAGGCTCTGTCCTTCCTGTAAAAGCAGCTGTGGAAGAGAAGACACAGACAGCCAGAGTGCCCTGCTCTGCGCCGCCTGGCAGCAGGCACCCCACAAATACTATTCAAGGGACGAAAAATTAAGAAACAAGTGAGAGAAAGAAACTGCACTCAGTTAAATTGGAATGAAAGGAAGAATAAAAGTTTTGAAGATGCCAGCTCTAAGCTTCCCGGCGCTCGAGCCCATCTGACATTAGGGGCCTCTTCCAGGTGCTCACAGAGGTCCTCTCATTTACCTCAAACATTAGGATGTGCAGGCAGCTTATTGTCCCATTTTACAGATCAGGAAACTGAGAAACCGCAGAGTGAAACTGTGGCCAAGGGTCATACCGGTCATTTGAAGACGGGACCATTCATTGGAAGATTGTTATGAGCTGATAATGTGCTTCTTGATGCAAAATAACAAATAACCATTCTACAAATGAGAGATAAGGTGAGCTTTACTTGAACCAGGGTGAGGGTTATAACCCGGGAAGGCAGTCTCCACAAAGGAAGAAAGCTTTCCAGAGAAGCCTGGTTTCCAGTAGAGTTTTATACATTTTTAGAACAAAGAGGGGCAAGCCCGGTGGCGCAGCGGTTAAGTGTGCACGTTCTGCTTCTCGGCGGCCGGGGTTCACCGGTTTGGATCCTGGGTGCGGACATGGCACCGCTTGGCATGCCGTGCTGTGGTAGGCGTCCCACATATAAAGTAGAGGAAGATGGGCACGGATGTCAGCTTAGGGCCAGCCTTCCTCAGCAAAAAGAGGAGGATTGGCAGTAGTTAGCTCAGGGCTAGTCTTCCTCAAAAAGAAAAAAAAATAGAACACAGAACATACATCAAACGTGCCCGGGATACGTTTTATAGATGAGGAAGCTAAGGCCAGGTGTCACACTGCATTCTAGATGAGTAGAGATTGGTCCACTGCTGGCACAAAATAATTTTCAAGGCCTGGGTTCCAGCATTAGCCTGGAACTGGGTTCACCGAGCGTTAGAATTATTGCCGTATGTGGTGGTATTTCTTATTTCTGGTGCTGAGAAGGCTCAGAGCCAACAGGACAACACCTTTTGACCAGGAGAACATCTCTCTCCACTCTGAACGTTGGGCATGCCTCCATGACTCAGAGAGGAAGACAGTAGGGACCACCCCCCTCTGGCTGAGCCCCTCTCACTTACGTCACCTGTGCTGCTTATCAGCTGCTCCAGGAATGGCCGGGCCTGTCTTGGAACGAGACCTGACCCCATCCTGGCCTAGCAAGCCCAGAGCTGTGCACTGGCAGAGTCACTATGTGAGCCCAGCTGTGTCTGGCACTTTTCAGGATCTTATCAGGACTTTTACCTGTTTTTACTTTTCTTCTGGAATGACACAAGTGAAGACCCCCCCATCCTTCTCAGTTACTCCTTTCCTGAACAAGAGACAGACTACTTCATTTTGTGTCTGGGAAGGGGAGGCCTAGGAAGGATTTTTTATTTTCTTTATTTTTTGAGGATAGAAAAGTAGATTATATGGTTTCTAAATGCTTCTCCTCATTCTCAGAATGCAAGTACTTAGGGCGTGCCCCCACCCCTATTGCAGTCAAAGGCATCCCTCAGGGGTTCCCCTATCCCCGGTTCTTCCCTTCTCAGGGCACCTAGCAAAATGCATTGCCGTTGCTCATGCATGGCTCCCCACTAGACCTTGAACTCAGGAGGAGCAGGGGTCATGTCTGTTGCAGCACAGTGTCCCTAGGGTCCGGTACAGTGCTTAGAAGGTAAGACTATTCACTCAGCAATGTCACTGAAAGAACAAATACCTAGATACAGTGGTGAGAACCAATGTCCCCCTGAGGGCATGTCCTTACAACAGCATGTCCTCTCAGGAGGCACACATCCTCATTCCGGGCCAGGAGAGACTCAGCCCGGTGCTTTGCTGCATCCAATCCCACAGGGAGAGGAATGCAAGTGAGAGTCTCAATGATGCATTGAAAGAGTCAAATCCCAACTCGTCCATTTCCTCACCGGGTGGTTTGAGCCAGTTCCAGGGTCCTCTCCACTGCAGGAGGATGTGCACAATAGGAGAAGGTACATATTCACAAAGAAACAAAAACCAAAAATAAGCAAAAATCTAACACAATGTTTACTAGATGCCAGACACTATTTTAAGTGTATTGAATATTATAACCCAGTTAATCGTCACAACTCCATGAGATAGATACTATCGTTATGCTCATTTTCCAGATGAGGAAACTGAGGCACAGAGAGGGTACTTGTTTACCCAAGGTCACATAGCTGGTTAAGGGGCAGAGCCAAGATTTGAAGGCTGGCAGCCCAGTTCCAGTGTCCGTATTCTTAATCTCTGTACTTACTGCTTCTATCAAGATGATACGGAAAGAGCTTAGATTTCTGAGCTTAGGATTCAGGTCCTCAAGGGTGCTGATTCCAGACCTGCTGCTTCCTACATGTGACTTTGGGCTGATTACTTAGCCTCTCTGGGCTAAGTAACTTCCTTATTGTATGATGGAGATAATAAAACAAGATAATGAAAGACATAATAAATGAAGAGAGCTTTAAAAGCTATAAAGCTCTTTGCACATATAAGCATGAAGTAGATATTAACTGTCAGAGGCCAGAGCCTTGAACAATACAATGAGGTGCTTGCCTTATGTGCTGTGGGCCTACGAAAGCAATGGGAAATTTTTATCCAAACAGGGAGGTAAAGAAAGGAGATGGGGGAAAGAGGAAGGGAGGGAGGGAGAGAGATGGATGTAGAGACAGCTGATGAGTATTTTAGGAGACATACTTCGGGTAGAGGACACTAAACGAGGGAAATGTGTAGGAGGCAGTGTGTTATCATGCTGTTGGATTTGGGAATTAGACCATTGCGGGTGTGGGGGGTCTAATCCCAAGACTTCCACTTTCCAGCTGTTCCAACTTAGGCCTACAACTTCACCTCTCTGAGCCTCAGTGTCTTCTGTCAAATAAGTAATCAATAAAACCTTCTTTGCTGGCTTGTAATGAGAATTAAATCAATCCCATAAGATAAGCATCAGACATGTAGGAGGGGCTCCAAAATGCGCCCCCCCCACCCACCGTCGAGTCCGTTGATGTTTCCCATTGCATCCAAATGATACACAATAATACCTCTTTATTGGAATTAATTTCCTGAAGTGGGGCGGGAGGGGCCCTGGGTCTTCATCCTTTTCTCACCTGCTGGCAGGTGCAACTGGTGAGGGACACGTTCCCTTCAGCAGGGGTCTTTGTTCTGCTGCAATTAAAGGCTCCTAGCTAATCCTTCTGCTTCCCAGATGCTCTTGGTGCCGGCTATATTTTTAGCTCATCTCTTTCATATGCCTCACTCCAAAAACATCTTATTATTCATTTCAAAACTTGACAACTCCTATCACTTTGTCCCCTCGTTCCATTCTGGTACACAAAGGAAAAATGCGATGTAGCAGCCTCAAGCCAAGTTTTGCTTCTGCTCAGTTGAGTCAGACCTTCCAGCATTTCTTCTGGCCATGTCTGCTCGTGGACCCACTCTGGGTGTCATGGGTTCTCACTCACATCCTCGTCTGCCTCATATTACAGAATGTGCGGGTACATCCTGTATGTACGAGCACCAAGGATGCTGCCAAAGTTGCTGTGTAGACCCAGTCCAGCGGGCACAGTGCAGTCCCGGGACAAGACTGGGAAGCATGTAGGAGCGAATAACAGCAAGGATAAGCTTTTCTAACATTGTCGTTTCCTCAACAAGTGTTTGCTAAGTGTTGACTGTGCACCAGGGTATGTGCCAGGTGAGGGCATATATTTTGCATACACAGAAAAGATATTTCCACATGGGATATGCTTTGAATGACTTTGAAATAACACTGTTACATTTATTAAGCACTTACTGTGTGCTGAGCACCATGCTAAGTGTGTCATGTGTGTTAATTCATATAATTCTCGTAACAACCATTGTGAGATGGAGACAGTCATTCCCATTACACAGGCGAGAAAGCAGAGTCCCGGAAAGGGTCAGGGACTAGCCCCGCTATACAGAGCTTGTGCAGAGAGGCCAGGCTGGGACCTCTGACCTCAGAGCTGTGCTCTTAGCCACGTGCCACAGTCTCTATCCCAGGGTCAGAGTCAGAGTCAGAGAGTGCGTTAGTCACTCAGCCAGGCCCTGCTGGTGCTCTAGGCAGAGATTGTGTCACCTGTGTGCTGTCAAAGATAAACACAGCTGGACGTTACAGGGTGTAAACAGATTTTATTCAGGAACTGCGGCCAGTAGGAGAAAGAGCCAAGCTCCACTCCGATTATGCAGAGATGACTGGGCTTTTTAAAGGGAGGAGAAGGGAGGGGGCAGAGCAGGGGCTCCTGCAGAGTCAGCCCAGGTAGTTTTGAAAAATTACAAACAGTGGAAAGGCGGGGAGGGTTGGTCCGTGTGAAACCCATCTGGGTTTACTCGCTGATACTTATCCAAGCTTAGGCCCCTCCCCTCCCACAGAGACTGGGAGACGCCCATCTTCAGGTGTCTCTGGAACAGCCAGTTCTCTCAGGCAGGCACTTTAAGGGGGCTGGGGTCACCCTAGGGGTGTGGCCTTGAGCTGTCAGAAACTATGTTAGTGCTTTATTTGAGTCTTTGTAGGACAAGGTTGAGGCCTAGGAGAGAAGAGGGCTCAGAGGAGCCCGGCTTGAGTTTGGCCAAAGAGAATCTGTCAGTGGTGCGTTCTGCTTTCCACCGCGGGTCTGTGTGATCCTCCCACCAGCTCTGCCAAGTGGGCGAGCCACTGGCCTTCTCCCGCAGATTCACGAATGGACACTCAGGTTAAAGAGAAGTGGTTAGAGATAATACATTGTTGCAAATTGTAATAGCAAGTATTCTGAGCACAGGGACAGCAGACAAGAGGCTCAGGGAGCACAGAGGGGGAGCAGCTAACCCAGCTGGGAAAGGAAACCCTGTCAGGAGTGCCAGGCACCAGTCCTTCAGTGGCTCCTCCCGAGGTCTCAGTAGAATCCTCAGAGTGACACGACAGGCCTCTGCCTTCCGCCCTGGCCCAGCTCTCCTTTAGGTGGCACTGGGAAGTTGCCCTGGAAAGTGTACAGAAGGATCATACCTGTCTGTATGACCTCACACCAGGGTCCTCTGAACGCCCAACCCTAAACCCCTCAGACTTCCCCAAAGCCAGCTTCTTCCCTCTGGCTTTGTGGATGATGCTGCCTGTGCCTTGGAGTGTCCTCCTCCTTTCCACATTGTAACTCCTTGTATTTTGTGAGTCAGCCTGGATGCCTTCTCTTCCTGGCAGCCTGCCCCAGTGGGGTGAACTGCCCCTATTGTGTGCTCCCTCAGCCCCGTCTGGCATCTCGCTCTCGCTGAGAACTTACCACGTCCTATTGCAATGGTCTGTGCACCTGGCTGTGTCCTGCAGTTTGTGTGCTCCGGGAGGGCAGGCACGGCCTCTGGTCATGTGCATTTCATTTGCCCTCCACCTGCACAGCATCCAGCCCTTAGCAGGCCCACAGCACCTGTGCTCTGAAAGGACAGCAGGTGCGGGAAGCCAGGTTGTTTAGCTCTGCGCCCAGTGTGCTTTCTGCCCCTCCCCATCGCCGCATCACTTGCATCTGCCAAGCACCTGACAGCTTACCATGCAGCCTTCTTGGTGGCCCTCTGAGAGAACATCTCACACATGGAGCCACCAAGGCCCGGTGCAGCCTACGACTTCCCCAAGGTCAAAGAAAGTGGTGGAGCCAAGGAACAGTCCAGACCCGTCTTACCCTGGCACATAGACCGTGCTTACTCATACATTTCACCATAAAGCCTTATGCTATGAGGTAGGAAAATGTATCCAGTTTTCTCCAAAAGCTACAAGTGCAGCCTATTAAAGAGGCAACCACCATCCCCACTGCTGCCACCCGCACCACCGTGCAGGTTTCGTCCTAAGACAGAACCTCTGTCCTCTGTTACAGGGAGCTTGGAATAACCTTCTGTGGGTCCTGGACTGTGGGCCAGGAGCAGTGCTCTGGGGTGGAGGAAGGCAGGATCATCTTCAGCTCACAAACATTTTGCCAGACTGTCCCCAAACCAAAGTGTGTGGCCTTTGTGACCCGGGGCAGAAGGGTAGTTCTCCAAGTCCAGCTGCACAGTCTCGCCAGGGCCCTTGGGCCCTCCTCTCCAGAGGACAGCCAGGTTCACCTGTAACCATTGTCACCTATGATTCACCCTTCTGGACACTTCAGCTGCGCATCCCCTTGGCACACACGTGCTAGTGGCTCCCGTTCCAATGGCACCCAGCTGGCAGGGACTGCTCAGCTCACGTCCTTCTTCACGCTAGAGAAGGACAGTTGCTGAAAGGGTCAACTGCAGTTAAGATTAACAGCAGAGTCAAGCAGAAAGGAGCCAACAATTTCAACCACCCCAGTGTTTTAACCTGGCCTTCAAAATCCTGCATCCCTGGCCCCCGCCTCCCTTCTCGTACTGCTGCTCTCTGCCTAGCATCTTATGGTCTAATAATCCCAAACTGATTGCAGTTGCCTACACATAGCATGTTATTTTATAGCTTCACGTCTCTTTGTTAGCCCTCTGGATTGAACTTCTTGATCCCCACCACCCGCACAGTCACTAATTTTTACCTAGTCAGCTCCTACTGATCGAGTCAATTCACACCCCCTTAACTTTATCATGGCCTGAGCACAATATTCACTTATTTATTCCACAGGTCATTACTGAGCTCCTTCTAAGCGTCAGGCACTGTGCCGGGTGCGGGGTGCTGGGCGTCAGTGGTGACCCAGGAGCTGACGCGGGCCCTGCTTTCCTGGCCTCTGTAGTCTGATGGAGGAGACAGATGTTCACCAGGTAGCCAGGCCAATGAGGGGATAATTACAGGCTGGTGTGTGCCAGGAAGAAAGGGAGTGGGTTTCTCTGAAAACACGACACAAAGGCATCTGCCTCCCTGTCTCCCCAGAGCCTGTGAGCATCTCAAGGGCGGGATCTTGCCAGCTCCAGGTGGTATCCCAGCAGCCAGTGTGGAGCCTGACAAGAGCTTCTGCATCAAGGGCGAGGCCTGGTACTCGGATGGAGTCCGGGGCGAGTCAGAGCTGGGCCCGCAGCTAGTGGTACCCCATGCAGGAAGCACTGGACTGAGCAGGGCTCCCCACCTCTGCTCTCACATTGCTGCGGCTGTCTCTGAGTCTGGACAGAGGTGAAAATAGTGCCAGGAGGGATGAATGAGCAGAGAGCTGGGCAGGACCTACCGACCACTGCCCAGCTTGACGTAGTAAAGTGGGCATGAAGTTAGCCCTCACATTGTCTGTTAGCCCCAGCTCGGAACTTCACCATTGACTGAACGTTGATTGGGCAAGTTGCTTAACCCCTCTGAGCCTCAGTTTTCTCGTCTTTAACAGGAAGACGAGAGAGCCAAGGGTTAGAATGTACCAGTTCATGTCAATTTTGCCCTCTGAGACCCTAAGGTGAGTTGAAGGAGATGGCTACAGGACGGCGTTTGGTGCGTTTTCGACTAAGGGGACAATTTTGTGCTAATTTCTTTTAGTGACAGTTCATTTTCCAAGGCAACAGCCTAACAAATCATGGGCCCAATTAGTGTAAGAGAAACAATTGATCCTGGTACTCAGAGACCTCAGCCCACCACCTCAGCAGTTTGGCGCTGTATTTGGGGAAACGCTACACAGCATTAAATGGGGAATAATTGGATAGATGCAGCTGTAAATTGCATGGCGCTGCACTCCACTCAGCTTCTGATTTAAGTAGCAATGCCTGGCAGCAATAGGAAAACGAAAGAGTTTGCTATTCTGCATTGAAGAGCAGAGCAGAGCAGAGCTGGCAGGACCAGTCCTGCCCCTCATTTTACAGGTGGGAAGATGAAGCCTCGCTGAGGGGGCAGAGAGGGGAGCGGATACCTAAGATTTGGTTGTTCACCACCGTATTCTGTTGGCAAACTCCTCAAAGGGATCTGGAGATAAAGCTAAGGAGACGGCTGCATTCCTTTCCTGGGGCTGCCGAAATAAGTCACCAGGACTGAGGTGGCTTAAACAACAGGAATGTATTGTCTCATTGTTCTAGATGCTAGAAGTCTGAAATCAAGGTTTTGGCCAGGTTGCTTCCTTCTGAGGGCTCTGAGACAGGGTGTGTTCCAGACCTCCCTCCTGGCTTCTGGTGGTTTGCTGACAATCTTTGGTGTTCCTTGGCTTTTAGACACATCACCCCACTTCTGCATTCATGTTCACAAGGCGTTCTTCCTGTGTGTATGTCTGTGTCCAGATGTCCCCTTTCTGTAAGGACACCAGTCATATTGGATTCGAGGCACACCCTATTATGATTTTAATTAATTACATCTGTAATGACACTGTTTCTAAATAAAGTCACATTCTGAAGTTCTGAAGTTTAGAACTTCAACATATGAGTTTTGGGAAGGCACAATTCAACATGTAACAATGGCTGACAACTTAGGTAACAGAATCTTTGAGCTGCAGAGGTCCTGCCGTTTATTGAGCATCATCAGGTGTCAAGCATGAGACCGGGAATTTTACCAGCATGATCTTTATTCACTTCTCACCCCAGACTAAAGGAGTTACAGATAAGAACACCAAGGTTTGGAGAAGCTAGGTAATTTGTCCAAAGTGATGCAAGTTGTACAGAATAGATCCAGATTTCAGATGCTGACCTGTGTCTATCCAAAGTCATGTGTTTCCTCAGCACCCAAATGTCTTAGTAAGATGGATCTTAGAAGCCATGTTCACCATGGTCACCACCTGCTATCCACCTCAATTTATAGATGAAGACACCAGGACCTGGAATCCCAGCCTTCTCACTCTTAATTCCAATGTTCTTTCCATTGACTGCGTTTTAGTCAATTCACTTTTTTGTAAGTTTCTATCTGGCAGGCAAGACTTCTTTATGACCAGGGCAGAGGTTAATTTCAGACTGGTTACAACACAAAAAGTAATTTTCCATTAAATATAATGACTTCACTTCTGCAATGACTTGTGGCAAAACATGCTGTTTCATTTCCATTCATCCACACTCATTTACCTACTTACTACAATAATTTTACACCACAAGCTAAACTATTGAAATCATTGGTTACATTACTAAACACCTACGATGGTTATTAGGATTCTTCATGCAGAAAGAAACAGAAATCAAAATAAGAATTTTAGGAGTATGAAAATATAGGCAGTTAGAGTACTGTGTTCAAAGTGCACAGAGGCTGCCTGGGGTCTGGAGCCTCCATACCTGGCAGCAATCCAGGGTCTACCTTATCAGCAGTGTGACCTGGGGAGAGTTACTGAACCTCTCTGTGTCTCAGTTACCTCAACAGTAAAAGCAGGGAAATAATCTGTAAGGTTGCTGGGTGAGGGACATAAATGAGGATTATGTATGCAGAGTACCTGGCACAGTGCCTAGGCACTCTCTGAATAGTACTGGGTTTTTTTTTTAATATAATAAAAATAAAATCTGAATCATTATGCATATTTGGAGAATCTTCCAAGCTTGAGATATTTTTTCCCTAGAGTTTCAGAAGTATAAATCGTTCCCATATTTATTCAATCTGAACTCTTAAAAATGCTGTTGTTGAAAATAGAAAGGTACAGGCTGCGGTTTATTTATGCTGGCCGTGGGCGTGCAAGATGAACAAAGAAGACTGGCAACTCTCACTCTAACTTCTGAGCACATTGAAAGACCCTCTTATGTTTTGGACCAATGGCTGCCTGAGGTGGACTTGGTAAAGGCCTTTATTGTCCGCCGCCTACTCTCAGTTAAATCATTGAAGTGTTCAGTGCCTTGGTTTCTCCTGTTCTCGGAAGAGGAAGAGGAAGTGGGAGGTAGAGAAAAGAGCATGCCAGGATTTAATTTTTTTCTGTAACATATTCCCATGAAAATGTTAAAACAAACAGAAAATTTCACCTTTTGCCATATTTGCTTTCTCTGACTCTCTTTCTCTCTAGATGGGTAAAGCGATCAATAGATAAGTAGAAAGCTAGATAATAAATAGCTCCATAGGGTGAGCTCACTGCTTCTAGGCCTTTTATTCTGTGAACGGTGCTAGGAATGTAGTTTTTAAATCGTGAGTTCATATTGATATTTCCAATTCAAATTTAAAATTATTGGGTTATTTCGTAACTTTTATATTTATATCGCATTTTTCTTTCACTGAAAATCTTGCTTTCTAATAACAATGTATCTATTGTATCCTAATATATACCCAGAGCAAATTCAAAATTGCAATTCCAATATTAATTACTACTAACAATAAACCAGGCATAGACTCAAGTGTCCCTGAGACTTGCTAAAGACTACGTCAGCCTGATGTTTCTTGGGCAGGTCGCTGCTTTCTGAGCCTGTTTCCCCCTGTCTAAGATAGGGATAATGATGGTCACTATGTTGTTCAGAAATCTCTTGGTTGTGAGTAATACAAAGCTCCCTTAAATAGACTTAAGCAACAAAAGAATTCACTGCTTTACATAACTGAACAGTACAGGGTTAAATTCCCCAGGGTGATGAGATCCAGGCTGTAAGATGACATCACGAAGTTTGAAACCCTAACTCTCAGCTCCTCTTTCTTTCCTGGTGACTTGACTTCCCAGTGGACTCTCTCTCACCATCTGTTGGCCACTCCAAGACTATTATCCTGTCGGCTCTAAAGAAGGGCTCCCCGAGGGAACCGTGCTTGGTGATTGAACACTGTGTAACGTAGTCATTAGAGCAAGAATCTTAAACTCAGTTGCCTGGGAAAAGATCCAAAGTATTAAAAGCCTCCTGTCTTCCAAATAGACTGCCAGACACTTCCAGTGACCTTCCTCACATCCCTGTGAGGAAGGGATCATTCCCATTTTACAGATGAAGAAACTGAGGCTCAGTGAGATAAGGTGACTTGCCCATGGCCACAAAGCTGAGATTCAGATCCTTCCATCATACCACATGCCTTTTGGAAATGGGGACAGGACAACACAATATACAAAATACTCTGAGTAAGTAGCCGAAACGGAGCCCCTTTCTTACACACACACATGCATGCACGCACATGCTCATGCACATTGCCGACTTTTGAGAGCCCAGACTGCATCTTACTCATCTCAGTATTTCCAGGGTCTAGTCCGGAAGGGCTTTTGGGAATGAATGAGAGAGGACAGCTAGTCCGACCTACTGCCAAGTGTGACGATGCTGTAGCCACGTCCTTGGTCATGGGACGTGGAATTGTGGTTGAACCCCAGTGTTAGGAAACTAGTGCTTCACGTGGAAGCCAGTTTCCTGCTTAAGGTAGTTTTTACTTCTCCTGAGCAGAACTCTGCTTCCTTGTCATTTTGGTGATTGCTAATTGATTAAGCACGCCTGGCTCCACTTTTCCTCTTAGACAAATGTAAGCCCAAATCACAGGTCTAGGATGCTCTCCATGAGTTAACTAGTTCCTCTCCCTATTTTTAGGCAAGGACTTCACTCACATCTTTTCAGAGCTGTGTGGGTAACATAGGTTTTGAGAGCTACTAAGAAGAAGCTGGGATTTTGTAGCTATTGATTTGTTATAAAATTTTAAAAAGGATTGGAAAGTGTCTAGAGCAAAAGAGGACATGAATGTTGACTGAGTCTGACCTGCTCGTTTTCACAGCTGAGGACATGGGGGCTTAGAGACGGAGGCGCTGGGAGAGCCGGGGGTGGACGGGGGACTTGGACTCAGGATCCTGCTGACAGATTTATTCATTCAAATTATTCATTTAAAATATGTACTGACAAACTCAGAGAGACAGAAAGTAGAATGCGGTTGTTAGGGGCTGGGGGAGGGGGAATGGGAAGTTGGTGTTTAATGGTACAGGCTGTCAGTTTGGGAAGATGATAAAGTTCTGGAGATGGATGGTGGTGACGGTTGCAGAACACTGTGAATGTACTTAATGCCACAAAACTGTACACTTAAATATGGTTAAAGTTATCAATTTATGTTATGTGTATTTTACTACAATAGAAATATGTGTGCACCGAATCCTTACTCTAGGTCAAACACTGTACTTGATGCTCAGGATAAGAAGGTGAGAAAAGAGATATTGTTGCTGCATCCTGGGTCTGACTATTGTGTATATGTACCCACATGCATAATGACAAACCGAACAATTCCCCACATGGACAAGTCCAGGCAGCTAAGAGGACTTGTGTTATGGGAACCAGGTCTCTATTGGAAAGTCAGGGAAGCTTTTGAAGAGAACAGACATCTGTGCTGAGGTCTGAAGAGGAGGAGTTGAGCTTTCTAGGCAGATGGAACAGCACGTGCAAAAACCTGAGAGGGGAGTGTGGCGCGTTTGAGGACGGAATAATGACCCAGGGTGGTGGGAAACAAGGGGGCCATGGTGAGAGACCCTGGGGAGGTGGACGGAGGCCCTGGCAGAGATTTTGGTCTTCATCTTAAGAGCAATGGGAAGCCTTTGATGTGTTTTAAGTACTAGATAGCCGTGATCAAATTTGCCAGATTTTCTCTCAATCCCTTCTCACCGTGGTGTGACTATTAGAGCAGAGGCCAACAAAAGTGGACGTGTAGGGACTGAGGCCATTGCACTTATCCAGGCTAGAAATGATGGCTGTGACCTCAGTCTGGTGGTGTAGATGGAGAGAAATGGACAAAGTGAAAGATATTTGGAATGTGACATTGACACGTCTTGGTTATGGGGGTGAGAATGCAAGAGGCTGAGTGGGCTCAAAGATGGTTGTAAAAAGGGATCAGTGATGGTGCCTACACTAAATTCACTAAATTCAAATATGAGAGAAAAAAGCGTCTTATGTTTTTTCTTTATTTTAATACTTAGTATTTTAATATTTATTTAATACTTAGTACTTGAGGTAATCAGTATGAATTAGTATAATTTTTAAAAAATTACTATAAATAAGCAAAAGTCAGGCTTTTAAAAATCACTGGTAATTCCACCACTCAAGAGAGAACTCTTGTTAAGATTTTGTTGCATGTGCTTCCAGACTTTTTAGACACATATATATGGATATGCATCCTTTTTTTCAAAAGCAGGATCATATTAAACATACTATTTTGTAATATGCTTTTTTCATTCAGCAAGATGCTGTGAATATATTTCCACAGCAAAAAGCACATACATTCCCAAGATAATTTTCGGTTACTGCATATTATTTCATCTTATAGCAAAATGCAGTTTCTTCAACCAATCGGTTACCGCCCAGCACTTCAGACATTTCTAATTTTTCACTATTCTAGCAGCACTGCAGGGAATATCTTGTATCTGAGTCTTTGCCCACATCTGACATTATTTACAGACAATTGAGTCCCTACAAGAAGAATCATGGGGTCAAAGTTCATGCATGTCATTAAGGCTTTGAAACGTACAGCCAATCTGCCCTCCAGAAAAGTTGCACCAAATCACACTCCCACAAATAACAAAAATGGCCACAATGGCCAACACTCCCACAGCCCTGACTGTGCGCCCTGGCCTGTTCCAAGCCCTTTCAGGAACTAACTCGCTCATCTTCCTAACAGGACCACGGTGGAGGTCCTGTTATTATCCTTGTTGTACACACAGGAAACCAGGAGCCCAGGAATGTGTCTGTTTCCCCACACTTTTATCAACTCTGGGTGTTACCTTTTTTTTTCACTCTGGTGGGGAAAATGGCATCTCATTTATATCTGGTATGTTTTATATGAATCAATTTAACATTTCCAACAGCCTTTTGGCTTCTGTATCATTCTCTGTATTATACAAAAAGAGAAAATGAGGCTCAGAAAGTTGGAGTGACGTGCCCAAAGCTATGTCTAAATAAGAGAGCTTAAATTTGAATTGTCTTCTCTCTGGCTCCAGAGTCCACATTCCTTTCTCTGTTGTCACACAGCCTCTTCAGCTAGAGACTAGGATGTTTGGAACTTTGGTCTTATCCTTGAGTAAAACCTTCTAGAAGATTTCAGGATGGGAACTCAGGGAAGAATTCGCTCTGACCTGCTCCATTTAGCATTTGACAATGAGGGGCCTGGGGGCTGCTGCAGAGGTTGCCACCCAGCCTCACTGGCACTGCAATGCAGCAAATGCATCCAAAAATATGTTAGAAAACAGAAAGGCCTTTATAATGAGCCTGGGCCTTCCTTTGTCTTGTGAGGTTTTAACTACTGTAATTGCCTGTAGTGTGAAGTAGTGTATTTTTCATGTATCTATTTTTATTCTGTGTCTATCTGCTTTTTTGTTTTGTCTTGTTTCGTTTTTTTGTTAACTCACTTGAATCCTGGCGGGTAGTTTTCCTGTGAATAGCATTGCCTCGGGGAAGCACCCACTCTCACACACACACGCACACACATACACACGCACACATAATAATAATATGAAGACTAAAGAGGGTAGAATTTATTCTTTAAAAAAAGCTAATGGTAAAGTCTGAGTGGGTGACTTTCTCATCCATACTGTATTTAATTGGCTGTATTGAGCCATGCTACAAATTAAGTCTTCTCTGTAATTTATTCTGTCAGATAATAACCCTCCAAACAATTTGATACTTCATTGAAACATTGGTAAATGGCTTATGGAAATGCTACGGAAAAAAAAAGGATTTAATGATGTCAGATAAGAAACCCTCTGTTCACAGAATGAATCCTATGTGAAATGTCGTGAATCAATCTGACTCAATCATTCATTGAGCATTTCTTGAGCAACTACCTTGTGCATGTATATCTTCAGATGGCTTAGTTCTTCCTTCCTTCTTGAATTCATCGAACATTATTTAGCACTTACTGTTCAAAAGGAACCGTATTAGGAGCTGGGATAAGACTGAGGAGACCAGACATGGCTGGTTCTGTGGAGTTGATGAAGCTTGGGTCAGGGATGAAGAGGGCAATCGGTGGAGAAAACAATGTGAGCAGTGGCCCAGAGGTGGGAAAGTCCAGAACCCAAAGTGGGAGTGATGAGCTCTTTAGATTATCTGCAGCCTCACTTACCTGAAGTTCACCTCTGGGAGGAAGGGCGGACTGGATAGACCAGGTTGACCTCTGGATTGTTCCTGGAATTCTTCGGTGACAACTTTCATCCACACCGTAAAGAACAGGGTTCAGAATGGGAGGAATACGTGAAGCTGTGGAAGAGAAGCAGGGTGTCTTGAAAACTCTATCTTTAAAATACCTGCTTTTATTTTTTGGCAGTACTTTAATATCTAGACTAGTTTTCCAAGACAAAAACTATTTTCCAAAGGAAATGTAGAAGGGCAACCAGAATCTGCCTTTCCTCTACCTTTTCCCTCCCTCTCCAGCCTAGTATTTTCTGCTGCCTCCAGAACAACCCATGATGCTCCAAGAATTCCCCACAGAAACACTCCTAGAATGAGCAGTCTTTGTCTCCTGTGGCCCTGGACCCCACTTTGCCTTTCCAGCCTTGGCTGCTTAACAGAAACCACAGATGGCCAGGCTCCTGAGAACACACTTCCAGATCACGCTGTCTTGACCTTTCCTTTGAGATCCTTATAGCTGGTCTTTACCCCAAACCTTCTGATACATGACCCTCTCTGACCTCAGATACCTGACAGGACAGCCTCAGCTCTACCTTCTTACCCAGCTCTCCCCTTCTCTTGCCTTCCTCTTGCCAGCTTGTCGGGGGATCATGGTTCTGTTGTTGACTAGGGAGCCAGGAGTCTAAGGGAAGGTGACCTTGATTCGACACAATATTATTTCCTCTTTTGAAAGCTTTGTCACCCTGACTAGGGAGAATGAGGCCTGGTTTAGGACTAGTTCTGCCAAAACGCTCTCTGACCCTCTGTCCTTTCATGAATAAACTCAGAGTTGACCTGTGTGATGTATAAGGTTCCTCTGGCTCCAATTGTCTTTGATTGTGCTGATAAAATCTGCTTAAGACATGGAGCAGTTTTGAGGCTCAGTGAACAAGTATTTGCCAGATCCTCTGAGTTGCTGAGATGAACGTGGTGATACAACTGTGGCATTAGCTGGATTGTGATGTCTTTGTATTTCCAAGTATCTGTGTTTTGTATGCGTGGTTAAGGGTGGAGAAAGTGGAGACATATTCCCTCACTGACTCTTAGTTTCCAAATGAATGAGCCACTTTCACAGTAATCCTTTTTAACATGTCATAAAATTAACTGTGGGAAAAGATAATGGTACAAATATCTTTAAGCACTTCACGCGCACACACAGTTATACTTGGTGAGGCAAGTATATTATTAGGTATCATCAGGCATTAAAAATGTTTTGATTTTAAAACACTTAATGAGGAGGCCCAGATAAATTAAAACATCTCCATCTGCTGTGTGCATAGGAAGTGATATTTGACCACTGCACAGTCATCTCCAAATCTAATTCCACCAGGAAGACTTCTAATCGCAGTTTAATTTCAGAGCAATATCCCACTTGGCAATCAATAAGGCACTGTCGTCAAACTTTGATTTAGTAGGAGACAAGGATAACATTCTGCACATTATCCAGAGAGAGAAATACTTTCAGCAAAGGCAGAGAAGGAGAACATGTTTGTCTCCCACTTTCTCCTGCTGCCTACCATTCGAGCTCACAGAAGCCTATAAATCAATACCCCCATGTTGTGTGAGTGTAAATCTCATCAATTTTACATCATTAACACCATAAAAAAGCTACCGTTCTTCGAGCAGCTTTCCTCTGCTAGCTAAGTATGTCCTCTTAATAAAACGAGAATAAATAGATCCTGATTATTTTACTAACAACGCTTCCTTCTTCGCCAACTTTATTTGTGTTGAAATACACTAAAATTAAACAATTACCCTTATGACCACTTGAGGAGCTGAGGTGACTGGGCAGTGACACCACCCCTCAAGTATGATGTATAGTAGGCAGCAGGCAACCTGGACAGAGCATGAAGCTGAAGGGAGAGCTCCCAAGAGTAGTCAAAGAGGTTAATGAATATCAGACTCTAGAAGGTTAAGGTGTATCAGCAAATTCTACTGCAGAAGTGATTCCTAAACTCAGAAGCCTGGAAAGATGGCAATGGGCTGGGAATGGACATTATGGAAGGCCAGGACGAATGGTCCAGAACTACGATGATGACCATCGTGAGAGCCAGATGCCCGCTGTTCCAAAATGCTGGCTGTGTGGTTCAAGGTCCTAATGCCTAAAGGATCTGGGGAGATGGAACAAGACCTTAGAGAACATCTACTCCAGTGGTTCCCAACATTTTCATAACAAAGTTCCCCTTGTGTTACGTTCTCACTCCATGGACTCAGTAACGAGGAAGATTTTTTCCACCAAAAAAATGCATGTATAATCATTCACTCTCCTCTTTGGATTCTTTGAACTCATAACTAATTGCCAAAGAGAATCTGCTCAAAGATTAGCTAAAGAGGACAACAGTAACCTGATACAATTCCAGTAAATTGGTGTTTTTATTTGCATGCACAATGAAATGTGTAGTCTTATCAGCAATAATTATAACTTTCTGTTTAGCTTTTTGAAATATTGAAAATTGCTTAGGACCTCTTTTTATTACCTTTAATGACCCCAGTAGACCCAGGGCTTTGGGTTAAGAGCCATGGATCTGGCACAAACTTCTCATTTGATAGAGCAATAAACTGAGGTCCAGAGAGGTACAGTGAGTGCCTTGGGTTCACATAGTGACTAGAATTCAAGCCTCTTAACACCCAGTATAATGAAAAGGCCCGTTATAAGGACTTTAAACATGTCGTATAACACCCAGACACATACATAAGCCTTTACAGAATACTGTTGAGTGAGGATTGCTTTAAGTAGGTTTAATATAGGAAAATGGCCATAAAAATCAAACATCACCAAAAGGATGGTGAATATTATTTGTTGCAGCTTAGACAATAAAAGCAGGAAGCTCAGTTTCAAAAGATTTTCAAATTGCTGATCAGCTATCCCAATTTACTTTAGATGATCAGTTATCGGCCAGGCACAGTGCAAGGTGCCGGGATGATAGAGACGAGGAAGACAGAGCCTGGTGGGGAAGGCCGACCAGGAATAGGGCAAACATGGCAGAGAAGGCAGGTCCCTGGGAGCAGGGGCCCAGGGAGCTGTGTGCGAGGACTCCATCAGGAGTGTCGTTATCACGGGAGACTAACGTGCTACGGAAACACGGAAGAGGGAGGAATTACTTCTGCAGGGAGAGGGAAGGCCGGCCTTTTTCAGGGGCAGTTTCACAGAGGTGGTGCTGTTTCAAATGGCCTTTGCAAGAGGAATAGGATTCGGGTCAGTACATAAAAGAAGGAACAGACAGACAAGACAGAGGAACCAACCTGTGGAAAGCCTCAGAGCTACGGGGGACCCCACCTCTAGCCCAAGCAGTGACTTTGGACAAGATAGAGAAAGGTGTTCGTTCCTCAAGACACCCTATCACCATCTGTCAGAAAGGTGTTGTAACCATGTAAACGTCTGGGTCTATGATGTGAATGGCGCCCCGTGTAGTCGTGCAGTGGACATCTTCCACTGTGGCAAGCAGCTGCTCTGCGTGTGTCAGTGTGTTAAGTGTCAGGCCAGAACTTAGACTGGGCTGTGTCATGAAGAAAGACATCTCAGAGCCCACACCCTGAGTTAGACTGGCTGGCTCCAGCAAGCTCACGGAAGCCACCGCACAGACGCTCATTCAACATGTGAACGGTCCTGTTTGTCTCTCTGGTCACGGCATTAAGACCAGGGAGGGATGCCTCCATTTCTCAAGGGCAGGCATAGCTCTCCTCCTCCCATCTGGACCAAACAGCTTTTCCAAAGCCCTTGGAGCCTCTTCACACGTAGCTGAAACACATCTCTTATTGATCAACAGCTCGAAGGGAAAGTCCCTTGAAATATGTCTTCCTTTTGTCTCCGATAGGCCCTTCAGCATCATCATGCTGTTCACGAAATTTCCTACATTGCAAAGGACATCACAGATCACCGGGCCTTTGGATACGTTTGTGGGAAGGAAGGGAATCACAGATTTGTGGCCATAAAAACAGCCCAGGCGGTGAGTATCCCACCCAAGGAGGGCGCCTTCCTTGTAAGCTCAGGGGACAGCACAGCCACACTGCTGGTCTTTGAAGGCCCACTCTGATGTCTGGCTGAGCGGTGCTGACTCTCAGGTTCCCATCTAGAAAAGATAGACAGCCTCGGAGTGAGGAAACGTGCTCATGCCCACCTAGTTGTTGGTTTTTCTAATGGATATTTCTTAATGACTACTTATTTTCCTCTCTGATTAAGCTGGATGGAGGCACAGTATACAAATAAGTTTCCTTGTGTTCATAGCCTCATTTAAAAAGAAAATAAGAGAAAATAAATAGCTATTTTGCATAAGGCCTACCCTAATTTTATTGTATTTGAAATTACTAATAAATAAAAGTAATGCTTTTTATGCTTATGATTATTATGAATTTGCAAATATAATTAGTTGAAGAAATGAACTTTAGCCTAGATGCAATTTGCTAAACCAACATAAACAAGGTAGAATTAATTAAAGATGGAATGCTTTCAGTTTAGTAGAAAAAGCAAGGACCGCTGGTTGTAGCAGGCAAAACGGAACTTGGTGGCTGCGGCTCAGGGCCGTTCTCTCATTAATGCGCTTTACCACCTTTTACTCCAGGCTGAACCTGTTATTCTGGACTTGAGAGATCTCTTTCAACTTATTTATGAATTGAAGCAAAGAGAAGAATTGGAAAAAAAGGCACAAAAGGATAAGCAGTGCGAACAAGCTGTGTATCAGGTATACCCGTGACTTTATCCTGGTTCCAGAGACAAGTGGGGCTCAGAGTAAACAGGTGGAAACTGACAGTCCGGGCTTCTCCTCCTGCTGCCAAGTGGAAATGAACAAAGAGCGAAGGTTCCCGTGTAAATCACAGGCACCGAGGCAGGCGCTAGAGAGGCTCCCTCATTCTCTGAAATGCCAGACGCCTCAGAGAAAGTGGGATCTCGAATCCGGAGGAGGATTTCAGGGCAGGAGGACTGAAGAAATGCAGCTGCCTTGCTATTGTTAACGATGGGGGTGGGGAGCCGCAAGGGATTTGATTTTTTCTCTGTGTTTTCTACCTTAATGACCCAGCAGCCTATGCTGCCCAGAGCTGGTTTCTGTACTGTCCTTAATTTCTGAATATAGTCTCACATCTCTTCCTTTTCTATCCTCTGCTTTTTACCCTCCCTTCCCTCATTCTGCTGTAGACAATTTTGGAAGAGGATGTGGAAGATCCTGTATACCAGGTAATTTCTGAAACCAGTCGGGGTTTAGGGTCAGGAATGGCCAGGCCTGTGGTAGAGAGATTCTGCCAGAGACCTGAAGAATCCGCTGACTGCAGAGCTTGGAGAGTGACCAAGGTTATTTCTGACGGGGAGGGCTCCCAGCCCCTCTGGGAGCGAATTCCCATAAAAACTAACAGAAGTTTGGCTGGCATCAATAACATGGGATTTGGAGATTCGCTTCTCCCTTCTTGCCCCGCCTCAGCACCCTCCACAATCTAAAAGTTTGATCCCAGAGCTGAAGGTTTTCAAGAGTCTCTTGAATATTCTGAGTTCGTTAGAGAGACTGTGAATAATGAGGTGGCCTCCCTGAGTTAAGAAGCAGAGATGGGGACTGACATTTTGACAACATTCAAATGCGAACCCGAAGGACAGTTTATAAGCTTTAGAAAGGCTGTGAGGGGAGTCCTCGCTGGCCGCCAGCAGCCGGGCTGCCCCTCTGATTGCCGGCTCTTGTCCTAGGACCTGTTGTGAGGAGGGAAAGGGCCATCCTGGAGACCTTGCAGCCTGCAGCTTTCTCTGGGCTCTCCTCTAGGTTGCAGCCTAGGTGAGAGTAGAGAGGTGATGTCTCTTGAGTTCAATACGTGCTCTGTTCAAACAGACACAGAAAAGAGGGAAGAGAGGGCCTCTCCTGCCCTGTGCTTATTCCCAAGGAGAGAAAGAAGCCACAAATTTGACTTGTTGGACATAAAAGAAAACCTAAAATTTATATTTCTAACTGGGACACACATGGCTTCTATGTGTGTGTGTCACAGATGCGTTATATGTAAATGCATGTTTTCACACAGCTGGTACCACGATGATGAAAGTAAAATAACATGGATTTTTAAAAAGTGATATAATATGGAAAAGCTGAAGTGGAAGAAGTATCTAGCATATATACAAACGAAAGTCCCAGATGCACTTAACGACATTCGCTTGCTCTAGAATGCTGAGGGCAAGGATTTGTAATAATATGAGCTCAGCCAGATGAAGACTCTTGCCCTCTTTGAAATGGCCCAGGACTTTAGAGTCTGAAATAGGCACTATAAAATTTGATTTTCACTATTTAAACCTGAGAATGTAAAATAAGGTGATATTTGTAGGATGAGGGAGTTTGGGGCTTCTGAGCACTTCAGAGTTGGCTTAAGACCTTGAGCCTTTGGAGGTGAAGGGAGTGGCCCTCTAACCCAAAGCTGACAAAGCTGGGATCCAGGCATTCCCACAAGACGTCATTCCCACTCAGCAGAGCCATCACGTGCAGACATTGCGGAGATAAATGCCACTGAACGAAGAGGTGGTCTCTCCAGAAAGATCTGTGGGGCCCCAGGCAATCATCTCTAAGGGACTGATGGTCAGACCTTTGCAGATTTCCTTAGAAAAGACAAGAACCTGAAGGCATGCGTGGTATTTCAGGAACTCAGTTGTCTCTTTAAGGTATTTTCTCTGGTGTCTGTTTCTTTAATGCTCACTGTGATTTGTATCTTGAATTCCAAATGCTTTTTTTCCTCTTTCTTTTCCCTTCTGAATTTTCCTCTCTGGCTGCTCCGTAATAGTACATTGTGTTTGAGGCTGGACACGAGCCAATCCGTGACCCGGAAGCGGAAGAAAACATTTATCAGGTATAAGATCGCTTCCCTCTCCCACCCTTGCACCGCTGCCCATAAATGCATGAAGGGTCTGAGGAGCCAGGGTGCTCTCCTCACCAGCTCCACGGACCTCTCTCCAGGCTTGTTTAAGCACCCGTGCGTGACTGGCTCCTAGTCCTCCTGCAATTTACCAAAAGTTTCCATGACTTATTGTGGAAATGGTTAATGGCCAGTTGGGTACCATGTTTTAATGTTTCATGGATCTTAACTGTTTTCAGTTGATTCAAAAGTCAAACATTCCAGTTCACTAAAGTAATCCACTGGAGGGTTGTTGTCCATAATATAGTACAGGCAAAGACTTTATTCATCCAATTTCTTTAAGAAGCAAACCGCACTACTGAAAATGAAGTACAGATTCAAAAATGCTATTTGAAGACAACATTGGGAATATTAATGGAATAAAGAAAGTATAGCTAAAGGTTTTACCCCTTCTGAAGGGAAGGTATATCAATATTCTTAAATGTCTGCTTATGGGAAGATCCATGAACACACTTTAACTCATGTAATTCTCACAAATATGTGATAAAGTAGGTATTTAGGTCCCACCATTACAAGGGGAAACTGAGCCTCAGAGAAATAGAGCAGCTTCCACAGGGCTGCACCACCATTCAGAGCTGAGACCAAACCTGGGCAAGTGTGTAAAGGCAGAACTCACGCTTCTGCCTCTGCCTTCCCATCAAAGAGCCTGAGGAATTGCAGCATAGCAACACATCAAACAAATATGACGACCTCCGATTTTTCACTAATTAGAATTTTAGTCCTCATTTGAATATAAACATTGTGGAAGAAGGAAAACATTTAATGTATTTGTAAGTGATTTTAATTTTCTTAATCTACTTTGTCGTGGGGTCTGTTACCCTGCCTTGGGCATGCATTACTTGTGTAATGAAAGTAAAGCAGATTTTCAATTTCCATCAAACGCACAGAATTCTAAATGACCAAAGTGTAGCGTTAGCTCTACCAGCAACTCGGTTCAAACCGGCCCTGTGGATTAACCATCTAAGTATTTCTATCCACTGGATCCATCTGGAGTGGATTCAAGTGCGAGGTTGTGCTTTGAGGCTTTGCTTAAAAATCATCGCTCACAAAGTTTCGGTCTTTAAACAGAAAAGTTGCAAATTTGTCCTCAGTGTCAGACTTTAAAGTACAACCTTGCAGTGTCTGAATATGAGGCCAAAGGAACCACTAACCAGTCATCCTGTGAAGACAGAACACCTTTTAAAACATAAATAGGCTGTTTGTCATAGGAGGCTCCTGAATTCAGGCTGAGCTCTGGTTGTCAGGCTCCCATTGTGCTTGGGGACTGCTGGTGGGACATCCCCGTGTCCTGGGAAGAACTGGTTGAGGCAAGTGGAGAACTGCATCCTAGTTCTGGCTCTGTCACCAACTGCGTTTGGCTGAGTGGTAGTGGGCAAGGCACTTGCCCTCTCTGAGCCTCAGTTTCCCCAATGATAAAATAGGGGTCTAATTTCTCCCTGACTCACACGTTGGCCAGAGAATGTAAAGGAGAGGCTTCATCCTGGGTCACACGCTGAGTCCATAGGATCTTAGTACCAGTGCCCACTCAGCCATCAAGCACCCTGTCAAGTTCCTTTCCTTCTTAGGGCCTCAGTTTACCCATCTGTAAAATGAGCAAATATGACTGGAGAGTCTCTCAGGCAAGGCCGTTTTCTATTCCTTGCAACGAGTGCTTCGTCAAAGGCTATGATTCTTCAGAGAAGCATGTTGGCTTGCTTTTCAGGGCACAAGGCTCTTAGAAACGGTGTGTGCATGCGTGTGTATGCGTGTGTGTGCGTGCTTTTGGTAACATTTATTGAGGGCTGAGTGTGGGCCGGCTCTGTGAATGGATTTACAGGCAGTATCTTACTATATCTCACAACAACCCTATGCGGCTTGACCTGCTGTTCCCACCTCACAGAAGAGGAAACCCCACAGAGATCCAAGACCTTCCCCCGGGTCACAGCTGGCCAGAGTTCGAGCCCCCACTCACACTCAGGCCTCTCTAACCTCTGTAAATAAATACATAAATCCTGGGGCTCTTTCCAGCTGAGGATTCCCTGATACTGAGTTTCACCATTAGATTCTGTGTACGGTTCAAGTCACTATCTAAAAATCAACTTGTTTCACAGTCCTGTTAACAGGAGGCACTATTTACGAGGTTGAATATTTGATCACCCTCTGTGGGAGAGGCCTCTGGTCCTTCTCTCTGCATTGCCGGTCAGCTGGGCCTCAATTTGCTTAACAAGAGGTGAGCTCTGGGGCCTAAAGATAAGACTGGGCTTTGAAGGAGCTGCTATTAGGAGCCTCCTTTTTTTTAAGGGCCCACAAGTGTTCCATAGCTGTTCCTCCTGAGTAGATTGCCATGTTTCTTATGCTTCAGCTTGGCCCACGATGGTTTCAGATTTTATTCCATCCCCTGTTTTCTGGAATGAGGCAAACAGATGTAGGGCCTAATCCTTTAACTGTTTTGTGTCCTTGGGTGAAGGACATAACTTCTGTATCTCAATTTCCTGGGCTCTAACATAGGGATACTCTGTTACCTGCTTCTGGAAGTGACGTGAAGATGTGAGGCAAGAGGATGGCACTTGGTACGGAGTAGGTTCTATGTCAATGTTAGTTCATGTTACCTCCTCATATCGTCAGTATCAGATGCTGTTCAGGATGTCTTAGGTGATGGAGTGAGTGAGGTAGAAAGCGACTGCTCCCCCGTCTTGTCAGAAGCCCAGCAGAAAGCTGCAGCCTCGCCCGACTTTGCTGTTTTAATCCAGCGTAAGGGAGGGGAGACAACTGAGTATGCGGAGTGCCGCTTCAAGGATCAGCAGTCTCGTTTTCCAAACTGGATTCATAATAACAATTGTCTTTCTCTTTGTATGTCTCAGAAAACGTTAGCCTCATCTTATTAAAACAACACAGAATCCCACATACAAAGTGTTTTTGCACCTCACTTAATTGTGACCCTTCCAAGGACTCAGTGGGGTAACAAGACGGCTGCAATGACTTGTTTTAAACGTAAGACACTCGGGCCCCTCCAGCTGAAGCGCTGGGCCCACGGCCAGAGCTCCCTAGAAGCTTAGCAAGCGTCCTGTGTAAGAGAGAGCAGCTTTCCACGCAGTCGTTCTCCAAGTTCATTCACTCGAAAATCGTTTTTAATCACCTACGATGTGTCAAGTACCGTTATTTTAAAATAATAAGTCTCTAATCCTGTGTCACCCAACCCTTAAACTGCCTCTCCACACTACTAATATGTTGCTGAGCTGGAAGTGTCTTCTGTATGTACAGTACTCAATGTATAGTTTTCACAGTAGTTTCACATCTGTTAACTTGTTCGTTCAAAAGGTAATGATGTATGGAGCACCTCGCATGTGCTGGGCACATGGTCTTGTAGTAGTGACCACAGCACGTCCCACCCTCAAAGAGTTTATAGGCAACCCCTTGGATGCTCACAACAACCAGATGAGGAGCCTGAAGTTCAGAGAACAAAGTGACCTCTCTGAGGTCACACAGCATGTGGCAGAGCCAGGATTAGGAACGAGCTCTCCCGTTTCCTTTTGGTCCAGAACTGTTATCACTCTACGTCGTGTTCCTGACATGGTCTACACACTGAAAGGACCAGGCGGACAGAGCTGAGAGCCAGGACCAAGGCTCGCTCTGGTCTTGGTCCTGTAGCACCTGTGCCCGTGTTCTGCCTCAGCACACACGTGGTAAAGGTTTGATGCTTAGATGTTTCATGTTTAACCAGTGTTTACAGATGGAGGAACAAGGATGAGAAGATATCGGCCTGCCTGTAGCAAGCTTGCAGAGCAGTGGGGACACAGAGGAGTGATAGGCAGCTGCAGTGTGGTTGACAGTGCCCATAGAAGACAACACACATTGATGCCTTACTTTGGTGGCCTGGTTACTTTCCATCTCCCCAACAAGACAAGGAGCTCTGTTCAGCCAGGGGCCATATCCGTCTTGTCCCCATCATTGTTCCAGGCAAAGCACAGTGCAGGCCACGTAAGATGTACTTAGTAACTTTTACTTTTTAATGAAAGGATGCACCAGAGGTTACAAGAGTACAGAGGAAGGTTCGAACTAGGCCTAGAGAGTCAGGCAAGGCTCCCAAGAAGATGTCCTGGCTGAGATAAATCTTAAAGCACAAACAGGCAGATTGATATCTCGCCCATGGGAGAGCCAAGCAGAAAAGCGTTTTCAATTATGCAAGTTTGGGTCTGTCCGTCCCCCTGCTTCTTCTCCGTTTGCAAGGATAATTGACAGTCAGCAGCAGTTCAACTTGCTAAGGGCCCACGGTGAGCAGTGAATTACAGGGAACAGAAATTCTGCTCGTTGTGCTCAGGAAAGGGTAAGCTAGTAAAAATAAAAGTGAGGGCTCGTGATTTATTGGCCCTCGTTAACAAGGGCTCTGTAGGCATTCTCAGAGGGTTCCTTTTAGATGGAGCCCAGTTATCAGGAGCAAAGAAATTACATTCTTCAATGGCCCCCTGCACACTGAGGTTTGCAAGAGCAGCTCTGAAAGTGTGCATCTTCTGCATGTGCATGCTTGCTGCTGGGCCAGTTTTCTCCAAGAATGTGCACACACTTCCAGGAGTGGAGGATGTGGTGTCAAAGAGAAAAGAAGCAACCAAAACAGCTGTAGGGACAGTGGGAATGGGGTGAGACGCGGCTGTCTCTATAGTGTAGTGGTGAAGAGGCACACTGCCACGCTCAGCCACCTGGCCCCGGCCCCTGCCCCTGACCGCAGGGCCCTCTCCAGGCTTCATCTTCCTCCTCTGCAACATGGATGGGGACAGTCGTCATCCTCACCTGACTGACTTGTCCTGAGGGTTACGTGAGAATGTACGTCAACACATACGTAAGAGGGCCTGCCACATAGAAAGTGCCCCGTCCACGTTAGCACACACTGTTAGTAATAAATGTCTTGTTTGGTAACCCGAAAGAGGTAGGTTTGATTACTTACGTGTTTTGAAACTTTGGGCAAATTTCCCTGACATCTCTGAGCCTCATTTTCTACTATTTAAAGTGGAGACTATAATACCAACATTTTAGGGTTATTGTAAGGACTTTAAGTTAAGCTAATGAGAGTGAAAATGACAAAGGGACTCAAGGAATAAGCTCAACTCCTTCCTTCTCTGAGAAGAACGGAATGGTCAGCTGGTCCAAGCTGAAAGATACTTTTCTTTCACTATTCCACGCGTTCCTCTGTGGGACGTTCACCCAGCAGACGTTTGCTGAGTGCCTGCTGGTGTTTGGCACTGTGCCTGCTTTAGGGAGCTCCCAGTGTGATGGAAAGGAAGGTTATCAGACAGTTATAAAACCACTGCTGACTCCTCCCTCCAATGGAGGTGAGCTGAGCTGTGCTGGCTGCTAGGAAAGAGCAACTAATGACTGCTTTTGATCTGGAATGTTCCCATGCAAAGCCAGTAATTGACTCATGAGAAAAGTATTCAACATACCTAATGTTGTTGGTGTTATAAAATATGTTCATAGACCTATTTATATAATGTGTCAATGACAAAAGCTATCGTGTTAACATTTTACTGTATTGCGGTTCCTAATAATTTTTATTTACTATCTATTTTCTCATTTGATCCTCACAACAGTCTGAGCGAGAAGCAGAGCCAACAGCACTCATTTGATAATCATGAAGGTCAGAGATGCTGAGCGACCTGCTCAGGGCCCAGTAAGACAGCTGGTTGAGTCAGAGAAGAGAGGGAAGGGAGAAGGTACAGACATGTGTTAAAAACAATCAGGATTTTCTGGATTCTAGTCTCACGCTTTTTGTGCCGTTTATGGGCCTTTCTCTTGAAAAAGCCTTTGGTAATTATCACATAGCCTGTATGTGATCCCAACAGAAGCTGTACTTTGTTCTAACACCTTGATATTTGCTATATTTTCAAGAGCCCGGGTCTGTCTTAGTAAGGAGCGGCTTCAGCTCAGCTGCAAACTATTGTAATCACTTTGGACAACTCAGAGCTCCTCTCTGGGCCTCATTTCTGTCTTTGGTGAAATGAGGGTGATTTTTTGCACCACGTGATCTCTGAGGTCTCTGCAGCTTCCTGTGCTGTGAATCTGTAAGGAGCCAATGGCAGGGACAGCCTGCAAACAGTTGTTGACTGGGTCACACACCCTCTCCTCGTGCGCTATTCCTGAGGGAAGGAGCCTGGCCCGAGGCCTTCACTAGTCAGCAGCCCCTGCACTCTGGGCCCCTTGGACCTCAGGAGCTGTTCTCATACACACTTAGCGGGCTTCGAGTTGAAGTCTGGTTTCTTCATTCTTAGAAAGTGCAGTACCAATGCTGACCGTGTTGCATTTGATTTTTCCCTAGGTTCCCACCAGCCAAAAGAAGGAAGGTGTTTATGATGTGCCAAAAAGTCAACCAGTAAATGTAAGTATCCTCCCTTCTGCCAGGTCCCCGTGACCTGCGTACATACTGAGCCTGTGTCTGCAACCTAAGAAAGGGAAATGCTCTTCTGGATAAGTGTCGCAACTCATATGGCTTTGCAGGGGACTGCATGCTGGGGACTCTGCACTGGGGCAGGTGGCAGGAGGCGTAAGGCAGAAATGGGGGTGCTGAGGAAGAGGGGCCAACCTGGACCAAGGTCTGGCCCCTTGAGTGGAGTGAATTGAATCGTGCAAACCAGTGTGTCCAATGGACCCAAGGTTCAGGTGTTCCGTGGTGAAAGTCTTCAGCCAGAGACTGTATTCTGCCTGCTCAAACAGGCAACAGTGCCTTGGTTCTGGGAAGAGAGCTGCCCATCTAATTTGAAAGTGGTGGAGAAGCTTCAGAGGGACCATAGGAGAAGGGCTGGCCAGGTCTTTTGGAGTCTTGAGGGTTTGGGCAATGTGTAGAGCACTGTGGGAAAGGCTGCGTGTAGCGGGCTTGCAGAGAACCCACGGGGTCCACTGCGTCTAGACCACATCTGCTGGTGGGACTCTTGGAAACTGAGACACAAAGGAAAATCCCCAGTTCTGTGGGACTGCCCCAAACCACTGCTAGGCCCAAACCCATGTTTAGGACTTCCAGTTGGCACTCAGAAGGCACCCTCCATACATAATTCAGGCAGCACGGGGGAGCCAGTGAAGGCTCTTGAGCTGGGGACGTGTGACTTTGCCACCCCTATGTAAAAGGAACTAGGGTATTTAGTCAATAGTGATTTCATTCAGCTCCACAACGGGTGGAAAAATCACAGGCTTTGAAATCACGCAGACCCTCAAGAATCCCAGCTCTGGCCCTAACAGAGCAGTTGTGAGGCTAAGTGACTCTTATCCAGAAAATTATTATCAGTTCTGGACCCTACACTGTAAGAGACATAAAGACACACCTGCAGATTGCAACATTAGATTGATAAGGGGATTTGAAACGCCATCCCATGAGGAACAGCTGAAAGACCTGGAGGAAAGAAACCATGAATCTGTGGGAGTCCAAAGGGCCGCTGTGCACGAGAGGACTACGCTGTCTGTGTCAGCCGGCTCATGGGACTGAGACCAGTGGACCAGTGGTGGCAGTGCAAGGAAACCAGTTCCAGCTCAGAGTGAGTGGGACCTTCCTGACAGGCAGAGCTGTTCAGGGTGGAACAGCCAGCACCTAGGAGAGTGAGCTCCCCATCACCAGAGCTGCACAAGAAGAGCCTGGAAGAGCACCCGTCAGAAAGACCCAGGTGGGGGGAATTCTCACGTGGAATGAGGAAAGTGGGAGAGGAGCTCTTGTGCCTTCCCAACCTGAGCTTCCCGATTCTCCAGGTTGGAGTCTCTGGTCCAGATTTACCCCCCGCCCCCACCCCCCTTTTTCCTGGTGATCAATGTCCCTTTCTCTGTCACACTCTACAGTATCTTGAAACCACCATACCCTTCCTAAATATGCTTTCAAAACCCACTGCATGTTAGTTTTAATGAAAAAACCTATCTGAGTACAGGCTCCTTTTCACAAACCTGAGTGTGGAAACCTGATAGAGAACATGCAGTGTGGAGGCGCCCAGGAAAAGCAGTTTTTCTCCCTGAGGCCTTTGCGTCTAATCAAGCTCCTTGTCACCGCCACCCTGGTCTGCTCTTCGTGTCCCAGTCTGGTCAGCTCCCATCACACAGCTCCCTACAATTCAATTTGTAGCTAAATTCCCTCACTTGCCCCTAACAGCTTTAGATGCGTGAGGACACACACCGCGTCTGCTGCCTGCCCAGTTTCTATGAATTTATTAGCCCGAGCTTAACAGCTGTGAAAAAAAGATCCAAGCTCCTTAGCCTGTTGTCCGCAGCACTGGGGTCCCAGCTCAGCCTGCATCTCTGGGCTCCCTCCTCCTGGTCCAGCTCTGCTGACCCCACTCTTTCCTGGAGGAGTCGCGCCCTCCCCCACTCTGCAGCCCTCCCCTCACCCAGCTGGGCTTCAGGCTCTGCCCTCAGGGAGATTTTCTGGACTCCTGCCCCAAACAGTGCCAGCAGATCACGGCTCCCTTTGTGGCCCCGTTCCCTGTCATTCCTCTGTTAACAGCACTTACACACAGTGTCAGAATTCTCCCATTACTTCCAGCAGCTTCCCGAGGTCCGTGTATTACCAGAAGCAAGCCCAGGGCCTGGTTCCTGGAAGCCAAACAACACAGCTGCTCTAGGAATATTTAATAAATATATGAACGACCTTACCCTGTGGAAGGAATTTATGAAAATCCCTGGTACTTCCTTTAAGGGGAATTCCCTGTCTTTCTGACTCTAAGATAGTCATTAAGTAAACATCCTAAGGTTTTGCTTGGAAAATATCTGGGCTGCCTGAATGGCCTGCAGTGGCTCCCAATCCCCGTTCCCACAGTCCTAGAAGCATCTGACGGGGGTGATGGCTTTTCCATGAGCCATTTCAACATTTCCAGAAGCCTCAGGGAGGCAGCGGCTGACAGCACAGGCTGCAGTGGAGAGGCAGACGGCTGCCGCTGCTGCTGCTGCCTGCGGGGCTTCTGAAGAGTCTCCCTGCCCGCTGAGTCCCAGTGTTCTCCTCTGCTGAAGGGGCTATGGAACCTAACTTGCAAGATGGTTTTGAGGAGAAAGTAGTGTCTGTTTTGCAGAGTGGATCCCACTTGTCTAAACGTCCCAGGGGTGCTTTAAGTACCCCACGTCCCTCCCGTTCTGGATCTTGCTGTCCCCTGGACTTGCCCTGTGGACCCGCCTCTCTGACCAGTGCATGTGCCCTGGGATAGCTCTGCGGTCTCAAAATCCCTGCTGTGAGGTTGCTGTTTGCTCCCTCCCCGCCTGCTCCTTTCCCAGAAGGACAAACAGACCAAACACGACCAAAACCACGCAGGTCTAGCAGCTTCCAGGGGATTTGGGGGCCTCCACGAGTTTCCCACAAGAAGGGAAACTGCCCGGCGGCCTATTGCTCTGGGTACCACCTGGTTTCTTCTTCCTTGGGTCCAGGGCTGCACAGAGCCCTGGTGAGGGACTCAGCTTGGGGCCGTCGTTGGGGAAATCTGCCAACCAGCCCAAAAAGAATGGCCACCTGGTCCCCAGAGTCAGATCTAGGTGCAGTGTGATCCCGGCCACTTACTAAGGGCCCTTGAGCAGCTTTTTGCATCTCTGAGCCTCAGTGTCGCCGTCTGAAAAAGAAAGTAATGGCTGCCTTGTAGCTTTGTTTGGAGGATTAACGGAGATGTTTATGTAAAACCTTTAACAGGCGATAAGGATTAAGTTAAATGAGAACATTTCCATTTATTGCTGTTACAAGCAATATGCCAGCAAACAGTTCTCACTGAGCTGGGGACTGCCAAGTATTCTAGATGCTTACACACCTCCTCCAGGAGGCCTGCCTTACCCCGGAGTAATCAGCCCCTCTGGGATACCTCTGTGCTTCTCTTTGCAATGATCGCAATGGGTAATCTTTCTTGATGTATCCACATGAGCCGTTGGACTTTGAGTTCCATAAAACCTTGGCTTTGGGGTTACTGATAGCACCTGCCATAGTTTTGCGCGAGCACTAAGTGAGCTGAGGTGTGTGGATGAGCCCAGGGCTTGGTGCGCTAGCTGTGAGCTGTTACTATCCTCTGTTTCCCCTGCTTTTCTGTGAGCTCCTTGAAGACAGCAATCCAATTTTAATCATCACTGCCTCTCAAATAACTCTTGTTGGGATTTCTGATCTCTTTCACGGTTTAATGGTAGCTCTTTGCCCAGGAAGAAACCACACATGCACGTGTAAATGTCTGTAGCCTTGGAGCCCACGAGATCCCTCCATCTCAGCCCTAGAGCCTCTGTCCCAGAGCCTGCCACTGGCTCGTCATCTCTCCTCTGTAGTCAGAGATATCCTCAGGAAGAGGCAAATTTGATTATCGGGCAGCAGAAGGGGGAATCTTTGTATTTCTTACTGGTCTTACCCACCTCAGTGTATCAACTTATGGGAGCAAAGTTTGTTTTGTTTTGATTACTTGGGCTCCACGTCCAGACAGCAAGCCGATTCCATCTTGGTACTTTGTTCCCTCAAGTTGGCTTATCCCAGCTCTAGTTCCCAGCTCCATTGCCCCATAACCTTAGGATGCTCAGCGGTACTGGCCCTTTTCTTGTTCCGCTTTCTCAAATAACACATTAAGATGCTTTTGTTTGCTTATTTTAATATGGACCTGTAGCGTCCCCTTCTTCTAGCAGATTCGTTCTTCGGGTCATGCTATGCTCCCCTCCCCCCTTTCTTAGGCACTCTGTGTCAACGTAGGGATTAATCCTGCTCCTGGAAATATACATTTCATCTCTTCCTGATCAAGGCAGTTGGAAGCTTTGCACAGGGGCTAATCTTTCCTGTGTCTTAACTACGTGGGTTTACTTTTATGTCAGGGTCTCTGAAATCCAATGGCATAAATGCTTCCTGACAGGAAATGATAGGTGACTAGAGAGATAGGGAGGTTTCAGAAGAGAGGGTGTGACTTGGGCAAAGCTTTGAAGGATGAACAGGATTTGAGCAGGCAAAAGAGAAATGGAAGCCCCTTCTCGGCTGGTCATTGAGGTCCTTCTGGCACGTGAGTCCGTGCTGCCTTTACTTACAGCCCTGAGAGCTGATGAATTTATCATCCATTCCATCTCAAGGGGGTGACGGGAGTACAGGCAGGCTTCCTTTCTGCCAGCTGATAATGCTGGTCGTGGTCTTTAGACAAACATCCTGGCCTCTTGGGACTGTCAGAAAGGCACACTCCTGATGAGGAGAAAGGTGTCTGCTGAGCAGCCCATTCCTACATTCACTGTTCAGCACTTCGTGCCCTCTGCATTTGGACCCGATTCCAGGTCACAGCGGGACCCAGGCAGATGGGTGCGGTCACAGTCTGCCGACATACGTACTTCAGACCTGTTCATGCCCCATGACACTGGACTTGCTTGAGACTTACTGTGAAGGTCAACTGTTTCAATGACACAGACCTAACTCAGCGTGACTCATGTCATTTTTACCTGAGGAATACTCAGCACCTTTTTTCCCCCGTCTCCCTCCCCGTG
The DNA here is from genome assembly GCF_041296235.1 of Equus asinus. Classification (NCBI taxonomy): domain Eukaryota; kingdom Metazoa; phylum Chordata; class Mammalia; order Perissodactyla; family Equidae; genus Equus; species Equus asinus. Next base: position 67,759,682 of record NC_091794.1, read on the forward strand.
TGTAATATTCTTATGGCCGAAAAAGATCTTTTATTCTTCACCTTATAATTGCCCAGTTTAAAAGCCTTTTATATAGTTGCATTAGGCATAAAAGACTTTCTAATTATCAGTAATAACCAGTCAATGGATTGTAGCAGAACTTTTCTTGGCCTTCAAAAGAGAGATTCTTAAAGTTTGGCATAGCGGTAAAAATAAGGACACAGGTTGTCAAATTGATAAGTGGGACTTGACATTAATTTCCTTTTGATGAAATACGATTCAGAAATTGAGAGACATCATCAACCCCCTGAGATTCTTTCCTCACTTTGAGTATGATCTTTGTCAATCACTTCAACTTTTTGAGACTCATTTTCCTGATCTGAACAGTGGAAATGACAACCATCCCCTACCAACATCTTGGGGCTTTTGTGCGACTCACGAGGTGATGCGAAAGCGTTTTCTGTGAAGATGAGGGGCTGCTTTTACAGACGCTGGGAAAGTAAAGGTTGAGGGATGCTAGGGATTAGTTGCCTCCACTTATTTTCTAGGCTGTCCTATTAAGAGAAAGGCACGAGTCTTATAACTAGAGAGGACAAATCTGGGCTCGATAGAAGAAAAAAGATTTGAGACCATCCGAGCTGGTTTTCAGAGGAAAGGACGTCCTCTCAGAGTAGTGAGGCCTCTGCCCCAGGAGTATTCAAGCAGGAGGTGAATGGTTCCATGAGGGGTTCCTGTATGGTGAAGCTGACTGCCGTCATCGACCTCAGAATAGTCACCTACTCTCGCATCCGTTTGCCCCTATGTTCATTAGATCTAGTGTTTACACGGTCGTCCTGCTCCCAGTATCTCAGCTCCCAAGCCAGATACTCCAGAGGCCCCGCTCCTGTCTTCGTCACAATCACCGTGGCTTTGAAGTCACCCACTCTGAAGTGCACAGAGATAAGTGTGGCATTGCCCAGTGAAGTTAGTGCTCTGGATGGAAAGAGGTTTACTGAGTATCATAATCAAGTCTTCTCACTGGGAAGCATTGGGCACAGAACAGGTGCTTAGAAAATCTCTTCCTCTTCAGTTTCCTTCTGGAGAGCTTGAGATCAGAGCTCCAGCTCTATCTGGTATGTCCTGGAAAGGAGCCATAGTGGGATAAACTGATAGAAATCCTGATGATTAGATCTGCAGTCCGGTCCTCTAGTTAGTTCCTTCCTTCGTTTTATAGTGCCAGGTCACCTGCCATGTGTCCTAGAGTCGAGGACTCACTGAATAGTGAAAAAGCAGGTAGACTTTACTGAGCATCTGTCGTGTGCTGTGGACATCCCAGGCCTGGTCTAAGTTTATCTCTTTCAGTAGCCACAACCCTGGGAGCTAAGTGACAATTATATATAAGGAAACTGAGGTTTCAAGAGGTCACATAACTCACCCGCGACCACAAAGCTGATACCTGGCAAGCCAGAATTTGAATTCTAGGTTGCTGTAACTCAGGCACCCACACAATTTCCACCAAAACACACTGCCTTTAAGATTAAAGAAAATGAGCCCTCCACCCCCTCACCCTCACCCTAATCGGAATTAGTACTTAGGCCTCAGTTCTGTCTCCCATTGCTCAGCGTTCTTGTCTTTACAACAGCACGTAGTCCTCAGGAGGCCTGGCACTCAGTGGCTGGCTGTGAACACCTCTCTCCTCCTTAGACCGAGTTTCATGAGGGCGTGCCCACGTCTGATTCATTCCTAAACCCTCACTCTGCCTGGCACACAGCTTTTGTCCTCCTAATATTGAAAAGATGTTTGTGAATCCCAAAGAACAAATGTCATGGAGAGCTGCCCACCTCTGCAGATCGGAAAGCTTCCCATTTTGCCGTCCCTGCCTCCCCACCTGCAGACGCCTGTGCATTTCTGTGCGACACCTCTGTCTGCTTGATTTCCCTGCCCTGGGTTTAATTCAGTTTCCCTACTGCAAATGTAGGAAGAATCAATCGATTAATGTGAGGAATTGCAGGAATTCTCCGGACAACTCTTCCCTACCCCCAACCCCTATCTTTCATGGCAAATAAATTTTCATTCACAATTCAGCAGTTGGTTTTTCCTTTAGTTTGAAATCTGGATCAAGATGTTGCATAATTGGATTAAATCTCGCCTGAACATTTGTCAGTTTCACTTCCTCATTAAGCACCACATTGTAGAGAAATTATAATTATCACACGGCAGTGAACATCGATGTCACACAAGAGGAGACGGTCCCGAAGTGAGGGAAGGGAATCTGAATCTACAGATTCCCATAAATGAAACAGCAGTTGCCCCTTTTGATGTTTCTTACGCGGGCCTTCTTTCAGCTGTACTTAAAACTCGTCCTGAGGTAGAATTCTAAATTCCTAGAATCTGAGAGTCAGTAGGAACATTAAAGGTGCTATCTGGTTTATCCTCCCCACCAAGGCAAGAACCCCTCAAGAACATGTGTGAGAAGTACAGATGAACATTCCAGACTCTTTGGCTTCGGCTCCCATACCTGTAGTGACAGACCTTCACGCCTTTTGTGATCTCAGAGCTCCAATTGCTAGAAAGCCCTTCTTTTTTGAGTTCCTTTACAACTTCTATTTATTTATTTATTCATTCATTCGTCCATGCAGCACGTATTTTCTAAGAACTTCCTAGCTGCCAGATAGTGTTCTAGTCACTAAAGATATAAAGACGAATAAGATAGGCTGCTTAAGAATCTTCATGGTCTCAAGAAAACGATAGACAATTAAGAATAATTATACTCAAGATAATCAGGGCTGTAAGGAGCTGTGGACAGAATGCTGTGGGAGCCAGTGGAGGAGCAGTAGGCTTTACCTGTGGGGCGGGGGGGAGGGTTCAGTGAGGTCTTCACCCCGGGGACAGAGTTTGGGTAGAGTCTTAAACGATGATGGGAGTTTGGCACTGGAGAAAGGGTGGAACAGTATTCAGGAAGAGGAAACCAAATGTTTAAAAGTACTGAAGAGTGGAAAGCCTAATGTATCCCAAGGGCTGATGAGTATTCTGGGGTGGCATGACCACAGGATGCCTTTGTGGGAGCAGGAGACGAGGGTACCAAAGGAAGCTGCTGCAGCGGGCAGAGGACCTGCAGTGTGGTGCTGAGAAGCTGGGGTCTGCTGGGAAGCCACTGATGCTTTCAGGTGGTGGAATGGCACTATTAGAGTTGCGTTTTTCAACATCACCCTGGTGGCCTGTGGCAGGTGGCTTGGCAGGTGGGGAGACTATTAAGAGACTAATGGGATTGTATAGGTATCCATCACGTTGGAGTCAGGAAAACAGAGCCCACACCAGGTAGTTTAATTTTAATAGCTGGAACTTAATGTGGGGAACTAGTTACAAAGGTGTTAGAAGAGCTGAAAAGCCAAACAGGGTTCAGTGGGGCAACCCAGATTAGTGATAGTTGGAAGTTGCTGCCCTCCCTAGGGCTGGAAGGACAAAGGAAGGAGATGGTGTCAGCAGAACCCAGGGGCTGGGGCTGCCAGCAGGCGCTGGACCACAGAGGCAGCTGCCCAATGGGAGCTAGGACCATGACAAGAGGGGCTGTCTGGTGGAAACTAAAACCACCACAGAGGAGACTCAAGCACTGCCAGAAGGCTGCTGAAAGAGAGCTGGGAAGAAACTCACTGCTTCTCCCTTCCTCCCACCCTCTGGTTCCTGACCACTGCCTCCTGTTGGTCAAACCTAAGTGGAAGTGAGTTGGCAAGGGAGCCTGGGCAATGCAGTTTACAGGGGTCAGCCCCCTGGCATACAGTGCAGAGCAGGGGGGGCACCAAGGAGTTTGAGGGCAAAGAGGTAAGCGGTAGGCAAGTGAGGACCATTGTGGGTCTGGACTGAGGGTGAGAACCTACAGACGCTGCAGACAGAGAGAAAGGTAAGGTGGCAAGCTCTGGGAGGTCAGATGACCATACTGGGTAACCAGGCGCTATGGACCCTGACTCCTCTCCGATAGCTCTGTCATTGACGCGCATGCTGTTTTATATCTCCAACTTCTAAGAGTGTTTGTACCTCAGCCTTCATCTGCTGTCTTCAGGTTCTTGCCAGAGACAGTAATGATCCCTTTCATCTTCTCTGTTGTCAGTGAATGACTCACGTTTGGGTGGTGTCACGTTATCGCTTTGCATGGTATCTGGCTCTTTCTTCCAAGGTTGAAAAACTGGGCTGTCATGAGTGGAATCAAACAGAGTCGTAGACAGCTCGCTGGGAATCGTTCCCGAAGCTTGTTTGCCACAAATGCAAATGTGGAGGAGTAAGTGGGGGCATACGCAGTTGCTCCAGGTTGCTCGGTTTTATGTTGGCAAAAATCACATCTGGATAAAACAGCAGTCACTCCATCCCTCTGTGCACATGCCTGCCACCGATCTGGAGGAATGCTCTTCACACTTCTTATAAAACCTGGGAACCTTTAGTCAAACGAAATGTGCCCGGCAGCCTTCTGTATAAACAGACGAAAGAGGAGAGGTGGTTGAAGCTCTGTTGGAGCCTCAAGGCCTATCCACCTGGAAGCCCTCCCTCCTACCCATTCTGAAGGACGGAAGGTTCTGGAAGGGAAGAGATTCAGAGAGGCTGGTGTGAAAACCACTGTCAAAGGAACCCACTAGCTAATTCCGCAAGTGGGGAGGTCAGACGAGGAGAGGAGATCTTTCGCGTTCTCTCCCATCGGAGGCTTTGTCATTCTGGCCCCAGATCCGTGAGCACAGATTGGGAGTCAGCTCTTCGGAAGGCGGTGAAGCAGCCGAGAGCCGCCGAGTGGAAGTTAGTGGGAGCTTCGCACTGCCCAGCCGCATGGCTCCAGGCAGGGTACGCTGTCAGATTCTCCTCAGGACCCTGAACGACCTGAGTTCTTGTGAGGATTAACTAAGAGGACAGCCATGATTGCTGCTGTGTTTGGCACAGAATGGGCATGCAGTCCTTGATAAGCAACATGGCATTGCAGTTAGGACTGTGAGCCTCGCAGCCTGGCTACTGGGCCTGACATTTCTCTCCCTGAATTACCAGCTGGTGACCTTGGAAAGATTATATAAATTTCTCTGTGCCTGGTATACTCACTTGTAAAATGAGTGTAGTGACTGTGGTACCTACCTCGTAGAGTTCTTTGAGGACTTGAGTAAGATGCTACATGTGAGGCGTTAGAACAGCGCCAGGCACCAGGCAAGTGAGTAGTAAGTGCTCAATAAATCTTAGCCATCATTGTTACTATAAGCCGTTACATTGACAAAGGACTGTACCAAACGCTTCAAGAGATATGAGCATGAGCAAGACTTGGCCCGGCCACTAGGGTGCTTTTAGACTGCTAGAGGGAGTAAGATTGGTGTACAGAGCGAGAGACTGGAAGGCCGTCAATTCTCCATGCCCACGCCATAGTGTCAACAAAATCAAGTGTACCTGGGGTGGGGCTGGACTTGCGGGGGAGTGCCATGGCTATGGGATGGCGATAACAAGCAATTGTAACTTCCAAGTGTTGTGCACCCCAGCAAGCAAGGGATTGTGGTAGGCACTTGATGCATGCAAAACTTTAGGACTCTCCCAAACAATGACAGGACGTAGGTCTCTTCTCTGCCGTGAAGAATATTGAAGATCAGAGATGTTAAATCACTTGGCACTGCTATGAGAGGCATCACTAAGGGGCTGGCCCGGTGGTGCCGTGGTTAAGTTTGCGCACTCTGCTTCGGCGGCCTGAGGTTCGCTGGTTCAGATCCCTGGCGCAGGCCTAGCGCTGCTCATCAAGCCATGCTGTGGCAGGCATCCCACATATAAAGTAGAGGAAGATGGGCACAGATGTTAGCTCAGGGCAGGTGTTCTTCAGCAAAAAGAGGAAGATTGGCTTAGCTTAGGGCTAACCTTCCTCAAAAAAAAAAAAAAAGAGGCATCACTAAGAGTCAAATCCAGCTCTCTGACCCTAAAACTAGGGGGACCTTGTTTATCATCCGAACTTGTGAAAGAGGGTTTGCTGTTGACAATGACGTCAGGACAATAGGCGTGTACAGGAGGTGTCTTAGGCAAACCAGGATGTATGGCCATTCTACCCAAAGCCAGCGAATTCTCCTCCTGCTGGGCCATGCTGTCTCTAAGACTAGACCACGTGAGATTTCAAACGAAGGCAGGAAGCATCTGTCCATCTTGTTCCTGAAACTCTTTGCCAGTAGTGCTACCTGTGTTGAAGCAACCACAGTACCACCCGCTGGATGCAGGTGCCCTGAGGCGTTCTTGCTTCTTCAGTGGGCGTAAAGAAGTACTTGGAGATCTGGTCCATGGTAAGAAGGTGTGATTGAGGAGTATCTGTTAACTGCTACTTCTGTGAGTGTGTGATACTTCCTCTAATGCAGATCATTAACATTCGCAGAACCTTAACTGCAGCATCTCTAATGAGCAAAGCTTTAATATACAGTTTCCCCATAAATATCCATTGATGCTGACGCTCGTTCTCTCTTGGTACAGTAATTCAGCTTTTCTGGATAGCATCATGTTGAGGCTCTTTCTTTCTCCCTAACTGCCCTTATTAGTGGTTGCAGAATAATGAACAAGCTCTAGTTTTAAAAGTAGGAGAAAGAGATGAATGAATGATCATGGAGAATAAAAATAGATATATTGGTGACAGTCCCAACCCAAAGCATGCAAAACCTGTTTTTGCAATGACTTAGAAAGGAGATAGGAACATTTGCTGAGCACTTACTGGGGGCCGGGGAGTGTGCACATTCTTTGGCAAGCTGTATCTAGTTCAGTGGTTCCCAAAGCCTGTGTTGCCTAACAGTCCTTTGTGACACTTAAAAACACAACTTGTTGGGCCCCACTCCTATCGATCTGCTTTTGTAAGGCTCTCGTATATTTATATATAAAGGGAGATTTACAAAGCTCCCCTGATGGGTTCCGATGCTCCACTAAGTTGATCCAGTTTAATTAACATGACAACTGTGATTGTCTCCATTTTATGGAGCCGAAGAGTGAGGTTGAGATGCTAAGGGGAGAGGGAAATAGCCTGGTTATGAAGGAGGAGTCCCTTGCTTCTCGACCTGGGATAAAGCACGGCTCACGCCCACTGTTTACACGACTCTCCCTTCTCGCCTCCCGTCTGCTCCCGCTCAGAGCTCTGTCAGCCTGTCAGCGTGTTCCCTGGGTACTGTTCCCCCTCCCCGCTCTTGTGTGCTGTCAGCCCAATATTCTGGGTTGGTTTTTTCTCCCCTTTTCTATATTTTTTAATCTCTCAGCCTTGTCTCTTTGGCTGTTTCTATGTTGTTGTTGTTTCTATAGTCACCTCGGAAGATCTGGCCCCTCTACCCCCGTCGTCATTACAGGGATAACATTTGCAGTGTGGTCTGGCCATGGGCCTCCAGAGAGGATTGGGGTGGACTGTGGCAGGCGGGCTCCTCAACTGTCCACCGTGGCTGCTTCTTCCAGAACTCTTACCTCTCATGCTAGTCTTAAAACACAGGTTGTCTGACACCTTTTTTCTCCTCACTGTAGCATAATGGTTAAGAGCAAACACTCCAAAGCTAATCCACTTTGGTGAAAATCTTAGCCCTACTGTTTACTAGCTGTGGCACCTTGAGCAAGTTGATTAACCCTTCTGTGCCTCAGTTTCCTCCTCTGAAAATGAGGATAGTAATAGCACCTACATTGTCATGATAATTAAATGAGTTAATATATGCAAGTACTTTAGAATAGCGTCTGGTATATACAGAGGCAGGTCAACCTAAGCATTAGCTGTTGTTATTGCTCTGCGTGACTCCTGCCTGGCCAAAAACGGATGACGTCTTCATATTACTACTTAGCCCCTTCCTTCCTCTTCAGACCAGAACGGACTATTTGGGATACATTCTAGAGATAGAATCACCGTTTCATAATGAATGATTGGACCTCAGGGTGTGGGAGAGAGATGAATCAAGAGTAACTTGTACATTTGGGGGCTTGAGCATCTAGGTGTCAGTTGGTGGCCTTTACAGAAATCAGAAGACAAGGGAAGAACAGGTTTGGGGAAATGAAAAGTTCTCTGGACATGTTAAGTGTGAGAGGCTGAACGATATGAGATGCAATGGCTTCACCAACCGCCAGCAACTCAGGGAGGGAGTGACAAGCTCAGATATTGGCTAGACTTCAAGTAGAGAGAACTGTCGCCGGTTGACTCACCCTTGAAGCCTTGATAGGTCTGACTACTGCGAAGGACTGGGGGAATTCAGATGACAGTGCCATCCAGAGATTAGAAGGGCTATGAGAACAGCATAGCCCTGTTCTTAGCACTTTTTCTGGGACATCTCCCTAGTATTTCTTTGAAAGTAGAGCTAGGGCCATTTACTCTGATTGCGATGCCTCATTAGGTCAGATGACAGAGTGGATGTGATATCTTTTCTGGAGTTTATAATAGCAAATGCCAAATCTCTGTGAGTGAGCAAGTGTGTGTGCACACACACGTGCACACACATACATGCTGAGCTTTCGAAAACACCATATGGACTCCCATCCCTTCCGCTTGGTGAGTCATGCTATCCCCAAGTTTGTTTCTGTTCAGTTTTATGTTCTCTTGTGTAAGCATGTTCATCTATTCACTCATTCTGTTTTGTTAAATGTGTCAATTCACTATAATTTCCTTCTGTGTGCCAGCCACTGGGCTATCTAGGTATTAGGAATACAAATAGGCATAAGATATAGTTTCTCGTACAAGGAACTGAGAGCCCCTACAAGGTCATAGTCTGCAGCAGAGAAGAGAGAGGTAATCAACCATTGTAGACACGTGTGATGGCCAGAGGAGGATCATCTGATCCATCCTGAGGGCCGTGGAGGAAGGCTTGGGAGAGGTAATTAGACCAAAGTCTCTAGGGATTTATTACAGTTCTCCTGATGAGTAAGGATGGGAAGGGCAGCTAGTCACAGGAAATAGCTTGTACAAGGCCTGAGAGGGTAAGGAATATACTGAGTGATCTGTTAAGAGGGCATGTGAAATTATGACACAAGGTTACAAACTATTTGTAGGTTGGACAATCAGAGACAGTTGAGGATAACGCTCTTCCGGATTTCCTCTGCCTCCAAACCTTTAGGCAGCCCCCCAAGTCTAGTCTATCGGTGGACATCGCCTCACTTGATCCTCACAGCTCCATGCAGTAGCCATTTCCCTCACTGTTTTACATATGAGCCACCTAAAGTTTCCTTGGGGACTTAGTTTGCTTGTTGTAAGATGCAAGCCAGGGTTTTCTGCTCTGACTTACCATTGTCTCCTCTTAGTCTACACAACTGAGGGGGATTGTGATGGAGTAAAAAGGAACTTTGAGATTTTCTCACAGCTCTGCCGCTCACATGATCATGATTTCGAAAAAGTTGGAGGCCTCTGTTTCTTCATCTGAAAAAAGTATAGGGTTGAATTGGGTTAGAGAGCTCCATAGTCTCTTCTGATTCTGCTACTCTGCGAGTCTGCAACTTATAAAACCATTCAAAATGCCATCAAACAGGCGTTACAAAAATCATCATATTCCTAAAGGAGATTCCACTGAATTGCTCACTTAATATTTGACCGCAATTAGCAGACACTAGTGGAGGTGTTACTGTGTGTCAGGAGCCATGCTAATTAAGCTGTTACCTTAAATCTTATCTGGGATAGTCTTCACGCAGTCTCCTGAGATGGGTATTTCCTTAATTTTACAACAAAGGAAAATTCAAGAGATGAGTAAGCTAGTCAAAATCCATTCCCAGAAAAACAGCATTCCTGGGTAGGTGGTTTGTACTGGAGTTGGCTGCAGCGCTGTGAATGGCACTGCAGCCGTGAAAATGGCACACGCTTTGTGAAGATGCTCGTGCGGTACCCGTGTTGTGACACCCTTCGTGCTCCGACCTGAATTAGCATCCTCCAATTTCCTGACTTGCCTGTTACAACTCAAGAAAAGGACCTCAGCCCTCACAGCATTGGCACGGTGCCCTGCTCATAGTGGGCATTCAGGAAAAGTTTGTTAATTATGAAATGCATGCCTTCAGAAGTGAATCCAGGAATGAAGAAGTGAATAAGGAAATGAATGCCTAAGCATGTACAGTCTGCATTCCTCTGGAGAAGAAAAGGAGAAACAGTTTGCACAGAACGGCTGTCAGAGCAGCAGGCAGGGCCTCCTGACTATTTTTTCCTTTGCTGTGACATCTCCCCATTTGTGAATTCCTCTGATTTGCTCTGCGTTCAGCCTGAGCCTCTGCTGCTCTCGCTTGATTTCAACTCCATCCAATATTTCTTGTTACCGTTTGGGTGCCATCTGGACCGCAGGAGTGGCCTCTCCAAGAGAGACAAACCAGCAGAGAAAGACGACTGGCTCCCGAGAGGCCCCTGCCCTCCTCCCCAGAGTGTGTGGAGATCCTGTCATCCTGCTGACGGGAGCCAATTTCACATTCCTCTGCTCCCAACTCTCTCCCTTTCCAAAGTACTGAACTCATGCCAAATCTTGTTAGGAGTTTTTGAAAAATCCTTGAGCTCTTGCTAATGTGCAACTAGAATAATGGAGTTTTAAAAGGAGAAGGGATAAGGGAAGAGATCATGAAAAATAAATCATTTTAGGCTTTGGAAAATCATTCCTCTTTGGTGTCTCGTTTTCTCTGTGCCTTTATACCTGCACAGCCATTAAAGTAGCAAAGAGGTACGGCCTGCCCCTGCCCCTAACAGAGGAAGGGGACGCCTCATTCTAAAGTCCTCCTTGCCAAATGTCAGATCTCTGGAATGAGGTCGTGGGTTGGGACTGTGATCTGGAGCCTAGGAAGCTTCTACGCATCTAAAAGCATGTAGTCATTCCCAGTGCTCCTAGAGAAGCTGGGATGGTCTTGTCAATGTTTCGTCTTAGTTCCCGTCACTGGCCCCATTTTGGCTATCACTATAGAAATAGCTGTGTCATCATCTCTTTACGCACTGTCCACTATCTCCTGACAACAGCACTGCCACTATCAAATCCCAACCCCACTCCTGCCACCATCTCAACATATCTGCTGCTTCCAGCTTCCCCAGCCCCTCAAGAGGGTTGGGTACCACGTGTTTAGTAATAGAGACAATAGAAGCAGTAACCACCGGCATGAATCACATTGTTCTTCTGAACCAGGCGCTATGTACTAAAGGTTTTACGTGACTTACCTCATTTATGACGTCAGTTGTATGATGATTGCCTGTTTTCTTTTCCATCTCCCTCATGTGAGGTAGGGACAAGGACTGTGCCTTATCGTAGTTGCTCAATAAATAGATGTGGAGTGAATGAGTGACTGGTTCTCACAGACTTATGACAGCCGTCACTATCGCCACCACCATCACCCCAAACTCTGGCACTGTCACTTCCCAGGCATCACAGTCAGCATCTCCTTTCCTTTGTCACCATTACTGAGATCAAACTTCCTTAGCTATTAGTATCTTATCACATCAGCAGCAGCAGCCTGCAAATCATGCCACCGACTTCATCCTTATGTGTGCTTTCGTGAAATAATGGGTGTGCTTTAGAAAGTCGGGACATGAAAACATGGAGTTGCCAACAGGGCTCTGAAATAGATGTGAGGGATGGAAAAGAAGAGTGGAGGAGAGCAGGGCACAGGGCGAGTGGAATGGGTGAGGGGCTGACTGCCAGGACGGGCCAGCCTTGCAGGGCTAACCGCTGGGGAGGAGGGCCAGGAGCGAGACCTGCTTTCACAGAGTGTCTGCTCAGTGAAGACCGTGTTGCACCTTCATCTGCTCCTGCAGGTGACCTCACCTCTTCCCAGGACCAGTGTTTCCCAAATTTTTGCAATGGCTTGGAACCTGCCTACCCTCGCCAACTAAGCCAATAATTCCATGGCTATCCCTTCTTTGCTGCCTGCCGATTCCTTCCTTCCTTCATTCTCTCCCTTTCTCCTTCCTCTCCTCTCCCTTCCCCTCCTCTTTGGTCTCTCTCCCTCTCTTCCTCTCTCCCTCCCATTCTTCCTTCCTTTCTATAATTTTGGAAAGAGAACTGACGTCCTTTGAGATTTTACTCTGCCGGGTGCTGTGCTAATCCTTTTCATATACATCAACCTGACCGCAGCTTCCTCCCAGCGAGCCCACATTGTAAGCATTATTATCCCTGGTTTGGGGGAGAAAACTAAGGTTCAGAGTGAGGAAGGAGTTTATCCAAGGAAATGGCAATGGTGGAGCAGCAGTTTGAACTGAGAGCTGCTGTTGCTGACATTCCTCTTTCCGCTACTCCACCTGCCTCTCCTAAAGACATCACGCTTCTTGCTTTAAAAGGAGCCATTGTTTCCAAACGCAAGCAAATTGGTTTTCTTGACTTTAGATTAAAGTTGGGAAGCTCAAGACTCCAGAATCAGATCCCTTAGCCACAGCTGTCCTCTGTTCGCTCATGTTAGCTTATTCAGGTCAGCTGAGAGCCCTGACCTTCACCCGAGGGGTCTGCCTTTCTCAAACACCTAAAGAAAGCAGCAGCAAATCCCTTTCACCACCAGTCCCCCTCCTGACTCTCTCCTGCATGTGAAGAAAAGCCATTTCAACCTAAAAGTCCATTGATGGATGAATGGATAAAGAAAATGGGGTGTATACATACAATGGAACATTATTCAGCCTTCAAAAAGAAGGATATCCTTCCATAGGGATCAGCGTGGCTCAACCTTGAGATGTTATGCTGAGTGAAACAAGCCAGTCACAGCAGGACAGATACTGCCTGATACCTCTTACGTGAGGTCTATAAAGTAGTCAAACATAGAAGCAGGGAGTGGAATAGTGGTTGCCTGGGCCGTGGGGAGAGGAAGATGGGGAGTTGCTTTTCAACTGGTATAGAGTTTGTTACACAAGATGATTAAATTCTAGAGATCTGCATTGTGCCTCTTGTTAACAACACTGTAGGAAGTACGCTTTAAAATTGTGAAGAAGGTAGGTCTCATGTTAAATGTTCCCAACACAATAAGAAAAACGTGTGGTGGAAGAGGCTATTTAAAGGACCAACTTAAGTTTCAGGAAGCCACATGTAAATATTTCATTTCCAAGGATTTTCAGATATATTTCTCTTGTATGCACTTTCAAGGGAAGATATAACTTTAATTATAAGATCTAAGCTTTTCCCTCCACCCTGTAACCTTTTGGACAACATTTGGGACCTTCCTGAAATTGTCACTGGGGGAAGGAAGGCCATTAGCTGCTAACATGAGGCCCAACTTGGAGTAAATTTTAGAGACTTTTCAATCTTTACAGAGATGAATCATCAAACAAGTTCCTTTGGCAGATCAAGTCAATGAGTCCAACAGGACCACACAGCCCCAGATCTCAGCAGGCCTGGAACATTTGGCATTAAATGGGATTCCATTTTGTTGGAATGATGATGAAGCTTCGTGGATTTCTATTTAAAACATGAATCTTAACTTCCTTTGAAGAACCCCACAAATATCTGGCTCTGGCTTAGCCCAGGCAATGAAAAACACTTTATGTACAGAAGAAGGCTGCTGTTTTTGTGAACAGAGTTTGATTTTATGGTACTGTCTGGACATCGTAAAGAACTGAATTTTCTCATAGAACTTTTCCAGTCAATGCAAAGGTAGAATATTCTTTAAAAGGATAGAAGGAAATATATAAGGAAGGAATATGTCTAGTATTTAGAAAGCACCCAGGCAACTGGAAGTGGTTTTTAAAATATATGTTATCTAGAGCTGTGACATCCAGCACAATAGCCACTAGGTACATGTGGCTATTTAAATTGGGATTAAAGCTAAATAAAATTTAAAATTCAGTTCATCAGTCACACTAACCATATTGCTCTATAGCCACGTGTAGCTACTGGCTGCCATATTGGATAGTGCAGATATGGAACTTTCCACCATCACAGAAAGTCCTATTGGAGGGTGTTGCTCTTGGGAAAAATCATTTATTAACATCACAGTTTCTGTTCCCCATATCCACTCCCACCACCCCCTTCCCTACTTTGTTCTTCAACTGTCAGAGTTTTTCTGGTCTCTCTCTCTGCTGAGAAGTGGGAAAGTAGCTATTTGCTCTTAGGTAAAGATGATAGAGTGTGTAAACGCCTAGATACCCCAGAGGGAATTAGTCTTCATTAGCATGTGTCTTCCCGGTTAAGTTACTCAGCAGGCAAAGGCACAATGCGTTCAAATACCTGGAATCACTACATGCCTTAATAGCACCCACCTTGGTGCAGTTACAAATCAGTTTAGTTAATCCATTTCTCCTCAGCTTTCTAAATGGATAATTGAATTCACTCTTTTGCAGTATTGGCCTGAGTTCTGAGTTTAGATCTAGAAGCCTTGTGCCCTCCCTGTCCCACGCTTATCCCACCCCAAGCTAGAATGATTATCTATACTGGCTCTGCCCTGAGCTTCAGGAGCGCAGGGACCATTTATTATTCATCGTTGTAGCGCCAATGCCTAGCCAGGACATGGCATGTGGAAAGCACCCAGTGAATGTTTGCTGAAGAAATTAGTTAATCAATTACATCATCAATCAAGATGCCTTCAGTTTTCCCAGTAGGACTTTCATTAATTATTCCTACAGAGTTCGGTCCCCAGCACGGTGATTCGCAAATCTGGCTGCACAGTAGAATCACCTGGGCAGCTTTTAGACCTTCCTGATGCCAGAGCCCCCGCCCCAGACCAAGAGAATCCAAATCTCAGATGGCGGGGCTCAGGCGTCGGTAGGATTGCATTGTGAAGCCAGGGGTGAGAATCGCCACAGGTGTCTGATTTGGCAGCCGTCAATAAGTTTTCCTCCTTTTTGACATGCTTGCCCCGAGTCCCAGCTCATCCACTGTTGCTTTTGCTGCAAGAGTAACAAGAATATGGTCTTAATAGTTACCTTAGTCAATTATGATACAGTTGTGTCCCCACTGCTCCAAAAAGAGATCATGGGAAGAGAAGCTCCCCTGGAAGCTTGATTTCAATGTCTTAGCGAAGATTCAGGGAGCGATGTATTGAGACAACACATGAGAATCTCTTCCTTTAAACTTCCTCACTGGAAGTTTAAGTTGTGAGTAAATTTGATGTCATGTTGAGTTTTCAAAAGCAGAATACAAAGCTGCAGGCATGCTATGATAGTAAGTGTGAACAGTATGTCTACATGGAAACAAAAAGTCTTCAAGATAAATGAACTAACTCTCTCGTAGTAATTGTGGGTAAAGCAAGAAGTGGGGATGCGGGAAGAGCAGGGAATGGATTCTAGGTCCTACCATGAGAATCAGCTAGGAAAACGTGCACTGACTGCAAGGATCTCCCCATGGGCTGGATGAAGCGCGCTGGGTGTTCCCAAAGGTCAGCCCAGACAGGAGGAAGGAGCTCGGAGAAGTGACTGAGCCAGGGTCAGATCAGGAAGGCAACCCCAAGCACCAGATACAAAAGGTGTGGGAGGAAGAAGATGATCAGGCAAGACTAGCCAGGAGGGCGATGGGAGGGAGATGGGGTCAAGTACGGACTGAGGGCTCAGGACTGAGGCCGGGAAGCGCCAGGCGTCCTGTCACACGGGCCGGCCTACGCTCTCAGACGGGGTGGCTTCCAAAGAGGGGCCTTTGACAAGATTTTTGTTTCTTCTTCTCCTTTCTTTTTCCAAGTATCATAATAGTTTCCTAACATTAAAAAATGTGTGACTGTGCATTGCAAAAATAAACCAAAAGAAATAGGATGAAAACTACTAATAAAAGCTGTTTTTTGAGCATCTACTATGTGCCAAACACCAAACAAGTCTTTGCATACATGTCTCAGTTAATCCTGTCGATAAACCCGAGATGTTGTCATTATTATCTCCACTCTAAAAAAGATGAGAAAACTGAGGCTAACCGACCTGTCCAGGGTCACGTGACCACCATGTGGTCCGGCCAGGATTCAGTCCATATCTGCATGACTCCAGAGAGGTACCTCTGCTCACATACCCAGATCCAGCTTCATCTGAGTGTTCAGAGATGGCCTCATCCCACCCCAGCTCCACACCTCACCAAAGCCCACCTATCTGTCACCAGGAAAGGGACGGGCTCACGCCAACGCTGGTTCTCCTCTTCATTTTCATTATATGGTGGGGGTTTTTATGAGACTCTACCATGAGCTGTTTTTCAGATTTATTTAATTCATCCATCATGCTCTGAAGCCATTTGCTTTTTTATATTGGACAGATGTAATGAGATTTTGGACACTAAAAAATGTTTTTATTAAAAGTTATGACCCAGAGCTAGTTGGTAGGGGCCATGCTATAAATCCCTAGAAGGGTGTGAATTTATAAAGGATGTAGCGACATAATCTTAACCTTTCAGGCCACACCGTAGATTACAGGATCACTTAGACTAATATTGTCTCGCCACCTCTCCCCACCTCTGGCCAAGTAATAATGATAATAATGCATGTGGTTATCTGATGTGGCTTGCCCTCCTCTCGGCTGCAGTTGACCCTGGGCCAGCCAGTGCCTGGTGGAGGCAGGTCGTTGATGACAGAGTTCGCTGGCAGTTGGCCATGGTGGCCTCAGGCACCTGGGTCCTCCTGCTCTGCAGCCCTGTAACTGGGGCTGAGTGATGTCACAGCCACGTCTGCTACAAACAGGGTGAAAGTGATTATGGGGGATGACTTCTCCACTCCTCCGTTGCCAACAGGAAGCCCTCCTCAGAATTAGAAAATGATGTGATTATTTCTGTTCATACGTAATAACTCCAACTTAATGTCCATATTATCAGATTCATGAACGTTACACTACTTGGAAATCATCCAAAGAATAATTAGCTTATACGTATAGACCAAAACATGGTCATTAGAAATATATATGTATGTATATATAGTAGATATTATGTGTATTATCTATAATATATTTTCCTGTTGTGACTTTGTTAAATTAACATTTGTTAAGCAGAGCCCTGTCGATGGTGAGCCATAGTTCAACAGAAGACGGGAGACGGCAAGGGAGTTGAAACAGAAGTTTATTAGTCACAGGCCCTGGGGGAGGGGCCACGCAGGGAGGTCAAGGCAGGGTGCAGGCAGAGAGAGCCAGGCAGGACCCAGGGCTCAGGCCTTTGTTAGGGAACCAGGGGAGAGTGCTTCAGAGTTCCTGGGCTGAGGCTGAATTGGTCAGCTCAGACCCAGAAGAGCAGGGTTCTGGTAAGCTTCGAGGGGTCTTATTTAAGAGGCACATGGGAGAGGGCCCTGGCAGGCGGGGGGACTGCTTGTCACAGGGGCTGTTGGGGAGGGCTGTGAGGAATGACACCGACCGACACCGACAGCACTCTTGACTCTGCAGGCTGTGCCCTAGGGCGTGCCTCACTGCGGGGTCTGGTGTCAGTTCAAGGCCCCGGCAGGCCACTCAGCCACACAAAGTGGGATGCTGAGGCCGCAATATTACGGAGTAGTTTGGTGAAATTGTCAACAATTATAAACAAATAAAAAATAAACAAAACAATTAGATTTGGTCAACTGCCGGCTACTTTTAGAACATGCATTCGTGCCCGTATTTTTGAGCACTGCTCTGTGCCAGACCCTCTGTGAGCTGCTGGGGATTCAGGAACATGTTCCCTGCTTCAGGAAGCTCACAGGGCAGCAGGCACAGATGATGTGCTGCTATTCTCAGGAGAGGACTCTTGGCTCACAAGACTGAAGAGGGAGGAAGGCTTCATGGAAGAGGTGGCCTTTCAGCTGGGTTGAGGAATCGGGTGAGCTTGGAGCTAGCAGGGGTGAGGAGATGAGCGTTTCAAGCAGGGAGAACACCGTGTGCAAAAGCACTTACAGAACCAGCTGTTCACAGACTGCTCCAAAGAGTCACGTTTGCCTAAAGCACACGATGGCATGTTTTCCTTTTAAAACAAAAATCTCAGGGGTTACCATCATGCTCTTATCTGTTGGCATTATTGAGACTGGCTGGGTAAGGTCTGTAATTTTAGAAAGATGTACTTTAAACTTACAAACTTACGGGGGCCAGCCCGGCAGCGCAGTGGTTAAGTTCGTACGTTCCGCTTCAGTGGCCCCAGGTTCACCGGTTCAGATCCTAGGCCCCGACCCACACATCACTCATCAAGCCACGCTGTGGCAGGCGTCCCACATATAAAGTAGAGGAAGATGAGCACAGATGTCAGCTCAGGGCCGACCTTTCTCAGCAAAAAGAAGAGGATTTGCAGCAGATGTTAGTTCAGGGCTAATCTTCCTCAAAAAAACCAAAAAACAAACTGACCTTTGCTGTGTTTCCTAATCAGGCCCATTTTTTTTTGTTTTTTTAAAAGATTTTATTTTTTTCCTTTTTCTCCCCAAAGCCCCCTGGTACACAGTTGTATATTCTTCGTTGTGGGTCCTTCTAGTTGTGGCATGTGGGACGCTGCCTCAGCATGGTTTGATGAGCAGTGCCATGTCTGCGCCCAGGATTCGAACTGACAAAACACTGGGCTGCCTGCAGCGGAGCACGCGAACTTAACCACTCAGCCATGGGGCAAACCCCAAGCCCATGTTTTATCATCTGCTTATGCTAGGAACATATTCCAGGGTTTTCTCAGTACAATGGCAAGGGCTCCCGCCTACTGAGACCACGGGAGTGTAAACCATAGACCCCATCATCATTAAACTCATAAATCCATGTCATTTGTGTGTCATTAACTTTCATCCTCATTCACCATCCCTTACACTTTCAGAACAGCCGTGCAATTGAAGATTTTGAAGAACGGTTTGCTGCAGCCACCCCGGTAAGAATGAGAGGGCTCCGTCTGGTTAACTGTTTTTAACTGTTTCATGTCATCACCCCATCGTTCATCTCACGCTCATAAGTCGTGCCTTGTGGTTACAGAACAGAAACCTGCCAATGGACTTTCATGAGATTTTTGAGGTAACAAAGGTAAGGCCTCCAGGCTCTTGTCATATGACAGTTGTTCTGGTCATTCTCATGCGTTCTGCATTATCCTCACTTGGCCAGGATGAATGGCAGGCGCTCGCTCTGCTCTCTCCGGTGGGTGCCTATTCTGATGTTCACAGAAAGACTATTGGTGAGCCTGCGGTGAGGTCAATTAGTGAGAATGTGTGTATGTGTGTGTGTGTGTTGGAGAGGAAGTGGCACCCCTTCATTTCATTTAACAAATAGTTTTCAAGCTCCCAACATATCCCCGGCATAGTGATAGATGTTAGAGATGCAGTAGAGAGGAAGACATGGGCCCTGTCCTGAGGAAGCTCATTGTACAGCACAGTGACATAGTGCAACACTGCACAGCAAAGGATGGGATGGGGTAGGGTAGAGAGCCAAATGTAGTGTAGTAAACAGACACATAAAGAGGATGTGCTAAGTGCACCTGTGGGAGTGAAAACCAGGCAAGGCTGCTCTTCAGTGGGTATACCCTGGAATCGATGTGCTGGTTGGCAGCCAGTGTTTACTCAGCTTGGTTGATGCACAGGCCAGTGAATAGTATCAGCCCTGAGTACAGGATGTTTGGGAAGCCTCTAGGGCAGGGGTCCTCAATGTTGGCTGCAAACTAGAATCACCAGGAGAGTTTTGAAAGTCCAAGTTACTAGGCTATACTTCAAACCAACTAATTCTTGAGGGGTGGGAACCAGGCATCTGTATTTTTCCCCTGCTGCACCCAAAATTGAGAACCGCTGATCTGAGAGTGTCACATAAGCTGTTCTGAGCAGTGGAATGGGTGCAAATTGAGTTAGGAAACACTTTCCAGAAAAAAAAAAAAAAATCCTTCTAATTTATGTCCTAAAGGATGGGTGGGAAAAGCAATGGGGGAAGGAATGAGTGCTCTGAGGAGGACGAGGAGCATGTACAAAGGCACATCTCAGCCTTCATCAACGGCCCTTCAGGGCTTCTCTCTAGCACGCCGGGAGGCCGGTGGCAGCATTCTAGTTGAGAGAAGGACCAGGAGACATCTTGAAACAGCAGTGGTACAGCACTCCAGATGTTATTGTGGAAACATCCCTGTTCACATTAAAGAATGGCTGGGGTGGGGACTGGCCTGATGGAGATATTGAGGGGCTCCTCCCTCCACAGCCAAGCCACTCCTCCTCCCCATCATGGGTTTGGCAGCTTCCAGTGTCACTCTGCTTACCTGGAACCTGCCCAGGGCCTAGAGAAGGGGCAGAATCTGCCATCGACAGATGTCTCCTCTAAGACATCTGAAGTGCTGGGATGGATGGGCGAGTGGGCATCTCGAAGCGAGCTCCCTGATGACCTCCTCAGATGCTTGTGCACCATGGCAGAAATTTTCGGACCTGACTTCTGCTTAGGGAAGATGGTGGGGCTGGGCTTCCCCCATTTAGGAGGTCTAACTAGGGCTTGGTAAAGTGAGCGATAGATAAGCAAGGGGCTGCTTGGTCCGTGGTCAAGTCCAGCTGCTTTTAGCTGACTGACGAGAGGCACGACTCTTAAGCTCTCGGTCTCACTTAGTCATCTGCACCATGAGGACAGTGAGAGACCTGCGCTGCCAACCCGGGGGGCCCCGTGAGCGTCAGGCAGGATGATAATGTAGGAAAATGCACTGTAAACTGTAAAGTGTTTTACAAATGTGAATGTTCGTTTTATTCTCTCGAGGTCTTTAAAATGATTAGTTATGACAAAATTATCAGATGGAACATGGCTTATTAGGTTACAAATAAAAGGACTAGGATTAACATGGGGAGAGAGGCTGTGAAAATAGATATTATTCCAGATTTTCAATCACATATGGTTATTAGAATTATTTTTATTTTATGGCCTAAGAATCCCCTTTTTCTATAAAATTTAATTAACTCAAGGTTCTATTTAAACAGCAAATGCAATGGAATGAAATAACAATCTCTGTTTTATGCCTCTGCATGTTTTTCTCGTTTAATCCTTGAGTGAAAATCATCTGGCAAGAGGAAGTCTCTATCTCAAGAATGAAGGTTATTTTCAAAGTTGTGCTGAAGGAGAAAATTAGCCAATAAATTATATTTATGATGTTAGTAAAAGTGTGCCACGAGTTCAACACATTTGAAATGTAAATTGTGTGACTTAATTATTAACTTCATTTTAATATTTTCCTACCACTGAAAATAGTTGTGGGCCATTTTAAAAGCATTGAGTTCCAATTGCAAGAAAGCCCAGAGGCTTCATTTGAATTGATTAAATAGAATTATTTCTTTTATGAATTTAGGAAAGAGACTAAAGGAGTGGCCTAGTTTCACCAAATAATATAAAATATTGTTAACAAGTTAAAGAAGCCTTACTGAAGACAAGCAAGTATTTAGGATCCAGCCAGACTTGGGAGCAGCCTGCATGCTGGCCACCTCATTGCTGTCTCCTAAATCTGGAATGGTGTTGTGCGAGACAGAATCAAGGCAGTGAAGAGCTCGTGGAAAAGAAGGAAATGCACGCAAGTCCCACCCAACCTTGCCCGCGTGCACGTCACCAGCCTTCCTCTCTGCTCCTCTCTCCACCCTCATGCTGGTTACACCTTCTGCTTGTATCCAGCTACGCAGGCTGTTCCAGGCCTCTGTCTTTTTGCTCACGTCCTTTCATCTGCCTGGACCGTCCCCCCTCTCCTCGATTGCCTGGCCAACCGCTTCTCTCCTTCAGGATTCAAATCGGGGCTATTTCCTTGAGAAAACCCTCATGGAACTTCTTTGCCAAAAGCTGGCTGGATCTCCGCTCATCTGTTGGTGGCCAGGAACGGTCCCTTCTTTGTGGGAATCGCAGAGATCCAGCCGCGCCCGGTTAGAACTGCATTAGAGCTCAGGGCCCATACCCCATGCTGCAGGCCAGCAGGCAGGCGCTCCCCGCTCTTTCTATGGAGCGGTGTTTTTAGGTTTCCCCGATTAGAAGCTATCCCTTAAAATCCAAAGATGAGCAGAACATGTCTTCCCCTCAGTGGGCAGGTTTGCACAAAGCACATGATTATATACTTTGTCAGGCCATTTGATTCCTGGCCACAGACTCCCACGGTCTCTGGAGCTGGAAGTGCATGCAGATTAATTTCTGAGTGTATCTTAAAGGGCTTCTTCCGCTGCTCTGGCTGGCCTTGCTCAGACACTGCCGGATGATGGATGGGAATGTAGACGGTACCGTGTCTGTGGTGATGGAGTTCCTAGGAGTGATTAATAGTGTATATACTGGGCTGTTTTTGATGTCCTTCCTGGTATTAAATGATATGTTTTCTTTTCCTCCAACTGCATTTGTTATCCTAAAGATGGACTCTTTCAGGGACTGTCATTGAACCGTATGTTCTTTCGACAGAAAATTCAAGTCCTGGCTAGGTGACCTTGAGGTTGCATCTGTGAGACTCAGTCGATTCATCTGTAAGAAGGGGAGTGATGATCCCCAGCTCTCAGCCTTAGTAGTGCTGGGAGCACCTCCTGAGAGGTGGCTGGGAAGTCACGTCTTGTGGTACTTAGCACAGGAAGTGCCTCTTGGACATGTGGATACACTCATGAAAGACAAACAAGTGATGAGGTGGGCTTCTTGCCTGTATCTACTGGAGAAGGGGGACAGTGCTGGCATTCGAGGGTCAAGACGTGTAAAGTGGTATTATTATTGCTTATGGGAGGCGGTTAAGCCCAGATAGACAGCCAGACACACTGAAGCAAGAATTGATTCTGGCCACATCCAAGATGCGTCTTTGGGATCCTGAGGTATAGTAATGACCAACTGAGCTTATCATTTATATAGTCATGATGAAAAAGAGAAATGTGTGTCCTCCTATTCTGTTTTTAAAGCAGTATCCAGCAGTGTCAGCGTTCCTTGTAGTTACATCGTTATCTTTTTGTCTTTTCAGGCTGTGACCCAATTAGAACTTTTTGGGGACATGTCCACCCCTCCCGATATAACCTCTCCTCCCGTAAGTACGCACTGCCCTCTCAATCCTGCCTCCCTCCCCTTTCCTTCTTCAGTCACACGGTGGCAAGAATATGGGCTTTGGGTGGAAGAGGCCTGCTGGTGGATTTCAGCTTGGGCTCTTTCAAGCTGTGTGATTTGGGCGAATTGACTAGCAATTCTTTTTGAAGAAAGGAATTATGAGAAATAAATGAGACCATGCATCAGCAATTACAGTCCATCCCCTAGGTACTTATTTTTGTGCTTGGCAGTGGAGAGAGGCGTGAATGGGATGTGGTCCCTGCCTGCAAGGCGCACACGGTCTACTTGAGTAAATGGGCAAGAAACCCAACAGGACAACAGACACAATGAGCATTTGTCAGCACCTGCCCAGAGCCCGCGCAGCCAGGTGGTCAGATCAGTGCAGGAAGCATCTTCTCACGGCCCGTTTCTGCTCTTTCCTCTCTCCTTTCTTTCCCTCCTCTCCTCCTCTTCTTTTTATTTCCTCCCCACTTTCAATCCTCCTCCTAGCTTTGCTGAACTTCTCATGAAGTTTCAGATTCCCAGCTCCAGCTTCAGCCAGCAAGAGATTGTAGGGAGCCCTAATTTGAAAATGAAAAGAAGGAAAAAAAGAATGAAAATCAAAGCAAAGTAGAATCCCAGTGCTTTGAGAACTGGATGCATTCAAAGGCACCGCTGCAGCCACTGCAAAGAACAGAGTGCTGACCAGCCTTCAGCTCCCACAGGCCCACGCCCCGGAGCTGGGCGGAGAGCAGCTGGCTGCAGCTGCATCAGCTGAAGCTGCTGCAAGGCAGCAGCTCCTCTGGGCACTGCGCAGTGGTGCCAGCCGAGGGATGGTGCTATGGTTCATTGGCGAGATGCGCCTCACAGAGAATAGGCTGTAACCTCACCACTGAGGACAGATGGCGCAAGGCCCTGCTGCCCACAGCTGCCTCCGGGGGATCTCGGCACAGCTGCCCTACTCCCAACACCTGATGTCCATAGCAGCCGAGGGAGGGGACAGCAGCTCCTCTCTCCAGGGAGGCTGGATAGCTCTAGCCATTCTCATCCTCTTCTCCATCCCAGGCTAACAGCTGCATCCTGGGCATTTGGAATCTCAGAACCATGGGGCTGTGGAGCTAGAAAGGTCTGAAGAGATCTTCGAACCTATCCCCTTCATTTTATAGATAAGCAAACTGAGTCCCGGAGAGGGCATGTGACTCACCCAGGGTCACATAGGGGAAAAGAGAAGAGTGTTGATTGTGTTTCAGAATGCTTAACACAGCAGCTCATGGCTGTGTTTCTGGCCCTGAACCCAAGTGCAATCCAAATGGGTATTTAATAATCCTCAGAACAATGCCATTCGTCCTGCAAGCTGCTGGTCTAAAAATGGACTTGACTAATTGCCGTGGTTTCAGGATTAATTGCTTGCCCCAGTCTATTCCAAGGGAAAAAAATAAGCATATTATGGCATGGAATAGACATACTCTGTAGGCAAAAGGCTGCTGTAATTGGGTGTGGACCTCAAAAAGAAAGTGAGCGCTGGTGTGTGTGTTTGAACACCCTCCCCTTGCCCACCAGCTCGTGCTGCGGACCTTTCTGGAATTTCAGCACCGGCTGGGCGTGGTGAAGTGTGCCGCTGCTCAGGCAATCTTTTATAATCCTCTTGAACATATGTACTTCTTTATGCAAGTGAAGATTCAGGCAGGATTCTGGGAGGCACCGGGATACAAAGGTCTCTGTCTAGTCGCTAAGCTTTCTTTGTTCCTTTAGCCAACGACTGTCTATTTACCATGCATTGAGTGACAAGCCTTGAGCCAGGTGCACAGTAGGTCCTGGGTGGGTGTACGTCAGTTTTAACTGACCACCTCTAAAGCATGAAAGCCAAACATTATGGAATTACTTGATGGCCTGAAGACACCTCCCAGGGTCTCAGCACCTACTGTAGGCCTCAGCGTGATACCAAGTGGTTTAAATGCAGGACCTTATTTAATTCTCACAGCAGCTCTAGAGGCAGGCATCATTTTTCCGGTTTTGTAGATAATCTATGCAACCAGCTCCTGGTCTCCACACCACCTTAGTGGCCTGGACAGTGGCTCGGTTCAGCAGCACCCTCTTCCGCTTAATTCCTGCCTCTCCTGCCTCCCATCCTTGAGGACAGCTGAGCCAGGTCTCCCGGGAGCCTCATGCACCCTCTGCCTCTTTCTGTCTGCAGACTCCTGCCACTCCAGGTGATGCCTTTATCCCGTCTTCATCTCAGACACTTCCGGCGAGTGCAGACATGTTTGGCTCTGTACCTTTTGGCACTGCTGCTGTACCCTCAGGTGAGCCCTCGTCCACTTGTTTCCCTG
Organism: Equus asinus; assembly: GCF_041296235.1. Lineage (NCBI taxonomy): Eukaryota > Metazoa > Chordata > Mammalia > Perissodactyla > Equidae > Equus > Equus asinus. Next base: position 67,784,696 of record NC_091794.1, read on the forward strand.
CCTTTGGCCCCCACTCATCAAGACAGACAAAGGGTTGACTTGAGCCAGCTGCCCAATATGCTAAACACTCGTGGAACCACCGTCCTCGCCTTGTGACTCTTCGGGTGACATCAAGAAGCTGTCATTTGGGGTGTGTGGGTGGTGGTTACAAGCTCTGGTATGCTGCTTGGCTGGAATTCAGTGGTGTCTTTCACCCGGAAAGGTCAAAATTCCTGGTTACTGAAGTGTATTTAGCTTTAGGGAGCTTGGGCACACTCAGCCATGCAAATCAGTGCAAGTCCATTTCCTCCTATCCATCTCAGCCAGAGGGAGGGAAGTCGGCGAGTGAAGTCGGCGAGTGGGAGAGGAGAGGAGTCAACCCTGCGAGGACCTCCTGAGATCTGGCTGATAGAAGGCGCCTGCCTCGTTCGGTGAAGACTCAGGAAGGGGAGCTTCCCCACACAAAGGGGGACACCTAAGGGACAAAGCAAACGGCTCACAGTCAATTGGGAGGGTGATAGGGCACCTGGGGATTTGCAAAGAATTTGTTCTGTTTTCCTAATATTCTTAAAAATATATTTACTAATTTTACAACAGGGTAAAAAATATATATAGTAACAGTGTTGCAGATGAGTTACAAACTGGTAAGAATCTCAGGCATCTTAACTTGTTTCCATGGCATCAGGCACTCCATGTAGCCAGGGCACTCTACTTGGAAATGGCCAAGGGTGATATTCTGCTTTTTACAGACACGGGAGCCCTAAAGACTTTTTTCCTTCTTTAACTACATATTTGAAATCGGTGGCTTCATCTTTCTGTTTTTACTTTATTTTTGTAAATGGCAAATAGAATTGAATATTTTAGAATACAAATCTTGCATTTTTTGCTATAAATGATTTCTTTTAATTGTATACTGTTAGAAGCAAATTCTTGCCATCAAATATAAACTTTGCTGTTATTCAAAGTGAATTAAAAATTCATAGTCTTTGCAGAAATAGTTACAGTTATTCCTCATGAGCTCAAGGATCATTATGAACTTTTAGAAGCCACAGAAGTTGGTAGCCACTGGATCTAACTTACAATTTCGAATCTACAGGTAACCTAGAAATTTGTATAATTGCTAAGCTTCCCAGTTGAGTCTGTTTTACCCATCTCTAAAATGGGACAGTGGTGATGACTAGCTTTCCTTACCTAAAATGGATGTTAAAATTTCCTTGGGAATAGTGTAATAGAGTATGTCATTTTAAATAAGAATAATAGTTTTCCATCAGAAATGCACCACCTGGGGCTGGCCCCGTGGCCAAATGGTTAAGTTTGCATGCTCTGCTTCGGTGGCCCAGGGTTCTCCAGTTTAGATCCTGGGTGTGGACCTACACACCGCTCACCAGGCCATGCTATGGTGGCTTCCCACATAGAAGAACCAGAGTGACCCACAACTAGGATATACAACTATGTACTGGGGCTTTGGGGAGGAAAAAAAAGAAATGCACCACCTTCCTGTGGCACCAGCCTGGCCCAGAACCCTGTGTGTTACCCCGTTATTGGATCCCTGAAGATATACTGGGACAGATGACAGGAAATCCAGGCACCAAACTTACTAATTTGCAGGCATGTTCATTCCACGAATATTCACTGAGTGCCCACTATGGTCCAGGTCCTGCTCTAGGGGCCAGAGGTGTGTCAGTGAGTACGACAGGCACAGACCCCTGCCTGCAGAGGGCCTACTTTCTTTTGGGAGGACAGACAGCAACATAAAAAGAGTGACTTATGTAACATGTTAGAAGATGTTAAGTGGTATGGACAGAAGGAAATGTAGAGTAGAGGATGGGGTTTTGGAGCAGGCGGAGGGCAGCTGTCAATGGAGGTGTGGTCAGGAGGGGCTCACACAGAGGTGAGAGGTGAGCAGACCGGAGGGGCGGGGGGTCAGGAGGTGTCAGAGGTAAAAGGCCATATAAATTCTATATAAATGTTGAGGGAATTCCTTACTTTTAGTGTTTTCCTTACATTTTAGTCTGCCTTTTTTTTTTTTTTCCAAATACTGAGGGTATCCCCCGGTACCAGCATCTGGTTATAAATTGCAATTTTCAACATTTTAAAAAACTCTAACTGCAAGGCAATAATGCAGGTGTTTCCTTTCACTTCACAGCAAGATTTATGATTGATCTGAACTCTGTAACATAAACAGATGCTCCTTAGCACCTCCTCCCTCCACTGGTGAACGGTGAACGTTAATGAGTAAACGGTTACTAAGCTGCTAAGTGGCTGCGGTGGCAGCTACCGAGTGGCTTCCTGTGTCCACTGCTACCACAGCCCTGCCCCTGAGGCATCGCATCAGGCATGCACACACCATGTGACCAGAGAGCCTTAGCTCACAGGTCTGGGGAGAGCCCAGGCGGCAGGGACCCCCCAGGAAAAGCCAGTGAGACCTGCAGGTTCCCAAACGTGATACCCACTTACCCTGTGTTGCCTTTCTTTTTTTTTTGAATGTTGTATTTTGGTCTGAAGCAGATGGCATGAAGCCAGAGAGACATGCTAATAGCTCTCCAGAAAAGTGTGCACAGCCCATCTGTTGGTTCCTTGTGTAAAAAAAAAAAGATAAGGGGGAAAAACCTGCCACCAACAGTAGCATCATCAGAGATCACAGCACTTATGGATTTGGGAGTTTAATTGTACACTTGGAAAAATTCAGTGAAGACATTTATTCTACTATGACTCATTCACCTTTATGTAGAGCCTTTTCCAGTCTCAAGCGTTTATGGAGCAGCTGATATATGCCAAAAACTGTACTAGACAGAGGGAGGGAGAGAGAGAGAAAATAAAGGGTTCCTGCTAGCAGGCGCTTTCCAGCCTAATGAGGGAAGTCAGAATAACTGAGCAATTACAACCCAGTGTGACAAGTGCCGTGCCAAAGATGAACACAGGGGACAGCACAGGCCCGGCGAAGGAGAACCAACTGGAGTCTAGAGGGCAGGGCAGACCCCTGGGAGGTCATACTGAGCTGAGTCTCAGAGAGCAGGTAAGAAGTAGTGGCCACGTGAAGAAGTTGGGGCCACTTTCCCGGCAGGTGGACCAGCAGAGACGAGAGAACAGGTTGAGTGTCGTTTGCAGCTGCTGCAGGGAAAGGTGCCAATGGCAGTAACGAACTGAAAATGGGGCTGAAGGGGGACAAAGGGGGCTGACCCCCAAAGGCTCATAAACCAAGCTAAGGCATCTGAGCCTTACGCTCAAGACAATGAAGCACTGTATTTGCATTTTAGAACAGACCTCTCTTGGCAATGAGGAGGGTGGGATGGAAGCAAAGTAAAAAGCAGACTGGCTGGAGGCTGAAAACTTCCATCCATTCACCAACATGGGCATCAGGGCGGGGGTGGTTGAAAGATCCGTGGCACATCTCGACCCTGTCAAACTCAGCGCCCCCTTTTTATAACAAGTATTTGAATGTCTCCTTTAATATCTTGACGTGAAATATGAAATTCATATATAATATAACCTACCTACCCAGTTTTTCAAAAATCAGTGTAATGCCCTATCTGTAAATAAGGCAGAAACAAACAAAAGCTAACTTATAATAGAAAAATATGTATTTCAATGAGGAAAATACCCAGGTCAACCACAGCAGAGGACATGCTGAGTGGTCAGGTGTGTCTCCCCATAAATAACCCCCACAGGTGCAGACCGCCCCAGGAGTGTCGCGTTGGCTCAGACAGCAGGAGAAGTCAGGGACCACGATTTTCCGAATTGCTGAACAACTCTTGACAGGGTTCCAAATGAGACAAAATACAGCCTTCCCTCAATGTGCACGGTTGTTACATTCCTGGAAAATTAAGTGCATTAAAACTGCAAAGAAACTTTGAATTTCCACGTAATTCAAAGTCGAGTCTATACTCACACAGCTATAAACAGAATGTGAGATAATCCTTTGTTGTGCGCTTCGGTCCCACCGCTACAGGGTCTTTAGTGTCAATGCTCTTGGCTTCTTAAATACCGGTAGTGTTGCCCTGACCACGTTATTATGACAACCAGCACGCCCCACAAACTTCCTAATCATCCCCTAGGGGGTGTTAGCACTCCCATTCAGAACCACTGAGCCCCATCAGAGTAAACCAGAAAAACAAATTCACAGAATTCTTAGTCTGTTGGTAGGTTCAAGTCACCGCCTTATTATGTGATAGGTGAGGCAAGAAACAACGTAAGCAAGTTTCTGTTTTAAATGCCAGCACCAATGCCTGTTCACCAGTCTTATTTCAGTGCCCCAGGACTAAGGTGATCTCATGAGGATGAGGTCTATTTTGTTTGTTGACGCCCCTTCCTCATTCCATAAAAGCATTTAACACTGCCAGATTAATTAGCAAGAGCCTGCTGTCCTGTCTCTGGCCCTCTGGAGCCTCCTGTCACCTTGCAAGGAAATGACCTGACTGTGAATGTTGGCTCCATCCCTTATCAGTCAATGGAAGGGCAGGCAGATGTGAGATGGGAGCATGAGCGAGGCACCCTGCAAACGATTTCTCTGGGCTCACCAGAGTCCTGATATGACCTGTGTCATGACCAGTGCCCCGGCGCCCGCCTGTCTGCGCTTTGAAAGTTGCTGGGCTATGCTGCACCCGCCTTTCATCTTTTCCTGGTCTCTCTGCTCTGTGCCTGCAAATTCCTTCTGATGGCCATGAAAATGCTGGTTCTGAGAGGCCGGGCAAAGCTAGCTTCTCCACCCTGTGCTCTGCCTGGCCTGGTCGTCTGTCCCCCAGGCTCAGCTGCAACATGCTGGTGGCCGTTGGGCCCCCTGAGAAAGGCAGGGACCACCGGAAACCCTTGGGAGTGTCTCTGGGCCTCCAGAATGCTAAGGCATCTGATGGCTGGGTCAGGGCTTCTGACTGTGCTCAGATCAGAAATCAGCCTTGGCTTCTGGTGAGGCAGTGTGGTGCAGAGGAAAGAACACTGGCTTTGGGGACAGACAGATGACCTCAGTTCAGATCCTGATCCCACTTCACGCCAGCTGTGTGACCCTGAACATGGTGCTTTTCCTCTCTGAGCACCAATTTCCTTATCTCTAAAAGAGAGATAACAATACCTACCCTGCGGGCATTTTATGAAGATGTAAGCACCTGACACTGTACCTCGCACGTTATAGGCATTCAATAAAGGGAACTTATTGTTATTTTTTCTTTTAAAGATTGGCACCTGAGCTAACAACTGTTGCCAATCTTCTTTTTTTTTTCTGCTTTTTCTCCCCAAATACCCCCCAATATATAGTTGTGTGTATATATATATATTTTTTTAGTTGTGGGTCCTTCTAGTTGTGGCATGTGGGACGCCACCTCAGCATGGCCTGATGAGTGGTGCCATGTCGGCGCCCGGGATCTGAACAGGTGAACTGGGCCACCAAAGCAGAGCATGTGAACCTAGCCACTTGCCCACAGGGCCGGCCCCAGGAAATTATTTTTGTTACTATTGTTATTGTAAAAAGTGTCACTGGCACTCCTTTTAAAATGATTATATCTCCCCTGAAAGGAAGAATCCAGCAAGCAGTTATCACAGTAACATATGTGAGTACACCCCCTGGAGTTTTGCAGTGCACAACCTATGCCACTGTGTGAAGTGCTCCTGAGTGGACAATCACCCACACTTTTTCAGTTTAAAATTGGCATAATAATAATAATACAGAAATAATGTGTAATTATACCTAGAACTACCATTTATTGCATGGCTACTATATATCAGGCAAGCTATTATGTACTTGATAGGCTCTGTCTGATTCAGACCACGTGCATTGCTGACATTTACTGAATGTTCACTTTAATCTCCATTAATCATTAAACCAACCCAATGAGGCCGAAGGTATTTTATGCCCATTTTCCAGATCAGGAGATAGCTTACGAAGTTGCCGCTCAATGCCACGGATGAGAAGTGGTGATCTGAACACTGACCTCTCCTCTAAAACCCCAGCAGTCTGACTCTTACTCGCTTTACGCTCAGCGCTGATGCCAAGAAGAAAGATGCTATAACCAGGCTCTCCCACAAAGAGCCTGCCTTTTAGAGAGCTTCAGCAGTTGAGAATTCCCCAGGGCTAGCAAGAAGGGGGCAAAATTCCAACCAGAGGGGCCTGACTTATGATCTCTGCCCTTTCCCCTGAGACACGCAGGCTCCCGAGGCTGCACCGTGTCAGAAGCCTTTAACAACTGGAGCAGTATTGTTATCATCCACCCAAGTCTGCCTGGCTCGCCCCCTCGCTGCATCCTAGTTTCTGCTTACAAATCATCTCATTAGAGAGGTTTCGTCTGACCTCTGCGCTAGAAGGCAGGCTCCCTGAGAGCAGGGACTTCTGTTTTACTCATCTTTGCATCCCCAATCCCCGGCATACAGCCTGACACTCAGAAGTCGCCTAGTATGTTTTTGCCAATCATTTGACTCCATGAATCATTCTTTCCCAGGATGCCTGACTCTTCTTTTCCACCCTTCCAGGTTACGTTGCAATGGGCGCCGTCCTCCCATCCTTCTGGGGCCAGCAGCCCCTCGTCCAACAGCAGATCGCCATGGGTGCTCAGCCACCAGTCGCTCAGGTGATGCCTGGGGCTCAGCCCATCGCTTGGGGCCAGCCAGGTCTCTTCCCCGCCACTCAGCAGCCCTGGCCAACCGTGGCAGGGCAGTTTCCGCCAGCCGCCTTCATGCCCACACAAACTGTTATGCCTTTGCCAGCCGCCATGTTCCAAGGTCCCCTCACCCCACTTGCAACCGTCCCAGCCACGGGTGATTCCACCAGGTCAAGTCCACAGACCGACAAGCCCAGGCAGAAAATGGGAAAAGAAATGTTTAAGGATTTCCAGATGGCCCAGCCTCCACCCGTGCCCTCCCGCAAACCCGACCAACCCTCCCTCACCTGCACCTCAGAGGCCTTCTCCAGTTACTTCAGCAAAGTTGGGGTGGCGCAGGATACAGACGACTGTGATGACTTTGACATCTCCCAGTTGAATTTGACCCCTGTGACTTCTACCACGCCATCGACCAACTCACGTGAGTGCTCGTCTTTGGAGACCTAAACCCAGTGAGAGCGATGCCTCATTCCTGGGGTCAGAGAACTCATCTCAGTTTACATTCACAGGCCTCTTGTTCATATCACTACTGGTAGTAGTAATAAGACTTACCGATTATTAGGGATCAATCATAACACATACCTACTCTATCTGTGTTATATTTATTATTTTTATACTTGCAACAGTGCTAGGGATGAGTTTGTTAGAAAGATGATGAAAGTGAGATTCAGACAAAGAGAACAGACAGAATGGTAGGACTGAACACAAGCCTGCTGTTTTCCACCATGTCACATTTTTGCCTCCTACGGTTTGTTTATTTGCTCATTCATTCATTTCCGTATATCCCTGCTTATGACACACAGATTTGGTATGGTTTACTGAAATAAAAATGAATGGCGAATGTGAATTTAAAAAAATTTTAAGGCCCAGTCCCGACAGCCTAGCGGTTAAAGTTTGCTGCGCTCGGCTTTGGTGGCCGCCTTTGGTTCCCGGGCACAGAACCACAACGCTCATCTGCCGGTTGCCATGCCTTGGCAGCGGCTCACATAGAAAAGCTAGAAGTTATAACTATGTACTGGGGTTTTGGGGAGAACAAAGAAAGAGAGGAAGATTGACAACAAATGTTAGCTCAGCGCAAATCTTTCCCAGCAAAAATAATTTTAAAAAATAAATAAATATTGGCCACCATGGAGTGCCTACTATGTGCCAGGCACTAATTGATCACTCTACTAAAAAAAGAAAAGAAAAACATTTTGGGAACAAGGATAACAAATTAGAATAGAAAATTAAGATCAGGAGAAAACTTAGGGCCGAGGTTTGGCAGCCATAACATCTCATACAACTGGTGTAGTTGAAGCCAGATTTTGGCTCAGAGCTTTGGGTGGTCAAACAGGAAAAAAGATGGTGTAGCACAAAGCTCTAGACTGGAAACCCGGGTAGCAGCTTTATTACTTAATAGTTTCATGCCAGTGGGCAAGTCGTTTTATTTGTATGAGCCTCAGTTTCCTCGTCTGTCTTAGTCTAAGGGTTAGTAAAAGGATTTGGTATACCTGTCCTAAACCATTGCATACCTCACAAAGTTTGGAGCATTTTTATCATCATTATTATCACGTACTGAGTGGTTTGGGGCAGAGTTCTGGACCGGGGTTCTAGTCTTGTCTCCTCTACCACGAGCCGTGTCTTTGGGCAAGTGTGTGACTTCTCTTAACTTCAGCAGTTTCATGGGTAAAATGAGTGAGCTGCCTGGATAGTGTGTGCCTCCTGGTTCGGCATTCAGTGATTCTGCCTCAGCTCACTTTTCCACTGCAAGCACCTGGAAAACTGTAGCCACACAGCCAATCAAAATCCAGGTACACCTGAGCCCGTCTGTGCTTGGTTGACACCATCGAGCAAGGTGTCTGGTGGTTCAGCCTGTGTCCCGACAGTTGATAAAGGGGAAACAAAAGGCTCATGGAACAATGAATTTGGTGTTTTCATTACTGTCACAGACGACACGGATCACTGCTTGGCCGATACTGTGAATTGTCAAAAAAATCTAATGTTAACCCAATTAGGTAGTGTCGTTTCAGCCAGGTTCAGAAGGCTGCTCTGACAATGAGTGCCTCCTGTGTGTATAAACAATCTAGCTCCACACAGGCTGCATGTTCAACATGGTGGGAACATCTCTGTGAACTGGAGCTCACAAGCTTTCAATGAAGAATAATGAATAAAAAATGAAATGCTAAAGAAATGACAGCCATGCCTAAATAAGCAAGCATCTTTTAAAAACAAGTGTCCCTCTCTCAATGGGCTGTGCGCCAGCTGGAATAAACAGGGGAAGTTTAAGTTCTTTGAGGACAGGGGGTCTGTCTGAATCATTCCTACCCTTCTCATAATGCTGACAGGGTGGCTAGCACGTGGGAGGCATTTGGGAAAGGTTGTAGAGAATGAAATGAACAAAACAAAGGCCACCAGTTACTGTTGTGTTCAGAGTGGGGTTTTGCAACCTTGGCACCATTAGCATTTTGGCCCAGATAATTCTTTGTTGTGGGGACTGTCCTGTGCACTGTAGGATGTTTAGCAGCATCCCTGGCTTTCCCCATTAGCTGCCAGAGTAAACCTCCTCTCCCCTCTTCAGACAATCAAACATGGCCCTAGATATGGCCAATATCCCCTGGGAGTGAAGTGCCCCAGACTGAGAGCCACAATTTGAGAGTACAGACCCTTCAAGATTAAAATGCTGGTATAAATACTTCTAGTTACGCTTCCCATCGATTTCCTCAGATAAGTATGAGCAGTATACCTCTCAGAATTGGCAGCTCAGCCTGGGCTCTCAGCCTGTAGTAAGCGATAAACCACTTCAGACACAGTTCAGAATCCAATTGCACTAATATTTACTAAATATCTGCCACATATCACGATGTTTTCATGTTGCTTATCTCGCTTAAACACACTATGACTAGTTCCATAATCATGAAACAAAACAGACTTCTGTTTCAATTTAAAAAAAACACAACATTTTATTTTAACGAAAATGAGTGAAACCAATCTTTATATCCTCTTCTCCATGAGCATCACCTTTAGACTGCTTTGAGTGGAGCATTGGCTGGACCAAGAGTGAAGCTCAAATAGGAGTAGACAAACCCAGGACCTGGATAGGGTCAGATGGACCTGGTAGATCCCAGTGTCCCTATTTCATAGCTGTGCAATCCTCAGAAAGCCACTTCACCTCTCTGAGCTGCAGTAGGTTCATCAGAAAAAAACAGTAGGTATAATACCACGTTGAGGCGTTTGTATTAGAGAGCATAGTGAACGCACAGTGCTGAGCACAGTGTCTGACTCTCTGGCGCACCGTAAATAGCGTCATTATTCTAAATACGGGTTCATCGAGGCTAGAGGTGCTCACCAAGTTTCACAATCACTCACTGACCGATGTGCAGCCAGGATTTCGTAAATTCTGGGCAGTTATGACAGGGAGGCCTTATCAATGATGTTTGAAATCCAACTACTAAATCAAGCCACAGCACCCCCTCACCTAGGGCTGAGCTGGTGACTGGTATCTCCAATACCAAATTAGAAATTATCAAAAGGAAGCGTAGCTTCAAATGGTCTATTTGTTATAAACCTCTGGGACAAATGAGACAAGGAAAATGTGGGGAGTATAGAAAATGCATATCCTTATGGAACGAGGAATAGAGTTGCCACCAGGTACTTCTATTTTCCCAGATCACTGAGACACTCTTCATTCAACGTGCGTTCATCAAATGTGTGCTGGGACACAGAGCCTGGTTCTGCCAGGTGCCACCTATGTGGCCTTGAGCAATTCAGCAACCTTTGCTTTCCTTATCTGTAAAATTGGGAAAAATCCTACCTCCCATAGGCTTTCTGAGGACTGGAGACAGTGTCTGTAAACTTTCTGACAGTGTCTGACACATAGAAGACAATAAATGTACTGTCCTCTGATCGATTTGTTCATATTGAACTAACTGCATGGTGTTAAGAAAGAGAAAAGAAAGAAAATTATAGTCTAGTGGCTCTCAACTTGAGTGTGCAGAAAAACAGAGATTCTGACTCAGTAGGCCTGGGATGGGGTCCAAGAATGCACATTTCTAACAAGTTCCCAGATGTGGCTGATGCTGATGATCCAGGGCCCGTTCCTTGAGAACCACTGCCTCACTCATCAGTGTGGACCAGCTCCTTCCTGATCATCAAGTTTGTGAGAGGACAAGATAAATATGTACAGAGAGGGTATTAAACCGTTCAATTGATTTGACTTGTGATAGGAAGAAGAGTCCTGTGACTGGACTTGAGTATAACCAGACCCCTGAAGTTTCTGTGGGACACTTATGGTGCTTCCTCTTTTTGCATGGTCTCTGTGTAGCTCCAACCCCAGCCCCTAGACAGAGCTCTCCATCCAAATCGTCTGCATCCCACGCCAGCGATCCCACCACAGACGACATCTTCGAGGAGGGCTTTGAGAGTCCCAGCAAAAGCGAAGAGCAAGAAGCTGTAAGTGACCAGTTTGTTCTTTCTGTCTTTGTTTTTCCTTAAAGTTAAAACCTGTAGATCTGAAGTGGGCAATGCATGAGGAACCTACATAGAAAAGAATGCTGGCTCAGACGCTCACGTGCTAAAGGGCTTGACTACGGGGCTTTCTTTTATGTTTGGATGAGCAGCTGCAAACATTGTCCTTTCATTAAGTTATTCCTACAAGTTCGCATAATTGAGGGTGTGGCATCCTCTAACTGAAGTTGCTGCCTCCTTTAAAATAACTGACTATATGTGTGCATGAAAATGTACCCAGCTGTGTTTTATTTTCAGTTGTTGAAAAGAAAAAAAAAAAAAGTGTTATCTTCTTGTGTTCTAGCCTGATGGGTCACAGGCCTCATCCAACAGTGATCCATTTGGGGAGCCCAGTGGGGAGCCCAGTGGTGATAATATAAGTCCACAGGCCGGTAGCTAGATAGCGCAGGTCTGGGTAGGTATCTGTTCTTTTTATTCCCTTCACCATTAAGCTATCTGCTTTTCCTTTTGCTTGTTCTTCACTTCTGAATTCACATCCCTAATGTTTGCACCATCTCTCCTTGCCTGAGCGTATCCCTGATGTTCACACCATCTCTCCTTGGCTGAGCGTATCCCTGATGTTTGTCCAATCTCTCCTTGGCTGAGCATATCCCTGATGTTCACACCATCTCTCCTTGGCTGAGCGTATCCCTGATGTTTGCACAATCTCTCCTTGCCTGGTGTCTGTTTGCCACCTTGATTTTCCTCATGGATGCATGACTTTTGACAAATCCTGGGAGGTGGGGGTAAGGTGAAAAGTGTGGAATGGTCATAGTATTTTATTAATGATATGTTCTGAGTGGGTAGTGGTGTTAGAATGAGGCATAACCAATACCACTTAACGTGGATTCAGTTTCTGAAAGCATCAACATTCCGAGATGGACACATTCTGCCCACCCTGATCATTTCTCAGTGAGACATGGTCCAGATGCTCTCATCTTTTAAGCAAAGTGTCACTTCATTTGCCTACACTCCACAGATCTAAAGCGGTTACCAGCCAAGCACACTGAGAAGCCAGACTAAGAAGCAAAAACAAGCAGTGCTTGCAATAAGATTGGTAGAGACGGAAGATCATGGTAGCCCATTTTGTCTAGCCAAAAGGGGCCTGATGAGAAAGTGAAATTCAAAGCCTGAGGACATGTAGCATTCACTTCCGAGGCTCTGCTGCTCACACCTGTGCTACAGCATGTGGTTTGCCGCCAACCCACTTCAGATTCCATCAGCAGCTGCTTCGAGAGCAGTGTGCTTGCATTTACTAGAAGTGGCTTTTGGCACTTGAATTTCAATACATCTGATTTGATAGAAAGACAGAGGAGCTGATGAAGCAGACCTTCTCGGGAGAGAGAAGTACACCTTGTTACCCAGACAGGATTTCTAAGGTCGCTCCTTAACAAATGTGTTCAATTTTCAGATACTTTCCTAGTTTTCCATAAATGTGTAGGCCTACAAGGCGGTACCCACAGAGCTTCTTTTTAGTCTGAACAGCATAGCCAGAACCATTAAAATGGTAAATAGTTTTCACTGGTCATAAATGGATTCTGAGGCTGCCTCAGAATCATTCTCAGTCCACATGTAAGTTATTCCGACGGTTATTGAAAGCTAATACAGTGTTTGGAAAGTGCATTTTGTTAATGGATTTTATGATTAAACAACTTAACATACCATATATTTTGCCACATTTTATATCAGTGTAATAGTACACGAGAACACATCATGCCATGCAAAGCCATGTAATAGCCATCTGAAAATTCAGTCCTGCAAAGCTGTTTGGGGAGCTGGTGAATTAAAGCAAAGTCAATGTTCCAGGAAAGAGAAAAGTTAGGGATAATGGGTGATGCCTTGGGAAGATTCCTGAAGAGGTTTTCTACCCCTTGCATATGTTTTATTTCATGTACTCAACCTTGCCTTGAAAACTTGATGAATGAACTAGACGTGACAGGAGCCATTCATCAGGATATCAGCAAACATCATCCTAACATTGACGTTCTTCTAGAAAACAAAGATGACTTATACCATTTGCAGAGCAATGTATCAAACCCTCATGTTTATGAGCCTGTTCGGCTTGAGACAGTCATACCAGCTGAACTGTTTCGTAGCGCTTTAGCCTGTTCCACGTTGGATGCTCCATCCAGAACCCCAAGCCAGGGCTGAGCTGTCCATGGGCGTAGCATGGTATAGTGGGAAGAGCTCAGTTTGAACTTGAGTTCAACTTCTAGCTCAGCTACTTAATAGCAGGAAATCTTGGGCAAGAACTATCATTTCTTTTGTGTCTTGGTTTCTTCATCTGCTAGAAGAGGCTTATATTATCTATTTTGTTAATTGAGATAGCGTATGTTGAGTCTCTAGCAGGGAGACAGATACTTAGTACTTAGCTTAAAATTCAGCTTAAAGATCTGGATTCTGGAGCAAGACTGTCTGAGTTCAGAATCTGGCTCCGCCGATTACTAGCTATATGACCCTAAAGAAATTTCATAGTAATTTTCTAATTTTGAAACGTAAGGAGAAAAACAGCATCTTCCTCATAGGGTTATTGTTTGGACTAAATGAGCTGATGTATGTGGAGCTCTGAGCACAATGTCTGACACATAGAAAGCACCCAAAATGTATTAGCTGCCATCACACCACCAGCACCACCACCAGCACCACCATCACCACCATCATCATCGTCATCATTGTCATCGTCATCATGATCATCATCACCGTCATCATATGTGCTCATAAATGTTGGCTCCCCACTACTTTGGATCTTATACATTTAGCCCTTATTTTGAATAAATTCTACCATAAGGACCCAGGCCATTGGCTAGGAGGTTTTGCTTTGTGCTTTCTATCCTCAGGTAATTAATTTTCAGTATGCCTCAAAACAGCCTTGGGGGAAAAATAGAAAAAGAAAAATCCCACTTCTTAGCTCTCTGGCTTGCCATGCCCCCTAATCAGAATGACACTGGTTAGGGCCTCCTAGGCCACCTCTCACTCCAAAAAATGAGCAGTCTTGGATTCACATGTAAATCATAATAAGTAGCTCCCAGCTCCAAAGGAGGGCTGGACTGTAATCTTCGTTGAAGCAATTTTCTCCCTTTGAAGGCTTAGCGTGGCAGTTTCACAATTGCCTATCAAGAATTGCATGCCAAGACTCTGATGCCTGCCTTGCAGGAATATCCCCTAAAACACCCACAAGGGAAGTCCAAATGAGCTTTCTGGGCCCCTCCATCAACAGCAGCACAAGCCACATGTGATCTTTCTGTCTCCATCCCATTCACCCATCCACCCAACTGGAAATTTACTAACCGCAATCACTTAATGCTTTTCCAGACATTTGGGGAAGGGATACCATGCAGAGAGAGTTATTTCCCTGGCCCTATTTTCCCCTCTGCCTTCGTACAGTTGGAAAGCAAGAGTCCCATCCTTCTTATCGCCCTTGCAGCCATTATCTCCAGCTGCTTTTTATTAGAAATACCTGCACAATTCTAAGTAGGTAGAGGTGACATCTGTAGATAAGTTAAAGCCATGTCACACCACAGTAAGAGGAGACAGATGGACTCAGTCTTCACAGGTGGAAGCTTCAGGGCCAATCTCAACCTGTTTTAGCAATAAAGAGAAATGTTTCAATTGCTTCAGTTTCCCCCTTACCCTCCCATCTGGGAAAATCACGTGTCTTTGAAAGACTGGGTCAACAGGAGCAAAAAAGAACCAAAATAATATTATAATGGCTGGTGTGGGAATGGCAGGTAATTTATACTTCACTGATGTGTTGCTGGAGCAATTTTAAGGGCGAAATGTTGGCTTTTGAGGAGATGAAAGAAAAATGAAAACATTTATTTGGTTAAATGGCTAAGTAAATAAACTGCCTATCAGACTTTCCCAGCTGTCAAGTCAAAGTAGCATCTGTAACAATGGGGAATTGTTTGGTCTGTCTCCCTTAGTAACAATAGATATTGCCATAAATAATAAGTCGCTGTCATTTTTTTTAATACTGATCTTTGTAGTGGGAACCTAACACATATAAAATATTACCTGATGGATTTCTAGTTGTCCAAGGGAAAAGAAAGCTGAATTTCAGATGCTTAGGGAGGAAGAATCTTTAAAAAAAAAATTAAAAACGAAAGAAAGACAAGAAATGCACAGAGTCAGGAGACAGGGTTTGAATTATGATTCCAAAGCAGATGGCCTTAGACAAGCATTTAACCCCTCTACACCCCAAGCCCCTCTTAGGGACAATTACAACCACTCCCTCCCCAGGCTGTCCCAGAATCAGAAGATATCATGAGTATGAAAGTGCCTTGTTAAGCTTTGAAAATAAAATACATATATTCGGGATTATTATTACTATTCTGTTTTTTAAATAGAACCAGACTACAGAGCCTTAAAACAAAGAACCACAAAAACAGAAAATAATCCATTTCATGGATATAGCACTCAGAGGCAAGTCCAACCCAGGCCTTGGAGGAGTTCAGCCAGGAGATGGGACAGGCCTGGCTGAGGGAGCATCAGCCAGGATGGAGAGGTGGGCTTGGTGCCAAGGGATATTAAAAGATGAAATCAGGAGGAGGTTGAGACTGAAAGGGAATGGGAGGTGAGGAAGACAGCATAGACCAGGATGATCCCAGGTTCCTGACCTGGAGATGTAGATGGTGCCAATCTGTGCTATGGAGCGCAGGGCAGCATGCTTGAGCAGAAAGAAGGCAAGTTTACTTTGGGACCAGTTAAGCTAGAGATGCCCATGAGACATCGAAATAGAGATGCCAGTAGGCTGCTAGATAACAAGACTGGAGGAGAAAAGAGAACACCAGACCAGAGTGAGATATGAACATGATTTAAGCCATTGGAATAGTGGGCACTAGAATACACTGATCATTTAGATCAGAGGTTGGCGCACACTCTGTGTAGATACTCATGTTTTGTGGGCTATCCGGTCTCTGGTGCATAATCTCCCCACTATTGTAGCAGGAAAGCAGCAAAACACAGTGCGTAACAAATGAGTTTCGATAACACTTTACTGCATAAACAGGCAGCCACCAAAATTGGTCGGTGGGCCGTAGTTTGCTGACTTCTGGTTTAGATCACGCTCAATGTTTCTAGAATCACTCTGCAGAAGGTAATCACAAGCCTTTCATTTACTACTACTAATAAAATATACTAAAAAATTACTAGCATATTTATAGCACTTTCATAAACATCACCTATTCAATCCTAAAGGGAACACTCAAGTATTTTTATTATTCCTGTTTCACAAATACGGCAGGTAAGGTGGCAAGGTTAATGATTTGCTAAAATCATAAAATTCGCGTGTAATGGGGCTAGGATTTGAATCTAGACCCAGATTAAATGGTCATGAGCACTCAAACAGGACCAGGACTCCTGGGTTTTAGCAGCTTCTCTTCGACTTAATCGTTGTATAACGTGAGGTACATGGCTTCATTTCTGACCTTTGGTCTCCTCTTCTGTGAAACAATGCCAGAGGCCCTTCTAGCTTTGACCATCTAGGACCTTCTAACCTGCCCCAGGTCACCCAGCTAGAACGTGGAAGACCCAGTCCTCAAATAAGATCTCCCAACAGCACCCCTCCCCCAGGCTGTCCTTATTCCCAGCTAACAAAGGCCAAGACCTCTGTGCTCACCAAATGGGTTTCAGTACCCGAGACCCCAGGAAGCAAGTGTATTTGGCAGCTGCACCAATCTCTAAGGTATTATCATTAAATCCATCCTATGTTTTGAAGACTTTTCTACCCTGAAGGCCAGATTTATGGCTGAAAGTGGTCAGAAAGCTTTATATTTTTCCATTCTTTTGAATAAAAAGGAAGGGAGGACTCCCCCCACTTGTTAAAATCCTTTATGTTATATGAACTCACTTATTACTTGTTACAGTCCCATGATGTAGATGTTACAAACCCCATTTCACAGAGAAGAAACTGAGGCCGCGCTGAAATGCTTGCCTCAGTTCGTATAGTAGTTAGGAAGATTGCTGGGGTCCTCTGGCTCTAAAACCCTTGCATTTTGATGACCCTATTCATGTATTCACAAGGAACTTTGAGTTATTTCAGCCTTATTTTCACTCCCTAGCTACTACCACCTTGTTCATTTGCCAAGCCAGGAAATGTGAAACCCACTGAGCTAAGCCCCCGTGTTGGGCTGGAAAACCATGATGCTGAAGTTTCTGCCTCAGCAGAACAACACTAAGAGACTCAAGCTTTCTCACCTCCCTGCTCCCATCTGACCCCTGGCTTGGCTTGGTGCTGACCTCACCCCTAGGCTCCCAGGATGGGGTAGATGGGCTTACTCAGCAAGGAGATTGCATGGCGCACGTTGACCTCACATTCGAGACGTCCTTTCTCAGCATGCCGTGTCTTCTCTTCGCTAATAATCTTTTTTGGAGATACTTTTATTAGATATGACAAAGCTTTCCAAAAACAAACACAATAAAAATTAAATGGATGCAAAGTAATAAGCACAATTAGGTGGCTTTCAAAAGGGGCTCATTCTAATGTGGGGTAAGAAACTATGTGCCCCTATACTCTAAGCCAGAGAGCTGGGCTAGGTAGGGGAGGTGAGAGAACAAGCTCAGAGATGGGAGTCCAGATCCTGGGCTGCCCTCCTGGCTCCACTGCTCCCTGTGGACTCTTGGAAAAACAACCCTCACTTTGCGGGCCTCAGTTTCTTCCTGCAGGAAAGGAGTTGTCAGACTGAGGACCTTGCCTACTTTGAATCGACAAGAGGGAACACAGGGTGATAGCAAGGGAGTGGGCTTTAAAAGACCTGGATGTGTTGACATGAAACTCCAGGGGAAACCAATCTGATCTGTAGTGGTTGGACACAGCTCAGTGGCTGCAGCACTGGAAGAGTTGACTGAGAAGGACACCGGGGAGGTGTAGGGCGAGGACATGTCCTATAGCCTGACTGTGCTGGGGAGGACCACACGGTGTATGCACGTGTCAGCACCATCAAACTGTCCGCTCAAAATGGGAACATTTCACCGTATGTCAAATATACCTCAATGAAGCTGATGTAAAAATAAGGTAAATTCATAGAGATGGAAAGTAGGTTAGAGGTTACCAGGGGTTGGAGGAAGGGAGAATAAGGAGTTACTGTTGAATGGGTACAGTCTTTTTGGGATGATGAAAGATTTTTGGAAATAGTGGTGATGGTTGCGCAACATTTGAATGTAACTAATGCCACTGAGTTACACACTTAAAAATGATTAAAACAGCAAAAGCCATGCTATATATATTTTGCTGCAATAAAAAAAAAAAACTAAAGGAAATCACAGACCTGGTTCTATCCCAGCTCTGCTCTGTGCTGTTTGAGTGACACTGGGCAAGTCGCCAAACTGTAGAGAGCCAGACACTGTAAATGGAGGTGAGGATACCCAGAGCGCAGCCCCAGCGTGATGCCCAAGCGAGAGCACGTATGTGATGGAGCAAAGTCCTTTACAGACGGTAAACGTCTCTGTGAAGCTAAGCTCTTCTTACTCTAATTCGATGATTCTACTTGGCTGGTGTACGTGAGCACATAATTCATACTTAAAGTAGTCTGCAAACGCGTGGAAGGCTCTGTTATCCGCAGGGCCTTGCAATCAGACTTGTTAGATCGACCCCACATTCCTTCTGCACGGTTTCCCTGGGCTGATCCAGAGCCATTATTAGGGTTCATGACAGAACCTAGTTGCAGTTGCAACTATTGATATGAAGGAGAAACAATTTGGAAAGCGACCTACAGGTGATTATTAGGCCTAAAAACGTTTTCTATAAAGGAAGAATAAAGCCACAGGCCCAGACATAAGGGACCCACTCTTTTTGGACTAGCTCTTCTGTGCTGGACCATCAATGTGCATTTTCCCCTGCAATCCTCATCACACCTCTTGCAGAGAGGATTTCTAGCCTCATTTTACAGATGAGGAAACTGGCACTCAGAGGGGTTAAGTACCCTAACAGAGTCCTAGGGTCACCAAGTGGGTAACACTGAGAAAGAGAACAGCAGCGGACAGGCAGAGCCAGCGCGGCCCTCGGCCAGGCCTTGGTGTTCTTGTGTTGAACATGAACACGTTCACAGATGCCCCACATCAGACAAGGCCTCTCGTGACCATGATGGGTCAGGACAAACCAAGATCACTCGGCGGCCACGGCTGAGCACAGGCAGACGTGAACATCGTCCCAATTATAACAGTGACCAAACGTCCTTCTCTCCTGGCTTTAGCCTTGCTCCATTCTTCCTGCCTTCCAGATAAGAATTATTAAGACAATCATACTCCCAATTCCTTACAGCATCCAACCCAGAGAAAAACCTTATTTTCTTGACTCTCGCCCAAATCATCTAAGAGAAGTCCAATCCTACTATAAGCCCTTTCTAACACCCTCTTACAGAGATGCCCATGGGTCCCCTCACTGCAGTGAGTAATAAACCCAACTTGTTCAACTGCGAGTGTGCTTCTGGTGGCCTTGGCTGGAGGGAGTTGGCAGTAGGAGTCCTCACCTAGATCTGCCTGACTTCAGATCCGCATCGTTTCACTGCACCTCCCAGCAAACAGGGTATTCAGCTTAAGTCATTTTTACTGTATGGTTTCCATCTACTTTGTCATCCTCTAGAAACGAAGCTATGACTATGTCAGAACCACAAGTGAGCTTAAAGTTCATAAGTGTTTGCCAACTCCCATTAAGAGACGAACCATTCATTCGCTCACCCACATCCTCATTCTCCATGTTAGCGGGTGGCCTCCTGTGTTCCAAGCTCTGGCTGAGGATTTGGGACACTGGCGTGAAAGGCGCAGTGGAGCTCACTGTGTGGAAGGGGCTACGAGATAACATGATGACAATGCAGACAGAGGCCTCCACAGGGCCCTGCAGGAGTCCAGGAGCGGAGTGGCCCCCATCACCTGCCGAGTCCAGGCTGCCTTTATATTTGAGCTGGTTCTGAAAGTGTGAACTCCCAGGTGCAAGGCAAAGAGAGGCCCCGAAGGCAGAGGAACTGCTGTGCAGAGTCTCAGAGATGGGAAAGTCCTGTCGTGTCTAGGCAACAGAGTACAGAAAGTGGGGCACAGGGGAGGGAGGAAGTAGATGAAGCTGGGCAGGAAGGTGGAGCCAAACTGGAAGAGCCTCGTCGTGCGCCATCCTGAGGGGTTTGCATTGTCCTTGAGCTAATAAGGAGTCAGGAGTATTGTTATAAGCAGGAGACTGGCATGACCAGATCCATTTCTGAAAGATCATTCTGGCAGAGGCATAAATAAGTTTTTTTAAGCGTGATGTATGTGGCTGAAGGTTGAGCTTTGATTCATGGTCTGGAAGAGGCATTTATTAGCTCTAATGGACTATGAGACTAATGGGTCTTGTGTGCCCAGCTAAGAAGCTGTGACCTTACCCTGTGGGTGATGCAGAGCCATTGAAGGATTTGAAGTGGGCAGAGATGTGGTCAAATCTGCTGAAAAAAATATATCAACAGCATGCTGTGTTCATGTGTGATTTCATTTAGGCCTTTTGGAATATCAAAAATAGCCTAAAGACCCCATCATGACCTTGCCAGAAGCCAGGTCAGAAATTTCTGGATCAAATGATTTCTTAGCTCCCCTCCAGCTCTGACAGTCTAAGATTCTGTAACAGGGAAGGTAAAGCTATTGCCAAAACATATAATGTATCACAGTGTCAGGCTTTGGGATTATCTGCTGCTTGGGGTTTTCCGCGCCACTGCTCCCCTTCATTAGTGGGGATAATTGAGAGTTGACTACAGCCCTTACCGCTGTTGTGATGGGTGTTTGAAGCTGAATTCCGGCAAGAGGCAGTGTGTGAATATTTATCTCAGCCGCAGAAAGTTAATGCCGTGTGGCATTAATTACCCTGTCTGAGCCTGCTGTCTTCTGCTGTTTTTAGGTGTCATTCTCAGTTGAATAAATTAGTTTCCAAAATTAGAATAGAGCAAATTGTAAGGTGAGATCAAGGCAGCCTGACTTCTTAGGCCATCTGAAAAGAGAGTGGGCTGAGAAAGTCTGCCCAGGCAAGATGAAGATGCAGCCTCAGAAATGTTTTTCCCAGAAGTCAGTTAGCTCCCTCACTACCCTACGTTTGCTCCGCCCACCCCACCCCAAACACAGACACACCGGAAAGGTCCATGTTTAGCCTCACAACAGGTGTTTGAAACATTTCAGGACATTGGCAGAGAACGGATGAGGTGCTTAATAAGTCACGCTGTAGATTTTGCTAGATGAGATTTGGAGAGAGTAAAGCCAAATTGGAGTGTATTTAGGACAAAGAGATCAGAGCAGTGGAGCGAGTAGAACCTCGATGCGGCATTCGTTAGTTCAGCAAACCTTCACTGAGCACCTGCTGTGCCAGGGCCGCATGTGTGAAATGGCAGGAGGAACTGGCTGACCGTAGGCCAGAGGCAGGATGTGGAAAAATAGGCTGCCATGCTTTCTGTCATCGGACATTCGGCAGAAGGATTACACTTATTCTTTATGTTTCCCAGGACAGTATGAAGTCCCATGGGTGGAAAGCATAGAGGAACATGTTGGCGCTCTGTTATATTACAAAATAGGTGCCTCGAAGGGTGGGAAGCTCCTCCTCCCTGGAGGAACGCAAACGCAATGAGTTCTAGAAGAAAACATGCTGGATCTGATGGCTGGAGTCCTGGATTCTATTCGTGGCATGGCTACTAAGTAACTATGACCCTGAGGAGACAAAAGCTCTTCTCCGGGCTTCAAATTCCTCATCTGTACAATGATGGAACTGTGCAAAATCATTTTCTAGTCCATTCCCACTTTGCAAGAAAAGCAAGCTATGTGATAAATACATGAGAGACAGCGCAACGGCCTTGAGATTACACAACCTCTCAGACCTTCAGTTTTTATCTGCAAAATGAGACGGAAGGAATAAAAGCCATTCCCAGAACTGATAGGCAGATACCATAAGACGTGAGCATGCTTTATAAACTCCAGAGCACTCTACAACTCTACAGATGGAAGGGTTGTTTTATTATTAATATTTATTGCAGCTGTTATAATAAACTGGAAAAAGCACTGGACCCTACTTTCAGGTCTCATGTCCCAAACTTACTAGCTGTGTGACCATAGGCAAATTACTTAACTTCTCTGTGCTTGATTTCTCATTTGCAAAAGAGATAAAGCATCTGCCTTACAAGCCTGTTGTGATGAGTTAAAAAGACGATGTACTTGAAAATACCCAGTATGGTGCCAGACACGTAGTAGGGCTCACAGAATGTCAGTTCAATCTTATGGTTCGAGAATATCAAAAGAATCTGTACTCGCATGGCAGGAGGCAAGCTGATATATCAAATATGGCAGAATTAAGATATCACTGTGTCCATTTAATTCTGGCATAAACATCCCGGAGTGACAGCATAAAGGTCAGTTTTAACAGACAGGCCTATGCATGCTTAAGACCAGAGTATTGATCTCCTCTTCTTGGCCAGCATGCCCTGGGCCATCTCAGCATGAACTGAATCAGGAGAGGTTTCAACAGGGGCAGACACCGTTTCCCGTTTACATTTGGGTTAAAGGTTCACTGTGTCATACACTGGTGAAAATTCCTGCGTATGTGTCAGGACAGCCCCATGGGAGCAGGCAAATGATTGGCCAAACCTAAAATGGCAGACTGAATGGAAACAAATCCCAAAAGATTCTAACTAAGAGCTAAAGGCACCATTGCTATTTCTCTTGCTGCAAAACACACTTAGTCATCACTACTCGTAGAAACCAGAATCATTTGAAATAGGCTTTCAGTGGTCTCAAGTGGACATTCATGAAACTGTGTTGGAAAAATGTCCACTTGACTCATGATAATTGTTACTATTTTCTGAAGACCTTTTACTACCCAGCACCGTGCTAGATGCTTTATATATGTTATCTCTAGTTCTCCAGAGCCCTGTAGAATAAACAGCATTATTCCCGTTTCATGGTTGGGGAAACTGAGGCTCAGAAAGGATAAGTATTTTGCCCACATCCCACAGTTCGTCCAGCTCTCTCTGCTATACCATGCTATTTCCCTTAACGTGGCAGTCAGTCTCAGCTGGAAAACCAAGGACAAACCTGGGTGAGAGTTCTTGATGATAAAAAAAAGTTGCCAAAATGATATGCACCATGATCAAATAATCCAAAAATAACCTAAGGTCATCCATTATAAACTGTCACCTTTCTGTTCTAATCCCAAACTCCCCTTCCTAAACCATCTCAGAAAATCCTATTTGGGGAAGAGCAGGTCTCACTTTGTCCCTCTATCCGTAGGAGCTGGAGCCTCTCTATGCGCAGATCAACAGACCTAAGAAATAGCATCGATGCAGGCTCGTGGCGGGTGCTTCAAGACTGCCATGGACATCAGCATCGCCACAGGCTCTCTTGCGTTCTTTCACCTCACCTCACCCCATGAAGAAATCATGATTGCCCAATGGAACTCGTTTGGAAGCGGGAACTAAGAGTTTTTGGCAACCAATGGCAGATATCTGTGGCAGCACAAAAAAACCCCTCAAAAGTATAAAAAATCATACCCAACATTAAGTCACAAGTCAAGCAAATGCTTACCCGACAAATATTATGAGCTCTCTTAGCATGGGTTTGAGATGACCCGGTCTGCAAAATCATAATTCTCTTTTTATTTCTCTACCTGTTGACCATTTGGAGTGACAGGCCTCAGAGAGTTACAACAGGGTTGGCACTGACTTCCTTTAGGCAAAGCAAGAGGTCTTCTATGACCACAACATCATCATCGATAGGCCTTTTGACAGATGATAATGTTTGTCATGACTCCACAGGGCCCGGTCTGCCATTTACCCCCCTTTCCTTTCTTTGTCATGTTTGAAAATTAATGGGTGTACAAATTTTTGTATTGCTTTTGACTTTTTTTAGGTGTGGGTGAAGAAATCTAACTGGGAAAAAAAAAAGCCTCATATGAAATGAATTAACTTGAAATCACAAGACAAATAAGTGATTGATTATTCTTTATGATCGAGAAGGTTGCCAAAACAGCCCTTTAGCTATTTTGCATCCTGGTGAAGAAAGACAGCTTTCGGTCTGAACCTTCACTCTGTGAGTAGGAGAGGACATCGAATCCCATTGATGAGAAAGACGAAAAACACATCTGATTTCCTAAGAAGCTCTAAACTCTAAGTACAATTAAATGATATTTTTTATTTTTCCGATATCTTGCTGCTGTGACGCTATGCAGACAAGTGTCTTCTCCACGTGCCATTTTCAAAGAAAGTCATTTGCCAAATAATCCTGGTACAATCCTGGTAATGTGGTTTTGGATCTTAAAAACCAACTTTCTAATGGAACAGTGGTGACATGAATATTCAGAATAACAAACTGATTCCGTGCTCACGATGGTTCATCTCTATCTCTTTTTGTACATCAGAAAATTCAAATGGGATTTTTATTTTATAACTTGAAAAAAAAAAAAACCTTACCATTAAACTCTTTAAATATTTAAGGGAAATGGCTTTAAGGAGTTCTAATGAAAAAAAATTGCCAGTTTTTTTTGTAAATATAAATGTTAATGAAAATGCTTTTTAATAATGCCATTACACTGTAGAGAAGGTAGCAGGTTGAGTGCGAGATGTGACACACTTGATGGATGGGGCTCACTTTCCAGATGTTATTCTGGAGCGTGCGGCAGGAAGCAGGAGTTCAGGGACAGCTGGCAGGAGCAGTCGGGTGATCAGCAGCGAGTGAGCAAGAAGGGGGCCAGTGGCCCCACCGTCTCCTCTAGCCTTTCCATGGGAGCGCCCGCCCTCTGCCTCAGACAAGAGCAAGACGGCCCCTTTCGGCAGGCCTGTCCTTCAGCTGCTGACACCCTCCCACCTCTCCACGCCCACCTACCCCCACAGAGATCACGGGACTGTTTGTACAGGAGACAGAGGAGTTGAAGCTTCCTTTTTTTACGTTTATGAGACAAAAAGTGCAGTGTTCAGTTCGGATGTTTAGCACATGATTTTCATAAAGAATCTATATATTTTTGCCCTACAGAAAATTGTTCTACAGGTCAAATGTGTTTTCCTGATGTTCCTATGCAGTTACAGTATGTTGAATTTAGTGGTTTAACACTAAGAAGAAAACTTTCAAGAATCATGTGGTTAATTGGATTTGGGGTAATTATTATTACTTGGTTTTAAATTTGAAAAGTAGAATTTACATTGACATGTTTGACTTAAATGGGCCTGTATACGTTGATTCTTCATATCAATGGAAACTAAAATGATTTGGAAGAAGGTGTGCTTGTTCACAGAGAGAAAATTGATAAGTCGAGTTGATTGTTACTGTTTGAAGTCCAAATTTTACATTATCAGGCCACTGGAATCTAAATTTTTTCCAGTTAGGTGAACTGACCAAATGTCCATTCCAGAACGTATGTAAATGTCACCCTGATGTGGAAGGTCTGAAGAACCAGAAAGTGAGGCCCTTTACCTCCGTCCACAGCGGTCACCTGGGGTCCACATGATTTCTCTGGGAATTGCACACATTTTGTGACTAGGTACTCCTTTCACAGGAAGAGGAGAATGGGAAGGGTGTGATAACCACGAGAGTGGTCCTGAACCCAGCTCGATTGTGTTTTCCGGGGATTCGATGAGAGAGGCATTTCCCATGGGGAAATAGCTTAAATTGCTATATCGTCTGTGACTCCGATTCTAAACAAGCGGTGCTATCTCCTCCTCACTATGGCTGTCTGAGTCTGTCTCGCAGTGTCGCACCACTATACTGATTCTTCGGGCGGCTCCTGACACGCTCGCGGTGAACTCCGGCTGATGCTGCTGTTTCAGGTACACCGTCTAGAGTTAATTTCATAGCAGAAAGTGACAGCCCGGTGGACTTGTCATCATTCATTGAATGCGATGGAGGATGTAAACTGGCTCTGAACTTAAGATGCCCATGTGATGCATTAAAGTGAGGGAAAGAAATTAAGATGTTAAACTGCCATCCATATTATCATTGGCAGAATTCTGACTTTTAACAAGCACTGTTTGGCGAGCTCAGAACCACCAAATCCTATATCCCAAGAGGACAGTGACATTTCCAAATAAGAGCTGAGGTGCCGATACCAAAAGGCCATGGGGAGTCTGCACAGTTCTGGTTAGATCGATAGAAAATCCACGTGTACCACTGTTAATTCCTCATCCTCCACTAGCACTAAATTTGTCACTTTAAATTTTGAAACCAGGGAAACGCCACCTGTCCTTCTGTCCCCATTCCCCGTAGCTCTTCAATCTTCACATGCCGCAGACTTTTCTGATAACTCGTGCTCATCCCAGTGTCTACTGAAACCCTGTCGTGTGATGTACCGGCACCTTCTTTTAAAAAAATGTTTACTCTGTGGGTTTGGTTCATTTCAATTTCTGCATTCTGACACATATTTTTTTAATAAAGATGAGAAAGAGAAAATGACTGTTGCAGTACATTTCTAGACCTACTTTAACTTTACCTCAGATGACAGTTTGTTAACATATACGGACACATTATTTTTAACTTTATGTACAACGCATTCAACAGAACAGCGAAATTTTTAGAGATTTTCCATTAATTTCTGTAACATGCCATGTAAAACTGTTACAAATAAACATGTTTGAGATCAACAGCTTAGCCTGGTTTTATTCCACAGTGTCTGCAGGATATCCAGGCGAGGGGTTGGAAGAAGGCGTTGCTTCCGTCTAAGCTTCCATCTGACCCGGGGAAGACCCCTGTTTTGCTGGCACTGGGCCAGGAGAGGAAGCTTCCTTGAGGAGTTAGAGCAGTTTGTCCTCAGTTGAACTCAGGTACTTGTTACACTTGGAAAAGCAGCCACAGTGAAGAATGAGGAGGATGTTGTCAGGAAACGCACACCCTGTGTAGATGTGGTGTTTGGATCACATTTAGCACTTGGGACTTTCCAAGGTGGGGAAGAGCCCGGGCACTAGCCCTGTAGATTTGTGTCTTCTCCTCAAGCCCTGCTAACCTGTTGGTTGGAAAACCAAGGTTAATCTAGACTCTCGAAGAATTTGCCATAGTTCATTTCAAGGTCATCTGCTTTAGGGGACCCAAAGAGGGAGGCATTTGTCTTCCTTCACATTCCCTATGCACTCCACAACAGAAAACAGAAGACAAAACGAAGTCTGAAGCTAGATTTTGACTTTTATATGTACTGAAGAACAGAAACAAATGTGCGTGTGCATATATATTTATGCATGTGTGAATATGGTGTAAATATATGTGTGTGTGTGTGTATGTGTCATTTTTATCTCCCTTTGTAACTAAGTCAGTTGGTCTATCCAATAATCAGCCAGGTCACAGATTACAATCAAGTCACTGAGATGCCGGGAAACACCTCGATTTAGGGATGGTCGTGTTAGTAGTCGCATAAACAAACACATGCCTCCAGTCTGGCCTCATTAAACAGAAAGTATTAAATGGATGTCACGGCCGACTTTAAGAAAATGAGAGGAGGGACTTAGATTCCAGCAGAATAAATTTGGTGCAGATAGAAGAGACTCTCACGCAATGAGAAATGCTCACTCCGGGCTTAGAGTGTTAGAAAATGTTGCAGAAGCTTTTCTGAATGACAACAGTGGCTCACACCTGTTGAGCAAGTAACATGTGCACAGTTGGTGCTGGCTGCTCTGTCTGTTGCCTCAGTTCATTTTCTAAACAGCGCAGGGTCGATATTATCCCCACTTGTAGATAAAGAAACTGAAACTCGGAGAGATTGAATAATTTCCCTGGCTAACAAATGGGAGAGTTGATATTTGAATTTTGAGTCTCTTTACTCATAGTCTGATTTTAATTTTTGGAAAAAGCTGGATATTCACTCTTTTAAATAGTTCTACATAGGCTTGTTTAAAGGCATTAACCTTTTATGCCTCTTCCAAGATCTCTCTTTGGTCTTTGATAATAAGTTAGATTTCTAAATTCCTTCAGTTTACAGTAAAAAAAAAAAGTTACTATCTTATGTAGGTTGCTAAATTCATGGTTTATTCTCCAACTGGCATTTTCGAAAGAGTATGTGTCTGAGGGATAAAGAATATAACTTTTTGCCCAACTAGTTCAAGTTTAGCTGAAACCAAGCACTGGTGATTTACTTTTCCAGCCTAAATGAATCTTGAAGAAGTGACAAATTAAAAGGTGTCCTACTTAACTGCCAGGCAGGTGCCAAAATAGATCAGACAGACGTATCTGCTTTCATTTTGTGCTTGAGAGCAAACCCTTGTTGTTTTGACAGTAAATGTTTTTTGTTTTACTCAGAATGACAGTAAGAAAAATGCCCAGAATAAAAACAGGTTTCACTGAATCAAGCTTCAAAGCTTTGAAAGCTTTTAAAAGATGTTTAAATTCAAGGGAAATGTGAGCAGTGGTGCCTGAAAGATTAGAAAACCAAAAAAAGCAAACAGATGTAAATGGCTTTCAAGCCATTTAGTGACCAGTTCTCAGTATGTATGTTGAAAGATGACTAACAGCTGCCGTGTTGTGCTTCTGCTCTGTATGTGCCACTCATTTTCTAGCTAAGTCCCTGCACAAACCCCGAAAGGAAAGAACGTGGTCCCCATTTCACAGTTTAGGACAAGGAAACACAGAGATGCTATGAAACAGCTCTCAGTTAACAGAGCCAAAGAGCTCACCAGAGGCTGGCATAATTCCCAAGGTCTGATTCCCGATTTCCTTCCTCTCCTCGATGGTTGTTTCTGTCTGCGGGGATTCTGTGATGTCAAATTGCTCATGCACCCTCGATAAAATACTTTTGAGTCGGGGCTGGCCCCGTGGCTGAGTGGTTGGGTTCGCGTGCTCCGCTGCAGGCGGCCCAGTGTTTTCGTTGGTTCGAATCCTGGGCGTGGACATGGCACCGCTCATCGGACCATGCTGAGGCGGCGTCCCACATGCCAAAACTAGAAGGACCCACAACGAAGAATATACAACTATGTACTGGCAGGCTTTGGGGAGAAAAAGGAAAAAAATAAAATCTTAAAAAAAAAAGAATAAAAAAATACTTTTGAGTCTTTCTGTATTCAATTCCAAGTAGTGTCTATTATATTAGAAAAATCACACCATGCATTACTCTGACTGATTCAGTACAGAAATTGAGTCTTAAGTGAAATGACTAGTTATTTTAAAACAAAGGAAAAATCCAGTTTTCTTCTCAAGAACAGTAATAGCTCTAACCCAGTGCAATGAATATTTAATCTCAAAACAAAACCCTAGAATTCACTTTATCTTCCAAGGCACACAGATCTGAAGAGGGAAGCTTTTTGAACAGGTCTTCCGTTCATCCCCTGCTGAAGAATATTAATGACTGCCAAGTGGAAAATGTCTAAATATTCTTGCAAGACGGCAGCCTCTAGTGACGTGGGTCTTTAATCTTCTGAAGAGACTCTTGCCACTTCTATCACTCACGCTGGGGTCACAGCCTGGAGTGAGGAACGAGCAGGAGTGGGTGAGACAGAATAAGCAGAATAGGGGCTGGTGTGGTCGACAGTAAAATGCTCAACTTCCCTTCTTCGTCCTGTACTTTGAGCAACTCTCCTGTGGCTCCCATTTGGGGTGGGGTGGGGAACCCTGAAATCTCTCTCATTGCAGATTATAGGTCCAAGTCACTCACCTCGAGCTCAGGGCCACACGCTCAAGCATCTAGGAACTTAGTTACTAAAGGAAAGTTGTTTCCTCTCACCTATCTTGTGCCCTTTCAGACCTTCACAGAAGGAAAAAGAAAGTTCTCAACCGTTACACAGCCCATGTTTATCCTTTCAGGATAAAGCAACATCACAGCATAAACTGAAGATAAAGGCAGCCTTACTCAGTGGTTAGCCCGCTTTCAACAGAAGACAGACAAATGATGCGAAAGCCAAGCAGGCAGGTCGACGCCGATGGTTTTGCTTCTTCCTATTGCGCGCTAAACTTAGGCAGAACGTGGGAAGCAGACGGTTTGACCAAAGCTTCACCCTTTGCTTATCGTTTGTCTCTTTTCTCACTTAAGTGAAGCGCACCATTTTTACTGGTGTGTAGAGTAGTTTCTAGATGGTGGACTCTGAATTCAGAAAGTGTTGGTTTAGGTTCTGGCTCCACGACTTGCCTGTTGTTTGACCTCAGACAAGTCACTTAAGCTCTCTGAAATTCAGCTCACTCGCCTGTACAACGGAGACAATAAGGTCTACCTCATGGATTGTCATGAGAAATAAATTTGATGATTCCATACCTAGAACATAGTAAATGCTCCATACCTGTTACCTGTTATTAATATCAAAGTCTGATGGCAACTGCCTATTTTGTACTTGATTCTTTCACTTTCTACTTGGTCCTTTCACATCTATTATCCCAGGGCAGTGACTCTCCTAAGTGTGCAGAATGGCAGTGAGCGAGGATTATCTCCATTTCATGTCAAAGAAAGGCAAAGAAGCACACACATTATCTCTTTGAAATGTTTTCACTGGCAAAGTTTAAAGCAAAAATATATCATGGATTTATTCATGTAACAAAGAGTTATTAAGCACATGCTATGTCCCGGGTCCTGTGATAAGCACTGAAGATTCAGAAATTTTTTAAAAAATGTACACACGACTCTCCCTGATTCAAGAAGCTCAAAATCTACTGGGGAAAACAGGTTAATAGACAAGTGAATTATAGTAGGATTAGTGCTGGACTAAAGGCACGTGCTAGTATTATGGGAATGATGGGAGAAGGCTGTAGAGAAGCCTTGATGGTTGAGTTGGGTCTTGAGAAATGAGTAGGAGTTCCCCACGAGGCGATGGCGTCGAGGGAAAAGTGTTGGCAGGGCTGGCAGGACCGATGAGCCTGGTGTGCCTGGAGTGGCTCTAAAGGAAGGGAGAAAATGACTCACCATTTCAACTGTTGAGTAACACAGAAAACCAAGTCTCTCAATTCATACTTCAAAGCTAGAAAAATAAAACATCAAAAGTGGTACAAATCATAGCCTAATCTTTCTAATGAATAATCAGAAATTCCTAAATTAAACATTAGCGTGTTAAACACAGCTGTAAACCATGAGTGAATAAAGTTGATTCCTGCAATGTCATTAATAGGTCAGCAGAGACAGTCTCATCTTAGTGGATGCCAAAAGGCAGCTGATAAAATTCATTATCCTCTTCAAGAAAAAAATTGGAAACTAGAATTAAAGAATTCCCTTCATACAGTAAAGAACGTCTATCTCAAGCCAACAGCCACTACGAAATGGGGCATTGTAACTGGAGGATTTCCCCATTAAAGTCAGTTGGAGGTCAAAGCTGTCAGTCATTATCTCTATCATCTGACATTATTCTGAAATTTGAGGCAATGCAATGCACTAATATAAGATAAAGAAATAAAGTATTTAAATGTCAAATGAGAAAATTATCAATACTTGCAGATAATATTTTTCTAATAGGAAATATCTATCAGAAGCTGTAAGAACTAATAAAAGAATTAAAGTGATTAGTTTAAGAATAAACATATAAAAATCAGCATTTTCTATATTGCTATAAATAGCCTTTTAGAACACTTAACCAGAAAATAGATTCCATTAATAATAGTAACAAAAATAAAATAATCAAGAATAAATTTAATACCAAAGATATAAGGTCTAAATTTTTAAAAAATGATTACAAAACTCTTTGAAAGGGCACAAAGTAACTGAACAAATTGAGGGAGGAAGGTTCAACATTATAAAAATGCCAA
Source organism: Equus asinus (assembly GCF_041296235.1). Classification (NCBI taxonomy): domain Eukaryota; kingdom Metazoa; phylum Chordata; class Mammalia; order Perissodactyla; family Equidae; genus Equus; species Equus asinus. The sequence continues at coordinate 67,816,360 of NC_091794.1, forward strand.
TTCTCCCTAAATAATTTACAACAATGCAATTCTAATCAAAACCTTGATCCTACATCTTCCATCACATATTCATATTCACTCATATTCTAAAGCATCTGAAAGGGAAAAGCAGGTGAGAACATTCAAGAAAAAAATTAAGGCAATGAGGATAAACTTATATATCAGATCTCAAAACATAAAGCCAAAATAATCTAAAATTATTGGGACAGGACAAAGAATAGAATGATCAGTGAAACAGAATATAAGATACAGAAATAAGCCTGTGAAATTAATGTCTAATTAATTATGTATAATAGAAAGTATTCAGATCAGTGGGGCTAAAGACAATTCAAATAAACGGAACTTGGATAAGAAAAACTAATAGAAAAAGTTAGATTCCTACCTCATGCTATATAGTTAATTTAATTCCAGGTAAATTAAATATCACATGTAGACATGAAAGTATATGGGAAGAAATTAATGAATATTCATAAGGCGTAGAAAGGGCCCTCATAAGTATAACACCAAATGCAGAAAATATATATTTATAAAAATGTGGATAGATTTAACATCATGAAAATTTATATTTATGTAAACAGTGCCATAAACAATGTTAAAAAGCTATGGAAAATTAGGGAAATATTTACAGCATACATTATAAACAAAACTTTATTATCCTGAATATACAGAAAGCTCCTAAAAGCTTATAGAAAAAAGTTTATAGAAAAATTGGAAAATAATATGAACAAACAATTCCCAAAGAAGAAATACAAAGGGCTCACAAATAATATCTAGATACAGAAAGTAAGTAAGTACTTCATCAATAGGGAGCACATTACCTAAATTATGGCACTATGCAGCATTTTAAAAACATGAAATAAGTCTAAATAAGCTTATATGCAACAATGTCAAAGATGTATGGAAAAAGTGGGTTTGGTAAGTTCCCATTTCTATTAGTAATGTGAAAAGTATTTATGTACGTGCTTACGTATCCATAGAAAATTTTTACTATAGTTTTCAGGAAACTACCCGTTCACTTAATAAATGTCTATCAAGAGCCTGCTGTGTGCCAGTCTTGTTCCACGTGCTGGAAAGGCAAAGTCTTTGCCCACGTGGAGCTCTGTTGGGCACATGCCAACACTTGAGTGAATAACTCTATGGAGCAGGGCCTCCTGGGAGAGGAAACGACCTTCTCATCTGAACTAACTGTACTTTTTGAAATTTTATGTTACTCTACACTTCATGTTTCCAATATTGTTAATGGCCAAAAAAGTATTTTTTAAATACATAAATTTTTGTAATCAAAGATATTCAAATTAAGGGGGCCAGTCCGGTGGCCTAGTGGTTAAATTTGCATGCTCTGCTTTGGCAGCACAGAGTTTGCGGGTTCAAATCCCTGTCAGGGACCTACACACCGCTCATCAAGCCATGCTGTGGCAGCATCCCACATGCAAAATAGAGGAAGACTGGTACAGATGTTAGCTCAGGGCCAATCTTCCTCAAGCAAAAAGAGGAAGATTGACAACAGATGTTAGCCCAGGGCCAACCTTCTTCATCAAAAAAAAAGATATTCAAATTAAGACAAGGTAATTTTTGCCTATCAGATTAGCAATGATTAAAAGGAGATTATCCCTGTGTTACTGAGGATATGAGGAAACAAGCACCCACAAACACTTTGAGTGTTTGATTCAAAGATATTTTTAGATCAAAATCTTTTAAAAGTTGCACAATCTTCAACATGGTAATTCCATGTCTAAGACTGGAATTTAAAAGATGGAAATTCCCATGGTAGTGAACAAAAAGGTATTGAGATGCTCTTCACTTATTATGTATAATAGAGAGATACAGGAAATCTAAATTTCTAGAACTGTGAGACTATATAAATGTTAAATCTGTAGAAAGGGGTGCCATGCCTACATGATCGACGCCCAGCTTCTTGAAGACAGAGGCCGTGTCTCTTGCATTTATCTTCAGCATCACTAGCTATAAGTTTATGAATGTGGACTGTGCGGTTGTTAAAATAATGTCATAGAACCTATATTTTATCCCAGGGTTTCCCATGCCACTTTTTTTATTAAGAATTCAATATATCAGAGTGTAAAATCATGTATACTTTATGATCCTAATTTTGTTGTACAAATATGTGCATTCTCATACATTCATAGAAAAAACATATGCAAAAATTACATATGACTTCCATTTTCTTCTTTGTGCTGATTTTTTTTGTTTTCCAGTTTCTCTATAATGAATATCTATTATCTTTTTAAGCAGAAAAAAATGTTATTTTCCGAAAGAAGGAGCCTTTAGGTAAAGGTGTTAACAGCTATGCAGGATTGTAACGATAGGTAGTATTTGTTGAGTTTTATTGGGTTTTTCATTTGTGCCAGACACCAGCGATGCTTCCCCGAATTGTCTCAGGTCGTCACCCTCACCATAGCTCTGTGAGTTTCAGTTATTGTTGTTTCCACTTTACAAATACAGTCATTAGTCGCTTAACGAGGGGAACACCTCCCGAGAACTGCATCGTCAGGCAATGTTGTCATTGTGCGCACATCACAGAGTGCACTTACACAACCCTGGATGCCACAGTCCACTACACAGCAGGCGTGTGGCACTAATCTTACGAGCTTGGAAGGGCTGAGATTCTCACCCAGTCTATGTCCAGAACTCGGGTTCTTAAGTGCACCAGGTTGACTCTCCAGTGAGCATCGGGATGAAAAGTACCCTTTGAATTTACGGGAGGTGATTTGGTTAAGTTGAGCAATATATGTTGGAGAAAAAGAAGAGGATTTGGAATCAACAAAAGTGATTCAAACATGTAAGCAATTTCTCACTGTAGCTTCCAAGCACCCTAGTGAAGCAGTTGGTGGAGATCTGTCAGTCCCCTTCTCAAAGGAAGCTGACACTTGCATAAGGTTTGAATGATTCACTGTCATCCTCTAAACAGGCCCGAGGAGACCACAAGACAGCCCAGGCATCCCGCCCTGCGTGCTTCATCAGAAGAGGCGAGAACGGTGGGGCAGGGTGGCGCCGTTGCACACACTCAACAGGCAGCGAGTCTGCTGACTCAGCAGGCACAGAATTCCACTCCGAGAGCTGGAGATGTTTTAGAGATCCTGGCCATCGGGGAGCAGGAGGAAGAAGAGGGCCCGGAGATCCCTGTGCCCAAGCCCCACTGCATGCCTTTCTTCTCATCACTGTGATGGTACCATCATCACCAGCTCCCCTCACCTCAGAAAGTCATGCCATGGGGCTGGCCCAGTAATGTACTGGTTAAGTTCAGCACGCTCCACTTCGGTGGCCAGGGCTCACCGGTTCAGATCCCAGGCGTGGACCCCCACCACTCATCAAGCCATGCTGTGGCAGCGACCCACATAGCAAATGGAGGAAGATTGGCACAGATGTTAGCTCAGGGCCGCTCTTCCTCAAGCAAAAAGAGGAAGATTGGCAACAGGAGTTAATTCAGGGCCAATCTTCCTCACCAAAAAAAAAGAGTCGTGCCATGTCAAAGTAAAATAATCTACCTCGATCTGCGAAACTCATTGTCTATCATTTACAACATATAACAACAACATTCTCTTTATTAGGCATGCACTCTTTAGTAAATATAAAAATTAAAAATATAATAAAAATAAAATATATAAATGTATAACTTTTGTAAGTTTGCTCTTAACTCTGCTCTCTCTGCCAACTTTTTTGCCATTAGTTCCTTAAAATGTATTTTTAATTACATAGAGATCATAAACACATTCTTAATATAATAATTTTTTTAGATGTTTTCTTTTTTTTTCTTTTTGCTGGGAAAGAGTCAACCTGAGCTAACATCTGTTGCAAATCTTCCTCTCTCTCTCTTTTTCTTTTTTCTTCCCAAAGCCCCAGGATATAGTTGTATATTCTACTTGTAAGTCCGTCTAGTTCTTCTGTGTGAGCTGCTGCCACAGCATGGCTACTGACAGACCAGTGGTGTGGTTCTGTGCCTGGGAACCGAACTTGGGCCACTGAAGTGTAGCACGCCAAACTTAAGCACTGGACCATCAGGACTGGCTCAACAATAGCTTAATATTACAGGGAAAACTAACTCTTGACCATGCTCTTCCATCATTTCCTTCCCAGAGAAAACCAGTTATCCATTCCATCTAGTCTTCTAGATTCTTCTAGACATTTACACACACAAGTGATTGCTACAGAAACACATAGTTTTATCTTATAGGTGTTTGCTTGTTAAACAAATAGTTTGCCATATATACAACTTGTTTTTCTTCGCTGAGCCATGAGTTTGGAATATCATCTTTCACGTACACATAGATCAATACAGATAAATGTGTGTGTGTATGAAACTGAGGCACAGTGTTCCTACGGTAAAGTACACAAATCTTCAGTGCACAGTTCAAGTGCAAGCTGCCCAGCTCTGTCCCTGGCAGCTCTATGACATTGGGTGAGTTAACTCCTCTGACCTACCATATCCTCGTCTGTAAAACAGAGACAAGAATATCACTGTAGTGAGGAATAAACAAGCTGGTGCTTGTACAGTGCCAAGCACAGGTGAACTCTGCATTCGTGTCTGTTAAATATGAGCAAAGTGTCTGAGGTCCACAGCTGGTGAGGAACAGAGGTCGATTTGCTCTCACAAGCCCACATGGCTGCTGCTGCTCCTGCCACTTCATGATGATCCTGTCTTAGAAACAGGAGTGATCACCGATCTCACCATTCCTTTGGGAAGCAGAGGCCCGGCAGAGGAGAAGCGGCTTGAAATTCAGCATGGAAGGAGCTGCTGCGACCCTCCTCCTCCCTCCCTTCCAAGGCTCTGCCTGGGCCACCCTACACAGCTGGCCTCTCAGCCTCACCCTTTCTTACAATCCCAAACTCTCTGGGCTCCTCCAGTGCAGGGGACAGTGGCATAGGTGAAGCGTCCCAGTCTTTCTCCTGTAGGTGCAAGGTACCCTCAGGGGGCGAGGGATGAAGTGCTGCCTGAGCCACCACCCAGACCTCCTCCCCCAGCCTTTCCAGGAGAATGACGACGATTCCACCTTGATCACACGTGTCCACCTATCACCTCTTCTCCATCCCACAGGCACTGTGGGACCAGCCTCGTAAGTGGTCACCTTGTCTTTCCTCTAACCGACATCTGATAAATGTTCCTAAACACAGCTCCGCCCATTTCCTCTGTTCTTCTAAGAACTTCCATGACTCCATGTCACCCGTAGAAGTTAGTCTGGGTGAGTCTGACATTTCCACGCAGGCTTTCAAACAGATAAGGAGGAATTAAAATTGCAATGAGAGGCAAGTTTTGTGGAGTGGCACCATAAAGTTATGCCCTGAACAGATGCTGGCTCTCCTTGGGTGCCCCAGCAGCCTCGATGGCAGCACGGCCCTGCTTGGCACTGGGCAGGTCCTCCCCACGGAGCTGGATTCGTAGCTGGCCCATCCTCGCCAGCAGGTGGGGTTGGGAGCTGGCCTTCTGTCCCAAACGGAATGAGTCTCCTCATGATGCCACAGCTTTCCTCTTGGACTGTGGCGGTGAGCACCGAGGCCCGGTAATCAAGTTTTAGTTCTAATATTCAGTATCTATTCCAGCATCGCAAGGTCCCGGAAGGCCAGCAGGGGGGTCCTGACACACTTTCCTGAGCCCAGGGCCTGGGTCTCCCTGGGAGACTGGATCACCTGCTGTCTCAGGCTGCGTGCGGTGCAGGTTCAAGTCATTCCCCAGTCTCCCAGAAACCTCCCTCTGACTCATTGCTGAGCTGGGCCAGACCCATTTGAACACGCCCCTGAGACACGGTCCTTTGGCCTCTGACCACCAGCCCCTCTGCCTCCTCACCCCAAACAGCTAATCCAGGAGTCTGTCCCTTTGCCGGCTCTTTAGTGGTCTCCTTCTTCCCCACCTCCTCCTTACGACCAGGTCTCTTTTGTGGGGGATGGTATTTGGGGTGCGGATTAGCATAGCTACATTTTGGTTTTTTCTCACAACAGCCCTATGAGATGAGTATCCTCACTTGCATTTCACAAGGGAGGAAGCTGAAGTTCCGAGGCAGGACACACGCTCTCCAGGGAGATGCTGCGGCCAGAATTCACAGCCTGACAGACAGACCCCAAATCCCGTGCTCTTTCACAACTCCGTGCTCCTGGGGAAAGTGAGAGCAAGGCTGCCGTTCTCCCGCTTTCACCTGGGATCCACCTGGCTCCCAGGAAGCCACTGGGCCGTGGTGGGCCATGCTGCCTTTCTCCAGCTCTTTCCGTGTTTACCTGAACAGAGGACGGAAAGAGCGTAGCTAATATCTGTTACACTAACACATGAGATTTGCCACTAATAATGCCATGTTATCTCGGTGAGAACATCTGGTTTATGGATCATGAGGAAGAGGTTTTATCAAACTCCACATGAGCTTACTCCAAAAACAATATTCTCCAAAGCCATCCGTGCTTTGCGCTGATGGCATTTTAGGTGGGGCAAGGACTGGGTCTTGCAAAAGGTGCTGTAATTTGCAAACCAAGTGCTGCACCGGAAACCGTCATCTCAGTAAGATGTGCTTTAGCAGATTTGTTCTCCGCTGAAAGAAAACCGACATGCCAGAGGCACGAAGAAAGGTGGCCAAGGAATTCTCTCTGTAATTGTGCCAGACTCAAGTTAATTTCATTTTGGATGCTGGGACCAGCCCGAGGAAGAGTGAGGGGCTCGCAGCAGGGTTTGTGGGGTCGGAAACTAGAGCGGGGAGTCCTTATGAAGAAATTGAGAGACAGACTGAGGAGAGCCTCAAGATCACGAGAGCGCCTTGGTACAAAATGCTGGAGGAAGGGCCAGACAAACTCCAAAACCAGTGAGCAGGGAAAGAAAGTAGACAGAACAGCTGTCGAAGTCAGAGCACAGAGTGAAGGGTTCAGAGTCAGGGGCCGGCAGAGCAGTGTTCCTGAAGGGGCGTTAGCTGGCCCCTGTGACCCATGCATGGAAGATAGTCAGAACATTAGTGGGCTGGGGGCAGAAATCTTCATGGGTGCTTTAGATGGTGTGGATAAACATCTGCTGCCCCACTGGACTATAAACCCCTTGGGAGCAGGAAATGTGTGTTAACTCCATTTCCGTACATATACCACAGTACCTAGCACACAGTAGGCCAGCAGCAAAGGTTTACTGAACCTATAGGACTGAGAGAAAGGCACGGGGCTGAATTAGGGGTCCTGGAGCTGACTTGCAACTCTGCTTCTTCTGCATAGCTGGGTAGCCTTGGGTAAGTTACTTTACCTCCCTGAGCCCCAATTTCCAAGTTAAATGAAGACGTTGGGTGATACATGTAATGCCCTTTTCAATGTTATAAAATATTCTGAGTTTATAATCAGTGAATAATAAAGGCTGATTTGCCTTACCAGCAAGGCAGTATCATAAGAGAAGGAGCTCCCTGCCCGTGCTCGGATATGTAATGAATAGGACCCGGCCCTCTCCTAGAGGGAGTGCACAGGTGGAGGCAGATGGAGGAGCAGGCAGTTAAAGAATCACAATGCAGGGTCGAAGATATCACCCTAGAGAGAGCACTGGGGGCCAAAAGAGGAAGCGGTTCCTTACTTGAGATAGTCAGGGAAGGCTTGGCAAAGGAGGTGACACTTGAGCTGGAGCTTGAGAAGATGAACACAAGTTCACCAGATGGAGAATGGGAATCTGAGTGGAGAGTCCATCCAGACAGACGGAATGACATGTACCAAGTAGCACAAGTCAGGAAATTTAGGCTTTATTAATGGAGACCCAGGCTTTGACCTGGAAGATAAGGCATTATGTCGTAGACAGGAAGGAAAGGAAAAGGGGGGAGGGGAGGGGAGGAAGGGGACGGGAGGAGAGGAGGGGGAAAAAATGCCATTTGATGCTAGGGGTACGTTTGTTTCCGTCCTGTCGACACTGGTGAGTAATATCCAAGAGTGAACAGACAAAGCTGTGAAACAGACAGCATAGCAATGGGTTTCGATTCTAGAGAGCCAGAGTCACAGAATGTGAGTTCCACAAGAAACCTAGAAGGCGTCCAAACTAAGATGTCCTGACAGGAACATTTCTTCTTTTTGTAATGCATCCCTCTCCTGCTGCCTCCTTCTCCCTCAGCCTCATTTCTGGGATTGGAAATGGGAAATGACATTTAAATAGTTTTTTGGTTTCCAGCTACATTTGGGCTGGAAAACACAAATTCCAGGTGAACACTCTCACTCTAAAGAGGAGAAGGTTGAGGCCTGGGTAAAGGACGGTATGTTCTAAGGCTTCAGAGCTGGTAAGTGGCAGGGCTGGGAATGAAGCCCCAGTCCTCTGCTGTCTTGGCTCGAGTCCCCGAGCTGTAGCTTCTCCGAGCTGCAGGGAGACTGGCTGCCCGCCCGTCAACCTCCCTTGATGCCTCCCTGTCCAGAACCACGCCGCTGGGTGCCGGCTTCCAGACCACCGGCCGGCATCCTGCTCCAGAGACAGAGACTCAAGGGCATCGCTGCCTCCCAGGTGGCTCTTGTTCCTCACCCCTAACACCCAGAGACCACCAGGTGTTCACCGGGAGAGCCCCGGGGTTCTTGTCATTCACTGGGGTTTTATAAGCTAAGGAAAGAAATGAGAGAGAGAGGGAAACCAGATTCTAATTTCTCTCCAGCAACTGAGGTTTGCAGGTGGGTTCCCCATATCATCTTCGAGCCCCACAAAAGCCCACAAAGGCAGCATCTTCCCCTTTTGTTGGTCAAGAAATGATCCACGGAGAATTTCAACCCCTCCTCCGAGGGCACACTGTGACTCCTGGCAGCCCCGGGTTTGAGCGCACATCACCCTGACTCCAAACTTTATTTTTAAGAGCTGTGCGACCTTGAGCAATGCAGGTTTCTCATCTGTGACGCAGTGGACAATAATAAAAATTCATGTTGTGGAAAGACTCACAGAGTAAATAAATCAAAATAAATAAAATAACTCCTACCTGTCAGGATTGCCGTCAGGATCAAGCGAGTTAATATGGGAAAGTGCTTTGTAAACTGCAATACACCATACAAATTTTATCATTATTATTATTTCAAAAAATATGGCTGCCCCGATGAAATAAAACAGTCTGTGGCATATATTTATGACAACACGCCTGAGAAACAATTTCCCTTCTGATGGGTTGCCTCCCTATCATGTTATTAAAAGGTTAAGGAAAATGAACACTGGAGGATTACGATTAGGTCTTTCACACATGAAACCACAAAATCAATAGAGCCCGGTAATCTGTCCTGTGATATGGAGAAATATGCCGAGGGCCCGGACCCATTACTCAAGGAAACGTCAACAGGTATCGACACGGATCCCGGCAAGGCAGCCCTGGCGGAGGCCTGGCCACGGCCTCCCTCCCTCTAGCGCCCTCCGGGCAGCCAGACTGGCATCCCCAGACCGTGGAGCAGTGAGGGAGCTGCAGAGAGAGGAGCTCGTCCCTCTCCCGAAGTTCTGCAGAATTTCTGTTTCTGCAATTGGGTCAGAGCTGCTTGGAAAAAGCGACAGCCTGAGCAGAGCAAGGGGTGCCTGTGATCGCAGCTCTTTGTGGTCGATGTAAAGCCATCTTTGTAAACCTGCTGGGACTGTCCTTATGCTGGATGGCGTCATCACTGTCGCTCTCGGCCAGCGTTGAGAGGCAGCCAGCTCTCTTCCTGGACACCTGGGCCATTGAGGCCCAGGAGGAAAACTCAGAGCAGTGAGTTCTCCTCCAACGGCTTATTCTTTCCAGCTGGAAAAGGATGCCTGGAGATCTCAAGGAGAGAGTTCTGATAAGTGTTCTGGGACTTTGCAATCAAAAGTCTGAGACTTGGGGGCTGGCCTGGTGGCGCAGCGGTTAAGTGCACACATTCTGCTTCAGCGGCCCGAGGTTTGCCAGTTCAAATCCTGGATGCAGACATATGCACAGCTTGTCAAGCCATGCTGTGGCAGGTGTCCCACATATAAAGTATAGGAAGATGGGCACAGATGTTAGCTCAGGGCCAGCCTTCCTCAGCAAAAAGAGGAGGATTGGCAGCAGATGTTAGCTCAGGGCTAATCTTCCTCAAAAAAAGAAAACGAGTCTGAGACTTGGCTAAATCTAGGATTAAAGTCTGGCCCTAAGGTGCCCTAAAATAGAATGACCTTCTGATTAACCTTTATGGTTGCATGATTCGGCATCTGTGTGCCCCTCCTCCCACAGGCCTGGACATGGACAGGCCATCATGGATGATAGTGTGGCAATAGTTACAATAGGAAGAGCAGCTTCCTATGTTGAACACGGCCAGTGTGTCAGGCACCATGCAGGAAATGTACGCATGTTGCCTCTAATCCTGATAACTCTCATACAAGTACTGTCCTCTCTATAGTGTAAAGGATCAGAGAGGCAAAGAAACTTGCCCAGAGTCACGTGGCTAATAAGTGACAGAACTGAGATTCGAGCCCAGCCCGTTGTTCCTCTGGTGTCCCCACCCTTTGGCACTGCCTCTCAAAAGTGCAAAGCCTCAAACCAGAAGCAAGTGCTGTGCCTGGACTGTTAATGTCGAGCAGAACTGCCCTCCCACCGCACAGACAGCCTGATGGATGGCTCAGGGGCAGTGGAAGTCATGGGAGAAGGTGCCAAGAAGAAGCCGAGGCTCAGAGCAGCCTGGAGGGGCCAGGGCTAGTTCCAGAGGGCTTGGAAAGAGGCCCCGCCAGCAAGGGCTGCACAGGAAGGACAGGCAGACTTGGGGGCCCATTTAGTGCCCCTGAGAACCCACTCACAGGTGGTTCTTCTCCCAGCCTCTGAGGACACAGATCGTCAGATTTGGAGGTCTAGAGACCCCAGCCACTCACTCTGCAGGCATCTAAGCACAAGCCAGCTGGCAGCAGCCTCTCTGGGTCCTTGCACCCCATTTCTAGTAGCTGGGCTCTAGTCACCACCTACTTTCTGGACTTAAGGGAATCCAGGTGACTCTGGCCCAAACACCTGGACATAGGTTTGCCCTGCCTCAGCGAGGCTGCCTGGATCTGCATTGTCCCAGTGTCACATCCACAGGGAGTGTCGTACTTACTGTGCGGGTGGGAGCCTGAGACTCAGAAGGGAAATGTCACTTGCCGAAGGCCACACGCAGGTGGTATGCAGGTGGCAGGAGTGGGTCCTAAACCTTGTTCTCTAGTGTGGATCCCAGGGCTTTTCTCCCATTCCAGTCTGCCTCATAGAAGAATCTCAAAGATGGGGCCAAGCTCTAGGCTACATCTGGAAAAGGCCACCTCTCTGGCCCTTCTCATACTTGTTCAAGGAAGTCCTTGTGGTTCAGAGTCAAGGTCCTGACGACTGGAGTGAACCCCCACACTTGATGGAGAAGCAGAAGAAGAAAAACGGCTGATGCTTATAAAATGTGCTCATCATGCGCCATGAGTTGTTCTAAATATTTTGTGTATGTTAACTCATTAACCTTCACAAGAGCCCTGGGAGGTAGATGCAATTAGCCCCATTTTCCAGACAGGAAAACTGAAGTAGGAAGCATAGCTAGGAAGTGCCGAAGTCCCCTGCTGTAGACTGAATGTTTGTGTCCCCCCAAAATTCATATGTTGACATCTCATCCCCAGTGTGATGGCATTTGGAGGTGGGGCTTTGGGAGGTGACAGGTCATGAGGGCAGAGCCTTCATGAATGAGATTAGTGCCCTTATAGAGAGACCCCAGAGAGCTCCCTCACCCTTCCACCATGTGAAGACACATGAAGCTAGAAGACAGTGGCCTGTGAACCAGGAGGGAGTCCTCACCAGACACCGAGACTGCCGTCACCTCGATCTTGGACTTCCCGCCTCCGGAGTCGTGACAAATAAATTTCTGTTGTTGATAAGCCCCTCAGTCTGTGGTGTTTTTCTACAGCAGCCCAGATGGACCAAGACGCCCACTCCTGCAGCAGGCAGCAGGGCTGCAGAGTCTGCACACCCACTGCTCCGTGTTCCCCTCTCGGGAGACAAAGAATTCCCCCAACGTGGCTCCTGTAGAGAGACTGCAGTGTCAACTGCCAGGGTAGAGAACCTCCGAGAAGAGCAACTGCACGCCTTGGCAAATGTGGTTATTTAAATCATGGGTCCAGAGCTAATGGACTCACGTATTCAGGATAAGTAGAAACTTGCAAGGTAATATTTTGAATAAAAATCAAAACCATATTTACTTTCACATAAGACTGCTAAAATATCTTGTTTGTACATCAAACAATTAAAAAAAGTTTTCTTGGGTTGGTCAGCCGGTGTGATTTAGATGCCCAGAAGATTCAGCCTTGATGTTGACTCTGCTGTTTATCAACCCGCGCAGCGAGCCAAGCTCATAAGGCCAGGGTTTCCTTTCAGCAAATGCCACAAGGTTGGACACTGGCTGCACACAGACAGGTATTAATGGTCCCTTCTGCAAAGAGGGCTATTATTCTGGTATTGCCCACTCTGGGTGCCAAAAGTTTCAGATCAATGGGCAGATACAGGAGCCCTTCCAAGTCAGATGTCTAGCTGGAGGGAGGGTGTAAATTGCAAATTATGAAATTTAACAGCCAGACATATCAATAATGATGCCAATAGTTAACATTTATTGAGACCCTGCTACATAGGGCACTGTGCTAAACGCTTTCACAATCCCGAACAGAAAAGTTAAATAACTTGACACAAGGCCACATGGCCAGCGAGTGAAAGAGGCAGCTTTAGGACCAATGTTCTGACTGCAGAGCCTCTGCTCTCAACACGTATGCAAGGCGAGCCTAGTGTCAGGTGTCCCATGTACTACACAGCTAAGCAGAAACATGCACAACAAACTGTGGGGATGCTAGGGTGGGTGCTGACGTCTCCTCAGCTGAGGGGACAGCCTTGGTTCAGGGAGAACCAGGTCGCCAGCTTTGCTGTGCTGGTAAGATCTGCTGATCTTCTTCTGCATGTCCCTGCTCTTCTCCCTCGCGCTCCGCTTCCGGATTACATCTTTTCCATGTGTCCGGCTCTTAAAAGCTTTTGAAGGAAGACTTGGGTCTTGGCACCTGCCAGTTCTCCAAGTGCATGGGAAGCCCGAGTCCTGATGGGAGAATTGCTGCTTTTCCTGTGAGTCTGCAGACGACGTCTCCCTGCGGAGTGCTGGTACAGTGGCATGCCTATCTCCCTAAGCAGAAAGCTCCGCCTACCTCTGTGACCATCTTCTCCAGCAGCAGCAGCTAAAGGAAGGTACTTTCACCCTCTCTGGGGGAGAAGGAGCCTCTTCCTGATTTAAAAAACAAACCAACCAACCTCATTAAACAAGCCACTTCCTAGATGTGGTAGCTGGTTTCCAAAGATGGTTCCCAGTGAACCACACCTCGCCGTATGCATACCCTTACTTAGCGCCCTCCCACTCTGAGCCTGGGCTGGCCCTGTGACTCACTTTAACCAGTAGAATGTGATGGAAGCAACGCTGTGCTAGTTCCAGGCTAGAACATTAAGAAGGTCTGGCAGCTTCTGCTTTTATGCTCTTGGGAGACCTGAGCTGCCATGTAAGAAGTCCAGCTACCCTGGGGGAGAGACCTTGTGGAGAGGCCTTGTGGAGGGGCCACCTGGAGAGCAGGAGGCCCTGAGGAGGACTGAGGCCTCAGTCAAGCTGTCCTAGCCAGACCTGAGCTGTCCAGTTCCCAAGATGAGTCAACAAACGTGAATGGAGAAGCCATCTGGGATGTTGCAGCTCCAGCAGACATCATATGGAACAGAGATGACCACTCCTGCTGTGCCCTGTTCAAATTCCAGACCTACGGAACTGTGAGTAATCGTAAAATAATTGATGCCTTAAGCCACTCAATTTGGGGGCAGTTCTATATGGCAACATCGGATAATAGAAATGCTGTGTGATACTGCGTAACATAAGTAATTGCATCAGTGATTCCAAAGTCTGACTATTGAACCACTTCGCTCTTTGTTTTGGGCCTTCCAAGCACAGGGGAGGTTTCTCAGAGTTCCTTCTCACCCCCTGCCACCAGTCCAATGACATCAGGAAAGTGTGTGGTTTCACTGCTTAAAGTTACCCAAGTCAAAATTCTAGATACGCACGATCACTCGAGTTTATTTTCTCTATGAAACTGGAAGCTCCATGAGGGCAGGGAGCCTAGGGTGATATTTACTGCTGCACCCTCCACTTTAGCACAGATCTCGTGCACAGTAGACACTGAAAAAATATATATTTGAATGAGTAAATGAATTGGTGGGAAGAGTAGCTGAGGCAAACAGATTGAGCAATCGTTCATTTGCCAGGCTAAGAAGTTTGAACTTGATCCAGTAGTGAGAGAATGAACAGATGAACAAGGAGGCTTAAATTTCACCATTTGCCACAGTTAATCCACAAAATCAATGCAACTACATAATCCATTGAGTTGTTTAAAGTCCCCCAGGGAATTAGTTTCCTGGCACGTTGCCAGGAAGAATCCCATTTTCCCTCCTCGCATATTTCTAGTGTTCTTGGAAATATCTGAAATAGAAAATGAGTAGTCAATATTTTCTTTTTAAGAGTTGCCTGTACTTTAATATAAAAACATTTATGAAAATGTGTTGCTCTGAGTTGAACTTGGATGTTGCATTGCCTTTGCCAATGATGTCAATGGGCAACATGAGGTCAGTGGAATATCCTAAGACTTTACCAAGAAAGTGTTTAATAGGAAATATGCTGTACTGTGCTCCAGTATTAAACACGTAATTACGTACAGACACAGAACCACTGGGTGACCTATGAACCAGCCACCTTGGCCCACATATGGATCCTGGAGACACTACTGCTTCGTGATCAACTTTCAGAAGTTTCCTCCAGTTTGGGGGCCCCATTGAAAGCATAATTTGCATCACTGTTATGGCCCACCTGTCCTCTAGTGTTTCTTCTTTACTCCTTATCCTCACATACGCTGTTGAGTCCTCTCTGATCAGCACTCTGGTCAAGGACCAGAAGCCAACCAATGTGCCCTAAATCAGACCCTAAATCACTAGCACCAGTCCAGTTGTACCTAAAAGGGCTCTCTCCCTGGTCTCCCCAGTTGTATTTGGCAAGTGCATCCCAAGTGATGGCAGCAAAGCCTGCAGAGTCAGCTCTCCGCTCGGCAAGCTGGCCAACCCTCACCTGGCACCCTGCTGGCGCCTTCTGTCTCCCTGATCTTTACAGTGCTGACCTATCATCGTTAGTGCTGACCTCCTGTTCTTGGTACACTGCCTATGTTTTCCTGAACTATATGGCTTACACTCAGTGTCCTATGTCCGTTCCTCCCTAATTACAGCCGGGGAGAAATATGTATCTATACTTTATAGACCATATACCATAGAAGAAACAGGGCACCTGTGTGTGTCAATAGAGAAATACACATCCGGACTGACGTACAGAGACATACGTGATAGAGGACACAGAATTCCCATATCTGTCAACACAAAGGACAAGCAGAACCCTGAAATAGACAGTGAGCCTCCTCTGTTGAATAGATGCTGTCCTTCTGCCACCACCAGAGCTGGGTCATAGACATTGGCTGCTTACACGGTTGTTTTCAAGGTGGCTCCGTTCCAGTGAGTGCGAGCCAATCCCGTGAGGTGGGCAATGGGAATTGTGGGAAGGAGGGTGTACTCGTTCAGGTTATACTAGGCAACGCACCAGAAAAACTCCGAAAGGTCCGTGGCTTAACACAGTGGAAGACTGTTTCTTGCTGGTGCGCGGTCACATCTGCAGAGAGCGGGAGGATGCCGCCCTGTGCAGCCTTGCAGGAGCCCAGCTGCCTGCGGCCCTGCCCTCCTCAGCACTGCCTTCCCAGGCCTCCCACTGCCACATCCAGCTGGCAGACGGTGCGCAAGAGAAGGTGGGATTGCACACAGGAGGGTGAAACAGCGCCTGTCCTTCTCCCGATGTTCCAGGCGACTGTAGTCACAAGGCCAACTGTGATTGAGAGGGGCAGCAGGATCCACAGTGTGGCTGGGTGCCTCGGAGGAAGGGGTTGGGGATCCAGGAACAACTATTTTCTTTGCCACAAAAGAGTAGGACAATTAATTTTGCTGGCTTTCTTTTTTTTCTCCTTATTTTTCTCGTTGGGAACAGAGCTGTTTCCTTGTCTCATCTGGGTCTTATTTTTCCCCGGATAATCCTCCAAAAACCTCGCTGCCCACTCAGCCCACCCACACTTCTTTCTGGTCCAATTTTGAACCACGCCCCGGTAGTGATCACACCCCCGTGTGGACAAGGATTCCAGTTTGCAAAACCACCTCAGGCAATGCAGGAACCACAGCGGTCTGCTGAGGGCTCCGGTACCATCAGGCTCCCCCGGCTGCAAGGGGGAAGCCGCAACGACAGCCTTGGAGATCGGGGGTCTCAACACTGACTGGGACTCTGGAACAACAGGAGGGAGATAAAGCCTGCCCTCCGGGACCCAGGAGGGTGAGCCTGGAAGACAAGGAGCTTACCTCAAGGTGGACAAGCCTGTGCACTTTGACCCACAGGCCTGCGGGTGACCAAGAAGGAAGCGGGTGCTGTGCGGAGCAGCGCTGCTATGAACCACCCGAAGCTCGGCCCGGGGACTCCATGTCCGTCCTTAACAGAGACCCGTAATCTCAGCCATGGTGCTCCCGCCTCTGCGCAGAGCTGCGGGGTTTCCCAAGCCCTCCACAAACAGGATGGTATTTACTTCTCTCAACAACAGAAGACAGACACTATGTTGCCGCCCCCTCCCCCAACCCCGCGCCTACCACCGCCCTAGTTCAGGTGTTCAGCATCTCTCCAACGACTACTGTAACAGCGCCCAGCCGGCCTCTCCGCTCCTCTTTACCTCCCCCTAGTCCATTGTCTGCACTGCAGCAAGAGTAGTCTTGCACAAAGAAAGCTGCGCCCTTCCCGCCCCCGGAAGCCCTTCAGTGGCTGCCCTCGCACTTCGGATACCATCCACCTCATCAGCACAGCCACCGCGGGGCGATAAGCTCCTGCCTGCCTCTCCAGCTTCATCTCTTTCCACGACACACGCTGAACTCTAGGCTCCCGCTACGCTAAAGGGCTGACCGTTCCCCACAAACACTGTGAAGTTTCTCACCTTTGTATCTTGCTTTTGCTGGCCTCTCTCCCTGTACTGCCACAAGCCGCCCCTTTGGTTCTTTGGTTTGTTAATTCCTGCTCACCCCTTAAGGGCCAAACATCACTGAGAAACCTCTGCCAGTGACCACACACACCCATACACACACACTTGGCTGCACCCAAACTGAACTGAGCCGGTCTCCATCATGGTCCTCATCACACCGTACTGCCCTGACACGTTGCTGTGTCCACCCCTCTCACCAGGTTGCCAGCCCTGACAGGGAAGGTCTGTCACCTGTTCATCATTAGGCCAGCACCTAGCATCACGGCTGGCACTGAGTAGGCCGTCAGTAAAGGACCATTGCAGCATGATTTCAATGAGCCTGTGTTTCAGACTAAGGAAAGAAACTGTTGCTCAGAGGGCTTAAAGGATTTGTCCAGGATATAAACTAATAAATGGGAGAAATGAAATACTAATCTAGGTCTGTCTGACTGCCAAACACGTCAGACTACTCCGCGCTACCTTCAAAAGGACCACAGATAATTTTGTGAGCTGAAAAAGTTGTATCTCTTGAGGGAATTTTTTTTTGCTTTGTTTTGTTTCATTTTTATTCCTTTTGAACCTCAGGAACCAGAGGAAAGCTATGGACTTTCCCCCCAGAAGAACACACACACATACTAAATTTTGTATGTAGTGTAAGAGTATGTAAGTCAGAAGAGGGAAGCTGTGGCTGCAGTGACAAATACATCGTAAAATCACAATGAAAGTTTAATTCTCACTCATGTACAGCCCTTTGTGGGTCAGCAGGGGCTTTCCTCCATCCAGTGACTCAGGGGTGAGGGCTCCCTCCACCACAACACACTGTGACCTCAACACACGCTCCAGATCGCCAGCACAGGAGAAGAGAGAAATGGAGAGGCACACCGGCTTTCAACGGCTCCAGCGTGAAGGTGACGCATGTCTGTAGTAAACTGCAGAATGTGCACAAATTATTTCAAACTGTGTACACATACACCTGTGCAAAGTGACCCTGCCACTCGTCTCATCAACAGGCATTGTCTATGTCTCCATCTCTTGACTGTCAGCTTGGCCATTCAACAGGACATTAAATTATTAAATTGCTAAGAACTGTCCATGAAAAATATGTGTATTATTATGACTGCAGCCTGAGGAGGCCATTCTCCTGGCATGACCTCAGGTGAGCGGCACCTGAAACCACCAGGGGGCGCTATGAGGTTGGAATGCCAGGACACCTAGTGGAGTCCAGAACCAAAGAACCCCAGGACAGTGCATTGAGAAGCCTTTCTTGAGAAAGTGACATTAGGGTGAAACCTAAACGATGAGTTGTATTTGGCTAAGTGGCACATATTCTGGGCAGAGGGAACAGCATGCACAAAAATCTGGAGGTGAGAAAGCACAGGATTCATTCACATAACTGTTGTCTCGAAAATTTGCAGATTCCTCCACGTGTCCGTGAGGTCGAGAAGGTGGAAGGGGAGCCCTATCTTGTAAGGATGTGACTTCTCTTAAATGCAAGAAGACATGAGAGAGGACATGGATCATGTTTTGAAACACAATTTTCTGCTTGTTTACAAATGATTAACTAACTCGATCAATTGTGTCAAAGTTCAGGTCGCTGCATCCTCTGGGACAAAGGTGAGATGGCGCCTGGTGCTCGGGCTGATGACAGGTGGAATGCACCCAGGATGGGCTGACTACAGAGCCGGGTTTGGGGATCCGGGCACGGCTGACGCGAAGGGACTGCTGCCCGCTGTGACTTCTCAGCTGTCCCCTGGCTCTCTTCCCTCTTTGCATTTCCAGCCCCCTCTGGGACTCTGGCAGACAGGGCAGGGTGGGGAGCAGGCTGGCACTCAACACGACTCTAGCCCCTGTCAAGAGAGGTTCAGGGTAAGCCTGTATGTTTTATACATTCAAACCTCAAAACCACCTTATAGTAATGAATTATTACCCCCATTTTACAGATGAGAAAACAGAGTCTTAGGGAAATTAGGTAGGCTGTTGAGGAAGTCAAATCCAGTGTGTGTTCCAGCCCAGCCTCAGGGCGCCTGCCCCTCCGAGGCCCCTCAGCCACGCCCGGGACATCCACGGCAACAAGATGGTCATCCGCCCCGTTCAGGCGGCGCTGTGTGGGCTGCAGGCCGGTTTGGGAAACGCCGGGTCAGTGCGGTCTGGACCCTAACTTGCTGATTTTGAGGCGTCGGTGACGGCTTCGAGAGCCTGGCATTTGCGTCTTCTCCAGCTGGCGCTGGGCGGCTCGCCTCCCGCTCCTGCGCCCTGCGCCCTGGGCGCGGCACGGCGGGGACCTCCTCCAGGCCGGGGGAAGGGCGACACCGGCGGGCGTCCACGCGGGAGACGCCCGTCCCACGTCTGTCACGGGCAGTCCGGATTGCCTCCAGAGGAGGTGAGGTGGACACTGGCTCGGACCACGCCATTTCAAGAGAGCCTATGTGACATCTTCCTTTAATCCAGTTTATGGCGAGGCCACTGGAGATGAGGGAGCAATCAGAGCGCTCTTCAGAATAACGGGAGGACGAAGGGGTCGCGTTCTGCTGGGCTGGGATAAAACAAGCTGGACTCGCAGGCGTGAGTGGCACCTGCCTCTGCTGTGCCGCTCCCGGCGCAAAGGAAAGGCCCTGGTGGCCTCGGGCCTTGTCGGCGGGGGAGGCGGGCCGAGGTGCTGTACGAGCGAATACTGGAGGCAAACGGGGCTCCCCCAACGCCGACCATCGAGACCCTCCCCTTCCCCACAAGGTCCAGGAAGCCGCCTGCTCCCCCCAGGACCATGAAGTGTGTTATACGACATAAGTTAGCTAACAACAACACCACCTGTTTGCACAATTCCTCTCTTACAGTTACCATTTTTATAATGCCTACTTGTGAAAAGAAACATTTTCACATTTAGTATCTCATCTGACTCTCCCAACTCTGAGTGACAGGTAGCCATAGCCCTCCCAATTTTACATATGCTATTATTATCCCTGTTTTATAGATGAGGACACTCGGGCCCAGAGACGTTAGGAATTTGCCCTGGGTCACACAGCTGGTGAAATATCAGAGAGAATTTGAACTCAGGTAGACGGACTCTCGGGCTCTCCAGCCTCTTACTCAAAATCACACAGCTAGAAAGACACTGTGGATTCAAAGCTCAGCCTGTCTGACTCCAACGCCTACATTCCGTCAGGAATAATAGCCGGCATGTCTGAGTGCTCGACACGGGGCTGTTCGAAGCACTCTGCTTGTATTCACTTATTTAATCCGCACCATTTGTCAAGTGAGGAGACTGAAGCGTGGACGTGAAGTAACTTGCTCAAGGTCACAAAGCTAGTGAGCGGCAGAGAAAGGGTCTGAACCCAGGCCCTGGAGCCCACAGTCCTTGTTGCCTCACTAACACCTGTCCCCTCGGCCGCTCACCCAAACGTCTGCCACACGTGAATAAAAGCCAAGCTGCTGCAGACCTGGCCGTCGTTCTGGTTGGTTCCCAGAGTCACAGTGAGTCTTCTGTCCGTGCAAAGTCTAAGGAGCTTGCAGTCACTGGTGGCCTCTGTTTATTTTGCAGAACTGTTTGCTCTGTGGGGACAGAAGTTGAGGGCAGCCCTCCCTGCCAGGGGCTTTCACGGATCCAGCAGCCTCGGCCGGACCACCCGCCACTGAGAGAAGATGAGGACGTCCGAGAGCGGGGCTTGGAGGGCGCTGGCACAGCTGCTGCTTCTCTGGGCCGCTCTGGCTTGGCTCGGTTTGCCTGGCTCCAGGTAAGTGATGGTTGCAAACGATTTCCTGATCAATTGCATGACAGGGAATATGACGCCACGTAACGCCGACCGTCTCTTTGTTGCCTGCCTGTTGAATAAGGAACATCTCTTGAAGCCATTTGCATGTATCTGAAAAAATAATATCTACAGCTTTCTTCAAATTATTCAGGAACCAAGAGGCTGACTTCAACAAACGTTCCCGTAAGAAATGGGCATGTTTAGATGTATTTTTTCAAGCTGAGAAGGATTGGACACTTGTTCTGTATCCTGAACAGAGCCTCGTGTAACTCTTTATGCAAAAGAAGTTTTGCTATGTATGGAATAAAAGAGCCAGTTCCTATGGATGCCCTCCATAACCCAGAGTGACCCACTCTTCCTGCTCACCGACCCACATTCTTTCGGTTCCCAGGCTGTCTCCTTTCCTCCCTCTCTCTCACACATACACACACTCTAGATGTTCCCAGCAGGTAAATGCCAGCTGATTTATTTAATCATTTTTTATGTCCATCGATAGGGTACAAAATAGGCTAAAGAAAACACCTGAGTGGAAGCTCACACTTGAGCTCCAGTGAAGGAGGCGCCAGAGACTTGGCAGGATGTCGAGTGTCACCTTGATGACGAGACGGCCCTACCACGGGATGCTGAAGCGCTCCTGCATCCCAGACCTCCTTGTGAGCAATCCTACGGAAGAAGGACTGTCCATGCCGGCCCTCTTATTCATTCCATAAATGCTACCTGAGCACTACCTCTCCTTTATTGTGAGGGGCTCCTAGTACCCACTGGACACACCCCTTGATCTCCTCTCTGCTGAGCGCTCACCAGGTTGGGCATCACCCTGAGACCAGGATGAGTCTTCACTACCCAATGGGCACTCAGTAAATCATAGCTCTTATGATTATCAAGAATCTTAACTTGGCGCCAAGAAGAACCAAGCTGCCAAGGCCTTCCTTGTGTGTACTGTGTATACAGAGAAGGATTCAAGACCCAAGGAAATGCGTCTGGAATGGAGGGTTTAAGGGATCATAGCAACCCTACCCACAGCATTGACCCGTATGTGAGGCCCCTTGTCCCGCTCTGAGGGACACAAAGAGCTCATGTTCTCGTGGAGAAAGCTGACGTGTGAGCACATACTATGTGCACTGTTGCCAGAGAGGATTCAGCGGCAGGCAGGAAATGAGAGAGAGTGATCCACTCCGCTGGGCATCAGGGCTTCTAGAAGAGATGATGCTTGAGCTGAATCTTTACATATGAAAAGGCGTTTGCAAAGGGCCAAGGCGATGAAGGGTATTCCAGGCAGAGGGAGCAGGAGAGGCAGAGGCATGGAGATGTGAGAAGACCTGGCTTGTTCTGGAAACTGCAGGCCTCCCTTCAGCAAGCCTTGAGCACAGGCCACGGCGGGAGTTCCCAGGACAAGATAGACCAGGAGTAAGCAGGAGTCCGATCATGGCTGGGGTTGGGGGCACTAGAGTGCCAGCTGAGGAGCTCAAAGTTATCCTCTAGGCAACCGGGAGCCATTGAAGGGTTTTAAGCAAAGGAGCAACCTGCTCACCTTTACGTCTGAGGAGGTTTACTCTGAGGTCGGAGGTGGAGATGCGAGCAGGCGAGCAGAGTATAGGCTGGAAAGCTCGTTTGTCCTTCAGCCACATCGTGAGATGCGTGTTGTTTCTGATTCACACTGTGTAGAAAAGCAAACTGACCCTCAAAGAGGAGAGGAGGTTCGCTCCAGTTTATGAATCTCAAACCCTTGCTTGAAGCCAGGTTCAGTTCTCGGGTCTCTTACCCATGATTCCCTTGGGCAGTCCTGACTGCGGCACGTATTCGAATTCCACACACAAAGTGCAAGAAGAGCCTTCAGTTCTGGCACAGAAAATGCTGGGACGTCCTCAGTATTAGCTAAGGAAGGTTTTGTTTTTAGTTATTCCTAAATAACTATTTCAAATCAAATGAAATAATCATCACATGGCCATGAGACCTTTTATTTTTTTTATTCATTTCTACTCTGTGTCAGGCACTTCAATGCGTTTGCTCTGATCTGGATGTAAGTGCTATTGTTTACAGTTTTTCAGAGAGGAAACTGAGAATTGGAGAGAGAATGGAACTGTCACAAGGCTACTCAATATGTAACAGAATATGGGTACAAATCCAGTTTTGTTCTGGTTCCACAGCCCTTGCATCTCCCTGCATCTTCCTGCCTGGCACTAAGGCATTATCCCCGTCCACCTGCCTTGTGTATCTGATTTGCTGGACTCCCATGCCATTTCTCTATCTCCGGGCCACAGGTTTGTTGCCCTGAGATATTGCTTTAAATTTCCTGTCTACAACTGCAAATGACAGAGAGAAGAGAAATTGAAAATCTGCCACCCAGAAGCTGCCCCTTCTAGCAAAGAGGAAGGATGCTATTTGCAAAAGGATGCAGCTGCCTAACAAATTGTGTGTGACGAGAAAGTTGTTGTGTCAGGGCAATTCCCCAGAAAGCCAAAATATATTGACGCACCCCATCTATATAAGCTGATGGCTTGCAATTTACTGCTGACCTAATCCCGCCGCACCCGGTGGATCCATCTTTATTTTGATCAGAGACTCCTGTTAGAAAGAGAGTGGGAGACAGGGACCCAGTGAAATATATTCTAATGCTGGCAACAGCATTACATTCACGTCAAAGAAAGACACATCTTTGCCAGTCCTTATGTAGAGGGATAGGACTTGTAGAAGCGTTATTGCAATTGCAAATATAAATGTCCTTCAAAAAGAAAAAGAATAAATTGAATGCAATATACGTCCCATGGTGGAAAAATCTAGATAAAAGGAAAGAACTAGATCTCTTTATGAATCAATATGGCTAGGCCTCAGAAATACAGTGTTGATTAACAAAAGCAAGTTGAAGAATAATGTATACTATATAAGTCAAGCACACAAAAGCAATACTATATATTGCGTGTATATATATATATATGTAAAAATATTTATAAGACTGGAAGGACACACACTCATTCATGACAATAGTTTCCTCTGAAAAGGAGGAGAGGGAAATGGCATTGGGCTGATGTAAAATACTGATGTGAAATTTATAGGAATATTTTTTATTAAAAACAGACTTCAAAGAAAGCATACCAAAATATTAATAATTGCCAATCCTGGGTTGCGAGTGTATGGGTGTTCATTATCTTATTTCCCGTGCTTCTTAGGGCATCTTTAATTTTTCAAAATTAAAATCATACAGAGATTTTGAACGACAGAAGCCAAGTCAGTTGGTCAAAACGTCCATCTGGCGTGTTTCTGTGGAAATTCACAGGCACGAGAGGCACGTGCTGTATCTGTACATAGAGGCCCTGACTGAGCCTTTCCTTACTGGCTTCATGCGATTCCCAGGAATTAAAGATGACATGTAATGCTAGCCTTTCTTTCAGATTTGCATGTGTAGTCCTAATAAACCACACACATCTGATGTAATTTACAAACATACTATTAATTCAGCTGATTACTTCATTATTTTGCTGCCTCCATAATGAAAATTGCGTGCAAAAATGAGAGATCTGGTGGCTACAACTACTTTTTACCAAGTTCCTTCTATAAATGATCATCCTGCCCATTAACTGTCTTCCAGATCTCAGAGAGGAAAGTAATCGTGACTCTTAATAGTGTGTGTGTGCATTTCTTATCCACTCCTCTCAACCGCAGCCCTGAATTGGGTTGGTAGTTGCTAAAAATCACCATGTAACTGTTTCATAGTTGAAGCAGGAAGAAGATACCCTGCAGAGCTGTCAAATACATACTTTGGAGAAGCCAAATCACAGACAATATTGTTTTGTCAAACCAGGGCAAATTAGTAGATAAAAGCAGATTCTGAAGCTCCCCTGCTGGTGTGCAGCATCCTGCCTCAAGGAGCCATTTTAACGTATCCACCTGTGGTTTCCAAGAGAGGCTTTGACCTTTCGCTAAAGATCCAACTTTACTAGGCAATTGATTTTTGCTGCTCTCTGGGGCGGTCATGGAGATGGATTTCACTGTAGTTAATACTATCCTCTTTTTAGGACTTTTGCCAAGTGAGAATGTATTGTTAATAACCTTGTCTGGAGTGATGTACTATGTATTTGAGACGGTGGAAACGATGTGATGCTCTCTCTAATGACTCAGTCTTGGATGGAGAGATGAAAAGGCCTTGCATGGAGACGGAATGCCTGGTGGAGTGGATGCTGGCCCAGCTCCTCTTCCAGGCAGTGTGGGGCAGTGGACACAGCACAGTCCCTAGAGTCAAACGACCTCGGCCCAGACCCCTAGACCACCACCGCATGCCGCTGCGTGAGTCTCGGCCCTTCCCTCATCTGTCCAGGTGGCAGCGCTGCGTGGCTGCCGTCTAGCACTGCTGTGAGGATGAAATGAGGCGGCGCGGGTTCAACTCCTCACGCAGGGCTTGACATGTTCTGGGTACTCAGCAAATCTTGGTTCTCTTTCTCTTCTCTTCTCCTTTTTGCCTTGAAAAGGAACACAAATTACAAAGAACCTTACAGTGTTATACACTCTTTCAGATGGAAGAAAAATAAAAATCGTCATACACTCAGCTTATTATGCACATGACGGAACTGGAAGCCTGGACAGCTTCGATAAAATGCTCATTCATTCACTTTTACTGAATGTCCCACGGTGTGCTAGGAACTCAACAAAAGTGCCAACTTACCTTCTGTACGTGATGTATTTCAGGTCTCATGTTGTTTGACTGCTCTGCAGATGGGCCTCCACCTGCCTCTCCCTTCCCCTCCCACCCCTGGTCTCACCTCATCCCCCACTCACCTCTGTATACTCTCCATGCCCTGGACAGGCAGGGCACAGGCTCTCCTGCTCTGCTGGTGGTGTGACATCCCCCAAGGGTTGTCTTTGGTCTGTTCCCCTCTCAAGAGCAGTCTTACCTCCCTCATAGCTTTCCACGATCAGATCTGTAACTCCGGTGTGAATCTCTCTCCTGAGTTCCAAAGCTGTGTAGGGACTGCTTATGGAATGGCTCGACATAGGGGTTCTGTGGGCACCTGGAACTCAGCATACCCCAACCACATCTTCCCCCATAAGCTCCCTTGCTCCTGTGTTCCCCACCTGCCCACACTCTCAAACTGGAAACCAGCAACAACCTAAGCCTTTTCCTCTCTCTAACCCACACCCCATCTAATTACCCATCACTTTCTATCCCTTCCACCCGAGAAATGTCTCATAGGTCTGTCCTCCCCTCTCCCTTGGACACTGCCATAGTTCAGGCTCACATCACTCATAGGTACTGCTGCAAGAGCTGCCCACCAGCTTTTCCTGCCTCCAGGCTCTCCCCAGCCCTGTCCAGCCTCCACACAGCAGCCACGGTGATGTCCTAAAGCACGGCTCTGACCATGGAGCCTGCATGCTTAAAAACCTTGTCTACCAGATAAAGTCCCGAAGAGCTAAGACTTGAGACATGTTTCTCTTTTCCTAGTCAAAGACAAACTGTGAGTTCCAGAAGGCAGAACCTGTGTCTTATGTTTGTCTGTATTCCCTATAGCACAGTACCCTGAATGTGGTTAGTTGTCAGCAAATGTTTCATAGACTCTTGACCTGAGAGTCTTAAACACTGTATACTCCAAACCTTATTTTCCAGGGGATGAAACTGCAGCTTAGAGATGGGGAGTGAACTGCTTCAATCCTATATCCCGCTGTTGTGGGACACCCTGCATATCTATAGCACTTTAGAGTCCGTAAAGTGCTTTCACATATACTTTCTTACTTAATCCTAGAACTAGCCTTATGAGGTAGGCGTGACTCTCTCATTATAGAGGTGAGAAATGTGAGGCTCGTACAGGTTGAAAAACTGGACGAAGGTCACCCAGCTGCCGACGGCCTGTCTTCTGATCTGAGTGCGGTACTCTTGATCACAGCTAGCCATAAGGTCAGCACTTACTGGGGGTTCAGTACATGTTTGTTGGATGAACTGATCTATACTTGTTGATAAACTAATAGCCTTCCACAAGTCAGCAAATATTATAGGATGAATACTTAATTCCCTTCTGATACTTGACTCTCTTCTCTCATGATGACCTTTTAGAGGTGAAAAGCCACGCTCTCTCCAGTCAAATGCCGTCAATGAGAGCCTTGCCAAGCATAGACAGACGCGGAGCGTGGATGTCACACCAACGCCTATTGATTGTGAACTGTCCAGCTGGTCCTCCTGGACCACATGTGATCCCTGTCAGAAGAAAAGGGTAAGTGCCTGGCCCTGGGGGAGCCTGAAGCTTCTAGGAGCCCTAATTCTTAGCAAGATTGGCTGAGGCACCACCAATAGTGCCTGGCACTGGGTAGGACCTCAATAAGTCTTGGATGATTTAATCAATGAATTCTATTCCTTTGTGCCTCCCAGCAGCAATTAGATCCTTTCTTTGATTTTCCGTTTTTTCCCAAACATATGTGTCCTTGCTCATGTTAGCAGCTTCCTAATTAGGCTTCCTGCCTCCAACCTTGCTCCTTCAACCCATCTTTCCTGGTGCAACCAGAGGGAGCCATCAGCAATGCAAGTCTGACCTGTCTTTCCCCAGCTTGAAACCATTCAAAGTCTACCCATGGCCCTCCAGACTCATGGGATTCAAGGCCCCCCCGACCTAACCCTACATGTACACAAAACACCCCCACTCCAGCACACCGGACACTTGTGTTTCGCTGACCCTTACACTCTCCCTCTGTGCCTTTATTCATGCTGCTTTCTCAGGCGGGAGAGACCTGCCGCACTTCCTTGGCTGGCTAACACCTACCGGTAATTTAAAACTCTCCTCAGAGGCCATCTCATCTTAGAAGGCTTCTGGGCTTCTTAGCCCTACTTGCAGTTAGTAGACACCTTTTTATGAGCTGCAATAGCTCCCTATTCCTCCTGTATCCTAACATTGATCATTTACTTTCCCTTTTTTTTTTTTTTTTGGCAAGGAAGATTAGCCCTGTAGTAACATCTCTGCCAAACTTCCTCTATTTTGTAAGTGGGTCATCGCCATAGCGTGGCTTAATGAATGGTGTAGGTCTGCATCTGAGATCCGAGCCCGCAAACTTGGGTGGCTGAAGCGGAGTGCACTGGCCTTAACCACTGCACCTTGGGGCTGGCCCCCTACTTTTCTTTTATTATTTACCTTTCCATTAAACTGTGAGCTCTTCAAGGCTTATTCACTTCTATACCTTCAGTGCGTAGGCCTATTTCTGGCACATAATAGGTGCTCCATAAATACGTGTTGTTTGATCTCATTATATTCTCTGACATCTCTGCGAGGAAGGAGGAGAGTTGTTACTCTTTCCCTTAGGCAGATAGGTAAACAGAGACTCAGCAGGTAAATGATTTCTTGGGGTCACCTAGTAGCAAATACAGGCCTTAAACTCAGGCCACTGGCTTCTTGTCCAGCGTTCTGCCAATCAAAACACAGTCTCTGCAGTGTTAGTCCTTCAGGCTCCCTTGTCAGGAGGGCTGATTCAGGATCCCAGCTCTAGAACAGCACATGTGCCAGAGAAAAGAGAATGGTTGGCATTCCAGGGTTCCTTGGGAAACCAAACCAGCCATGGGCTAGGACACTAAAGAGGCTGTGGAAGTTGGCCCAGGACAATTACACACTTAATTGGATCAATGTGGAAAGCCAAGCAGGACCATTTAATTCCTAAAGTGGGCTTTATGCTAGCTTGTCAGCATTGATCCAGCTATCTGGATAACTGCTTCATCTGCACCATAACCTGGGAAGCCTCAGCATGAGCCATCCATCCATCCGGCCAGCCGGAGCTCTTCACTACACGCTTTCCCTCCGGTGGACATCATCACTGTCTGCAGGGTCACTGGCTGAGGATTCATCGAAACCTTCCACCTGGGATTGGGAGATGTCTGTCCTCCATCATTTCCATACTTCTCATGCCCGGTTTGTCCTTGGCTCCTGGGGCTAGTCTTCTGGCAGTCCTCTTTGCAGACCTTATCCTGTCCTGCTAACCTCTACCTTCCAGAAAGAAAGGCCCTCTGGAAACGTGAAGGAGCATGGGTGAATGGTTGTCTGTAGTTCTTTTTTGGATTTCCAGATGCCATACAAGCAATAACTATGGCTGGTTAACATGACATTCAGCAAAGGGGCTGCTATCCTGGTTTGGCCCCTTTTATTGTACCAAAGTCTTGACTGCAGCCAGCTTTTGGCAACCACCTAAATCTGATTACTTCCCTCCCCTATGGTGGCTTCTCAATGCCCCATGATAAAATGTTAAATCCAGCCTTCCTGAGGCCTGGAGGAGCCTGCCTTACTTGCTCTTGGCTACGTCTCCTCCAGCTCTTGCCTCTCTCTCCCGCTCGCACTGTCTCCAGCATGGTGAATTTCTTTTTGTTTCATGGAACAAAGCACATTCTCTCTGGTCTCTCAGCTTTGGCACAACAGTTTCCTCCACCCGGATTACTCTGCTGTTGCCTGTTCACGCCAGCTCTCCTTGTTTGCCTGACGTTTCTACTCATCCTGTGGGTCTCAGCTTACACGTCGCTTCACCATTTTCACGACTGGGGACTCCCTGTGAGTTTATAGAGCACTCTGTACCTTCTCTACCGGATCGCCCACCGCACTGTGCTGTCACTGCCCGGTGCCTGCCATCACCACCACCACCATCTGTGGCCTCCTTGAGGCCAGGCCAGAGGGCATGATTATGATTAAAAGCAAACAACAAGCAAGCATAAATAACACCTACCTTTTTCAACACTGGGTGGGTCAATCGATAGTTTGGAAATTCAATCAAAATTCTGAAATAAACAAACAGGAAGGGACAGAGAGAGAAATATTGACTGCTAAAAATTATCACTAATAAAAAAGAAAAACACGTACAAGAAATTGAGTGCCTACTATGTACCAGACAACATGATGAGATTTCATATATATATATCGTATGTATAATTGAAACTCCATAGCTGTACATTTAGGTAATTTATTATCCCCATTTTACAGATTTGGAAATGGAGATCACAAATGTTAACTAACTTGCCGAATGTCACAG
The DNA here is from genome assembly GCF_041296235.1 of Equus asinus. Classification (NCBI taxonomy): domain Eukaryota; kingdom Metazoa; phylum Chordata; class Mammalia; order Perissodactyla; family Equidae; genus Equus; species Equus asinus. Next base: position 67,846,072 of record NC_091794.1, read on the forward strand.
AACTAGAAAGTATCGGAGTCAGTTGTGGCTCCAAAGTGCATGCTTTTTCATCTGTAAGATACCGAGTAAATGGCGATAATTGAACCAACCCGTTAAAGTAATCAAGCTGAGAAACTCGTTTTATGCTTACTACCTTCTGACTTCAAAGCCCATGCTTTTCCCACATTCAGCAAATCTTTACTGATCCCCGCAGACGCAGAGATCAGAGACAAGGTCCCTGTCCTCAGAGAGCACAAGTTCTAGTTGGAGAAACAGTCAGGCAAACAGCCAAATGCAACATGGAGCCTGAGGTGTATGTAATGGGGAAGCATAAGGGGCTGGGAGAGCAGCCATCAAACGATCAGATGCTGTCCTGGAGCCCAGATCCGGGCCTGGGGACCCATTTGCATACAGAATTGCTCAGTTCCATGGTCCCTGAGGCCCCACCCTTGGCTCACCTTGCTCCTCTCTGCTACAGTACAGACATGTCTCCTTGCTCCGGCCGTCTCAGTTCCACGGGGAGCCGTGCAACTTCTATGACAAGGAAGTCGAAGACTGTGTTACCAACAGGCCCTGCAGAAGTCAAGTGCGATGTGAAGGCTTTGTTTGTGCACAGACAGGTATAAAAGGTTACAGGAGTGGGAGGGAAAAGCTAGATGGCACATGATGCTGGGGGGCCTGGCCACTGCGTAGTCCTCAAGACCAAGGTCGTGTGTCAGACCAGGAGGCTGCCTTGTCCTTGAATTTTTGACCTCCCTTTACATGTATTATTTCATAAAAACAAGCCTAAAAGTAGGTGTTATTGTTATCCCCATTTTACAAATTAGGAAATTAAGATTTGGAGAAGTTACTTCCCCGAGATCATAGAGCAGGTAGGTGGAAGAGCTGCAATTAGGAATTTGGGGATTCAGATTACATTCACTGACATTAAGGACACCAAGAGGATGTGTGCTAGAATCAGAAATCCTGAGTGAAGTCTTATTTTGACTCTTTGACCTAGAAGAAGTCACTTGACCTTTCTGCATGTTGGTTCTCTCAACAGAAAATCGGAAGTGAGGTTAATACCTACAAGTGTGTTATAAGCATCAGGTGACACAATGGCCATGAGCACTCTTTGCAGACTGTGGGCTCTGCCGGCTCTCAGAGGCCTGAGGCTGAGTACAACGTGGCAAAGCCTCCAACAGTGAAATAGGGCGGCTAGCATCAGTCATCTCCGAAAAATCTTTGGAGAGATAGTCCCTGGCTTTTACATTTTTGCATCACCAAGTCCAGCATAAATACACCTAAAGCGTAATATAGTCAGTAAAACATTTCTGATTAAAGGAAGGAAGGAATAAAGGGACAGATGGATGGTCAGACAGAGGAAGGAAGGAAGGAGCACACGAATGAATAATCATCAGCTGCAGAACTAAGTAAACACTTGTCTTTTCAACTCATTCATGTAGCTAATTCAAGCTAACATATGCCTCTCCATTTCTTCAAGTCGCCAGCAAAAATAAGAATATTTTGCTTCAAATTATCTCGATGGGAGGTGCAGCTCTCTACATTCACCGTGCTTCAGGATATTGCAGGAAAGAGTTAGGGATTCTTAGAGCAATTTCTAGGGCTTATTGCAAATGCAAAATTCCATCCAATAAATCTGAAAGACTTTTTTACAGTGTGTCCACGGACTCATTATGGCCAGCGTTCCGTGATGCTGACCACAGCCATAATGGTTACTCGGGCAGGCTCTAGTTTAAACGCCTTGTAAGAAACAGTTTGAAGACCAGATTGTTATTCTTTTGCCTTTAACCCCTAAGAACTTTGGTTCAAGTGACCAGACACATGTCAGGAAACAGGGTCACCGGTCGCCTTATGGCTTTACCCCAAGAACATACAGATAAGAAAGGAAACCAAGTCAGCGGGGCAAAGAGTTTAAAGGAAGCCAAAGTGCTGTGAATAAGTTTAAACATACAGTCCAAATATTTCTATCGTCTAAAAATAGTCCAAGTAGCTATGGTGCTGAAGACAGTGTGGTTTAGTGGGAAGAATTTGTGATTAGACACTTATAGGTTCCAATCCTGCTGCAAATATTTATTAGCAATGTGGATGTCGCCCACAAAACACGAACTGTAGGAATAACAGCACTTATCCGCACCTACCGTGAGTCAGTGCTGTGCTATTTGCTCACTTAAAGCCCCAACAACCCTGGGGGGCAGGTATGCTGACTTGCCCATTTTACAGATGAGTAAATTGAGGCGGGGTGGGTAACATATGGAAGGGCACACAGTTAGTACTGCTTACACGACCCACCAAACCCACCTCGTCTCCCCAGCCTCAGGGAGCCGAGTGCAGACTTCCCTGCTGCCTGGCCACCTGACCCCTCCCTGTGAGGCACTTCCTCTTTCCCCACCCTTAATAATCTCCCCTCAAAGCTTCCAGAAATGCAACACTGGCCTCTCTGCTGATGCCGTTACCGATCACCTGGGGACATGAGGACTAATTGTTCCAGAGCATTAAAGGCAGCAAAGTGTCTGGCGCACAGTAGGTGCTCACGCGATGTCAGTTCCCCTCTGGACAGCCACGTGACTGTGGGCCACACCCTTTCTCCGTCCAGGGAGGTGTATAAACCGCAGACTTCTCTGCAACGGGGACAACGACTGTGGAGACCAGTCAGATGAGGCAAACTGTAGGAGGATTTATAAAAAATGCCAGCATGAAATGGACCAATACTGGGCAATTGGCCGTCTGGCCACTGGGTAAGTTACCGTCTTCCCATTGTGTGGATGGGAAGGCACAACACTGCATGTAATTCTGGAGAAGAGAGAGGAAGGGAGCTGATAGAAGCAGCGTTCCTTCTTTTTTCCTTCCTGGAAAAAGACTGTAGTGTCAGTGGATGCTTGAGGCTGCTCTCTGAGGACGCTTCCAAGGAGCCTGAGGAGCATGTCCCCTAGGGAGATACGGGCCACACGGGGTGGGGTTAGGAACCCCAGGGACAAGCTGTGCATGGAGACCACACAGGCTCCGGGCGAGGGCTGGGGTGAATGTTTATCTCACACCTGCTGTGTGACTGTGTGAGGCGCTTTCTCAGCTCACCTCGCTCAACTTGCGAGGGGGGTTCCATCTTTTTTTGCATAGCTAGGGCCCAGCAGAGGGCCTGGTCCAGAGGAGAGGCTCCTAAGTAATTAGAGAAGGAACGGATTTCTGGGATGGGCCTGCGGTCGATCTGTGTTTCAAGCTTCTGGGGATCTCTGAGTTGGTCCAGTCCTCTGGTGAGGTCAGAGAGCAAGGTCAGAAGAGGCGGGACTGGCCTGGCGTTTGTCCTGCTTGCCTGCCACCTTCTGCAGTTTCTCAGCCTCCAGGAGGGGGAGTGCGGACCCCTCATATGCAGTAGAAACCGTCCTGCATGACGCAGAGTGGGGAGGACAGTGACCATGAATGGAAGTCACCTTCTTCCTAAACAAAGATCACATTTCAATCCTGAAAGGCTGTCATTAGACAGAGAGACCCCTCCTGCAGCAAGGCCTCCCGTCAGGACCACCTTATGAGCTAGTTATTATAATCCCCACCTCCTGAATAAGGAAATCGAGGCCAGGAAAAGTCACGAGAGTTCCTGGGGTCACACAGCTCGGGAGGGTGACAGAGCGGACATTCGGAGCCAGTGGTAGAGTCCGCTGCACCCTGGAGGAGGGTCAGAAGGACAGCTCCCTGGCTGCGGGACCTCGGGCGGGCCACCTCTCCATGAGGGGCTTTCACCTCGTGGTCTGTAGAGGAAGTGGATAACACCCCTCTGTGAAGGTCTGTGAGGACTGAAGAAGCCAGGGTGATTGTAATCGGCTCGTGCAGTGGGAAGAATGCAGACTCGCTTCATGAACCAGACCCTCAGACTTCCGAATCCTGGCCTACCAGTTGCGGCTGGCCGTGAGACCTGGGGCAGGTCAATCACCCTCTCTGTCCCTCACTTTCCTCATCTGCAAAATGGTATAATAGCAATACCTATCTCATAAGGTTCTTCCTCACAAGGGTGAAATGAGCCAACAGGTGTAAATTAATTAGAACAGTGCCCCACAGAGTAAGCACCACATTATATTTGTTAAATAAAATAAATAAATATGCACTATTATGATACCTGGAACTCTGTCTTGGGAAAGAGAGCCTAAGACAATTCTGTTAGGAACAGAGCTGAGGCCGTGGGGCGGAAGCTGCAAGGAGCCAGAACTCCTTCCACAGAGCCTTCCGTGGAAGAGGAGTCGGGATGGAGGCCGACCCGGGGGAGGTGAGGGTGCTGTCCAATGAGAGGCTGCATCCATCCTCTCTAAATGGACATAATGGTCTCCACTGCCCAGGGCTTTGGGGACACTAAATAAGGCAGTGCTTAGAGCCACCCACTGCTGTGTCTGTTTCCAGTTAGACCCACAGGAAACGATGACTGTTTTAGTGCCTTGTGATAGGGTCACACAGAATTTCAGAAGGAATCCACCACCCTCTCGAAGCACACACTCTAGTGGGGGCAACAGACCCATAAATAACAGCACACATTTGTCACCGACCAAGCAGTGTTCTGCACACCCAACACGTACGTTCTCGTGTAACCCTCTCAACAACCCTGTGAGGGAGGTGCTTTCCTTGTCCCCGTTTACAGATGAGGAGACCGAGGTACCGAGAGGTTAACTGGTTTGCCCGAGGTCACGTAACTAATAAATGGCAGAACAGGGATTTGACCCCAGGCGTCTGACTCCAGAGCCCGTGTTCTTACCTGTTATGCTAGACCATTCTTGTCAGGCAAGTGTAATAGTACAGAACAATAAATGCACAAGGGGGTGAGCACGGGGTCTTACGAGGGCCTCTAACCCAGCTTGGTACAAGGATCAGCGGAGCCTTCCCACAAGGCAGCAACAGAGCTCATCTTGAAAGATAAGAAAGAGATAAGACTGTGAATGGCTGGAAGGGTGTTCTGGGCACAGGGAACAGCACTAAAACAAAGAGAAGGAGCAGAGCAGGTTGGAGGAAGAGCAGGACCTGCAGATGGCTGCAGACTGGGTACAGTGTGGCTGGGAGCAGCCAGGGACAAAGCTGGAAAGCTGGTTCCATCCCATATCAAGGGCCTTGAATACTGTGCCAGGGAATTTTGGTTTCAATTAGTAGATCTACCAGTCGAGATCACACACCTGGATTACCCTAACTTGCCTCCTCTGTGTGCCTCCCCTACAGGATAAATTTGTTTACAAACCGTTTGGAGGGCCCGGTTCTTGATCACAGGTATTACGGTGGTGCATGCTCCCCTCATTACATACTGAACACGAGGTTTAGGAAGCCATACAACGTGGAAAGCTACAGCCCACAGGTACGTCACAGCCAGGATGCCACTGCAGGGCAGTGGAGGGAGCACTCGCTAGGAGCCAGCTAGCGCAGTTGAGGGCCGGCCCTGCTCGCTGTGGGTGCTCACATGCATCACGCTTTCCCTTTGAGCTTCACTTCTTCAAGTGTGAAATGGGTGGTTCCTTCCTGGAGCCTCAGTGGTGAGGCCGGCATGCTGTGTCTACTAAGAGCAGTAGTTGCAGTGGCAGTGATCATACTAACAGTAATTTCACTCGCTACCACGAAGAGAGCCAGCCCGGGGATCTGCTGGTTCAGACGGGGCGCTCTCACACCGAAGCCCGGGTTCGTTTCCCAGTCAGGGAAGCACACCAACGACTGCCGGGTGTATACTGTGGCGGCTGTGTGTTGCTGGGATGCTGAAAGCTCTGCCACGTGTATTTCAAAGTTTCAGTGGACCTTCCAGACTAGACAGGCTAGGAGGAAGGACCTGGCCACCCACTTCTGAAAAAATTGGCCATGAAAACCCGGTGAACAGCAGCGGAGTGCTGTCTGTTGCAGTGCTGGAAGGGGAGAGGCTGGCGCACAAACACCCAGCCGATTCCACTCTGCTGGATGCGGGCGCCAGGGGTCGGAATCGACTGGACGGCACCAACCACAAACCATGAAGATAGACGTGTGCTTAGGACCTGGAGTCTCAGAGGCTCGGGGGCTCTGCCATTTCCCATCTGTGTGATCCCACGTGTCCCTGTCTTTAAATCGGGGGTCATCGTGGTTCCGCCCCGCAGGGAGAGGATTAGGTAACAGGTGTAAATGCTTCGTGCACACAACACCTGGTTAGTGGTGAGTCCTCAGGAAATGTTAACTCTGGTTGTTACCAAGTCCTGGCCTGTTAGAACCATAATGGTTCAAAGGATAAGTTAGAAAATGCCCTCCTGATAGAAGCCTGTGCTTTGCTTAACACGCAGCCCTAAAGCCAGCCTCACAGAGAGGGCTCAGGACAGACGATGCTACCGCGTGACACGTACCCTTGGGACCGAGGCAGACGCCGTTCCAGGCCCGGCTCTGCACAGCCTGCCGTGTCACCTTAGGCTGAGTTCCCTGTCCACTCTGCCTCAGTTTCCTCATCTGTAAAGTGAAGGCGCTGGACTCGGTCAGCTGGATGGTAGCTCCCACTTCTAAATCTGTGCAGCCCTCAAGGCTGGTGCTGCCTCCTCTCGTCTCCTCCTCTTGCCACCCTGCTCCAACCCTGCACAGACTTGTTGGCCAGAAAAGAAGAAAGGGGCTCAGGAGAAACAGGCTCTCCCGGCCCGGGCCCACCAGCTGCAGCCGCTCTGGCGCAGGTGATTGGCCTTCCCACGGCCGGTGCTGAATGCTGTGCCAGTGATTACCGTATAAACTCAACCCTCAGAACAAGCCCAGTGCGAGGAGGCATCTCCATTTTACACGTGAAGAAACTGAGGCTTAGAGAGGTGAAGTCATCTCTCCAAGGTCAGACGACTAAAACTGGTGTTCCGCCCCAGGCCGCTCTCAGAGTCACTCTGCTCCCCTTCCTTCCTCAGCAGCTGGGGTGTTATGGGAACTGCAGGCATCCAGAGCCACTGGGAGTGAGGTGGAGACGATTCAGGTCTGGTCACTCCCGGGACACCGAGGCAGCACCCTTGGCAGCTCCCCGTGCACAGGACGATGAGCACTGACTTTTGAGGCAACAGCTCTCCTCTGTAGCCTGCCTCTCTGCCCCCAGTCCACCCTCCAGTTCCACTGCCCTTCTGTCCTAGAATGATCTGAGGCTCGCTGCCTCCTCTGCTGGCCCATCTTTGGATGAAGTCCAAATTTCAGAGGCGATCCCAGAGCCTCAGCATTGCGAGCCAGCACATCCTCTCATGTGCCCTCCCTTCCCCTCGCTCTTGCGCCTCTGAGTCAAGCGTACTAGAGTCCCTGCAGCCTCTGCAATTCATCCTACTTTTTCCCGCCTTTGTGCCTTCGCCTCCGCGCCTTTGCTTCCGCTGAGCCCACAGCCCCGAATGCTCTCCCCTACGTCTGCCAGTTGGAATCCAAATCAAGCACCCACCTCTGAGTACCGCCCCGCAGTATTGAGCACCTCTGTCTCTCCCAGTGGATCAGGAGCCCTGGGTGGGGACGCAGTTGGCCCTGAGTTTTCTGCATTCAGAGCACCTCATCAAGAGCCCAGCATGTGCACAGCGGATGTCTGTTGACTTGGACTCAGCTGATCTAAGTCAAATGAAGTAAGAAACGTTTTCTCTTTTCTTCCTTTAGACCCAAGGCAAATATGAATTTGCGCTGACAGAATATGAGTCGTACTCAGATTTTGAACATAATGTCACAGAGACAGCAACTAGTATGTCTCATTTCAGCTTTGGTTTTAAAAAACCTGGAATATTTGAACTTGGCATTAGTTCAGCAAGTGGTAATGCCAAGCATTTTATTAGCAGAACCAAACGATTCTCTCACACTGTAAGTACCCTTTCCTTCCACTGCTCTTTAATTTCTATGTATTCGTTTGAATTTTCATGCCCACAGATGGTCTGTATTCTGCATCGCTACTAGTCCCAGCAACCAGTCATATTTCTGTTGTTTTGAAAAGCTTTTCATAAAAAATAACTTGGTCTTACATTAACTCACTTTTTAGAAAGACCAGGCGGTGGTGGTCTTCCATAATTATTTTCTCTCATTTTCTAATAAGCTTCTTTCCTTAGTTTCCATTAAGCTTGAGATTGTAGCCTTTCCAGACAAACCATCTCTGGAGATTTTCACCCCCAGCAATTTGACTTCCATCCTAAGCATTCAGCTGAAATTCCCCTCTGAACGCCACCCAAGACTCGTCTCTGACTTCTTGGGGCGTCTGGTGGAGCTGACCACACCACCACCGCCTGTTTCTCCTGCTTTCTTTCTGCTCTTATCCGTTTCCTGCCTGGGTTCTAATATCCCCACCTGTACTTTATTTAACTTGTGGACATCTTCTCTTCTTACTCTCTAGCCACCCCGGGCAGCCTCTTCTGCTCGCCTCCCCTCACCTCTGCAAGGACAAGCCAAGCCCTTCGTCACTGCTTCTGACCTTTCTGTTCAGCTCTGACCGGCACCACCCACCTTCCCGGCCTCATTACCTGGATGCCTTGCTGACACTCCAAAGCAAGTTCTGCCCCTAAATTTTCTGTGTTAAATAGCAGTTTTGTTCCTTCTACTTCTCCAGGCTGAGAGTTTCAGAATGGTGCTTGGCTCTCTTTCCTCTTCATTTCCACATTCATTGGCCACCAAATCCTTCAGTATAATTCTCCACCCTTCTTAATCTAACTCTGATTACATCTTAACCAGCCCAGGCCCTTTCATCTCTTGCTCGGCCCCCCTAAAGTGTCTCCTGTATCCAACTTACCCCTTCAAATTTATGGGCTGCCAGAAAAATGTTTCTGGGGTACTAATCTATTCATATCATCTGCTCCCTCGCCCCCGTAAGGTGATGGTGAAAGCCGGTGACTTAGAAGAGGTGGGATCGGACTGGGAAGTGAGGGGATGTGATATTGGCAAACAGGTGACAGGCAGACGTGAGGAACCTTGAATGCCAGAGTGAGGAAGGTGCATTTCGTTCTCTAGTCGCTGGGAGTTTTCAACATGGATGTGATGTGATAGAAAATTAGTCCAAGGCAAACATGGAGGAGGTCAAGATGTCTACGGTGATTCATATGAGAAAAAAGAGATGGTGAGGGCCTCAGACAGGTCTCTGCTGCTGCAAATGGGTAGCAAACATTAGTTAGACTGTCATTGTCTTTCCCTATTCTCCCTTACCATCTAGGCTGTGAGCTCCTCGGGGGCAGAGGCTGTTTCTTTCATCTTTAGATTTAGGATGGCGCTTAGTAGGTGCTCAAGACTGAAAGACTGTGATGAAGGATTGGACTGATTAAAAGGAACTTACCTTGTGAGGGGAGAAAACAAAGAGTCTCATCCATTTGCTCACTCCGTTTCACCTTCCTCCCTCCTTACACAGCCAGTTATATAGAGGGCTTACGTTGTGCTAGGCCCTTCGCTAGAGACTTGAGGCCTAAAGACAAATATAACATGGTTCTTGCCTTCAAGCTCACAGTCTAATGGGAGAGGTAAACGTGTATGCAGATAGCTTACTCTTAATTTTGCATATTGGTTGTAATACAGCATGCTATCCACTATAAAGGAAATATAAGCAAAGTGCAATGCAACCCTGGAAAATGCAGTGTGTGTCTCAGAAATTCAGGGATGGTAGCAAATAGGCAGCACAGCTAAGCGGGAATTTAAAATATAAGTAGGTGTGTGTCAGGCAGAAAAGTGGGGGAAGAGCATTTCAGGCAGAAGGAACAGCATGAGCAAAATTGTTTTACGAAAGAGAACGGCAGATGTGGGTAACAGCGAGAAGGTGACGAGTGCTGATGTACAGTGTGGACGGCGGGAAATGGTAAGTTATGGGGAGGAGTACTTCAGGGTTGTAGACATTGACACAGAGAGACCATGGGGGACAGATTGTGAAGTTCTTATGTGCACAGTAAGGGAGTTGATTTTATCCTGGAGGCAGTAGAGAGTCAGTTCAGGGTGTGTTTTAAGCTTAGAGGGGCATTCTAATAATACCATCAGAGTTTTCGGCCGTCGACTCTGATTGGAGCATTGAAGGCAGGCTGGAGGAAGAAGGGTGATCAGTGGGGAAGCTCCTATTATAACCCAAGCAGGAGATGAAACCTAAAATATTTAGAAAACTCATGAACAGAGCACCTCGTGACTGCTTAGGTTGGAAGGGCGAGGGAGCAGGAAGAGGCATGAGTCTTGGGGCAGGACTAGCACGGGCGAGAGCAAGGCAGGAACCTGAGGGGCCTGGCGGTGGGCACGGCCGGAGCTGGCATGGCTTCATAGAGCTGATAGGTCAAGCTGGCAGGAAGTTTTAAGATTGGGGCAGAATGCACCTTCCGCACGTTTCCCCCCTCCGCCTCTTCCTTTGCCGACATCCTGGTGGAGGAACCTCTCCCCTCAGATCATCCGAATCCTCCTGCGTGCTTGCGCCTCATCAGTATCACTGTGTTTCAGTCCGCCTCACCCAACAGGGGTCACCAAACTTTTTCTGTAAAGGGCCAGAGAGTAAATATTTTAGGCTTCATAGGGCCATACGATCTCTGTCGTAACTACTCAGTTCTGCCATGTAGTGGGAGAGCAGCTATGGACATTAACAAATGGGCCTGGCTGCATTCCAGTAAAACTTTAGCCACAAACCAGGCACCAGATGTGGTGTGCGGGCTGTAGTTGAGTCTTGCCATGAACGGCAATGTCCAGCCTTCCTGAAGCCCCAATTTTACTCTTTCCTGAGTGGATTTTCCTTAGAGTTTAAGAAGCACAGACGAAGAGGTTGCCTTTGTAGGTCAGCAAACCCTGCCCCTCATCAGAGCTGCCCCCTGCGCACCGGCTGCTCCTTGCCGTGTCTGTTTCTGGTTACCCACCCTTCTCGTTCCTTATGTGTTGCTGTAGTGGGGTGAGTTAAGAGCAAGCTCTTCCAAGCCGAAAAGGACATCAGAATATTTATGAGACATGAGGGCTTGTCAAAGAGGCCGTCTTCCCTGAAGCATCCTAAAGGAATCATAAGAGTGCTGACCCCAGGCCACGACATTGGATGGTATTTGTAAAGTTCATCTTCTCGTTCCAGATTCCTAACTTTAAAGGTCTGGTTTTCCCATGTTGGTATTTCATTTAGAAAAGCACATTTCTGCACGCGCGTTCTGACCTTGAAGTGGCCCATTACAAGCTGAAACCCAGAAGCCTCATGCTGCATTACGAATTCCTTCAGAGAGTCAAGCAGCTGCCCCTGGAGTACGGCTACGGGGAGTACCGGGACCTCTTCCGCGACTTCGGGACCCACTACATCACCGAGGCCGTGCTCGGCGGCATTTATGAGTACACTCTCATTATGAACAAAGAGGCCATGGAGAGAGCAGGTACTGCCCGCGGGACTGTGGCCTCCCTGGTGGGGCACGTGAGCTCCGGGAGTCGCTGGGCCCACTTTACTCTCTCTAGACAATGGCATCCCGTCTCACGGCTCTAAATGCTGTCAACATGCAGGGGACTCCCAATGCATGCACCCACCCTGGACCTCTTCTCCACGCCCCAGAGCTTACGGCCAAATGCCTCCTTTATATCTCCACTTGAATGTCTTACGACCATCGCAAACTTAACATGTCTCCAAAGAGAACTTTTGCTTTTCTTCCTCAAATGTGTTTCTTCCACAGGCATCCACATCTCAGAATGGTTCCACCCATCCAACCAGTGGCTCAAGCCAAAAGTCTAGAAGTCAACCTCGATTATTTTTCTTTCCTTCTAATCTATTAGCAAGTTCCATCAGCTCTGTTCTCAAATTGTATTTTCTCTCTCTCTTTACTGTTACCACCTTATGCTCACCTCAGGACCAGTGTTTTGCAAAATTTAATGTGAATGCGAATTATCTTTGAATCTTGTAAGAGAGAGATTCTCGTTCAGTAAGTTTGCAGTGAGACACAAGATTCCACATTTCTGACAAGCTCTGAGGTGATGCCAATGTTGCTGGTCATAGTTCACACTTTAAGTGGCCAGGTCGCAGGTTATGACCATAGCCTCCAAACCAGAACCCGCCTCCCACTCTTCCTCTGCAGTCTACTCTCCATACGGAGATTCCAGGTCTTTCCAAGTGCAGTCAGGTACGAGTCTAAGGGGTGAACCCTGCTTCTCAATCCAGTATTCTTTCCTACATCACGACATTTGTCAGCTTAAGGGACCTGCCCTGGGTCACACGGTTTGCTGTGGCGGAGCCAGGCGTTGGTTGTCAGTCTAGTGAACTTGCAAGAGGACCCATGGTACATAATGTAAATTTATGTCAGCGTGGCCCCAGTCTTGCCAAGATCGAGGGTGCCTTCCTCCATACCAGTAGTTTCAAAAATAGTTTTCTCAGTTCCTCAGACTGCTTCCTATGAACGGGCTCTGTGATCAGCTAAGTGGGGAAAGCATGATAGATCCCACTTCTGGAGTCCCGCAAACACTGCCGTGAAATGACTTTGCCGCTTCTGCTACAACACTGCTCACACTTACTTGGCCACAGAAGCTCTTTTCTTGTAATACTTACTATTACAAGAATTGTAAGAGATGTTCTCATAGATTCATGTTTCAAGGAACATGCTTTGGGGACAACTGACCTACAGGAATGTTACTAGACAAGCTCAGTCATCACAGTCGCTCTCCTCTCCTTGTACTGGCCTCAGTGCTACGAAAAGGTGCTTACAAGTCCCACCTGAGATTCCAGCAGGCCCAGGAGAGAAGGATGCCTTGGGGAGAGCTAGGGAGGAACCAGTGGCAAAGGATCCAAAAATGTTGAAGAAATAAGGGAAGTTGGCTTCTTCCCTTTGCCAGGTCCTATACCCGACACTCCGCCTTCATCATCTCAATTAATCAATCAACAAACTCTTTCTCCTGTAGCAGAGAATGGAGAGGGTGGGTGAGGGAAGGTGGACAGATCACTGGATCAGCGCCTCGAGCCTTGATGAGGAGCCGCAGTTTTAGAAAACAGCTCTGAGCGCTCTCCCTCTTTGGAGGGCAGCAGACCCCTTGGAATCTTTGAGGTGGCTGGAAGGGGCGGTTGACACTGCTCTCTTACGAGGTCTCTGCCCTGAAGCTGCCTGCATTTCTTGTCATCAAGCTGCTCACCCATTCATTTGAGTCTGAGTCCCTGCGGAGCCCCAGGACATCCAGGAAGGGCCGGGCCTTTGGAGTCAATCACAGAAAAGGGACAGGACAAATTACCTTCAGGTCCTGAGCCTCTTCCTTTGCTTTCAGATTACTCTCTCAAGGATGTCCTTGCCTGTGCCAAAAATGATTTTAAGATTGGTGCTGCCGTCACAATGGTCTATGTCAAGCTGGGTGTGTCGGTGGACAAATGCCAGCGTATTCTGAAGGAAATCGAAGGTGAGTGGCGGGGACGTGTGACTTCTATGCTTCTCAGCTTGGATCCAATCTTTCTTTAAGCTAAAGACTGGATATTCCAAGGCATTTCGATTGAAATAATAGTAATTCATTCAATCAAAATTTACTCCTACTATGTGATGAGTATACAAAAGTGAATAAAATTGTATTCCTACCATCATGGTGCTCCCATGCAGGAGGCAGACAATGAAAGAAGCAATGGCAAGGCAGTGATAAGCACCAAACGCCAGTGTGGAGCATCAGGGCGGCTTCCTAAGGGAGGGATTGTTTGAATTGCCTCTGGAGGAGTAAAGTGTCAAGGTTGTGTTTTAGGCAGAAAATAAAAAGATCTAACAACGGAAATTTACTTCAGGGTCTGGGAGTTGGCCTGGCTAGTGGTGGGATCTGGGGTCGGGGGCAGGGGGAGGAGGTGGGGAGGCAGGTAAGGAAGCTAGTCCTTACCTAAGCCAATGGCAATACAGAAAAGCAGGCAAAGCCACAAAGTGTGAAGCAGGGCCCACGAGGCAGGAGAGACCAGGAGGTGGGTATTGAAGCCAGGAGGTAGAGCCAAGTGTCTGGGATCAGGGAACTTGGAGGCCACGCAAGGGAGCTGGGAATCCACACAGCCCCCGGAGTTGGAGAGAGGCTGATCCGCGGCGCTCAATCCCCGAGCCTCTGCGCCCCGAGCAGCTCTCCTTCCTCTGCTCTGCTTGCTAAGCTTGTGCCTGGATGATCTGTGAAGAAAGAGGTCCATAGCTGAAACAAAACAAAATAAAACAACAGCAACAAAAACTAACTGGTGGTCTAGAACCATCTCTTGCACTGTTACCGATGTGTGGTTGATGTTGTTTGTTCATTTGGTGGGACTGGGTTGAAAGATGCGTCTTACACAGGGAAGCGTGCATAAAATGTAGGTGCTGTTTAAAAAGGCTTTGTAAAGGAAGCTCCCACTGGTCACTAGGTAGAAGCTTGCCAGCACCTCAGAAGCCCTTGCAATCACAACTCCACCTTCTTTTTTGGAGATAACACCATCCTGACGTCTGCGTTAAACACATCCTTCCTTTCTCAGTAGTTTTACCACCCACAGGTATCATTAACCAATATGGCTTAGTGTTGCTTGTTTTTGAACTTTTACGGATGAAATGTAATCTTTTCTGTTCTGTTTTTTTTTCATTCCACATCCTGTTTTTGTGTAATTCATTTCCATTGCTGCATAGTATTTTATTGTATGAATGTAACACTTGTCTTTTTCCATTCTACCGTTGAATTTGCGTTATTTCCTATTTCAAGGGATTATCAGCAATGCTTCTGTGAACATTCTCGCACCGTCATCTGGTGCACATGTGCAAGTGTTTCTCCAGGGAATACCCAAGGAGTGGAACTGTTGGGTTATAGAGTATGTACTTTTGCTAGGCTAGACAATGCCAAGCTGTTTGCTAAAATGGTTGTACCAATCCACGCTCCTACCAACAGTATACAAGACTCCTTTATGATGCCCAGGTGTTGCAGGCTCAGAGCTGAGTGGTCACTTCACACCAGTTCCTTTGGCATGGGGCACACAGACGAATTAGAGTGAGAATAACTCACAGATATGATTGAAGGCTTTCTAGCAAACTCCGTGAGAAGTCAAAATAATGATCACTTTAGAGTAGACAGTCTTCAGAGGGTATCTATCACATGCAGAGCCCAGGCTTTACAAATGTTCCCACCTTTGACATCCACACAAGGAAGTGATAGAGCTTACAGCTTGGCCAGGGTAGTTGGGTAAATTCTTTCACCCCTAGTGCCTAAGATTTCTTATCTGCAAAGTAAGGATTATATAGTCCTCTTTCATAGTGAAGATTAAGTGAGATAATACTCATACAAAACTTAGATTAGGACTGACACGTAAATCATCAATAATCCCGCTACCTATCTATCAATCTACTTACCTATCTGTGATTTATCAATTTATCCCTGTGTATGTATGTGTGTATGGATGGATGGATATATCTACCTACCAATCTATTTACCATCTATGGTCTATCAGTCTATCTGTAGGTATGTATGAATCTATCTATCTGTTTATTAGCTCTCTATCTTCCATAGACTCATTTAGTGACTGGCATTTATAGGTGCTCAATAAATATCCTTTCCTTGTCCTGCCCCCAGCTTGTGTCATATATGACCGGGTGAGCCTCTTGCACCATGACTCCCTGGCTGGAAGGGACATGTCTTGTCTAACAGCATCCCCAGGGTAAGCTCAGTGAATATTATGATAACCAGGTTGTTGGTTGGGTTGTAGTAAACTCCAGAGTGAGAAAGTCAATCCTCTGACATGCTGGATCTCTGTCCTTTCCAGAAAGAAACAAGAGAAACACCATGGTGGATGACTTGGTGGTCCTTGTGAGAGGAGGGGCAAGTGAGTACATCACCGCCCTGGCATACAAGCAGCTGCCGACAGCAGACCTGATGCAGGAGTGGGGAGACGCGGTGCAGTACAACCCAGACATCATCAAGATTAAGGTACAGCTGGGCAGCTGCTCAACCCACCCTTTCCTCTATTCAGAAAACAGCTTACGAGGGGCTACTATGAGCCAGGGGATGGCACACAGAGCTCAATAAGACCCAGACCCTAATCTGGAGGCACATACCTTATAGTGGAATATATATCTGGAGTGAACTGCTTACAATATACTGTTCCACACCAGCTAGAAACCCCTGACTCCCTCTCACTTGGGCCCCCAAGTCACTAAAGGAAATGAAACATCGGCTTCTAATTCCAGGCTTCTTCAATTTGTATTGTTTCCGTTTCATCAGAAGATCACTCATTCAGTTATTTGTTCATTTAAACATTCGTTCATTCAACCAACAAACAGTTGCTAAGTTCCTGTAATGTAATAGGAGCCAAGGCCCTGGAGGAAAGCAGGGGAAGATGCAAGGATGAAAAATACAGTCTCTGCTGAACAGTAAGATACAGACAGGCATGACGGTCTTACAGGACAGGATAGTACACCCTGCTAGTCACTAACATGTTTGGGGCACCTATTATATTCATGACAGTCTGCCAGGGGCTTCAGGAATGTTATTTCATCTAATTCTCCAGAGGCTGCAAAATTAAGTCTGCTTACCTTCATTTGGTGGCTGATTAAAATCAAGGTCACAGAGGTCGCATCCATCTGTGGCTGCTCAAGAGCCTCTGTTAGGTCCAGACCTGAGACTTTGACCTCTTCCCTCTCCTCCTGACTTTCCTGTGGGTGTGGTGAATAACAAATAATGATCCCCACCACCTGTCACCCAAACAAGAGAAGTTCTGCAACCTTAAACTAAAAAGACATTTGCTAGGACAGGACTGTCATACCCATCAGCAGTGGTAGGTCCTTGCCTGTGGGGACTTCAGCTTGGTATCCATGTCGCATCTTGCACTGTCTTCTTCTTGCCGTTGTCTGTGCAGTCATTGATGGTCCAGGGTCCACCCCCTGGAGATTTACTCTTGCAGCCAAGGAGGGGAGTTGAGGGGCTGGAGCTCTGATGGGAGGCGCTGCAGTTCCCAATGCTGGCAATTTCCCATAGTATCTTTTTTTGTGTGCCAAATGCATAGTTGCTGTAGAGCAGGAAGGCTGCCATTAAGATCCTTTCTTCTGCCACTTATTTAGTAGTGACACTTAGTATATAGTTGCTGGCAAGCATCCAGAAAGATGAAGTCAGCCACAGGTTGCAGGTAGCTCCAGAGAAATCTGGAATTGGCTGAGGGCATGGTGACATTGGTTGGTATCACATTTGGGCATGGGAGAGAACAGAGTCCAGGGGAAAATAGATCCCTGGTACTTACTTTTTATTTATATCTTACCTAAGTCTCTTTTTTTGTTAACTGAGAGTCAATGGATTGCCCAGGTTGCCTATCTAAATAGGTTGGATGTACCAGCCTGGGCATCGGGAATGTCAAGTGCCACGCATATGACGTGATATGGGATCTGGGGGCAGAGTGTGTGAGTGTGTGTGAGAGAGAGGGCATGTTAGCATGCTAAGCATCTCAAAGAGGGCTGCACACCACCTCAGAGCACTTTACTGAAGGCACGAGGCTTCCCAGTACACGTAGGGTAGAGTGGAAAGTCACACCCACTCTCAGTGTCGTGCTATGAAGGGCTGTGTGGGCTGAAAGGGGCAAGACATCAGAGAATGAGGGGCGTTTTCAGGAGTAGGGGAGGCAGGATTGTTGAAGGTTTTTATGCACTTTCCCTGAAAGTCCGTAACCTGGGTTGGACACATACATTGTGTATGTCTCACTCTTGCTGGCAAGGGAAAACGGCAGATGCCTTCACAATATCTCAGAACCATTCTTCTCTGCAAAGTCAGCTTACCAGGTGGCTGGAGTGGCGACTGCTTTCCAGGACAGCAGAACCCACTAGATAAGCAATGCCTACACAGAGTGTTGGCCAAGGCTTATGTACATAAACCAGTCTTGAAGATCAAGATCTGAAAACATGATTCCTACAGAAGGCAGGTGGGCAGGGAAGGAGGCCCCAGAAGAGCCCATTCACACTGTTTACTGGCAAACTTTAGACACAGAGAGAGAGTTCTTTTGTCAAATAAGAGTTAAGAAAAAGCAATGGACAAATAAAGAGAATTTTGAAAACAAAAGATTGAAATTACATTCAAGATGCAGAAACAAGCATATGTCTAAAACCAGAAGTAAATTTTAGAATGCATTTACTTTGAGATTATAATAAAATTCAAGAAAATGAGGAATTTATGAAATAAAAAATAGAAGCTGAGATGTTTAGACACTAATCAAATGAAAAGGAAAGTGGCGGAATATATGAAACCAAAAGCACAGTAGCAGAATTAAAACTTACATTGACAACTATAAAGAACAGAATTGACGCTGCAGAAAACTGAGTCAGTGATGTGGAAGGTACTATAAAAATGTTCTTGTAATGCAAAAGCAAAAGACAAAGAGATTAAAACAATGACAGAAAAGAAATGTGATGGACAGAGAGTACAGAAGTGGAAATGTACAACTCAGAGACCTCTTCCTGAGAAAGAGACGAGATTAAACGTGAAGATGCATTAATCAAGCACGTAATAAGGGTAACACTCCTGAGCTGATGATGCAGAATGAACAGCTGAGTGAAAAGTTGGCAAAAGTACTGAAAACGAAACAATACTGAAACACATCCTGGTGAATTTCTGTTTTACTTTTAGGAAAGAATATATCCTACAAAACTAAAAGTCGTTCTGGCCTTAGAATTCTTTGCAACACTAAATGCCTCAAGACAATGAAGGGACAACCACAAAGTCTTGAAGAAAAAGCCCAGTGAAATGGCCATTAGTGGATGAAAAATCCCAAAGACATTCTGAGATATTAACGAGGTCACATAAAGTGTTGCCAGATTTAGCAAAGGAAACTGCAAGATGTCTGGTTAAATCGGAATTTCAGATAAATAAGGACTAATTTTTTAATATAAGCATCTCCCAAACATTTCATGGGATATACTTACACTAAAAAATTATTTGTGGTTTATCTGAAATTTGGTTTTAACTGGTTATTCTGTATTTGCTGGCAACCCTAGTCACGAAGTCTATCAGCTGTGTACATTTCTGCAACAGTCAGGGTGGTAGGCTGTGGTCCGGGACCCGGGCTGATGGAGAAGTCATTGCGCAGAGCCTGGGCATTGCCTGCCGCAGAATGGAAAAAACAGAGTAGTGCATGGTGCTCACACAGAGGTCAGGGAAGCCTATGGTTTGCTGCAGTGAAACAACCCCTAAACCTCAGCGACTTAGTACAACAAAAATTTCTCTCTCAATCACACAATGTGTCCCAAGTGTATTGGTGAGAGGGCTTTTACAATGCCACCCCGGGACCCAGGCGAGGGAGGATGTATCTTGTCATGTGCTCCCAAGATGAGCACAGCAGTGGGGAGGGAATGGGGAGTCACCTCCCTCGGCTCCAGAAGCTTCAGCCTGGAAGGGACACTCCCTCTGCTCACCTTTCCCTGCTCAGAACATGTCACGTGGCAAGCCTGCCCTTAAGGACAGCGGGGGAGTTGCAGCCCTCCCACGTACGCAGAAGGAAAAGAAGCTGATGTGTTTGGTAGGCAGTGATAATGACCATCACACCTTTCTAAATCAACTTACCCCAAGATTCTCTGGAAGCAAATTCTCTGGCCAAGAGAAGGTTCATGGTACAGACATGGTGGTGGCACCGCCTGGTGAGATGATGTTGGGCGTGGACTGCTGGATCTCACCCCCAAGATGAACTCGGAACTTCAAAAAGGGAAGCTGTGAATATATAATTAAATGGCAGATAACCCATCCGCAAAATAATTTTGCCACAAATGAAATCCTTAATGTGTAAGGAATGATGCAATTTATAAGAAAGACACATCTCAAAGGAAAATAGGCAGTGAATAGGATGAATAGTGAAGAACTCAGACAGTGAATAAGGATGTAAAATTTCGAACTTCTCTAGGAATGAAAAATGAAAATTAAAATAACCAGGCACTATTATTTTTTACCTATCAAATTGAAAATGATTAAAAATCTATAACATTCCATGAAATTGAGAGCAACGAGATGGGCACTTTTATAAAATGAGATGGGACTATAAATTGGTACAATACTTTAAGAAAAGAACGTAACCATATATATCCAAAACCTTGAGAATGGTTATAGCTTTTGATCCAGTAACCTCAAATGCAAGAATTGAGTAAAGAAATAACTTAAAAGTTGGTAAAGATGTATGTGTAAAAACATGCCTTGTTTTATATTATTTGTAGTAGCAAAAGAGAAAATAAAGGAAACAATCAAAAGATTCACTAATGGGAAGAGTTGAATAGACTGTCGTTCATCCCTGCTCCAGGACACTACACAGCCATAAGAGATCATTTTATCAAGGAATAGAGAATGGCATGGAAGAATGCTCATAATATGACGTTAAGTGAAAAAAGTAGAATATAAAAATGCGCTTTTCTTATGCCACCAATTTGCTGTGCATATCTGTCCATCTGCCTCTCCAAAAATATATACTGAAAGGATACAAACCACAATGGTAACAGTTCAGATCCGTTTCCGCTACTTATTGTGTGACTCTGGTCAACCTACTTTTCTGTGCCTCAGGCTTTTCATCTGTAGAATGGGGATACAGAAGACTACCTAGCTGGTAATATTGTTGTGCAGCTTAACTTAGGTAATGTTTGCATTCACTTCAGCGCCTAATCAATGCTTGCTATGACAACAGTGATTTGTTCTCATTAAGAACGGCCATCACCAGGGTCCATTACAGAGGACGGCATGGACTTTAATAGAGAGCACCAATATCTCCTTGCAACAATATGAGAAATAAAATTTTCACAAGGGCAAGTGTGCTGAGCATCCAATGATCAATGTGAGTAGTTGGGACTGTGTATTTGGGGGAGAAATGAGGAAGAAAGAGGGAGGGAGGAGTTGAGGGGGAAAGGAAGGAAGAAGAGAAGAAAAGAGATCAAAAGACAGGGAAAAGGGACCAGCAAGCCAAAAACACAGATAAATGAGCCAAGTTAAGTTAAAAAGGGAACCGGAAAGTCCTGAGGACTTGCTGCTCAATTCCAAGGCCAACCGTAGTCTGCAAGATTTGGAGAACCCTGGCAGAGTGGTTGGAAATGGGAACAATCAAGCCATTTTTGTCAATAATGGACATAAACTAGCAGTGAAAGCAAAGACTTGGGGTTAGAATCCTGGCAATACTCTTTTATGAGTTCCCCGACTTTGTTCAAGTTACTTATCCTCACCTGAAATGGGGTTCATAATTGCTGCCCTATGACGATGAAGTGGGATCATATTTGCAAATGGCCCCCACAGCTCCTGGCGCACAGGATATGTGGCAGGTATATTCCAGTTTTGCTGCTGACTTGCTCTCTCTCCTGGAGCAAATCTCAGTGCTGGTGGGAAAATACCTGGTGGCTAAAGGCAGCCTTTCAAGGTGTTCGGGCAGGGGACGCAGATCGTTGGAGGAGCCCATCACTGGCGTGCAGCAAACCCCCGCTTCCCTCGCAGCCCGCCCCCGTGGGTGGCCAGCAGGCTGGACGGTTCTGCAAACAGCCTCTGGATCAATTCATTGACCACAAAACGGTGAGACAATGGGACCACCAAGGGGCCTTGCTTTGCCCACTGGAGTGAAGGTCAGCGTCAGGTGCATTAAGAAATGGAAGCAATTTTCTTCCCACTGGAGGCTTCTATTAGGCATGATTGCCTGCATTTAGACAGACCCTAAACTCTCCAGGTCTGGATTAGGGAGGATCACAAACAAAAGCTGGAGAGGAACCTGGCCCTGGAGCTGAAACAAGAGCCAAGAGGCTCTAAACATGTGTGTTTTTGTGGGGTGTTTTTTGGCTTTGAACATTTTTAACCACCTCTCTGGGCTTCGCCTCTGTTTTTTTCTAGCCCACAAACACCATCACATCCATCTGTGGCTTCCCCTTCTCAAACACTGCTGTGCCCACGGAGCCACCAGCGTGGCCCTCTCTGCTTCTGTGTTTCTGCTCCCCATACCCTCTCCTCCATGCAGCTGCCACTGCCCTGCTGAGGCCTCACATCCCACCTCATTCATCCCTACACTGCCATCAGGGGTTCTCCCTAGGCTCCCGTGGGTCCCCAGAGACACCGAGCTGAGCGGTGTATAGTCCTGATCTCCAGGAGCTTGCAGTCTAATTAGAGGGGGAAGAAAAGAGACTTCAACACACAAAAATGTAATGACCACAAAGGAGTCAAGAGATAATTTGTGTCGGATGGGTAGTACAGACGATATTCTGAGTGTTTCCTGGCAGGAAGGTGTTCTGTGAGCCTTGGAGGTCGGGAGAGGCTTCCTGCTGGTGGCTCTTGCGTGACATGAATGATTTTGACAGGTTTGGAGCGGAGAGTGGTGTAGGGACAATGCTCCTATAATGCTTTCAAAGAGCTACTTGAAAATCACCTCCTCTCCCCTCCAAAGACAGATCAGCCACCTGCTCCGCTCTCCCCATCACGACCTTCCGCCGGCACCTGGCTGCCTGTGAGAGCCCGTTAGAGCGCCCGTCTCCATCTGCGGAGGCTGGGGTTCCTGAGACCAGGGGTTTTATCCGAGTCGGTACTCGTGCTCCATGCCTGGCACTTAGGAGTACTCAGCGAGTGTTTGTTGACCTGAACTTGAATGAGCTTATTTGTGGATTTTGGGTGGGGTGGGACACAGAGAGGATGGGGCATGCATCTACAAGGTGTGACAGACATTTACTTCCATACGAATCCGCTGGTGGTCCCCGGGCGTCGACACCTCGCCGACACCTGTGGAGCCTTGCTTCATGCTCCTGCTTGATGAACGCTGTCTGTTGAAATAAATGCCTTTCCTCCTGCCCAGGCAGAACCTCTGTATGAACTGGTGACAGCCGCAGACTTTGCCTACTCCAGCACAGTGAGGCAGAACATGAAGCAGGCCCTGGAGGAGTTCCAGAAGGAAGTCAGCTCCTGCCATTGTGCTCCCTGCCGAGGGAACGGAGTCCCTGTCCTGAAAGGTGCTGATTCTGGACAGCTGGCGTCCCTCGTGGAAGCCGTCATCTGGAGGGGCTGGCTGTGGGGCCTGGGCACGTTATCAAACCCACAGCCCCTCCAGAGTATCTCGAGAAGAGTTTCTGGGCAGTCCTAGGCCTCTGCCCCGGCCCTGGGGCTGTCTTCATTCTCTGAGGGGAAGAAAGAGCGCCCCGGCCCTGTGGAGCCTCTGAAGCTGAGCTCCTCCGCCCTGGTTGTGCCTTAGAGCCACCTGAGTCCGGATCCCTAACGCGAGGCTCTCTGGAGGAGGCCCCGCCCCAGGTAGTTCTGATCCGCCGCCAGGTGTGACTCGCTGTCACTGAAACGCCCGCTGCCTGGAGCACAGAGAGGTGGCACCGGAGCAAGGAGGCCCCGCACTCAGGCGAAGCGCAAGGTTCCTCTGAGGCGGCAGAGCTCAGCCCAGGCTCACGAGAGGGTCACCCCTGGCGTTTGTCATAGACACGGAGCCCTGGGCCTCGGCCCAAAGTCAGTCAAGTGCATCCCTGGGATGGACCTTAGAAAAGCCCACCAGCGGATTCCGCTGTAGGGCGAGGACGGGGAGGCTCTGCGGCTGGACTCCCTGGCAGATAGGACCCGTGGTTCGCTGAGCTTGTAGACTAGTGGGACAGGGAGACTTGAGCAAAGAGTTACGCTGGGGTGTACAGGTGTTAATCTCCCAAGACGTCAGGATGCAGGCCACTAGCACATGCTATTCTGGCCATCGGGGTACCCAGGTTCCAGCCGCAGAGGACACCGTGGGTGACAGCAGCATTAAACTAAGGACAGGAGCAGGCTGAGACTGTGTGGTCTCCACCAAGGAGTGGGGGTGGGCTCAGGGAGTCTCTCCTGGTCAGAGAAGGGGCCCAGGCTGAGCAGGAGAAACTCTTTGTGCATCTCCTGAGAGTCCGGGGCAAGAAGATTGGGAGTGGCGGCATGGATGGGCCACTAGAACTTGATTGCTAACTTCAGGGGTCACATCCAGGACCACTGCTGTGGGCAGGACAAACTTGGGAGAGGCTGGGACCCGAGATCTGATGCTCCTGTGGTGATGAGCGAGCAAAACTCTAAGGAAGAGTCTAATCCAGCAAGACGCCAAAACAGGGATCAGGAGCAGCTTGTCACAACAGATCCCAGCCTGGGGAGCCAGCTGCGGTCAGGGCAGAACCCCCGTGGATGGAGCAAGCTCAACAGAGGGGACTCCAGAGCCGATCTGTTCTCAGGGAGAAAGAACTGGCTCAAGAAAGGATGAGACATCTAAGGATAGTGAGTTCCCCATCACTAGAGGTATTCAAGCAAAAGCTAGACAGTTACTTCTGGTGAAACTGAGAATCAGTGACCATTGGCCCCAGCGACCTCAGTAATGTAGCTTTTGACCCTGAAAACTTATAAGGCTAGATCAGATGTCAGCTAATGAGTAATTTTCCTCAACAACTCCATATAATTCCCCATGAACACCCTTTCATGAACAAAGGATCCTCAAGAAAGGAGTAGGTATTCTTGGCACTGAACCTTCTTATTTCAAACCACTCAACTAAACGTTTGCCCGATTCTAACCTACTAGGAAAGCGGCGATGTGGAGGGCTGCCTCCGCGAGTTCTGGGCTTCGCATGGTGTCATTCACTCTCTCTGCATTGCCTTCTCAGAGTCACGCTGTGAATGCATCTGTCCTGTCGGATTCCGAGGCCCAGGCTGTGAGGTCACCGATCGGAAAAGTAAGGAGTCTCTGAGAGTCGGCTGGGAAAGGGTACTCTGGGGAAGTCCAGAGAACGTTCAAAGGGGCAAGAGCAAGGAGGGGGTGCAGGGGAGGGAGCTGGACGCTCTGAAACTCGAGGCCCATCCTGGCTCCCGGCTTTATATTCGTTATTTTCACAAACGGAGAGTGCTTCATGTTGCAGGACTCCTGATGCCTGGCGCTTGCTTCTTGTCTTTGGAAAGCTTAGCTTCTTTTTTTTTATTTCGTGAACTCTTATTCATCCCTCAAAATCCAGCACAGATGCCCCTCCTTCTGCAACAATTCTTCTAATCCCCCAAGTAGAACGAGTTAATTCCTCCTCCTGGCTCCTGTAGAACTTTGGTCCTATGCCTATTCTAGCTCTTAGCACATCATATTTTGGGCCGTGTGTGTGTGTCTCCCCTGCGTCTGTGAGCGGGGACCATATTTTATTTATCGCTGTGTCCCCACAGCCTGGCACCGTTGCTGCTCAGTGACGTGTTGAATTAACAGATGAAAGATTAGACTCTCGTTGAGATGCCATCCAGCTCTGTCTTTTGGTTGGTTTACTCTAAGAGCTCTCAACCCTCACTCTGCCTCCCTTTCTTTTCCTTTCTGTGACTTTTTAGTAATACCATTAAAAAAGGAAATGGCACATCCAATAAAAACAACAATGTATTAGGTACTTTACTGTGTACCAGGCACCTTGCTGAGTGCGTGGACACAGCTTGGGTTCAAATTCCATCTCCATCATTTAATAGCTGTGACCTTGAGCAACTTCCTTGACTTCTTTGTGCCTCAGTTTCCTCCTCTGTGAAATGGAGATGATGATGTTAACTACCTCACGGACTTGTCTTCAGTTTCTCATGATGCATATAAAGCACCTAGAATGGTGCCCAACACATTGTAAGAGCAAAATAAATACTGGTTAGTTTGTTTTAGAGCAAAATAAAGAGTGTTACTTTGTATTTGACACATATTAACTCATTTAATCCTCACAGTAACCTCAAGAAGTAGATATCATCGCCATGCCCGTTTTCTAGATGGAAAAACTGAGGTTCAGTGGGTCGCTCACTAACCCGCCTGGTGGTCACACAGCGAGTGCGCACAGGTTCAGGTCCAGGGTCCGGGGACACTGCGTTCCCCGTGCCTGCCCGCACTGCTCCCTGCCCGGGAGGTGCTCAGGGCTGGCTTCCCGCCTCTGTTCCTGTCCTGCGTGTGTCTCAGCAGCTGCGCATGCTCTCCCCGTGAGTGTGCAGGCACACAGCCGCAGACTTCCGCCTGCAGGAGGAGACCGGAACCCTCCTCCTGCAGCCTTCCCACTGCACGAGTCGGGAGCGCCCAGAGATGTCGAGTAGTGCATCCCGAGTTACGCTGCCACTTAGTGACTCAGCCAGACACACATGATCATGATGGACGTAATTAATTATTTGCCAATCTCATCAACAACCAAAAACTCCTCCAGGGAGAAACAAAGGTCCCCGGGGGCGGGGAGCACAGTGTGTGTTATCACCCTGTCTGAAATACACGGCGCTCACACTCAGTAACGGAGCTCCTGTTTCACACCTTGCGAAGACATAGCCCATCCAGCGTCCTATAGCTGGGAAGTGTCTAAGCTGGAAACCATTCATTCATTCATTCATTCAATGAATATTTACTAAGGACCTCCTATGTGCCAGCTTAGGTGCTGGGATTCAGTGGTGAGCAAATCACATACTGTTGCTGTCATCACAGAGCTTACTCTTTAGATAGAAAGACCACTATCATTTGAATTGTCCCAGAAATACATGTAAAGTTTCAGTTGTAGCAACTGCTATGAAATGCCCCGAGGGTTTAAAATATGGAGAATAGATGGGGAGTTAGGGGTCAGAGAAGTTTTCCCTGAGGAAATAACACTTAAACTGAGACCTGAAGGGTGAATAGGATTGACCAGATGAATAGAGGAAGAAAGAATATTCTGGGCCAGGGGGAACTGCATGTGCAAAGGCCCTGTGGTGGAAGGGAGCATGGCAAGCACGATGACCTGGAAGGAGGACAGTTGACCGGAGTGGCGAGACTGGATATTGGGATTCCCAAAGGCTCTTGGCTTATATATCCCACCCCACCTGTAGGGCACCAGAGTACAATAAGAGCTAATTAATAGTCATTGGCCTTCTTTCTTATAGATGTCCCCATTGATGGGAAATGGAATTGCTGGTCAAACTGGTCTCCATGTTCTGGAGGACGTAAAACAAGACAAAGGCAGTGCAACAATCCACCTCCTCAAAACGGGGGCAGCCCCTGCTGGGGTCCCGCCGCAGAAACACTCAGCTGTTAAGGAAGGGAGAGCTTCCAGCAGATGACACGCCTGTGGACTGCGAGCGGGAGAGCTCTGAGCCCGGGAGCTCAGGCCGGCTCACTCCCACACCAGCTCCCGCCTGCAGCTGGCCCAAGGGTGGAGGGCAGCGCCATCAGGATGTTTAAAATAAAGATGTTATTTGTAAAACACACATTGATTTGAGCGAATAGTTAACAATAATTCTAGGCTCCTCGAGGGCTTAAGCGTCTTGGCAATCCTCGCTTTACTCATCTCTCCGATGTTATTCCACTCACGTTAAGGACCAGCCGGGAACTTGTGTTGGGAGTTATTCACACTGAAGCCCTACTTCCCCGCAGCGACTGGCACACGGCAGGTGCCCAGGAACGAAGCCATGACTATGTGTATTGAGATGTTTCTCCCCTGAGGAGTGCACTGTCGCGTTCCACGGCTGTGGCAGTTAGTATCTATTGAAGGATTACTGTGTGCCGGCCGTGGTGCTCGGCGTGTTAATT